>NC_090923.1:668040181-669290181 GCF_040938575.1 Ambystoma mexicanum
ACATGCAAATCAATGTGCTTATTGCAGACAAGAGGGTTATTGGCGAGCACACTGCCCGATCCTTCAGCAAAGATCGAATAACACATATGGTGTTATGGGTAGATGATCCAGAGGCCACCCTGGGGTAGGGGATCCTGGTACAAGCCAGTTTGCTCATAATTCTCAGTCATTCTCGCAAGATAATCAGCAACCTACTGTAGATAGCAGAAATATTTTTGATAATCCTTCAACTGCTTATCTTTCTGAAGATCTTGTCTTTGATGATATATTGTTTCTTTAGGACAGCCCGAAGCAGGGTCTGGAACCGACGCCTCTTCCCTTTAATCAGAAAGGTCCCTACGTTGAGATGATGGTATGGAATAGGAAGCATCTATTTTTGATAGACACAGGAGCACTGAAGTGTTCTATTGATAATTCACGGGTTCCAGACATTCCACTGTCAGGGCAGAATAAAGTTTCTGTAGGGTTTCTGGCACGCCAGTGGTTAGTCCGGTTTCTCTGCCGGTACCAATTTCAATGGGGCCATTCACGGGTCACCGTCCATTTCTTCTGACAATGAACTGTGGAGAGAGTTTGTTGGGGTTGAATCTGTTGAAGGAATTAAATGCGATAATTAATTGTTCTTCGGATGGAGTGCGTTTGACAATTTCACCTCAGCAATTTTCTGCCTCACGGTTTTTGACTAGACGTTTGCCGCCAGAATTTAGTGCAGTTCTGCCATGTTTATGAGCGGTTGATGACAATGATGTTGGTATTTTGCAAATTGAGCCTGTTAAAATTGTTTTGAAACTAGGAGTTAAGTTGCCACGAATTACACAATATAAAATTTCAGTTGATGGTGAGCAAGCTTTGAAGCTTATAGTTTCTGACTTTGTACATCGTGGAGTAATCGAAGAAATTGCAGGAAGTTTGTGCAATAGCCCGATTTTACCAGTATATAAAAAAGGGGATAGTGCAATTCCGTTCCATTTCATTATCGATTTGCACGCTATCAATGAGATTGTTGCTCCACAATTTCCAATTATAACTGAATCAACGACGATACTAACAATGTATCATGATGCCTGCCCCAGACATCAGGAGCAGAACAATCTGCCCACAGTACTGGCACCCATGGGGACCTATAAGGCCCCAAAGGATTGCCTAAATGCTTCCAGGACTCAGTCCTGGCGCCGTTGTCAAGCAAATCAAGCATATTGCCTTGTCAAGCAAATCAAGTCATCAAGTGGTAAAACCATGCACAGGCCACCTTGCGGCTGTTTGGAGGGATTACTTTATTTAAGGGACTATTTCATTGGGTGTGGTACAGGGACTACTTTACCTGGGAACTACTTCTGGGAGGCTATTTAAACCATGCCCGGAGAACAGAACATGATTTGCGTTATTCTGCACTCCTGCAGCGTAACGGTCACCGTGCCTGCAGCTCCAGTCCCGTTCTGTTCTTCACGATCCGAACCTGCAGAGGAAGGAAAGGAAAAACAGATTAGAGCAAGAGCCTTACCATTCTCCATCGCAATCATCCCGGAGTCATCGCACCTGCAAGAAAAGGAACACCAGTTACCCACGCCATACAAGATAGCATAAGTGCCGTTCGTCCATGCAATCCAGTGAGGCACTCTAACGTGATCGCCGCCCAGAGCAGCCGCATCTGCAAAGGACAAGAAAAGATAACAGGTGAGCTGTGCCTCGCTAAAAAACATTCAATCTCACGCTGCAAGATACTTACCCGAGGCAATATTCGCTCGTGGTCTCATGAATCACCATCACACGTACTTCGCTCCAGGGAAGTGCCGCACCTGCAGACTAAAGAGAGGACAATTGATTAATCACGCGAATGAACAATATCTCATGCTAAGAACTTTTTCTTCGCTTGGTGCAAATACTGAATCTTACCTTGGCATTTACTTTGTTTCTCTCTCGAAGAGACATCTGTCTTTGGCAATTCTGCAAGGAAAAAAAACTATAAAGAAATGGTACAAGAGTGGACTATAAGACAACCAGAACTCTAAAGCATTGCATGCTACTTAGGATTGGCATAAGACTTACATCTGAGTCATTGTTGTCTGGAACTCTGCCATAAGGTTACGGGATCAGTGAAGTTAACTGGATACCCAAGTCTCAACGCACCCTTGCATTGACATGCAGGATGGAGAGTCCATTCTTCTTAACAATAAGGTGAGACACTGTAAAGAGAACGCAAGGTGGTTACGGAAGCAGAAGTTAAACCTTCTCCTATCAGTCAGCTAACTTGCCATTTTCGCCACTCTAGGAAAATCTTCCCATGTGCCAGACAGATGAAACTAAGTGGGAAGGTGCAGTCGCTCATCACTTCACTACGAGTCATGCTGGTGGAGACCGTTGCAGTCCAGCTTCGTTCTGCGCCCCTGTGGAATCCAGGTGAGCGTAACACAATGATTCCAGCTTCTGCTACTCATTTCACTGTGGTGGATCTTAAGAATGCCTTCTTTAGCATTCCAATACACGTGGATAGTAGATATTTGTTTGCGTTTAGCCTGAGGGGGAAGGTCGTTTACCCGTGTACCACAAGGTTACACAGAGAGTCTGATCATTTATAGTAGGGCTTTGAAAGAGCAGCTCGATACACTTGAGTTGCCTTCTACTTGTACATTGCTGCAATATGTCGACAACCTTCTCTTAGCTGCAGACTCAGAACGTGCTTGCAAGGAAGGCACTGTGTTATTGCTTATTCATCTATCAAAGCATGGGCATAAAGCTTCATTGAAAAAGTTTCAGTATTGTCGACAGGAGGTCGCCTATTTAGGCTATCTCCTGTCAAAGGAGGGAAGAAGATTGACACCTGAACGAATTAAGAGCTTTTCTAGCATGTCTGTCCCAAATACACAGAAGGAAGTCAGAGCCTTGATAGGAATGGATTCTTACTGTTGACAGTGGATCCCAAACTTTTCACTAGTGATAAAACCAATGTTGGCATTGACAAAGAAGGGCATTTCTTTGCCACTACCGTGGAACTTTGAACACCAGAAAGCTTTTGGTCTGCTCAATTCTGCACTGTGTTCAGCACCGGTTTTGGCCACACCAAATTATGATAAGGCCTTCGAGTTGTATGTGCATGAACGTGATGGATGTGCTTTGGCTGTGTTAACACAGGAACATGGGGGGGAAGAATAGACTGTGCGGTTATTTTTCCTCCCCACTTGATCCTGTTGCATACGCTTTTCCGAGATGTTTGAGAGCTGCCGCTGCTGCTGCTGCGTCTGTAAAACAAAGTGAGGGCATGGTTCTAGGCCACACTTTAACCATGATGGTACCTCACTCTGTAGACGTTCTATTAAATTGAAAGCAAACGCAACACCTTACTTCCGCACAATTAACAAGATACGTACTTTTCCTATTTGCACCACATATCCAAATTAAGAGGTGTTGCATATTGAATCCGGCTGAATTGTTACCTCTTTCCCAAGAGATTGCTTGCAATCACGAAATGTCACATGACTGCCTCTATACTACAGAGCAAGAAACTAAAGGCAGGATTGATTTAAATGATACACCTCTGAATGGTGCAAGAAAGAAACTAAACAGGCAGTACAGAGCAAGAAACTAAAGGCAGGATTGATTTAAATGATACACCTCTGAATGATCCACAAGGGCAGCTGTTTTTCAATGGCTCCTGCTTCAAACTTCCGGATGGTACATCCACTGCTGCTTATGCCATCACTACACTAAGCACGGTCATGCAAACCAAGAGAATTATGCATAACTCCGCGCAGGCCACAGAGATTTCCGCACTGACTCGAGCTTGTGAACTTTCCGAAGGGCTTAGAGTGAATATATTTACTGACAGCCAGTATGCCTTTGGGGTGGTCCACAACTTCGGCAGACTATGGACTGAATGAGGTTTCTTGACCTCACATGGAACAAAAATCCAACATGGCTCCTTTATAGTTCAGCTACTCTCAGCACTTGCGCTTCCTACTCAACTAGCAATCATGAAGTGCGCCGCACATCAGAAAGTAGTAGATAATTTAGGGAGAGGAAATGTTTTTGCTAACAGTATAGCTAAACAGACTGCCACTGATTTATATTCAGAAATGTATATCACGAAAGAAACCATAAATACCTACTGAAGGGATTGACTCGATAAAGAATATTCAAGCTGACTCCAGAAGAACTTAAACACTGGGCTGAGGGTTTAGCAAGTTTGGATGAGGAAGGGTGTTGGGTAGACAGTTCAAAAGGAAGATGGATGCTACCCAATGCATATGTCATCACCATAGTCACAATGGCTCATGGTCCCACTCACATACGTGCTAGGAAAATCTCTTTAACTACAAATCTGTCTTGGTAGTCATTTGTGCCTTTTGCAAGTGGGTTAAAGCCTTCCATGTGAGAGATGCTACAGCAATGACAACGGAGAAAACCATGCTTAAGGAATATTTTCCTAGGTTTGGTTTGCTAAGGGTCATCAGGTCAGCTAATGGTCCGCATTTTATTGCTACTGTCATCTTGCAAGTATGCGCAGGATTAAAGATCGATAAACAGTTCCATTCGGCTAGACACGCTCAGAGTGCTGGACTCGTAGAATGCCATAATGGTATCTTGAAGAATGAACTTGCAAAGGTCTGTGCCAGTAGTAATTTGAAATGGCCAGATGCCTTACCTACAGCGCTACTGCCGATGCGGACAACCCCACAGACTAGAACTGGGCTCTCCCCATACGAAATAGTGATGGGGAGGAGCACCAAATATTTGGAACGTACCGAGACCCAAGATGTTGAAAGATGTGGAGCATTTGCTTCTTGCTGAATACTGTGACGAGTTAACTCAAAACTTGTATTTGATTTATCAACAGGTGCGAGAAGCTCTCCCAGTTAAATACGAGGTGCCAGGTCTCAGAATCCGACCCAGTGAATGGGTGCTCACAAAGTAATTTGAGAGAGCATCCAGTCTCGCACCATACTGGAGATGACCGTTTCAGGTCCTGTTAGCCACACAGACTGTTGTACTAGTAGCTGGCCGACGACACTGGATACATGCCACATACATCAAGAGGATACCTTTCCCTTTGCCACACGACGGAGAAGAAAAGAAGGAAACTGTTGGCTCTGCTTCTGGTGATCAATCGATCTTGAACAACATCAAGGGTATTTCACAGACTCTTCCTGAGCCCGTGGGGCCTGGGGGGATTGCTGCTTTGTCTCTGAATTCTTCTTGAGATCTTTCTGCACCCTTGAGCAACCTTGCCTCTGCTTCACCACTTCCGCCAGGAAGCAACGACACATTGTTCACAGATCACACAGTGCCTGGAGTCTTAAGGTCCGATCTGCGTCCATGCACTAGACTTACAGCACAGCATGGCTGTGACTACAGGAAATGACTGTTGAGTTCGTCCTTTGCCAATCTCTCGCTGAAACATAAGTAAGTGGCTGTGACCGGCAAAAGCTATCTCCAATCAAGAAAAATCACGTGGTCAGGAGATCACCAACAAACGAACCTACGGGGTCTATCGCAGAAACTTTCTGGAAAAGAGCTTTGAGGAACAATGCCTGATGGTGTCTCCACTTGTACGGATCAACCGATCGATTGTGTGGCTAACAAAGACATTGGACAGAAAAATTCATGGTCCATGAGGACGTACTGTTTTCTTGTAATTATGTTAACCTGTCTGACAGTAGTAAATGCTCTTGGGTTTTGGTACATTGAGGGGGTGCGTTCACTTGAAACTTTTATACCCACTGAGAGTGTTCCCACTATGTCTTCTCCTTTTGTGCATCTGCACACTCTATCTTCTAGGGAGTCCCAACACAGACAGTGTTATCACAACAATACGCTTTTGTTAATCATGAATGCGACCCATGCGATTTTAAACAGAACTAATTGCTGGATCTGTTTGCATCTCCCACAACACGGGGAAAAAGGGTTGGGCTGGTATATTCATCCTTTGCCTCTAACTACTGCATTCTATGCCTCTCTAAGGGTATTATTCTTTAGTCGTTGGAATGACAGCATCTCAGGGAACTTTGATGGGACTAATTTAAATGAGTTTGAAAGGCGAGTCCTGATGCCCCTGGGATGTTCTCTTTTTGCAAATAGGAGCAAGCTTAATATTGCTACTATTAGGCCTTCTGATAGACTTTCTAGAACTTTCCAATCGCCAATTCCTTTCAAGACGGCTCCCATAGGCAACCGGGATGCCACGCCTCTTTCCTACACTATCAATTACAGCCCCAACTCTGTTTCCTTCTGCATGGTTCTCAGTCAATGAGTACTGTTGAAGGTTGTACCAATATTGTGAATTTGACTAGTGAGATCAGACCCTTGTATGTAGGTGATCCTGTTTATTTCATCTGTGGCAATGAAGCTTATCCTTGGCTACCTAGGGATTGGCAGGGTACTTGTTATTTGGTTATCTTGCTACCAGGGGTATATGTAGCTAGCACCTCTGAGGTCTCTAGGGCTCCTCCAAGGCAGGACAAGAACGGTGATACTCCTTCACAAGTCATGGGCGATGTAGCAAAATTCTTTTTGCCATTTTGGGGACAGATCATGAACTCCGAGGATATTAGGAGACTAGCAAGTGTATTGCAGAGAACCATCAACTGGACCACCGATATACTCTACAACATGATGTTAGAACAGAAAGCAATTAGATTAATGGCTCTACAGAACCGGATGGTGTTAGATGTCATCCTGGCTGAGCATGATGGAGTATGTAAATTGGTTGGATCTGCTTTTTGTGTTTTCGTACCTGACTCCACCCCTACCATATTCAAGGCCATACAAAATCTGCATGTCCTAAGCACAGAAGTACATGTTCCTGAGGGAAACTGGGATTTTAGTGCTTGGTTCTGGGGCTTTTTACGGTCTTGGGGATGGGAACTCTTTTCAGTCTTAATGGTAACCCTTGGTATTCTGTTGTTCTGTTGTTGTTTCATACAATGTCATCCTGTCAGATGTTCGATGTTAGGAGGATGTTGTGCGCAAACTGTAGGAACATTAGGACCGAAAATACATGCATTTTTGTAATGGAGGATATTACTGTCAAAGATTTGATGGCAATCGATATATCTGATGAATGTAATTCAGGATGTATGGACATTGAAACGTGGAGTTACGAGTAAAGCAAATATTTTTAGTAAGGCTCTTGGCCTAGGCTAAAAGGAGGGGTTGTTAAACGGTAATTATATAGAGCCTCCTTAGTATTTATATTGGCCTAAGCCTATTCGTGCTACACGGAAAACCGCGTTGCAAAGTTCAAAATTTTGGGTTACCTTCGCCACCATTTTAACATCCATCCGCCATTTTGATTTCCACTCGTGTGTTCTACATTCTAAAATGGTGGACTATGTTTTCAACTTGAAGCCAAGCCTTCCGATCTTTGACTTCTGTTAATGTTTAGGTTGTCCGAGAGCCGACTGTTTAAACTGAGCAAAGAGACCTTGTGCTTCATATGAACTGTCATTCAAGTGTTGTCTGCGCTCACAAGCCTCATCCTTGTATAAACATTGGGACAATGAAGAACAAACCTCGAGCGTATGCTTTAGCTGAACTACATTGTGAAGAAACTTGAAACAAGGCTTACCGAGGGATCGAGAACATACATCACTATTGTATCTTCATGGAAATACAAACTTATGTAATCCTTCGTATGATATTGTAAAATCTGTATGTGAACTAGCACGTACTCCAGACCACGAATTATTAACATGAAGAGAGACTGGACAATATTATAGGAAATGTATAAATACACTAGTATTTAGATGTTCAGCACTCTCTCACCTCTCTTTGTCGGCTGGTACATACTGTGAGGTGTTGGGAGCCAGATAGCTATCTGTTTTGCTTTGTAAACTGTACAGTAATAAAAGAACTGTGAATCTTTTAGCCCGTGATTGGTGTATTTCCTTTGTGGGGGGCTCAGAGGTGTTAATTGGACCCAAAAAAGCCAGAGGATGGTGTAGCAAAAGGTGGGCTGGTGCAGCGACGTTCGTGATGTTGATGGTAGTCCAGACGCCAGGAAGGTGGAGGGTAAGGAGTTGGGAAGTTTGTTCTTGTTCAAAGGGCTTTCAAGTTGTACATGTTAATTAAAGTTAGAACCGTTCGACAGGAGGTTAGTGTAAAATAAATTAGTCAATTCAAAAGTAAGGCACTGGACCATAGATATCACTGCACTAATAAGAGGAGCTGCTTAGCCTAGGTCACAGGTCTGAAATGATAGACACAGTGAATACTATGGCACTGGGTTCTCTAAATGTTAGAGGGCTAAATCCCCCACACAAGAGATCTTTAATGATCCGTGAGTTCAATCGTTCAAAGTTAGACCTCATGTTCCTGCAGGAGACCCACTGGCAGAGGGGGAGGGAGCATCCCTTAAAGCTAAGTCCATAGGTGGGGTCTTCCACGCCTCATGCTTGTCTAAAAAAAAAAGGGGTTGCCGTGGTAATAGCCAACAACCTTAACTTTACCCTGAAAGCACAATTGAAAGATCCTAGTGGCCGCTTTGTAATGGTGAAGGGGGACATCAGAGGCCACACACTAACTATGGTTTCCTCTATATTGCCCGAACGGAGCCCAAAAGCAATACAGGGACTCAGTTAAGGGTAACATCCAAACATTTGCTGAGTGTTCACTGATAATAGGGGGCGGTTTTAATATGGGCCCAGATCCCAAGCTAGACAGTCCCCCACGTAGCACCGTAATCACAGTACAGGAAGGCCACTGCCTTCCAGCGGATCAATTCGGAGCTGGTGGTGGCAGATACTCAGATATGTGGCCGGGCCCCCCTATTCATGTCCTACTGAAGGGTAAAGGGTAAATATTTGAGGAGGGACACCCCTCCACAAAATAGGATACAGGAATCAACACAGGAAACCATCCCGTGGTTGGTCAGCTTGCTCTTGTGTGGCTGAATGAAATTAGAGAATTAGAGAATATTTTGAACTCAGCAACAATGGCGAAGTAGTGATACCAGTAGTTTGGGAGTTTGGGAGGCCTTCAAGGCCACAATTCGAGGAGCCCTGATAGGGATGGGAGCCAAGAGAAAGAGAGAGAGAGCAGCAGAAGAGGGAGCACTTAGGGGGGAAATTGAGACTCTTCAGCGGGAGGGAAACTGAAATCCCAGATGTTCCCAGGGAAATGGAACAAGCCCCAGGAACATAAAGCAATTTTGATTGGCCAAACCGAGCATAAGATAGCGTTACTGAAACAGAAATACATGGAAAAGGGGGAGCGAGATGATAAAATTCTGGCCTGGAGGTTGAGGGGACAGAAGAAAGCCAGAAGGGTGACTACCATACACTAAATAAAAGGAGAAATGTTTCTCGTTGTTTCTCGTTGACACCGAGATAGCTGAGGAGTTTCAGGCATTTTACGAAACTCTCTATAGAGCAGAGTAACACAGGCAATGGAGTCGAGGTGGACAGCTTCCTGAAATCCCTCCCGAATAAAGCAGCTGTCCTGGAAGCTCCTATTACTGTGACATTTGTGATGTCATCTTTGAGGTCCTAGGTGTTAGTCTTAGCAGTGCACGGTGGTGGCGCGAGTTATGGTTGCTTCGCTTACCATAACTGGCGAATTTCTGGGGTTTTTCGGTTTTACTTGTAACCATAACATCCCTTTAACAAAGTTTTTTCATTGAATTTCATAGGTTATTATTAGAGCAACTTAACCATAACGTCCCTTTAACAACGTTTTTTCAGTGAATTTCATGGGTTTTTACTAGTGCATGCTATTTTCCTACAAGTTACTAATATCATACTTACCCAATATAGCAATATGTGTGTCCAATTTACAAAGTGCCACCTTAAAACTCTGCCATTTTCCAGCTTCTAGCATCATTTTTAACTCTTCTATACACTTTTTGCAACTAATTCAACTGATTTTGCATCTGTAGACATCTATAAACATCTAACGTCATTGCGGACCTTCCGGACAGTGCCACATGACCATACGCTGGCGCGTGGTATGATGACGTGTCCGAAAACCCGTCTGCACTTTGTGATAAGATCTGTGCTTCGCGGACAGTTCGGAACTGTATTTTCTCACTGATCTAGCAACTTTCAACTTCAAAATTCCCCATGCACCGCTCCTACACCTATTCCTACTCATTATCCATTAACAATCTAGTACACAGTACATTTTAGCAAAACTGCTATTTATCTTAAAAATGGCATCAGCTAATGCCATCACTCCTCCCCTAGAACCACCACCACCACCAGCTGGACGACCTTCAAAACAAAAAAAGCATAGTACTTCCTAGACAATGAAGAGGACGAAGAAAATGCGGTAGAGGAAGTGCCTACCTCTAGCACCCAGAGAGAATCATGGGTGTGGCAGTTCTTTACCACTGTTGGGAATGTACCAAAGGCTAAAGCTACCAAAGTAAAATGCACTTTGTATTCTGTTGCAGACTCCCTGGATAGTAATCCTAAGGGACCACCTCCATGTACTGCCACACTACATCCAATGACCGCAATGATCTCAGTAAGGTTGTTCCTTTCTTAGCAAGCAGGAGGCTATCTTCCTCCACCTCATCTTCCGCAACCAATGCTGTAACCACAAATGCCTAGCAACAAAAGAGGCTCTTGATCATTTCTTTTTTTTTCGAAGACAACAATCCTCTGTACATACTGCAACAAATCATTCTGCAGAGGGAAGCACTTTCAAAGTGCTTTTGAAGCTGTAATCAAGGAGCATGAGAAACACTGCCCTCTACCTTAGAAATAATAAACACGCAACATTTTCCCCTGTCCACCTGTCCTTCCATATTAGTGTTTGGTGCCTCTTCCCTCATTTCCCTCCCCACCTTTCGTTCTAAGCTATCCTGCCAAAAAAAATACATCTGAAAATAACAAAAGAAATATTCCTTTAGGAACCACTGTTCACAGTTAAAAAAATACAACTTAAAAAAAAAACATATAGGCTCCATCTACATTACATTTCTCAGTAAAGTACATAGACTCAATAACATTTTCCAACATTTCAATTTGCATTTTTTGTTATGTTAATGTGCATATTGTGGCGTTCATTCCCCGTTCCAGGAACTGGAACGGTGGATACCAGCCCAGCAGCCAAGTTATCAGCCCAAGCGAAGCAAGGGTGGATAACAAGGTCTCCGGACCATTATCCCCCCATTCCAGCCGCTGTAATGAGGGATGAAGGCCATTAGCACCCTAGGTTCCCAAAGAGGGAACCCGGGGTGCTAAAAAAGTATTTTTCTTCCTACTCGGTGTACAAAGGAAAATCCTTTTCCAGGATGGCCACCATGGAAAGGGAAGGTGGGGTTCCATGCAGGACCCTTCTTTGCTTTCCGTGGCAGCCTGCAGAAGGCAAAGAGAGAACCCTATGACCATATTACTACAAGCACATTTTTCTTCCCTTTCAAACCTATCCCAATTTCTAACAACTTTACCACACATCCGGTCCCAGGTGGACATGGCCACTTTAACCCCATGTGTTGTCCCTCATGGTCATGGCCAGTAACCACATTGTCCGGATCATGACCTTATACCATGACCCGGACAATCTGGCCATTGCC
The DNA here is from genome assembly GCF_040938575.1 of Ambystoma mexicanum. Classification (NCBI taxonomy): domain Eukaryota; kingdom Metazoa; phylum Chordata; class Amphibia; order Caudata; family Ambystomatidae; genus Ambystoma; species Ambystoma mexicanum. Next base: position 668,051,694 of record NC_090923.1, read on the forward strand.
CATGGCTACCTGCTATACCTCAGTCACCAAAAAGGTATATCACTATTTTTTATACCTACATTATGACACTTGTTCAAAAATAAAACGGGCATATTTGCAAAACCATGCTTTCAGGTCCTTGCCAATGCTCCTTGCACAAGTTTGCGGGAAATCCACCCATGTTTTATTTTTTCAAAAGTGTCAAATGTATGCACATACAATAGTCATATAACTTAGCCCCCACTTGACAAAATCCAGACTTTATGAAAACATGTATATCTAGATCTAAAATGTTTTTGCAAACTTTTGTGTAGATTCGTCAAATTGCAACACAATTTATAAGCCTTTACAATATTTTGGGACCAACCCCCTCTAATTTTGCCCCCTCTTGACAGAATACCACCAATCTTTGCATACTCATTCAGAACCAGGACAAGAATATAAGTACAACATTTCATGTAGTTTAATTAAGTGGCGCCAAAATTGTGAGCCATCCAAGAACTACTTTTCACCAACCCTGTATTGCAGAGGTGTCTGCAAACTTTACAGGACTGTTCACGAACATCCAGACTGTTTGCGGACTTTTGTGGCAAAAACCACCCGTTTTTTTGCTTCTTGCAGCCATATCCCATCCCATCCTCATTACCCTGCACCAACCCAGAGATTATTTGATAAGTTTGACAAATGCAATGTTGTATTTTTTAATGTTTTACCGCGATGTCCGCGGACAGCGGCCGAAGTCCCTGAATCCAAGATGGCGGTTGTTTCCAAAAATCTGATGCACTTCACGCTTTTCACCATCCAATCAGTGGGCGCGTCCGATGTCTGCGGACACCACGTTGCTCTCTAAGCCAATCAGAGTCCTATCTGCGGACTGAACAGGAAAATGGATCCGCGGACAGGACACAGATATTGCTAATTGTTTTGACTTACATTTTGGATGGATTTACACCAAATTAACAAACTCAGGCCCTACCCTGTCTACGCCTCTGTTCCTTCACTTGCAGAAGCTGTAAGGCAGACTGTACCTTCAGCCAGGGTCTAAATTAGTCTTTCTTCTTACTCCTTTCAAAGTCATCAGATGATCTACCAAAAGGGGGACTCCCCCTCTTTTAAAGCTTTTGGGACCAAGACGCCGCTCCTGCTGCAAATTTGGTGAAAATCCGTCCAGCGGTTTGGGCTGTAGGCGTGAGCAAAGTTTTTCCCATTATGTCTATGAAAAAAAAACAATTTTGGGACCCCCCTTACAACTTTTCCCCCCCCTTGACAAAACCTCACCAAATTTAGCAAAAACGTTCAGAGTGGGCCATATGCTTCTTTTGCAAAGGTTGGTGAGGATTCGTCCACGGGGAGCAAAGTTATAAGCCGCCCAAAAAGTGCTCTTCTTATGAGTTGAGCAACTTAACCATAACTACATGGCCGCTCCCGCAGGCCATGTAATATATATATATATATATATATATATATATATATATATTCTGCCTCCACACTAGCGCAAGGCATAGTTAAGCTTAAAATTAAGTCTCTATGGTGTTTCTGAAAATGACTTTTCTTAATAACTTTCAAACGCTTCTATTGGAAAATTATTTCAGAATAATAATTCAAGGCAGCTGCCTGTGCATACACAGTCTCTGATTGCTACATTAACAGCTTCAGAGTTTAAAAAAGGGTATACTTTGTTTAACAGCTTTTCACGTGGCATTTTCCATAGGAAGAACAAAAACGTTTTGGCCCAAAAATCTCAAAATTGGCAATTTTGATTTTCCTAATTTTTTGCAGACGCCTAGATTGTATCTGGAATTGATGCACTGAAAATCGACTTGGCCAATTTTGAGCTATTAATGTTTGAGATGTATCTATATATGAAGCATGTGCAAAATTATTGCGCCTTTTTCATACAAACTGTACAAAGAGCGTATGAGTTTTACGGTACGTACAATACACAATTAACATCTAAAAATACACGTCAAAGGCTAGCCACAGCTGACTTTGATGTCAAAGTTATGGTAATACAATAAATGTACACTTTCAATACAAACTGTCCACAGAGTGTATGTGTGATGAATTCGACCATCCGCACAGGGAGTTTGTGCTCGCCTGTTTTTAAAAGAAGTTTTGTAATGAAAATGAATGACCTCCGTATAAACCAACCATACCCTACATTTACACGCAAGGTACTCAAATGGATTCGAACAAATGACCTCTAACCTGACATCCTGCTGAACTACTTTATTGTATCCTCCTTGACCTTACCCATTCATTCTGCAACATGACTAGCCTATTGTCCGACCACTACACTGTAACCAGTAGTGCAGAAAACATATATTACCTGTATGTTATGTGTATGTATATGTATTTATCTGATTCCCCTTTTTAACCTAGCTTAAGTTATCTTGTCCTTTCTGCGCCCAGCTCCCCATGGGTTTGGTGCGCACTATCAAATAAACAAACAAACAATGATGGGAGATCAACCTCAGAAAATGTGTGGGGCTAATCCGCACATATTTTCCTATGCTCGCCGCACAACAAACACATAGTCAAGTGTACTCCCGGGGGACAAAGCTTACAGGCACAGTCCTCCCTGTTATGTTCAGCTGGAATGTGACAGCAATGGGTACATCAAAGCATGTAAGGAAGGGGGAAGGCAACACCTTCCTACGGCCATGGCCAGCCAATTTAAAATATCAAAGGCTCCATGGATCCGCCCTGTTCTATTGTAGTTCTGAGTGGTGGCAGTGCATACTAATGAGAGTTAATTGAAGCAGGCCTGCGAAGGGGCTTTTTCATAGAACACATGGAACAGGAAACACCAACACCTCTTTGATATGCAATGTGTCAACTTGAAGCTAGCACCCACCCCTCTGTACGAAGGGCAGTGAATGGCATGTCTGTGACAACTGTTTACAGTAGGCAACCCCTGCAGGGGGAACCCCTTTTAGAGGGAAGAAGTATGTGAATTGATGGAGACAGGAAGTCTTTTCTCACCACAAACTTCAAGGGAGACCTGCGCTTTTGATCAGGAGTCACAGATAGCTCAATTAACCAGAGAAACACATTGATCCACAACAGACAGGAAGATGGGTGGGACTTAGTAGTACATGTTGTTGCCCCTTACCTTTCCTGTTGCAAAGCACTCTGGTTATGACCTCACGCATAACAGAAGATTGTTGGTGGGGACCCAGGAATTGGTCCAATAAGGTTGGCTTAGCAACTCTGCAAGTGAAGGAACAGAGGCGTAGACAGAGTAGGGCCTGAGTGTGCAAGGCCCACCCAAAATCTGTAAATGCCCACTTAGCAGCGCTGTGTGTGCACTGTGTGTGCATTTACAAATGTTAATGTCACAGTACTGTGCACAACTACATTAGCTTCAGACCACACTTGTTAGACAATCCTGGCTACACCTCTGTGAAGGAAGGCCAGGATTTCCAAGAGGGAATCAAGATCCCTCCCCTAAATATCTCCCATAGAACAGAGAGAGATGCCGGACTCAGATGACCCATCCAGCATCTCCGGAACCAGTACCCAGCCAGCACACAGCATGCCCTGCTAGGTTCTGCCAGCAAGCTTCCTAGGTGGGATGTGCCAGAGAGTCTCTGAACAAAGGACAAGGACATTGCCTGAAAACACTCTCCTCCGCTTCGGGCCGTCCACCTTAAAGGACGGCACAAGCCCTGTGAAGAAGCTAGGAGGAGTGTCACGACAAGCATCAACCAGCATCCATATTTTAAGGATATTTTCGAGTAAGTTGAGCCCACAAACCGCGACTGGCTGCACCAATGACTGTTGTTATACTGCCACCACTAAAGCCATCCGAGACACGTCGACTAGCGTTCCAGATCTGCTAACCAGCAAATAGCAGCAATTCTTGACCCTGTGTCTCCGTGTAGGCCAGCCTGCAGCTGAGCGGCCCACCTTGCTTGCCGAGCTGCCAGCCGACTGTTATCTGAAGCAGTCTCCTGTCTTGAACTCTGTCACAGGAGCTGCAAAACATCCTGGAACCGACTCAACACTGTTGAGCATCATTATCATCTCAAGCACTAGGTACATTGTGGTTGTGTCCCCCAAATCCTTCTCCAAAGTCCCATAGTGACATTTACGACCCCTTGCTCCCTTGGTGCTGAAACCAAATTACCTTGAACAGTTAAGACTGATTGCTTTACCGGCTACCCTCATGTCAGTATCCAGAGTGTATTTCTTTCCATCCTGAAACTGTCTGTCCTCTGTGTTCTTTTACAGGGTGGGCTGTATTTTGTAGTGTGCTAGAACTGTCTGTTGTAATAATAATAAAGAAGATATTTCTATACAACCTTGACTGGACAGTCCCTTTTATCATTGGGTAATAATTGTATTTTCACTGTGTTGCAACTAACCAAGGATCCACAACCTTGCAGAGATAAGCCTGCTGTTCCGTCCACATTGCCAAAATTAGACAAGGAGGTTTATAATTTACTTTTGTTTCCAATCTGTTCGGATCCCTTCTGGTGTACTAGAGTTGTGGGGCTGATTGATGGGTTAGAAACTGATATTCATCCCTGGACCACTGGTGCCCGGAAGTTGATTTGTCACATTGGTGGCAAGCGGTCGGATCAGTTGGAGCCTTGCACACAGCTTAGTCACCCAAAGATAAAGGTACTGTTACAGGCAACGTTTAGTCACAGCTAGGTATTAGTAGCAGTCATGGATCTTGACATGGAAACTGTAAAAGGCAGGACGAAGGATGTCCTGCGTGTCTTATGTTAAGAGAGGGACTTCCCTGCAGCACTAAGGTTAATAAACCTGAGTTGCTGACCAGCCTCCAAGCTTGGGTAGAAGTAAAGGCAGTTGAGGAGAAGACCCCAGGGGAATGGTTAGGCCCCGTGCACCTGAATGGACAAGACCTTCTGGAGGAGGAAAATGATGAGGACAACCGCATGAGCAGTGTTTCTCGCTAATCATTCCGACGGAGGGGAAGTGTGCTTTCTCAATACTCAAGAGTGTCAGTGAGGACAGGGACTAGTGCGGTATTCCACAGGTTCCCAGGCCTCAGCACAGTCTCTAAGTGGCCCAGTAATTGTTCTGGCTGTTAATGAGGTAGAGGCTAGAAAGCTTCTGCTCGAGGAGAGGAGACTAGCGCTAGAGGAACAGAAACAGTGGGACGAGGTCACCATAGATCTGCAAAGGCTGGCGCTTGAAGAGAAGAAGGAGGCCAGCAGATCCAACTCTAGCGAAAGCAGCAGTAGTGGCTCAAACCAGAGTGCCTCGGATAATCCCTGACGGCACATCCCCAAAGAACTAGTGCAGGCTTCTGAAGCTGAGAAGGATATTTTTGACTGGTTTGAAGCGCTCGAGCTGGTTTTCCAGCTACATAAGGTGGATGAGGTACTGTGGGGTGCAGCCCTGATGAGTATCTTACCGACACCAGGGACTGATGCAATTCTCAGCTAACTCTGAGGAAAGGCCTGTTTATGAAAGCATGAAAGCAGCCCTCCCTAGGAAGCTCTGTAAAACACCAGAACAGTATCTAAAGAGCTTCAGCGATCTCGGAAAGAAAGGTGGGCAGACATTCAAAGCGTTCACACACTTGTCGTTGAAATATCTGAGCGGGTGGGTGACTGGTAACAAAGTTGACACATTTAAAGGGATGTACAATTTGATTGCGTCTGAGCATGTATTGAAAAAGTGGTTGACCTACACCAGCATCTTGTGGACAAGACTATCACAGACCCTAGGGAGCTTGCAAAGGCTGCTGATGAGGTTTGTGAGCATTCGAATCCAGAAAAAGGCTCAGGCTAGCACACCCAAACCAGAAGAGAAATCGACAGAAAAATAAGTAAACAAGGATTGGAAGGACAAAGGTCCAACCCATTCCTATTCGAAGTCAGGTCCCCAAAAGAACGAAGGGAAATCCCCAACTCTAGTTCAGCTGTGCACACCGAAAAGAGCAGCACAGGCACCCCTTATACTGGGAAACCCACGTTCTCTCCACCTAAAGGTTGTTTTGGTTGTAAGGATTTGAGCCATAGGAAAGGGAATCCTGCTTGATAGGGCTTATCCAAGCAAGCCATAGTGAATATTGGACTCGTGGAAGAGGCCATTGTTAGTGTGGGCCTCTTAGAGGAGGACTTCCCACTAGGCCAGGGAGTGGCCAAATGTGGATTGGTTACACTGAGTGGGAATGGTACTGGGTCTCCAGAAGAGACCCCAGTTCCCAATAATACTCAACTCTATCAAGAACATGTGTATATCAATAGACACAAAACTTAGTCATGGCATTAGTGACTGACAGAGAGACTGAGGAGGAGACCGATCCCCTCACAGACCTCTTGCACACTGAAGCCACAGATGGGTCAGTTGAAGGTGTCAACCTTGCAAAGGACCTGTCAGAACAGCAACTGACAGACTGTCACTGTTTACCGGGACAGTTTGCCGGTCTGTTTTCTCTGACTCCTGATTGCACAGATTGGTGCACCCCTGATGTGGACACTGGAGACAGTAAGCCGGTGAAGAGTAGGATTCACCGAATGTCCGATAAGGTCAGGGACACCATCAAGGAGGAAGTTTCCAAGATGCTGTCCCTTGGAATGATAAAGTCAACCCACAGCCCCTGGACTAGCCCAGTGCTACTGGTCCCTAAAAAGACCAGTGGTGGGACGCCTGAAGTTTGCTTTTGAGTGGACTACAGGGGGCTCAATTCTGTCTTCAAGACAGATGCCCACCCCATCCCTCAAACAGATGAGCTAATTGACAAGCTTGGTGCTGCCAAGTACATAAGTACCTTTGACCTCACGGTAGGTTATTGGCAGGTGGGTTTGACAGATGGAACAAGAGAGAGGTCAGCATTCTTAACCCCGGAAAGGACATTATCAGTTTGGTTCTATGTCATTTCATCATCAGGCATTTCGAAGCTTGCAATTTAAACGTGTTTGAGAGTTCATCCATTTTTTTTTGTGGCAGAGGGAGTCTGGGAGGGGGGTCCCCCCCAATCCCTGCCTACTGCATCTATTTTTGCCTATGCCCAAACCCACAACCACTTATATGCCCTTTCCCACCCCCCTAAAGAATTAGATGAACTGTCAAATACATTTAAACTGCAGGCTTTGTAATGCCTGACGATGAAAGAACGTTGTACCATCAGTTCACTGTGCTGCCCTTTGGAATGAAGAATGCCCCTGCCAGTTTTCAGTGGATGGTTAACCAGGTTTTGTCAGGTCCAGAAAACTTCAGTGTTGACTATTTAGACAACATTGCTGTCTTCTGCCACACCTGGGAGGATCACTTAACCCACCTGAAACAAGTACTTCAGGCACTGAAGAATGCCTTTCTCAGGGCCATCAAGTGCCAGATAGCGCACGGCACAGTGACTTACCTAGGCCACCTGGTCAGCAGAGGTAAGAAACAACCTCACAAAGCAAAGGTGCAGGCTGTGAAGGATTGGGATATCCCCACCACACAGACGCAGGTGAGACCCTTTCTAGGTCTCACCGGGTACTACCGGTTGTTCATCATTGCCATGCCCCTGAATGATGTAACTTCCAAGAAGATGCCGAAGAAGGTAACTTGTACCCCTGCCTGTCAAACCGCCTTTCAGGATTTAAAGAATGGATTGTGCAGGGCACCAGTTCTGAAAAGGTGCCAGACTATTGTCATGAGTTCACTATCCAGACAGACGCTTGTGATTTTGGAAATTGGAGCAGTGTTAGCGCAGCTGAACTTTGAAGGGGTAGAGAAACCTGTTGCCTACATTAGCAGGCAGTTGACAAAAAGGGAAAGGAATTGGGCTGTCATAGAGAAAGAGGCATACGTGGTTGTTTGGGCGGTCAAGAAGCTGAAACCTTACCTCTTTGGGTCTCACTTTACGATCCAGATGGACCACTGGCCTTTGTGATGGTTAATGGTCATGCAAGGGGAGAACCCTAAGCTTTTGAGTTGGGCCATATCCCTACAGGGATTAGATATGGACATCCAGCACATGTCAGGCTCCCAGCATGGAAATTCAGATGGCCTCAGCTGGTACTTTCACCTTGATGACAAACGAGAACCTCAGCAGGGTGGTGGTTCAATGTTAAGTCTGGGGGGCATGTGAAGAATTAGTCCATCTGCATGGGGAGTGTGCGCTTGCCTGTTTTTTCTTTTTTTTAAGTTTTGTAATGAAAATGAATGATGGGAGATCAACCTCAGAAACTGTGTGGGGCTAATCTGCACACATTCTCCACAACAAACACATAGGGCCTCATTATAAGGCTGGCGCTCCCGGAATGAAGGGGGCGGTACAGCACCGGCCCCTTTCATTCCGGGAGTGCTGATTAAAAGCTTCCCATTGCGGGACCCGGATAGCACGTCTGGTAAAACCAGGCGTGCTTTCCGGGTCCCCCGAGGGGAAGAGGGAGGCAATAACCGGCCAGATGTAATCTGCCCATTATTACCTCCCTCCCCGTTGAGCCCTAGGGGGGCTCATATGGGAATGGGGATGGGTTCCTGCAAGGAGGAATTACCAGGTCCTCCTATGTCGGAGTAACCCGGTAAGTCCCCATTGCAGGAACCCGGTAATGGAGCCCGGAACGGAGGCAGCCATGGAGCTAATAGCTACTGCGGGAGGACACAGCCTACTTGTTTGGTTCTTCCATTTGTCCCCCAGACGGGCACTGATCAATTCGAAATTTGACTACAGATATAGTACATTGGCAGGTAGCCCTGCAAATCCACTGAACCAAATTCAGGGAGCTCAGAATGCAGTAATATGCCTTGTTTTTAATGTATCTGGATGTATTTTTTTTGGCAGGAAAGCTGAGAACGGAAGGTGGGGAGGGAAATGAGGGAAGAACAACCAAACACTAATATGGAGGGGTAGGTGTACAAGGGAAAATGTTGCGCGTGTGTTATTTCTAAGTTAGGGGGCACTGTTTCTCATCATCCTTGATTACAGGAGTGGTGGTGGCTCTTGGGGAAGAGGGATGGCATTAGCTGATGCCATTTTAAGATAAATAGCAGTTTTGCCAAAAGTATGTACTGTGTACTAGATTGTTAATGGATAATGAGTAGGAATAGGTGTTGGAGTTGTTCAAGGGACATTTTGAAGTTGGAAGTTCCTAGATTAGTAGAAAATGCATTTCCGAACTGTCTGCCAAGCAGAGATCTTATCGTGAAGTGCGGACGGGTTGTCAGACACATCATCATGCCGCGCGCCAGCGTATGGTCATGTGGCACTGTCCGGAAGGTGCGCTATGAAGTCAGATGTTCGTAGACGTCTACGGATGCAAAACTTGTTGAAATAGTTGCAAGAAGAGTAAAGAAGTGTTAAAAATTAGTCCAGATGGTGTGAAATAGCAGAGTTTTAAGGTGAAAATTAGGAAAGTGGAAACAAATATTGCTATATTGGGTAAGGATAATATTAGTAAGTTGTAGGAAAATAGCATGCACTGGTAAAAACCTATGAAATTCAATGAAAAAACTTTGTTAAAGGGACGTTATGGTCAAGTTGCACTAATAAAAACCTATGAAATTCAATGAAAAAACTTCGTTAAAGGGACGTTATGGTTAAGTTACACTAATAAAAGCCTTTGAAATTCACTGAAAAAACTTTGTTAAAGGGGCGTTATGGTTAAATTGGACTAATATAAACCTATGAAATTCAAAGAAAAAAAATTGTTAAACGGACGTTATGGTTCCAAGTAAAACCGAAAACCCCCTGAATTTCGACAGTTATGGTAAGCTAAGCAACCATAACTCGTGCCACCACTGTGCACTGCTAAGACTAACACCCAGGACATCAAAGATGACATCACAAATGTCCAATGACTTGGAAGCATAACGTCCGTTTAACAAAGTTTTTTCTTTGAATTTCATAGGTTTTCATTAGTCCAACTTAACCATAACATCCCTTTAACAAAGTTTTTTCAGTGAATTTCAAAGGTTTTTATTAGTGCAACTTAACCATAACGTCCCTTTAACAACGTTTTTTCATTGAATATATATATATATATATATATATACATATATATATATATATACATATATATATATACCATAATTCATAATTATTGGTGGTTATTACTTACCTCTCTATGTATGTGATGAACCACAGTTGGAACAGTGTTGGGAAGTGACTTACAAGTGAGTCTGGGGCAACCCTTTTGAGTGAAGTTTAATGCTTCTGTGGGATATTCTGACCCATTCCAATGTGCCCCACTGCATCACTTTATAAATGGTGAAAGAAACAGCCCAAAATGGACACACTGACTCCTCTGCACGCCAAAATCTTCAAAACTGCGTTTGGGTCACAACCAGAAAAGGCTGCACACATTGCCACACACAGTCAGGGGGGTGAAAACAGAGATCTCATTGCAGGAGCATGCCAGTGGGCTCTGCCACATTCAACATGGAGCAAAGCAGCAGAATTGTGCTGAAAATCGAAAATTCCTTTGAAAATGTTAGCTTTGAAACCTTAAAAAGTGCTTTTTTTGGTGCTACATCCATTTATTTCCATTGAATAATTGAGATTCAATGGCTAGTGCAATGCCCAGGATCACCCAGTGTGGCTCAGAGGAACCGGGCCCCATTGATTGACAGCTCTATAAAATGTTTCTAAGGAAAAAGCAACCCAGGAACATTTGTTTTCATTTCCATGGGGAAAAACTAAAATTGCAACAACAGAATCAGCTGTGCAGAGAGAAACTCTAAACAAAGGCTGGATACATGTATCCAGACTGCAAACAATCCCAGCACTCAAGGGAAGAAATAATGCTGAATAAAATGTGTATGTGCTGCATAGGAAAATCGGTTTTAAAGAACTCAGTTTCATGTGCTTTTTCATGAATGAAGTGCAAAATCGCCTGTTGTGAAAGCATGTTTTTGTTTAAAGGCTTAATTCTTTAAGAATCTCAAAGGATTGCTAATGTAAAAATCCACATATAAACATGTTCATTTTAAATGTTTAAATGAAAGATTTAGGTGAAACTTAAAGTTAAATCCCAGTCTTGAGTTAATTAACTATACAAAAAATCAATTCTGCTCTGATAGCCCTTACCCTGGGAAAGGTTGACACTTCACTGCTGGCAGGAAAATTGCTGTGGGGATGCCTCGCATACTCATAACAAAAGACCTCATTAGACATTCGTCTGGGCCCCAGGCAAAGACAATAGCAGGTTTGGACACTCACCCTTCTGGGGGAGGGGAAGGATGCTCCACTCTCCAGGAAGAGTCTTCTCATTGAACGTCAAAGGACTTGCCATTTGCTCCAACTTAGGAAGGAAAACAAAACTGACATGTGATTTTTGTATTTAAATGCTTATTTGCCACTGAACTTCAAGACATTTAACTTGGCAGCAAGAATAAGTAAACAAGTGAAAAATACATATATATATATATATATATATATATATATATATATATATATATATATATAAATCGGAACGTATGCTAGCCATTTGAAAACTTGGTAGGATTTCTTACTGCGTAAGGAACTGAAGTTATGAAAAATGACTAATTGCGCAGGAACTATTAATGCTGCAAATTTTATATTGTGTACCCTTGCCCTAGGGGTGACTGCACATATATGTACCGAATTAGGAAATGTTAGGCCAAACCTTTATGATTAAAATTGCCAAGAGTCAACAGAAAGGTAGAACCAGGTCCCACCGACTTGGGAATTAGTTGTAAATGTGACCCACGAAATATGTAATTTATGTATCTGATTTTCTTAGAGGGCATAATTATATAAATAAGTATTTGTGGGAAAGTTACATGTTGGTCCCATTAACTATGGGAGATTTCCAGTTCAGAACATAAAACATGACAACCCTTTCTGTCATCCAACCAGCAAACAGCAAGGCGGCAACTGTGCCTTTGACCAATCATAGCCTTGTGGGTGTGGGTTGTAAGTCTGCCCCTACCATACACTGAGTGATGTCATTTGGCAGGATAAATAAGGGGACCTCACAAAACACAGACACAGACTGATTCCTGACTCCATCCTGATTTCCGCGTGGCTCCCTGTTCCTGAATTCTCCATCTTGTTCCTGATTCCAGATTTCTTTGCATAGCCAAGGCATCAGCATTGCTGAACTCTTTTTCAGCTAGACCCAAATCCTAAAACCATCCCAAAACTTAAGGAAGCAATTTTGATCTATGTGGCTTGGTACCATTCATGCTTGCCTGCTGAAACTCGCCATCCCACTGATCTATAGTGTCCAGCAACCAGAACGGCCAATCCAGTCCAGTCCAGTTGACCAGAACCATCCAGCTGATCCAATTCCGCCAGATGCGCCCTGCTGTCCTTAGACCCGATCTGTGATGACCAGAGCCCTTGACAGTCCAAAATCTTAATTTACAGTGAACTGTAAGTATCAATCGGAATCATAGTAAACCATAGTACATTTGCCTTGTCTAGTCCTATTCCAATCTATAACCTATCCCATCTTTAACTTAAGGACCTATGATATTGTCAAAACCATTCTTGCAACTCTGTCTGTGATTCCGAGTGTTAGCGATATTATCTTCATTGTTGTTTTACTATACTGTAAGCCATTAGTGATTTGGATTAAACAAAGTAATTCACCATAAAGAAAATGGGGGATCCACCACATGAAGGGTTACAAGCGGCCGTGTGTAACTGTGGAGATTCACGGGAGGCATTCTCTTTTTCTTAGCCATTAATCTAGTTTAAGTTAAATTAACCTGTCATTTTAAAACCGATTTCTGTTTTTTCTGTTCTATTTTCCTAAAAACACCTCTCATTCAACCTTGCATAACTTCCTCAATGTAATAGCTAGAGACTTCATTTAAACTTAAACATAAGACCTTTAGCTACCTCCCAACCCAAAAACTGCATCCAAAAACTGTGTATTTGACTCGTTTTTCTTAAAAACTATTTAGTGAAAATTAGGCGGGAAATCACAATTCTGCAAAGGTTTTACACGTTTGAATTTCAATTCTAATTCTTTCCAAACTTTATTCTGATTCAAAGTGTGTAATGTTGCTCATATTATAGCTTATGTTTGTTAGGATCTTTTCAGTGTTGCTCCCATAGGAATTTATATCAATTTAAGGATTTTTGAACACTTTTCATTGTTTTTCTAAGCCATTTTTCGAATGTCATTTTAAAAGTGTAAAATTACCAAAACGTTTTTCTCTCTTTTTTGGGCAGGGAAGATTGTATTCAAACCCTGTACACTGTTCTTTATTCCTGAATAACTGCTGCTCCCTTACATCTGTGTAGAATTGCTTAGTTGTGAGTTGAGAATTTTACAGGGGGAAATCTTAACTCAAGTGCTATCTTTCAAACAAGCCGAAACTTTTCTTTCCTCTGTATTTTCCTTCTGTGTTCCTACAAAGTGAATTCAATTGCATAACCTACTTTTTATTTGTATTGTCACCACCTTGGTGATTGCTGCCCCATATATTAAAACATATGTTTGATTTGAATTTTAAATAAATAAATATGACATTTACCAACCAGCCTGATTCCTGGTCCATTGTGACCAGGGGGTATTTTAAGAAGGGGTGTGATATGAGTATTGTATCACTCAGAATATTGAACCTATAGACACAATAAAATAAGTATTTAATTTGCGCATTGCATACTAGGCTGAGACCAGGGTGTATTGCCTGATTGAAATCCTTAACACTTCATACATATGTTCAGAGAACTGGATGCTGGACACATGGAATCGATTACCCCTCATGTCCTCGAAAAGTAGTCATCATTGGCTCGACTGTCAAGCTCGGAATCTGGGAAGCCACAATTGAGCAACCATAATCATATCAAAGAGTTGTCCATATGAAAATGTGCAGCATTGTGCAGGGAGTCTTAACATGGCTGAACTGTGGACAACCCAAAACAATACAGGAAGGCATAGTTTGATGCACAAGAAGCTATAAAATGTAATTCATAAAAAAGTATTATAAGTATGGAACTGATTTATAAAACAATAAATACCTATATTAGCGGGTGCCAACCACCCTGTTAGCAGCTCTAACCCGCTAAACTTCATACCCTTCCATATATGTCACTAATCTTTTACCCGCAAAAATCAAAACCTGATTTTTTTAACCTCCCTGGTGCCACAAAAAGATGAGAGTGATGACAATACATTTGATAGTTACAAAAGAACATAAAATGTAATATTGTCTTTAAAGATACAAAAAATACATTTAAATGTTGAAAATAGATAAATAATGAAGATATATGAAAAGAAATCCAGGAGTGAAATTTGGTAAAAATGCTCTGTAAATGTAATTAACTGATAATAAGTAAACTATAACAATAGTTCAATTACCTGTGGTTTAAACAATGAAAGTGGTGATTCTGCAACAAAGACAAATAGCTGTGCGAAGATAATCTCCAGAGTAGAATGCAGAGATGTTTTCTTGCTAGGGATGTGAAGTCATGTATAAGCACTTTCAATGTGGATGGGTATCTGAAGTTGTTGTGTGGAAGGCCTGCCCTTAAATCTTCTTGGTGGTTTTTTTAGGGGCGTGATATACAATCAGACCATACCCTAATATGGATATGTGTAAACTTTAAGGTAGGTGCAATATTGAGGACGTCACATTTTGTAAAAGTACCTGGGCCCACCCACGACCATTGTGAGTGCAGGGAAAATGTGGGAACTACCATTGATAAGGGAGTGGTGGGGTGGATTGGGATGAAGTGAGCGGAATAGGTCCAGGCCCTCGTCTACATACATATCTTGATTGAAGGAACAGGGTTCTTCATCTTAAAACGGGATTATGGAGACACTGGGTCTGGGGCAGACATGTGGGCAAGGGTCACCAGATGAAGGACCCCTTTGATGTGTACATTGTGTTTGGCACCTGTGATGTCCACAGTAGTGGGACCACCACCTCGCCCCCATTATGAGTGAATGGCCAAAGTGAGAACTGCCTTTGATAAGGGAAGGGGTGAAAAGCTCCACGCCTGGGTGTTGAACAGTGACATAGATATGTTGATTCAAGCAACATGGTATTAAAATGGGGACAAGGTCTTCAAACCTTAATTGCAGGGACAGGGTCATCAAATGGGAGTATGGAGACACCGGGTTTGGGGAGGCCATGTGGGATGGTTTGCTACATGAAGGATCCCTTTGAGGTGTACATCGAGTTTTGCTACAGGGACGTGAAGCAAGGAAAAAACATTGAAAGTGCATGTACAAATTAACAAATGCCTTTGATAAGGGAGTGGTCATGGGGTAGTTTATGATAAAGTCAGATGGATAACGCAGCCAAAGCAGTACCAAAACCATCATTCCTACACTCCTATGCATTGATGGGTTATGGTGTTGGTGACTGACAAGATCAATTTTTTCAAGTTTCATCTAATTATTATTTGAAACACCATAAAAAGCCTCAAGATTCTTCACATTTTCTGATTCTAGCACACCTATGAGTATTCATAGTTGTAACACCCTAAAATTGTGACCTTGTCTAGAATGTATAAAGTTACTGTTTGTTTTGCCACAAGTGTGTTTATGTGGTGTTGTATGAAGTAAAATGTATTAAAATAACATTACATTATATATGACAGAATCAAAGATTGAAAAAGTACACTCTTGAAAGTAATTTTAAGCATAAACATTGTATTAAAATATCAAACTTTGTCAAAACACTATAAGTGCTAAGGACGATTATGCTCACCCTTTTTGAATAGATTTGATTAAAGCTCAGCAGTTAAGGTAAAGGTCAGCAGTTAAGGGATTAAAGAAATAATAGAATGATAACAAAAACTGCAGGTTATTTTCGTCAAGATTTGGGAATGTCTGGACAAATCCAGTATAGTTCCCCGAAGCACTAGGAAATTCCTCCCGAATGGCTCTAACGACACAGGTAGATTTGACACGACGAATTTGGTATCCCATTCTTCCATGAGCCCACCACATGTACGGACTACAGGCCACAAGCTTGTGCCATCTGGAAAATAATCACAACATATTTTGTTGCACCAAACAAATAACTTTTTTCACATAACTTTAAATAAAGTTGGCATACATAGGAAAGTCAAAACATATATTATGAGATAAGGAGTCAAATGTTCAGAGATTATGATATACAAATTTATATTTACAGGGAAATAAATGGAGTTTTTTTTTGTGATGGGTTATACTTGTGAAAAAGACATTTGAGGGCTCATCAAAAAACAAGACTAATTGTTTTATCTTTTGTAGCGCTCCTAATAACAGAGACCAACCTCTAGATGCAGGATCTCTGAGTCGAACCTGTGTTGCTCTCTGTTGTCTTGCTACCAAGACAAACTCATTGCCCCGGAACTATCCTCCCGGCCCTAGTATAACATAAGAATAATACATTTGTGAATATTAACATAGTTAAGTAATGAGATCACAATAGCATTGTAAACTGATATAGAAGACCATAGTGCAAGGTTGATAGATTTAAAAGGCATTGACACAATACTTACTCATTGCTAGGAATAAAAGGGCGAGCGATGCCAAGAAGTTCTTGCATCAGCATCATCATTTTCAACATAGACCGTGTAAGGCGTCGCGAATAGTGGTGAAGGTTCATCTTCGGATGTGTAGGCCACGCATTTTGAGCTTTCGTGGCACCATGTGTTTTTGACCAACGTTGGCATCAATTGACATCTAATGCATGTACACCGCGTGAAAGTGTCATTTATTTGACGAGGATCGGGATTTTGTGAATGATCACCGCTTTCAGTCGGTGGAATATTTTTTTGTTGCCTTTCCTCTGAAGCATTTCCTCTTCCGTATATTCTGATTCATACATGAAGCCCCGAAAACCGGCTATATTGTTTGAGGAGTCTAATTGGTGAACAATAACTGTTGGGAAAAAATATATATTATTTAGATTTTTAAATACGTAGATACATGGAAAGTTCTTTTTAAAATGTTATTTAGTGAGAAGAGACAACAAACTCAATTGAGAAAAAAGTATAGTCAATTATGTAAAAAAGAAAGTACATTAATTTGAATTTTTTTACAACAGTGAAAACACGTCTGTATGTGATAGTAACATTTGAAAACATAGTATTGTGGAAATGTCATTGAAAAAATAAAGAGTGCTTAAATATTGTGCACTGATAAAGAAAAGGCACGTTTTCAAATATCACTCTTAAAACAGTGTTTCAAATCATCAATGTTCTGGAAGTTGGAAAATCAAATATTACTTCTTTTTTAAGCCCTCAAGAGAAAGGAGCAGAAAAATGTCATACATTGATTAACCAAGCAGTGAAACTGAAAATCCTGTGCAAATGTGTAGAAAGGAAGGGAGCAGTTTCTCTACAATGGGCACATTTTCAATAAAGAACGAGAGAAAGATGACAAAAGAAACGAGAACCAAACCCTTCTGCTAAACATTTAATAACCATTACAATTAATGAAAACCTTTTCAAGGGGACACCCCATGAGCCCCCACCATTCCCTCTTAGTCCTCCCACCACTCAATGGCCATGATAGCCTTTATGTTGTCTTGAGAGGATAGCACAGGGGCAACGTGCTCGCCTTGGAAGCAAGTTGACGCAGAGCGTTTGATCCCCGAGTCCATGCTTAGAAACCTCTGGGTATTAAACACATTATAAATATCATATATTAAAGATGTAGAATGACATTATGGGCCACTATTATTACATTTCTGCACTTTCTTTGTCTCTATTTCTGTGAACAATGCTTTGGGGAATGATTAATTATATCACTGGCTACCTGCAAACACAACAGGAACAGGCACAAAGATAAACTGTAATAAAGCCAAGTTTATTTTATACAAATCTGGATTTAGCAAACGCATTTGTCTATTATGTAATTAATGACATGTGAAGTGCACGTAGAGAAAAGTCATTTGAATTAGAAGAAGTACCTTTTTGTGTTGTATGCGTCATAGTTGGTAGATGAACAGAGTAAAAAGAACGAGTCTTGAAGGCCAGACATAAAATAGATGGACAGCAATGAAGGCGACACTCCAACGTTGTTAAGGTGAAAGGGTTTGTTGACATTTATAGAGCAAAGAGGCTTGATGCGATTTCCATGGAGACATGCCAATACATTGCGTGACGCTGTGACAAAGGGCATAGCATAGCGGACTGACATGCCGATATCACCAAGAGGGCGGAATGTTATGATTTATTTCCACCAAGGCATTAGCACTTAGAGTGCCAGACCAACTGATTAGATTATCACAAGATGGCGGTTTCATACCCCTGCTGTTCACATGTGTAAATGTCTGGAAATCTATGGTAAGATGCTTTGAAAGAAAAAATGGAATCGATCGATATGTGCTCAAAAATACATGGCTTATCGGTTGGTAAAAAAAAACTCCCGGAACCTCTCCTTTCATTTAATGAAGTATAGAAAAGGTGTGCTTTTACTGGATTTAGTAACTATGAATTGCTTCGCTAGGGTGAAACGCATTGGTCGCTGTACTTGTTGGACGTTTCTTTCAATAAATAATGCCAGAATTTGGAGCCATTATTGTGCAGCCGTTTTTCCATTTTTGGTTGTTTTTATATATATATATTTATTAAATATGATATTTCTTTCATTTCTACCTCTTAGGTGATTTATTATGACGTTATAAGTAATTAACTTGTTGGTTTTCAGTTGTTAAGTGGCATTTTAAAATCACCTATAAGCCAAAAGTACTGTTTTGGTGTACAGAAGATAGGAGGGCGATGGGATGTGAGGAGGGAAACAGCTTGTCAGTGTTTGATATTTTACCCACCTGTTGATCGTCCCCCGCCATGCTAACTACTGTGGCCATTGCCACTCACTGCCTTCTCCTCCCTGCTCTGTACACACTCTCAGAGGATCTGTTTGGGCTAGCTCTATCACATAGTAACATGAAACGCTGTGATGTGTATGGCCTGCCAGTGTTATTTCTAAGCATCCTTGTGAGATTTGCAGGCTGTATTGCAGCTGTAAAAGAGCTCCTTGTGTAATAAAAATGTCTTAATCAATTGTCCCTTGAGTCACTTAATTTATACGAAATATGTGTGGCTGCACATGTATTCATTCAGATGAAGTCCTGGTGATAGCAAGCATTGACAATGCCAGAAGCTTTGGTTCTTGTATAGGAATTTACCAGGCACTGCCATAATAAACCCAGGTACACACCTTTCGCCAGCTGACTCCATTGAATGGCCAGGTGGTACCGTTATAGCATTGCCTAGCAAAGGCCTATACCAGGCCTACACAAAAGCCCAAACTGTTGTCTTTATCAATGCTTGTTAAGATGTTATCAGCAAGTAACTAAGAGACTCGCCTAGCCAAGGTTTTTTTTTTTTTTATTTCATTGTTATGTGAAACAAAAAGTGGTTCATTAATGTGATCTAAAACAGTGGATGTTGGCTCCAAATGGATTTGATGGGGACAGAAAGAGAACAGGTTGTTGTGAATCTATCTATAACGTCCACTAGGATCCTGTCTGAGACTGCAGTTATTAAGTTAAAAAATTGTATTTCATGTACCAAAAGCAAACATCAAAATGATTTCACAAATGCTATCCACACTTGAGCTATCTCAAACAGAGTATTGCCTAACCCAGGAAATCGTGCAGGTCAGGTGTGCAGGAACTCGCCCTCCTCCCCTCGCCCTGTAGAGATGCGGCATGGCACCAAGGGCTGCCCCTGGAAACAATGCTGGGGCGCAGTCCAGCGCTCTCCAGGGCGACATGCTCCAAGAGTTCTGAACACAGGCCTAAGGTTTGGAGAGTGGGCGAGTCATAGCACCCACCGCAGCCCTCAATCAGGAGTCCAGACTCCCGCCTGCCCGTCATCAAAAAGGGGCCCCTGCTACACCAGTCAGGTAACGGCACCCCTGGCAGAACAGACGACACCCCACCCAAGGAAGGCTAGCACAATGGAATTGGCACTATATTATTAAAACGTTGCAATAGTTAAGGTGTGCCTGCTTTATAAAACTCGGAAATAATATAACAATGCCCTGGCATGTCCATTAGTTAACGATAACAACAAAAGCACAGTATAACGTGCCTTAACGAAACAATAATGCCCCATTCCGAGGGCATTAGTACATGTGAATAGGCCCAAGGGAAGAAAGGGCTTTAAACAAGGGCCAAGAAACATTACCACCTAGTAATAGTCCAATGAATAGGCATGATGTCTATTAGAACATTCCAACGATGAGGCTAGAATGTACTCTTTAAACCCTGAAAAGGCAAAGGAGAAACATTGAAAGAAGACTTATACAGATGTTCCTACCTGGGTAATAAGCCAATCAGGTGAATGGAAATGGGGGCATAAACCGCCAGTGTTCTCCCGTGTTCCACCAACTAGCCGTGCCCCCTCCCGTGTGCCACCATGTTTTTGTAGTTCCACGGCTCCCGCCCCAATCTCTTTTCTCCATCACTCCCCTCTCTGCCGCCCACACCATGCCCTAACATACACGCCTCCAGTCCCACCCCACCATTTTACCTGTTGCCACGGTCCTTTCCAAAGGGACTTGGTCTCTTTTTTATTTACTTTAGTGGCAGCCATCTCCGTTTGTCTTTTTTGGGGGGGTGGGAGATCAAGCGTGCGCAATACACACAGAGCTCCTCTGCCCGTGTTAAATCGTATTTGCACCACAGAAGGAGACCAGGGGCGTGCGAGTAGCTATCACCTCCTTGACGAGTGGGGATTTCTCTATTATAGCCCACTGTCACTAACTGTGTTGTCTGCAATGGAACTGCCAGAATTCCAATGTTCCAATTGAGCCTTAGCCTTTTGCAGAGGTGGCATTTCTGGGCATTAGGTGCCCGCAAACCTCAACCTAATGTCCTCAGCAAAGGATGCAGGAATGGCTGAAGGTGTATGAGGACTGGTGTGGGTCCATCTGAACATGATGTTTGAGGGTCCCATCCCTACAACTGGGAAAAACTGACAACGCCTTTAGAAGAAGATCTTTGGGCATCTAATGGCGGGGAATTCTTCTGTCCACCGGTGCTGAGGCTATTCCCACTCCTAGGGTGCTGGCATAAACAAAGAAAGTTGAGTATTTTGACTCTGAGGGCAGCATCCCGACTCCCTAGCGTGGCCGTAGGTACATGACCATGCTGTTGGGCATTGCGCTGGCTTTGTGTGGTGTGCTAAAGCATGTTTCGAGTTGTCACACACGGGGAGTGTGTGGTGATGCACTCATACTGTGTGCCACACACAGGACGTGATGTGTGTGGGGGAGAGGACTGGAAGCGAGGAAGGTACTGGGAGCAGCGCAAGCAAAGTTAGGACAACGCCCTAAAAGACATGGGCCTCATTACACGGTAGGCGGTGGACCAAGGTGCTATTAGCCGGTAAAATACCTGCACCGCCTTGGAGGAAAGGGGAATTACCGCCCTATTCCAAGGTTGGCGGGGTGGTAATTCCCCCTTCCCCCATTGCCCTTCCCCATTCCCATTTTTGCCCCATAGGGCATAATGGGAATGGGGAAGGTGCTAATTTCGGTACCGCAAATTGCGGTACCGTAATTAGCACCGTGGTCCCTTTGCGGGTTGGTTTTAAACGCCTGCTAAAAAGCAGGCGTTAAAGTACCAACCTGCAAAGGGACCTCGTAATCAGGCGGTAAGGGTTAACGGTCACCGGTACCATTACCGGTGACCGTTAACCCTTACCGCCTTCCGTGTAATGAGGCCCTATGGAGAAGGAGCAGTCTTTCTTGGTTGGATTATGTTTATTCGAGAAGCACCATACCAAAAATATAGATGATGGATGGGATGAAGGAAAATTGAAGACAAAAAAAGATGCCAGACACCATGAACCAGAAGCAAACCAAAAGAACAGCAGATTGAAGAGGAAAACTAAACAAAACCAGAAGAAAAGCACAAATCATATCATCACCACCGAAACCCTTACAGAGCCCAGGTGGGACAAACATATAGTGGTATAAATGGTTGCAATGCTTCATAGTGTATATGGAAGCTTCAGGCCTCCAAGAAACCAGTGAACCCTATGGTCCTTTTAATGAAGGTAACAAACACATCGTACGATGGATGGGATGGAGAGTAACTCTTACACAAACAAGAAGTCCGACACAGGAAGTTGCTAATTATATTTCTTATTCTCAATTGTACAACAGACATCAACGGATGTCGCACAGCATGATCTCAATGCATTTCATAAAAAATGATACTTTTATAGCACAAACTCGTCATACGTGACGTCATACTACGTGGCAAACCACAAAAACCTATGCGAGAATGTGATAGGACTAAGGGGAATATATAAGTATACTTTCTATATGGCATAGGATTGTGATTGGGTCTCTACAGTGAGGTAGCCAACTCATGCCCTCCCTTAGTGCAAGTCATCTTCGACAGTTATTAGCTACCCGGCACATCATTGTCTATCAAACTATGAGGCCCTTCGTTAAATGGCCTGCTACAATTGTTTGGCACGCTTGTACCCTTCTGGAACATTCTATTCTTTAGCAGCATGTAAACCGGTACCCCAGGTGCTGGTGGGTGGACTTGACCGTACATCCCCACCCAATTAGCCCATCATCTCTCATCAGTTATACCGTCTGCCATTCAGATTGTCCTTGAACTTGGCCTTATAGTTGCTTCCCATCTCCGGGAATATAAGGGAGTGTGAGCACGTTATTATCAAGGTTCAGGATTGCATGCCCACATCTATTTCCATCTCGGACTCGCGCGATCAGAGACCGTGAATCGGGCCATTTAATAGCATTTAATTGTCTTAAATGAATAAACGTGGCTCTCATGGTGTTCTCTCTTTGCAACTTAATAAGGGATGCCTTGGCATCTCACATTCACTGTTCTTCAAGGACTGATTACCAGTTTTGGCTCTCTTTGCCTTTGACACCAGGCCAAGCAGTCTTCCTTTGGTCCATCTTCGAACCTCGGCTTATTCTTTGCCGTGACACACACACAGCTATCAATCCTCCTTTGTCCATGGGTTGAGTTTATTAAAATTATATCATAGAATGTCCAGATTCTACACACACATTATATATATATATATATATATATATATATATATATATATATATATATATATATATATATATGTTATATATTGGCAGCACTGCCTGCAATCTATTCACTACGTAGAGCCAGCCTTATGATTACTTAGTCTACTTGGGTTACGGCATCTGTACAGTTATTAATGACTTGCATTTTCTGCAGTGCTTCTTCACATGTGCAATCTTCATTCTGCACATGAAAGTCTTCTCGATTCTTTACTTTGCCATGAGATTCTAAATTGTCTGGGCATTCCCTTCCTTGGCCATCCTTCTCAGTGTGTCACTCTCATCACTTGTGACATCACCAGCCTCTCATTTTCACATCTTCACACTTCTTTGGGGGCCTCCGTCAGGAGACCGTCATCTCTTTGGGAATACATCATGTAGGGTTTTCTCAGTGGATATTTTATTTCAAAGGCTTTTCGTGGCATAGGTACCATTACTGGTGTTGCATATGTCTCAATTTCTAGTTTCCAGCACATAGGCAGAATAGGGGCAGTACTGTAGTGTAGAGGCATTTGGCTTCTCCTTTACATTCCCCCCGCGGTTGATTTATCGACCACTCCTTCACCAATCTCCACATCTTGGTATTCTTTCTTGAAAAAGTGCTTCTTTGGAGTTTAGATCTTCACTACTCACTTCAGGGATCCTGCTGATTTTACATGTTCATCGACACTCCAGGTCATGTGGCTGCATTGTCCCTTTGGATTACAGTAGATCCATCATCCCACGTACTTCCTGTGATTTCTTGGATGGAGGAACTTCAATTCCTCTGGTGCTAAGATGCAGGCCTCTATATATTTTCCGATTGCTTCATCTGTCAACTCTTTGGGTCCAAACCCTGATTCAACAGCGATCATGAACTTCATTCCTACTGCCTTTTTTGCTGTCTTTTTATTATCCTGATCAGACAGAATCCAAACATCACCATCACCAATATTACACCCAGGACTTTGAAGATATTCGCCATCGATTGTCGAACGCATGAGAAGATAGATGTGAACCAGCTGTCATTTGCAATATCTTCTGTCTCATCTCTCATCTTGTGCAACTTTGTTAGCAACTTCATGGCCTCTGTCAAGGTCCCATTCTCGTCATCGTGAGAAGGTGTGAACGTGCAACATGATTCTCTGATTCTGGCGCAAACACCTCCATCCATTGCTGTAACCATATCAAGGACATATCTGTTCTGGAGGGTCATCAGCCTTATGGCCCTAAATTCCTCCTTGATTGCATTGAATCCCTTTATAGTAGTATTGATTGCTCCCATTTGGTAATCTGTAACGATTTTGCATTGGCCATCATCTGGAACCCTGGCATGAAGATGGTTGTGAATATTGCTGAAGTCTGGCTGAACAATCTGTGCTCATACAGAATAGAATCAAAGGCTTCTATTGAGTTAGCTGAAAAGTAATTCTCCCTCGTTTTTCGGTTGAGAAATCCAAACAATCTTCTCTTTCTCAAATGGGCATCTGCCTTTGGAACTCTTCAATGTTCAGGTCACTCTTCAGAATCACTAATGCTGGTACATGGATAAGCACTATAGAGCATGTCCCTCCTCAAAACCTTGGGCAACTTCATATAGGCTCTGGATCCGCAGGCCCAGTATCGATACATTAGGACGGCTGTCCCTGATCCCATCTTGGAGACATCAACTATAGTCTTGCACCCAACGTTAGCTCCCACGTTCTTTTTTCCTTTTCTTTAAAAGCACAATGTAGTATTTGTCAATGGGATCACCATCACTGGACCTGATTCCTCTTCTACCCATGTCAACAATTTAGACTGTTCGGCCTGTGACTTTAAGCACTCATCATTTACCTTTTGTACTTCTCGCGCATATTCTGACTTTAATAAATGAGATGAACAGGACATCAGTCCCTCTCCCCATCCTTCACTTGTTTCACTCATCCATAAACTAAAGTCTGAGTTCTTTCCCAGCATCAAGGTGCCCAAGGCCTTTTTTCCTTATCAGGAGAGTCAATTTTCTTCGTTTCCTCTATAGCCGCTTCATCCTGTCCTGCCTCTGACTATGTGAGCATCTTGCTGTTCCATACAGGATCCTTTTCCATTTGTGTAATCTTGATATAATCATCATAGAACGGAAACAACCATTTCGATCTCCTTTGCAAAGTGGCCCAATTCCCTTGAAACTGGCCTCTTGCCAAGCATGCTGCAAGGTGAACGAGACATCCGACATCATACTCTGGAATTTCTTTGGCAAGTTTGTACCGCATTCATGGCATAAGGTATGAGAGCACAAACATAGCAACTCTCCTTGGAAATGCTCCCTCGCACCTTTTTCATGTGTTGATACCACATGTTATTACCCAA
This sequence comes from Ambystoma mexicanum, assembly GCF_040938575.1. NCBI lineage: Eukaryota > Metazoa > Chordata > Amphibia > Caudata > Ambystomatidae > Ambystoma > Ambystoma mexicanum. Next base: position 668,076,926 of record NC_090923.1, read on the forward strand.
ATGTGCTATACTGTCTACATATGTGTTCATCCTATTATCATCTTCCTCTGTATTTCTCCTGTGTCTTCCAAACACAATGGTTGCAGCCCATGGAAACAGCTTTAAAGCAGCTTTGCTCTCAGCAGAAAGCACTCAAGACCTAGGCTCATCCATAATGGGCAAATCTACACGAGTTCCTAGAGTGGGGAGAATCAAAGGAACTTCTACCACTTTAGGACTAATAAAGTAAAGCGTGTGAACCAGAAGAAACAGGAAGACAAAGATAGTCACGGCACATGCATGTATTATACACCAGAATATTAGCACGTACCATTTATGCCATTCTGGAATCTCTCGAACTTGCTCATGCTCATTCTCTGACATTGTGCCATTTTCAAGATTCCTAATTTTTGCTGTACTAATTTAAGGAAGGAAAAACACTAGTCCGGCAATTGCAGTATATTCAGTATTTGCAGTAACTCTTCTACAATTGCTATAAGCAGCCTCCTTATTATAGTGCCATTTTTAGGATCCTGTAAAACATGTGGAAATCACTCTTCTGACAAGTGCAGGATAAGCTCGGACAATAAACACAAAAATAATAGCAAGCACAATTAGATGCACATTACTCTCGGGGATAACCATAAACTCAGTCGAATAAGTATTCAGTAAGGAACAAATCGGGGGATACTGTTCCCTCTTCCAGTTGTCAAAGCCAAATTCAAAATCCAACTCGGGCATAATTATGATCCATCAACAACTTTCTAAAGTTCATTTTTCAAAGAATTCTGTGGCACAAGAAATGAATTTGCAGAAGTGTCCAATGAAAACCACAGTCCAAATACAAATCTGCATTTATTAATCAATCCGCTGGTTTATCGTCCTACTTCCTTGTCAACGATCAAGTCTGCACAAGCTGAAATTCTTCTTGTTGTCTTGCTTCTGGATCGATCGTTGGGGGTGTGATCAGTATCACCAGTGTAGAGTTTAATGTCATTGAGATGAGTCCAGGCTCACCTTCCTTGAATTTTTACTGCTGATGGAGTAATGTCCTCAACAACATAGGGTCCGACAAATCGTGGCTCATGACACTTTCTGGTAAAGTTACGTATCAACGCTGTATCTCCAGCAAATAGTTAAGGTGCTGATAATAATTTTGAGAAAGCGGCTGCTGAAGGGTTTTTTTCTGTGTCCTGAGACCGACCCCCCTGATGCTTGAGTTGATCTGAAATGACAGAGATACTAGCAGTCAAACATGTCAAATATTCATTTAATTCATTCCCTAGCAATTTCGCAGTGCTCTGGGCATCCCTTCTACTCCTCAATGGAGGAGTTAAAGGCATTGTCATTCGTCTTCCTGTCACTAACTTGTGGGGTGTGAGGTGGTGGTCAGACCCAAGCTGATTCCTTAGTGTATATAGAGCTAGGGCTATGCAATATAGCCATCCTTTCTTCAGTGTCAATTTAAGCTTGGCGACTCTTTCCTTTAGGAAGCAGTTGAGTCTCTCACATATTCCGTTTGCTTGCGGGTGATAAGCAGAAGAAAATGTGTGCTTAATATTCAGCAATAATCTTATTTGTTTGAATACTTCATTAACAAAATGTGGCCCATTATCGTATCTCAGCACCTCATACACACCCCAAATGGGAACAACTTCTCGTACTAAAAACTTCACTGTGCAAGTGGCATCAGGGTGTGTACAAGGACCTGCTTTGATCCACTTGGAGAAGGGATACCACTATCAGATAACTGTATCCATTACATAACTGCAGCATATCACATAATCGATGTATAAATGATGAAAAGGACCATTTTATCAAGGAATTACTCCTCTAATAATTCGCTGTGTATGACCAGCAGTAAACGTTTGACATACGATGCAATTTACTACATAAAACACAACATGTTCTAGGTTCTGTACGAACCAGTCTTCTGCAATTGCAGCAGCGAGATTCTCCCTAGTTACATGTGGGGGTAGTACAGCTGTTCAAGCGCTACCTTTATTAATGCTTCTGGCAGCAATGGTTTCCAGTATAGTCTTGTCGAGATAATGCTGTTGTGGGGGATAAAGAACACCCCCTTTGTTTACATAATTCCTGCTCTTCCTGTGGTGCACTGCCTTGAATCTCCATTAACTGAGCTCTTGGTAAATGATTAAATCCTTCATTCACTACCATAATGTAACTACTTTCTCCTTGACATTTGGAGTATCAAAACTTGAAATATCTGATGAATATGCAACCCTTTTGGCCTCTGCATCTGCGGCTTCGTTTCCACAAGAAATAAAGTCAGTTTGCTTAGTGTGCACTGTGCATTTAACTATCGCTATGGCTACTGGGAGTTGCAGTGCCTTAATAAGCCTGTCCAATAAGGATGCGTTCTGCACTGGAGTGCCGTCTGCAAAGAAGTAGCCGAATTTTTTCGAAGAACCATCAATAAAGAGAAAATCCCTTCCTGACAGAGCATTTTCTTTAATGCATGGTATGTCATCATAAAACTCCTCATAGTTCGCGCAGTCATGCACATGCTCGCCCTCTGCCACTGGCACAGCCACAAAGTTGGCAGGATTCACTATTTTACACCTGACAATTTTAATCGCTGGATTTGATATGATCACTTCATATACACAAGCTCTCTGAGATGGCAAGGTACACTTAGGTTTTTCCAAAATGGCAAACAAAGAATGCTCCACAAAAAGCATCATAGAACAACCCATTACAATATTTGTAGATTTCTCAATTTGTGAACACAGCGGCTGCCAATGACTGTTTGCAAGGAAAATGCCCTTTCATAACAGGGTCTCAAATCTCACTATAATATTTCAGATCCTCCCTCCATTTCTACAGTCCATTATATTTTTTTCCTTTTTTGCCTGTCCTTTCTTTAAAGCCTGCAAAAGGGGCCTTGTATATAAGCTATAGTCGAACACCCATGGACTCACATAATTACATAGTCCCAGAAACTGTTGCATCTGCTTAACCGTGTGCGGGTTTTGCAGTTTTCATGATCGCTTCAGCTGTTTCAAGTGTTACCTTCTTTCCCTCATGCGAGATTAACTGGCCTATGTACAACACCTCTTCTTGACAATACTGTAGCTTCTCCTTGTCTACCTTGTATCCTTGTCTGCTAGAATAGTCATTAATTGAATCAAGTCTTGTCTACACTCATCTTCTGTTGTGCTACAAATCAAAATGTCATCTATGTACTGTATTACGGTGCATTTCAAATCAACGTTGCCTGCGTTGATCTGAAGGACTCTATTAAAGATCGATGGAGACTCACAGTACCCTTGAGGCAGCCTTGTGTGCTTCAGGTGAATTTGACAAAATGAAAATGAAGTCAAGTCTTGTGAACCTTTGTGCAATGACTCTGACCAGAATACCCTGCGCCGTCACTGCCTGACCTCATTTGCCTCTCGAGACATTGGGTATTGTCTCACTCGAGATAAAAACACTCATGGTTTCAGCTTTATTTTAACCTCCCCTACTCCCTTTAGTAGGCCTATGTCATAAGGGCCTTTAGTCCATAAAACGCTTGGCACTTTCTCCAAGTCTTCATTAAAAATGCTGGAGGCTGTCACATTATTGTCATGCACTGTGGGATCTCCCTTTTCTCTATTTTGACCCAATACGTTATGCTTATAAAAAACACCACTTCATCATCTGATGATTTATCCTTAAACATGTTGTTGTCAGTGACGTCAGTCAATCCGCAACCTTCCCCAATTGCGATTACTATTCTCCATGGCCTACCCTTTCATCTGTTCCTTCGAGCATCGCCATTTCCACTCATATTATGGCTGCATCTAACTCTAGGGGGATGGTCAGTCCCCCTTTTCGTCCATAGATACCTGTGGTCTAAACAGAAATTCTTCATGTATCCTCATAGTCCTTCCCACTAAACCAGGTAGCCATGTTAACAGAATGCTCACCTCATAAAGAAAAACTTTGGGTTCCATTGCCACACCTCGCAGAGCCATTTGCCCTTTAAATGCCAATATAAATTCACCCACATTCATATAGTGTATCCCAGGAGTGGAGCACACTATACCTTTCTCAGTAAAAGAAATTGGCCCTCATTACGACCCTGGTGGAGATCGTGGTGCAATATGCACCATGGAGCACGGCGGAAAGCTGCCGATACCGCCATGGGGTTTGGCGGATTTACCGCCCCATTCCGACCTTGGCGGGGCGGTAAATCCCCATTCCCCATTTTACCCTTCCCCATTCCCATTTTTGCCCCATAGGGTATAATGGGAGTGGGGAAGGCGTTAATTACGCCACCGTAAAATACGGTGGCGTAATTAACAACAAGGTCCCGTAGCGCCATGGATTTCTCCGCCCGGAAAAACCAGGCGGAAACCGCTCCATGGCGCTACGGGAACTCGTAGTAGGGCGGAAGGGTCTGCCGCAAATACCGCTGGCGTAAACCCACTCCGCCAGGGTCGTAATGAGGCCCATTGTCATGTTACGTTTTGTCATTAAGTCTCTTCCCAAAATATTAACTGGTGTCTGCCGTGAATAGAAAAATGGTACAGACATATCACAATCTCCTATAGAAACTGGTAATTCATCAGTAAAAGGAACTTGACTTGTAGCTCCAGAGAATCCTTGAGCATTCATGGCATTTCCCAACATTGGGTATTTTCCCTCTCGTATACATGAACATGTTGCACCAGTGTCTTGTTCTTGTCTAGAAACAAAAAAGATTTGCCTTCTATCATCACATCAACCCTTGGTTACTCTTTGGGGTCTGGTGTCATGGATAGTACTGAACACATCAAGTAGCCCTGTGAGCTATCCTTTTGTGGATACATGCATACCTCTGCACCTATTCTAGGTGTCAGTGATCGTCCCGTGTTTGCATTCTGCTGTATCTGCACGGGGGAGTGTTGTGACTGCCCTTGTGGTGGATTCAATGGTGCTTGTGATGGCTGTGGTTGCTGTGCCTGCTGCACTTACAGCGTTTGTGCCTGATACACTGTCTGATCTTGGGTGTATCCTTCCCTAGCTTGTGGGCTATATGCTGGAGGATAAGCTATCCCCCCTCTTGAGAATTGACTGTTTTGTGCATATGTGTGTGCAATATGCCCTGTCATCCCATATGTCCAGCATATAGGAGGACCTTGTCTGACAGGTCCCCCTTGGTTGAACCCTCGTTGTGCATTCTGATTCCCATTCTGTATATTCTGAAACCCATTTTGAGTATTCTGAAATCCACCCCTTCCTTTGTCACCCATGCCTCTTCCTTGTGGTACAAACCCATTCCCTCCTTGGTGCATCGGGTGCTGATTATTTGCCTCCGATGCACCCACTGCTTGCTGTGATCCTAACCCTTCTCCGCTCGTCAATACCGCCCCGTCTATGGTGTATTTTGTCAATTTCGTCTGGACTAACTTGGCTTCCTCAATTTTTCTAACATCATCTTTCTTCCTATTTTTCTCCTGTAACATCCAACAGTGATGCACTATAGTCAACTGTATTTCAGGCCATGGTTTTGCTTCCATACCCACTTGCTTCTTAAGTTGCCTCTGTACCTGCTCAAGCAATCCCTGATATAAAAATGTGGTAAAATACTGCCACGGTCTTTCCCCACGGCTCGTGCATTTCAAGAGTCCAGCGTTCCTGAATGTCCTGAATATAAGCAAGCGGATCCTCATCTTCTTTCATCTTCCATGTCATAATCACACCCATGTCTGATACATCGGGATACTGTACTCTGAGAGCCCTCCACACATCTGCCCTACAATTATTAACTGGTGCTCCATCGTGCGCCGTGTTCTGTCCCGTGTGCAAACAAAGAAAATTGTCCCCTTTCCCATCTAAATATTTATAATGGAGCCCCTCCTTTAGTAAGTTGGGGTACAAACTCGTTCCTGCCTTGTCCTTGCTTGAACCGTCACATAGTATTAGACAAGGGGACTAACGAGGAACTAGTCACATTTCTTTGTGTTGGTCAAGTCTAAATCTGCTTATTAAAACAACTTTATCCAAATGCGTAGTAATGTGTACTCTATATATGCATATGTGTTCTGTACCGTGACACTTGAATATTCTGCTCTCGAACAAATGTCATCAGCTCTTTCCCCAAGAATGGCTGCTAGGACACCCTTAATATCCCCTATTGCCAAAGTATTTCCGTTGTCATCTTCTCTAACTCATAAATCCATTCTCCCGTACCCGCTGTTAAACTGGGGAGTTTGCACCTTAAATTATCCTTATCTATCTGTGGCCATGGAATATACTGTGGTCTTGCTCCCCCTTTTTCAAATAAGGGAAACTGTGTACAACTCGATGCACAATCGGCTCCCATCGTCTGCCTATCCATTCCTTATCGCATCCTTCCTGGCTATGACGTTAACCTGTTTACATATGGCGGTGACTCCCCCTTCTTGCTCTACGATCGTCCTTTCAGCAATCTGGATAGGCTATTGGATCTGGCGTCCTTTCTTTAGGTTTCTCAAGATCAGACCATCTCACTTCCTTGTCTGCCTGCATGCCTCCCTCAGGGGCACATGCACCTCCTCCCTATTCCCCATGGAAGAATTGTCTCTCCTCGTCTAACATATCTAGTCCCCAACTAGTATGGCTCTCATCCCCTTCACCCTTATCTAAGGTCAGTCTACTTAAAGACAAGGCTCTATGCTCAAGACTTAATGGATCATTCTCTTCGCTTCGTGGGTGGAGGACTACGGTTTGCTCTCCCTTCCCTTGGCTTCCCGATTTGCTACCTTCTCTTAAGTCCTGAAAGGCTTTATCGATCCTATCTCCAATGCTCCCTATATCAGAATTCTCTTCCAAGGTTACTTTGGATGGCACTGACGTTGCTCCTTGTAATGGGAAGAACCCCTCTATGTTTTTCCATTGTCTTACTGGACTTGGCCCCATTAATTCCTTTTGAATGCAATCAATATCGCAACCCCGCTGTCTCCTCTTTAGTTCTAATTCTTCATCTACTGCCCTTTGCTTACTTGCTTCACATCTAACTCTTACTTCTTCTTCCTCCTTTCCCATCTCATCTCTCCTTACCACCGCTCTTCTTTCTTCCTCTTTGTTTTGTCTTTGTATTCTTCTATCGCTTAATTTCTGTGCTTCTTCCTCTTCCCTCTTCCTTTCTTGCTTATCCCATTCTTCTATTACTCTCTGTCTGTTGTCATACTTGCTTTGCTCCTCTGCCCTATCTTCCTTCTTTTGCAGTTCTCCCTAATACATCTGTTCTCACCACTGTTTGCTCTTCCTTTTATACTCATCTTCTTTCACTCTCCTATCTCGTTTCCTGTCTTTTGTATCCTGTTCTTCTGGATCTTCCCTTTGCCTGACTTCCTCAATGCTTTTCCCATCTAGCTTGAGTAATATCTGTCCTCCCATCCATTTGTTCTGTACAAGCGTTACTTCGTCAGCTTTATCCTTCTCTTCTTTCCATCACTTGAACTCTCATTCTATCACTGTCGATACATTCGATCGCTCGCTTTTCTCGTCCCTGTTTTGTAAGACCTTAAAGATCTCTTCTTTGCTCTTAGTCTCCTCTGGACTGTCGTCACTACTATAAGCAGGTATAGTAAATCGGATTACTATACTCTGTCGCCACTTTTAGTTCTTTTAACGGATACAATCCTACGTCTTCTATGCTATTGCTTTTTACCTCAGGAGAGGCAAGGGAAGCAGAATGCTCGACACCTTCCTCTTTACATTGATTAAGCATCCAATCCTCGGGAATCGGATTCTCTCTCTCTTCCTGGTACTTTTTCCAAAGCTCTAAAATAGCAAACCTTTTCTCCAATTTCTTCCCCATGTACTCAGCATGCAAGTATGTGGTCATTTGTTGTAATACTGATTTCAACAATGATCCCCCTTGCGGCCATGGCACGAACATTTTATCTACTGTGACTTTCACCCATTCTGCACTGTACTGTTTGAGCTAGGGCATATGTTTTGGCAATGTTTTACATAAATGCATCCGCTGGGTAATGTCTCCCATTGTGACAAGTCTCAATTGACTGATTGACTGTCAATACTTGCCAGTGTTTGCACACTATACCTTTATGAAAACAACAAATATGAGCATGCACCAACAATCGCCGCTCAAACCTCTATTTTTCAATAATCTCGGTCTACCTCTGGGTCGGTACCAACAGTTTCTGTAGATAGATGCTATGGTCCCTTCTCCTTTTTTCAACTCTCCTTACACAATTGTCAGTCTTCGACACCTTAATGTAGCACAAATACACAGCCAGACTAGTCGACTCTTCACACTTATCCTCAGTGATCACTCCTCTTGTTTCTGCCCCTAATTATACCCTGATTACAGGATTTGAGTTGTCATCTTATATGAACCGGTCCAATACGTAGCCTAAATTACTTCGACTGAAGTGTATGACAACTCGTTCTGAACCCCCTTGGGTTAGGACTCTCGAGCCTTCTCTCTTAATTACACACAAAAGGAATCACATGTTATCTTTCCATGTTACTTTTCCCCATTACTTTTCTAATCACCCTTTACTTTTAAACAACCACAATCCCATCCCCTCAGTTTGGCATTCTCCTTAGTCTACTCACCATTCGCTCTTTCAGCTCGAGGCCTTCGATATCGGCTCCTCCTCTAATCGACCACTTTCACCTTCCATCCACAAAGCGCCTGTGGAAACCAGGAGGGATTTCATCAAAGAGGGACCCGTCCCACCTGTCTCGATTTCCTTGTAAGAATTGTATTTCGGGCGCTCTCCACAGGAAACCTCGCAATCTTCCGGCGAGATGGCAGAGGGTACTCGATCATCCAAAACTCTAGAGTCTATAGGTTGATGGGTCTTTTTATCAAACCATCTGACATGCTACCAAGTGAACCCTTCTGGTCCTTTTAATTAATGTAACACATCGTACGATGGATGGGATGGAGAATAACTCTTACACCAAACAAGAAGACCGACTCTGGAAGTTGGAAAATTATCTGTTTTATTCTCAATTGTCTAAAACAGGGAGTACAACGAACATCAACGGATGTCACACAGCACGATCTTAATGCATTTCATAAAAAATTATACTTTTATAGCACAAACTCGTCATACGTGACCTCATACTATGTGGCAAACTACAAAAACCTATGCAGGATTGTGAATATCTAAGTATACTTTCCACATGGCACAGGATTGTTATTGGGTCTCTACATGCAGGTGGGTAACTCATGCCCTCCCTTAGTGCAAGTCATCTTTGACCATTATTAACTACACGGCACATCATTGGCTATCAAACTATAACGCCCTTCGTTACATGGCCTGCTACAATTGGTGGGCACACTTGTACCCTTCTGGAACATTTGATTCTTTAGCAGCACCTAAGCTGGTACCCCAGGTGCTGGTGGGTGGGCTTGACCGTACCTCCCCACCCAATTAGCCATCACATATGTCATCTGCCATTCAGTTTGTTCTTGAACTTGGCCTTGTAGTTGCTTCTCGTCTCTGTGAATATAAGGGAGTGTGAGCATGTTATTATCAAGGTTCAAGATTGCATGCCCACATCTATTTCCATCTTGGACTCACGTGATCAGAGACCGTGAATCAGCCCATTTTATAGCATTTCATTGTCTTAAATGAAGAAACTTGGCTCTCAGTCTTCCTTTGGTCCATCTACGAGCCTCGGCTAATTCTTTCCTGTGACACACACATCTATCAATCCTCCTTTTTCCACGGCTTGACCTTACTAAAATTATAGCATTGAATGTCCACATTCTACACTATATATATATATATATATATATGTATATATATATATAAATATATATATATATATATATATATATATATATTGGTGGCACCGCCTGCAATCTATTCACTATGTATAGCCAGCCTTATGATTACTTAGTCTGGGAGTGTTTACGAAGACATGAAATAAAGAAGTCTACAGTATACCACCCACAAGACAATGGCCAAGTTGAACACATGACTAGGTACATCAAAGGAATCATACAAGCCGCACACATGGGTGTTCTTGACTGTAACGAGGAAGTGTACAAAGGCGTAGCTCTCATCAGACTACCCTCAACTGTGCAACAGGGGTATGTCCATTCTACATGAGGAGAAGGGGAAATACTGTATAAAATTTGCTAAATCCTGGATATCACAAGATAAAGAAACAAAGGAAAATGATGCAAGGGGAGCAGGGAACAAAGTAATTAAATTACAACAAAGGCGTAAAGAGATACATGACGCCAAGAAAGCTGTGAAGGATCAGTAAATTGAAGTGAAGTGGACTGGAAAAAGATCTTCATTCCCCACAATGATAAACAAACAATATAGGGGTCCAGGGAACCAATGCAAGTGCAGACAAAGAAAAGGCACTACATCCAAACAAAAGATGGGAGGAAGTGGAATACTAAAAGATTAGCACTTCATGCCAAAGAACACAAGGAGCAAATATATGAACCATCCAATCAAAGGAAAGAAGACAATGAACCAGAGCAAGTTCCAACTGAACACAGCATAGTAACAGAAGACAAGAAGGACTAGAGAGAGTACACTCAAGAATCCAGAGACAAATCGACGGGAGATAAGAAATATAAGAGCAATCGACAGTTCCCAAAGATCTAGCAGGAATGAAATACTTAGGGATATGGAGACTTTGTAATGGACTCACTTTAATTCCATACAAAATGGGATGATGTATAGCCGCGAGCCCATTGCGTAAGTCACGCAGGACGTGATTTGCGCTGGCAGGGCCGTCACGAGGAGGGTGCAGGGGGGGCAAACTGCCCCAGGCCTCGCACTTGCAGGGGGCCTCGCGGCCCCCTCTCCTAAGTGGAAGGCAGCACAGTCTCTCGTGCCCATTATTCACACGGGGGACTGTGCTGTCTGCTCTCTGCCCCTGCAATGATTTTGCTTTTTGTTGCGAAACCGTTTGGCTCCGCAACAAACAGCAAAATAATGGGAGACAGCAGGGCTCAGAAGTGAGCTCTGCTGACTCCCGTTATTCAGCTGACAACGTGGACATGCTGAATGACAAGAGAGGGCTCCTCTTCTGTCAGTCAGTGTGTTCATGTTGTCAGCGTGACCACACTGACTGATGGGAGAGGAGTTCGCTCTTGTCAGTCAATGTGTTCATGTTGTCAGGGTGATCACGCTAACTGATGGGAAAGGAGTTCTCTCTTGTCAGTCAGTGTGTTCACGTTGCTCAGCGTGACCACGCTGACTGATGGGAAAGGAGTTCTCTCTTCTCAGTCAGTGTGCTCACGTTGCTCAGCGTGACCACGCTGACTGATGGGAGAGGAGTTCTCTCTTGTCAGTCAGTGTGTTCACATTCCTCAGCATGACCACGCTGACTGACAGGAGAGGAGTTCTCTCTTGTCAGTTATTGTGTTCATGTTGTCAGTGTGATCATCCTGACTGATGGGAGAGGAGTTCTCTCTTGTCAGTCAGTGTGGTCACATTGCTCAGCATGACCACGCTGACTGATGGGAGAGGAGTTCTCTCTTGTCAGTCAGTGTGTTTACGTTGCTCAGCATGACCACGCTGACTGACAGGAGAGGGCTCCTCCCCTGTCAGTCAGTGTGTTCATGTTGTCAGCGTGATCACGCTGACTGATGGGAGAGGAGTTCTCTCTTGTCAGTCAGTGTGTTCATGTTGCTCAGCGTGACCACGCTGACTGATGGGAGAGGAGTTCTCTTTTGTCAGGCAGTGTGTTTACGTTGCTTAGCATGACCACGCGGACTGATGGGAGAGGAGTTCTCTCTTGTCAGTTCGTGTGTTCACGTTGCTCAGCGTGATCACGCTGACTGATAGGAGAGGACTCCTCTCCTGTCAGCCAGTGTGTTCATGTTGTCAGCGTGATCACGCTGACTGATGGGAGAGGAGTTCTCTCTTGTCAGGCAGCATGTCTATGTGTCGGCTGCGTGGTTGCTTTTTAAGGGTGCATGGAGGTAAGGTAACTGTTTTTATTTTAAATTAAAAGTGTATATGTGTATTTAAATTAAATTAGTATGTATATGTGTATGTATGAATGCATGGATGCATGTTGGTGTTTATGTCAATGCTGTGTTTGATTTTATGTATACATGCATGTATGGAGTTGTGTAACTGGTGGATGAATGCATGGGTGAAAGTGTTTTTTGTGAGTGTGTGTTCAGCACCACGCCTAAATGTAGCCACTTCATTAAGGGGTGGGTTCATGGCATCAGAGGTGCACCTAGGCTAAAATGTCAGGGGGGAGAGGGGACTAACACTCTGGCTGTGAGGAAGGGTCAAACTTCCTTGTGTGGGGGCACCTAACATCTTTCCACATTTTGAATGAGACTATTCTGGTGAAGCTTCAATGTTACAAGCAGCTACCTCTTGCCTTCATTTCTGAAATGTCACACTTAAGGACTGCTGTGAGAATGAGATGTCTCATGTCACCACTCCCCTTCTAATCACTCCCCTAGCATGCGAGTGCTAACCCCACATCACGATTTCAATTACCTAAAAATGTATGGATATGAATGCAGGTGCTAACAGTGAAATGACTTCTCATGGCCATGCTAATCCCTATGGCAATTCTCACCCAGTTCCTGCTCTACCCACTCAAAACACCTCTTTGAGCTAGCTTTAAACATGCCTTGCCATCAAACTTTGCCCTCAACGTGCCTGCAAGTGTTTCCTCAAAGGAGTCTTCTGAGAGTTCATGACTTCATTGGAGTTGTAAACACGCAACTGGTGTAATAAAAATGTCTTAATCAGGTCTGCCTTTGGCCACTCAATTTAAAAACACCCTGCGTGTCTTTTGCTGAAGTTTTTAAAAAAATAAGTTTTGGCTTGTGTATAAGTTTTAGGCATTTACCAGGCACTGCTATTAGATGCCCAGGTACTGAAACCAGTTTGCACTGGCACTATCAATGGCCAGCTAATACCAATACACAGGACTATGCATCAAGGTTAAAGCAAACATACTACTTGGCTAAATTGGCCCACACTGAATGTAGGCCAATATAGCCAGTAATAACACTTATGGTACACAGCCTGGATATACTTTCTGTGGCATGGCATTTTTACTGGCTGGGAGTCCGTACATGGTAATAATGGCATAATAATGGCATATATTGATGCAGCCTGCATCGTCATAATTAGAAGAACCAGCATGAATATATTATACTAGCCTATCTCGCGTGGAAAGGCGGCATGAAATGTATTGGAAAATGTTCCTATGCACAATGTGTGATTTACAACTATTGGGAATTTCCATGTGCTTCCATAAAAAACCAATGGCAAATTGTATGGATTTCTACCCAATTTTTCAAAGAAAGTGCTCTAAAATGCATACTTTTAATCCAATGTTTCAAACATTTTCTTGGGAGTGAGAACCCCCCTCAAGAAACCCTTGTTTGGCTTGGGCTCCCTCATTGTGCTCTGTTGATCCTGCCTAATTGGCACAAATATTTAAGCCTCTCAAGTTCAGAAATGTACCAGCCTCCACTTTACATCATATGTCATTGTGTATGATGTGTGTTTTAATGTGCACACAGGGGCAGAGTGCTCCTTAATGATATGATATGGCATTTAAAACGTGCCTGTCTACAAGTGTTTCTAGGCACGATAAGGCAAGGAGGGAGAAACAAAAGAGTAGGACAAAACACAGATCTTACTAGGCCTTATGTCATTCAGATCGCGCAAGAGCAGGGAAGGGGGGAGGGGAGAAGTGCCGAGGGTGGGGTAGGATGCAGAAGTGCAGTAACAAAGGAGAAACAAGAGTGCAGCCAACGGGTGGCAAGTGTGGGTACTCATAAGTGCAGCCAACTGGTGGAGAATAAGAGCAAGAGCGGGGACTGTAGGGTTACAGATACAGACCACAAGTGCAGGGGAGCCAAGAGGCAGTGTGGGATTGCAACAGGACAGGCAGGGCCCTGGGACAGAATTCAGAGTTTGACCAGGTGACCAGTGCATGGATCAGGCAGGTGATCAGCAAGGGAGTGGAAGAGAGAAGGCAGAAGCAAAGAGACAGGTCTTGGGGTGCTTCCAGAACCAGAGATGGTTCTCCTCAAGTTTCAGCGAGGCCGGGAGGCTGTTTCCAGGGGGAGGCCCCACCCGAAGAAAGAGATCTGCCCTCAACTCTTTGCTTGGAAAAGTGACTGACCCTCAGAGAATTGGAGGTGGCGCAGTGGAGAGCTCATGCCATCTTATATATATTTATTCATTTGATAAAAAAATGTGTCTGGCATGAACCTTTCTTCAGTAGAGAAATCTAACTTTGCTGTAGTTGATTTGGAGTTGTAGTAATAAACCATATTTGGGATCTTGCACACAAACTCAAGGGTAGATTTCTCGAGTCTCCTGTTTGCGGATGCGCCGCCGCTGGCCGAGTGCAAAAAATTGTAAGGGGGCCTCACCAAATGTTTTGCCCCGGGCCTCACCACAGCTTCTGACAGCCCTTTGCGCTGGGGAGGGGACTGGAAGTGGGAAAGACAAGGCAGTGGCATGAGGAGAGGGAGGAGAACGCCACAGAGGATGGAGAAAGAGCTCCCTTGTGGCGCGCATGCAGTGAGTAGTTGTGCTAAGAAATAAAGAACGTTCAAACACCCCTTCTTGGTCGCATTATGTTTATTTGAGACAGACCATTCCTGCAAAGTGTTGACTGGGGGGCACAGATGCCGACGAAAGAGGCGTGCGCCAGAGAACGTAGAAGTCTGCAGGATCGGGGAGGAGTATCACGCTTGGGCCAGCCAGTTAAGAATGAGGTTTCCAAACAAATTGAGCCTATTAGTGTCCGAAATGTGTTAGGCTGAGTAGTGTGGGTTCCCCCCTGCTATTGCCTCTGTTGTGGTGAGCCCTGCCCCCTGAATGAATACACAACCGTTTTGTTTGTGGAAATAAAACATGGCCGTAGGCCTTTTATTATATACAAATGATGGCACTGTAAACTGGTTCTGGCTGCTGTACAGTACAATATCACTTTTTTGGGCCCCTCGTGTCCAGGGGTTGGGATGCCCCCCTTCCTTTGGCCTCCCTTCGATGTCCTGTGGCATCCTTTCCTGGACACGTGCCGCCGCTGCCTACGACTTTTTCTTCTTGTACCGTGTACCGTTAGCAGTACTTGGCGCTCCTGTTCCGTTTTTCTTCTTTTCTTTTTCTTGCAGGGTGGGTTGGGTGGAAAACGAAACCTTTTCCGCTTTTAACCAGGGGCTGGGAGCTTACCCGATCGAGGTGAGCTCCTACCTGGTTGTGTTTTGCTCCTTCTTCCCCGTGGTCTTTTATACACCCTCAACCTTTTGTTGTGGTGATTCTTTGGGGCGCCGGTGTCCCTTCCTGTCCCCCCACCCCCCTGTTACTTTCGCACCTTGCTCTTGCTCTGCCTGCCTTTTGTTACCGTTTGGTTGCTCTGCGGGTGGGGGCGCCGCTCAGGCCGCCCCACCCTTCTGTTTTTCCCGCCTGTTAGGAGGATCCCCCACCCTGCGCCTAACCCCCCAGGCCCTCCATCGTGCCGCACGTTGTGCAGCGCGGGGCCTGGGGCATAGGCTGAGTAGTGTGGGTTCCCCCCTGCTATTGCCTCTGTTGTGGTGAGCCCTGCCCCCTGAATGAATACACAACCGTTTTGTTTGTGGAAATAAAACATGGCCGTAGGCCTTTTATTATATACAAATGATGGCACTGTAAACTGGTTCTGGCTGCTGTACAGTACAATATCACTTTTTTGGGCCCCTCGTGTCCAGGGGTTGGGATGCCCCCCTTCCTTTGGCCTCCCTTCGATGTCCTGTGGCATCCTTTCCTGGACACGTGCCGCCACACCTGAGGGGTTGGTAGCCTAGACCCCTCAGGTCCCCCCAAAACAGTGAACCTGCCGCCCCCTTAGTTGCAGCCCTGTGCCGCTAATGCCTGGAAAATGTTGTCTGTGAATCTACCCCAGCCTTTGTTTGACAAGTGTACACCGTCCTGGTGGAACCAGTCGGGGTCGTTCTGTGATAGCCCGTGTTTAATGTATTGGAGTCCCGTGCTTTTGCAGTATTTCTCTATCCCCTTGTTCAGCTTTTTACGTGCTGTTTCGATGGCCTGCCTCCTGCGCGCCCCGTGCCAGATTCTGCGAGTTATGATTTCTGACATAAATATTTTCGTTTTTCCCCAGCAGTGTGCTATTGCCCTTAATGATTCGCATATGTCGTGCATTAACACCCCCCGGTTTATGTTGACTAAATCGTTCCCCCCGAGGTGGATGACTAAGTACTCGGGTGGGTCCCTGAACCCAATCAGGTCTGACAGCCTGTCGTGGATGTCCTCCCAATGCATCCCTGGGAGGCCCCACCATGAAGTGATAGTCTTTTTGAAATGCAACGTCCCTCTGTAATCCTCGATCCATCTGCCTGCTCTTGTCACGAATGAGTGGCCAACTATCCATGCCGATTTGTAGGGTGTTATGTCTGCGTGGGGAATGAAAGATGAATCATACCATGTTCACTCGCACATACCTCTTGAAACATTGTGATTTCCAACCCCCGATTCCCTTCACTCCCTCTGCCCCCAAGCCGCCTGCCCATGCAGATGTGGCTGCACCTATTCTGAAGGAGTGGGTACCGAATTCTGCCTTGTCCCATCCTGCCCTGGCTATCGTTTTCCTCAGTACCGCTTGGAATTGATACCTGCTTAGGGGCTTGCCGTCCCTATGTATCAATAGCTGGCCCCCTACGTCTGGACGGACTGAGAGGAATTGATGTGTGATGCACCTTGGGCAGTGTTCCCTTTCTTTTATACAGTTTAGCTCTATTGTTCGCCCTCTCCCCACCTGGTCTGTCTTGGATTTTCTTAAGAATATTGCCATCCCTTCTGCCCTTATGCATATGTCTGTTTTTGCTAAGCCGTCCTCTGCCGTTGTGCTTCGCGCTACTAACTCCCCGACCCTTAGTGCCCCGTAATATGCCAAAGCAAATGCTGCCCTAAACAATTTTACCTCATAGCTGCTGTTGCATGTGCTGTGCAATAATTTTAGCAGTATTATCATTTTTTCAAAGTTCAGAGGCCTCCTGCTGTCAGGTGTCTTTCCCTCTAATCTTGCCCACCCTTTCATTGCGTATCTTATTCGTGAGTTGGTTGTTGGATCCGCTATCCCGGCCACTTTCGCTGTATAGGCTATTGCCGCTAGGTGTGCTGCCGCCCAACTTTTCCTCCTTCCTTGTGAAAAAGCGCTTCCCACAAAATCGCATAACATTCCCACTGTGATGCCCCCGATTGCTTTAGCTCCTGTTAATACTAACACATTCTTTACATGTTTTTTATATTGCTCACCGGTTTTGTATGTTATGGCGTTCCTGGCCAATCTCTCTACCGTCTGTTCCTGTGGTTCCTCTTCCGAGTCAACCTTGTAGTTGACCGTGTTTCCTCCCATTCTTCCAGCGGTACCCATGCCTTCCTTGGCGTGGGCGTTCTTTCCTTTCTTGCGTCCGGCCGCAGCTCTCTGAACCTGTCCCACTGAAAGCGAGATAAGGCGTCAGCGACCGTGTTAGCTTCACCTGTGATATGCCTTGCCTTTATATTAACATTATTTTTAAGGCAATTTAGTGTTATAACCCTCATTATTTCCAGCACTTGTGGGCAAGAGGCGCTTCCGTTGTTTATGACATGCACCACCGCCATGTTGTCTGACCACACTTTTAAATCTTTGCATCTCAACTCTGTTTCCCATGCGCATAGTGCTACCCATATTGGGAATATCTCCAACAGTGTAATATTGGCAGTCCATTCTGCTCTTTGCCAACTTTCTGGCCATTCTTCGGCACACCATTCCACCCCTAGAATTGCGCCGAAACCAAACCCCCCGGCTGCATCTGTGAATAGCACTCTTTCGTTTTCTTCGTTCATGGGTGTGCGCCATATTACTGTGCCGTTGAATGTTTTTAGGAATTCTGCCCATACCTCCATGTCTCTTTTTATACCTTCCCCAATTCTCACCCTATGGTGTCCTTCTCTGGCTCCCCTTGTTCTCAGCTCTAACCTTCTCTGGAATATTTTTCCTTGTGGTATGATTCTTCCTGCGAAGTTCAGTTTTCCTGCCATCGATTGTAGCTCCTTCACAGTGGCCTTGTTTTTCCCTCTTAGGCCCTTGATTTTGCTCAGTAGGTCTGCTACTTTTTCTTTTGGGATCCTGCATTCCCCCATTCGTGAGTCTATCTCTATGCCTAGGAATTGTATTGTTTGTGTTGGGCCTGTGGTTTTCTCCTCGGCTAATGGGAAACCCCATTCTTTAGCTAATGCTATGAATTTCTGTAGTGTATTCCGGCACTGGTTTGAACCATGTGGCCCTACAAATAGGAAATCGTCTAGGTAGTGGACTACTTGCGCCCACTCGTCCTCTTTTGTGAGTGCCCACTGCAAGAATGAGCTTACTTTTTCAAAATAAGCACATGAGATGGCGCAGCCCATTGGGAGGCACCTGTCCACAAAGTATTCGCCCTCCCACTGCATACATAGCCACCTCTGGGACTCTTCTCTCACTGGTAGGAGCCGGAATGCTGATTTTATGTCCGCTTTGGCCATCCATGCCCCCTTTCCTGCTTTTCTTACTAGGTGTACGGCTTCCATAAAGTCTGAGTAACTTACTGCTACTGCCTCTTTGTTGATCCCGTCATTAACTGAGGTCCCTGTTGGGTATGATAGATGGTGGATCAATCTGAACTCGCCTGCCTCCTTTTTGGGAACCAGCCCCAGTGGAGAACATATGTACTCTCTGAACGGGGGGGAGCTGTAAGGGCCTCTTATTCTTCCTAGCTCGACTTCCTTGCTGATTTTATTGGTCACCAGCTCTTTGTTCTCTAGCGCTGATCTCAGATTTTTCGGTATGTCTGTCGACCCGTGTCCTTTGAAAGGGATCTCAAAACCCTCCTGGAACCCTTGTCTGATTGTCTCTGCCACTTCTTGATCTGGAAATACCTGTAGCCATCTCTCCATTGCTTCCAGTTTTACTGGAGTGGCCCCTTTCCCGCTTACCCTCCTAGTTTCGCTTCTCTGGCCCCCTGTATTTATTGTATGTGGACCTTGTGCATTTGATGGTTGCATGCTCCCCCCCACAATTCTCGCATTTATGATTGAATCTGCACTTCTTCCCCCAGCTGCATAATACTCCTTTTTCGAAATTCCTGCATTGGCCTGGCTGTGTTCTTGAACCC
The DNA here is from genome assembly GCF_040938575.1 of Ambystoma mexicanum. Classification (NCBI taxonomy): domain Eukaryota; kingdom Metazoa; phylum Chordata; class Amphibia; order Caudata; family Ambystomatidae; genus Ambystoma; species Ambystoma mexicanum. The sequence continues at coordinate 668,096,010 of NC_090923.1, forward strand.
CCATTTTCACCCCTGCCACCCCCTTGTGCTGTCGGTGGTAAGTTGCTCTGCCAGCTTCTTTGTGCCTCGTATTGCCTGCTCCGAAAGTTCTGCTCGCTAGCCCTGTCGCGGCTACCTTCGAACCTCCTGCTGCTGAATCTGTAATCTCTCCTGTAATCATTGTAACCAAATTGCCTCCTGTAGTAGCTAGTTGCATTAGGTTGGTCCCTGCTGTCCCACTTCTCTTTTAATACATTGAAGATATATAGGTTGTAATTCTCCTCGTCCCACCCAATATCTGGGAAGCAATCCATCTCTTTCCTAAACTCATGGTCATATTCTTTCCATGCGTCCCCCCCAAATGCTTTGTACACCTTTAGCACGCTCTGCTGATAAGTGACCAGCGATGGGCCGTCTTCTGGAAACTTCTGTAAGATGATGGATGACATTATTTGAAATGCCGCTGTCCAGTTGTCAAAATTTCTGGCTACTGCTGACCTTTTCAATAGCCCTTTTTCGTCCTCCTTCATGTCCTCTCTTGCTACGTCGTGACCCCTTTTCTGTACGTCTAGTAATGTGAATATGTCTATCAATTCTTTCCTCCATATTTTTTCCTTAATTTTGTCGCTAATGTGCCATGCTTGCGCTTTCAGGGAACGCCCCTGTGCGTCCTTACCTATCGTGGGTCTTCCATATTTTGTCATGTTTTTGGCTGGTTCATTGACTAATGCTGTGGTAGGCTCATCTGAAGAGTTTGGGCTGTGGGGTAGCTCCGTTGTAGGAGGGTTTGCCCCATTGTCCGCTGGCCCCTGCCCCTCTGTCCCCTTACCCCCACCTGTCCTGTCCTCTTTGCTCCTTCCTCTTCCTATTACCCCTTTTTTCTTTACCCAGGCTCGCAAGTGGTCTCTTTCTTCGTCCTCACTACTTTCCTCCCACTCTGATCCCATGCCGTCTTGCCCTTCATCTTTGCCCCTTTTTGCTCGGGGCGATTTACCCTGGGCCTTCATGCATTCTACATTTGCATTCAATACTTTTATCATTTTGTTAATGCTGTTGCTCAATTTTACGATACCTTTGTTTTTCTGTTTCTTCTTAGGCCTCTCCGGTTCCTGCGGCTCTTCGCCTGTTCCTCTTGACCTCTTTTGCCCTTGGGGTAACTCCTCTATCTCCTCGCTGTCCGTGGAATCCTCCAGCAGCAGGGGCGACATTGCCCTAGCCCTTTCCTCTTTCTGCATGACCTCCAGGACCCATTTGGCTCCGTAGTCCTTTTCTGCCTTTTTGGCCCATGCGCTGAACTCCTGCGCTCTTCTCAATTTTTCTTCCATTCCTCTCTTTTTCTTGCCTCTGGTGAAAATGGTTAATCCTTATTCCCCCGCCTTTGCTTTTGTGGGGTGGTTTGGAGATTGTTTGCGGGTCTAGGTCTTGTCCGTTCTTGAACCTGTGCAATTAATTTCTTCCGAGGTCGTTTGTTCGTGCCTTTGTTCCCTGGGCCCCTTGGCCGGGCGAAACCTCGCCCTTCTCTCGTGTTTTACTGATCTTTGAGCTGGGCGTCCTGTTGCTTTAAAGGGCAGGCTTGAACAGGGTGTACTGTTGCTTTAAGGACACGCTCTTCCTGTTGCCGTGAGCTGTCTTGGTTCTCCTCCCGAGCGCTGCGTCTGCCCGTCTTCTCCCGCGTTGTTCGCTGTTTCCTCCGTAGGCACCGCCTCCTTGAAACTGGCGCCGTTGCCCGGGTTTCCTTGATGTTGCTGCGGGGACTTCTTTCTTCTGCGATCGCCTTCCCCGCTTCGTCCGACGAGGTGGATTTCCTTGTTGTTGCTGCCCGGTCTCCTTTTCCTGCGATGGCCTTCCCGGATTCCTTCGACGATGTGAGATTTCTTCGATGTTGCTGCGGGGTTCTTCTTTCTTCTGCGATCGCCTTCCCCGCTTCGACCGAAGAGGTGGGATTCCCTTGGTGTTGCTGCGCGGTCTCCTTCCTTCTGCGATGGCCCTCCTGGATCCCTTCGACGAGGTGAGAGTTCTTCCTTTTTCTTCCGTTTACCTTTGCCGACCACTCCCGCCGAGTCCAAGCCGTGCACGGTCGCGCTCTTCTTTCCCGTCTCCTCAGCGAGCTGTGCCTTTTCTTCCTGGACTCTCCTTCCCGGCGCTCCGTCTGCACGGCTTCACTTGCTTCCGCCGCGAGCCCCGACTCTTCACCGCTGACTTTCAGACGACGCGAAACACCACCGAGCAAAAAGGTGAGCGTTGTCCCGTTCTTCCGCGACGTCACGAACCGCTGCGTTCTTCCTTCTTCTCCGTTCCTCCGGCGCTCCCCTTGCCAGTCAAGCCCGTAAGAGGCGAAACGTGAGCGAGGGTAAGCGAACCTCCGTCGCTTAAGCCCGCAGAGGCGAAAGTGACCGAAACGGAGAAAACGGATAAACGAAACCTTTTCCGCTTTTAACCAGGGGCTGGGAGCTTACCCGATCGAGGTGAGCTCCTACCTGGTTGTGTTTTGCTCCTTCTTCCCCGTGGTCTTTTATACACCCTCAACCTTTTGTTGTGGTGATTCTTTGGGGCGCCGGTGTCCCTTCCTGTCCCCCCACCCCCCTGTTACTTTCGCACCTTGCTCTTGCTCTGCCTGCCTTTTGTTACCGTTTGGTTGCTCTGCGGGTGGGGGCGCCGCTCAGGCCGCCCCACCCTTCTGTTTTTCCCGCCTGTTAGGAGGATCCCCCACCCTGCGCCTAACCCCCCAGGCCCTCCATCGTGCCGCACGTTGTGCAGCGCGGGGCCTGGGGCATCAGAATCGTCTTCCTGATTGGCACGTACCTCATGTTAGGCTGTGGCTAAAGGAGCTAGCAATAACAAAATACAAACAAGGCATAGCACTACATAACATAACAACTAATATAGCAATGCATAACATTGCATTACATAAATGAATACACACAACATATGCAATAACATCATTGCACAGCATGACATTATACATTGTGTAACACAACTGAAGACAGATAGAACAACATAGAGTAGCATGACGTTACATCGCAACATAACATAACATTACACACACTACATAATATGATAGAACACACGTATAAATATAACGCCGGTCAGGCCTCTCTAAAAGCAGAGGGAGCCCAAGGGATGAAGGACGCTGGCCCTCTGCCAAAGATAACAGAGGGCCGCCACCCACGCCCCCGCACCCGCACCACCCTGCCCCTCTCCGCCTTCATGAAAGAATTTCTAACAATGGAACGAATAGAAAGTTTATTTGACCCACTTAAAGATCGCAGCACTTGTAAAAGAGGAAAGGCGAGCGGGACGCCAGCGAGCTGCGAGGCCGATCCGTCCAAACAATGAATGTTCCATTGTGGGCTGCGAGCGTGAAGTCAGGCCCTGGGAATGCGCTGGGAGCGCTTCAAAAATGGGAATATTTCGCTGAGAGAAAACACGTGTTGCTGCGAAACCTGAGGGCGTGGGGGAGGGGAGGGCCGAGGGAGATCGGTTGGACTGGAGAGGGGCAGGGGCTGACGGGACCCAATGTGTCGGGAGAAGGCGAGCTTGTGGGGAGGCAGGTTACGGGGGCAGAGGAACAGGGGGGCTTTGGCTGAAAGCACAGTATGGGGTAGGGTGTGAGGACTGAGAAGCAGACATCCTGTACCCCCATTAGACTAATGGTAAGGTGGCCATTAGACTAATGGGGATACAGGAAATTCATGGGGTACCATGGAGAGCTGGGAGAAAACGAGAGGACACGGGGAAATAGGGGTGCTGAAGAAAAACTGGGGGGAGTGGAGTGCAGTGGAGTAACTTTGCTGAAAATGTTGGGGGGGACATGACTTCTGAAAAAAAGTGCCCCAGCTAAATGAATGGGGACAAAATCGTGTGCCATGAATGTTGGGGGGGACAAACACCCCCGTCCCCCCTAAAATTACGCCCATGGTGGAGTGGGCCTCAGGAAGACTGGGGGGGGGGGAAGCTAGCTCGGAAGGTTAGCAGGAAACATGGGGAAAGGACAGAGGAGAAATTGGGGGTCTGTGGACTGAGTTCTGATAGGGGATTGGGGCTGACTCTGGAAAGTGGCCTACGGTGAATAAATAGGGACTTGGGAGGGGGGGCATAGAACCAGGGGATCTGGCACCTGGGTAGACGGTGAGCATGGTAAACGTAGGGGCAAGTGTCTTGCCAGTCATGTAGGGCGCCAGCAGTGTTTGTTTGCGCACAGGCTTATGCTGCCTTTGTTGGAAGACTCTGGCAGTGTCAGTCCCATGGAGCAGGGCCCGGTCAGCGATATGGGACTCTAACACTGTGGGTATCCTTTCAGCAGTGTCCGATGTGCAATGCTCCATTGGACTTAGAGACACCACCAGTGTGACCAGCACTGTCCTGTTGCCTGCGATTTGTCATGGCCTCTAGCAGTGTGGCCTTCATGGTGCAGTTCACTTTCAGTGCTGCAGGACTGAAGCAGTTTGAGCTTCCCCTAAGTGTCCTATCTGTGCTTCAGGACTCGTGCAGTGTGAAGCATTTCTGTGATTGCTCTGTCTGTGTCATAGGACTAGCAGTGTCGGCATCACAGAGCTTCCCCGACAGTACTATAGGACGCTGGCGCAATGTGATGTCCCATCTATGCTACGGACAGCACCAGTGTCCTGTCATCTACAAGAAGCTAGGCAGTGTGAGTTTAATTCTAGCATTACCCTATAGGCCCAGCAGTGTGGGCTTCATTCCAGCAGTGTCTTATATGTGCTTCAGGACTCGTGCAGTGTGAAGACTCTCCGTCAATGCCATAGGACTAGCAGTGTGGGCTTCACAGAGCTTCCCTAGCAATACTACAGGACTCTGGCACAGTATGAGCCCTCCCAGCAGTGTCCCATCTACTTTATGGACAGCATCAGTGCGTGTTCCTGCCAGCAGTGTCCTGTCATCTACGAGAAGCTATGCAGCGTGAAATTCATTCTAGCATTACCCTATAGGCCCAGCAGTGTCCTAAGTCTGCTTTAGGACTTGTGCAGTGTGAAGACTCTCCTTAAATGCCATAGGACTAGCAGTGTCAGTATCACAGAGCTTCCCTGGCATTACTATAGGACTCCGACGCAGTGTGATTTTTCCCAGCAGTGCCCATTCTATGCTACGGACAGCATCAGCGAGTGTTTCTGCCAGCAGCGTCCTGTCATACATGTGAAGCCAGGCAGTGTGAGTTTCATTTTAGCATTACCCTATAGGCCCAGCAGTGTCAGCTTCCTCCACTGGTGCCGTATAGCCCCAGCAGTGCTTACATTGACGAGCTCTATGGTAACCTTTGTCCACATCCTGTCTGCATTTTTGTGCCTGCTGCCAACAACGATCTAAAAACTAAACATGTACGCCCCTCCCACTCCCCACCCTCACTCCTTCGCCTTTTTAGATGCCGTAACCCAGAAATAAAACACGGTGCATTTTTCCTGCATTACCGAATTCCATTCCTGAAACCAAAGCAAATGTTCTCACAGAACCCTTAAGCGCCTTTCCCTGTGCTGTAGCTGGCCACCGCACGGGATACGTGCAACGGGCCACAAAGGGAATGCATTCCTGGGGCACACAGAGCAGGTTTTTGGGGTACGGGCATCAGGGTTCCGTGGCAGGTTGCTGCGACAATAAAGCAACTGCAAGCAGCTGCCTAGGGCGCCACAAGCAGACGGGCAACCTGAGAAGCCACGCTGGCCCTAAAATATAAGGGCTGGCACTATTGTAAGGGAGGGGGCGCCAGCATAGCGCAGCATACTTCTTTGCAGCATACTTCTTTGCACCTGCCGCGGGCAGGAATATTGGGGCAGGTGATGGTACCTTTCCCTATTGGGGGGTGAGGTTGGGGGCAGCAGACGTTTCTCTGAAGCACGGGGTTCGGCAGTTAGAGCAGTAGACGGGTTTCTGCATTGGTGTTACGTTCCTAGGCAACATATCGGTCCCTGTGGCATAGCTCGCGGTCATTTGGCAGGTGTCAGTGCCCATGGGCTCCGTGCAAGCCTCGTGCACGTCCATAGACTCCAATGGCATCTCACCCACAAAAACACCTGATTGCACACGCTTTGCTGCTTCACCGGGATGAGAGGTATGCGCTGGGGAAAGGTTCTCGAGACATCGGTCGGGTTTGTGGGACAGACCATTGGCGTGGGTTTGCGGGATAGGGGTGGTTTTGTGAGTTTCCTAAATCAAGGGATCCTGAAGTGGGTGCAGGGGACCCAGAATCCGAGGAGGGTTCTGGGGAGGCCCTGCTCCTGGAGGAGGCCTTCCTAGGGCTGGAGATGGGTAGGTACTTAGTGATGGGATCCTGCACACGGTATATGGGTTGTTTAGATAGATAATTACTTCCCGCGGCAGGAGCTGCATGGCTTCAGGCCCTGGTTGGGAACGGGGAGAGCTTTCCTGAGCGATAGGTTCCCACTGGTCGGACCTCCTCCCGCTTTCCCGGACACAGATGGCATTTTCCTTTTTTAGTCATGGCGGGACAGGACGGACTCATTACTCAGGCCCGGCTGCAGTTTCGTGGGAACCTCTTGCCACGGCCTATGGAGCCGCTTCCATATTTCTCCCAACCCCCACCGCCTCCTTCAGGCATCAGAGTCCCTCGACGTCCCAACAAATGGTTTCAATTTAAGGGAAAGGAAAACACAGAGTCATATTCGTGTGCCGTCCTCTGACGCGGGGAGCTGTGACAGGGTTCAGGGGCCAGGCGCGAGCGCTCAGAACTATTTACAGGGCAGGGGTGAGCACCCGGTGAGCCGCCGAAAGAGGGTACTCTAGACTGAGAGTGTAAACTACGCGTTGCTAACCGCCCTCCCCCGTAAGAACAACGCCCATACAAACCTCCAAGCTAAATGTGGGCTGCTCCCCCCCCCACTGGGTTCATATGGGGACAGCAATTGCGCTTGCACGATTTTGCACAAAAAAACACTATATATATATATATATATATATATATATATATATATATATATATATATATATATATATATATATGTTGCTTCTTTTTATGTTATAAATACACATCCGAAAATCATTTCCCAGGGTGTTCCCTATTGCATACATATTCCCCAGCATGTACTTTGTGACGAAATTCTAACAATGCCATTAAGCACATGAAGGAGAGTCTGGTGTACCCCATTTCGCCGCTTGGGACATTTCACTGCAGTTTAATGTAGCGTTTCTGTGGGAGGCCAGCTCTCTATACCGCCACGTCTGCCGCCCTTTCACCTCCCTTACTCCTCATATGCCCTGTTTTTTACTACCCCCTGTGTCTCCTCCTGCCCCACCTCTACCATGATAACCCCTAGGTGAACATGGCGGGATGGGCGATACCAGCAAGCTCGAGATGGTTTGTTTGTTTGTTTATTTATTTATAATGCGCTCCAGACCCATAGGTTACCGGGCGCAGCAGTTAGTATATGCGAGACTTACAATGTTGCATGAATAAGTTTACAATATTACAATATTACATGAATGTACAATTACAATATTACAATAAGTTGACAATATTACAATATTACATGAATGTACAATTACATATTTACAGTCTATTTAGAGAGATTACCAGGAGAAACTGTATAATGTGCAGGAGTATGCATACGGTGTTAGCAGTTATAAACATAAGGGGTAGCTTATAGCAACTATGTACATTGGGTAGGGCTGCGCGTGCGAGGGGTGTACATTAAAGGAGACATGTTCATTGCATGTTACGTCACTAAGTAACACGAAGTGCCAATATAAAATGGCGCATTAGCCAATCTAGTGCCATGCAACCAACATCATTTTGCGCTATGCCTATGTAGCCCCTGGCCCCTAGTGAGGGTGGCCCCGGTTGCCTTGCTTGTCGCCTGGGGGGAATTCATAAATAAAGTCACAGAACCACAGGGTGGAATAGTATTTTATTTAATGTCTATTTATAAGTGTTTCTGTGTTTACTGTTTTAATTGACCGTCCCTGTTCACCATGGACTGAACCATCCAGGCTCACCATGGCAGCCACATGGAATGTTATAAACACTGCACAATGGGGAGGTCTCCCCTGCACAGGAAATGGGCTGGGCAGGGGATTGGACATTGTAAGAGAAAAAAAGAAAAACAACCTTTCAAGATGACTGTCATTTTGCTGGCGAAGGAGTGAGAGGCAAGAGAGTGAACTCCCTGCTGGGCCGTGGCCTCGAGTGCCCCCCTCAGGGCTACCTGGATTTTATTGTCCGGGATGCATATACCAGGAGCGGACCGGCCAATCTGTGGGCCACGGCTGCAGACGCAGTGTAGCCCAGACAGCCACGGGCCTGCCCTCATGATGGCACTGCTGGGTGCAAGGGTACATACGCCGAGGAAACGCTAGCCCAATGGGACATAGCATCTGTTTGTACTTATCCTATAGCAGTAAATACATACAACATTACGCAGAAACTTGTTTTGTGTTGGCAATAAAAAATCAGTGGCTTTTTATGATACATAATACTAATAAACATAACTGCGTATTATGGATATTCCCAAACAAACATGTATGCAGCGTATTCTTAGTGCTGTACTTTTGGGCACTTGGGCCAGGAACTGGAAGTTGCCCTTCCTTGCTCACCGGCTGTCCCCAGCCTGAGCTCCCAGGTCAGTGTATTTGGGACCTGTAAATTGGCTGGTGCAGCACTCCTGTGCCTGATGGCAGTTTCCTTCTAGGCCTGTGCCACCATCTCTGCTCCACAACTTTCATACAACGTCCGTTGCCTGTGCTTGCCCAGATGTACCTTTTCCAAGGGTGGGTGGGACCTGGGCAAAAGAAATGTTGTTCTGGGACAGCAGAATCTGTTGCACTCAGAACGGAGTGTTACTTTTGCAGGGCTGCACCAGTAGCCCTGCATATGTAGCAACAATATGGCCTGGTGCCATGCATATGCTACTGGTTCTTGGCACCAACTGGCCCTCCGACAGCCACCTTACACCTAAGTGTGTGGCTTCCTGCCTCCCTCCTTCTTATTGTAGTTATTTTCTTCCCATATGAAGAGGGGAAGAGACACTGGGGGTCATGGTGCGGGCACCCACTGCGCATTAGCACCTTTTGGCGCCCCTCCCTGGCCTATTGTGTTAGGCTCTGCCTGTGAGGCAGCAGAAGGACAGAAAAAAGGGGGCAAGGGGATTGTGTCTTTATGTCGCCTATCGGGGTCCGCTCCCCTAGCTTAATGGCCTGTGCCCTTGAGGTACATGGGTGCCCTCATTCTGTGGCACAGGACAAAAGACCCTAAAATGCATGTGTGGTGCGGCAGAGGGAGAAGAATAGGGCTTCTCTACCCAGAGCCATGTGTGCAGGGCGGCCTGTGGCCATGTGGCTTGGCCATGTCCCCTATCGGCCGGCCCCGGGGCCAGAGTGTACCCAGGTGCACAGCCCTCCTCTGCTGCATATGCCTGAAGTGGCCTGGGAGTATGAGGGAGTGCAGCAGTGTCCAGTGTTAGGCGGATGGGGTGGTGAATGTTGCGATGTCCCGGACTAACGAAGAGGAGATGGCCCGGGTGAAGAGCACACCAGAGCCAGAACACGGAGCATCTGCGCAGGACTGCACCCTGGGCTGTTCAGTTGCAGAGGAGATATGGGTGGGCACCACCTATAATAAGAAGACACAGGAGAGCTTGGAGGTGAAGGCAGCATCCCCAGGACAACAGGGACGCTGACCAAAGAAATTAATACATGACTAGCACAGCAGTGAGTGCAGCCGCCCCCAGGGAATGGGACCACCAAACCGAATGTTGACTATTTGCAGTTCCAGCAGCAGTGAGTGTGATGCCACATTGGGACATGGGGCACCACCAGAAAATACGAAAAACACTGGGCCACATGGAGGGCACGGTGCCGCTGTGGACATTTTAAAAGCTTGGGCTGTGCAAGCAGTGGCACACGTGGTGAACAGGGCACCACAGAAAATAAAGGACATCTCTTCCTGGGCCCCATGATGTGACGATGCCACTTGTGGTGAATGGAGCCCGGCAAAAGAAAAGAAAAGGGCCTGGGGTGGAACAGCACTGGGGAACACCAACAAGTAAGGTCAGGCCCTTCACATGTCATGACTGAGCAACCACACCCCTGTAAAAAGTGCAAATAATTATTTATAAATGTACAGTTTGTAAAGTAAATATGTATGCATTTAGGTGTGTGTGTGTGTTTGTATATTTATATCATTGAAAAAACGTTGTTAATGGGACATTATGGTTAAGCTGCGCTAATAAAAATCTGTCAAATCCAGTGAAAAAATGTTGATAAAGGGATGTTATGGTTCAGTTGCACTAATAAAAACCTATCAAATTGAGTGAAAAAACATTTTTAAAGGAACATTATGGTTACAAGCAAAACCGAAAATCCCCAGAAATTCATCAGTTATGGTAAGCTGAGCAACCATACCTCGCGCCACCACCGTGCACTGCTAAGACTAACAAACATGACATCAAAGATGACCTCACAAATGGCATTGATGACATCACTGTACAACAACCTCAGTACAGGAACCAAACTTATAGCACTGATGTAGCCCAAATACTTTCCTCCACAGTGCAACATCAAAACATCAGGACTACCAAAAGTACCCATGTCTCTGCAAAGAGCAAGAAGTGTCTGCAAATTGCAGCCAGGCACACTGTACCACAAAGCCTGTAGGCCTGGAAAACCAATATCAGCAGAAACACCTCTTGCCTCTACATACCTCCCCAGATCACATACAAAGGAATCTCCCACTATCCATACAGTAACTCCAGCCATCTTCACTACACAACCAACACAGCAATGAAAACAAGTATTACCCTCCCTTCTGTAAAGCACAACCTGAACACCTGATTGGCTAATCCTCACGGTATCATTTACATGCCAGGGATGCTGAGAAGCACCAGATGTGGCACGTGCAGTAAGCAAACTACGGCGGTGTTCGCGGATCCCGTAACACAGGGGCAGCCCTTCTTCCCTTTCTACTTCACTCTTTGCAGCACTCTATCATTGGCTACTATTAAGTAGTCACACACCCGTCCACCAATCACAACCAAGATCTCTACATCTAACTCTGAACTCAGTACAACACTGCAGATGTACTGTTCAACACTCAGAGTACAAGTCTCCTGTGATTCCCAAGTACCTGCATCGAAAAGTACTGTAAAACTCTCCAAGAGTTCTACTTCCAGATTCATCCACATCTACATCCATCAACACAAACTACAAGTATGCATATAGATTGCAATAAACACTGAAAAACGAAAACTGCATGTATGTTACCAAAGCATAGCAAGTACATAGATTGCATGCATGTAAACAGGGTGCCTGCCACTTACCCTGCATAACCTAATCAATAATCATACTCTTATTTGTCCCATCTCCTGACATCAAGTGACAGTTACTTACAATGCTGTGTGCTTTTAAAGTTTTCTTTTAATGCCCACTTTCATAACAGTTGCAAACCACATATTTAAATTTTAGCAGCACTCTCTGTGATTTATTTGTAAAAAAACACATTGGGAACATTTGCACAGCAAGTTCAAGTGCTAGATCCTATGTGAAACGTCAATACATTACCACGACATGCATGCTTGCCCATATCACACATTGTAATGTGCACACTGTTATTTTCTTCTTTCCTTCTGTCACTTTTGCAACCACTTCCCCCACTAACACACCTATTGTAAAATGCCCATAATGCACACAGAAAACAAAAACAGCATGTATATTACCAAAGCATAGCAAGTACATAGATTTCATCCATTTGAACAGGGTGCCTGCCACTTGCCCTGCATAACCTAATCAATAATCATACTCTTATTTGTCCCATCAACTGACATCAAGTGACAGATACTTACAATGCTGTGTGCTTTCAAAGATTTCTTTTACTGCCCACTTGCATAACATCTGCAAACCACATATTAAAATTTTAGCAGCACCCTATGATTTTTTTGTAAAAGAAAACCACATTGGGAACATTTACAGAGCAAGTTCAAAATGCCAGTTCCTATGTGAAATGCCCAGAATGCCAACAGAAAAGGGAATGCACCATTGGAAGGAAAGCAAAGAAATGCATGTGTACATTGGACACAGTGCTATCTGTACATTTGGATAAATAAATGAAACAGGAAATGATTTCTGCAATCATGTAGCAAGCATTGATTTGTGGGGAAAGTTAATGAAAATCCACACATGGTAACATTCTTCTTTCTAATCTGTACATCTTTCTGAGCCTTATTCTCACCGCACTAGGACTTGCACTAATCCATTTCCAAAGCAAGTAGTACAACAGCAATTCACACATTTGCAAAAGTGCAGCCCCATAGGGCACACTTATCAATACACCACTGCCCCATAGCAACAATACTGATGCTTCCAAGTCCCCATTTCTATGAAGTGCTGTACAATGGAACACATACACTAACTCTTCCTGACAACAAATCCTCCTACAATCTTAAATAATGTGTTCTCCTAGTGCAATTACTTTACCATTATGAGACATACCCACTCACTTCCTTCATTCGCAATTGCAGTGAAGAACGGCCTCCTGAAAACCAGTGACATTTCCAGTGGAAGATAAAACCCAGAAGCAACCTACTCTTCAAATCCAACAAAGTAAGTGCAGTCCTGTAGTAATGTTCTGCCTGTTACTCAGACAGTGCAGTGTTGGTCTATTGTAGCCTAGAAAATTCTATCCAACCCAACAGCAGTTGCTTCACTCTTACTAATTGCACCTTAGCAGGTCCATTCTTTGTTTTGTCATCTGAAAACCAGTATTGTAACACCCACTAGTTTTGGGAAAACATTGTAATGTCCTTTCTTCTTCAGGCACAGCACACTGTCACACACACTGAAGCAAACCTTTCACACAGAAACACACACACATTCCAGTACCACCATCCCAAACAAAAGTAACAACATTTTACACAATCACACACGTCACTATGTATGCCTACTGTCATATTCAAACTCTCATACACAGTGCACGCAAATACATTGCACAACTTCCAAACCTACACTTTCCTTTTTTCTCCAACAGACACAAAATAATGCCTTTTGTAACACAATATAGACAGAACCACTTCATTAGCAAATTATTCCTACTGTCTAAGTCCCTACATCTGGGTATAAGTCCCTACAAAGAGATACTTGCTGTCCCTCACTGTGTTCCTGTATCCCTAGAGTGAGCTGCTGTAACGCCTATCTAGTATGAGGGATAGACAAGAAGCTCACCCTATCCACTCTCACTACTTTTGCTAGATACTAAAAATACGTGCAAACTGTCGATTCTTGAATTTATTAGTATTGCTTCCAATATGTGTGTCTTATTTTTCTAGAATACTCGATTATACCTAATCTTCTGTTTTTAAAACACAACTCTGTTTTCTTTGGTTGTCCACTATAGATAAAAAGTGATGCATCTTAACCGAGCTCACAAAAGAATATTGTGTGTCTTAGGGTTCAGGTCATCACTCCTAAACCTTCATCTCGTCGACTGGTTTCAGCGGGTTATAGTGTCTTATCGCTTTCTTCAGGACATTTATAATGACATCAATTCATCATATTGAAAAGCAAACATAAAAAAGACAGTTTTTTCAACCTTGTCTTGTTTTCCACGTAGTGGACTCGGGAGAGCATCTCAGGATTTCTCTGGCAGACGTCTTAAGTTTCCATACCCTAAAGAGAATGCCTACCAAAAAGCAACGCTGTAGAAAACAATGCAGAAATAAAGCAGATCAAACTCAAAGCATGCAAAATAGCCATCCGCCTATAGCAGACTTTGTACAAAAAGTGCAAACAAAACAGCTAATACAGTCACTGAGCAAAACAGAACCAGGTAGCAGGAAAAAAAGTGAAACCCCTCTTTCAAAATGTAAAACTAAAAAGAAATGTATTAAGAAGAATGCAGCTACCAGTAGTGCTAACATTGCATCTACCAATGTTAATGTATCCACAGGTAGCCACATAGAAGCATTCCAAAAACTTAATTTTACAAAAAATGTTCCACCATAGAGTCCTTCAGAACCTTAGAAAAGCAGTAGAGAAATCACACTCCCCCCGTCAAACATATAGCAGAACACTGATCCTAGAAGCTCTCATAGACAGTGCAATGCTCCTCAAAAGGATATTGTTTATATTAATTTTAAACAGAATGAAACCACTAACAAAATTAATTAGTAAACTACAAAAAGGTACTTTACAACATGCGCAACATCAACACAGATACCTTTGCAAACTTCTGTGCAGGTGAGTGGATTCACACAACCAGCACAAAGCCATATTTCAATGAAGAGGCATACAAACAAGAGCAAACAAACCCAATTACCATACATAGCAGTGGCCGAGGGTATGAAAAGGTAGACAGTACCATTATGGCAGAAGAAATGCTGATTGAAGGAATATCCCCAACAAACTTACAATCAACTCTCCATTGCACCAAAACAATCTGTCCCTTCTACAAATGGCCATGCACCTCACTGTGTAATGTACGAAAACAAACAATCAAATCTTTGGCAATTCCTCAATCAGTATGTGAAAGCCAAAGACAAATTAAAAATGAAAATATTACAAACCATGAACAAATACATGGTTCCAGGTCCAGTGCGCAAATACATAGGACTGTGAGGACATTCATTAGCCTGTATTTCCGGGCCTGCTTGCAAAAGCACCTTCCACCATATCAAAATATTAGCACCACACCATTCTACTATACGAAATCTTGTTCAGAGACTATACTATGCAAAAAGTCCTACTTTAGATCTGGAGCATTTAAATTACATTCTCTTACATGGCAAAGCCAAAGAACTCCTGCAAGAAATAGACCACATCTAAAGCAAATATTTTGTAAGCGAAGAGCACTTACAAATTCCAGTAACTTTAGAACAGAGTAGCAACAACTTTGCAGATACCAACCTTCTATTACAAACATACCAAAAAGAAATAGCAAAGTTTAAAAAGCACATCTGCTAAAGTACCAAACCAAGTATGTCTTTTTTGTCACAGAACTTTTTATGCAAAGAGCACCAAAACTGTAGATATAGCATACAAAATAGAGGAAAATGAGGATTCCCAATGGTTCCAATGAGCTCTCTACCTTATAGCAGAAAACAAATACGAAATTACTAACCCCTCAATACTTGATAATAACGAAATGCCTTCACAGGCTATCACTAATAACTTGGAAATATTCCCACTTCCAAAACCACTCCAACAGCTTAATTTGTATGAGAGCATTGTAATCCAAACATTACACTCATTTCAAGTGATAATACGCCTTCAGCCGAAAACAATCAAATTGCCTCCTTCTGAATTACTGAAAGGCATTCGTGGCAAAGTAGTTTATTTGCCATTAGATTTTAAAGAGAATGTAGACACTCTGGGAGTGCAATGGCCAATAGATCAATCTTTGATTATCCTAGTGAATGGTGTACCTACAAAAGACCAAATCATTTGGCAACAACTAGTAGACTTAAACAAAGTTAGAGAAGCCCTGCAATATCTTAAAAAGAACAATGAACAAAGAAATAAACATTGAAGAAAACCTGAGAGAAACCACCAAAATAATTCCGGATTCCACATCAACTGGCCAATTTGAACTTCTATATCCTACTACAGCATCCAATATTTTAGACCAGTATACAATTCACCCATTGCACTCCAAAGACAGCACAGACGATGCACTAGAAACATATAAAATGCGACAAGCCAAAGGATCTCCAATCAGCATATGGGAAAAAAGTGTAGGAGCACAAGCCTTTCTCTGCTCTTTCCTACTGGAAAAGGTGGAATGTATGATGAAAGATGCACACAAATAACAGCATCAGAATACCGCTCTTTACGGATTTATTCTGAGGAGCCCAGATTTAGACAAAACGTTGAATACATATTCCACCTCCTTTTTGAAAGTGAACTAGCAACTCTATGTTACAGAGTTGCACACACATTGAAAGAAGGTACCCATTTTTTAAACATGTCTGCTATGCAGATAATTCAAAAGGTGCAAGAGAAAAATTAAGTTTTACAGTCAAGTATTACAAATCTCTTGGCAAACATGTGCGGTACGAAAAAATACTGGTTCCGATGTCACGCAGATGTACGGTGTATGCTACGCAACCTTGACCCACCCACATGGTTTATCACTTTAAGTTGTGCAGAGTATGCATGGGAAGACTGGCAACATTTCCTACTCACAGCAAACAAAAAAACAAAGCAGGGATAGACATGAAAACACCAGGAGAACTATGCTCTCTTGGCCCTGTAAATGTGTCAAGGTACTTCCATCACTGCTTTATTGTCATGCTTCACCTCATCTGTAATAAAACAATTCCTCCCCTCAGAGAAGTGCAACACTTCTTTTGGAGAAAAGAATATCAATCCAGAGGAGCACCACATATACATATGCTTTTGTGGATTAAAGATGCTCCTAAATTTGGTCAGGACAGTGATGCCACTGTTTTGCAGTTCATTCACAAATATGTCACTTGTGAAATCCCTCAAGAAAGTGCACATAGTGAGCAACATGCACACATTTTATGGTTTCAAAGACATAAATGTGGCAAGTATTGTTGACGCAGATATAAACACAAAGGCAAACACTACACCAAATGCCGCTTTGGTTTCCCTAGACCAGTTTCAGCCACCGAACAAGTGAACAGCTTCATGTCTTCTGTTAGACACAGTGTGAAAGGCAAATGGCCCAAGAACACATACTGCATTGAAAGAAGCGAAGCATCAAAGTACATCAATGATTACAATGCAATCATTGCCATCCTGTGGAATGCAAACATAGATGTGCAGTACATTGCAAACAATTCCACTGCAGTTGCAGGATATGTCACATCCTACTTAACCAAAGCTGAGAAAACAGAGCTGAAAGTCCTCTGGGATGGCATATCATCTGACAAAACACTGTCGTGTCACAAAAATGATAAAGCTTTGGCATAAAAATTCTCTCCCAGAGAGAATGTGGTTGCTACGAAGCTGCAGACTGTTTAACCGGAACAGCCTTACATGGGAAATCAGAAAACATAGTCTGAATAAGCCTTGGTCCTGCTGCATCCAGAAAAAGAGTTCTCAAACCGTACAAAGACATAGAAAATATAGCCAAAAATGATCCCAACATCCAGGACATTTTGAAAAACAATGTATTGAACACATACGATCCAAACAGGAGCACTGCTTTGGAAACCATGTGTCTATATCACAAAGCCCCAAATGTCGCATAAACAAATAATATTAAACCAGATGAGAAAAACAGTAAATATATAGTCAAAAGTTGTGAGGGCAGCCTGGTTAAAGTTCCCAAACGCAGCCTCATAAATCATATGAAGCTATCATGTAAAAATTCTCAACATAGAGAACTTTACTATGTGTCCCTACTGCAACCTTTTAAACCAGGGAGAAAAGAAGAAGATTTATTGAACACCCATGCCTCCTGTGAAGATGCTTTCCATGCGAGTGAAAGCACTATAACAGATATATATTTCAAACAGTACAAAAACATGTTGGACAATGAACACCAACAAGAGGAAGAACTTCAAGCACAACTAATGAAGACACTCCAGAGAGCTGTCAACCATCTCTTACAGGAAGCCATGAACCACTTGGACAAACACTCATAATAAATGAGGCAGAGTTAGCCATGACTGAAGTAGAAAACACCATGTGCCAGCATCAGGAATCTGAAGAAAACTTTTCTGTACTGAAACCACAACTGAATGATGAACAGTGTAGCATTTTCCTGGAATTAACTAAAGAAATCTAACATGGTGTGCAGCATGAAACTAAAACTTGTACCTGTCAAAACTATAAACCTATCATCTTGTATGTAAGTGCAAAGCTGTTTCAGGCAAAACATTCTTAATAAAATTCATCAGCAAGTTCCTCCAGCAATTGACAAACAACAAGCTTTCAGCTTTCCTTCCCCCACCGTTTAGCTGCCTACAACATAGGTGGTGTTACTTTACACCAATAGCTACTCCTTCCAGTAGAACACCAAAACAAATTAGACTACTACAAACTTTCAGCAGAGGTGAGCATGGTCTCCAACCTAATGTTGGCTTTGATTCACCTCCGATTGCAAGAGGTCCTTAAAACAAACTAAGAAGAACTCTTTGGAGGAAAACACGTTATTGTTTTCGGAGATCTTCAATTAACAGCAGTGAAAGGTGAACCTATTTTTAAAACCTTAGGACACAAACTGTGCCATAATACACTTGACAGCATAGGAAATTTAAATCTCTGGCAACATTTCCAATACAAAGAACTAACTCAAAACATGCGTCAGTCTGCAGACCTCACCTATGCTAACCTTTTGAAAAGCATTTGGATCGGTGCACTTTCTAAGGAAGCACACCATACCTTAAATAGCAGACACATCCATCTCAGGAGGATAGCTCAGGAGCAACATGCTCAACTTGGAAGCAAGGTGACTCGGAGCAACACAGGTTCGATCCCCGGGTCTGCACTTAGAAACCTCTGGGTATTAAGCACATTATAAATAACATATCATATCGGTGGTCAGTCATAATCTCGAAAATAAAATGTTGAAAGACAAAAATGTCGAAAAAAAGTCGAAAAAAAAAAATGTCGAATCATTTTTTTTTTCTTTCTTTTTTTTGGCTCTAGTATATATATAAAAAATAGGTAAAAACAAAAAACAAACAAAAAAAGGAGGGTTGGGGGAACCCCCCCATTTTCAAACAAAAAACGTCATTAAAAAAATTCCACATATTTTTTTTCAAGATTTTTTTTTCGACATTTTGACTTTCAAGATTTTGCCATTTGAGATTATCACTATGAACCATCATATCATCAGCTATACGGGCATAACACATCTGCTACTGATGTCATGGAATAATTAGCACACATAAATGTAAAATGTATGTCCTTAATGCCAACCCTAGCAAGCTCTGCATAATTCAATGAAACAATGTTGAAAAAAGAATTGCAACCAATAGTGCAGATTTACTCCACAGACAAACTGGATGAGCATGGTATGACGGTGCCTATGTGTCAACAAGCCCCAGCATGACTAAATAGCTTAGAAAACTCTATCTCCAACACAGCTGGTTTGGAGAAAATGTTAACATTGCGTTTAAACTAATGAAGCTTAACCTTTGACGTGGAGCAAAGTTTAGTTAATGGAGCACTTGGTACAGATGTTGGCTTCCAGGCATACCCACGTGACAAACAGCATTCAGTTTTTCAACATCCACTTTGACAAACTTTCAGAAGTTAAAAGGATAGGATGCTCCACAGCCCAATTCCTTCTTTTCAAAGACATGTATATACGCAGAGAACAGTTTTCTCTGTCTCTTGCATATGCAGTCACTATTCATAAATCACAACACTAGATCAAGCATTGATTGATATTGGCAGCACAGTCTTTAAAGAAGGCATGAGTTATGTAGCACTGTCATGCCTACATACACTTCAAGGACGTTTCTAGTAAATTTTGATGCAAGCAAAGTCAAGGCTGGCATTCCTTGCATCGTAGAGTACAACAGACTACATGCACTCTACACACCACATTTCAAAATGTACCCTGTTCCTCAAAAAAGAAAACTTGCTAAAAGAAAACTAGTGCAAACATAATTTATAAGTGATTTTCCCAACGGTACCACCAAAGAAACTTAAAGCAGCTGCTACTCTATCAATTAGCACAACCACAGAAGGATGTAGTGAAAAGGCAAATGCATATCCAACTGCACAAACAAAGAGAAGTACCTATTCAAAAAAAGCAAGTGGACTTCCATCAAATGAATCAGACACAGAACTGTCTGGTCCATTCAAATTTTCCAACATAACTGGTGTAAATTGCTATGCAAATGTAGCAATCCATGTTTTATTCCAATTGCCACCAATTGTTGAAAACATTTACTTAAACAGCGCAGACCAGTTGTGTTTGCAAATGCTACTCCTTCACAGAAATGCAACAAACAATCCTAACAACACTTACGGTGTCTCAGGAATAAGGCAGGAATTGGACTACTGTGCAGGAATGGTGAGATTCAATATAAACACACAAGAAGATTCACAAGAATTTCTAATGTACTTACTGCCAGTACTGGAAAGCAAAAACATACCTATAAATGAAATCTTTCAGATTTCATACTCGTGGAAACATACATGCACTCTCTGTAGCAATGTGGCGCATGAACAAGTCCCTAATGAGCACTTTGTGTATGTATCTATACCTAACTGTGAATCCATTCCAGTTCAGCAGCTGATACAAAATGCAAATCATGGCATATTATGTACTACTTGCAATTCAGACTATCGTTCCATCTTACAGATAAATGCACATAGCCAATATGTAATAGTAATGCTTTTACGATACAATGCAGATGGTACCAAAATCAACTGCAAGCTTACTAGCTTCACACATGGGCAAGTATCACTTGGCAAGAAAACCTTCACAACAGTAGGCATAATCTACCACACGGATGCCACAACCAGTGCTGGTCACTACACTGCATACATTAAAATGAAATGTGGGTAGTTTGAAGGCAATGATACCTCCATTACTCTGAAGCAGAGATTAATAGCAAATCTTGCAAATGCCTACTTACTATTTTTGAAACCAAAATGTACTCACTAATGTACAAACATAGCCTAGCCTACTGCCCAATACCCGCCAACAGATATGTAACTGCAAACAAAAATTAACCTTCTACCCGTGAAACTGGAACAAGTTAGCATACAACAACTGGCCCATGAATACATCAGTTATGCTGCTACACAGTTTTTTCCCCAATGATTATAGTCACAGAAACAACAACTGTGGAAAACGCACACAAATATTGTTTCACCCATAGTACTTAAAAAGAAAAGTACTGAGTATGAGGGTCTACAAATTGTCTTCAATAACCTATATAACGACCAACTGTTAGAATAAGGGGATAACTGTCCAACTATGCCCATACCACTGCAATAAATATGCAACTGCACGTAACTACACCCATAATACTGCAATGGCACTTGGCAATAGTGGAAAATGGGAATCTGCCAACAAAAATAAAGGTGATTGAAAACATATCCTGGAAAACTATGAATCTGTAAACCGAATACACCAACTGGTATCTAACTACAACCAGAATACTGCAATATTACTTGCCACTACAACACAATTTAAAATCCACCAGCAAAAATGAAAGTTATTCTGAGGCAACCCCTCAAGACTTATTAAGTATCAACAACCAGAATACACCAACAGGTATCCTAGTACACTCACAGTACTACAATGTTACCTCCAGCGGTCAAAATGCTATAATCGACCTTCAGCAATCAAAGTGCTACAAAATATACCCTCACCAACTTTCAAATTACCAACAGTTAGAATACGCCAACAGGTATCTAACTGCCCTCAGAATACTGGAATATTAGTTAGCAATAGTACAGTACTTAGAAAACACCAACAGCAAACAAACAGCATAAACGTATACTGTTAAAAAGAGGAAACGGATAAACAGTTCGAATACGGCAACTGGTATCTAACTGCAACCATAGCACCACCACTTCCAAAACACACGCACCATTTCAATTCCTCCTACTGCAATAGGGCTTATAACAGCAAGACCACATAGATGTGCACCTTAAACATTCCTGTAAGTACTGCACACATCAATAAAACAGAGTGTGCCACATAACATCAAATCAATGTAGATGCTTTTTTTATTTAATCCTGCATGGATTTCTTTCCCCACAGACCCAATGATTATGCAAACCAACACAGGAACTGAGCACATTGCACAGTACACGTGTTTGAAGCATAGTACTTGTAATATACTAATTATGAGGGTCCACAAAGTACATACATGTCGTAAATTGAGTACAATATGACATTATGAAGTACCTTCCCTAACATGTTATGTTTTTATTTTATCACAGACAATGAAACAAAGATTTATCCTGGATTTCCACATGCAACAAAGAACATATGTACCCACAGTGCCACAATATTCAAATCTGCTATTGCCACTTCAATGGTATTTTATCACTGAGTTCAAAAAGGTATACAGTGCCTCAACAATATATACAGTGAGCATACGCCTATGGGTGTCATGCTTCTTTGTAATCAGCAAATTTAATTTCTATACACATTTTTGTGCAATCCATATGCCAGTGTCACAATCTTGGGTGCATGGCCGTATTATGCTGCGCTGGTTGTGGCCAGGTCCTAGACTCTTGGGCCTATGGCCTAGGGCCTCCGGCCATGCACCCAAGAGTCTAGGGCCTGGCCACAACCACTGCAGCATAATACGGCCATGCACCCAAACCTCTGCCCAGTGGCCATATCCCATGCACATAAGGCAGCCACCTGAGACCCTGTCCAATTTAGTTCACATACTATTACACTACTTGCACCCACTGCACAGACTCTCATACACCCAAGAATCTCGAGGCAGTCCAATAAGCCAGCTGCCGCACGCCCTGTCCACCTCTGTATACATACAGTACTTCCAGCAAGTGGGCAGACTCTTGGGTGCAGTCCATGCACCCACGAGTCTAGTGACTGCCCACAACCAATACAGCATAATACAGACAAGCCCCCAAGAATCTGCCCAGTGGCCACAACCCGCACACATAAGGCAGCTACCTGAGGCCTTGTCCACTTCAGTTCACATACTATTACATTACTCGCACCCACTGCACAGAATCTCGGTGCAGTCCAATAAACCACCTGCCACACACCCTGTCCACTTCTGTACACATACCTTTACACTACTTGAAGTCAGTGGGCAGACTCTTGAGTGCATGGCCTAACACTCTAGTAGTTGGCCACAATCACCACAGCATAATACAGTCATGCACCCAACAATATGCCCATTGGCCACAACCCACACACATAAGCAATCTGCCTGAGGCCCTGTCCACTTCTGTACACATACTATTGCAGTACTTGCAACGAGTGGGCAGCCTCTTGGGTGCAATAAGCCAGCCGCATGAGGCCCTCTGCGCTTCTCTACACATACTATTACAGTACTTCCAACCAGTGGACAGACTCTTGGGTGCATGGCCTATAGACAAGCACAAAAGAGTCTAGGAGCTTGACACATCCACCACAGCATACCACAGCCTATACAAACATCCTCATATCATCTACATTCCACTACCCTACCCTAATGAAGCCTGCCTGCAGTCACCAGATAAGCTGCTCACCTGAGGACCTACCCGCGAACTGCTGAAGTGTCCGCGAACTGCAGCGGACACATCACAGTCTTCTTCCTCCTAAACAAATACATCATATGAAGCATCTTTCACTCCCCTACCCTTTCCTGCCCCTCTTCGCAACACCAGATGCCCCAAAGCATGTTTTCCAGCCCTGTTTGCCGACCTCATTATCCATGAATATCCTCGGATACAACATAGCGGGCGCTTGGAAAAGTATGACGCACATCACGTTTCCGTCCAGCCAATCATCGGGCACCTTATATGTCCGCAGACATCACAGTGCCCTCAGGACCAATCAAGGTCCTGTCCATGGAGCAAACAGGGAAATGAGTCTGCAGAGCCAGATATCGCTAATTTTTTGGCACCTACATTTTCCCTGTTTTATAATAAAAAACTACTGGACGGATTTTCACCAAATTTGCAAA
The DNA here is from genome assembly GCF_040938575.1 of Ambystoma mexicanum. NCBI lineage: Eukaryota > Metazoa > Chordata > Amphibia > Caudata > Ambystomatidae > Ambystoma > Ambystoma mexicanum. Next base: position 668,119,535 of record NC_090923.1, read on the forward strand.
AGCATTCAGGACCAAGCTGCCACTCCTGCCGCAAATTTGGTGAAAATCTGTCCAGCAGTTTGGGCTGTAGGCGTGAGCAACATTTCTTTCCATACAGTCTGTGGAAAAAAAAATGTTGGGACCCCCCTATAGCTTTGCCCCGCCCTTGACAAAACCTCATCAACCTTGGCAAGAAAATTCAGAGCAGGCACTATACTCTTTTTCCAAAATCTGGTGATGATTCGTCCAGGGGGAGAGACGGTATAAGCTGCCCAAAAAGTGCTCTTCCTATGAGTTCAGCAACTTAACCATAACTACACGCCCGCTACTGCAGGCTGTGTAATTTATAGTTATTTGAGTATGGGTTATTAATTTACTTACTATACGGTACTAAGTATACTGGTGTGAAAAGGAAGGGGAAGTGACGCCCTGCCAAAGGCTGCCTATGGCAGGGGACCACCCACTGTGGTCACATTCTAGTCCCTCCTTCACAGTGGATAGTGCCAGAAATGGTGAAAAGGGTCTGTGCTCTCAGTTCAACCCTAAGGGTCTCTTCTCAGCACTGCTCAGGAAAGACGAGTTAGTGGAATGGATCCCTTAGAGGGAAATCACACCAGGGCAGAACATGGAAGGGAGTAAAATGGTTAGAGAGTGTTCAGTTAGTTATGGTTCATAAGGCTTAGTTAGTTAATGATTTTGTTCAAAATATAAAGAGTTCCCTGTCCAGATCCCTTAAATAATCTGTCTTGGCGTCTGTGATCTATTGGGTGACGGGGGTCAGAAGTATGGTAAGAATGCAGGGGGTAGCCCATCTCATGTTGCATGAAGGATTTAAGATCTTCTTTAGATTTGAATGTTGCCCAGCACCCCTGTACTTGCAGCTGGTCTGTGGGGACGGCGTGGTGAGGGTCTCAACCTGCCTGGGGGTAAGGAGCATGCACAATCCCCCAAGCCAGGGCAAATAAAAAGCACCAGGGCTACATTTAGTTAACAGGAAAGCATTGATTTATATACTTTGCAATTACTCTATTAATCATTTCTCAGAGTGCCCCAAAACAAACTTTGATGAAAATGCATCGACGTTTCCTGAATAGTGACTGTCAAAATGGAGCATTGTGAGCAAAATAATATGCCAGTATTTTTTTTAAAAACCTTTCTTTTTCATTTTAAACAACAAACTCACGGTTACATTACATTTTTGTTATACATGTCAATATGCATTTTCTGAACATATTTGACATTATATTACGGGCATTTGGTACGTTTCACACGGGACTGAGTGTTTCTGCCACACTGGCTATGTAGGTTTGAGTGTCGGATGGATATCAGCGAAGCAGGGCCCAGATGTCTTTGGGTCTGCATGTGGAAACGACCCCTTTGACATAGGTCTCTTCACACTCATGTACAGTTATCCGGTCCTTCAGCCATGTCTGGGTTGTGGGCGCCACCTTTGCCTTCCAGTTCTTTAGGATATTCCGTTTATCCACAGCCCCTGTCACTGCAAAGAGTCTGCGTGTTTTTACTGACACCTTATCAATATCGCCCAGTAAGTATTTCAGTAGGGTGGCCTGGATCTGTATGTCCTGAATGTCACTGCGTATGGTGGCCACTTCCTCACAGAACTGTCTGACCGGGGGACATTCCTAGTAAATATGCAACAAATTAGCATCAGGAGAATTGCATTTGGGACATTGGGCCTCATTACACGGAAGGCGGTGAGCCATGGCGCTATTAGTGCCATGGCTCATGCCGGTAAAATACCGGCACCGCCTTGGCGGAAAGGGAATTTACCGCCCCATTCCAAGGTTGGAGGGGTGGTAAATCCCCCTTCCGCCATTGCCCTTCCCCATTCCCATTTCTGCCCCTTAGGGCTCTATGGGAATGGGGAAGGCGCTAATTACAGCACCGCAATTTTGCGGTGCCGTAATTAGCTCCAAGGTCCCTTAGCGGGTTGGTTTTTAACGCCTGCAAAAAGCAGGCGTTAAAGCACCAACCCGCTAAGGGACTTCGTAGTAAGGCGGTAATGGTTAACGGTCACCGTTACCATTAACGGTGGCCGTTAACCATTACCGCCTTCCGTGTAATGAGGCCCATTGTGTCTGCTTGGATTGGTGGACTTTACTCATCTTGCTGGGGGTTATGTGCAAGTGGTTCAGTATTTTGAATTGTATCAGTCTAAAGTTGGTGTTTAGGGAAATGGACTTAGTGTAGTGACAGTATTTCACCCACTGCAGGTTTTCTATGGTTATATTCAGGTCTGTCTCCCACTTTGACTTCATTTTGTTCTTTGAGGGTGTGTGTGTCTGAACCGCCTTGTATAGCGTGGAGATGATGCCTTTGAACACGGCTTGCGAGTGGGTGCTGACCAAGAATGGCTGCAGGGCTGGGGCTACAGAGAATGAGGACCACTTGTTTCGGCATGTTGCCCTCAGGCGGTTATACGGCAGCGTCGTGTTTAGACAAGACCCGACCTTCCCCTGGACTTCATCTAGTAGGACAAACCTCTCTTCAGGGAAGAGATCTCTTAGATGCATTTCTTTACCCGGGTCCCAGCTCTTCTGCAGTGTCGTGTCAAACATCAGCAGCATGTCTGGGTCGTACCAAAGGGGAGAGTGTGGCCAGTATTGGTCCGAGCATGCCACCCTACGGAAGAGTGTGCAAGTTATGGGGTCTATCTCGTCCCTTTTTTTGCTTGCCTTTGCAAAAATCATGGATTGTAGGTTTGTGGGGGCTGGTACAAACTTCTCCGCCTGTATTTGGGCGTATTGCTCCGTGCCTTGGGACCAATATTTCGCATAGTGGGCCTGTGCGGCATAGTAGTATAGCAGAAAGTCTGGAGCGGCCAGACCGCCTGTGTCATACTGTTCGCATAATTTGGGCCAGTTAATCCTTACGGTACCACCCCCCATACAAAGTTGGAAGCAAGCATTTGGAGCTTATCAAAGAAGTGGCGATACAGCCGTATAATGACAGGGGAAGTCTGTTCCAGGCGCTTAACTTAGACTTGAGTTTCTGTATATAGGGTTTGTCGTTTTTGGCATAGTTTGTTTGTCCTTGGCCATTATGATACCTAGGTATCGTGCTGTGTTTGGAGACCAGCGGAATTGTGCTGTGGCTGCTGATTTTACTGTGCCCTACGTTAGGGGGATGACCTCGGTTTTAGCTCAATTTATTTTGTACCCTGAGAATTGAGCGAATCTGTAAATCGCTTGCATCACAGGGGGAGTTTAGTCTCAGGATCTCTTATATATAGCATGGTATCGTCAGCGTATAATGATATAAATGGGGGGGCTCTCATTCGTATTCCACAATATGAGTGTTTATGTTGTAGGGCTGCTGCCATGCCCTCTATAGTGAGGGCGAATATGAGGGGTGACAGAGCGCATCCCTGTCACGTGCCTCTATGCAGTGTAAATTCAGGAGATAGGGTTTTGTTTCTTCTGAATCTGTTCCTTGGGTTGTTATATAGCACTTGGATACAGCATATAAAACTGGGCCTAAACCCCATCTTTTGCAATATGGCATACATGTAACTCCAGGAGACAGAGTCGAATGGTTTCTCAGCATCTAGTGCTATCGCCACTGTTTAGGCATTCGGGTCCAATTGTGATGTTATGGCAAAGAATCTGTGAAGATTTAGGGCTGTAGAGCGTATGGGGACAAGCCAGACAGGTCAAGGTGTACCAGTTTATTCATATATGGTAAGAGGCGATTGGCGATTGCTTTGGCAAATATTTTAGTGTCTGCATTTATCAGGGACAGGGGGCGGTATGCGGTGGGCTCATGATATGATATGATATGATAAGGCATTTGTAACGCGCCTATACACAAGTGTTTCATGTAGGCGCTTGTGTGGTTTGAGCAGGACAATGATTATGGTCTCTCTCATGGAACCTGGAAGTACGCCGGATCCTATGGACTCTTCCCATACTTCCAATAGCTTGGGGGCCAGTTCAGTGTTAAAACATTTGTATAAGTCTGCTGGGATTCCGTCTGCGATGGCGCTTTGCCGGCAGCCAGATCCTTGATTGCCTGGCCGATTTCCTCCACAGTAAGAGGGATATCTAATTTGTCTCTCTCGTTTATTTCTAGTTGGGGTAGTGGGAAGGAGGCCAGGCACTGTTCCAATCCTTTGCGCTGTGGTCATGTCTGCGTTTGCGTATAACTCGGAATAGAACTTTGCGAACACTTCATTGACCCTTTTGGCTTCTGGGTGTACTGTGCCGTCTGCATCCATGATCCCTGTGATAGATCCTGCCCCTTGTTCTGCTTTGATAAGATTGGCTAGGGATCTACTTGCTTCATTCCCCTCCCCGTATTTCCTGGTCTTTATAGGCGGTGTAATGTATTGTACTTCCCGATCCGCTAGGGTTCTAAATTTTGTGTGTTGTGCTTTTAGAGGCTTAAGTGCATCTAACCATGGCACCAAGGAGTATGCATTGTCTAGGACATTCAGCGTGCTTTCTGCTTGGTTGAAATCTCTCCCTATTTCTCGTAATGAGCCTAGTGTAAGTGACATTAGATGTCCTCTCAGCCATATCTTAAAGGTTTCCCAGACCAAGGACATCGAGTCCACTGAGCCCACGTTTCGGTCAAAGAAGTCAATGATTTCTATTTGCAAAGGTTCGATCACTGCGTCATCATTTAGTATTGCCGGTGGCATGCGTGAGCACAGCATATTTTGGTCTGTTGACTTTAGTTCTAATAGGACTGGCGAGTGGTCTGACATTGTATGCAGAAGTATGGCGCATTCTTTCAGCCATGGGATGAAATCAGGGGAACACAACCAGTGATCTATTTGGGAGCTAGAGCCATGCACATATGAGTGAAACGTGTATTCCTCTTGAAAGGGGTGTGTTACTCTCCATGCTTCTGCAAGGGGTATTGTGGACATGGCATGTTGTATGATCATTGCCACTTTGGTGTGTGCCCTGTGATTCCTGGATGTTCTGTCCTTTGATTGGTCCGGGATTGTGTTCAGATACCCCTCCACCCCCCATATTATCTTGGCTTCCCCTCGTGGCGAGATTAGTGAGACAATCTGTAGCTAGAACTCTGGGGAGTCCAAGTTTGGGCCGAAGTGTTGGCCAGTATCAGTTCTAGGTTATACATTGTCCCCCAAATTATTACATATCTGCCTTCTGCATCCACCATTGATTTACTAATCTGGACACCTCTAGCTTGCGATGAGTATTTGGTTCCAATTCGAATCGGGTCCCTAGCACCATGACTACCTCCAATACCGGTACCAAGTCCGCCCTGGTTCAATGGGGACTTACCGGTCTATTCCGACCTTTGCGGGACCAGTAAGTCCCCATTGAAAAAGCCATTCCCCATGCCCATTTCAGCCCCCATAGGGCTCAATGGGAAGGGGGAATGCGCTAATAACGGTACCGCAAATTGCAGTACCGTTATTAGCTCTGACGTCCCTTAACGGGCCCCGTCCATAATGCCTGGTAAAACCAGGCGTTAAGGAAGGGACTCGCTAAGGGACCTAAGAATAAGGCACAAAGGGATTACCGGCACCGATGTCCTTAACGGTGCCCGGTATCTCTTTGCACCCACCTCGTAATGAGGCCCTGTAACTTTTTTGACAGCATTTGTCTCCTGCAATAGGAGGATGTCGATCCTATGTCTCTTGGCATAGGCCAGGAGTTTCCTTGCTTTTATGGATTTGCCAGCCCCCTGATATTCCATGTCAGGAGTCTAATCCCTAGGCTCAGCCATTCAGCCATTGTGTAGACATGGCGTGTCTGTGTCATTTTCCTTTTCCGTACTGTGCTCCTGTCCGCATAATTGTGCTTTATGTAACCGCCTGATTTGCTTGGTAACCAAACAACCCCCTTGAAATCTCTGCTTACTCTTTTCAGGCAATAGGCCTCCTCCTCCCTGGTCTCCCCACCCTCACCATCCCCCCAACTGGACAGTGTATTCCCATAACATGTGCGCTCAGCTTGCAACTGTGGGTGGCACTGTGTGGCCAGAACTCTTTGTTACATTACGGGTTGCGCTTCAGGAGTCGCTGCAATTTTGTTTTTGTTTTTCCCTGTGGAATCGGTGCACTCCGGTTGCGGTCATATGTCGTCTCGGGGTGTGGGACCGTTTTGGCTCGATGGTGCTGGGATATTTTGTTCGATGTATGCCATGGCCTCTTCAGGAGTCTCGAAGAAGTGGGCTCTACCGGTATGTTGCAGGCATAGCTTTGCGGGGAATAGCATGGCATATGGGATGGATCTTGTTCGGAGCGGCTTCTTAACTTGATCAAAGGTGCGTCTAGCTGCCTGCACCCTGTTTGAAAAGTCTGGGTAAATGTGGATCCTCATAAAGTCGTACGTTAATGTGCATTTCTCTCGGGAGAGGTGTAGGATCTGGTCCCGGTCTCTATAGTTGAGCAGGCAGGCTATAATAGTGTGTGGCGGGGTACCAGGTTTGGGTGGAGGTGCCAGAGATCTATGGGCCCTTTCAATTAAGAATCTCTGTGACAACTGGGCCTCTGGTAGCATTGAGTGGATTGCCTCCTCCAGAAAAAACTTCCATTGTTGTGTTTAGGGGTTTCTCCGCCAGGCCCACAATCCGGATGTTGTTGCGGTGGGACCTGGATTCCAAAACGTCACACTTGGGACACTGGGATATATTGACCCACTCAACTGCATTGCCCCACTTCACTTAGCTGCATTTGCGCAGAGACAACCACAAAAGGGTTGCGCTGGCTCCTGTGAGCTCCATGGCTCAAAACTGCATTTAGCAACAACAACAAAAATGGTTGCACCATCCTGTCAAGCACACATTGGGCAGGATGGAACAAAGGGGGCACATTGAAGGAGATTTCCAGTGTGTTCTGGCATCAGCAAAGGAAGAAAGTGGAAAAAGCAGCGTTGCTGTGCTGCAAAAGCCAAAATCTCCATTGAAAAGAAACCCTTTTTCACCTTTAAAAAAATTTGGTTTTGACGCTTATTCCCTCTGTTCCTTAAGTCCACTGTGATTAATAAGCCCTGAGTGTCTCACTGTACAGCAGAAAAAGCAGGCATGATTCTGAATTGACAGGCCCAGTCAAACCAACTCTAAAAAAATCAACCAGGAACTTACTTTTACTTGCACAGGAAATATGTTCATGTTCTTTGCAAAAGTATCCAAAACTCAGCTGTTCAGAGAGAGACTCTAACTAGCTGAGCCATATCTGTGTCAATGGCCCTCATTACAACCCAGGCGTTAAGGGGTTAACGGCGCCGTAAAAGGTGGCGGCGCGGTTAAACACTTAACGCCTGATTAAGAGGTCCCTTTGCGGGTGGCACTTTAACGCCTGCTTTTAGCAGGCGTTAAAAAACCAACCCGCAAAGGGACCTAGGAGCTAATTACGGCACCGTAATTTACGGTGCCGTAATTAGCGCCTTCCCCAGTCCCATTGAGCCCTATGGGGCAAAAATGGGAATGGGGAAGGGCCATGGCGGCATGGGGAATTACCGCCCCGCCAACCTCGGAATGGGGCGGTAATTCCCCATTCCGCCATGGCAGAGTCGGTAAGTTACCGGCATGGACAATGGTGCTATTAGCACCATGGTCCAACGCCTGGGTCGTAATGAGGGCCAATGTATCTGTGCTGCAGACCAACTCCAGCATTCAAGAGAATAATTATAGCTGCAAGACAGTGGGCCTCATTACGAGGTAGGCGGTAGAGGGTTAGCGGCGCCGGTAGAGCTGCCGGCCCCGTTAACCCTCTACCGCCTCATTACGAGTTCTGCTCGCGGGACCCGCTAAGGATGCCTGGTAAAACCAGGCATCCTTAGCGGCACCTGCAAGCAGACCAGGATGCTAAAATCGGGCCGTCATTAACGGGCCCGTTGTTAGCATCCTCCCCATTCCCATTGAGCCCTATGGGGGCTCAAATGGGAATGGGGATGTCCCGGGTCCGGGTTCCTTGAATGGGGAAATAGCGGGCACTCCAAAGTCGGAATGGCCTGGTATTTCCCCATTCAAGGAACCCGGACCCGGTACCCGGTATGGGGGTAGCCAGGCCGCTAGAAGCGGCATGGCTACCTCCATATTTGTAATGAGGCCCAGTGTGTCAAGCTGCTGGAGATGAAAAGTTGTATTCAAGAAAGAAAGGCCAGCTGCACCACGTGTAAAAAATGGGCTTTTGCAAATTAAAGAAAAACAAATGCCTTTGTTTTGGAACAGTACACTGGTGAATGAAAGTGTTAAAAATATGGTGGCTGGAGCTGCAAGTTGAAAAACAGGTTTTCTGCTTGGAGGGTTGGCACCAAAAGGAGGGCTCTCTCTCAGCAGACACTGGCAACCCCCTGATAATTACGGGGTTGAACAGACTTTTGTCTCTGTTGGGACCCAAACAATGAAGCTCCCAGGGAAGGGGCAATATAACTTCAATCGAAGGAGAAACCCCCACCATACTCTAAAGGAAATGACAGTTGGCAGCAGTGAAGGACAGAAACATAATGGACCCAGGAACAAAGACTGCAATTTGTGCCCAAAGACTATTTCAGGAATACACTTTAAAGACTTCTCTCTTTGCAGCAAGACTTTGAAAAATGATAAAAATGTCACAGTTTAAAAGTGATTTTTTTGTGCTTTCTGTTGAAATGTGATAGAACTCACTGACACCTGGGGGGCAGAAAGGGCAAAGTATTGGGGATAAATCAAAAAGTATCAATGTTGCAAACATAACATTTTGTACATAAATCCCTGGGAATAATTAACATCTGTGTATAAAATTATGGAATTTTAGGCGAAATCTTTCATGTTTAAAATTACCAAAATGTTTCAGAAGGGCGAAACAAGGTCCCACAGACTTCAGGATTGGACTGATGTGTGCTGCACATAATATGTAACCTGTGTGTATAATTTGCCAAGAGATTGCAACGGTGTAAATGTATGTTTTTGGCAAAATCAGATTTTCAGTAAAGTAAATGTGGGAGTTTTTGGACATTGTAAAATTCACCTCATAAATCTGACATCATTCCCTTGGAAATCCAACCAGTTGAGAGCAAGGGGGAGACTAGCAACCCTGCCCAATCCAAGTAGTTCAGGGGCGTGCTTGGTTAACCCTGCCCAGCCTATACTTTGATAATGCCATTATGCACTATAAATAAGGGTCTCTGATAAGACTCTAGACATACACTCTTCCTGATTTCCTGTGCTGCTTTCCTGTACCCATCATCTTCCTGATCCAGACTCCAACTACAAGGCCAAGCATTGCTGATCCTACTCCAGGGCCCTCTGCAAAACCTAAGCAGTGCCGATCCCATTCCCAGCAAGGCCTCCAATGTAAAAAAAAACACTGACATTTCCCATTAACAAGGGGAAAACTTTGGTACCCTTTGGCATCCTGATCCAGCCTGGCTTACTGCCACTGCTGCCATCCTGGTATCCTGATGACCTATGGTATCCAGTGACCGAAATTGCCAGTCCAGAAGTGCTACCCGGTAACCAGAACTACCCAGCTGTTTGCCAGGCACCCTGCTGTGTAGTGACCAGAACCACTGACTGTCAAAATCCAAAATCTAAAAGGTGGACTGTGAGTATCAATTGCCACCCCATTTAAAACCATAGCCTATCTTGTATTTATCCTCATCCACTCTCTAAATCAGCCTATACTGATACCTTGTTCAAACTGTCAGAATCATTTTTCTCACACTGCCATTGATTTCTAGTGCTAGCGACATCTATATAGTGATCGGACTGGTTCTGCTGGGGTGGGCGCTGGGGCGAGAGGGTTGAACTCACGAATCAACCCTAGAGCTTACTGTGTCCCTCCTTGGTGGCCTAGCCTGAATACTCTAGAGTAAAACTGTTCTTCTCACCACCTGATTTCCTTTCCTTTTTCGTGCCTTCATTTACTCAAAGTGCACCTCCTTAGATCTTGCATAACTTATTCAATTTACCAGCTAGAGACTTACTTTTACTTCCATAGTGTACCTGTGATCCATAGCTATTCCCCAACCAAAACACTGCATTGCAATTTACAATATTTCACCGTTTTTCAAAGAAACCATTGTAGTAAATTTACACGGAAAACTGAAATATTTGCAAAGTTTCCAACTTGTCATTTTGATTGTAAACTGTTTTAAATCTTCCATTCATTTTTCGAACTGTATGCTCCTGCTAATCCACTACTTGTGATTGTTAGTACATTTACATTGTTGCTTTAGTGGAGAACTGTATTTGTTTCAAGGTTTTTGTACACGTTCATTATCTTATTCATCCATTTCTGAGTGTCATTTTTAACATTGCAAGGGTTTCAAATCCATTTTTCACTCTTATTTGGAGAGGGAAAGTCGGATTTGAATTCTGTTTTCAGATTCTTATTCCTGATTACCTGCTGATTCCTTAAATCCATTTGGAAATGGTTATTTGTGGGTTGAGGGAACATTGCAGGGGGAAATCCTAACTTGGGTGCTATCTGTCCTAAATCAAAAGTGCTCCTATGCTGTTGTGCTGTGTATGTACTCCACTAAAGTCAAACCCAGTGCATTGCTTACCTTCTCACTGTAACTATCATTCCATCAGTGATTGCTGTCCTATATTAAAAAGTGTGTGACTTCTTTTGAATTTTAAATAAATAAATAAATATTGCATTTGACCAACCAGCCTGGTTCATGGTCCATTGTGACCCGCCCGAGGTATTTGAAAAGGGGACAGTGATATGAGGGGTGTATCATCCCAAAATGGAATCCACATAAATAAGGAGAAAAGCACTTCGGTTAGGCTCTACATGCTAGGCCGAGACCACAGTGTGCGTGTCACCTGATTAAAATCCTTAACAAACCTGGGAGCTCGTAAACCGGGATTTGGGTTTTGTTTGTCACCTATGACAGTCTAACACAGCAGACCAACCTGCAAGGTAGTAATACTTGTGTGGTTGGAATACTGGGTTACACTGTACAAGCGCCTCCCAAAGCAAATACTCTAAGTACCAGGCCTGTGTCTAAAATAAAAGCTATGTCAACCCCAAAATAGACAGAAAAAGCAATAGAATACAGTTTACCCATGCATAAATAAATAAATAACATGTCCAAAATGACCATGGTAGAAATTAACATGGCTAGGGAACACCTTCTGCACAAGTTATTTGTCAGAGGTCAGTGGCCAGAACAGGATGAAAAAGTCTGGCTACAAGAAATAACCCAACAAGTCACTGCCGTGAACCAGGCTACATGGCAGGACGGGGCCTATTGCACCAAGCTCTGAGCAAGCTATATATGACCCCAAAAATTAAAGAGGAGCAAATCAAAATTGCCAGAATCACGGCCTACCTGTCTCTCCACATGGGAATGATGCAGAAAAAAGCAGGAGGAAAATGAAACTCTACCGCAGAATCAATCTGAACTATTAAATAAGATCCAGATTGATTTAAGTTTAGCAGAAAAAACAATACAAAAAAGCCAAGAGTTGGAGGTAGAATCTGCAAACTATGTGGCAAAATTAAAAGAGGATTTGGCTCTCCAACAGCACAATAATGCAGATCAAGAGATCCAATTAGAGGCATTGACAGAGGAGTATAAGGAAAAGGTTGACTCTCTGCAAGAGAGTCAACAGAAGTTAAATCAACAAATACATTTGAATTGAGCCTGTGCAGAGTAGATGGTTACCCTACAAGACCAGATACACAAATTGAAAGAGGAAAATAATAAATGAATCATGAGAGACCTCCACTCTCAAACAGAATTTGATGAAGAGTGCCAGAAATTCGTTATCATCAGGCAACAAAGGGATGACCTGGCTGAACAGAGAGGCACTCTAAATTATGAGAAAGATGCCCTAAGCCAGGCAATCAGTAAATTAAAAATAGAGTTACAGGGGAGTGAACTAGCCCTCCAGAAACTCAATGAACTGAAAACAGAGTATGGGAATCTACTGGAGCACGCCAGATGGGTAGAAGGTGCACTGGAAGAGAACACCCAGACCAAAGATCCTAAAACTCAGGAGGTGAGTTTCCTGCAGCATAAGTTGTCTAAGCATTCCCAGACCATAGAGGAAGCGCAGAGAGACAATGAGGCTCTCTTTGAAAAGAATGATGGGCTCAACAAACAAGTGGCAGCGCAAGAGCGGGTCATAGAGGCCAATAGAGCCTTGCTTGCTGAACAAAAAGCTCAGATCTTTGCTTCTTATCTAGAAGCAGGGGCCGAAAAGGAGAAACTAGCAAGATTGGATAAAGAGGGTGCTAGATTTAATCTTAACTGGAGGGACCTAAACAGGTAGAGAGGGACAGGGTAACCCCTGATCATAGTATAAGGACCTCTATGCTAAGGGACTCCAAACCATTTTATACTGTGAACACTGCCAGGTTCATGTCTACTGGTTCACATGAGCCAGAAACCATGAGTCCGGGAGAATACAAGAGACCCAGCATGATGGAAATAACAGAACAACGCCCCCCAGAAATTGATGGACGGGCGTCCCTGTATAGATACCCAAACATTCAGGCTGATGTCTCTGACAAGGAAGTCTCCTATGAGGGGAGGGTCAGGGACTTAGATCCACCGAAACATTACTTTTCAAGCAACCAGTTGGTCCAATGTAATGAAAAAAACTATGAAATGAGGCCCAAAAAGAGCATCCTGAAGACCACTACCCAATTCGGACAGTGGGGGAATACTCTGCCAACCCTGGGAGTAAGGAGGAGTCAGAAGACTACTCTCCTGTGCCCCACAGGAGTGGAGAAACTAGGCCCCACCATTCTGTGAGCCCCTCTCAAGCTCACAGAATCTGGGAGAGGCTACATGATCATGAGGGGACCTCAACTAGTAGCGCCTTGGAGTCTGAGAGCGAGTGGACTCGGGTGACTAAGCCAAAGAAGGCCAACAAACTCAAGCAAGTTATGACCAAAGACCCCATTAGGCAGATTAAGGCCCTTAGGAGTGTCATAACCCCTTACCATAAAATGCGAAATATTCTGTTTGGGAACACCTGGAGCTCTATGAGCAGATGATGGACACTTTTCATATGAAAGACAACCAAAACTGTATTGAGTATGTAAAATGGACATTCTCCCCTGAATACTCCAGGTTCTTTACTGGACTGGAGGACCAGAACCATTCAAGATGGTCCACCTACAGGGCGACCATCTCGAAACACTTTTAGGTACACAGAAACCCCCAGGAGGCTCACAAAGCGGCCTACAATCTGCAATGCGAGGAAGATCAGGCCCCACGAGAGTTTGTGCAGGAGCTCAAACGTGCCTTCGCACAAACCACTAGGAGGGTGCGCACGGATAGCAGGGAGATTGTAACCACCTTCTTTCATGCACTCCCCAAGTATATTATGACCCAGCTGGTGAGGGGCTTCCACAAGAAAAGAACTCTGGACTGGGTCATAGAGCAGGCGACCCGCATTTAGGAGGTCCAAAAACTTGCAGAAAATTAAAATCTGAACAAAAACCCCAAACCAGCCAACACCCCTGCTGCTGCTAAGGTGAAGGTTGCCCCCATTTTAGACCTAGAGACGGGGGGGCCCTATAAATACACCTGCACAAAGTCAGACAGAACCCCCCCAAACCAAGGATCTGGCACCCAGAACAATGACGGGGCGAGAACCCTGACAACTCACCGATTCCTGAGGAGGAGGCACGGGGGTATGGGGGTGTAAAGCCCTAGAGGAATCTTCCTTCCTCACTCGTGAAAAGCCCCTGGACACCCGGGAACCAGAACCAAAATCTCCTGACCCCGAAAACCTGCCATCCAAGGAACAGAGGGGGGTGGGGGGTAGGAGAAATAAAGAACTCAAGAAGACCAAGTTTGTGGAGGAGGTTAGTGTCCTCCAATTTGAAGGGGAAGAATCTTTAGAGGATCCTCTAAAGTACTCCACTAAAGTCAAACCCAGTGCATGAGAAAAAGATCTTCTCCTTCAGGCATTGGAACTCCCCTGTGCATTGCTCACCTTCTCATTTGTAACTATCACTACATTGGTGATTGCTGCCCTATATTAAAAAGTGTTTGATTTCTTTTGAATTTTAAATAAATAAATAAATATTGCATTTGACCAACCAGCCAGTTTCATGGTCCATTGTGACCCGGGGTATTTGAAAAGGGTGTGTGATATGAGTGGTGTATCGTCCAAAAATTGAATACACATAAATAAGGAGAAAAGCACTTCAGTTAGGCGCTACATACTAGGCCGAGACCACGGTGTGTGTGTCGCCTGATTGAAATCCTTAACAGGACTGTATCACTTTTAGGCTTTTCTTGATACTCTCAATATCTTTGCCATGGGTTATGGTGGTGTCCTCTAGACTCTGGTGTTCACCTTTTGTAGGTCTGACCTAAGGGAGGAGATGTTGTTACCTATTTCATCCAGTCTGCTGTTTACTGCCGCTAAACCGGCCTGCAGCACCATCATATATGAGTCCAGTTGGTCCTCTGCTTTAGTTTGTTTGGGTGACGGGCATGATTGTGGTGTTCTCGTTGCCTTCTCCCCTAGGTTCGCTCTTGTGTAGGCATCCATGGGGCCCTTCCAGTTCCTTTTGGCGCCCCGCGTCATGTCTCCACCAGGTGACTCTGGCTGTGAGTGCAGCAGCCTGGTGTTAGTGTCTGCACTTTGTTGGGGTCCTGTTGCGGCAATTGATCCCAGAGTGATTGGTCCTGTGTATGCCAGTAGGTGCAGGGTTTTGTTGTATGGGCTTTTGATATTTTGGTGATTCGCCCCCTGCTTGCCGTATGTGGAGTGTCCAGTGGTGGCACTGCCTACAGTCCTGGTGATGGACCAACTATGATTTATTATTGTTCCAAGGATTCTGGACTTCAGAGGGCGTACACGAGTAGTGTTTGGGACACATGTCTAGGCACCTTGTAGGTGAAAGTTGTGGTGTGTCCACTGGATCTCACATTTGAGTGCGGGTGCTGTCCTAGTCACAGTGGGGGGGGCCCTAGTTCAGCTCCAATATAGTGGTGGGTGGAGCTCCCCTCTTGGTCCTGTGGACTTGGTGGTTTTAACCCATGTATGCTGAGGGTTGTGGCCCAAGGTTTTCCTAGCAACTATCCAGCCCTTGTGCTGGTGCCGGTGTTGTCTTCCCTTAGGCGCAAGTGAGGGGGGAGGAGAATGAATGATGCCGCATTGGCCGCTGGCTTTTTGTGATGGGTGTTCTTCCAATAACTTGTGACTCGTGCGGCTGTATCTTTGCCCCACTCCTTGCCGGATGTCTGTGCAGTGTTCACAGGGCTGCTCACTGCAGCTGTCCCTTCCTTCCCCTAAATGCTCCGTACCTCATTTGTTGCGGTGTGTTCCCCAGCTCACAGCCCAGGCTCTGCTGGCATATGGATGTCTCCTGGGAGCCAGCCGTGAGTCCCAGTGTGCTGTGCCCAGAACTTATCTCGTGCGCCGACTTGTGTTGAGGACCGCTGCCGCCGCCTCCGTACTGGCGTCTGCTCAGTGGCTTCCTTGCACGGCAAAGTGTCTGGCGGTCCCGTGCTGCATGGGGGTTCACACCTGTCTGCTCTGTCGGGCTGGAGCACACAGCGGATCGTGTCACAGCTGAGGGCGGGGAGGATACTGGGGTTGTTGGTGTACGTGGCATGGGCCGTTAAACTCTCGGGAAGGCACGCAATGTTCCCTTCTGCCATATTCGATGATCCGTGCAGTGTTTTCACTTGAGAAAAGCACCATCAACTCCTCTAATGTTCCGGTTCAAGGTTCTGCTTGCTCCGACCACCGGGAAAGCTCAGTTGCGCAGGATTTTATCTTCAGGATTCTGATTGCAGTGCTGCTTGATACCTAGGCGGCCATCTTAGTTGGCGCACAACAGCGCCCCCTTATGCCAATATTCTGATGGTGTGCTTCATCATTTTGGCAGTTCCATAAACAGGCACATTAGCGACAGCAAGCAGGTGGTGTTACACCAAACACTGACATTACCGGGTGAAAGAAACCAATGGGAGAATTTAATTTTTATTTCGCTCACTGCCTGGGCACTTTCACCCCTATTCTAGGGCTGGAGTATGCTTTTATAACTAAGTCAGTCATACAATATGGTGGGAAGGTACATATCGAGAGAGCTGCTATGCACCGTCTCCAAGTCCTGGGAGATATAGTTGAGCTTCAATTGAAGGAAGTTGGATCCTTTTATTTATAGGGTTTATTATTCACATATAGCAAAATCACAATGAAATATGTGTTAAAATAGGTACAGTTCATAATACCAAAATTCATCAAATTACAATAAAACAGTATCACATACTTTCAAGATACATATAAAAAAAGGTAAAACCTAAGTAAGACTTAAATACCTCACAAAATTCACCATAGCAATTGTCAAAGTTGCATATTGCCCATTACACAAAATTGCAAAACATTTTTCTCTAGTTAATAATACATTTTTCAATTTAAAATCATCAAAAAATCATGCCCTAGATTCCGCAAAAAAAGTACAATCAATCAGTAGATGCCTCAAAATCTCTATTGCATTGCGGAAGAACCTACAATTATGATAAAATGACAGATCCTTTGATCTAGACCCCAAGAGGTCTCAGGAAGGAAGAAGATTACATTTTATTTGTAAAAATATATTTCTAAATTTAGGAATAAGAAATGTCGGCAGGTAATTTGGAAGAACATTAAATGTTTTTATTTCAAGTTGAAAGACAGAGATTTTGTATTTGGTGCAGACAGACTAGGTTAGAAGCCAATCTGCTACCCGCATCTTAAACATTGCTTTTTCTGGATTAGTCAAGAGAAACTCTAATGAGATGTCTGCATCAGTCATCAACTGAGAAAATTCTTTCATCCAGATTTCAATAAGAGAGTCTATAGAATTATCCATAGCATTATTTAACCTACTAAAACAAGAAGCGGTATCTGCTACACAACATTTCCTATACAAGAGTTATCTTTTCCAACATATAATTACGGTCAATGAAAGAAGGCCCGGCTCATACCGTAATGAAAGGCATGGCGGTACTCTTAGATAAAGCTAGAATGCGCTTCCAAAAGATGCCTTGGAAATATTGCCAATTAATTGCTTTATAGTTATTAAGTGCCTCCTCTCCATATGTAATAATAGGTACTGCTTTTTGCTTGTAAAACAATAAAAGAGGACGTAGTGAGTACATTCCATAATTCCACTGCAGAATAGAGGCTTGTGCTGCTAAAGTAGTAGCTTTCGATATTAGCTTCTCTTTTAAGAGAGACTCCCCTCGTTTATTGTTGTAGCACATACCTAAGTAGCAGTACTATTGTATGGTGTCCAGTCAACTCGTCGAAAAAAAACTGGTCGACTGCAATTTGGTCGACGCAATTTGGTCGAAAACCATTTCGTCGAAATTTTTTTTTTATTTATATATTTATTTTTTGGGTTTTCGTTTAGTTAAAAAAGGGGTTTTTAGAGAAAAAAAGGGGGTTGGGGGGGGGGACCCCCCAAAAAAAAAAAAAAAAAAGGGTTAAAATAGAAAAAAAAAAATTTCGACGAAATGGTTTTCGACCAATTTGATTCGACCATTTGTCTGGTCGACCAATTTTTTTCGACGAATTGACTGGCAACCCTATTGTATCACTACTAATGACTTGAGCTCAGAGACCAGTTTGAAGCCCTCAAGTTTCCTTTCTTGTTAGCCCTAATGTTCATTACATTTTATTTGGCAATATTGTTGGTCAAACTATTTTCTCAAGCATATAATGTGGGAGCATCCAGCTGATGCTGAAGGCCAACCAGACTGTTTGTTCTATTAACACCACATCATCTGCATAAAGCAGACATTCTGCCATACTAGTACCTACCCGTGGAGAAAATTCCAGAACCTTATCAAGATGATGATTAAGATCTGCTAAAAAAAGATTAAAAATGGCTGGAGTCCAACGACATCGTTGTTTAAGTCCTCTTAAGGTTGAAATTGGTGGGGATAAATCACCCTGCTGGTGAAGACATATATAAAGCGTGGTGTTAGTATAAAGTGCTTGAATTAATTCTAACAATGAATTTTGATAAGCCCAATAGTTAATTGTTTTCACAGAGCTCCCTCAGGATGCTGTCAAAAACCAATTTAGAGCCAACAAAAGTCTGGTATATGGCAGTTTTAGATTTAATAGCTCTTGCTTTAAAAAGGGATAATAAAAATCAATTTAGTGAGGTCCCTACCCCTTTTACGAAACCTAATCGATTACAATCATATATTTTAGAAGATAAAATCCATTCATTCAATTTTATTAGCAGCAAAGTCGCAAACATTTTTCCTGGGGGGTCCAATAATGCAATTGGTCGATCATTCTCTGGAAGCGACTGATCGCTTTTATTAAACATTTAAATAATAGTTGCTGTAGTCCACCGAACCAATATTTGCCTCACAGTTAAAATGTACTTAAAGAATAATGCTAAAATATTTGCCCATAGTTGTGGGTGACTTTTTAACATGGCATTTGAAAGACTGTCTAATCCGGGAGCTCTGGAAGAGCTACTATGATTTATTATTGTTACAATATCATCAGTATCATCAATATCAATCAACATCAACCATTTAGTAGTTGGAACCATTGTTAAAGCATCATGTGCATAGAGCTCACTCTTAAACAATTTCCAGCAATGAGCCGTCCAAACTGAGTTAGGCACTTCGTTAATTTCAGCTGCGTTTTTGGCAGCCATAAGACTTATGACTTCTTAGCCAATGTTTATATCTTTGTTTAATCTGTTTCAATTCAAATTGATATAATGTCATATTTCGTTTAGACACATTTGTAGAGGAGGAGCAAGTGCCTATACCGGAAGTCCTGCGCCCATTTTGCCTATATGTTGGCAACCGAAAATTGCGACATGCCCAAAGCCAATAATGCTACCTATAATGCCAAAAGTCCTTGAAACAAGCTATCCATTGAGAAAACCCTACATGATCTATCCACGAAGAAAGGACAGTCTTCTGAAGGAGATTCCGGAAGAAGTGTGAAGATGAGTGAAAGAGAAGACTGGTGACGTCACATGAAGCAGAAATGACGCCCTCAGAAGAGGTGCCAATGAAGAAGGTGAATAGAGCTCATAGAATCTGATGGCGAAGTAAAGAAATTAGTAACATTTCACCAGCAAAATGAAGATTCCACGTGCAGAAGGGCACTGAAGAAAATGCAAAGTCGTTTTATAAGTGTACAGATGCAATAATGCAAGTAGACCAAGTAATCATAAGGCTGGCTATACATAGTGAACAGACTGCAGGTGATGCCGCCAATATATATACAAGTGTGTATAGAATCTGGATGTTCCACGACACATTTCAGCAAACTTGGACCCCGTGAATAGAAGGGCTGAAAATGTGGCGCAGTAGAATAAAACAGCTGATGGTGAAGGAAGATTCGAGAAGGCTTGTCTGGCCCAGTGTCAAGGGTTGACGCAGCCAAGAAACTGGTTATCTATATGAGGCGATACAATGACTGTGAGAAGCAAGCCGAGATCCTGTTGAGGTGTAATGGAAAAACACTAGAAGTGCCAGGTTTCATTAATTTAATAGTATTAAATGCAATGACCAGAAGTTAAGGCCATGCTCACACTCCCTATTATTCTCAGGCACAGTGATCCTTTGCAAGGTCGAGTTCATAGAATTCATTGAATGGCAGACAGCAGGAGTGCTGATGGATGTTGGGCTAATTGTGTGGGCAATCATGATCAAGCCAAACCTCCAGCACTTGGGGTACCAGCTTGCATGCTGCTAGCGAGTGGAATATTCCAGAAGGGCACAAGCATGCCAACTAATTATAGAGGGCCACGTAGGAAAGAGCCTTATAGTTTGAAAGCCAATGAAACATTGTGTATTAGTATGATACGGAAGATGATTTGCACTAGGGGTGGGCATAGCTGACCACCTGACCTTAGAGACCCAATCACAGTCCAGTCCCCCATAGAAAGTATACATAGATGTTCCCTTTAAGCCTACCACATCCCCTGGTAGGTTTTCTTATTTTGCCACGTAGTATGACGTCACTCATGATGAGTTTGTGCTATAAATATGTTTTTGTTTCATGAAAATCGTTGAGAGACTTATGATTGTTATGATTGTTTGGCAACTGTTGATGCCGGTTGTACTCCCTGTTTTAGACAATTGCAATTAAAACAGTTGTGTTTTGCCAACTTCCTGATTCGGTCTGATTATTGATGTATGTGTAAGATCTGCAACCCCATCCATCTCAGATACTGTTAACTCGTCTTAAACGGCCTACGGATTCACTTGGTAACAGAAAGAGGATGGTTCAGGTCCGTCAGTTAGTAGGCTTTTAGTGTTTTCAGAAAATCGGACATCTTCTGCCATTTAGCTGAAGGATCGCAAAGTTTCCTGTGGAGAGCGGCTGATATAGAATACTTGCAAGAAAATCGATATAGGTGGGACGTGTCCCTCTTTCACGCAATCCCTCCTGGTTTCCACAGGCGCTGAGAGGACCGAAGGTGGCAGTGGCTGATTGGAGGAGGGGACGATGCAGAGAATCTGGAGTTGATAAGCGAACGGTGAGTAGATTGAGGGGACTGGCAAAATAATTGAATGGTGACTGTGGTAAAAGAAAATTAACGGGGGGTTGATTAATATATGATGATGAGCATCAGAGATATATGACGAGAAGCGTCAAATAGCCCAGTGTCCTAGCTCAGGAACTTTAGATGGAGTAATTTCAAAACCAAAGTGGGTACTTAGGCGGCACATAAACAAGGTTTATGATAGGGAATGATTCAAACTCCAATCAGAGTATTTTAGGGGCTGAGAGAAAAGGAGTATTATGATGATATATATGTAAAGTCGACTTTTCTGTCTGTTTGTGTATTTTGAAATTGAAAAGAAGTGTCAAAGAGAGACAAAAGTAAAACATAAGTTAAAGAAGAGATAAAACGTGTTATCTATCTTTTTAGTCAATGTCGGTGCCGACTGAACAGATAGGGTGGAATAATTGAGAAGTAGAGGCTTTGAGCAGCAAGGGTGGTACGCACTCATATTTGTTATTTTTCTGAAACGCATTCTGTGTAAATCAACGGTAAGTATCGACAGTCAATTGAGACTTGTCACAATGGGGGATGTTGCTCTATTGATGCACATGTGCAAGACACTGCCAAAACACACACCCAAGCTCAAACAGTATAGTGCGGAATGGGTAAAGGGTACAGCAGACAAAATGTTCATTCCATGGCCACAAGCGGGATCGCTGTCAAAGGCGGTTTTGCAACACATGACCACATACCTGCACACTGCGTAGACAGGGAAGAAATTGGAGAAAAGGCTAGCTATTTTGGAAATCTGGAAGATGTACCAGGAGGAACGGGAAGATCCACCTCCTGAGGACTGGATGCTTAACCACTGTAGGGAGGAAGGTGCTAAGCCTTCTGCTCCCCTTACCTCGCCCGATGTAAATGGCGGTAATACAAAAGATGAAGGATTGTATCCGTTAAGGGAATTAAAAGTGGCAACAGGATATAGTAATCCGATATATGAATCGCCTGCTTATAGCAGTGACGTTAGTCCAAAGGAAACTGAAGGAAAAGAGGATATCTTTAAGGTCTTACAAGACAAAGAGGAGAAAAGCGAACGACCAAATATGACCCCAGACATAGAACGAGAGATTAAGAGATGGAAAGGAAAAAAGGATAAAGCTGACGAAGTAACTCTCGTAACAAACAAATGGATGGTGGACAGATATTGCTCAACCTCGATGGGAAAAGTATTGAGGAAGTTAGGCAAAGAGAAGCTCAAGATGAATAGGTTAGAAAAGCCAGGGAACTAGAAAAGAGACTGAAGGAGGATGAATATAAAAGAAAGAATAGACAGAGGCGAGAACAGACATATCAAGAGGAACAGCAAAGGAAAGAAGAAAGAGCAGAGGAACAAAGGAAGTATGCCAACATGCAGAGAGCAATCAAAGAACGAGATTGGCAGGAAAAGAAGAGAGAAGAGGAGGAAGCACAAAACTTAAGGGATAAAAGAATGCAAAGATGAGTGGAAGAAGAAGTGCGTAGAGCAATTGAAAAAAGGGAAGAGAAAAGACAAGAAGAGGAAAGGGTTAGGCAAGAAGCGAGAAAGTGAAGAGAATTAGATGAAGGGAAAGAGCGAAAAAGGAGACAGAGGGAACACGATATTGATCACATTCTTCAAGAGTTAATAGAATCAAGTCCAGTAATATCATGGAGTCATACAGAGAAGTTCCTCCCATTGCAGGAAGCAACGACAAGACCACTTAGGATCAATCTATAGTCGCCCAATCACAAGATAAAGAAGGAAGTCTGTTTAATCTCGAGCATAGAGCCTTGTCCTAAGACAGGCTGACCTTAAATAGGGATGAACGAGACGAAAGCCATACTAGTTGGGGACTAGATATGTATGACAAAGTGAGAGAAACCTTCCATGGGGAGGAGGGAGAAAGTGCATGTGGTCTCGAGAGATGTCTGCAGACAGACAAGGAAGTAAGATATGTCTGATTTAGAGCAACCTAAAGATAGGACGCCGGACCCCATGGCGTACCCAGAGCAACTGGAAGGGTGATCACATAGTGAGAAGGGAGAGACATCACCACATGTGAACAGGCTAAGGTCATAGGGAACCATTGTCCCTACTATAGATAGGCAGACGATGGGAGCCGATTGCGGATTTGTGTTCACACAGTTCCCTTTATGCAGAAAGGAGGGGCCAGACCGCAGTATATTCCCTGGCTACACATGGATATAAGGATATTTTAAGATGCAAACTCCCTAGTTTAACGGATGGGGCAGGAAAATTGATTTATGAGCTAGAACAGATGACATGATGAAATACTCTGGAAAAAGGGGAAATTAAGGTTCTCCTATCAGCCATTCTTGGGGAAAGGGCTGATGACATTTGAACACGAGGAGGTTACTCAAGTGTGATAGCACAGAATACAGCTCATGACGGAGCGCCATTCAATAATTGTAGAGCAGACGTCTGGAGGGCACTCAGGGTACAGTATCCTTATACGTCAGACATGGGTGCAATTATGGCACATACAATGAAAGATGATGAAGATCCACTAACTTACATTCAACGTATTCAGGAACGGTGGACTTTAGAAACGAGGGAACCATGGGGGAAATCAGTGGCAGTATTTTACCACATTCTGTGGCAGGGATTGCCAGAACAGGTGCAGAGACAGCACAAGAAACTAGTGGGAATGGAAGAGAAGCCATGGGCAGAGATATAGTTGACTATTGTGCATCACTGCTGCCTGTTACAAGAGCAAAATAAGAAGGAAGATGCTAGAAAAATTGAGGAAGCCAAGATAGTACAGAATTTTTTTTCAAAGCACGCCATAGAAGGGGCCGTACTGACAAGCACAGAGGGGCTGGGAATGCAGCAAGCAGTGGGTGGATCGCAGATGAATAATCAACACCAGATGGATCAGGGAGGGAATGGTTATACACAGAGAGGAAGATGAATGGGTTACCGGGGAAGAGGTAGTTTTTCAAAATAATCAGGGTGGTTTCCAGAATAATCAGGCTGGTTTTCAAAATAACCAAGGCGGGTTTCAGAATATGCAGAATAATAATCAAAATGTGCAAGGGGGTTTTAATCAAGGTGAGCTGGCAGTAGAGCTTCCCCTACATGTTGGACATGTGAAATGACAGGGCACATCGCGCGAACATGTGGGATACAAGGGTATGTTCAGAATGGGGAATTCTCAAGGGGGGACAGCTTATCCTCCAGCATATAGCTCACAAAATAGGATGGGTTTGCCCAAGATCAGACAGTGTATCAAGCACAAGCACCACAAATGCAACAGGCATTGCAACCACAGCAAACATCATTGAATCCGCCGCAAGGGCAGTCACAGCATGCACCCATGCAGATACAGCAGAATGCAAACACGGGACAGTTATTGACACCTAGAGTGGGGGGTGTCACTGTAGTGGGGGAATTCCTTTTACAGGTACAGGGATAAACATGTACCCACAATAGGACAGCCCACAGGGGGACTTGATGTGTTCAGTACTATCGGTAACACCAGACCCCCAAGAGGAACTAAGGGTTGATGTTACCATAGGAGGCAAATCCTTTTCTTTTTTAGTAGACACAGGTGCAACTCGCTCATGTATATGAGAGGGAAAATACCCATTATCGGGAAACGCCATGAATGCACAAGGCTTCTCTGTGAACATATATAATCCGATGGAGAAGTAAAGAATCGAGTAACCTGTTATGTGTAAAATGAAGATAACACTTGTGAAGAGCACGGAGGAAAATGCAAATCGTTTTTATAAATGTACAGAGCAAGCAAAGCAAGTAGATTAAGTGAACATAGAAGCTAGCTATACATTATATAATAGACTGCAGGCGGTGCCGCCAAGGTATACATAAGCATAAGAAATCTGGATATTCCACATTGTGTTTAGCAAACTGGGATCTCATGAGCAGGAAGCCTGAAGTCTGTTGCAGTTAACAAACATTAGCTGACAAACAAGAAAAAAATCAAAGAGGCTTTTCTGGCCCAGTGTCAAGAAGGCCAGTGCAGCCGAGAATTGGTTGTCTATTGAAAGGATAAAATGAATACAAGAGAAGAGCCAAGCTACTCCTAATGTGCAGCTGAGAGACAATGAATGCCAAGTTTTATTAATTTTAATACCATTTAATATTGAATTGAAGCTCGAATCGTGTTCTTCAGACATGTGACCTAGATGAAAATAGACATGAGCAGAACTACGCAAGAGACCAGAAGATAAAATCATGCTCACTCCCTATTATTACCAGGAGTTTGTGAAGCCTGCAAGGCCATGTTCAAAGGCTAATTGATGGCAGAAAGTAAGAGTGATGATAGATGACTAATTGGGTGGGGAGGTCTGGTATGGTTATTATTTTTCTGAAAGTGTTTTCTTGTGTAATCACTGGTAAGTATAGACAGTCAATTGTGATTTGCACACATGGGAGAAGACGCACCACTGATACACATGTGCAAAACGTTGCCCAAATATATGCTCAAGATCAATCAATACAGTGCAGAATGGGTAAAAGGTACAGCAGATAAGATGTTTGTGCTGTGGCCACAAGGGGGAATCACTGTCAAAAGCAGTTTTTCAGCACATGACCACATACCTGCACACAGCATTCACGGGAAAGAAATTAGAGAAAAGGTTAGCTATTCTAGAGCTCTGGAAAATGTACCAGGAGGAGCGAGAGGATCCTCCCCATGAAGAATGGTTGCTTAACCAGAGCAAGGAGAAGGGTGTTGAGCCTTCTGCTCCCCTTACTCCGTTGGAAATAAACGGCGATAGTACAGATGATATAGGACTGTATCCGTTAAATGAACTGAAAGCGGCAACAAGATATAGCAATCCAATATACAAACCACCTGCATGTAGCCATGCCATTAGTTCAGAAGAGAGTAAGAGAAAGGGAGAACTCTTTAAGGCCTTGCAGAACAAAGAGGAGAAAAATGAACAACCAAATGTATCTTTAGAGATAGAATGACAAATTAAGAGATCGAAAGGGGAAAAGCATAAAGCTGACTAGATAACGCTCGTGCAGAACAAATGGATGGGTGGACAGATATTCCTTAAACTTGATGGGAAAAGCATTGAGGAAGTTAGCCAAGGAGAAGATCAAGCCAAACAAGATAAAAAAGACAGGGAACGAGAAAAAAGATTGAGGGAAGATGAGAATAAGAGAATGAATAGAAAACAGCGAGAACAAATGTATCAGGAAGAACAGCACTTTTTTTATTTTATTTTTTATTTATTTTATTTGTTACACTCCCAGACCCTCGGGTGTCACAGCGTGGTTATAAAACAGCTTAGAAGTTAATAAAACATCATTACATTGGTTACATTACATCATTAGTGGACAGTTGGTGCAAAGATACAATTGACAAATATTCACAACAATATGCAGTGGTACGGAGTCCTGTCTTTAGGTGCTAATATTGGTTGAATAACCAAGTTTTTAGAAGTTTCTTATAAGCCGTGAAGGAGGATTCTTTTTTGATATTAATGGGTAGGGTGTTCCAGTGTTTGGGGGCTAGAGTGGTGAAGCTGCTACTCCCCGCTCTAGTGGTTTTGAAGCGAGGGGGAGCCAGGAGGAATTTGTCGTTAGATCTTAGTGATCTCCTGTCAACTTTGGGGTGTAGAGTATTGTTGAGATAGATAGGTCCTTTTTTGGTCAGGCATTTGTATGTGATACATAGGGCCTCATTACAGGTCGGGCGGTCTGGAATTAACAGTGGCGGTAAACCCGCCGCCACCGTTAATTCCGGACCGCCTGATCCCAAATAATGCTGGCGGGAGGTGATGTTCCCGCCAAGTCTGACCTGGCGGGTTTAACACTGCCCGCCTGCGGGCGGACGTGGAAACACCAGCACCATCACGAGATGGTGCTGGTGTTTCCACTTCCCCATTGCCATTGAGTACTATGGGACTCAATGGGAATGGGGATTTACCGAATTCCGCCTCCGGAATTCCCGGGACACCAGGGTCGTAATGCCCTGGTATTTCCGGGAGTCACAGAGGCGGAATGGTAATACGAGTCCGGTGGTAACCGAGGCAGTAAAACCACCTGGTTACCGCCAGACTCGTAATGAGGCCCACAATGTTTTAAAGATAATTCTGGCTTTGATAGAGAGCCAGTGGGCATCTTTCCTAGTCTTGGAGATTTGGTCTGATTTTTTTATGCCCAGAGCTGCCCTCAAGTTGCATTTTGGCTAGATTGGTGTTGGATGTGCCTAGTAGTAATACATTGCAATAATCCAATTTCGATAGGACCAGTGCTCTGGCTAAGTTGAGGCAGTTAGCTGGGGTCAGAAATTGGCAGCTGAGAGCAATTAGTTTGGAGGTGTAAGCCGTGGAAGAGGCAAGCGCGTTGATCTGTTTAGTCATAGTCAGGCTCGCATCAATGTACACGCCCACTGTTTTGACTTGCTTCAGCAAGGGGATATCGGTACCATCGATATTGATGGTTGAGTATTCTGTGTGAAGGGTTGCTATTTTGGCTGGAGATCCTACGATGAGGACTTCTGTCTTCTCGTCGTTAAGGCATAGGCTATTTAGTGCCATCCAATTTTGTATGATGACGTACATTTTATTGATTGTTACTGTGTTCTGGTCATAGTTGCCTGTGAGAGGTATAAGGATCTGGGTGTCATCCGCAAAATTAGTGTATATGACACCCATATCGTCTAGTGCTGAGAACAAGAGTTTGGTGTACGCGTTGTACAACGTAGGGGAGAGATAAGAGCCTTGGGGCACTCCTATGGGGACTGGGATGGGGTTGGCTGCTTCTTTGCTTATGGACACTCTGGAAGTGCGGTCAATTAAGAAGGATTTCACCCAAGCATTGGCTTCATTGGAGAAGTTCAACTCTCGGGCAAGTGAGTTGCACAGTTTGTCATGGTCCACCAGGTCAAACGCAGCTGAGAGGTCCAACAGCAGGAGAATGCAGAGTTTCCCAGAATCTCTGATAGCATCAATCTGGATTTTGAGGTCCAAGAAAGCTGTTTCAGTGCTGTGGTTAGGCCTGAAGCCTGATTGTCTGGTGCCGAGGAGCTGGTTAGATTCCAGGTGGGTTTGTATTTGGTTATAGGCTAGTTTGTCAATGATTTTGAGTAGAAACAGAACCGTGGTTATGGGGCGATAATTAGTCGGAATGGTGGGGTCTAGATTTGTTTTTTTTTTAGAAGCGGGGTAACCCAGGCTTCTTTAATGCAGGTTGGAACTATATTGGAGTTAAAAGAGGTATTGACAAATTTGGTGATGATAGGGGTCAGAGTAGAGGCACAGGCTTTGACTAGTTTGGCTAGGACAGGGTCTCCTTTGAAATTGCACGCTTTTAGTTTGGAGATTGTGTCAAATACAAGATCTTGGGTGACGGGTGTGAATTGGAAGGGGAGGTGTCACTGGATGAGGCACAGGGGTTAGAGGTGGGGGAGTTTTTAACTGCTAGGAGTAGTCTTTTAGAGTTAATTTATTTTGCAGCACAGCAATTTTGGAGGCAAGTGCATCTTGTATGGTAGTACACCATTCTTTGCTCGCGTTGGTGGGTGTGTCAGTCGGCAGGGGATTTTCAAGTTCTCTGAGGATAGAGAAGAGCTCTTTGGAATCTGATGCTGCATTGCTGATGCAAGCATTGTAGGCGTTGGCTTTATGGGTGATGATAGCTGTTTTGTAGATGGTATTGGCGTCTTTGAAGGCTTTGGCCGAGTCAGGGCAGGGGTGTTTATTATGGACATGCTCGAGAGAGTGTTCTTTCCTTCTAAGGGCGACTAGTTCCTCGTTGAACCAGAAGTTAGATTTTTTATTGATGCGTCTTAGTTTGGTGGTGACTGGTGCTATAGTGTCAATCGCTGTGGAGAGGCATTTGTGGTAGTACTCAGCGATGTTAGTAGGATCGTTGCTGAGGATTGAGTGGGTATCTAAAGTTTTATTGAAAGTGTGGTCAAGGTTCTCCACTGTGAGCTTTTTAGGATTTCTACTTTCAATGGTGTTCATAATTTTGTTCTTCGGCGGGCATGGATCGTCACTAGTGATAATGAATTCTATGCAGTAATGGTCTGTCCAGCTAAGTGGGGTACTAAGAAAGGAAGAAAGGGCAGAGGAGCAAAGGAGACATGACAACAGACAGAGAGCACTCGAAGAGCAAGATAGGTTAGAAAAAAAGACAGAAGAAGAAGAACAGAAATTGTGAGACAAAAGAATACAAAGATGAAGAGATGAGGAAGTGTATAGAGCAAATGAGAGAAGGGAAGAGAAAAGGAAGGAGGAGGAATGAGTTAGATGGGAAGTGAAGAAACAAAGAGAATTAGACGAAGAAATGGAACAAAAAAAAGAGACAAAGAGAATGCAACATTGAGTATATTCGAAAGGGGTTATTGGAACCACGTCCAGATATATCATGGAGCCATATAGAGAAGTTTGTCCCGCCACAGGGAGCAGCGATAGAGCCGCTTGAAATAAACCTAGAGGAGTTTGCTCAGTTAAATGAGGCAACTCCAGGACCGTCTAGGGTAAACATCGATGAGAGTTTCAAGATAGGAAGCATCAGAGATAGGATCGATAAAGTTTATCGAGAGATGAGGACAAAAGGTGAATCAGGAGGCAAGGGAAAATAAGATTGATCTATAATTGGCCAATCGTGAGCCAAAGAAGGAAGCCGGTTTAGTCTCGAGCATAGAGCATTGTCTTTAGACAGGCTGACTTTGAACAGAGGTGAGAGGGAAGAAGGCCATACTAGTTGGAGACTAGATATGTCAGACGAGGATGGGGATGCCTTCCAAGGGGAAGAAGGAGAAAGCGCATGTGGTCCAGAAGGATGCATGCTGTTGGACAAGGAAGTAAGATGGTCTGATCAAGAAACATTCGAAGATAGGACGCCAGAGCCTACAGTATACTTGAAACGCCCTGAAGAATGAGCGCATACTGAGAGAGGAGGATTGCCACCATATATGAGCATATGTGAGCAGACTAAGGTTTTTGCCTGGAAGAAGGTGATGCAGAACCATTGTCCCTACTATGGATAGACAGACAATGGGAGCCGATATACAGTTCCCCTTGTTAGAGAAAGGAGGAGATAGGGCACAGTATATCCCATGGCCACAGATGGATAAGGATAATTTAAGATGTAAACTACCCAGCCTAATGATGGGCACGGGAAAATGGATTTATGAACTAGAAAAAATGACAGGAGGGAATACTCTAGCAATAGGGGACATTAAGGGTCTCCTAGCAGCTATTCATGGAGAAAGGGCTGACGAGATGTGAGCACTAGCAGGCTATTCTAGTGTCACGGCACAGAATACCGCTCACAATGGAGTGCCATTTAACAATTGTAGGGCAGATATTTGGGGAGTGCCGAGAATACAGTATCCAGAAACCTCAGATATGGATGCAATTATGACACGTTAAATGCAAGAAGGGGAAGATCCACTTGATTACATTCAGACTATTCAGGAACAGTGGTCTTTGGAAATGAGGGAACCTTGGGGGAAATCGATAGTGGTATCTTACCACATTTTATGTCAAGGACTGCCAGAGCAAGTGCAGAGGCAGTTCAAGAAGTTAGTGGGTATGGAAGCAAAACCATGGGCATAAATACAATTGACCATGGTATATCAGTGTCGACTGTGGCAAGAGAAGAATAAGAAAACGAGGAAACCAGAACCTTGAAGAAGCCAAGCTCGTACAGAAGAAATTGTCAAAGTACTCTTTCCTAGGGGCGGTTTTGACAAGCGGGGAAGGGCTAGGAATGCAGCAACCTATGGGTGCATCACAGGGAAATAATCAACGTCAAACAGACCAAGGAGGAAGTGGGTACATGCAGAGAGGCCGACAAATGGGTTTCTGAGGAAAGGGTGGTTTTCAGAATAACCAAAACAGTTTTCAGAACATGCAGAATGACAATCAGAATATGCAAGGAGGGCAAATTAGGAGAGCGCCTCTTTTATGTTGGGCATGTGGCGTGACAGGCCACATCGCATGCGTGTGTGGAAGTCAAGGATATGTACAGAATGGGCAATTTTCAAGAGGGAGTACAGCTTACCCTCAGGCATATAGTCCACAGGTTAGAACTGGATTTGCACAAGATCAGACAGTATGTCAGCAGCAAGTGCCGCAAATACGGCAGGCACAGCAAATGCAGCAAGCACCATTGATTCCGCTGCAGGGCAGTCACATCACACACCCATGCAAATACAGCAGAACGCAAACACGGGACAACTACTGACACCTAGAGTGGGAGGTGCTACTGTGATGAATGGGAATCCTTTTACGGGTACTGGGATGAGCATTTTTCCACAATAGGAAAGCTCACAGGGTGTCTTGGTGTGTTCAGTACTTCGGTAACACCAGATCCTCTAGAGGAACTGAGGGTTGATGTATCGATAGGAGGCACATCTTTTTCTTTTTTGGTAGACACAGGTGCAACTCGCTCAGGTATACGGGAGGGAAAATTTCTGTTATCGGGAAATGTCATAAATGCTCAAGGCTGCTCTGGAGCTACAAGTGGAGTTCATTTTACTGATGAACTGCCAATTTCTGTTGGAGAATGAGATATGTCTGCGCCTTTATTGTATTCACGACAGGCACCAGTTAATATTCTGGGTCAAGATTTAATGACAACGCTTAACATGACGATTTCATTTACTGATGATGGCATACAGTGTTCCACTCCTGGGATACACTATTTAAATGTGGGCAAATTTAGAATGGCATTTACAGGGCATGTGGCTCTGCGAGGAGTGCCACTTGAACCTGAGATTTTTCTTTACGGGACACACATTTTGTTAACATGGTTGCCTGGCTTAGTAGGAAAGACCATGAAAATACCTGATGATTTTCTGTTTAGACCACAGATACCTATGAATGAAGAGGGGGGATGAGTCATCCCTCTAGAATTAGTAGTAGTTGTAGTACAAGGGGAATTAGCCGTGCTTGAAGGATGGGATGAGGGAAGGCCATGGAGAGCAGTCATTGTTATCGGAAAAGCATGTAGACCGACTGATGTCACAGATGAGGATTTCTTTAAAGACGATCCATCAGACGATGAGGTGATATTTTAAATATATATTACATATTGGATTAAGATAGAAAATAGAGAAATCCCGAAGCAAATGATGATAGTACGGCAGCGTCCAGAATATTTTGAAAAGGATTTAGACAAAGTGCCAACCTCGTTATGGACTACAGGCCCCTATGATGGAGGCCTATTGAAGGCGGTATGAGAAGTTCAGATTAAGCTGAAACCAGGAGCAATTGACCTCAAGCAAGTCAGTATCCCATGTCTCGAGAAGCAGATGAAGGAATTTTTAAAACCATTTCAGCATTAATGGTACAGGGTATACTAGTGACGTTAGAGTCACCATGCAATACCGCAGTGTAACCGATTAAAAAATCGAAAGGAGGATCATGGCGTTTAATTCATGACATGAGACCAATTAACCAGATTGTGGAGGCAGAGTTCCTCTAGTTCCAAATCATGCGACGATATTCTTTAATATTCCTGTTGAAGCATGATATTTCATGGTGATTGATTTAAAAAATTCATTTTTCTCAATCCCATTGCATTAAGACTCTTAAGATCTGATGTCATTTATGTTCCGTCAGACAAAACTGAAAAGCACAAGATTACCTCATGGGTATTGTGAGTCTCCATCAATCTTTAATAGGATCCTTCAGATGGACCTAGGCAATGTTGAATTGAAAAGTAAAAGTGTTGTACTGCAATACGTAGATGATATTTTAGTTTGCAGCACACCAGAAGATGAGTGCAGGGAGGACTTGATTCAGTTAATGATCATTCTAGCAGAAAAGGGATATAAGGTGGACAAGGAAAAGGTACAGTATTGCCAAAAGGAGATGTTGTATATAGGCCAGTTAATTTCACATGAGGGAAAAAAGTTTACACCTGAAAGAGCAGAGGCGATTATGAAAACAGCAAAACTGCACACGATAAAGTAGATGCAACAGTTTCTGGGATTGTGCAACTATGTTAGAGCATGGGTATTAGGTTATAGTTCATACACAAGACTACTTTTGCAGGCTCTTAAGAAGGCACAAGTGAACCAAGTGAACCAAGATAAAATAGAATGGACTGAGGAGATGGAGGAAGGATTGGATGAATTAAATAAATCAATTTCTACAGTTCCAGTTTTAGGGATTCCCAATTATTCTGAAGAGTTGACCTGTTTTTGCATACAAATGAGACAGGGCTGACAGCAATGGTGACACAAATAACTACTCTAGGGTATAAACCTCTAGCATATTACAGTGGGATTTTAGACCCAGTTATGAGAGGACACTTTCCTTGCGAACAATCACTGGCTACAGCCGTGAGAAGGCAACAAATATAGTGATGGGATATTCTATGACATTATTTGTGGTGCATGCTTTTTTTTTTTTTTTTTTTTTAAATTTCTTTATTGGTTTTACAACATCAGAAAAATCAATCATTAATCAGTGCAATATTCGTAGGCCTGAACAGCAGGTCTTAACTATCCCAACCACCCCGTCCCTCCCCCCCCCCACCGAGACCCCATTGGAACTCTCAAGAGAAAAGCGTCTCAGGCTCATATCTCGTCAGGGCCACTTGGACTGTTCGGGGTGCTATCCAGTGACACTGGGTGGAGTAATGGCGTCGTTAAAGCCACCCATCGGTTCAAATCTGCGCTAGAGTCCAGTCTCTGTGTTTGGATTGCCGTTTCCCAAGCCGCCGTCTCAGCAGCTATCCATTTTTTGAGGTCATTCCACCAGAGGGCCCTGTTCGGTCCCCTTGCACTCTTCCAGCTCATGGCGATACGTCTTTTCGCTGTTATATATGCCAAGTCCTTGAGTTTATTTAGGGGCTTGTTCTTGCTGGTCCGTCGGTAGCTTCCCAATATGCAGGCTGCCGGCTCATCGGTCACCAGCTCGATCTCAGCGGTCTCCATTTTTTCCTTTACGCCGCTCCAGAACTGCTGAACTGTCGGGCAGCTCCAGAACATGTGGGTCATTCCCGCCCTAGGCTCATGGCATTTGGGGCATGTTTGAATTGTGGCTCCCTTGAAGTTCGATATAACTTCGGGCGTGAGGTAGGCTCTGTTGGTGACATATAGTTGTATGAGTTGGAGGCGGGCATTCCTAGAGATTGCCTTGTGGTAGTGTGTAATTTTCTCCCATGATTTGTCCTCAAATTCGATCCCCAATTCGCTCTCCCATCTACTCTTGCTTTTCAATACGTCATTTGTCGTGCTCTGCAGGAGAGTTTCGTATATTCTGGAGGTTTCATGGCCTCCTTCAGCAGCGTTTAGCAACAGTTCGATAGCCTCGTTTTCCTGAAACCGATTGGCGGTCTCCGGCCATCTTTCCTTCAGGGCTGTCATTACTGCTCCATATAGCAGGAACTGGCCCGGTGGCAGGCCAGTGGATTCGCAGAGGTCGCCGAAAGCCACAAATTCTTGCTCTTGGATGAGGTCCCCAAGCACTGCTACCCCATATGGTTCCCACAGCGTGCGTGTGTCCACGTGACCCCATGAGGATTTCGCCATGACAGCTGCGATGGGGATCTGTGGGGAATACGGGTCCGCTGCCCCTATTGCCTTGCAAGCCCTTCTCCAAAGCTGAGTCCCAAGTTTGATCAGGTAAGGGAGGCGTTGCGTGTTTCCCCATCTAACCCAGAGTAGGTCCCTGAGTAGCAGTCTCGGCAGGGCTGGCTGGAGGAGTCTAGTGTCAGCAGTGGTCTCATCTGCCATCCAGTGCATTACGTGCCTTAATTGACTAGCCAGGAAGTACAGCTCAAAGTTGGGGATTTTTAGTCCCCCCTTCTCGTAAGGCCTCTGAAGAATGTCTAGTGCCACCCTGTGCCTGCCGCCCTGCCACAGAAATCCCCTGCAGAGCTTGGACAGATCTCTAAAGAAGGTAGAGGGGATGTTAAAGGGTACATTGGTGAAGCAGTGCAGTAGGCGTGGGAGCGCCACCATCTTGAGGAGACCCGCTCGCCCGGCCATTGAAAGTGGGAGCTTCCCCCAGAACCCCATGGATTTCTCTAGCGCGTCCTTTGCCCTAACCGTATTAAGAATGTGTTCAGTGTTTGGGTGGCGATGGATGGTGATCCCCAGGTATCTAAAGGACGTGGCTTGCCATTGGAGGGCTAGCGGAGGCAGGGAGCCGTGCCCCTCACTGTGGAGAGCAGCTAGGGGGTAGAGACAGGACTTGTCTTTATTTATCTGTATGCCCGTAAGTGTGTGGAAGCAGTCTAGTGTCTCTAAGATGTAGGGCAGGCGGAGCTCGGGATCGTGCAGGTAGAGCAGCATATCATCTGCGTACATAGAAATAAGGTGTGATACCCCATCTAGCTTGATGCCTCCGTCCCCGTACTCCTGGCGGAGGTACGCGGCCACCGGTTCTGCGGCTATGATGTAGAGCATGGGGGACAGGGGGCATCCTTGCCGTGTACCTCTGTGAAGGGGCCATTTACCGGAGTAGGTCCTGTTAGTACGGACCCTGGCAGAGGGGCGAGTGTAGAGCAATTGGGTCCATTTAAGGAAGGCAGGTCCAACTCCCATCTTGACCATGGTGGCGTACAACCAATCCCATCTGATCGAATCAAAGGCCTTAGTGGCGTCGAGTGATGCCACAGCGTACTTCTGGGGCTTCCCTTCGGTGCCATGTATGATGTGGTGCAATCTACGTAAATTTTCGGTGATGGAGCGTCCTGGCACGTATCCCGTCTGGTCTTGGTGGATCAGAAGGGGGAGTGCTCTGCGCAATCTGCTTGCTAATAGTGCCGCGAGTATTTTGCTATCGACATTTAGCATAGAGAGCGGTCTATACGCTCCACACTCCGTCCCATCTTTGCCAGGCTTTAGTATAGGAATTATTATTGCCTCGCTCATAGAATCCGGGAGGGAGCCCCGCTCAAAGGCCTCGTTGTATACCTGTGCGAGCAAGGGGGCGAGGGTCTCCTCGTATGTCTTATAAAATTCCCCGGGGAGGCCGTCCATACCCGGCGTTTTACCCGAGGGTAGTGTTCTAATTATAGCCTTCACCTCGTCAGGTGTAATGGGGTCGTCTAGGGCTTCCGTCATCTGTGGATCCAATCTGGGTAACTGTATGCAGTCTAGGGCGTCTTCGATTCCGGTGGCCGACGAAAGGGGGGTCTGGGAGTAGAGGTCGCGATAAAACTCGGAGAAAACCTCATTGATCTCTACCTGTGTGTGCGCAGTGCCGCCATCAAGTTTCCGCACGTGACAGATAGGGGCGCTGGGGGTCTCTCTTTTATATAGCCAGGCAAGGAGTTTGCCAGGTTTGTCTCCTAGGGCGTGTGATCTTTCAACGTGCTTAGTGTAACTCAGTTTCCCGAGTGTCTCCCAGTGGGTCAGACAGGCCTGTCGCAGTTGAATCATTTCTCGCAGGCTCTCGGGGGTTACGTCCGCTTTGCTTTCTAGCTCGCCCAGTTTCCCCTCTGCCTCCGCCAGGGAGTTCGCGACAGTTCTCTGGGCTCCCCCCACCGCCATCAGCATGTCCCCTCTCATGACCACCTTATATGCCTCCAACGCGGTACCAATGCTGTCTACGCTACCCAGGTTAACCCGCCAGTATTCATCTGTGCTGTTCTGTATATGGTCCCGGAAGGCTACATCTAGCAGGGCCTCAGCTCGTAGTCTCCACGTGGGAACCGGGGGTCTAGGCGGGTGCATCTCCCATGTGACCATTAAGGGGGAGTGGTCCGACAGGACCCTAGGCAGGTACTGTGCATCGCTGAAAGTGGCCTGCCACTCGCAACTGACCAACATGTAGTCCAGCCTAGTGTAGACTTTGTGTGGTGGGGAGTAGAAAGAGTACTCGCGCTTCTCCGGGCCCAGCTCCCTCCACAGATCGCAGAGCGAGAGTTGAGTCATTAGCTTAAGCAACACTTTGGCTGGGGGGGACGGGCGGGAGTGTTTGGCATCAGATCTGTCCCTGAGCGGGTCGAGGGTGCAATTGTGGTCCCCACCCCAGATCACTGTGGAGTTTGCGTGAGGGCCTAGTCTGGTGTATAGGGAGTGGAAGAAGGGGGTGGCATCATGGTTTGGGGCATAGGTGCTAACCAGGCACAGCTCCCTCCCCTCCACCGTACCCCGCACCAGGGCCATCCTACCTTCATCATCCGTCTTGGTGTCCGTTATCCTGAAAGGGACGGTCGGGTCTATCCATATCAAAACCCCCCTTGCGTATGAAGAGTAGGAGGATCCAATCAGGGTCCCTCGCCATGTCTTGGCCAGGGCTTTCAGTTTCTCCTCTGTTAAATGTGTTTCCTGGATCATGGCAATCCTGACTTTACAGCGCCTTAAGTATGTGTGTATCCTGCGTTGTTTCACGTAACTGTTCATGCCTCTGACGTTCCACGTCATTATTTTAATCGTTCCGGCCATGAGCATGGTTGGGTCCAATGTTCCCCCACTGTCTCGGGCGGGGGGTTTAGTTGGCAATGTATCTGTGATAAGGATGTCCTGGGGTCTCAGCGTTTCCCTTTCAAAGTCCCAACGTGGGTGCAACTCCTCCGCGATTCCCTCCCCCCCAATAAACTTCCCAAACAAAAAACTGGTCTAACGGAGGGAACCCCGTCATGACTGTCCCGTTTCCGCTCCTTAGGACCAAACATGGCCGTCGGGTGCCCTACGGGCGGGTAAACGTACCCTAAAAGAGGAATAGAACTCCAGGGGGTTGAGGGAGCTGGTGCTTCGGTGTTCCGCGTGGTATGATCCGTTCAGTTGCTTGTAGGGCGCGATTCCGTGTCGTTGTGCATCTGTGGAAGAGCTCTTTTCGTTATAGTTACGATGGGTGGTTCAGTTCTGCTTACGTCTCTCATCTTCGATGTCTGGCAGTTGTTGCTCGTCCATCCAGTCACGAGCGAGTGCCGGGGTGTCGAACAGGAGGGCCCTGTTGTTGTGTAGCACCTTTAGCCTGGAGGGGTACAGGAGCATGTATTTCACCCCGGCCGCTTTCAATCTAGCCTTAGCGTATATGAACTGGGCCCTGTTCATCTGTACTTGGAACGTGTAATCCGGGTAGATCGCAATCTTGGCCGAGTTCCTCTGGATCTGTCCTCCCGAGCGCGAGAAGGCCAGGATGACCTCGCGGTCTCTGTAATTTAGCACCTTCGCTATCATGGGCCTGGGTGGGGCGCCCGGTGGCGGTTTCTTAGCGAGTGATCTGTGGGCCCTCTCTATGGTGAATCCCTGTGAAAGTTTCCCCGCTCCGATCTCTTGTAGCAGGAGATTTTCTACGTAGTCGGTGGGGTCTGAGCCCTCTATGCCTTCAGGTAGGCCTAGCAGCCGGATGTTATTTCGGCGGGCCCTCCCTTCGGCCTCCTCCGCCCTGTCTTCCAGATTCTTAACTCTCTGCCGTAGGCCGTCTACATCGTGTAGGAGTTGGGCCTTTGCTTCAGTATTTTCTCGTACCTGGGTCTCCAACGTCTCGGTCCTGTCCGCTAGCGCACGGACGTCTTGGCGCAGGAGCCCCAGGTCGATGGCCACGGCATCTATCTTGTTCACTATCGTTGCTTGGAATGAAGCGATGGCCTCCATAAATTGGGTGTTGCTGGGTTCGGTCGGCGCCGCGGCGGGGCCCGGGTCCTTATTAGCCGTTGTTGCTTCGGGGCGCCCAGGGGCTGGGTGGTCGTTAGCCGCATACACATCCAGGGTGGTCTGTCGCTGTTTAGATTTGGCTCCCCTGCCCGTAGATCTGTCCAGACTGGCCATGTCTACAGGTCCCCGGCGGGAGGGCCGCGCGCCTGTGTTCTTCCCTCGCCTCAGCGGGCGGGCCCGGTTCACTCTCCAGTCCCCGTCGGACCCCACCGCGGGGCCGCTATATATGCCCTCGCTGGGACCGTCTCGAACCCAGCGAGGCCTCCCTCGATCTTCCTCCGGAGCCTCTTCTCTCTCACTTGCGATGGGGGCCCGTCCCCTTCGCGGATCTCTAGGCCAGCGCGGGGCTCCACGGGCTTAGTAGGAGGCGGCCGCCATCTTGGTCTCAGATTACGCCGTTGTTCGCAAGCCGCGTTTGGGTCTTTTAGGGCCGCGATTTCCTTGTATGAGAAGTCCAGGGGCCTCCTGCAGGCTTCCACCACTCCTTCGATGTTTCTGCGGGCTCAAGTGTTGCTTAAGTGTCCCGTAAAGCAGCTTATCGATGTCCTTCGAGCGGAGCTCACCGGAGACGCGTCCACTCTACATGGCGGTTAGCCACGCCCCCCCTTTGTGGCGCATGCTTTGTTTACAATTTCAGAAGAACCTAAGGGTACATTGATGAACCAGAGAGCTTCTGCATATGAAGTAGTTATATCGAATCCTTCTATTTAGATAGTCAGATGCACGATAGTGAACCCTGCCACATTTGTAGCTGAGCCTGTGGCAGAGGGTGAGCAGGTGCATGATTGTGCAAGCTATGAAGAGTTATATGATGACATACCGGGTGTAAATGAAAATGCATTGTCAGGAGGGGAGATTCTCTTTATTGATGGGTCGTCGAAGATCGATCAAAATAATGGAGACAGATGGACTGGTTCAGCTGTAGTGAGACACAGGGAAATGGGGAATTTGAAATGGTGGCAAGCGTAAGGCTGCCATCTCATTTTTTGGCACAGGCAGCAGAAATGGTGGTGCTTATTATCACGCTTGAGAAATACGAGGGAGAGGAAGTGACAGTGTACAGGGATTCCACCTATCTAAATTCAACCGTGCATGCAGGGTTAGCACGTTGGAAAAGGAGGGGCTACCTCCGAGTGGATGGCACTCCAGGGCAACACGCAGTATTATTGGTCAGGCTTATTAAGGCACTACAGCTCCCAGCAGCCATTGCAATAGTTAAATGTGCCTCACATACTAAGAGAACTGATTTTATTTCACACGGAAATGAAGCAGCAGACCAAGAGGCCAAAACGGTTACAGATTTTTCAGATATTTCAAGTTTTGACACTACTAGTATAAAGAGGGAGCAGTTCCCAGACTCGTTCCTTAATGAGTTCTTGTTTGGTCTCCCCAAGAGTCCTATCTGATGTCGACACACATCGGCTCTTACTTACTGTTGTTCTTTTAATTCTGCAAGCATATCCTGCATTGGTGGGGAGAAATACTTATGTACTTGTTTTCTCGCAAGATCCTAAAAATGGCCCAATCGTAAGAAGATTGTTCTCAGAAATTATTGAGCAGATCTTGCAGCTTCCTGAACACCTGACAAATTTGCCTAATTAAAGATGTTTTTCCTACCTTAAAAAGTAGTCCAGACGCAAAATGTGGAGTCCTAATAAGGATTCTGTAGTGGACAACGACGTATAAGGAATCACAGCTGGTGGGGATTGATGTATTGGTGTATAATATATGCATGCACTGCATTCATTATTTTTTTCTTGTTTCTCATGATACACACTGTTTATTTTGTTGGTCCAAAGAGGGCAGCGGTCCCTTTGATCCTTCCCACACCAGTGACCCTAGCAGACACACCTTTTACACGAAGGCCAAGGCCATATGTCATTGTCCCTACACCAGTGGCACATGTGAAGTCACCTATCGCTCTGCCAAGTGTCCCTATGATTCCCCCTGTAGGAAGGATGTATACTGATGTTCTTCATGCGTTGCTTGCACATACTCTTCTTGCAAGAAAAATACCTAAGAGAAGTATGAGAGAAGATGATAATGAGTTAAATAATTAGCTTGATAGCACAGCACATTTGGGGAATAACATATGGTATCAGCACATGAAAGAGGTAGGCAAAAGAACCTATGAGGAGAGTTGCTATGTTTGTGCACGTCTACCTTATGCATTGGGGAATTGTAAAATATTCATAGCTATTGATATAGATGTCCAGACAGCTCATTGCCTAACTCACCTTGCACTCTGGCATACAAGAGGTCAATTCCAGGGCCGAACAGCGTCGTTAGTATGGGTGACAGTATGGACAGCACCAGATGAAGTTGATTATGTTGAGGATTTGAAGACAAGAGCAAGAGCACACAACAGAAATCATGTGATAAGATATGAAGAACTTAGAATGAAGGGAGCAGGAATGAGATGGGAAATAAACAGAAAGCTCAATTGCAAAGGAAAGACTGAAGAAGAAATACGAAGTTGCAAAGAAAGAGGCCAGATGCAAGTTTGGGGAACAGTACTTTCGCCAGATGGATGGGAAGAAGGCGCAGTATATGCAGAGCAGTGGCAGTAACTGGACATCGCAAGCCAGTTATAGACTGTGGAGACAGGATGCAAACCACTATGTCCAAAGCTTTCTAAGCTGCTGACCCGGGTTGAAGATAGAGGAGGCCCAGTGCAGATAGTGCCTCTAGCAAGTGCAGAACTGTGCTTCAGAAACAATGGCACAAGAAAAGTTGGAGCAAATCAACTGTGCGATTGAATCTTTGATGTACCAGGAATGAAGGATGGAACAGTAGTGATAATGGATCACTACTGGGCCTGTGGATCCAGAATTTATATGAAGCCACCCAGAGACTGGGGAGGACTGTGTTCTATAGTGATTATTCATGTTCCAGGATTAGTGATCCTGAAACGTGACCTGAACATTGGAGAGTTTCCCAAAGTCGATACTCCTCTAAGAAGGAAGAGATTGCTTGAATTCTTACTCGAATGAAGAGGGAGAATGAGTTCTCAGCTGAATCGATAGAAGCTTTTGACTCTATTCCATATGAGCACAGGTTGTTCAGCAAGACATCGTCAGTATTCACGATTATCTTCATGCCAGTGATCCAGACGATGGCAAACACTAAATGGTTACAAATAACCAGATGGGAGTTCCTGCAGACAATCAACACTACCATAAAGGGATTCAACGCAATCAAAGAAGAGTTGACAGCCATAAGACTAATGACACTCCAGAATAGATGTGTCTTGGATATGATTATAGCCATGGATGGAGGTGTTTGTGCCAAAATCAGAGAATCATGTTGCACATGTATACCTTCTCACGATGAAAAGAATGGAACCTTGACACAGGCCATAATGATGTTGACGAATTTACACATCAAGATGGAAGATGAAGAAGAGGACATTGCAGATGACAGCTGGTTTGCATCAATCTTCTCATGGGTACCTGAGTGGATGACAAACATCTTCAAGTTTCTTGGAGTGCTTCTAGTGATGATAATGTTTGGACTTTATGTGATCAGGATAATAATCACACAATGCAAAAAGACAACGAAGAAAGCAATAGGAATGAAAATCATGATTGATGTTGAATCTGAACGTGAATCAAAGGAGCTGACTCAAAGAAATTAGAGACTATACAAAGGACATCATCCATGCACCTGAGGGAACGAAGTTCCTGTATACAAGAGACCATAAAAAGTATATAGGAAGATGGATCTATTGCAGCCCAAGTGGACAATGCAGTCACATGACTTGGAGTGTTGATGACCTTGTAAAATCAGCAGGACCTTTGAAAGGGGTAATGAAGATATGGACCCCAAAGAAGCACTTCTTCAAGAAGGGATGTCTGAATATGAAGACTGATGAAGGAGTGGTCGATGAGTCAACCAGACGGGGTAGTGAAGAGAATGAGCCAAAAGCCTCTACCGAAAGTCCCGCCCCTAACCTGCCTATATATTGGGAACCAGAGATAGTAACAGAGACGACACCGGTAATGATGCCAATGACATGAGCAGCCTTTGAAGCAAAGTACCCATTAAGAAAGCCATTCTTTATGTATCCACAAAGAGCTGACAGTCTCTTGGGGAAGATCCCCGAAGAGCGGGAGAAGATGAATGAAAGAGCACACTGGTGAAGTCACATGATGTATCGTGATGCACTGAGAAGAGATAATGGTGGAGCACATAAAGAGAACATATAGAAGCCGATGGCGAAGAAAAGAATCGAGTAACCTGTTATGTGTAAAATTTAAATTACACCACGTGTGAAGAGCATGGAAGAAAATGCAAATCGTTTTATAAATGTACAGAGCCAGCAACGCAAGTAGACTAAGTGATCGTAGAAGTTAGCTATACCTTATATAATAGACTGCAGGCGGTGCTGCCAAGGTATACATAAGCATAATAAATCTGGATATTCCACATCGTGTTTTAGCAAACTGGGATCTCGTGATCTCCTGAAGTGTGTCTCAGTAAACAAACATTAGCTGACGAGAATCAAAGAGGCTTGTCTGGCCCAATGTCAAGAAGGCCAGTGCAGCCGAGAACTGGTTGTCTATTCAAAGGATACAATTAATACAAGAGATGAACCAAGCTACTGCCAGGGTGCAGCTGAGAGGCAATGAGTGCCACGTTTTATTTATTTTAATACCATTTATTATTGAATTGAAGCTCGAATCGTGGTTTTCAGACATGTGACCTAGATGAAAATAGATGTAAGCAGAACTACACAAGAGACCAGAAGATAAAAGAATGTTCACTCCCTATCATTCGCAGTAGTTTGTGGAGCATGCAAGGCCATGTTCAAAGGTTAATTGATGACAGAAAGTAAGAGTGATGATAGATGTTGGGCTAAATGGGTGGGGAGGTCTGGTCAAGACCAACCCACCCACACCTGAAGTACCAACCTGTGCACTGCTAGCGAGTGGAATATTCCAGAAGTGTACAAGCGTGCCAACCAATTATAGAGGGCCACATAGCAAAGAGCCCTATAGTTTATGAACCAATAGATCATTGTGTATTTTTGGACGATGAAGATGAGCTGCACTGGAGGAGGGCTTAGTTGCCCACCTGATAGTAGAGACGCAATCACAACATAAAACCCCATAGACAGTATATGTACATGTTTCCCATTACCCAACCACAGTCCCACATACATTTTTACAATTTGCCACGTAGCATGACGTCAATGATGATGAGTTTTTATTATAAAAGAGTGTTTTTTATTAAACTCTTTGAGCTTGATACTGTTGACATCCATAGATGTCCGTTGTACTCCCTGTTTTAG
This sequence comes from Ambystoma mexicanum, assembly GCF_040938575.1. Lineage (NCBI taxonomy): Eukaryota > Metazoa > Chordata > Amphibia > Caudata > Ambystomatidae > Ambystoma > Ambystoma mexicanum. The sequence goes on from NC_090923.1 coordinate 668,162,793, forward strand.
ATAATTGTTAATAAAACAGTGTACCTTTTGCCAACTTCCTAAGTCAACCTTATTATTGATATTTGAGTAATTTCTGCATCTCCATCCTTCCCATAAGAGCGCCACTTCATATTAAAGAGACCCCTCGGGTTCATTCTGGGCCGAGATTTAATGACAGAGCTAAATATGACAAATTCTTTTACTGATGAAGGCATAGTGTGTTCCACTCCAGGGATATATTATCTAAATGTGGGTGAATTTATATTGGCGTTTACAGGCAAATGGCTCTGTGAGGAATGCCATTAGAGCCAGAAGTCTTTCTCTATGGGGTGTGCATTTTGTTGACATGGATGCCCGGTTTAGTGGGAAAATGTATGAGAATACCTGATGGTACCTATGGTTGAGAAGGGAGACAGATTATTTCCCTGAGGTTAGATGCAGCCAAAGTGCAAAGGGAATTGGCCATGCTCGAAGGCACCGATGTCGAGGGCAGGCCATGGAGAACAGTGATTGCCATTGGGGAAGGGTATAGATTGACTGACGTCACAGATGAAGACATGTTCAGAGATGATCTGTCAGATGATGAAGTAATATTCGAACTGAGTATTACATATTGGATCAGAATAGAGAAAAGAAAGGTCCCACAGCAGATTATGATAGTACGGCAGCGCCCACCATTTTTTGACAAGGATTTGGTAAAAGTGCCAACCTCTTTATGGACTACAGGTCCCTATAACGTAGGCCTATTGAAGGAGCTAGGGGAGGTTAACATTAAGCTGAAACCAGGAGCAATTCTGACAGCAGTGCTTACAGAGAGGACTACACTAGGGTACAAACCTCTGGCATATTATAGTGGGATTTTAGATCCAGTTATGAGAGGACACTTTCCTTGGGAACAATCACTGGAAGCAGCCGCGATCGCCATTGAGAAGTCTACCAATATTGTAATGGGGTGTTCTATGATGTTGTTTGTTGAGCATGCATTGTTTGCCGTTTTGGAAAAACCTAAGGGTACGTTGACAACTCAGGGGGCTTCTGCATATGAGATAGTCAGATCGAATCCAGCAATTAAAGTAGTCAGGTGTAAAATAGTGAACCCTGCCACATTTGCAGCCGAGCCTGTGGCAGAGGGTGAGCATGTGCATGATTGCTCAAACTACGAGGAGTTCTACGATGATATTCCAAGAGTAAAGGAGAATGCTCTGAAAGGGAGGGAGGTTCTCTTTATTGATGGGTCTTCAAAAATTGATCAAACTGATGAGGAAAGGCTTTCAGGTTTAGCTGTGGTAAGGCACAGAGCTAATTGAGATTTTGAAGTGGTAGCAAGTGCAAGACTACTTTCTCACTTTTCGGCACACGCAGCAGAATTGGTGGCGCTTATTGACGTGCTCGAAAAACATGCAGGGCAGGAAGTGACGGTGTACAGTGACTCAGCTTATGTGACGCCAACCGTGCACACAGGGCTAGCACATTGGAAAAGGAGGGGCTACCTCCGAGCGGATGGCACTCCAGTGCAACACACTTCATTATTGGACAGGCTTATCAAGGCACTACAACTCCCAGTGGCCATCACAATAGTTGAGTGCGCAGCACATACTAAGAGAACTGATTTTATCTCATGCGGGAACAAAGATGCAGATGAAGAGGCCAAAAGGGTTGCATATTCACCAGATATTTCAAGTTTTGATTCTCTGCATGTAAAAGAAAAAGTAGTCAAAGTTCTGATTGTAAATGAAGGGTTTTATCATTTGTCCAGAACGCAGTTGGCGAAGGTTCAAGGCAGTGCTCCACAGGAAGAGCAAGAATTGTGGAAATTAAGGGGTGTTCTGTATCTGTTGTTGTTTTGATCACATGTTCAGCACTTACCACTCCTCCCCTACCCCTTGCACTTTCCCCCTTCCCTCTCCCTGCTCTTGTGCATTCTCAATGTCACTGGGCCTAGCAAGATTGTTGTTTTGTCCTCCCTTGTAGCCCTCCCTTGCCTCGTCGCATCCTGTGTATGGGCGTGATATAAATAAAATATCATATCATATACCGAAACCTCAGCAATAGAGGATCTGAGGATGTGCTTTTCAGACACTCTGGCCAATTTAGTCTTCTTCCTTGCAGGTCCAGACGTTCCTTTGCCTGGCTCTGTACCCGACTCTACTACCTCCACCCTTGAATGCTACTACTCCCTCCTCCACACTACTACTCTCTCCTCCACACCACTACTCCATCCTTTATACTATCAATCACTCTTCCGCACTACCACTACCACTCCCACTCCCACTCCTTCCACCTTCTCCCTAGTCACACATCTTTAACTCTCACAACCACTTCACTTTCACTCCCTACACTCCTTCTGATAATCTCACCCACTAGTCTCACATACACACTCACAACCTAGTACCATTTGAACTCACCAAATAATACCTCATATTTTCTATAATTCACCTCATCACTCCTGTCCACCATCCTTCTTCCAGGTGTTTTTTTGGTCTGCCTCCTCCTCCTCTGACCTTACCTTAACAACCCACACATTCCCATTTCCTCGGGCCTTTTTTTCCACTTCTCTAGTTGATTATCTAATCCTAGCTAATTTGGTGCTGATTCTCCCACCCGGGAGGTTTTGCATACAAACTTTCAAATAGTGAGTTAAGCTCTGTCCATTCTCTCCACACGAGGTCGACATGCTGTAGCAATGGTGCCCCTTTTGCTTAGGGCTCAGGTTTTTGTTAGGCAGCCTTGCTGTGGGTTCCACCAAGGTAAGTAAAGTCTTTGTTGGTGGTTGTTGTTCTGTTTCATGTCCTCGGTGGTCTAGGGAGTCTGCAGCAGTTTTGCTGCTGCTCGCATTGGGGAGCAATGCGCTGCAAGTCAGGCAGTCACTTAGGCTCTCTGCTGCATCTTCTGCTGTCTCTCTGACGCTTTGTCGGACCAAAGCTGAAAAGCTGATGGCATGGGGCACTGATGTGTTGTGCTTTCCTCACTGGTCTCTCCCTCGAGCTAGAGCGGTGACTGAATATCTAGAATGAAGAGAGAGGTAGGCTACTCCTCACTCATGACACCCCATGAGGCTGGAACATGTCTGGGGATGCTTGTGATCTCGTGCAGAAGGGATGTAACCTAGCAGTTTTGGCTGGACTGACCCTTTGAGGTGGGACGACCAAGCATCATTTGCATATGGTCTTTCGCCTTCTGTAGTGGCTTGGCAGGCTGAAGAACTGTGGTCTGGAGGGTTGCCCAGAGCTCTACCAGTGGTTCTGAATGATTTGAAACCTTCCAGCAATCACCTTTCTGTTTTCATTAACTGGTAAATAACCCACATTTGTTTTTGTTAGATGGAAGATAGAGGGGAGGGATGTGTTGCAGGTCACAGTAATTGCAGTTAAAAGAAAAATATCAAAAATAAGCAGCAGCTCCATGACATCACCCCTAGAAAAGGTCAATTTTATTATTTTCTGTGGTCCTTTATATCTTGCTTAATGGCAGCCTCCTCCAGCTTCTAAGCATTGGAACAGGAACTGAACCCATGTTGCACTGCATACTCTTGTTCCCAAAGCACGTGCATTGCCCCTGAGCTATCCATCCAAATACATATTTATTTTTGATTGACGAAGCAACAGATGGTTTACTTGAAAGGCAGAGGGCAACTTTGTGTAAATTAATTATCGCACCATGCGTCTATCTATAGTGTGCCTGTGATGCAGGTCTGGCAGATCTGGGTCAGGTCACACAGTGCTGTAGAGGAGGAGGCACCTGTCTTCTGTCTAGTTCCCTACCCTTTGCCACCATCATATCGGGATGACAGACGAAGAGACATGATGGGGAACCCATGCCTGAATTCTTGCAATATCCCTGTACCACATCGAGTAGATGAGGGACGATATGCACTCAGACAACCCTTCAGAGTGTACCTGCAAACTGACATAGTGGAGGAAAGTTACAAAGAAGGACACACTTTGCCGAGCTGTCGAAATGCACCCATGAACAGAATGGATGTGCGTTAAAACAAAGTCTGATGACAGCAAAGTCATAAAGAAGACATAAGAACCTATGCTGAAACAATATGAAAATACTTAAGAGTGATGATGTAACTGAAGCACTAAGAGAAACATGTAGCCCAATCACAAACACAGATAAGAATGAAGTGACTCACTGGTCAATAACTGTACATACGCTGAAACGCAAGGTACAAATAACATATAGAAGCTTGCTTATGAGAGGTATACGTTCCACTTTTAGGACGACCATCAGAAGAAGGACACCGGCTTATGTCAATCAACCCATCTACCTCAAAATACGAGCCCAGTATCTTAAAGTGAAAATAAGTTGTTTTCCCTTGCAAAATAGAGAACACTGGCTTGGAACCAAGGATGCTATTTTGAGAGGTGGAGGAAAAGCACAAATAGAGTCTAACGAGCAGGCCATGTGCGAGGATTGATTTCCTAAAGATTAGAAGGAACAAGAACATTTACGGATGCCAAGTATTGGACAATTAAAAGTGCACAAAGTTTATATGGGATGGAGTGAGCAAGTCTCTAAAGGCCAAGTGGAGCAACTGCACCCAGTATAATTGAATCAAATGGTGTGAAATGCACTGCCGACATGGACAAAATCATGGTGTCTTGACACGTGATGGAGAGCTCGCACAAGGGCTATTCATTAAGTCAGAACCTAAGATAATGGTGTGCCTACATCGCTAGAATGACCCGAGACAGTGCAGACTGGCAACGTCAGCCTTCAAACAGAAGACACTGGCATGAGGCCTACCGATGAGAGAGGGTAGACTAATTGGGAAATCAATGGGAGAGCTGACGTATCTACAAGCACCTGGGTTTCGTTTCTATGTGTGTGGTGTTAGCAAACTGAATGTCCAAGGTTGGATTTTGGTTGCCAACCAATCAGAAAAGCCTGCCATGCAATGTTGCTAAGTATTATTCTGCTGCCACATTCTCTGTTATGATGAGTATATTACACCACGTATATAGAAGTAGCTCAGGGGGTGTCCTACAGACATGGGGTCACCAATGAGAGACTAACACTAATGCATTCTATATGTAGACATGTTCCCCTAATCCAATCCCACCCTCGATAGGTTTTACAGTTTTTCCACGTAGGATGATGTAATAGATGACTCATCTAGAATTATATAAATTGAGTATAATCAAAAAGACATTGCGATCCTGCATAAATCGATTTGATGAGTGTTTATTTGCCCCACTTTACTTCTTTGAGATGAAAGCAGTATTTTATCATCTCCTTTGGGTCTGTCCGGCTATTTGGTCTGAGATATTTTATTGGTAATTCCATCTAGCACACAGACTCCTCAAGGTGCTAGAGCACATTATGGGCCTCATTACGAGTCCGGCAGTAACCGCGGCGGTAAAACCACCTGGTTACCGCCGGATTCGTATTACCATTCCGCCTCCGTGACTCCCGGAAATACCAGGGCATTACGACCCTGGTGTCCTGGGAATCCCGGAGACGGAATGGTGTAAATCCTCATTCCCATTGAGTCCCATAGGACTCAATGGGAATGGGGAAGTGGAAACACCGGCACCATCTCGTGATGGTGCTGGTGTTTCCACGTCCGCCTGCAGGCGGGAGGTGTTCAACCCGCCAGGTCAGACCTGGTGGGAAGATCACCTCCCGCCTGCAGGACTCGAGATCCAGCGGTCCGGAATTAACAGTGGCAGCGGGTTTACCGCCACTGTTAATTCCGGACCGCCCGACCTGTAATGAGGCCCATTGTCCAGGTAGGATTGGTGGTAGAAGCCACCGGGCACACCCGTCTTATCACAGGCCCGGTAGCTCACTGGATGTGCAAAGCAGACAAGAAACACTGATGAGATTTGCGTTCATGCTGTGCTGCCACTGAGTACTGCCACTGAGTATCTGCTGTGCTGCCCATTCCCAGCTAGCTAGATCTAGCCCCCATACCCTTCCTGTTGCTACAGTACTGGGTATGACATGCTCAGAAAGCCCCGCCTCTGAACCCAACCATTCATGCATTCTTCACCAATGGACTGCCAACCTGTTAGTGATGGCGGCTTCATGGTTTTTCCTGCAACCCCTTTATTTCATCATGCTAACAAGATCACAGGCGCCGAGAGGCAAGAGGGAGAGAACCGCATGCCTGTGACTTCTCCGTCTCCTTCTCGCTGTGCTCACTAAGTTCCAACTTACGTAAGACCCTTTCTCTTTTCACCCAGAAGTTTCTTCCTACCTAAGACCTTATCTTCCACCTACTTTCTCCAATCTGACACCCTCTTTTGCCCCTATAGAGATTTACAATGGTTTTAAGGTGATGTAGGTGCAATACATGAAACTAAAATCTATGCATGCAACGTGCGACACACTCTCCATGTCCTGGTATTGTGGGCACACTGTTCCACAGAAGGGGTGCGGATTCGTAGTCAGTGGGCACACTCTTGCAGCCTTTGCATCCCTGACAAGCACACTCAATAGACCTTACACTTGAACACACTCCCAATGTCAGGCTCGCAACAAGGTTATGTGTATAACCTCTGTGCCTTGGACCTTCTTTTCAAGGACACACTACTGCCTCTTACAGGTTTAACATGTTAAACATACTTGTACAATTCCTACATGTTAGCTATCCCCCGTGCAGAATGTCCTGCAGTTTGGCACACTTTCCCGTGCCCTACAGACTGACAGCTTCACTATGTCATGCACTTTACCCACACTCAGGCTGGACACAGTCACATGGTCTTCCAGTCTGGGCACAGTCTCTGCCATTGTTGCTGCCAGGAAAGCACATAAGTCCCAGGATCTATAAAAGGACTTACTTTGTGCTTCCAATTTTGGTATGGAAAGAGCAGTATCCGTCACATGGAAAATGATGTATTTTTGTCTGAGTAGTTGTTTTTGGATGCCTCGACGCTCTGATGCGCGGGTGGACAGACAGTGTCGTTGCTAGACACGACAAAGCACCAGCAGACACAACATTATGTGCCCCTCCCCTATGCCAGTCTCCTGGGTCTCAAACAGGTCATCACGTCCCTGGGAGATTGGCTGTTGGGCAGCAGGACAGCCTCAAAGTCTGGCAGAGTGGAGAGGGCCCAAAACACTAATACAAACACACTGAAATTGGAATGCTTTTTGACCTTTCTGAATGATGTTGAATAATATTTGGGAAATAACTTCTAACTCATCCTCCGTTAAATATATATTCAGTGAAAAAACGTTGTTTAAGGAACGCTATGGTGAAGTTGCTCCAATAAAAATCTTTAAATTGAGTGAAAAAACGTTGTAAAAGGGATGTTATGGTTGCAAAATTTAAAACTACAAATGTCACTAGATGTGGTAAGTGATGCACCATAAACTCACAAACCACCATGCACTGCCCATACCAACACACACGACTTCACAGAGGCCATCACACATGACATAATCAATGACATCACTGATGACATCACATATCCTTGCAACCTTTCTTATTTAGTAACAGTGAGCAGAGGACTTGACCTAGATATACCGCATCGAAATCATGGCTAAGATACTTTGATGGTGCGACATGTGTTGATCTTAACCTTGCGGAATGTGTTAAGTTAGTTTCCCTAGGGTTTGGCCTGGTCTCATGGAGCACATACCTTGACCAATAAGCAGGCCCCAGACAAATCATACCATTTGTATTCTTTATATGTAAGAGCACCATCTTAGATTCATGCTTTCATCATGGTATTTGTTTCTTCTTACCCGATGTTAGCAGTATGTGTTTCAAATGTTTATCCAACAATGCTCGAAGTATACTCTTTATTTCCACACATGTGCCTCTGAACAAACCACAACATCATGCATCCTTTTGACCCTTTTATCCTTCCCTCTGGCCCTGGTCAATCTGACCCCGTCTTCCCTCCAGGGAGGTGTTCCCATCAGTGGAAGTTGCAAAAAGCAGGTCTACCTCTGCCCCTTTTTGTCACGTGGGGCGAAGTGGTATAGAGTGCCCTTGTTTCTATTAATGTGACTGAGAGACTACAAATACCAGAATCCTTGCTGGCATATATATTTCACTGAGCCCCATGCTTCGCACATGTTCCCTCGGCGAAGCTGTGAGTTCGGTAATGTAATCTGCTCTGCATGTGCTTGCACCGAGCAGATGTGATCGAGTCCTGAGATCCAGTCAGACATCTGATGCCGGGTTTCACAGACCCGGCAAGAGTTGGCCCATTGGACAGCTCTGGGTACGGCACCCTCAGACATGTGTGTGGGAGTGAGAGGTCATTTAGGCCCCCCTCACACATTCAGCACAATGTGGACCACTTGCTTGCACAATAGCGGGGTACGCTTCCATTGCCCGCGTCTTAAGCGGGGCTCTTGTGAGGGACACTTGGCCTCCATTTTCTGTGCTCTCGGCTCCATCTTTGGACTAGGCCTCACTGCGATAATACGAAAAGGCTTCTCTCACTTTTGCAGCACCGCACACTCCACGCTCATGGCCCTCACCGTTTCTGACTCCATCTGAAAAGCTTCACAGCTCCATTTCTCACAGATGCGCTGGGGACAATTGAAACAAATATACTAATGTAACATCTCACTCTTCCTCTGAGATCACTGTCCTGTGTGTGAGCCGGCCTGAATCCTGCCTTGTAACACATCCATCTCCACAAACCTGCCTGTGCCCTCTTACCCCTGCTGTTGGAAAATGACTGCCAATGTAACCCCGTGCCCTCCTAAGGTATTCTCTTGATGTACCAGAAGTGTGACCCTGCTGTGAAGCCCACCCCAGTGTGCCCCCTACTAAAACTAGACCTCTGTCACAGTATATTGCACCTCAGAACTAACAAATGTCAGCATGCCCCATAGTTGCTTTGATTTGCTCAGACCCACCCCATGATCAATGTTATCACACCGACTAAGACCCCTAAGCCTGGTAGTCCATATAAGTCATAATGAATGATGCTCTGATTTTATGCATGCAATTTATAGGTTCAAGAAGATTTACTTAAGCTTATACTAATGATCAGTGTATATTATATGTCTAATGGTAGTTTTTTAATGCTAGCTTAGTTAGTGTCTGCCCTGCCTCACCGAGACCTGACCCTCACCCCTCCTGGACACTGGCAGCCGGAACACATGATGCTCACCCTCCCGCCAATGGAGCAACCAATCCGGATGAAGCAGCACCCATAGCCATATATGTGTGAATGATATACACCCAATCCCAAACATTTGTTGTCCCATATAATATGATGTCAGTGATGATGCTTTTTCCCTTCATAAACCAATATCTTTGTATTGTTGGCCAGAGGGCTCTCGGGGCAGCAGAGTTCTCTGGATGCTAATTCTTTATAAAGAAAAACGTAACTCTTGCAACCTGTTCTCTTAGTCTCATTCCCCATGGGCGTGTTTTATACTCAGTTGTATTTTCATGTGTAAAACGGGGAGTGAGCCTTCATATTTGGTAACCCCGCAACGTGATTGGGACAGGTGCGCTGAGGCCTCGTGCCGAGCGGCTAGATCTGGGACGCCCCCAGCAAAACCAGTTCGCGCACAAAACGAAAGGTTCCAAGGGTCCCTGTCATCTTTGCAAATACTCAACTAACTGCTCGCCAAGGCGGGTCATGGCTTGGTTGGGGTGCGGACCAGATTGTGGATAGACCGTGAACGGTGGCTCTCGGACCACACTACTGAACACGTGAGTACTGGTTGCGAGATTTTCAGGGGCAAAAAGAAAACATTGAGAAAGAGGTATAAAAAATAAGAGGGACAAAAGAGTGAGAAAATAAAAGTTAGGGTGAGGTTCAGGGTCTGTGTGAATGTAACTGAGGATTTTTCTTATCTATCCTTTATATGGCCATTAGGTTAATGTGGAAAAAAGAGGTAAAGAGGAATACGGGATCCAAGCTCCAAAGCGGGGTAGAAGGCGGTGCTGCATAGCATTGTCTCGACCAGTGCAGGGAACAAGTGGAGATAAAGAGAAAAAAAAAAGTAGGAGCCTCATATATTTAGTAGATTCGGAGTAGTAATTTAGAATATTCTTTTTCCGTGTGAGCAGAATTCTTTGAGAGGTAGCCTAAGGGGGCTCAGAGGTGGGGAGTGCCTGAGAAGATAAGAATGAGGGATGAGAGTAAAACTGAAAGGTAGTATATGTCACATGTTCAATGTGTTAAAGTCTTCCGTGTTGGTTTGTCCGTAAGTACATATGTATCTTTGTATTCATAAAAATGAGGTCTGGTGAGAATTGTTGGTAAATAACTTGTGATTCATGTACAAAGGTGTAAGTAAAAAAGGTTACTGGTATTTTCTGATGCTAAGAGTGAAATAAGGTTGAAAAGAGGTGTCAAGGAAGGGAGTTACTTTGGTAAAATGACATTGTGTAACTGTACCCAGGTGAAGAGTGAATGCTGGTAAGAGCACGAAATACAGTAGTATGGGGAGAAACACACCATTAGCCCATATCTGTCAACACCTCCCTTTGTATAGCGAGAAAATACAAAAGTATCACCACCAATGGGTGTCTGAAATAAAAGTAGAAGGGGTGGCACCAATATGGCCCGAAGGAGGGTCGCTTGAGAAACATGCATTAGATCTTGTATCAACACATTTGCTAGCAAAATACAGGGGAAAGCAATTGCAAAACAGAAGGGAAGTACTTGACCTATGGCGAATGTCCGGAGAGGTAACCCCTAGCGGCGAGGTAAGTAAAGACACATTAATAGAGAAAGGCCCCGAAGCGGGGAGAAGATACTGCGGGGGAGGAATGCACAGTAACAACGAGGGAGAATGACCTCACAAGAATATACCCGTTATTGACAAGACCTGCAGTGGGCTACTGTGAGCCCCTGTATGTGCCAGCACTCACTACACTAACCACCCCGGCAGCAGTGACTGCCACAGCCCTGCCACCGTGTAAAACAGGAGGATTATACGGGCCAACAAGTGCACCTCCAGAGAATCTAGCACGGCTGACTGGAAATTTAGACAGGCAGCTCGCACATACCCAAATGGAAATAACGCGATTAAGAACCTTGTGTGACAAGGGCCAAATGTTGCCCGGGGGAGGGGAAGTACCACCATTAGCAGCAGTTGATCTCACACCTCCACCAAGCGTAGCAGGGGGATCCACTCCGTCCCAGCCGCCACCAGCACCAATACCGAAAGGGCAGGAGTGGCAATCAGGAGAGTTCCTTTTTCATTTAAATGGCAAACCTGTAAGAATAATATGACCTGGAACACCAGACAGCCAAAGAGGGGTGGGACAATGAGCGCGGGAGTCAGAAGACGATAGAGGAAGTATGGAGTGACCTAGACGAATATGAAGAGGGAGCAGCAGTAGTGGGGTCTCCGCTGCCGTTCCCGTTCGACCAAGAGAATGAGAGGGCCGCGCCAAGGTGGCAAGAGAGATTAAGACAAAGAGTAGGGAACATGCTGGTAAGTAAAACAAAGAAAGGAGTGGCAAGTAAGAAAGGAGGAATGGCAAAACTACAAATGCCATTGATACACAAGGGAGCAGGGAGACCACACTACATACCATGGGCACAGATGGACAAGAATAACCTGTTGGAACTTCTCCCTTCACTTTCGGGTGGGGCAGGGAAGTGGATACATGCATTTGAAAAGAACATGGCAGGGGTGCCATTAGCTATAGGGGATGTAAAAAGCTTATTAGTATCCGCCGTTGGTAACCAATCAGACGCAGTGTGGGTGAAGGCAGGCTTTCCCGGGAATGACAATGAACTGTGACGGCCATGATGGGTCATTAATTAATAACGTAAGGGCACAAGTATGGGATGCATTGCGGAGAACTTTTCCCGACACACCAGATTTACACTTAGTGATGGAATGCACTATGGGAGAGGAGGAGGAGCCTACGCAATTCATCCTCCAGGTGCAAGACCTGTGGTGATCTGAAACGGGCATGGCGTGGGATCAATCCACTGCATTGTTATACTTTATAATCGAAAAGGGGATCCCAAAGGAGGTACAGAAGGCCCTGGATAAAATAGCTGGGATAGAAGCCAAGGGCTGGCCAGAGATTCAGACCATACTCAAAGAAGGAGAAAAAGAGATAGCACAGAGAAGGTTGGCAGACGAAGCAAAGTTAATACAAAATAAATTAGTGAAGGTTGCAGCGATGAACGCAACAACTTCCAATGACAGGCAGGGCAAAGGAGAAGAGGGGGGGACAAATACACCAGCAAGGATGGCAGCAGCTTGGTCTACAAATGGACAAGAGCAATGGGATGGAGAGGAGCAGTGCGGAGGCCCCCAATGGCAGGGCAGGCCTGCAAGAGGACGAGGTGGGTTTGGAGGAATGGGGAATAGAGGGTTTGGATGGCAAGGATGGGAGGACCACAAGGGGCATGTTGGAACTGCGGGAGGTGGGGACATTTTTCGAGAGAGTGCAGGATGCGACCAATGGGCTATTACCAAGGGCCACCAGAAATGGGAAATGAACAACAGTACGGCCACCCACACCCAGGCAGGCCCTATGGGTTACCAATTGGAGGGAGTGGGCAGAATGAACAATGCTATAATGAGCCGCAACAAAGGGAGCCACAAATGCAACAAAGACAGCAACAACAACCGAGAGGTATGCAGCCACAAAGGGCAAGTCAGAGCACTATGGGGAACGCAAACACAAATATTTTTGCAACATCTGCAAAAGGCGCACCAGCACCTTTTCGTGGTGCAGCCGTGGTAGGGAACAATGTATTCATAGAAAAAAGCGCCACCATCGTGATGGGTTGCTCAGTGACATTATACGCAGAACATTCACTGTTTGCCATTTTAGAAAGATTAAAAAGCACTCTCACCAATCAAAGGGCAACAGCATATGAAATAATAATTTCAAGCCCAAATGTTCACGTAGTAAGGTGCAAGACAGTGAATGCAGCAATATAAATTACTGAACCATGTACAGTAGAAGACATACAGGAACACGATTGTGCTACGTATGAAGGAGAAGAAGATGACATTCCTAAAGCAAGCGAAAATGCACTGGGGTAGGGAGAAATATACTTTGTAGATGGGTCAGCATCAATAGGCAGCGAGACAGGTGAAAAACATGTTGGGGAGGCAGTGGTAAGCATGGAGGAAGAAGAGTATGAAGTGATTATACAAAAACACCTCCCCTCACATTATTCAGCGCAGGCAGCAGAACTGATAGCGCTAATTGAAGTGCTACATATAGCCAAAGGGTGTGCTGTGACAATATACTCTGACTCAGCATATGCAACAACAACAGTGCACTCAGGATTGTCACGTTGGCGGTGAAGAGGGTTTAGAAGTGCAGATAGTTCACCAGTATAGCATGCAGCACTGTTGAAAGAGCTCATAGAAGTGCCAAGCACATATCAATAAGACAGACGTGATCTCATTGGGGAACACGGCAGCGGATGCCGCCGCAAAAGAGCAAGCTTATTTTAATATCCCCCAAGCACTGGAGTGATATACCAGGGGAGGGATACAGCCATACACCAATTGCCCAAATAATAGAACTACAAAAACATGCACCTGTGGAGGAACAAGAATTGTGGGGAAAGAGAGGATGTAAACATTCACCAACAGATTTAATATGGCGACAGGAACTGACAGGGAAGGTAGTAATGCCTGTGGAATTGTTAGAAATAGCATTTCAACAACTGCACTTCCCAACGCATGTGACTCAACAGCACATTGCAGCTGAAATACAGGAACACTGGTTTGTTCCAAATTTGCAGGAACATTTGTCAAAGTTCACAGTGAAATGCACAACTTGCCAAACATACAGTTCAGGAATTACTCTTAGAACACTGTGAGGAACACTACCGTGTGCTGTGGGCCCATTTAGAGAGCTCCACATGGACTACACGGATATGGGGAAAGATGCAATGGAGCAAGATACTTGATTGTAACAGTTTGCCCATTCTGGAAGCTGGACCATGTCCTCACCCAGACACGAAGTGTGCTGCCAAATTCTTGGTACAGGAGGTTTTCTCAAGGTGGGGCATATGTGACATCATGAGGTCAGATAACGGCACGCATTTTGTAAATGATCTTTTCAAGGAGGTAACTACATTGTTGGGTGTAAAGCACAAATTATGTTCGATTTATCAGCCGTAGGCGAACGGCGTTGTATAAAAAAATCAACGGCCTGCTCAAAAGCAAACTGTCCAAATTGTGTAACACCCACAAAAAAACTGGGTGTATTTCTTGCCCCTAGCACTATTCCAACTACGGACACAGCCAAGTTAGGACCACCATTTGAGCCTGAATGAAATAGTGATGGGACAGTGGCATTCATACACCACCCTCCCCAGTAAGAAGAGCATCAGATGCTCACAGAGCTGCAACGGTGCTGGGGGATGAATTTAAGGAATACATTACCCAACTAACATCGCAGTTCATAGAATAGCAAAACAGATCGCACCACCATCCACACAGAACACTGAGACAGATAATACCATGCCAGCGCAAGACATCCCAACGGGACAATTAATGCCAGGGGAACATGTGTACGTACGAAGTTTTGTGCGAAGGTGGAAGTCTCCAAGATTTCATGGGCTCAATGTGAGCAACACGAGAGCCACGAAGTTGCAACTGGCTAAAATACAGATGTTCAAAATGCAAGTAATGAAAGAGTATAAATTAAGAAAAGTGAATAAAATACAAATTGTAAAATATAGAAACATTATGTAAAGGATTGTGTATATAGAATATAGCATACATACATCTCTCTCTCTCTCTCTCTCTTTGTCTCTCTCTCTCTCATTGTGGTTAACAAAGTTTTGATTATGGTTTGCAAATAAGTTTATTTTCTGTTGTAGAAATAAAAATTAAAAAAAGGATTAATAGCTGAAGAAGGAATAAGAAATTAATGTGATGAGGATGGAAAGAAAAATAATGTAAAAAAGGACTTAAAGTATTTTTTGCAATGCACTTAACAAATTTATATCACCCCTTCGGATGGAAAAATGGCAGAAAGGAGGGCCCTCACTAACAACGACACAAATGTAATAGTAACAGGGTAGATAGTAGAATGAATATGTGGTACACCTTTAAATGTGGACTTACATTTTCTGCAATATTGTTTTCTGTGATGTTATTTTTTGCGGCCTGGTATTGGACAGTGTCTTTCATAATTAAGGATATAAAAGAGGGTGGGAGTGGGGCAAAGCTGATATGGGAAGGCTCAACGCTCATATGGGCTGGAGTTACAACTATGTGGAAACATAATGGTTCTGTTAACAACAATCTTACTACATTGCATAAAAATCAAACTGTCAAAACTCCACTTTTCTCTCTTTCTGCTATAGAACTAAACAAGCATAACAAGACCAATCAGTATGATGGGAACTACTCCTGGAGTAGTGAGCCTGATCTGACAAATACTGATGTGTACAGAAACATAGACACTGGGCCTCATTATGAGTTTGGCGGCAGCCATGGAGCTCCTTTACCGCGTTCCCAGAATGGAGAATTACCGGGCTATTCCGAGTTCGGAAGACCCGGTAATTCCTCCCTCTGGGAACCCGGGCCCAGACCTTCGCCATTCCCATCTGAGCCCCCATAGGGATCAATGGGAATGGGAGAGGGAGCTAACAACGGACCGATTATGACCGGCCCGTTGTCGGGCCGATTACGACTGGCCCGTTGTTAGCTCCCTCTTCGCCTCGCGGGACCCGGTAATGACGCCTGGTTTTACCAGGCATCCTTACCGGGTCCCGCGAGGGGACCTCGTAATGAGGCGGAATGGTGTCAACGGGCCTGCCACCATTAGCAGAGCCCGTTAACCCATTCCGCCTCACTTGTAATGAGGCCCACTGTAATGCACTTTTATCCTAACACTGTAAGTACAGAAGACACTCCAGCAACATAGTCTTGGCAAGTTGCTAACGAATTCAGTGACGCAACATGGGCAGATATCTTTCCCATAAGGGAGTGAGTATGATAAATAACAGGAAATGGGGGAGGAGATGGAAAAGGGGGGCAGGAGGGAAAATATGTGATGTTTACCATGGCCTGGGATTAGATGAAATTGAAGACCCCTGCCACCCAGATCAGTCAAACAAGTGGTACTCAGACATGAGTGCAACAGCAAAACAAGCCACAAATGAGAGCTGCTATGTCTGCTCTCTCATACCGCATGCTTCAGGCACACCTAAAATACTTATACCTTAAGAAGTGCCCTTGTCGGATGCCCAATGTTTGATTCATTTTGTACTATGTTGAATTTGGAGCACCTTCCAGTCACACACAGTTACAATAGAACTGCTGCAGAACGAGAGAACCTGCACGAGCAAGCCGCAAGGAGTGGTTTGCATCAAATAACCATTTTTTGTTATCAAAGGGACAAGGTTCACAGAAAACAAGTGGCATGACGAAACAATCACATGTAAAGCAGAGGCATTGCGAGGCTTAACTGAAGAGAACGTTCAATGGGTCAAAGAAACGTGTACTCACGTCTGGTCCCAGCACATTGCAAAGCTCACATGGGTTACTGCACTTGAGAAACCCATCAAAACACAGAAGGAAATATCGCACAAACTTTCCATGGCAAAGGGAAGGTACCGATGGGCTCCAATAAACAATGCAATAAAACGATCATCATCCCAGATATGAAAAAAGGTAAAGCAGCGCTCATGGACATGTATTGGGTGTGCGGCAAGCAGGCTTACCTGCATCTACCGGCATCATGGAAGGGTACATGCAGCCTGGCCACCCTGCACTCAGCGCTATTGGTAATCCCAGAAAGCCATATCCAAGAGGGGAGAGATTCGGCTGGCATATCGGCAGCAGGAGATTCAGCTGGCACATTGGCAGCACCCCAACCAGCAACAACAGAGCCTTCCCCATACGACATTCTGTCTAAAAATGAGCTACAAGATAGATTGTCCCCCAAAAAGAGGTCCAACTATATTTCCAGCGAATCATCCAAACTCCTCACCGAGATTCCTGATAAATACAAGTTGTGAAATTCAGCTGAAAGGTTCTTTGCCTTCCTCCTAGCACCAGGACTTCACGCCAAATGGCTGCAGATCGTCTGCTGGGAACTGATCCAACTGGCCCACGGCACTGAAGAAGGATTCAATGTGATCAAGGTGGAACTGCGCGCCTTGTGCCTAATGACAATGCAGAACCGGTACATACTAGACCTTCTCACAGCAATGGATGACGGTGTTTGCCGAAAAATCGGGAGTGCATGCTGTACATTCGCACCTTCTGAAGATGCAGATAATGGAACCCTCTCCCACGTCATCACGGCAGTACACAACTTGGGGGAAAGAATGCGGAAGGAAGGAGGAATAGAGGCGAGCAACTGGTTCGACAACATGTTCAACTGGATACCCTTGTGGTTCAGCATTATGATGAAAATTTTTGTTCCAGTCATCGTTTTTCTTTTGATATTTTTCTGCGTGTGCCAGTTGGGCATACAATGTTGTGCAAAATCTATGCCTAGTTCAACACTGATGATGGTCACAATGGACAAACTGACAATGGTAGCAACAATATGGTGATAGACTCACAAATACAAACTGGGGCGTCAAACCCACCAAAGTATCGCCTGACAGCTGTGTATCACCAGCATGGGGACAGGCTAGACAACCTATACCACACCATGATTAAAGAGCCACAGGAACTACAATGGTACAGGGCGGTGTGGGTAGATCTAGATGGGGAAGGGGGTATATACATGACCTGCACACCTGATGAATACGCTATGAGAGGGCAGAGCCTAAGAGGCATCTGTAGGGCGTGGATGCCAATAAAAGGTACACCGGCATGGGATGAGGCAGTGCAAGAAACAGAGTATTATCGGAGGGAGAATAATAAAAACAATTAGATGTAACGAAAGGGGGGAATGTTTGGGAGTGAGGGGTCGTTTAGGCCCCCTCACACATTCAGCGCAATGTGGACCACTTGCTAGCACAATAGTGGGGGACGCTTCCATTGCCTGCGTCTTAAGCGGGGCTGTTGTGAGGGACACTTGGTGTCCATTTTGTGTGCCCTCGGCTCCATCTTTGGACCAGTCCTCACTGCGATAAAATGAAAAGGCTTCTCTACCTTTTGCAGCACCACGCACTCCACGCTAATGGCCCCCACCTTTTGTCACTCTATCTGAAAGCTTCACAGCTCCATTTCTCACGGATGCACCGGGGACAATTTAAACAAATATACTAATGTAACATCTCACTCTTCCTCTGAGATCACTGTCCTGTGTGTGAACCGGCTCGAACCATGCCTTGTAACTCATCCACCTCCACAGACCTGCCTGTGCCCTCTTACCCCCGCTGTTGGAAAATTACTGCCAACCCTGTGCCCTCCTAAGGTATTCTCTTGATGTACCAGAAGGTTGACCCTGCTGTGAAGCCCACCCCAGTGGGCCCCTACTAAAACTAGACCTCTGTCACAGTATATTGCACCTCAGAACTAACAAATGTCAGCATGCCCCATAGTTGCTTTGATGTGTCCAGACCCACCCCATGATCAATGTTATCACACCGACCAAGACCCCTAAGCCTGGTACTCCATATAAGTCATAATGAATGATGCTCTGATTTTATACATGCAATTTATAGGTTCAAGAAGATTTACTTAAGCTTATACTAATGAACATTGTTTATTATATGTCTAATGGTAGTTTTTTCTGCTAGTTTAGTTAATGTCTGCCCTGCCTCACTGAGACCTGACCCTCATCCCTCCTGGACACTGGCAGCCGGACCACGTGATGCTCACCCTCCCGCCAATGGAGCAACCAATCCAGATGAAGCAGCACCCATAGCCATATATGTGCCAATGTTATTCACCCAATCCAAGCATTTGTAGTCCCATATAGTATATCAGTGATGACGCCTTTTCCCTTCATAAGCCAATATCGTTGTATTGTTTGCCAGAGCACTCTCGGGGCAGCAGAGTTCTCTGGATGCCAATTCTTTATAAAGAAAAACTTAACTCTTGCAACCTGTTCTCTTAGTCTCAGTCCCCATGGATGTGTTTTATATTCATTCGTATTTTCATGTGTAAGACGGGGAGTGAGCCTTTACATGTTAGCCTAGTCAGAAGCAAGAGCTCATTTAGCAACAGTTTCTAGCGTAAACAGATGTTACCCTTCACCTCTCAACTATTTCACAAAGGATGCTCTCTATGTTGCAGCTGTGAAATCAGCGCCATCCGTGGCCTCAGTGTAGTCCAGGAAAAGTCACCTTCCATTGCCACCTTGGTGGAAACGCGAGAAACAATATCACCCTCTACATGCCTGGTGGATGCACAAATGAGGAGGGCACCCTGCACCGTGCCATGGTAAGCCTACAGCAGACAGTAATTGAGGATTAGAGAGTGGCAAATGTGTAGGTCAGTGCCTGCTGCACTAGGGGTTTGCAGAGGGATAAGTATCGTTGTAGCCAATGTGGTATTTACTAATGTGAGCCTGGAAGCAGGTTGCTGCACTCACAAGGTACCTTTATTTGTTAAATAGGATAGTGTAACAGGTACCCAAAAAGGGGATGAGGAACAACACGGTTTCCTTCCCATCTCGTTCTTCATGGGTGCTTGCTGTCTCTTGCTTGCTCTGCCTCACTCCTGTTTTGCGACAAGCGCGCCCAGATGCTACGTGGAGGAAGGGCATGGTACCCTGGAAGGACACCTGTAAACAACACGCAAATGAAGAGGCGCGTGCTGATGGCGCAGTGAATGATAGTTGCCACCCCCAACATGTCACCCATTGTTAGGGGTGTGGAGCGTACTGAAATATTAAAAGGTGGACTGTGCTGACAGGTGGACTGCCATAAAAGCAGTACCTAAACTAGCTGCATCTGGGATATGGTTCGTTGATCTTGCCCTCTCTCTCCCGTTCTCTTTTGTTTCTGTCTCGCTGCACTCTCCTTCTCCATCCATGTCTCTGTCAAATGTTCGCTGTGAGCAAGAGTTGTGTTGTAAGGTGCACTTTTGCTATCTTAAAAGAGGGTGCACATTTTTATACTTAAATATAGAATGAGGGCAGCAGTGGCAGAGGCATCCCCTGAGATGCCATTATAAAAACCTGGGAAATTCAGCGAAAGATTTTGTTAAAGGGATATTATGGTTAAGTTGCTCTAATAAAAACCTTTCACATTCAGCGAAAAAGCTTGATTAGAGAGACGTTATGGATGCAACGCACAATCTAAAAAAACATACTAATTCACAAGTCATGGTAAACTACGCAACTAGGAAATACATTAGCATAGGCAATTGCAGCAGCATGGACCACGGAAGTGGAAAATTCTTAATATGGTGGATTTGGCCAGTAGAATTATAAACCCAAGACTATGGGAACCCTGAGTAATTTCCCTGTTCATCATTTGAATGCTGCTTTGTGTCAAGTTTTTGAGGTGCAGCTTTTCAGTGGCAGACAGTGGCCTCATTACGAGTCTGCCGGTCCAGAAATAAGAGTGCTGGTAGCAGCTTGCCAGCACCCTTTCCGTACTGGCAGACTACAGCTCTGCCTTCATGGGCTTGTGTGCCCAGCAGGTCTGACCTGCAGGTCTGACAAAACAGAGTTGCCACGGAAGCACCAGCACCATTAGTATGGGACTCCACAGGAATAGGGACTTCCCGATTCTGCCACCTGATATCTCGGGCCGCCTGGACTTATATTGGCCCGGTGGCACCGGGATATCAGGTGGCAGATTCGGTGTTACAGGGATGGCGGAAACCTGCCGGCAGCACCGGCAGGTTACCAGCATAATCGTAAAGAGGCTGTGCAGGGAGAAGTGTGCGACATGCTAGGAAGTTGCATAAGCTCTCCCCAGACTCCCTTCTGATGGATCCCTCTCTGTTTGTCAGTTATGGGACTCTGACGATTGAATGCAGTTACTGTGGGGCACTGATGGGTTGTGTTCCCTCAGGTGGTCTCTCCAGTGTTGATTCCGGTTTTAGGATAGAAAAAGAAAACTGGCCAGCATTTATATCAAGAGGCATGGGGAGACGCAAGTGGGTATTACTGAAATATATGCACACACTTGGGAAGGGGACACAAATTGGGGCCCTCTCAACTGCCACATCCCCTTCTGGGTAGGACTGGCACTGACTAGCCCTCTGGAAGGACTCCCAGCCCAGGCTGAGAGGGATTCCTAGCCCCTCATGACAGAGCCAGGTTATTTACCTTGTCACAGAGGTTTTGCCATAGTAACCCTGAGTGGGATGAGTATGCCCCGACATGGGTCTGTGCCTGCTTGACTAGAGACCCAAGCTACTCCTCACTGATGAGCCCCAACAATGCCGAAACATATCTGGAGATGATTGTGGTCTTGTGCAGACGGGATGTGGTCAAGCAGTCTGGGATGGACGGCCCCTTTCGTGGTGGGACCAAGCCCGATTTGCATTTGGTCTTTCCCCTTTTGTAATGGCTTGGCAGGCAAAGAACGATGGTCTGGAAGGTTGTCCAAAGCAATGCCAGAAGTTAAGATTAATTCTAAACCTTCCAGCCATCACCTCTTTTGTTCTGCTTAGAGGCAATACTTAATGTCATCAAAAAATAAAAACACATGGGGCCTGGCTGATGTTGGGCCAAGATGGCCTCTTTCTTCTTCTCTTTGTCTGCAGGTCTCCCCATGAGTCCCTTTCTATCAATAACGAGGATGCAGATCTGTACCTGAACATCAGGGGAAGCAACCAGAGCAGTACAGTAGTGCAATGGAGGTTGAAGCCCGACACAGAGATGAGGCACTGAACAGATCAGGGGACCGACACTAACTGATGTGTGAGCCGGGCTCCTAGTGCCAAGCTACTACATAGTCAGGCGGGCACCGGGGGGGATCGACACTGACTGATGTGAGAGCCAGGCTCCTAGTGCCAAGCTACTACATTGTCAGGCGGGCACCGGCGAAGGGAATAGAAAAAGAAAAACACTGCCAGGGGGACAGATCTCAAATGAGGCAGTGAGCCACAGGACAAGCAGTGTTTAGTCGCGTACCGGTGGGGCTGCAAATGACACTTAGGAAAAGGGGAAAAGTTAAAACTGGAGCAAACTATACAGATCAGCAGCCCTCCATCCCCCCTCATAAACTGAAAAAGTGGACTAAACAGATATTCTGGCAGATATCTTGGAATGGTGTCTTCAGCACCATATCAATAGCCATCAACATACAGCCACAGATCTTGATACGAGGGAAACACAAAATTCGGCCACACATACTCCCCAACATGAACCAAATTGACAAGGCTGAACCTGAACGCACAACTTGGGAAGCCGGAAGCAGTCAATAAACTCTTATTCATCTGGCACATGAGAAATCACTAGCCTCATGTAGCTGGAACCACAGCAAACCTGCAACACCTACCGCTATTGGCACCTGATTGACTAGATTGCAGAAGCAGAAGGATCACTAGCAACAACAACACAGAAAGTGCAAGTTGCCAACCCCCGAAGAGGGAACAAAGTAATATGCATGGCCACTGCTTTATCAGAACTCTTCCACAAGATGCCTGAGCTCTGAACCACAGTGGACTCTGTCAGTGGATAGCAACCCATACATAGCTGGTATCTCTTTTGGAAGAACTCAAACAACAAGCACAGACTACTGGATGTGAACGTTGACTTAGAAGATTGAGGAGGAAGAGACCGCATTTGACTTCTCAGTCCCCCACTGGAAGTGCAAAGTGCGCACAGATTCAGGTTAATAGGCCCCAAGTCCCAGAAGACCTCTGCTCATTTCTTGTCTCTTACTGCACAAACACACAATGCTGATATTCAAGGTGGCCAGAAAACACAATCCATTCACATACGAGGGCCAGATAATCTACATAACTGCTGACCAACTTCTGTAATGAGGTTGATGAAAAATAAGACCTGCTCCCCGGATTCAGCAGAGCCCTAATATCAGTCCTACCAGGTAGAGAAGACACAGAATGCTGTAATTACAGAACAATCTCACTGATCAATGTCAATATCAAAATACTTGCCAAACGTCAACAGCCGTAAATGCTGATCCTGGTGGATCATGGACAAGTGGTCTATGGTCTGGGCAGGAATGCCAGAGACAACATTAGGGAGATCCTCCACATACTCTGGAACATGAAAGATGTTGATTGCCCTACTCTAGCACTGTCACCGAATGCCAAAAAAAAAGCCTTTAATAGGGAGGAATGGGGCTCTATGTTCCGAACTCTATCAAGATTTGGTCCGGGAAAACAACTAATAAAACTAGTTAAGGTGGGAATGACTGCCAGAGTACAATGCAAGGGCCCTTTCTCCAATGGTTATTGGAAGAGGAATGCAACAGGGCAGGCCCGTATCACCCCTCCTAATCATTCTCACACTAGAGCTGCTTTCAGCAGTAATATGACAAAACAGGCTTATTAAGGGCGTCCACCTCCCCTCAGAGGAGGTAAAGCTAAAACTATACACAGATAACATATTTCTAATGGCAACGGACCCCAGACCATCTATTCAAGCACTAATGGACACCAGCAATACATTTTCCTTATTCTCTGGATAGAAGATTAACCGGCAAAAGTGCAAAGCAATGCTGATATACAAAGGTACAGCAAGAGCATACATACACCAGCATCCCTTTTACTGGGTACCAACAGGATTGAAATATCTGGTCATCATATTAAACCCTGGTCTGACAAGCAGCATCACATCAGACAAGTTACAACCCTATGGGACAGCATTAGTGTAGAGATGGAGAGCTGGAAAGGGCTGAACCTATATTTCTGGAGCAAAGTCCAGACAGTGAAGATGACAATAATAGCTGAACTAAACTAAATCTTGGTGATACCATTGAAGCTTGGTTGCAATTGGTGATGGAAAGAATCACAAAGATCTTTTGGGAACCTATTTTCTCCAGAATCAACACAACTAAACTCTACGCGACAATGACCTCAGGAGGCCTGGCTTTACCAAATGTGGAGCTAAACAGCCTGACAATTCTCATATCACCATACATAGCCTTCATTCCCTAGAGAAAAACACAAACAGGCATGGGTTACCTTGGAAAACAACTTTTCTGACCTCAGGATAATTAACAAGCCACTATATGGGAAGGCTAAACACACAATTGGGTAAAAGCCCACAAACTACTACATATAGACCCCTACATACATCCCGAGGCACCCATATGGACCAACAATGGGCTCGGAATTGTAGGATGTATGTTTTACTGGCAATGACTGGGCAAACCGAGGCATCAAGTCCATTGCAGAAGTATGGGATACGAACTCACATAATTCCATTCCCATGATTACAAACAAAGTCCCATCACTGAGACAACCACCAGTGGCAATACTTTCAACTAAAATGCTGCCCCCTTGTGGCAGTGTTGCGCTCCTCTCTGGGCCTGGTCAGATCGCCATTAGTGAGCCTCTTTGGGAAATGGGACAGTGATAATGGTATGACCTCAGCCTGCTACGCGACACACAGCACCAAGACAAGCAACCTATGCGCAACCACAATTTTGGAACAAAGATGGTAGAAGGCTCTCCGCCACACATACTCAGAAAAGCAATAGTCTAAGATTTTATCTCAGAGCACTACAGGTTTGGG
The DNA here is from genome assembly GCF_040938575.1 of Ambystoma mexicanum. Taxonomy (NCBI): domain Eukaryota; kingdom Metazoa; phylum Chordata; class Amphibia; order Caudata; family Ambystomatidae; genus Ambystoma; species Ambystoma mexicanum. The sequence continues at coordinate 668,187,223 of NC_090923.1, forward strand.
AGAAGAAAGAGTGAAAAGTTCCCAATACAAAATGCTCCACCATTGGCACTGGGCCCCAGCTAAGCTCTGCAAGATTAAGCAAGACGAGACAGACAAATGCTGGAGATGCTGACATATAACATATACTGTGGAGCTGCTTCCAATTACAAAGATACTCGCCGGGAATAATCTGCATGGTAAACCTGTCACTGGATGTGCCAATAGAGGCAAAAACAAAGTTGTTCTTTTAACATGACTTCTCTGATGCCAAAGCACCCAAAGACATAGGTGGCTGAGCTCGATTTTGATGGCTGCAAAACGATGCAATCTCAGACATTGGAGACAACCAAGCACCCCAACTCTAGAAGAATGGACATAAGAGGTGGGAAAGTCAGCCCCATACGAACATTTGAAATATCACTGAAACACCACTGAACAAACCTTCCTAGAATTGTGGGGCTAAAGGTTAGCACAGATGTGTCTCTGGACCCAGGGGCAGTCTTATAAATTATAGTGAAAGAAGAGCAACAAACACCCCCAAACCTACACAATATCTCATCCCACAAACTATTACCCATGTCCTATAAGACCTAGAAAGTTCAAACCAGGATAAAAGAAAATAACTTCAAGCTTAGGTCAAAAGGCCAGGCGAGGACTGATTCTGCTGTTTTGGTTGTTCCTTTGTGTTGTTCAAGTTCTAAACTAGTGCTCTAAGAAGGGATCATTGATAAACTAACATTTGACTCCTTATTAGAAATACAAGTGATAGCCAACTCTTCAAAAGGCAAAGGCACAACGCCTCAAAAACCACATGTTGTAAAAGACTAGAGAGGCGCTTGTTGGGAAAGAATACCTCTTCCTCGCAAACGTCTCTTCGACTTTAATAAAGATGGCTGTAAAAGTAATCAAAGGAAACGGGGAGGTGCCAGAGAATATAAATCATAAGTGTCAATTACTGATGCAATAGCCACCACTTGGGCATTTTCCTTGGTCCCTCCTAAGCGCTTCCTACATGTAATCAGCTTGATTGTTTACTTGTCTGAGATCTATTTTGTTTAGAAACCTCAATAAAAATTGAATATTCAAAAAAGTACAAAAATAAAAACACTTGCCAAATTTCTTGTTCCTGAAGAATATTCTAAGTTAACAAATGAGGTTAAAGCAATTGTGGAATAGGCCAACTAAGTTGTTCCGCATATTGTGGCCTAAACCCGAGAATATTTCTGGGGAGCTAGCTCTATATTGGGTGCAGCTGCATGTATTATTGGTTACACAGTGCCACATGCGCTACCAATTCGTGTTTCTACTGTTGCTTCCCCGTAAAACAACGACAAAGGCAAACTTTAGACAGAATGCTGTTTACTCTTTCCAAACATGTGACATATTCTTCCTGTACCCATGTTTACATTGTTTTGGATCAGTCGTATAGCTTTAGCCATCCCCATGATGACATTAGCATTCAGATGAATGTCAGCAGGAAGCAGGCCTTACCTTCAACTAATATTCCCTTTGAGCTTTATAGATGTCCTATATATTTATTTCTAGTCATTCATGACTATTGCATGACACAAACCCTTGAATTTGAAAACATTTGAGTACATGTGTTTTCATAAGAAATTTAGAAACAGATTGGTTTCCATAGATTACAGATTTCTTCATGCATTATATACTTGCTGTTAAATCCGGTTCTCACTTTAAACATTAATTCTCACAATCATAGCTAAGTATCCACAGCTATTACACTTCTTAAATGTTTCTCATATCAAGATTGTACATAGATTGCTCTTACTATCATGTTCCACAATTGATTAGGGACCATTCACAATATTCTTGTACAAATATTTCTTGCATTGGGGTCTTTTTTTTTTATAACACATTTTATTGGTTTTTTAAACATACATACAGAAGATCAACAAATCCGCCCCACCTCCCCTCCCCCAACTCCCGGGTTGGTTCATCACGCCATTCCTGTCTTGCCGCTTTGCACTTTACTTTCGGGCTCTGCATTCCTCACCATGTCCCGTATAGTTGTTTTTGTCCGTTTCTTTTTCTATTTTACTGGCGAGGTCTATACCACTTGGTTTTCCCACTTTCCCCAGATCTTGCTGGCTTTTGCCGGGCATCCCTGTGCTGTATAGATTCTATGCTCTGTCGCTGCACATATGTCCATTTCATTTGACCATTGGGCTACTGATGGGCTTTCCGGGGCCCCCCATTTCTGTGCTATATCGTGTTTTATCAGGCCCATTGCATTGGAGAGAAAGATACCCTCCCATTTATCCAAAATATCCTCATCTGGGGCCCCTAGTAACATTATAGCAGGTTGTGGGATTATTGTGCGCCCCAGGGTTCTCGTTAACAGTTGACAACATTGCGCCCATAAGGATTTGATTTTAGGACTTTCCCAGAGGAGGTGGATGAAAGTGTCCTCCTCCCTCTGACATTTCAGACAATTAGGGTCCTCCGCCCTCCCCCAACCATATAGGGCCCCTCGGGGGTAGTACACCCTGTGAAGTATCTTTTTTTTTTTTTTTAAACTCTTTTTATTGACTTGACAGCACAAACAAGGTCCAGAGGCAGACCACAAGGCACCAGCATAATTTACAGACAGTATAAGAAAAGAACATATACAATTACATGAATGTAATATGGCAATAATCGGCAACACTCAGAGGATAATATACATGCCCCGGGGTAGTATGGTATTTAGGGGGAAACATCTGGGGATGTAGAAGAAGATGTGGGGGGTGAAGTCATGGCAGCAATATAGTCACGGAATTTCGGCCAGATGTCTCTTGGTCTAGAGTGGGGGTGTTGTATAGCACTCCAGGAATGCTCAGTGTCATGAGCCCATGTGACCGATCTGAGCCACTGGGTGTAGGTGGGCCCTCTGGGGCGAAGCCAGCAGAGTAATATACAGCGAACTGCCAATAGCATGCTGAGGCCTGCCAATTTCTTAGCATCACGGGAGAGCTGTGGGAAGTCGTGGAATAAACAATGCAGTGGAGTGGGGGTGATTGGGTGATCTAGAATATCTGATAATGTAGAGCAGATGTCTAGCCAGAATTGGGACAGATGGGGGCATAGCCACAGCATGTGTATCTGTGAAGTATCTTAAGTTGTACCAGTCTAATTCTGGAGTCTATTGCGATTTCGCGTGGGTGCATCAATATTTGGATCCAGTCCTCTGGTTCAATGGGCCCCACGTCTCCCTCCCATTTATTTTTAAGACTGACCAGATCCGGAGTGGCAAACGTGTTAATCGCCTTATAAAGAATGGTGTTGACTTTTTCGTGGATGTGTTTGTGGTAGTAAATTGCGTTCCAGAGGTGTGTAATCTGGTATGTCGTCGAGCTCTTGCCCATGTGCATTAATGGTGTGAGTCAATTGCAGGTAGTGGTAATGTTCTGTGGCAGATATTCCGAACCTCTGCTGCAGGGTTTCGAATGGAAGGATGGAACCATCCGCAATAATGTCTTCTATTGTGGTTATCCCAGCCTCCACTCACCGGGTCCATGCAGTCAGCTTCTGTACCTCCTTCAATCCATAGTTATGCCATAATGGTTGTGCCATAGTAATCCTGTTCCCCCAGCCTATGTGGGTGTGTGCCTGCCTCCAGATCATCGTGATATGGGTAGACATCGTTTGTGCGGGGGGTTCTGGTATGGCGATTCCAGTGGTGGGGTGCCTTGGATTATGGGCTCCTCCGCTCTAATGTGTGGTCGTTCGGGGTCTCCATGAAGGAGGTCATTGACTACGTTTAGTTGACAGGCCCAGTAGTAGGACCTGAGGTGTGGAAGTCCTATGCCCCCCTCCCAGATGGATCGTTGCAATGTGGTCAATGCTATCCGAGGCTGCCTGCCCTTCCATATCAGTTTCCTGACTAGGCGTTCTACCCGATTAAATTCCGCGTTTGGTATGGCTAGTGGGGCATTCTGGAGTACATAAAGGAAGCGTGGGAGCGCCATCATTTTGAAGAGAGCCGATCTGCCCCTGAGTGTGAGAAGAAGGAGCATCCAGTGCTGTACATCCCCGGCAAAGCGGTCGATTAGCGGGTGCAGGTTATGCACTACGTATTCCGAGAGAGTCCCTGAGACCCATGTGCCCAGATAGCGGAAGCCTCCTCTTTTCACCCGATATGGCATGCCCCGGGGTTCTGCCAGGTCCTCATCCTTCACTGGGAACAAGACTGATTTCCCCCAGTTAACTCTGAGTCCACTGAATTCCCCAAAAGTCGTCAACATTTGGGTCTTATTGGGCATTCATGATCTGGGTTGCTGAGATAGAGTAGCAGGTCATCTGCATATAGGGATACCCTGTCCTCCCGTCCGTCTGGCCAGCAAAAGCCCGACCATGTGGTAACCTGTCGGAGCCATTGGGCAAGTGGTTCAATCACCAGGGCGAATAGAAGGGGGATAGAGGACAGCCCTGTTGGGTGCCTCTGCCCAGTGGGAAGGTCCTAGAGGTCCATCCATTTACCCTTACCGCAGCCATTGGCACCACGTACAGCAGTTGAACCCAGCTGAGAAAGGTCTCGCCAATGCCCATGCGCCTCATTGTTGCCCACAGGCTTTCCCACACCACCGAGTCAAACGCTTTCTCAAAATCGATTGCTAATAGAGCAAGTGGCGCGTCGATGCTCAGGGCTTTTTCCAGGAGTAGATGCAACCTGCCTAGGTTCATTCTGGTCGATCTTTGCGGCATAAGGCCGCACTGGTCCGGATGCACCAGTGAGGGTATAACCTGTTGAAGTCTGTTGCCCAGTACCTTGGCCAAGATCTTTGCTTCGCTGTTAATAAGCGATATAGGCCTGTATGATGTGCACCGGTCAGGGGGCTTTCCTTGTTTGGGAATGAACACAATGTTGGCCTTTCGTAGGTCCAATGGAAGGGTGCCCTGTCCTCTGGCCGCCAGGAATACGTCCCGGAGGGGGGGGGCTGTCATTTGGTTGCTGCCCAGCTTCCTCCAGGTCTCAGCCGGGAAGCCGTTTGGGCCTGGTGTCTTCCCGGATTGTAGCTGTGACATGGCCTCCATGATTTCGGCCTCGTCCAGTTCCCTGTCCAGATATGTTGTCTGCTGCTCCGAGAGGTGCGGGAGAATGATCTCATTGAGAAGGGACAGATCTACTGGCGAAGTTGGGGCGGCGTAGAGTGCGGCATAGAAACTAGCGAAGGCCTCCGCTATATCCGAGTCTGTTTGGGCTAGTCCACTGGGGTCTACTATGATCTGCCTGACATGTCTGTGCCCCTCCTCCCGATATTCCAGCCAGGCCAGTAGTTTGCCGTCTTTATCGCCGTGTTCATAGATTCTTGTCCTTGACTCCCTATGCGTTTGCTTTGCGTTATCTAGCGCTGTGTTGTGCAGGGTTGTTCTGGCCTTCGCGAAGGTGCGGTGGGCGTCAGGGGTGGGTTTGGCGACATATCTGTTTTCCCATTCCTTTACGGCTTCCTCTACTTCCACAACTTTCCTATGGTGTTGCCTCCTTTTATTACACGTCCTGGCCGTTAGTTCCCCTCTAAGAACCGCCTTATAGGCTTCCCATAATGTCACCGGATCCTCTACCGAACCCGTATTAATTTCAAAGAATTTGTTGGATTTTTCTGTGATGTGCTCCACGAATTCTGGAAGGCCTAAACAATAATTATTTAGCCGCCAAGTCTTGGGAGGCAGGGGTCTGTCTGTCTGGAGCAGTATCTCCAGGGGAGAATGGTCAGATATGCCGCGGGGAAGGAATTCTGCCACTTTTACCCTATACGCTTCGGGAGTCGGAAGGAAAAAGTAATCCAGCCTGGACAGGGACGCGTGGGCTCCCGAGTGAAAGGAGAAGCCCTGATCTGTGGGGTGGAGGTCTCTCCATAGGTCACTTAGGCCTAGAGCAGATGCGAAGGTCGCTAGCCGTGTGGGTTTATTTGGGTTTCGGTTCCGTATGTGGGCCCGGTCCCGTGTATTACACATGACATCATTAAAGTCCCCCCCAAGGATCCATAGATCAAGCTGTTGTTGCGCCATCAATGCGGTGATATCCCTCAAGAGAGCCTCCCGCAACCCCGGTGGGGAGTATATCGCCAGAATAGCCACCACCTCCCCCCATAGTGTGCCTCTGAGTAGCACGAAGCGGCTGCTGGGGTCTAGTTCCACTGCCGTCAGTGCAAAGGGGAGCCGTTTATGTAGGAGGATCAGGACACCCCGGGAGCCCATTGTGTACCCTGTGTGATAAGCTAGTCGATAGTTAGTCCTGCGGAAGAATCGGCAGGTCGAGCCCGCTAGGTGTGTCTCCGTAAGGAGAGCAATGTCAGGGGAACGCCTGTTTAGGAATTGCATTATAAGCCGACCCTTGATACTTGAGCCCATGCCATTTACATTCCATGTGAGGATCTTTAGGGATCTGTGACATTCCGCATCTACCATTGGGACATATGCGTCTTCCCCTGTGGAGCCGTTATGTTGTTGTGTGGCCATTTCTGTCTAGGGATTCAAATTGTTGTGACAGATGCATGTGTGATATGTATGACTGTGAGAGTACAGTGGTCGTGCCCGGTGGGATCGTGGATGTTGGGCATGGTATGTTTCGCGGTCTTGTGATGAAAATTAGGGTTGTGTACCTTCCCGGAAAATTCCTAACATATAATAACTCCCCATCCCCCCTCCCCATACTCCTCCCCAACATGAATTATCTGTCGCCCGAACTCTGATGGCGCTAAAGAACTATGTCGCCAGATCAACTTGATATAAACTGTTATTACTTCCCCACGACTTACTACTCCTCCTTGGGTCAAGTGTCTGGAGTTGGGGGGGTGGCGTTTGCCGATGGCATGGTGCATTGATTATGGATACATATACTGCGTTCGGTCCTTCGTGCGTATGCGGCGGTGACCCCTTCCTGGAAACAGTCCAAACAAGGTGTTTGTCGCGGGTGCCTGCCTGGAAGGTAGTCGGTCAGTGTGCTCTTTTTGATATTTCCATCCGTTGTTTCGTTTAGCCAATGTCTCTGTTGCTAGGGATTGGGGCCTCCATTAGGTTCATTCTGATTCTCCGGTATCGGTTGTCGGGCGGGTCTTTCCTCCCCTGGTCTCGGTCTCGGTCTTCCCCTGCGATCTCGATCGGCCCCGGTCCAATCTCCTCCGATGCCTCCTGTGGATCAATGAAGTGGACTGTTTTGCCCTCATGTTGGATCGTCAGCTGTGCTGGGAACAGCAGCCCATATTTCACATTCATAGAGTGAAGCTTCCTTTTCAAGTGTTCAAAGGACTGTCTGGCCTTCTAAACTTCTCGGGTGTAGCCCGGGAAGAAGGCAATCCTGGATCCATTATACACTACCGTCCCTTGTGTTCTGGCCATCTGTAGGATGGCGTCTCTGTTGCAGTAATTAAGAATTTACTACGGGTTGAATGACCCGTGGGCAGGCGATGTGCATGTTCCACCGAGAAAGAGAAGCGAAGAGATCTGCCAGCCATTCCTCCAGGAAGAGTTCCATGCTGGGGCCCTCTGTGGACTCCGGCAGGCCTAAAATGCGAATGTTATTGCGTCGGGACCTGCCCTCTCCCTCCTCCACTCGGGCTTCCAGGGTTTTCAGGCGGTTCAGTGTTTGTGTGAGCTGCTGATGCACACCGCCTAGGTCATCCTCCATGCTAGATATTCACTGCTCTGCTTCTCCCGTTCGGGATGAGAGTTTTTGGAGGTCGTGGCGAAGGAACGAAACCTCGGTGGAAATAGTGTCCATTTTTTGCTCCATTGAGGAGCGCGAATTGGTGATTGTGGTCATAACGTCCTTTAGGGACAGGGGTTCTTCCATTGGAGGGGGTGTCGTCCCTGGATCCTCCACGTTTGGTGCTGTCTGTGTGCTCGTGGCATATTGATCCATGGTGCTTTGCGTCGTGTTTCTCTTGTTTCTTTCCTTGCCCATGATATGGAGTCCCACAGGGATGTAAGTGAGGGGACCAAAGGTGGACTTGTGGCCGCTTTGCCCCTGCTGTGTTACTTCCATGTTGCAGTGTGCGTGACTGCGGCTCTAGCCTCCCCAGGGCTCGGAAGAAGTTGTGGTTGTTGAGCAGAGTTTGGCGCGGGGTTCCAGTTGTTATAAAAGATTGTCTGTGGGGAAAGAGAGCTGCCTGTTCAGTGTTGGGGGCTCGGATCTATCGGCCTCGGTCGCTTCCCGGCTGCGTATCTCAGGTCATCTCACCTCCGGTCACCCACTTTGACTGTGCTGTTAGTCTAGGTGGTCCTGTCGCTGGTGGGTGTCCTGCTATGTTGTTCCTCCCTGGACGTTTCCACCGCCACATTGGTATGTGGGGGGGCTTCCCTCGCAGGGGCCAACCAGTCACGGGCCGTCGCGCAGGTGTCCTCTCCGGGCCGCAGGCTGTCCTCCAGGGGTTTTTCCCTTCTGGTCGCCAGCCCCAGGGGCTTATCATACGCTTGGGTCGGCGCGGCGGGCGTCCAGGTCCAGGCTTCTCGTCTGTGGGTGGCCCCGGTCGATATCACCAGCCGGGGGATTTTTAGAGCAAGGGCTGGTTCAGCAGGTTGGGATCATGGGCAGGTCCCTCCCGGCCTTCGCTGTGTTTTAGCGCGCTTCATTAGTGGCGGCCATTTTGTTTGCCGTCAGAGGTCCCACTCCGCTATTTTCCGGCGCCGATATCTTACTCCTCACGCCGCAGTTTCGATCCACATCTCTGTCGTGTGCAGCCACTGGGTTCCGCTGCACGAAAATATCTTTTTTGCTGGAATCAACTTCCCAAATCACAGGATATCAGCAGGATATTTCCCCCCAGCCAAGAGCTGGGGCGAAATCCGCTGAAGTCCTGATTTGGCGGACCCTTAAATCCGGCGGTAATAGCGCAACTGCCGGATTTAAGGGTTACCACCAAAGTCATGATGAGGCCCATAGTCGCTTCATCATTAGAACTGTCTTATTCTACTGTCATGTATTACACTTTTTCAAGTTCCATATCCCAAACTCGTATGTCTATTATGGTGATGTACCAGACTGCTGGCACTATCATTGCTGCATCTACACTTCAGTAAACAGTAGAACATATAAGTTCATTTTTTAGATTACTCCTCACTCAGAGTAAGGGTGAGTGTCCCTCAGGTTTTGAGTGATGGTATGCAAGTTGGCTAACGTATTCTGATGCTACTCCTCCAAATACCCTTCCATTTCATCTCAAGGTGAGCTTTAATATTGAGCTTCCCACAGCTTTGGTGCAAAAAGGGAAAAGGTGAATGAAAAAAAAAAAACAAAGGCACCGGATAGCTAAAAATAGACCAATGAAAATAACAACGTAAAAATCCATACCTTCTGTATAAGGCAACCACATACATCTTGAAGGAAACAAAAACAATGGCTCATCTAGACGACCACTTTCGAATCCTGCTTGGTTCATGTTCGTTAGGAATCCAGGTTCATAAAGAAACAAAATAAAGCAGTCAATCAATACACGTGGTTAGGCGTGCACCATAACAATACAGCACAAAGTGGCATTCAAGAAAAATGTGACTGCTAAGATTTCTGTCGAAAGATACAAGAACTTTATGATAAAATAGATCAATATTTAAACAACACAATGCCTCCACAGTACGCACCTTAAACATTCTAAAACCTTCTTAAAGAGCACTAAAACAACATTGCATCAGCAGGTACTTGTTGAAGGTCTCATCATCCCTTTCCACATACAGGAACATTTTAATGTTCGACACTTCAGTGTAGTGCCCTCAATATAATTATCCACAGCTTGTTCTATCTTGTTATTCTGTGCCTGCAATATCAACCAATTGCCTCATATCTACATCAAATGTTATGCCAAAAGAGATACAGTCTGATATAGGGCCTCATTATAGGTTTTGCAGTGTGGGAAAAGTGGCAGTAAAGGTGGCAGTAATTCCATCACCGCCACTTTTCCCACACCACAAAACTACAGGTTTGCCGGTGGATGTCACAAATTTACCTCCAGCCAAAATCTGGAGGCAAATCAGGCCCCCACCGGTAAAAAAAACTGCTGGTATTTCCGGCATCAGTATTAACAGGATATCAGGAAGTGGGACATATTACCAACACCCCAAACCATTCAATCACAATATTTTCCCTCTAAAACCTTGTCCCAACACCATGTTCTGTCTCATATCTTTAAAATGTAAACTGACTTTACAGGGATGTATGTGTTTTAAATGAGGTCACTTTCCTCATTTGCACATTACTTGTGCATTTTCCCCGGTAGTCGTTTTGGTTGAAATTCTTTTTTCAAATGCGGGGTTCCATCCCAGCCCCCATCTAACCCACCCCCACCACCTCATGCTGCCACCCACCAGACCCTAATACCCTACCCTTAAACACATAACATTATAGTGCTGCGGTCGCCGCACTACTGTTAAGTTGAGTATTGTGTTCCATAAGAAACCCGAAAAATGAATTGCTAATAACATTTAACTTGTATGACTGATTTGGCTGAAAGTCTGCATACAAGATTTTATGCACGTGCTCCCTCGGAATAGGCATTTTGGGAAAGATCCATTAAAAAATAAAAAGGTCATTAAGAATGTACAAAAAAGCTGTTTCGGCCTAGTCCCAATTATTTTTCCCATATATAAAAAGTCCAATTTGTTCTCAAGCCCACAGCCAAATCCGGTGGATGGAATTGAACCAGGTACGAAACAACTTGGGCACGAAGGATTGACTAGATTTCCAGGAGAGGTCGGGGTTATTCCGTCCAGTAGTTGTTAAAATATTTGAGAGAGAAAGGGGTGCACCTTCTCCCAATATTACCACCATATCTCCCATGGTGCTTTGCAGCAGAGAGGCTGACAAGATTTTCGGAAATGGAAAAGCAGCCATTTCCCCCTCAAAATTCTACTGCTAATAACCTTTGACTTGCTAGATGGAAATACCCACAACAGAACATTTGTCAAGGGCTCCCCTAAACTGCAAATTCTGGGAACAATATGTTATTAAATGCAAATGCTATTAAGAAAACAAAACACCAGTTTTACAGTTTTCAGTCCATTCATTTTCCCACGGAGAAAGGTCTTATATTTCTTGACTCGTTTGGGGTAAATCCATCCTGTATGTTCAAAATATTTAACAGAGAAGGGGGTGCCTCTGTTCTTTAAAATGTTTATTGGTGCTTTTTACAGCAGATAGTCTGAGCGAGGCTAATAGCTTTAGACTTGTTGGATGGAATTGAAGGACATTTTCTAATCCAAGAGATTGCCAACGCCCCCCCAAAAGTGGACATTCTGGGAACAATTTGTCAAAAAATGAAATTGTTGCTAAGAAGAGATAAAAACAGTTTTCAGCCTGCTGCCAATCGTTTTCCCATAGCGAAAAAAGTGCAGTTTTGGAACAGATGTAGCGTGAAAACCGCTTGGCAGATTTGGGGTAAAAACATTAAGTCATTTTTTAAATATTAAATGGTGCCCCCTGCTCCTTAAAACCTTTATATCGGTCTTGGTGCTTTGCAGCAGAGAGGCTGAGAGAGGCTAATACAATGTCTGGGAGGGGTCTGGGGTTATTCCATCCAGCAGTTGTTAGAATAAAGGACGGAGAAGGGGCTGTTCTCTTCTCACAAAATTATAGTTATATATGTGTTCCATAATACATCAGCAAGGCTTTTTAGAATTGCAAAAGCTGCCATATTTGCTCAATGCAAGAAATAGCATGGTTATAACGGGTATAAACGGGGTTACCCAACAAAGAAAAGTGGAAATAATGTCATTTGGAGGAGGAAACATGATGAAATGTCATCAGACTAGAAGTGGGAAGGGGAAAGAGGACACCATGTGAAATTGGGGTATTCGGGGGGCTGGGCACCAAGTTTGGAGCTAAAACGTTTTTGCATAACCAGGGTTATCCGGCGGGATAACCGCGGTTATGGTAGAAAAACCTACATCAGGAATGAAAGTGCATCAGACGAAAGGACGAGTGTTGGGGGATGGGAGAGGGCTAGGGAGGGGAAAATAACTTGAAGGGAGTGTGGGAAGCATGGCATGAGGAGGGGGCACTTGGAGGGAGTCACAGCACATGTAAATGTCAGGGTGAGTATGAATGAAATTGTGACCCATCAGTGAACGTCACATGGTGACAGCCACAGTGCAATGTCAACTCATATGTGTGACATACTGGGAAATGTACATGTGTGGAAAGCTTATCCGGATATCTCTCTAGAACACAGCAACAGTATTTTTAAATGCAAACTCCAACCAAGCTGGATCCATCCTTATATGCAGAAACACGTTTTTCAAATGTTGCATCTCTCTTTCTTGCACAGGTGATCTGCTATACAGGTGATGTCCCTCATAATGCCCTAAGCGATGTCATACGTAATATCATCAGTGATGTCAATTGTGAGGAAATTTGTGAGGTCATCAGTGTGCTTAGGTGCTGCGCAATGGGGGCATCATAGTTAAGGTGGTGCAACTTCCGCAGCTGCCGAATTTCAGGGGTTTTGTGGCGTTAAATCAGATCTTTAACGTCACCTCAACTAAAGTTTTTTAAACTGAATTTCAAGAGTTCCATACCATCAGATTGTTTCACCCTAACATCACTTCAACTAATGTTTTTTCACTGAATTTCAATGCTATTGTTGCACTGAACCTATTCACCTTAACTGTCCCTTAACTAATGTTTTTTCACTGAATTTCAAGGGTTTTGTTATGCCATACCTCCCACCACCTGTAATTATGTCTTTTTTCTGGTAACCTACCTGATGCCGTATTATTTGTTATAGATATCTGTTCTTGAGCTACGCAACATCAGGTTGAGAAAGCATTTCATCTCATTTTGTATTCACTATACAAGAAGGGATTAATAATTGTGTACTGTGACAAGGAAGAGCGAACAAGGGTCACCGGGGCACTGTGATGAGGAAAACTGAAGTTGTGTAGTTGGATACTGTGACAAAAAAGAGTGAGGTGGGTAGTTAGGAACTATGACACGGAAGAGTAAGTTGGGGTAGTTAGGGACTGTGATGAGGCATAACAAGGGATGATCAGAGAGGGATTGTTTTGAGAAAGACTGAGTTGGTACACACATATACCTTACACAATATAAACACAGAACTCCTTCTAACGACTACCCAACAATATGAACTTTTGTTCTTGAAAGATAATAGTCAGATCGAGAACTACGAAAGAACTACTGGGACGAGGAAGAGGGACGTGCTGATATGAGATACAGATCTTTCACTGTTGAGATTGAGAATTAATTTTAAAAAGGGAAGATATGAAGACACAGTGTGAACTGAGATGTCAAAATGCTATGAATTAATCAATAGATACTGAGAGGAGGAACAGTACATTCAACAATGCAGATTGAGAACCACATATACACCCAATAAAATAGAAACTGCATATTAATGTTTCAATAAATTTAGCTTATGTGATGGGAGGATATAAACACTACAAAAAACACTGATAATTGCACTCTCTTCAGGAGATAGTTTAATAGAAACAGAGACAAAAACAGACTATTTTTATTCCGATTTGCGATTAACAGGTACATAAATTCTGCTAATGGCTTGGTCTAAGGGCATGTGCACGGTATGAAATTCGAGAGGTTATTGGTTCATAGACACACGAATCACATATATATACTGCAGAAATCCTTATATTTCCTCTTGTGTTTTCTCGTTGTTGTACCTTGTTTTTGATTTGTTTTGTATTGATTGTTTTTTTATTCCCTTTTTAATGGTATTGTTATCCTTTTTCATTTGTTTTTTTCTTTTATATACCATGTCAGCAAATGGGTGAACATTTCAGGAGCAAGTTCCTGCAAAAGGCAATCCGCCTTGGTTTCAATTCCCTCCAAACCACTGCCGGACCTGCAAAGCCACAGGTGGAAGCAGGACCATCATCACAAGCTGCGTCAACTGCTGGATCTCTGCCATCTATTTCATTTGGCACCAATGATGGGCGTGTTGCTCTACCTTCCCAGCGTTCGACCCAAGCTCGAAACCTTCATCCTTCCTCACGCTGCCCACATGCTCCCTGCCCTCAAAACTCCCCAATTATAATTTTGGGGCACTTTTCAATGTTGATTCAAAACGTAATTCTCGAATCGCGTAGTGGCCACCTTTCAGAACAGCTTGCAAGCAGCAATGCATCATGGGAAATTGAATGGAAAAGTGAAAAGTGAAAAAACACCCTTTTTTTACCCTTTATATCTTTTGAACCGTAACATAGATTTGCACGAAACCTTCCATTCTTGGGGGGCCTGTGCCTTTATATAGGAATGTTAATGTTGTGCTGATCCATCGTACGGCTCAGAAGTTATTAACCATAGAATCTTCGCTTTTCCTATGGGTAACCTTAACTAGAGGGCGGTTATCAACACCCTGTAATAAAGAAATTCTACGGAAATTACCATAAGAAAAAATGCACAATGAATGTAAAAACGAGGAAAGTAACCTCGCTTAAAACATGGCATGCACATTACAGTGATTAATGACCTTAGATCTGATGTTTCATATTAGTCATGTATTTCTCTGTCGAAATTGTTGAAATCGGGTCATTTACCTGCACCCACAGATCCAGGGACCTGTCAAACAATCACATACGCTTAATTCTGCTTCTGCGGCTACCCAGATCTCCTCTTTAATATCCCCCCTTTTGTGTGTTCCTTTAGATGGTGAAATGGTTGGTAAGTCCCATTGTTTACAAGCACCTGGATGTGCTGAATCCAGGCATGCGTTTTACCGGGTGAATGTTGCATAGCCTCTGTGATCACTCTGTACATTTGCATTAATCTCTGCACTCAAGTGGCTTTTATGCAAAAACGTTAAGGGTGCCATGCAGGCTTGCTAGGACTGCCGGTGAATATCACTGCGCATGACGATGTGCTCCCAGAATTTCCTAGAACTGACAATAAAATCGTATTTTGGGAGATTTTAAAACTATTTGCACCTGAAGGCCCCCATGCTCGTGCACCATACAACACATCTGCAGATATGTTCTAGAAACCTCAATACATGTTTGGAAATAAATCTAGCTGGCCTACTCTATAACCATTCATAGAACAGCTTCCGCCCAAGTAAATATATTAATTAACTAATTCCACATCTCCGAGCAGGTCACCTATACATTTTGCTCATTACCACAATTGACCACCTTCCTTTTCCCCAAAGTTTAAACCTAACGTTTGCGCCCTGAAATAGTCTCTAGGTGCTATTGGGTTTTGCTGGACGCCGTTTGAGTTTAAATCAATCAATGATGTGTGGTCTGCGTATAATAAAGGCTCATTATTGTGTTTCTTTAAATGATAGTAGCCTGATTTTAGCCTAGTTCATCTACCAATTAAATCAAATAAAAATAAACAGCAAGTAGCAACTAGGGGGATCAAAGGCCACCACTGCCAACCCCCTTTATTAATCTCAACATTTTATGTCACTTGCCCTCCATAGCAGCTCGACCCAGACTCACTAATCTGCAGATTTGCACCACTTACCTTAACATACTTTTCAATCAAGGTAGACAAGTTCAAACAGAGGTCAATGGTCGAAATCCTGATTCAAAATTCAGCTTGATTTTCAGAAATTATTTAAAAACTGCTCTGATCTAGATACCAACCAACTGGTAACAACCTTCCCTAATGCATCTAGCAGTGTCATGTGCCTGTAGCATCCAGGATCTGTGCGTAATCCCTTTTCTACACTGGAATGATATTACAGTGAGCCCCGGATGCAGACATTGGGGGTCATTCCGACCCTGGCGGTAGGGGGTTAACGGCACCGGTAAGGATGCCGGTGTTGTTAACCCCCTACCGCCCTATTACGTGGTCCCTTAGCGGGTCCCACCAGGACCAGCTGGTTTTACCAGCCTGTCTTAGCGGGACCCTTTAAGGGACCATGGAGCTAATAAAGGGAGCGCAATTTGCGGGCCTGTTATTAGCTCCTTCCCCATTCCCATTAAGACCTATGGGGGCTCAAATGGGAATGGGGAATGGTTTTCTGAATGGGGACTTAACGGGTCCTCCAAGGTTGGAATGACCCGGTAAGTCCCCATTCAGAGACCCCGGACCCTGGTTTGGAGGCAGCCATGGTGCTAATAGCACCATGGCTGCCTCCAAACTCGGAATGACCCCCATTGTCTTCACATAATAGCCATAATACCTTTGACAGTGATCCCTGTCAATCATCCTGGAAGGAGAATAGCATCTCAGAATTGATATATTGATCGCCAGGCTTCCCCTTGTTTAAAACTTTAAAGCAGCTCATAGTTTCTAGGTGTGAAGGAGGAGTCATTCCTGTAGCATTTTCCGCCTGTAAAACTGAAATTGCTGCTGGTCACGTCAATGTTTAATCAATTCTCTGGAGCAAGCGAGTTATCATTTAGCCAAAAAATTCCAGAATATCTGTACAGATTTCTATTTTACCACATGTATAAATCAATCCCTTTGTTAATTGGTATGTTCCTTTTTTGTTTTAAAAATGTTTTAAATGTCTTTTTGATCTGTCTTTTTAATCTTTATTTCTCATAATTGTATGCCCTGTTGCTTCAAATTAGGGGCACTGGTGGCCTGATGTCTGTCCACAGTATCTGGAGGGTACTATGTGTGTTATATCTAGTGGAGGTTAGTAGGATCTTTGGAGTTACTAATGGAAATTAATAGAGGACATGTGAAAAGATCTTGTTTAGGGCAGCTTCCTTATCACTATTCCCTCAATGAAGAACTGCCAAATAACTTTCATACGGGTGGAAACTGGTACCAGTTAGGTTGAAATGGTTCAATAGAAGCGAGTCTCGCTTGTGCTGAAGGCACTATAGGAGGGCCGGGAGCCATTTACTGCTTGGTGGTTTTGCCTTAAATCGCTCCCTAATAGAGTGCAGCACTGTAAACCGGTTGATCTATCTCCTTTGGTGCTTTAGAACGTGTGACTGCATCAATTTGTATTTCACCCGTTAAATAATCAATAGGTAGCAATTCTCCCATCACAGCCCCAATCTTAGCCAGATGGTCTGCCTTATCATTTCCCTCCTTATCCTCTCCTGGTGTTTTTAAATGCCCATGAATTTTTCTCCAGTATATTGTTAAATTATTTTCTGACACCAATTTGTCTATGGCTTGTATCATTTTTCCATGTATAAGTGGCTTTTTGTTGTATGTAACCATGCCTCTTGCTTTCCAACCAGGCAAATACTCCACAAAGCTATTCCGTGCGTAGTCAGAATCAGTCACCAGGACAATTTCACTGAACTTTTTATCAACTGCAGTAGCAATTGCTTTATAAATGGCTGCCAATTCCGCCACCTGACTGCTCCTATCTCCAATCCTCATCCCTATACTAGGAACGCCTTCACATTTCAACCAGACATTTCCTATTCCTGCCACTAATTGTTTATTACTGTCATTTTCAATGTGAAAAGCACAACCATCCACATATACAGTTGGCAAATCCTTGCATGTTTTTTCATCAAAAGCTTTGTGTGATGATTGTTCAAATTCCTGCAAACTAGTTTCCACTTCCATTTCATTTGGTATTTGTTCAGCTGCACAATCATGTAAGTCAGCTAACCCTTGAGCAATTGGGCTCTTTTTATTTTGTCCATATCTCACTTCCACGGGAAAACCTTGTAATGCCAGCGTCCATGAAGTGATTCTGGATTGCGCTAGATTGCCTGATCTAATTCTTTTACTCTCTAAAAATTGCAAAGGTTGATGATTTGTTTCAATAATCACCTTTTCTCCCTGAACAATGGGGCGGAAATGTTGTAGCGCCCACACAGTGGTTAATAGGGCCTTTTCACATTCATTAAATTTCATTTCAACTTGGGAAAATGCCTTACTTGCATATGCAATGGTTTTGTGATTCAAATCGTGTTTTTGTGATAATACTGCTGACATACAATGTTCAGAAAAACCTATTTCTATAAAGAAATCCCTGTCCTTTATGGGGTATGCTAAACATGGTGCCTTTACAAGACATTCCTTCAATCTAGCCACTGCATCAGACTGCTCTCTTTCCCATCTCCAGGGAGTATTTAGTTTAAGCAGTTTAGTCAATGGTTGAGTGATTTCTGCATAATTCTCAATGAACTTTCTGTTATAGCCTGTCATCCCTAATAAACTTTTTACTCCTTTCACATTTTTAGGATCTTTTAATCTTTGTATGGCCTCTATTTTCTTCCTTTGTGGATTTAGCCCACGTTCAGTCACTTCATGCCCTAGAAAGTTCACTTTTTTCTTGCACCATTGTGCTTTTTGCAAAGATACTTTGGCGCCTGCTTTCTGCAATTGGCCAAGCACATGTCTTATTTCATCAAAATGGCTTTTCAGGCTTTCATTTTTTATCAGGACATCATCCACATAAACTATTGTTCCTCTTTCCGCTGCATCCGGCATGGCCTTTCTCAAAAATATGCCAAATTCACTCCCACTATTGATGTACCCGAACGGAGCTCTAAGCCAGGCATATTGAGTCCTGTCAAATGTAAAGGAAAATAAGTGTTGTATCTCCTCTGCCAATGGCACACACCAATATCCAGATGTGAGATCTAACGTGGTAAATACATTTGAACCATGTATCTGAGCTAGGCCCTGATCAATGAATGGTAGTGGCCATCTAGATACTGGTACTCTTTTATTTAACTCTCTTAAGTCTGCACACAGCCGCCATTGACCATTTGGCTTTAACACACCTAAAATAGGCGTATTGGATGTGCTATGAATGGGCCTGATTATTCCCCGTGATTCCAAATTTTTAATAATCTCTGCCAATGATTCTAAACATGCCAGCGGTAGTCTATACTGGCGTACAAACACTGGATTTCTGCTACAACCTTCTGGTAGTGTGGCCACATGTAAATCAGTTAAACCACAATCATAAGCATCTTTTGCAAATACATCCTTAAACTCCATAAATATTTCCCTCAGGTCGTCTCTATCCTTATCGCTGTCACATGCATCCGCTAAGGAGATCTGCTCTTCTACCATTCTGGAAAATTCTGGAAACTCTTCTGGTAAAGGAATCTCAGCGCTTTCCTCTAACTGTGTGGCTGTGTCTTTTTGTAGAGCTGCCACTTTTAAATATTTTGGCATATCAGCTTCCACTTCAATGGGCTGATTTCCTGTTTCATTTTCATTTAAATTAAA
The DNA here is from genome assembly GCF_040938575.1 of Ambystoma mexicanum. Taxonomy (NCBI): domain Eukaryota; kingdom Metazoa; phylum Chordata; class Amphibia; order Caudata; family Ambystomatidae; genus Ambystoma; species Ambystoma mexicanum. The sequence goes on from NC_090923.1 coordinate 668,206,274, forward strand.
TATTATGCAATCCTCTTGATGGCAGCACACTGTCTCATTTGAATCATAAGGATACACAGAATGAATTTTAAATATTCCTTTGGGCTGAGAGTCCAGGTGTTCTGGCAACTCGCCCTTGGCATCTACATACTTTTCAGGAATATTCCCAATCACCATGTTATTTAAATCTGCCGTATAATGTGATTTTTGTATGGCCATTCCTAATGGGGAGTTTTCCTCTAAATGAATATCCTGACAACCTTTATTATTTACCATGATTTTTACAGATCCCTCACCAATGTCTACCAATGGAATGTATTCATAATCCAGGCCTTGCTGTTTTATGGATTCATTCAGGCATACAAATGCATCAGAGCCTTTCATCTGCTGCCCATTTTTGCATTTCAGTGTTATTGCAAACTGTTTTGTAAATGCAGGAATAATAGTATTTTTCCTCATTTGTAATTCGACTGCATAAGGAACCAGTTGTGCACAATGATAAGCCCTTCTTTTGTCTTCAAATTCAGGTGCCGGACCACCTAGGCGTGACCATATTTTTTGATTAAGTAAATCTAACACCATACACATTCTGTGCATGATGTCATTGCCCATGTAAAATTCATTTTGTGCTCCACTCACTATCCATACATTATGGTAAATTGTTTTCTGCCCAATGCTAATTTTAAGCATGCATCTGCCTGCAATTCGGTTTTCAAAGTCTGGACTGTCCAACCCAGAAACATATTGGTTTTTAATCCTAAATTTCGGGATTTCTTCCCTCTCCATAATTTTTTGCAACAATTTCTCATTAATGAAACTCCTTTCATGTTCAAGTGCTAAAGTGGCTTTTATTGTTTTAAGATAATCATTTATACCAACATGAACCCATGGTTGCTCATCTTCCATGTGTATTTCTGCCAGAGTGGTAATGTGTTTTTCTGAATCTGTTTTAGGAGCAATATTCTGTTTGCATGTTTTCTCTTTTAAATAGAAACGTAATGTGTGCTCATCTATGGCAGTCTGCCAATCTTTCCTTGGGTCCAAGTATATTTGTACAGGTAGTTTTTCATTGTCGCTCTGCATTTTGTCTTGACACATTAATATAACAGTGACACTAGGTATGCAGCTATTCTGGAGATATACCTCCACAGCATCATTTGTTTTGGCAACGGTGTGACATTCATTTATATTGCTGTTTTGTGATTTTAGTTTCTTAGGCCTCAATGGTTTTTTGGTTAAGGACCACAGCACTCCATTCACCCCATCTATGAGAGGAGACAATCTTTTCAGGCAATCTGTCCCCATCAGAAATGGAATTTCACAAATAGATGTGATCAATACCTCTTGTTTCATTCTGTGCTTTCCTATCTTTATGTCAACCTCAGTTACACCTATGATGGGCACCTCCTCCCCATTAAAGTTATGCACTGGGCCTTGATTTGCCTTCACTGTGATCTGACTCTGTGGAGGCCTCCCTTCATTGATACTCTTTACCAGCTCCTTGGACATAATTGTGGCCTGTGCGCCAGTGTCAATCATAGCGAAGGTGTGGCATTTTTCTTCTACAGTGATGGGTGCATAATATCTGTCCTCAACTTCCTCTAATACACATAAGAAATGTGAATTCTTACTGATTTCAGGGCTCACCTTTCTCAGGTCTTTTTGACTTTTGGCTAAGCACATTGGTAAATGAAAAGACATTTTTCCCTCCTTTTTACCCATTTCTGTGCGATATATTTTATTCATTTCTCCATGTTCAGAGGTTTTTTGGAGTGTGGCCACTGTTCGCCCATCCATCTGGGTAACATCAGAGACCACATTACAACCTTCCAACTGAACATGTGTAACAACATCATTCAGCAATTTGTCATTTTTTAATTCTGTGCATTTGTGATCATTTAGTGTAATACCAGCCCTTTCAGCCTCTTCAAAAATATGTGGCTCAAAGAATTCTTCAGGTGATTGACTTGTACCCTCCTTGTGAGTATTTCCTTTTTCTGTCTGCGTTTGGTCATTGTTTTGCTTGCCCAGGGAAGGAGCTATGGCATCCCCACTTACTCCCTGTTCACTGGTATTCCCCATGCATGAGTCATTTTTCTTAAATCTGTTCCTTTGTTCTTTTGGAATTCCTAATGTTTCTTTTTCATTTGTGCAAATCTTTACTGTTTTATTTAGCTCTAAGTTAAACCGTACCTCTTTTTTAGAAATATTTGCACTTTCTATCACAATTTCATTTACTGGTACTTTCATTTTTAATCCATTAGGCATCTCAGAGTCGTTATGCAAAATTATATCAGAGCAATCTGTCATTTTGGCACTGCGATTATCATGAGTACTTAGTCACTTTTCGGAAGCCCCCTGGTCATTGCTATGGCCATCAGCCCCCTCTTTGGAAGGTTGTTTTTGCGCTGTATAGAGCTTTCCTATTTGCTCAGCTAACATTTTCACTTGGGCCTCAAGGCACTGGAACCTTTCCATCTCTCTAGGATCCTCTTTCTGTGGCCTAGGTCGATATTGGTTGTTTTCCCCCTGATTGGATCTATTCTGATACCTCTCAGGTGATTGATGTCGGTTGGGATGGTTTCTGAACTCTTGATTCATTTGTGGAGGGGAGCGGGTTGCACCCATCCTTTGATTATAGTCCCCTGGTGGGGAATCATTGTACTGGCGTGAATTGTAGTTCACGTTTTGCCTCATGTCCTGTCTCTCAGATTGTGGGTACTGGCCCCTATGTTGATTTCCATTATCAGTAAATCGATCCACATATCGGGGCCTATCCTGATTACCATATATCATGGTGCTGGGATCAAATCTGCTCTGTGTCCCCAATGACTGGTAGGGACCATCATTTCTTTGATCTTGATTTTGTCTCTGGTTATTGTTCATACCTGCCATATCAGGCCGATATCCTACCCGGGGTCTATCCCCTAAATATCTAGGGCTGATGTAGCTCTCTCTATTACTAGGATCATGTGTTTGGAACATTGGTACAGGAAATGGCGATCTTTGTTGATTACCCCTTTGTTCAGGTGTCACATTATTTTTACCTTGGCTTAGAGCAGACTCAAGGGACATTTTGGCTGACCTGATTTCCATTACTGTGGCTGAGGGTTCTTTAGATTTAGGCCTGGTATCTTTCATTTTATCACTTTCTCTACCCTGACAATAGAGTACCTCATATAGCTTTGTGCTTTGATGTACAATCCATTCAAGGGACTTGTCACGGTCAAATTCACGGACCAATTGGGATATGATGTCTTTCTGTAGCCCATAGAAGTATGCGGTTTTAAACTCATTGGAATTTGAGTCAAAAGATACATCAAAGCGAGAGAATGCTCTTTTTAAGTCTTGTAAAAATTGGCGAGGGGATGTATTAGGTCCAGCAGTAATTGTGTACGCGACTTTCTTTGCCTCCTGCAATGACTGAAAAGGAGAAAAATGACGCCTAATTTCTTTTTCAAACTCCAGCCATGTCATATTCTGCTGTTCATTTAATCCCCTTATGATGCTGGCCGTCGGGGCATCTAAAGTTAAATGAAAATATTGTCTGTACTGTTCCTTAGGTATCTGGAGTGCTTTAAAAATGTCATGTACCCCTTCTAAGTGATCCTCAATGCAGCATTCACCTCCCTTTTTAAATGGTTTGATCAGGGCTTTAATGGATTTCATTATTTTTATGGGGCTACTTGTTGCAATGCATGGAATTGCACTATTTTGTGACTCAATCCTGTTTTCAGGTGTATGAGATTGGTGGCTGCCCCCAATGGGAGTATCAAATCCCCCAAGGGCGCTGCAACCAAGTTCAGTCACCGGCCCAGCCACTGTAGCACTAGCTCTTTGGGCATAGCTAGAATTCACCTCCACTCCATTGAATGTGGTACCCTGCCGCCTCTCCTGGGACCTGGGAATGCACATTTGCTGTTCTAAGTCCTTACACTTTTTAAGGAGTCTGGTTGCTTCATTTTGCAAATAATTATTTTCATCATTCATTTTATTAATCACCTCCTGCATATCGCACATTTGCATTTGGCATTCATTGAACTCTTTATTTCTCTTGTCTCTTTCTTGAATCATTTTAATCATTTCTTGTTCTGCACTCTGGAGATCACCTTCTGTTTCGCAATGTTCTTTTTGTAAAATCTGCATTTCTGAAACAACCTCATCTTTATCCTGCCTAATGTGATCCACTAAGGCTTTTAAGTGTGCCAATTCTTGCTCACTATCTTCAAATTGTTTCTTGCTTTTGGATAACTGAGTATCAAAGTCTCTGCATTTTAATTGCATGTCTTTTTGGCATACATCCAATTCTGCTCTCAACATTTCATGATTTTTACTTGCCCCCTCTAATTCAGTCTTTAACCTGTTAATTAGCTGAGTATCATTCTCTTGCATTCGCAGGGACTTGTTTAAAATAAACCATATTTTGCTGCATAGCCGTATTAAACAGTCTTTCTCTGCACTTTTATCGGCTGCATTCAATAATCTTGTAAGGCAGACCTGAATTATGCTGCCTTCTGCAAAAATATTGTCTAGTTTTTCTTTCTGCACCTCACCCTGAATGCGGTTACTCCATTCTAACGTGCTATTCGAAGACCAATTCCCATGTGCAAATAACTTTGCCTCTAAATATTGCACTAGATCTGAGAATGTGGTTTCCCTTTGTGACATTCTGAAATTCGTTTTTAGTGGCACACTGCTATTATAAAATGGGTTCCCTTTAATGTGCAAATGGCAGTGTGAGACACGCTTGCCACGCCCAGTAGGTACTCTAGGATCACTTTCCCGGCCTGCAACGCACCATAAATATGTTGGGTATTTTGTGGAGATTTGGGGCCTGACAGTATTTTCTTACCGCCGAAATATAACTTAGCAACAATCACTCCTTGTATTCAGATTGGGCCATGTACAACAATAATACAGTGAACATGCATTATTTCAGCACCCAGGCATGCATATTTGGTATGCGTGGGTGGTAGGCGCGGTTGGTGGTATTTTGGTGAGCATAATTCCCTTGTTTTATTTGTGGCCCCAATGTCCAGAATCCCTTATCTTTGCTTAGATTTTTTGTGTGATCACTAGAGAGACCTCAGACCTACATTTTAGGAATACCACATTTTTCAGTGATAGTGTTGGTGTGCCACCATGGGCGAACTCACTGACTTATTTACGACAGAGAGCTATATATGGTAGTCTTGTGGTAATTTCCACTACCTTATATACGGTAGGGAGCTATGTTCAGAGAGTCTCTCTTCCCGTTGGCTCATGTACCTCCAACAAGCTATGCTACAGTCACTCACAATTATTCATACTGATTCTGACATGCACACATCTGTCTTAAAATGACCATTGCACTGTTTAAAAATCTCCCCACATCATCGGCATTGTAATGGTAAATAGTAAATACACCACCCGTCTGTTTTCAAATATTTTTCTGTATTATAAAAGTTGCATTTAAACACGATCTCATTCTTTACAGAAATAAATAAAATGGTACAGTAAAAGCATTGTCTATGACACACTGCAAAGAGCGTGGCGGAGAACAGAACTCAAATTGCAACATTGGTATTTGATTAAGACACGCTCTTTGCAGTGTGTCATAGACAATGCTTTTACTGTACCATTTTGTGAAGCCTGCCTCTGGCTCTAGCTTGTCTGGCAGGGCAGGAAGCGAGGGAGGTGTCAGAAACTCCTTGTGCTTAGTCTCCTTGGTTACAGGAATGCACCCAAAGGTAATTGGATGGCTGTCCTTGGAGGACAGCCACCCTGCTGTGTGAGTGACAGCTAGGCTGCGATGAATGGGAGAAACCTGCATAAAAGGCGAGGTCTTTTAGACAGAAGGCAGAGTCGACCACTGGATGAAGGAATCCAAAGAAGAAGTTGGAAGAGATGCTTGCTACAACTCCTGGACCGTTGGTTTGGCCGGTGTAGCCCTGCTGCAGTGCTGAAGCTCCGACTTCGCCTCGACTAGAGAATCCCTGCAAAGGACGACTTCTCCCCTTGGGTTGGTGGGACCAATCAACCCCAAGATGAACTTGTTTGGAAATCCTCTCATTGCTGGCTGTACTTCCATTTGCTGCTGCAGGAACCGAGTGCCAGGGAGAGGAACACCAAAATCAAGTGTATCATTTTGAAGTCAGACCCGAGCTCCAAGAAGATCCTCCGGACTCCCTCGAAGCAGAACTAATCAAGCCTGAGCCACTTCAACAGTGTACTGGAGCCCAGAAGCAAGGAAAGCCCGCAAGGTTTTCCAAGAAGCACGGTGGTGCTATTCGTGAGAAGCTGAAACCGCGAAGTGCCGCTGATCTGAAGCTTGCCCATTGCTGCTGCCGACCTTCGAATCGTAGTGCAGGAGTCCCCAGACATCCTCTCTCTTGTCCCCACAACTTAGGCCCAGGATCAACAGGACCTGTCATACTACAACAGGAACAGAAGCCAGCTGGAACCAATTTCTCCAGACCTAAGGTACTGTAAACTAAGGGGTACTTACCTCTTGTTGTGCAGCATTGCTGGCTCTCAGTTGAGACTTAAATTGGCTGCCCTTTGCAGAGAGAGTTGCTTGCAGCTTTGCCCATCACAAGCCTCCCCGCTTGAGGCCCAACAGTGATTTAATTTACCACAAAACTCTCTATAACATTGTGCAAGACTTTTTACTTACCTACAAGAAGTGCCTCAGCTCTCCTAGACTTTGCTCAATTGACATTGGCTGTCCTGGCTCCCTGAAGACTCTTCTACCTCTGAATTTGTGTTTTGATCTGTCCCTCTAAACGTCGTACATTATTTACTTGTATAGCTGGGGAAGGGTTAATCTACTTTGCATTGGGGAGGTTCTAACGTGCTTACCTGTTTGAGAAACTTGTTAACCATTGTTTTATCGCCTAACCATTTCCTTTGACACCAAATTCAGTATTGCTCTAAATGTACCAGTGATATATCAATGTCCACAGTGTCTTAGTTATTGAAGTCACCCGATGGTGTAGGTAGTGTCTGTGTGCCATCCCAAATTATAGTGTGTATTTTTTAAGTATATTTAAGTGTTACATATTTGCTCCCTTCTAGAAAAGGCTTATTCAAACTGACTTTTAAATTAATAAATAATTGTTTAATCAAGAAACCTTGAGTATAAGTGTTATTTGGATACTTGACACTGTGAAAGTCTATGTCATAACTCTACAGCTCACATTGACCCCTCTTGAGATAAGCCTGGCTGCTCAGCCACTCTACCAACTTGTGTAGTACATGATTATACCAAAGGTCGGGTTAACTATTGCCAAGAGGACAAGGCTGGTTCAGTCTCCCACAGGGCACTGCATACAATCTTGCCTAACAACAGTCATGACAGTAGAAAGGCAGGTAATATTTGTGTGGGGGTTTGGGAGGGACTAAAGAATTGGACCTATGGATGACCTATTGATGAATAACTTTTGTTGGATGAAGTGACGTTGGGTTTGGGAGGGGGGTGTGAAAAGGAAAAGGCAGTTGCGGTTTACATGGTGTACAATATAAAGACGTGGTATCTGTACCCACTGTGTCTCTGTATTATTTCAATGTGGTCTGCCTTCCTGCCCTGAGAGGTCCACACAGCAGGGGAGGCTGGATCGCACATTTGGCAATGAGGAGGAGGCCCCATGTTGGAACGCCCGCGGGGCGCACACAGCCCCAAATCACCAGAGGCAACACGCGCTGCCTACAGGAGGCCCTGGGCGCCCAATCAACATTGCGTGCAGCCCTGCTGAATGGGAGGGTGTCCTCGGACACATGGACCGTGCGTCAGCACGCCTCCCATGTCCACAAGGACTCTCACAATGTACTGAGAGGTGGAGGAACCACGTGCTCCCGCACACGGGGCGAGTGCTCACAAAAGGAGAGTGCCAAACCTCATTGAGCCAGCAGGGGCAGAACACACAGAAAGAAAGAGAAACCCCCAGCAAACACCACTTGTGGAGGAGGACCATCTCACGGCACAGAGGGAAAAGGTGCAATAGCCCCCAGTGGCCACAGACCAAGGTGGAAATCACAAATACCGCACAAAGCAGTGCGTACAATAACGCACAGGCATCAAGTCTCAGGAGAAGACAAAACAGTTGCGGCAAGGGTACGAGAAGTGCAGAGCAACATCTGCACTACACCATGACGGGCGACGACGCAGCATCCACGTCAGGAGGAGGCACAGGGGGTCCCGTCCTTTCCTCGGGGGCGGATTCCAAGTTCTGCACCTACCACATGCATTTGAACTGCGGGACTCCAGCAATCTAGGGGCATGATGGAGAATATGGCAGAGAGACTGCTTTCTCCGCTGCTGGTAGCCTTCCAATGTATCATGCAAAAAAGGGTCAATCGGATTGTCCAATGAGAATGCTCTCAGTCTGAAATAAGTCTGTAGTCGCCTCAGGAGATTTGAAACATAGTAAAATAAACATAACGATTTTTAGAAAATGCACTGTTTTTTGAAAGCAGAGGCTATGCAGGCTGTTTACGTCCAAACGCCTGAATTAATAGCCTGAATGAAGAGGGGTGATCAGAGGCGTTGCTAGGGGGGGGGGCTAAGGGGGCTATAGCCCCAGGTCTTTTGGTTGTAGCCCCGGATAGAAGCTCAAGGGATACAATCAAAAGACTAGATAGCCCCGAGTCCCGACAGTCCCAACATTAGCCTAGCCCCCAATCCTTTCCAGAGCTAGCAACACCCCTGGGGGTCATGAACAAGAGCTGAGGAACTTTAATCCCGGTATAGCCGGGGGCTGCCATGGAGGGTTCGGCAGTCCAGACGAGACAAGCTACTCAGGGTCAGGGGAAGAAGCCCCAGGGGCAGTGTATCCCAGGTAAGTACACATGTTGATGCTGGGAGGTGTGCAGCACCCTTACATTGCCTGGAACTGCAACACTATAACGCCGGACAATAATGCCCAGTATTCTGATCTACTGATTGGCTGAGGCACACCTCCTGCGGGCTCCTTCATAAAGCATTCAGAATTCTACATGCATCATTCTTTATGAAAACAGTTCAAATATATATACATACATACATACATACATATACTGTTGAAGGCATTTAAAATTCTCAAAGACTGTGCACAGAAATCTTTGTGCGCAGTAAGCACACAATTCACTTAGAAGGCATGTAGTGCCCTTTATCAAGGCATGTAGTAGGCGTCCGGAGCGCGCGCCGAGTTATTCAAGACAATGCCAAAAAATTCGTAGGGAAGCGAATAGAATTCATTTGACAGAAACGACAGAACTGTTTGAGAGGGCATGCGCTCATTCTTTTCAGAAAGCATATTTAATTGATTAAGAATGCATGACGAAATGCTCTATTTCATGGGCAGACTTCTTTTGGAAAGCACTCCGGAAGCGTGCAGAGAGCACTCCTCCATAAGACAGCTTGTGAAATTCATAAGAGAGTGGGCCGAATTTATTTAGGAAACAAGCAAGCTTTTTTTTTTTTTACAAGTTTACTCCAAGCCAGCAGCTGTGACATTGTATATTGCTTATCTTGTGTGTTCACCACAATGTTTTTAAAGTGTAGTGTTGAAAGGTCGTTTGCTGTGAAGAGTTGTTCACAATAAACATGTGTATTTTTTCTACAGATGAGTGCACATCCTGGAACGCGATCCAGTGTCCAGTGCTTCAGGTGGGCCTAGATGTGCCAACATCTGGACTCAGTAGTTCAGATGAGGCCACCAGAAGGCGATGAACGATTTGAGGTGGGCTTCAGAGGTAAGTTTCTTATAGAAAAATGGGAATCGTACTGCGACTCTGGGATGTCGACCTGGCACGAAACTACGCCTTTCGACAGACAAATGACAAGTGACAACTGGAACTGAGGACACCTGAACAAATAGACCGCCCGCGCAGCCCCACCACCAAATAACACAAAGAACAGGGGCGAGAGCTATCCTGTGCCCTCTGTAGAGCAATGCACCCATCACACAGACATTTTTCGGTGGTGCAACTAACCATTGACGGTGACACATTTAGACAGCGAAATACAACAGCATAAACATGCCCGTTTGCGGGTGGGCAACCTTGCAAGCAAGAGATGTAGCACTCACCAACAAAACCTGGCTTGCTCCTTTGTTTCTCCTATTTCCACAGACCAGGGCTTTAAGTGGGTCCGGGGCTATCCAGGGCAGAGCCTACGCAGGCTCAGAAATATGGTTCTGAGGCGGGGACTGGCCGCTACAGGACATTGCTTTTTTCCTAGAGCCTGAAGTTCTCACTCATGTGCAGAGCTTCAGGTTTAAGATAAAAATGTATTTTCTCTATAATGGTGGCGCTCGCACCTGTTAGGCATCAGTTTAATCAAGAAATGACCGTGGGCCGGTGTCACCATTATAGAAGAAAGGGTGAGGCCGCTGGAAGTCGAGGCCTTTATTTTCTAAAGCCTGAAGCTCCCGCTCATTCGCGGGAGATTCTGGCTTTGGGTAAAAACGTCTCGGCTTCCAGCAGCCTCACCGTTACAGCCTTAATCGTGCTGCTGCCCCTCACCAGGGATCCATTTAGCTAAGAGACGCAACTATCACTCGATTAATGCTGTAAACGTGTGGTGCTGTCCCCCACCAGGCATCCTTTTAGGGAGTAAATACAGAGATATGCACCCTCTCCTCAAAAGGGGAGAGGGTGTTGATCTCTACAAAGGGCTGCCTGGTGGGGATGCCTGTTACTCATTCATCTGGGGGTCATCGAGGGGGCATGGCCTAATGAGACAACAGGGGACCCTCCACCTTTAGGCCACGCCCCTTGATGAGTCTCAGCTAATTTTCCAATGTCGATTAAGGCACTGTGCCTCATTACGACCCAGGCGGTAAGTTACCGCCTGGGCCGTGACTTTACCACCATGGCGTAAACTACGTTTACGCCATGGTGGTTGGCGGACTTACCGCCCCATTCCGACCTTGGCGGGGCGGTAAGTCCCCAATCCCCATTTACCCTTCCCCATTCCCATTTTTGCCCCACAGGGCATAATGGGAGTGGGGAAGGCGTTAATTACGCCACCGTAAATTACGGTGGCGTAATTAACTCCATGGTCCCTTAGCGCCATGGATCTTAACGGCTGCAAAAAGCAGCCGTTAAGATCTCCATGGCGCTAAGGGACCTCGTACTCAGGCGGTAAGGGTCGGCGCTGTTTACGGCGCCGTAAACCCCTTACCGCCTGAGTTGTAATGAGGCACTGTCAAAGATTATGCGCAGCTCCTTACTAGTTACCGGTAACAACCCTTCTGGAGCTCTCAGCAGCACACAGTGTGTCAGTGATCCCCTGTGTGCCCGACACCCTCAGTGTACAGCACGCACAGCTTTGGGCAGCGGTGCGTCCTCCCTGAACTTCGCCATTGTAAAGTATGCACCCCACAGGTACCTCCGACTGTTTTCGCTTTCAGCAGGGCGCCACGGCGTGCCTTACAGGACTTGAATGATATAAGTTCTTCCGGGGTGTGCCGGCGCCGCATGGGCCCCAGCAATAATGTGGCTCCTGTGAAACCCTGTGAGTGGCACACTGCGCGATACAGGACGTCGCAACAATTACAGTTTTTTTCTTTCTTTCTTTCTTTCTTTCTTTAAATTAGAGTAGGCGTGGACGGACCCACGCAGGCGCTTCCCCATCCAATTGGATAATGTGCACCTATCCACCATTCAGCATTCAACCCACGTAAAATTCACAATTCCTCCCACCGCCCTGTCTGCCTCACAAAATCCAACAACACATTACTCCTCCTCCTGCCACTCACCCGTCACCTCCAAACAGTTGTTTTTCTTAATATCAGCACTGGCTGCCGCTCATTAGCCAGCCAGCGCTGATACTAAATATTTTTTTTAAACTGTGAGTAGCACGCCGTACTGTGCGCCGCAGAGTGCCACTCACAGGTTGTCTATTTTTTCTTTCAAATGAGGGCTGGTGCCCAGAGCAACCACCCCTGTGGGAGGCTGCTGAGGGGCACATCGGGCCACGGTTGGAAGCCAGGAGTGGCAGCCGGCCCCCACTCCCCATGGCTCCACCACCTACAGTGGATAGAACCGATGAATGGATGGAACGGACAGAGTGGACGGAACGGATAGAAGGGACGGAATGGATAGAATGAACGGAACGGATTGAGTGAAGGCAACGAATAGAGTAGAGTGAACGAATATAGTGGAGAGAATGAATAGAGTGGAGAGAACGAATAGAATGGATGGGAAGGTTGGAGTGCATGAAACGGTTGAAGTGCTTGGTAGGGATGAAGTACATGGAACAAATGCAGCGCTGGGACCAGATAGAACAGAGGAAGTGCATAGAATAGATGGAGTGCATTGAACGGAGGGAGTGCATGGAACTGATAAAGTGCATGGAACTGATAGGGTGCATGGAACTGATAGAGTGCATGGACCTGATAGAGTGCATGGAACCAATGAACTGGATAGAACCGATTAGTGGATGGAACGGATAGAGTGGATGGAGCGATGGAGTGGACGGAACGGATGGAGTGTATGGAATGGATGGAGTGAATGGAACGGATAGAGTGGATGGAATGGATAGAGTGGATGAAACAGATAGAGTGGATGGAACTGATAGAGTGGATGGAACGGTTGGAGTGTATGGAACAGTTGAAGTGTATGGAACGGTTCGAGTGCATGGTATGGGTGAAGTACATATAACAAATGGATGCATGGAACGGATAGAAAGAGGAGTGCATAGAACGGAAGGAGTGCCTGGAACGTAGGCAGTACATGAAAAAGAGAGTGCATGGAATGGATAGAATGCATGGAACTAATGAAGCAGATAGAACCAATGGAATGATGCAACGGATAGAGTGGACTGAACTGAAAGAGAATATGGAGGGGATGGAATGGATGGGACGGATGGAGTGGATGGAACGAGCAGAGTGGATAAAACGGATGGAATGGATGGATCGGTTTGAGTGCATGATTGGTTGGAGTACAGGGTATGGATGAAGTATAAGAAACAGATGGAGTGCATGTAACGGATAGAACGGAAAGAGTGCATGGAACAGAGGGAGTGCACGGAATGGAAGAGGGAATGGATGGATCGGTTGGACTGCTTAGAACTGTTATGGTATGGATGAAGTACATGGAATCAGATGAAGTGCATGGAACGGTAGGACGAAAGGAGTGCATGGAACGAAAGGAGTGCATGGAATGGACGGAATGCATGGAACTGATAGATTGCTTGGAATGGATAGAGTACATGGAACCGATGGAGTGGATGGAACGGATGGAGTGGATGAAACGGATGGACAGGATACAACGGATGGCGTGGATGAAACAGAAGGGAAGGATAATATGGATCAACAGACTGGTGGAGTAGTTCATGTAGATGAAGGATAGAATGATGCAACGAATGAAAAGATTAGTAAACTAAATAACGAACCAGATGAAATGTACGAACAGATGAAGCTGAATGAAAGGACAGGGTGAATAAAACTAATAGAATTGTTGGTACAGAGGAGCGCTCGAGCATAAGCGCCCTACCGAAACCCACCATATCACACCACCATGCTTACTCTCTCCTATACACCACCACTCAACTAGAATACAGCGATACTATGACACATTTGGTACAGCTGTTCTCATACTAACACCCGCCACATACTTCCCATCATTCTAATTAAACTCACCCAGCTGAGCACACACCACCAGCCTAAGCGTCTTCTCAGGCCCAATGCAGCCAGAAATCACTCTGGGTATCAACCCACCAGAATTAACACATATTTCTGACCTCCAAACCATCACACCTACTGCTAATAAGCAGCTATCATACAAATTCAACTCCAGCTGCACACATATCTGGTGCACCCATGCACGGTGTCCAGTCATAATATCGAAAAAAAAAATTAGAATGTCAAAAAAGTCGAATCAAAAATGTCGAAAAAAAAAATGTCGAATTATTTTTTTTTTCGATATTTTTGTTTGGGCTCTAGTTTATAGTTAAGAAAAAGGTAAAAACAAAAAAAAAAACCGGGGGTTGGGGGGGGAACCCCCCCATTTCGAAAAAAAAACGTCATAAAAAATAAATTCGACATTATTTTTTTCGACATTTTTTTTTCGACTTTTTGACTTTCGAAATTTTTGATTTCGAAATTATGTCTATAAACCCCCATGCACCTTATGCTCTCTCTCTCTCTCTCTCTCTCTCTCTCTCTCTCTATCTCTCTCTTCTCTCTCTCTCTCTCTCTCTCTCTCTCTGTCTACTGACTCGAACTACGGTTCCCGAGGGCGTTCAACCTACCAACGCTTTGAGATCATACCAATGATACATAAGGCGCTATATAAATGCAAAGTAACATAGCATAACATAACATACAGTGTACCATCTGAGAGACAGTAGCGTGTAGTGTAGAAGAACACTTTCGGAATATCAGTGTAGAAAGCCAGGGTGTGGTTGGGCATGCACGATGAGAGACTCTGACTTTGTGAGTGAAGGCAACATACCAAACCCCCAGAACACTAAACAGGATTAAATAAGGGAAAGTTTAGAAGACCCCTCCAGAGTTAGATAATAGCACCATACAGAAGCCACATGGAGTTAAAGGCAGTATCAAGAAAGCAGAGTTTACCAAGCCCTAGTGCTAACCGGGATAAGGGATGCTTGGGCTAGGGTGGCAGTTGATTTAGGGAGACGAGCAGGAGAGGGACGGTTGAAATTCGGCCATACTATCTAAATCTTCGGTGCCTGTGAAAATCCCCAAATAAGCACATTTGAGCTACCAATTAGTGTCAAAGTGCTCTTTTAAAGTGATGCCCTGCTACTTGTCGTGCCAGAAGCGGGATATCCCAAAGACCCTGAGACAGAGGTCAGTCTATGTCAGGCACGATGGTAAGGGTCAGGAAAATAACAAGGTTGACAGACAGACTTTCCACTGAGTTACTACAGAGGCCTCCGGATGAGACCTACACTGAAATTTGGGGGTCACGATTCTGCCCCAAAGTCAAGCCATAGTGTGGACCGGATTGGACCTGGAGCTCTTGGAAGGCATCTATGGAAGAATTGATCCGAAGTCAGGGTTTGCCCAGAAATGCTTCTTCGGCTAATGAGCCGGATTCAATGACCGTGACTATTGGGCAAAGTCAAGATAATCCTACTGAATCACAAGAACCTTACCATTACAGTTAAACAAGGCCAACCCAGTGCTCAGTTGATTTGTGAGCACCTACTTAGAGATAGAGGAGGTCGACACATCCTATGGAAAAAGCAGAAGCTGGATTTGGAGAATTTACAGACCTGTAGCAGAACCCTCCGAGCGCTAAAGATCTGGAGAACCAGGTTTTTGTGGAGTTTGTGGTGGCCCAAATAACTAATCCTCTGTTGGAGAAGGCTCGGAAGATCCTGGAGTCAGAGGAAGCAAGTTGTAACCTGAGAACTGTTCATTATATTGAAAAGAATAGACTTTTATACAGAGTCAGCGTGAATCCTAACAGGGATGACTTCAACTATTATCTGTCTCAACCTTTCCATAAAGGGGCAATGGAACCTGGACACTTTAATATCACAGCTGGACATTTGGAGCTAGAGAAGACCCAGCAGACCATCCTCAGTCAGTTCTACTTTCTTAGGATGTACACTGGCCTGTCAAAACACTTATCCGGCCAATGTTCCAAGGGCCTTGCTTCAACCTGTACCTATTATCGAGGTACCCTTTCATTGCTTTGGGATGGATGTAATCCGTCCTCTAGACCATTCAAATTGGGACACTGATTGATCTTTATTTTTGTGGTAATAGTAGATTATGCCACCTGATACCCAGATGCCTTCCCCATGAGAAGCAATACAACTAAAGCTCCACTGAAAGTCATAATCCCATTTTTCACATGAGCTGGCTTTCCAGCTGAAATTCTAGCTGACTAAGGGGCCAGGTTTATGTCCAAACTAATGACAAAGATGAAAGAAATGATCAAGATTAAACATCTCCAAACCTCCGTGTACCACCATCAAACGGATGGTCTTGTTGAATGTTTTAATCAAACCTTAAAACATTTTCTTTGGAAAATTAAACAAGGAAGGATGGAACTGGGATGACCTTATTCCTTGGGCCCTGTTTGCAGTGAGGAAGACTCCCCAGACTTCTAAATGATTCACTCCCTTTGAGCTTGTGAATGGACGGAACCCGCAAGATGTCCTTGACATTCTCATGAAAGAGTAGGAAGGCACTAATGGTGGGCAAAGCAGTGACAACTCCCTAATTCGGAATACTCAGGGGTACATGAAAAAGGTGCTTACGATTGACAAGAAAATGCTTATAACGTAGAAGCCAAACCCTGCACATTTGAATTGGGAGACCAGATAATAGTGTTATTACCCACTGCCCAAAATGAGCTGCCTGCTTGCTGGCACAGGCCATACACCATCATGGAGAAGGTATCCTGATTAACCTACAAAGTGTAGCAGGCAGATAGGTGGAAACAGTCCCTGCTCAACCACATTAAAAAATTGAAAGCATGGAAGAAGAATAGCAAGCTGCAACTCTTGATAATATATGCCAATAACACTAGGAAGACTCCTTTTCTGACAGAAGTATGAAGAGTAGCTATTCCTACTGGCTTACGTATAAAATAATACCAAGAGCTCACCCAGCTGATCTGCTGGTATGCTGATGTGTTATCTCTCAAGCCTGGCTGAGAGATAATCATATCATATCCACAGTCCACCAGGAAGGATAACCCATCTAAAGCCATATAGGCTACAAAAAGCTGGGAAGAACATTGTTCGGGAGAAACTTAAAAAGATGCTAGACCTGGGCGTCATAGAAATGTCCCACAGGGAGTGGTCATCTTCAGTCGTCCAAGTTCCAAAGCCTGATCTGTCCTGGAGATTGTGTATTGACGTCTGCAGACTTAACCGGCTCGTTCTACAGGGTGCACCCTGGATGTTCTGAACTCCTCAGACATCCCCTTCTCTAACCCTCTCAACAATCCTCTCTCTCTCTCTTTTTACTTTTACATTCACATATTTATTATAATTTATACAAAAACAATAACAAGTGGTATTACATCATTATATCATATTTACAATAACACATACAAAGTACATAGTATCACAAGCGTAGGTTAAAACAATAGCTCTGAGGACATCAATGAAAATAGCAATGTATTGATGCAAAAATGATAGATCCAGGAATCTACCCGAGATAACTTCATATAAGTCTCTTTTTTGGTTTCTACACAAGATCAATCTTTCTATTTTTGAGATCTGTACCAGATCCGTCATCCAATCTGAAATGGATGGAGTGTGCTCACTTTTTCCTTTCCTCTCACCTCTCTCTCTCTCTACACTTCAGGTCAACTCAACTTCAGCACTGCCACCTACCTTCTCGGTCAACCGGCCCTTGAAGCGTGTGTCAGTTGAGGCTTTCCCTGCTACTTTCTGTCCTCCTCCTGCACAGTTGGCTGACTCACACCCTGACACAGCCCTCTCTAACCTTCATTTTACTATCTGTAACACCCTAGATGTCCTTGCCCCTGTCATGACACAGCCCTCTCTAACCTTCATTTCACTATCTGTAACACCCTAGATGTCCTTGCCTCTGTCATGAGGATCTGCTTGAAGCCCAAATCCAAGTGCAACTCTTGGTACGATTCTAACTTTGCCATACTTAAACGCAAGTGTAGGGTGGTAGAGAGAAAGTGGAGGGCATCAGGCTCACACCCTGACAAACTGGCCTGCCGCCTGCTCCAAAGGCAGTACAGACTCTCTGTCTTCAGTTATAAGAGAGCCTACCTCCAATCCTGCATCTCTACAGCATCTAACAACTTGGCCGAACATTTCAAAATCTGCAAGGAGCTGGCCAATCCTGCTACAGTCTCTACCTCTCCTGTTCCCTCCAAGGCCCTCTCACCACTAAAAATCAGGACATCCTGTCCACCCTCTCTTCCTCTACCTCCCCTTCCTCCTCCTCTACACTCCTGGCCCATCTGAGGCCGTCTCTCTTCCTCCTTTCCCCTCCTTTCCCCTGTTCACCCCTGACAACGTTTCTAGACAATTCTGATTTATGAAAGTCTTGTCAAAGCAGGTTTTCCCCTGCTCATCCAGAACCATCAAGGACTACATTAACACCCTTGCTCCAGCCTTGGCTGATTTCTACAATCACTCCTTTGCTACTGGATCTTTCCCACTCCCCCTTAAGCACTCCCTTGCACACCCCTTCTAAAGAAGCCCTCAGCCGATCCTTCCTTATCTGCATGACTATTGCCTGATCTCCATCACTCCTTTCCTGGGCAAACTCCTGGAAATGCTGGCCATAGCCCAGCTTAATCTGCATACTGAATCTGTTGGTTGTCTCCACGACTACCAGTCTGGCTTCAGAGCTGCCAGAAGCACGGAAACTGCACTCCTGAACTCCTGTGAAGGCCCGCTCTACAATCTTGACTCTAATCTCCCTGCTGTCATCATTCACCTTGATCTATCCTTTGCTTTTGACACAGTCAACCATGCCATCCTGCTCAATCGCCTCCGTGACAGCCTGTGTATCCTTGATCAGGTCCTGGCCTGGGTGACCTCATTTCTCACTGATCCACACTCTCAGGTCCAACTGGGGTCTTTCCTCTCTTCTATCTCTCTCTCTCTACTTGCGCTGTTCCCCAGGGGTCTAACCTCTCTCCCTGGCTTTTCAATCACTACTTAGCACCTCTTGCCCATCGCATCGCTACTTTCCCCCCAATTTTCAGTGGTATGCCGATGACACACAGCCCTCTTTCAAGCTCCCCTCAGCCACCTCTTGTCCTTCTCTCACACCAAACTGTCTGGCCGCAATTCAGGAATGCTGTGCCGCCAATGATCTCAGTCTTAATGCCAGTAAGACTGAGATCCTCCTCATTGGGTCACCTGCTCCCCCCTTTCCTCTCTCTCTCTCTCTCTCTGGGCACCCACTATGGGCCCACTTCCTGCTCCTTCCTGTGAGGCTAAGAAACTTGGTGTCATCTTCGACTCCACCCTCTCCTTCTCTCCTCTCATCTCTGATGTCTCTAAGAAGTCAAACGATCAGCTGCACCTCCTCAGAGGTATTCTTCCTTTTCTCACGTTTCCCCAGAAGCCCACTGTTTCCAGAGCTCTGGCCCTCTCTAGGCTGGACTTCTGCAACAGCCTGTTTCTAAATCTGCCTGCCTCTACCCTCCGACCACTAGAGAAGATCCAGAACAGGACTGCAAGACTTGTCATAGACCTCAAGCCCAGGGATCGTATCTGCCAAGCTCTGAAATCCCTTCACTGGCTTGCTGTGACTGCAAGGATCAATAAAAGACCCTCTGCATCGTCCGCAAGGCCTTCTGGGGCCTGGGACCACTCTACCTCCAACATCTCCTTCCAAAACATCTTCCTTCTCGAGCTCTCTGCTCATCCACATCCAGCTCTCTGAGGGTCAGACGTTTCTTCAAGCAGAGAGTTAGGGGCAGATCTCTCTCTTCGACTGGGACCTTCCTCTGGAACAGTCTCCCTGCCTCTCTCAAACTTGAGCAGAACCACCTCCGGTTTCGGAAGCAACTCAAGACCTTCCTTTTTGCTTCCACTTTCTCTCTTCCTCTCCCCTGCTGATGTACCTGACTGCTCTGTGCACTGGTCACCTTGATACCCTCTGTAGTATGTAGTATGATATCGACCATCTATTACCTGGCTACCCTCTGAACTCGGACCCAGGCTCCTGCATGTCCAGTTGCCCTTGCACTGTCTCTGAGCTCCTCCAGCACTTAAGGGTCTGTACCTGCAACCCTTCAGACCCTTCTCTCAGCACTTACGAGCCACCTGCTGGCTGCACTTATTGAGATACCTGCACTTCTCCCTTCTCCCTTCTCCTCCCCCTGGCACTTCCCCTCTTCACCCACACTTGTGCAATCTGAATTACACAAGGCCTAGTAAGATCATTGTTTTGTCCTCCCTTTGTTTACCCCCCTCCTTGTCTTTTTGCGCCTAGAAACATCTGTGTACAGGCACGTTATAAATGCCATATCAAGTTTATTTATTTATTTATTTCCATTGTAAAGCGCACAATCGGCCCTTGGGCATTCTGGCGCTGTTGCAGCAAACTTGCTTAGTTACAGGGAGATGACAGTGTAGACATTTTTAATAAGGTGCAATGCACGTTATTGGTACGTTTTCGATAAACAGGGTATACAGAGTGGTCCTTGGCTACATTGGAACCAAATCAGATGCATGTTAATTAAACAGTTTAGTTTTAAGAACTTTCCAGAAGATTGTGTAGGACACTTCTTTTCTAAGTTCCGTGGGCAAGGCGTTCCAGTGTTTGGGCGCTAGATGTTGGAAGCTGCCCCCTCGGCTTTAGTTCTTTTGAATGTGGGGACGAACATCAGGTTTGCGTGTTATGAACAGATGGGTCTGGAGGAGGAGAGAGGAGTGATCTTTTCTGTTAGATAGGGAGGTGCAGTGCGTGAGATGCATTTGTGTGTAATGGCCATAGTTTTGAATAGAATGCGTTCCTTAACTGTGGTTGCAGCCCTCCCTGAATTTGAATCACCCCCTTCAGGCCTCTCCCTCAGTAGAAAAGCTGTGAGCTGTGGTACGTGGTGATACTGCTCCTACATGGAGATAAGAGTGTGTGAGTGTGCCAATCTGTGATTGCTGTACCTCTCGAACCCTTCACCGCAAAGTACGGTTTCTGTGAGCATACGCCGACCCATAAAGCTCACCTGTGAATTATGGAAGATAATCTCTCCGTCCTGCTACTTCGGGCAGGGGCACATCAAATGGGATCTAGTTCCTTCACTGATCCCTGATAAGGATTAGTCCAGTCCAGCTGCCTCTATACTTCTCCTTATGATTGATAAGTCTTTCTTAAGCTCTTGTGAGGCTGTTTGTTCTCTTTAATGTCTTTATATGTTGCTCCTATTTATGCCCGCAATAATATCTCTCTTCTGTTTTCTCCCCTTAGATGGAAATGCGGCCTCAATGCAGCTGTGAGACGCGAGACGCGGCCGCATGGAAGATGGATGCTACCGCAATGTTCGACAGCAGGTAAGTGATGGTTTAAGGAAAAGCGTGAAGCACAACCTTAAACTGGCTGTTGTTTTCGATGTCTAACCTTGTCTTCTGTTTTTCCTTGCAGGCGTTGCTGTCGACGATGGAGAGTGTCGTGCTGCGGTGCCAAGATGAAGATTATGGCTTTCCGGAAAAAGGAAAGATGAATACTTGGTTCGCCGAATAGATGTACAGGTAAGAACAGCTTCCCCCAGTTGGTAAGTATGCTGTCAGGAAGCAGGATATCCAGGATGCAGGATCTTCAAAGGTAAGTCTGACCTCAGGCGATGGTGAGCGTTACGCTGCTTGCAAGTGCAGAATAACACAAAGCGTCTGTCGTGAGGATCGTGCAGCTTATATAGCTGAGATCGTGGGCACCCCCATTAGGGCCGGAATACCAGCCACACCCTGCCACTCCTAGAGAGTGAGCATGTGCGAAGGCAATCCATTAGCAGCCACACCCAAGAATACACTTGGGGCTGCTTAATGGATGGAATGTTCAAGGTTAATGCATACTGCTTAATGGATGGAATGTTCAAGGTTAATGCATCTGAAGTGCTATGTCCATAATAAAAGCCTTTTGGTGTTAAATTGATGTTTTTGTTTACTTTTGTTCATGAGCCTGGCGCCAAAGTCTCCTCTGCATGCGACCCCTGCATGTCAGGCTGAGATCCTGGTGTCTGCGGAAGCTGCTGAACCCCCGACAATCCACCCAAAATGTGGCACTCTGAGCTGATAATATATATAACCGCTCAGTTTACCTCACTTCCAGGGGAAAGGGGGAAGGGACAAATTAACAAACACCAGGCTGGAAGCTATCAACTAGCTGGTTCTTCACCTGTAGTTAAAAACATAAACATATAATACACCTCATTACTCAATGGGTTACTATACTAACCTTAAAACTTTATATTCTTTACCAAAATAGTCAAAAAACCATACCTGGTACTTCTCTTCAGAATGCCCAGAAAAGTGATAAGCAGACAAGACTTCCTTACTTGTTGACCAGAATCTTAAAGATCTTTCAGCCTTCTCAGCAGGTCCATGAATGTAATATTTAACTTTGTAGTTCGTCTTCTCAACCTCCAGATTCTTGAACAAAGTCTAAAGTTCTTTAAATAAGTTTAAGGAAGTTCTTTTAAGTTCTTGTATTTATTTTTATATTTTCTTTTTAGAGTGTCTTTTACTCTTGAACGATTTTAAAACTTGTGGTGAAATCTTCACGTGGAAAAATCCAGCACATGCGCTAAAAATCCAAACCGCGGATAAAACGCATACGCGCTGAAAATCCAAACCACGGGATAAAACACACGCGCTTTAATCCAAGACGCGGGAAATACGCACATGCACTGAAAATCCAAACCGCGGGATAAAACACACGCGCTTTAATCCAAGTCGCGGGAAATACGCACACACGCTGAAAATCCAAACCGCGGGAAAAAACACACGCGCTTTACTCCAAGTCACGGGAAATACGCACACGCGCTGAAAATCCAAATAGCGGGTAAGACGCACATGCGCTAAAGTCCAAGACGCAAGTTAAACACACTCGCGCTAAAGTCCAACCCACGAAAAAATACGCACACGCGCAAAAACCAAATCGTGGGAAAAAAGCACACGCGCTTTTATTTTATCACGTGACACTTCTGAGAGCTCGCGCGGAGGCTCCACATAGATTTGTTCTTGCGCACGCGCAGATTCGAAACGCGTAATAAAATACACACGCGAACTCACGTAGCAAAACCCTCACGTATATGAACAGTAAACGCGAGTCAAAAAGTTCACGCTCGCGTTTCACTCTCACGCGCAGAGTCACACGCGCAGGCTCAAGGTAACGGAAAAATCACGCGCTAGTTTGAAATGATACGTAGGAAAGAAAACAAACGTACGCGCTTCAGTTTTTAGATACAGGTTTGCGATTTCAATCCTTTTAAATTAATATAACCTTTTTACAAAGTTCATCAAAACATGGAAAGTCACTTATCTTGTGATTGAGTCTTGAAAACTTCTTTTCTCAGAAAATTGGAAATTTCTCACTCCTGTCCTGTGTATCCACGAAACTCCATTCACGACTCCTGTTATATTTTCAAAGATCCCGCTCGACTGCTTGAAACTTGACACCCCTGAACAAGTTAAGCAGGAGCAGCATAGCACACGACCTCTCAGCTGGGCAAAGACGATGAAAGGCAGTTTAGAATGTTCACTGTCCTCCCTATAAACAATCTCCAGCCAATTAGAATTTAGACTGAGAACCTCCATCTTGGCTTGGGGCATTTTCCATAGACTGCAATGAAGGTTAAGGGCAAAATTGGCTGTTTAAAAATATAACCCATAATAGCTTCCCAAAACCTTTCTATACTAAATATGTGTTTCCCCTGACCCAATGTAAATGAGTATATGATACTGTATGTAAAAGAATATGTCACTCCAACCTGACAGTACCTGACACTGCATGCCTGTGCCCCTGACTTCATGGCCCCTCTCAAGGGTGGTTCTCCTCCCGGTCTTGGTTTGGTGGCATTATTGCAATGCAACTGTCTGATTAAGTGCAGAGCATCGACGTGTTCACTGGGTTCCCAAGTTCGGTCTTGAGGTCCGTAACCTTTACAGTCAATTAGGTAAACCAATTTTGATCGAACTACCTTGGAGTCCAGGATGTATTTGACTTCATATTCTGGTTCTCCATCTATTACTTCGGGCTCTGGCGGAGAACTAAGCCGTGTATTGGATTTCATTGGTTTGAGGAGAGAGACATGAAATACAGGATGAATTTTCATGTGAGATGGTAACTCCAATGTCATGGTGACGGGATTGATTATGGACTTTATAGTATAGGGGCCTGGGTACCTTGGGTGGAAAGCTCTTGGCCCCTTCAGGGGAATATGTTTGGATGCTAAACACACCTTTTCTCAAATCTGGTAGGTGAAGCTTCCTTCTGATGTCAATCAGCAAACAGTTTTTGTCTTTCCTTAGCTTTGGTCAGATGCTCTGTCGCCTCCTCAAGAGCCGGAGTGATGGTTTTATGCAAGTTTTTTATAGCTGGCATTTCCAGGGTATTGGGTGCATCAAATACTGATGTCCTCGGATGTCTTCCATGCACAGTGTAGAATGGAGTTTGCCCTGTGCTTGTGTTAACTGAGTTGTTGTATGCATACTCAGCTATCCAGAGTATATTTTTCAGAAGAATCCTCGGACTGTTGTAACATACACCTGGGATATTGCTCTAAAGTTTGGTTGGTTCGTTCAGTTTGCCCATCAGTTTGAGTGTGATGGCTTGTGGACAACCGGAGATCGATTTTGGCAATCGTACAACACTTCCTCCAAAAGGCAGAAACAAATTGAGTTCCGCAATCAGATACTAATATGGATGGAAATCCAGGTAATCAAACAATTTGCTCTAGGAACACAGAAGCGAGAGTTGCCGCAGTTGGGAGTCCCTTCAGAGGGATGAAATGGGCCATTTTGGAGAATAAATCCACAACGACTAATATGGTGTTGTATCCATTGCAGGGTTGAAGATCTGTGAGGAAGTCCATTGTCAGGGTATGCCAAGGTGCTGGCGGTACTGTTAGGGGATGTAGTAAGCCAGCGGGGTTCTGTTTCTGAGACTTGTGTTGTGCACAGACATCACAGGTTTCAATAAATTGGGCAATGTCTTTTTGCCAGGTTGGCCACCAGTAGTTTTATTTTACCTTAGCCTGAGTTTTGGGTATTCCTGGGTGTCCTTCCACTACTGAATCGTTGGTCATTTGTGATGATTTGCTTTTGCAGTTCTTGGTCTTGGACATAAAATCGTCCTTGGAAATACAGTAGATTGTCTTCGATGGTGAACTGGTCTCCTTTTAAAAGCCATTCCTGTTGTGTTGATTGATCCATCGGGGATTGCAAACTGGTTCTTTGGTCATCCACACACGTGGTGGCAGCTATTCTGGTTTGAATCCATTCCTCAGGAATTATATGGCCACGGGGTCGGATGCTGTAAAAGTCTCTTTTGCTTCACTCATGCGTGACAGAGCGTCTGCTTTCCCATCGCGTACTCCAGGTCTATAAGTGATAAAATCGTATTCTGCGAAAAGAGAGGCCAACGAAGTTGACGCAAGGATTGTGCTTTGGCGGTTTTCAAGTATTGCAAGTTACGGTGGTCCGTGATGACAGTGACCGTATGTCTCGCCCCGAGAAGGTAATGTCTCCACGCCTCGAATGCTGCTTTAATCGCCAGTAATTCCTTATATGTGATTGCACAGTTCAACTCGGGGGCTGAAAATGTGTGGGACCAGAATGCGACGGGGTGTAGTTGTCCTGTTTCAGGGTCTTGTTGTGACAATACTGCTCCCATGGGTATTTTTGAAGCATCTGTCTCAACTATGTAAGGTATGTCTGGTCATGGGTGTTGAAGGACTGGTGCTGTAGTGAATGCTAGTTTCATCTTCTGGAAGGCTTCTTCACCTTCTGTCGACCAATGCAACCTTTGATTTTTCTTTAACAAGGAGGTAATTGGATGTACAATTTGTGAAAACCCAGGTATAAACCGACAATAAAAGTTGGCAAATCCGCGCATGCTTTGCACTCCTATCATGGATGTTGGTGAGGGCCATTGGAGGATTGCATTTACCTTTCGTGTATCCATATGTACGCCTTGTGGTGTGAGCATGAAACCGAGAAACTCGACCTCGGTTACATGGAAAAAACATTTTTCCAACTTGGTGTACAATTGGTGTTGACAAAGCTTCTCTAAGACTGCCCAGACATGACCTACATGTTCTTCCATGTAATTTGAGTAGATAAGAATGTTGTCAATGTAAACAAGAGCGCAAACGTCCAGTAGTTCATGGAGTACATCATTCATAAAGAATTGGAATGCCGCGGGGGCATTGCATAGCCCTAAGGGCATGACCTGTTATTCAAAGAGGCCGTACTTCGTGCAGAAGGCCGTTTTCCACTCCTCTCCCTCTTTTACTCTTACAAGATGGTATGCTCCTCTTAAATCCAGTTTTGTGTAGATTGGAGCATGTTTCATTTGGTCCAGGAGCTCTGGTGTAAGTGGTAAAGGATATCGATTTTTTACTGTGATCTGATTGATGGCTCTATAGTCGATGCAAGTTCTTAAGTCCCCCTCCTTTTTAGGCATGAAGAATAAGGGCGAAGAGACAGGTGAATTGGATGGGCGAATGAAACCGTTTGCCAGGTGCTGATCCAGGTACGTTCTAAGATGCTGATTTTCCTGTTCTGTCAGAGCATAAATTCGGCTGCAAGGGATCTGGGCTCTGGGTACAAGATCCATTTGACAATCGTAGGGTCTGTGCATGGGTAGAACGTTGGCTTGCTCTTTTTTGAAGACATCCTGGTAATCTTGGTATTCAAGCGGTAAGGAGCTGATGAGGCCCAACACGATTCCTTTCTTCGGTTTCAGATGGAGGTCATCTTTTTTTAAACATGTGTCGGCAAAATCATAAGGAAATGTCAGAATGTTTTCGCCAGTCGATCCTAGGATTGCGGGTCTCCAGCCAGGGCATTCCCAATATCATCTGGAACTGAGGAGCACCGATGAGATCAAATGTAATGTCCTCTTGATTCCCGGCCTGACACAGAAGCTTGACTTTCTCTGTGTATTGTATGACCAGGCCTGATGATAGCTGAGAACCATCCACAGCAGTGATGTTTTCCGATTTCTGCTTCTGTCGGAGAGGAAGGCCTATTCGGAGAGCCAAATCATGGTTAATGTAGTTACCCACAGCTCCACAATCAATATATGCCTCCAAGGCATGTATTTTTGATGGTTGCTTGTGATTCACCAAAAGCACTGGAAGGATTAGATGTGAGGTCTGTACAGATTCCTTTTTCATGCTCGACAAGCGGACCCCTACACTTGCCGGGCATTGGCGTTTCCCGAGTTCTGTTCTTCTTCTTCATCAGTTTTGTCTGTTGCCCCAACCGTTTTCTTGGGTGGTTTTACCGGGCAGTCACGGAGGAAGTGTCCTGCTTGGCCACAATATAAGCAAAGCTATTGTTGCCTCCTTTTTTCCCTTCTGCTTTGGTAAGGGGACTTCGTAATCCACCAATTTGCATTAGCTCGGACGGTTCATGTGGTTTAGTCTGATTCTCACGAGGTCATACGTAAACTGACCATCCCTCTGATCTATCTCGATCCATTTTACGATTCTGTAAACTATGATCGAGTTGCATCATCAGGTCTATGTAGTCCACACACCTCTAAGGGGGGATTGACCACTTGCACCAACACATCCTTAAGTTCTCCACGTAACCCTTGGTAAAAGAGTGTAGTCCTGTTCTCTTCTGGCCAGTTAGTCTGGGCTATGAGACGATTGAAGGTTGCAATATAGGTTGATAGATCTTGACTCCCTTGTCTGAGTGACAACAACTGGTTGGTAAAGGGTCATCTTGATTTACCAAAGGTATAGACCAGTCCGCCGCACTACCTCCTAAATAAGAGAGTACAAATGCCACTTTTTTTGCTTGGTCATTAGGAAAGGCTCCTGGTCTGCACAAGTAATGAAGGCGACATTGGTTCATAAAAATAGCAAACTTGTTTGGGTCACCGATGAAGCGTTCGGGAGGGGCTAGAGGCACTGCTCCTGGAAGAACCACCTGAACCGGTGTTGATTGTTGTGGTGTGGAAGAATGAGAGGAATGGGTCACTCCAGGCAGTGGAACCTGTCCTGCATGTGTGTGTAGCATTTGTCTTGCCAATTTGTCAGTTCTTTCTCGAGTTACAATAAGATCCCTCCGTAATGCATTGGTTTCCTGTCTTGAAGCATGTACTTCAGCCCGCAATTCCCCTAGTAAGAGGGCTAACCGATCTGTTTCTGAAGTTTCCATAATGCCCAGGCAGAGAGTATTAGAGGCTTCACGTTCTGTTCGCTCACCTGGTCTTTGTGTAGGCGTTGGGGCACGGTTGCAGCCCTCCCTGAACTTGAATCACCCCCTTCAGGCCTCTCACTCAGTAGAAAAGCTGTGAGCGGTGGTGCGTAGTGATACTGCTCCAGCGTGGAGATAAGAATGTGTGAGTGTGCCAATCTGCGATTGTTGTCCCCCTCAAACCCTTCACCCCAAAGTACGGTTTCTGTGACCATACGCCGGCCCAAAAAGCTCACCTGTGAATTATGGAAGATAAGTTCTCCGTCCTCCTACTTCGGGCAGGGGCACGTCAAATGGGATCTAGTTCCTTCACTGATCCCTGATAAGGATTAGTCCAGTCAAGCTGCGGCTATGTTTCTCCTTATGATTGGTAAGTCTTTCTTGAGCTCTTGTGATGCTGTTCGTTCTCTTTAATGTCTTTATATGTTGCTCCTATTTATGCCCGTAATAATGTCACTCTTCTGTTTTCTTCCCTTAGATGGAAATGCGGCCTCAATGCAGCTGTGAGACGCGAGATGCGGCCGAATGGAAGATGGATGCTACTGCAATGTTCGACAGCAAGTAAGTGATGGCTTAAGGAAAAGCGCGAAGTATGGTGAAGCGCAATCTTAAACTGACTGTTTTTTTTTAATGTCTAACCTTGTCTTCTGTTTTTCCTTACAGGCGTACTGTCGACGATGGGGCGTGTGGTTCTGCAGTGCCAAGATGAAGATTTCAGCTTTCTGGAAAGTGTAAAGATGAATACTTGGTTCACCGAAGAGATGTACAGGTAAGAACAGCTTCCCCCAGTTGGTAAGTATGGTGGCAGGAAGCAAAATGTCTAGGAAGCAGGATCTTCAAAGGTAAGTCTGACCTCAGGCGACGGTGAGCGTTACGCTGCTTGCAAGTGCAGAATAATGCGAAGCGCCTGTCTTGAGGATCAGGGCAGATTACATAGCTGAGATTGTGGGAACGCCCATTAGGGCCGGCTTACCAGCCACACCCTGCCACTCCTAGAGAGTGAGCATGTGCGAAAGCAATCCATTAGCAGCCACACCAAAGAATACACTTGGGGCTGCTTAATGGATAGAATGTTCAAGGTTAATGCATCTGAAGTGCTATGTCCATAATAAAAGCATTTTGGTGTTAAATGGATCTTCTTGTTTACTTTTGTTCTTGAGCCTGGCATCAAAGGCACCAGGACAGTGTCCACCCAGGTCTCCTGTGCATGTGACCCTTGCATGCCTGTGCCCCTGACTTCATGACCATGACACACTGGTAACCAATGTGCTTCCCTCCTTGCTTGTGAGAAATGTTCCCTTTTTGGAATACTGAGGGCAGCTCTGACAGCATTGTTTTAGGTAACTTTTAGTCTTTCAAGGTTTTTGTTTGAGGTGCCAAGGAGTAGGGCATTATTATTTTTTTTAATTTTTTTTATTGTTTAATCAAAATTAGATTTTTACAATATTGTTTGCTTATGTGCATTTTATCTTAACTCTTTGTGTTGCACGTTTTGTCATAGGACGTAAAACAAGTCTGTTACTGTTGATTATAATTGTCTTTCTGCTTCTGATCATAGGTGGGCGTTGAGTAAATTGTTGTCGATATATTCTAAAATTTTGCCCATTGCGATTTGCCAAGATGTTCGATCACCGCCAATGAGCCTGCACCACCATGTTTCTTCTTCTTGTAAGATGTCAAAGCCCACCATGAGGGAAAGATATCGCTGTCTAATTGTGTGGGTTGCTGTACAGGTCATCAGTAGATGTCGAATTGTTTCCTTTGAAGGTGGTCCTGTTTCTTGGCAGAATCGACAATTGTCCGATTGCGCAAGACTTCTGATGTGCAGAATTTCATTTGTTTTTAAGAGATTTAGGCGTGCACGTAGGATTAGGTTACGGTCTTGTCTGTTTGGAAATTGCTTTATTAGATGTTGCAGTTCATTTCGTTTCTTTGTGTTAACTGGCAGATGTGAAGTTAGATGTAGTGTGCCTGCGATGTCTAATGTTTTTGTCCAATCAGCATCCTTGATTTTGCGAAAAACTTTGCATGGGTTGAGGATGAGTTCTTCTTCATCAGATCCGATTGTGTGAAGTAGAGCTTATTTTCTCCCTGCCACTTTGTCAACATGTCAGATTTGCCTGTGTCCATCTCGTATTTGATTGAGTAGGGCATTATAGTAGTCAGGCTTTGCTCCAACTGTGGCTCTGGCTATTGCTAATCAGTTGGTCTTGGATAAGTAGGGTTTCACTGCATTAACGATTTTGGTGGAGAAAGCTGAAGATGATGCAATGGCACTCACATGGCGTGTCATGGATAGGGTTGAGTTAATAAAGACCCCAAGGGTTTTAACTGCTATGGACACTTTAATAGGTGTGTTGTCAATGGTGAATGTCTGGTATTGCTGGCCAAGTTTGTTAAGCAGCTCTTTAGTGCCTACAATGAGGATCTCTGTCTTGTCTCCGTTGAGACATAATCCATTTGCCGACATCCATGTCTGGATGGCTGCATAGATATCGTCCAGGGCGGCAGAATCCTGTTCATAGGAGCTGGTTAGGGGAGTAGGACATGAGTGTCATCGGCATAGTTGGTATAGGCTATGCCATGCTCGTCCAAGTCCTTGAAGAGGGGGAGGGTGAAAATATTTTACAGCATGGGGGCTGTGCATGAACCTTGCAGGACACCACAGAGCAGTGTGATGGGGGCTGCGCGTGCCTGGTCTGAGAAGACCCTCATGAGTCTCCCCTTGAGAAAGGAAGATATCCATGCTGTAGCTTCGGTGGAGAAGTGAGCATTTGTGAGGTGTTTACACAGATTGTCATGGTCCACAAGCTCAAAGGCAGCCGACAGATCCAGTATGAGGAGAAGTGCCGGTTTACCTTTGTTCACTAAGTTAATTAGTTGGATCTTGAGATCCAATAGGGCAGACTCAGTGCAGTGGCCCGGGCGGAACTCTGATTGCTGCATGCCTAGGATGTTGTTTGCTTCCAGAAATTGTTGAATTTGAGTGTGGGCAAATTTGTCTAAAATATTTAGAACAAAAGGGACCGTGGTGATAGGTCTGTAGTTGTTAGGAGATTCGGGGTCTAAACTGGGACGAACCCAGGCTTCTTTGAGGCACGAGGGCACTGTGTTAATCTCGAAAGACGCGTTAATGAAGGATGTCAGGAATGGCGCTAGGGAATCTGTGCAGTCTTTGACTAAGGTGACTGGGCAAGCATCACCTTTGCAGTGTGAGGGTTTGATTTTCTGGATGATGTCCAGAACTTCTGACTCTGTTACTTCCCTGAAGGAGAAGGGCAATTTGACTGCAGTGGCTCTGTTGGATGTGGGGCAGGCAAATCATCTGTACTTTAGTGTGGAAATTGTGGTGGTCGTTGATTTTCTTTTACAGGAGTTCAAATTTGTTGATCATTGCTGTTTGTACATTGGTGCACCAGGATTCGTCTTTAATGACTGCTTGTGTGCTGGTGACTGGGGTGGCCAGTTCTTTATATATGGAGAACAACTCCTTGGATTCAGAGGTGGCGGAGAGCTTTTCATTGTATGAAGCTGACTTTGCAAGAATAATGACTTTTTTGTATTTTTTAGCCATGGTTTTATAAATGTCTCAGGTGAGAGCCTATGGTGTCTTTTGCCAATTGCTCAAGGCTGAGTATTTGTGGGAGCAGAGTTCCTTGAGTTCTGCAGAAAACCAGGAATTGGAATGTTTCTTTTTTTCACTTTCTTGACCACCAGCGGTGCAATGGCATCCACAGCTTTGCTAATGGTGGCATTGTAAATTTCTGCTAGTACAGCTGGGTTTGAAGAGAGTGGGAGCTGGAGGGCTGGGCTTTCTAGGTAAGGAAGTATCCTTTCTTTGGTTAGGTTACGGGTGCTTCTGGCCAAGGCAAGCGGGACAGATGGTGGTGTAACTTTGAATTTTTTGTTGGTGGGAATACAAAAGTGTATAAGGTGGTGGTCAGTCCAGGGGGTCGCAGTGATCGAGCTAATGTCCACACCACAGTTATGGTCTGCAACCCAATCTAGGGTGCGCCGTTTACAGTGGATAGGATCTTGAATTGTTTGCAGGAAGCCCAGTTCAAGTAGGCGTTTAGCTAGGGCTTTGACGTTTTTATCTTTTGGGTCATTGAAGCCCAGATTGAAATCCCCTAGAAGGATGGTTTTGGTGGAGGTTTTTAGGTTACCACCTTGGAGGTGGATTACATTGTCAAGAAAGTCTGCTAGAGTGCCTGGTGGCCGATAGGCAAGATGAATATCGATGGTGGTGTTGGGAGAGATGGAGATCTTGACTGAGATGGAGTCTACATTGTCACATGTTAGCAATGAGGTTTGTCTAACTGTTAGGCTTTCTTTGATGATAAGGGCTACTGCCCCTCCTTTGGCAATATGTCTGGCTATGTCTGGCTTTGCGGAGCAAGGTATACCCTGGTGGCAGAGCAAGAGAGATGGCTGGTCCTGAGGCTTCATGAAGCTATCTTTCAGTGATGGCCAAAACATCTAAGTCCAAGTTAGAGATGAGGTCATATATCTCTGCAGTGTGAGCTGGGAGTGATCTAGCATTGATAAGTGCATATTTTAGGGGGCATGGTTCATCTTTGGTGATTGTGGACCGTGGGGCAAGCTGAGTGGGTGAGGAACAGTTTGGGACCATAAGTGTAGTCTGTGGAGGTGCTCTGCTGAGGAGTGAGTGGTTTGGATTCGATTTGAAGGGGAAATGGTTAGGGGTGTATCGGAAGCGCTGACCAAGATGTGTTTTTCTGGTGGAAGTAGAACTGGGGCGTTTGTGGAAATAGTTGGTTCGAGTGCGGGTCCGAAGCCTGTTGAGTTTATGGGCTAGTGAGTATGTATCTCATGTGGTGAAAACTGTGACCGTGATCATTGGATTAAGGAAATGTTGTGTGTTGCCAAGCGGTGGCAGGAACAAGGTAGGGGGGTTGTCAACTGACTTAGGTAGTCTTGTGGTGTCCATAGTGTGTAGAGGGTAGTGGGGGAACTGGAGCTGTCCTGTAAGTGTAGGGAGTAGTACTTGAACCTTGCGAGCTATACTTTACATACTTTACATGTACATATGATACTGCACAGAATGGCACTCTGATAGACATGTAAGTTTGGTATACATACAGTTGTAAAAAATGTTAGGAAGTACAGAGTAATAACACTTGAATCTTGGGATCTAAATTTCACAATGCTCTAGCTGGTAGAGGAGTAACAAATACTTAGTTTATGGCAAGGGTATAAAATGCAGAGCTGGTGGTGAGGATCAACTCAGTGCAGAGTTCATATACATATAATTCAGCACAGATGGTGCTCTGGTGTACATGCAAGTTTGGAATACAGACCAATTAGAATTTTAAATAGTACAAGATAGTAAAATAACTGCAGTGTATTACTTGTATGGAGCCAGGCTGCACCAGCCTACCAACAGTGACGTCATAAACAGGACAGACGGCAGGCGTGAATTGTGCGTAACGCATCTAGGTTAGGTGTGGAGTGGGGGGCTGGATTGCAGACTAGACGGTTGGGCTTGGGGCGGCTGGTGCGGTAGCTGCTTCAATGGCTGGTTAAGCGTGGGCAGCAGCGGCAGCAGCATGGAGCCAGTCTTGTTTACTAACGTGGTAGACAGACAGGATGCGGGCAGGGTGAACGAGGCTCAGCTGGGACAGAGCAGCTGTGGCAGGCAGTATAGCATAGGCAAGTTGCTACCGTTACATAATGTACACAGATTTGAGAGAGGGGGATATGAGTGCGCATTATATGAATATATGTGGGTTTCTTACAACAGTAGTTGGGCCACGAGTGTCCAGAACATTCTGGTGTTGCACGTCAAGTTTCCAGGGTCTCACCAAAGCGGTAAGAGGCAAGGGTAGCCCTTCAGCCCTCCCGGGCCGACAGGCTCAGGACAGCAGGCCTTAAGCTTTAGGCCTTTGGCTGCAGGGCCGGCTTCCACCTGCCGGCAGCAGATATTGGGCCTTGTAGCAATGTAGGAGAAGGTTGCTTAGCAACCAAATAAACAAATGCTGAACAGGCGGGCAGCGGCCATCTTAGAGTCAGCTGGCATGGATTTCGGAAGTAGCTCTGCGTTTCGCACGCTTCCTAGTGCTCCAAACTCGATGCAAAACCGTGGCAAAGGTGGGTACAGCAGATAAAGTTGAAATAATAATGTTTTAGGCAGCAGGAACTGATCATGAAGATGCCGATCTACGGCAGATGCACAAGGCCAGTGTCGGGTCCCACGTGGCACACAGGATGAGCTTGTTGGACTCCCTGGTGGTCTCTGCAGCAGCAGAGCAAGTGTGTAGGGGCTCCTGCCCACGGGATGCAATGAGCACTGGGGCTCGGGACAGGGGGCCTTAGGCTTTGGGCCTTTGGCTGCAGGGCCAACTTCTGCCTGCCAGCAGCAGCTATTGGGCCTTGTAGCAACATAGGAGAAGGTTGCTTAGCATCAAAATAGACAAATGCTGAACGGGCCGGCGGTGGCCATCTTAGAGTCAGCTGGCATGGATTTTGGCTGTAGCTCGGCGTGTCGCACGCTGCCTAGTGCTCAAAACTGGATGCAAATCAGATGCAAAGGCAGGTGCAGCAGGTAAAGGTGCAATAATAATGTTTTAGGCAGAAGGAACTGTTGATGAAGACACCGATATACGGCAGAGGCACAAGGCCGATGTCGGATCCCAGGTGGCACGCAGGATGAGTGTGTTGGACTGCCTTGCAGCATCTGCAGCAGCAGAGCAAGTGTGTAGGGGCTCCTGCCCATGAGATGCAATGAGCACTAGGGCTCGGCACAGGGTGCCTTAAGCTTTGGGCCTTTGTCTGCAGGGCCAGCTTCCGCCTGCCGGGGACAGCTAATGGGTCTTGTAGCAACGTAGGATAAGGTTGCTTGGCAACCAAATAAACAAATGCTGAACTGGCGGGTGGCTGCCATCATAGAGCCAGCTGGCATGGATTTCTGCTGTAGCTTGGCGTGTCGCACGCTGCTTAGTGCTCCAAACTGGATGCAAATCAGCAGCAAAGGTGGATGCAACAGGTAAAGATGCAATAAGAATGTTTTAGGCAGCAGGAACTGTTCATGAAGACGCTAATCTACGGCAGATGCACGAGGCCGATGTCGGGTCCACATGGCAATCAGGATGAGCGTGTTGGTTGGACTCCCTGGAGGTCTCTGCAGCAGCAGAGCAAGTGTGTAGGGGCTCCTGCCCACTGGATGCAATGTGCACTGGAGCTCGGGACAGGGGGCCTTAAACTTTGAAGCTTCGGCTACAGGGCCGGCTTCCGCCTGCCGGCGACAGCTATTGGGCCTTGCAGCAACATAGGAGGAGGTTGCTGAGCAACCAAATAAAGAAATGCCAAACGGGCGGGCAGCAGCCATCTTAGAGTCAGCTGGCATGGATTTTGGCTGTAGCTCGGCATGTCGCACGCTGCCTAGTGCTCCAAACTGGATGCAAATCAGCTGCAAAGTCGGGTGCAGCAGGTAAAGGTGCAGTAATAATGTTTTAGGCAGCAGGAACTGTTCATGAAGACGCTGATCTATTGCAGATGCACGAGGCCAATATCGGGTCCCAGGTGGCAATCAGGATGAGCTTGTTGGACTCCCTGGAGGTCTCTGCAGCAGCAGAGCAAGTGTGTAGGGGCTCCTTGCCACGGGATGCAATGAGCACTGGAGCTCGGGACAGGGGGCCTTAAACTTTGAAGCTTCGGCTACAGGGCCGGCTTCCGCCTGCCGGCGACAGCTATTGGGCCTTGCAGCAACATAGGAGGAGGTTGCTGAGCAACCAAATAAAGAAATGTCAAACGGGCGGGCGGCAGCCATCTTAGAGTCAGCTGGCATGGATTTTGGCTGTAGCTCGGCATGTCGCACGCTGCCTAGTGCTCCAAACTGGATGCAAATCAGCTGCAAAGTCGGGTGCAGCAGGTAAAGGTGCAGTAATAATGTTTTAGGCAGCAGGAACTGTTCATGAAGACGCTGATCTATTGCAGATGCACGAGGCCAATATCGGGTCCCAGGTGGCAATCAGGATGAGCTTGTTGGACTCCCTGGAGGTCTCTGCAGCAGCAGAGCAAGTGTGTAGGGGCTCCTTGCCACGGGATGCAATGAGCACTGGGGCTCGGGACAGGGGGCCTTAAGCTTTGAGGCTTTGGCTGCAGGGCCGGCTTCCGCCTGCCGGCGACAGCTACTGGGCCTTGCAGCAACATAGCAGAAGGTCGGGTCCTACCTAGGACGCACGATGTCAGAGTGCTACCAGAACGATCCAAAGTAGACGCAGTACAACAGGTAAAAAGACCCAGAAAAAGAGGAATGTGCAAGCCTTATTGGGACTCACCGGCTATTACCGCTGGTACATACCGAAGTTCTCCAAATTAGCCTTTGACGGATTGGTTGATGATAGAATGTCCTAATAAGATCTGCTGGGACGAGTCAGCCCAAATATCTTTCAAACAGCTCAACGAGGTTTTATGTAAACAACCTACTCTCTTAATGCCAGATTTCTCAAAGGAATTCATCCTTCAGGCAGATGCATCTACAATGAGGGGGGGCACTGCCCTGTCCCATGTAGAAAAGAGACAAAAAACCAATCATATATTTCAGCCAAAAACTCCAGCTGAGATTCCTGCATTTCTCTCTGTTGAACCACTGCAAACCATGATTCGAGCCTGTTCGACAGCATTAAACTATCAGGATCCTCCAGAGCTACCTTTGACACTCCTCCAATCTTCAAACCACTAAAATGCATGTTCAAACCAGTTTAACCCTGCATCGTGCCAGCTAAGTGCGTCATTGCCTTAGCTAGAATTCAAAGCTCCACATTGCACCTGCCACCTTTGAACCCCAGTCACCAGGCCAGCATCTTTGCTCTCATCTTCATTGCCAGTTGAAACGACCCTGGTGGAACATCGAACCATGACTATCATACAGTGCCTCAAACCACCAGACTTCAACTACGCATCCAGTCTCTAGCATCTTCACTGTCCAACCGCCCCTTGCGATGCTCAAAATCTGCCCAGCTTCAAGAATTGGTTCAAGGTGCAACGAGCTCCATTTCAACCCCTGCATGACACTGCACCCTATCTAGAAAAGCACGACTGGCACATTCAAGAGTTTGAAACTGCACAAACAACACCTAGAAGCCTGGTTTGTTGTTGTCAAACCACTAAGACCAGCAAAAGGTACTATTGACTGATAACAACCTGCCACCATCCAATTTTTGGGCCCTAGAGACGGGCTAGGTCACCATTAATCCCTTTTTCATGCAAGTACATGTCCGTTTTTACAATCATAGCAGTCACCCCCATGCTTCATTACCCAGGGTGCTGCATCCTCTATCTTTGCATAGTCTATGTTAATTCCATAGTTGTGGTTTTTGTTCAGTGTTTTTCTATTTAGTTTTCTTGTAGATGGTGTGTTTAAATAAAATACATATATTTTTAAAGACCCTTGATTAGACATTGCCTTTTGGACTGTTATGTTTTGTGGTTTGGGTTGTGACAGAATCACATTCACACCCCTCTTGAGAATATAGCCTTCCCTCAGCCAATGTATTTACAAAAGGCAAAAGAGTTATATCTTTTAACTGTTGGTCTAAAGAAGTGTGAGGACTGAGTAAGGGGTATTACTACTACTCACCCTTGTATTACCTTGTATACCTCCAGAGCAGAGAAGAAGCCATTTTGTCACAGATATACACTATGATATGAACAGCTGCTCATTGGGCTTGGCTTACAGCTTTGCCCTGGGTCACCTAAACCCACTGATATGGACCTTTGCCAGGGAGACTGAGGCATGGGATCTGGCCATGTCTCTGACCATCCCAAGCCACCCAGAGTGGCCACTAGACATGGCTGTGACACATGCTTCCTCCCCCAGCCACCTGGCCATATGCCCATGTCCTCCAATGTCACCTGGAGTTGCCACTGGAAATGGCCTGTGGGCACGGCCATTGTCCAGCTCGCCATTCCAGCTCCCTAGGTTTCTGGTTTGGCCACTTTGATAGTTTGCTGCTTATTTGGCCATCTGCCATGGCTTGCAGTCATGTCCTCTCGCCAATGTGCCTGGGGCTTGGCCTCTGGCCCTGATCCTAGCCCTCACAAGCTACCCAACATTCATTTAAATTGTTAGCAGATTTTGCATTTGGTGAACAAACATTAACTTAAAATGCAAATGTTGGCAAAACTTGCACAATTTGGTGTTTTAAAAAAAATGTTTACAATATAATTGTTTATGGGTGCTTGAGGAATTCGGCAAGCAGACCTGCAGCTTTTTTGTATTTTTGGTGGATTGTCTCAGTAGTGAGTGTGGTGATGTAACTCCGCTGCGTGTGCATAATAAACGGGGGGGGCGTGGGATCACTAGTGCGACCTTGGTGTCTGGACCGTGAGCACCGTGTTGAGTGTGTTCTGTGTGCTGGGGGTGGGGGACGACTCACGGGGCCGGATGGGCACAGCAGTCACTTACTACATTGGCGATGAGGTTGCAAGGTCGATCCAACGCGCAAACCCGCAGGGCATAGGCAGTGAGTATTCTCAAACTCTTATCTCATGGGTTCCATGCCCCGGAGTCAGCGATCGCAACGTGGACGGCCGCCATTTTGTCTGCATGTGGTGTAGAAGGTTGTGGCTCCCCTGGGGAGTGCTTGTGCGTCTCCCATGTCAATTTCTGGAACCCCTCAGAAGGGGGGTGATATTCTGTTCTTCAAAACAGGACTTAAGGATGTTTTCTGGACTTTTCTCTTCATTGATGAGGTGAGGAGAGGGGTGAGGCCTAAGGAATAATGTTTTCCTTTTTTCCCATCCATTTAAATTTTTGGGGACTCTGCTTTGAGCGCTGGGAAGAGGCACTTCCTGGCTGTTTGAACACTAGAGGAGGGGACAATTTTTACAGCATCACGAGGGTGGAGTTAGACTGGTCTCGACTTGGAGGAGGAAGGGCTTCCTGCCTGCCTTTGAACACTTGGTGGAATGTGGCTCGTTTAGCATGCTCAATATTTGCGTGTAGTCTGTCTGGAGGAGTGCCTTTGTGAGTTGCAGCCCCGGATTCCACATGGGGTGCTCGTGCGCTCACCATCACGGGTGACCAGGAGGATGGTGGAGGACCACAGGCGTCAGCAGGGCCAGCGGCCCCAGTGGGTGCACGTGTGTCAAGACAGCAGAGGGCGATTACACCGATGCCTGAATTTGATGTTTCTAGGGCCCTGTCAAGCCTTGGACCGAGGTGGATACTCTGAATAGACCATCTGAACATGTATTTCCGGGCTACGGGCGAGACGGATGATGACAGTAAAGTAGCCATGCTTCTGTCCTCAGCAGGCCTGGTAGTGCACAAAATGTTTCAATCCTTTCAGCCAGTGGATGTGTCATACGCAGAAGCCAAGAATGCTTTGCGTGAACACTTTATGCTGCTTGCCATCACGGACTATGGGGGTCATTACAACCCTGGCGATAGGGGGTTAATGGGGCCAGTAGAGCTGCCTGCCCCGTTAACCCCTTACTGCCTCATTATGAGGTCCGCTCACGGGACCCACTAAGGACGACTGGTTAA
Organism: Ambystoma mexicanum; assembly: GCF_040938575.1. NCBI lineage: Eukaryota > Metazoa > Chordata > Amphibia > Caudata > Ambystomatidae > Ambystoma > Ambystoma mexicanum. Next base: position 668,245,588 of record NC_090923.1, read on the forward strand.
ACCAGGTGTCCTTAGAAGGTCCCGCGAGTGGTCCAGCATGCTAACAATGGGCCCGTCATTAACGGGCCCGTTGTTAGCATGCTCCCCATTCCCATTGAGCCCTATGAGGGATCGAATGGGAATGGGGATTGGTTCCCTGAATGGGAAAATACCGGGCCCTCCAAGGTCGGAATGGTCCGGTGTTTCCCCATTCAGGGAACCCAGACCCGGTACCCGGAATGGGGGTAGCCATGCCGCAAATACTACCTCCAATGTTGAAATGACCCCCATTAGGGGCCTCATTAGGAGTTTGGAGGTAGCCATGCCGTTTTTAGCGGCATGGCTACCCCCCGAACCGGGTCTGGTTCCCGAAAAAAGGGAATTACTGGGCCATTCTGACTATTGTGGGCCCGCTAATTCCGTATTCTTGGGACCCGGACCCAGTACATCCCCATTCCCATTTGAGCCCCCATAGGGCTCAATGGGAATGGGGAGGATGCTAACAACGGGCCCGTTAGTGACTGGTCCGTTGTTAGCATCCTGGTCTGCTCGTGGGTGCCGGTATGCATGTCTGGCCAGACCACACGTGCAGTCCGGCACCCACAAGCAGACCTCGTAATGAGGTGGTTGAGTGAGAACGGCGCTGGCAACTCTACCGGCGCCGTTATCACTCTACCGCCTGGGTCGTAATAAGGTCCAATGTTGCATTGGTGGACCAAGGAGAAGAAGGACTGACTCAGAAAGCGGAATATGAGGCTGAAAATATCTTCTTCATATCCAGCGTCAGTGCGCTGCGCTGCACCACCAGAAGGCAACCGCAGTGTTTGGTACAGGTCAATGAGTCAACAGTGCCTGTGCTGGTGAACACGCGGGCTTCGGTGAATGTGATGGCAAAAGTAAATTATGATGCCATGTTGGTGCCACCCATGCTGCCGAAGCCGAGAGCTCAGATCTTCACGTTTGATGGTGAGCAGCCCATTCCATTGGCCGGAGCATTTCTGGCAAAGGTCGAGCATGGAGGTACGTCTATCAAGGCTCGTTTCTTTGTGACAAGTGTAAGCAACAAAACTCGCCTATACTATGCGGAAGCGGAAGCGTTGGGCATTGTAAGCTTTGCGTATGCAGTGTATGTGGAGGATGTGCAAAGGCTTCTCACGAATTACAGTCGACTGTTTGAAGGGATAGGCTGTACGGCTGGCGAACCCATGAGGCTTCATATCGACAAATCCATACAACCAATAGCCCTCGAGCATTGCAGAGTCCTGTTACATCTGCAGGACCTGGTGGATAAGGAATTGGAAAATCTGGTGTCACTGGACATTATAGTGATAGTGGATGGACCTACACCATGGGTGTCGCCCATAGTCATTGCACGGAAGCCGAAACAGTCTCATTCAGTGAGGATCTGTGTAGACATGAAGCTCCTGAACAAGACCATAAAGTGAGAGAGACACCTCACAACCACGATCAACAATATCATCACAGAACTGCAAGGGACTAGGTTCTTTTCAAAACTCAACCTGTGGGCTAGATATCATCAAGTGGTGTTACACCCGGACTCCAGATATATCACCACTTTCACAACACCAGGGCCTGCACCATTACAAATGCCTAAGCTTTGGTGTGTCATCAGCAGCGGAAGTCTTCCATAATATTATACAAGGTGCCCTCACGGATTTGGATGGCGTTCTCAACATCAGCTATGATATCCTGGTGTTTGTCAAGATGGAGGTGAAACATATGGAACGGTTGGTGAATACTCTAGAATGGCTGCAGGTGCTGGGGCTGACTTTTCATAAAGAAAAGTGTGAATTCCTGAAGAGAAAGATCGAATTATCTGGGTTTGCCTTCAAGGAAGGGGGTGTGTCCCCTGACTCCCGGAAGGTCAAGGACATCATGGAAGCAAGACCTCCGGTGAATGTGACCGAAGTCGGAAGCTTTCTGGGGATGGTCCCCTACTGTGGCTGATTCATCCAAAATCTGGTTTCCAGGTCGGAGCCCCTGCATAACCTCACTAGGGAGGACTCGACGTGGCAGTGTGGCTTGCTAGAACAAGCAGTGTTTGAGGACTTGAATGGGGCACTAACAGTAGAAGACACAATGGTGTTCTTCGATCTGTCGTTGTCATCAGAGGTGGTGGTTGACGCCAGCTTGTTTGTTCTGGGTGCGGTCCTTACCCAGACGGACGCACAGGGCGAGGTCAGGCTGATTGCCTAAGCGAGCAGGGCCCTGTCCGAGACAGAGCAGCGCTATTGACAGATTGAGCGGGAAGCTATGGCAGTCCTATGGGGGTGTCAGCATTTTGGACACTACGTGCTTGGCCGGCGGTGATGGTGGTAACTGACCACAAGCCTCTGCTCCCAATCATGGCCGGTTCATCATCAAAGCCCCCAGTCCGCATTGAAAGATGGATGCTCGCTGTCCTGCCGTATGGTGTCTCACTAGTGTATCGCCTGGGTAATAACAATGCAGCAGATTATATGTTGAGGCATCCTAGGAGTGGTGTAGAAGAAAACAAAGACATCACTGTGGAAGAGGCTGACGAGCACGTGCAGCTGCTCATTGAATCAGCAACCCCAAACTCAGTCCACTAGAGGAGCTCGAAATGGCGGCAGCGGTGGATGAGTGCTTCCTGATAATAAAGGTGACACTTCAGCAAGGGTCGTGGAGTTCGGTGGTGGACACCCTGGTACAAAGACCCCAAGAGGCGTGGGTTGCGCTGGAGCAGTTGTGGAGAGTGAAAGATGAGCTGACATTCGTGAGTCGGGGCTCTTGCTCCAGGGAGACAGCATAAAGTTACTGATGTGCAAGATCCAGCAAGTCATCAAACTGGGGCACCAAGGTCATCAAGGGATGGCAAAGACGAAAGCAAGACTACTCCAGAAGGTATGGTTCCCCGACCTCGAGAAGCGAGTGGAGGAGCTGCTTTTGGTGTCAGGTGGCTACCCCATTGCAGAGAGAACCCCTCATTGAAGCCATACTGCAAATAACAATACCCTAGGACAGTGTACAGGCAGACTTTGGATCTACCGGCAGAGACACTCACTTCTTAGTGGTGGTGGACGAGTGGTCCCATTACCCCGTGGTCGAGTTCATTGAGTCAGTGTCATTTGACAAGGTGCCGGTCACCCTGGAGAAGATCTTTTCCATTCATGGGCTGCCTCAGACCCTGTGCTCCGATAACGGACCACCGTTCCAATGGGACAGTTACTCTCAGTTGATGGGTGAGTATGACATACACCACAGGAAGATTACACCAGTATGGCCCAGTGCAAACAGTGAGGCTGAGCGGTTCATGAGGACCCTCAACAAATTATTCTGGATCGCTCATGGACAAGGCCAATGCCTACAACGGGCCCTAAACTGGTTTTCTGAGGGAGTATAGGGCCACCCCTCATGCATCAACTGGAATCAACTGGAGTGGCCCCGGCGGAAGCAATGTTTCAATGATGTCCGAGGGGTCTAATACCTGAGGCGGCGTGGGAGCGAGAACCAGCAGTGATCGACGGCGCTCAGGTGGAGCGATAAAGAAGGACGAGGAGGGAAGGCGAGAACATCAGAAAAGTACTCTGACCACATCAGCTGATCCCCGGCTATAAAGTATTGGTGAGGAACCGTGATCTGCAAGACAAGATGTCACCCACGTATGAGCCTAATCCCATGGACGTGGTAGCTATGCATGGCTCTATGGTGACTGCGTTAGATGGAACTGCCACTGTCACACGAAATGCCAGTTTCTTTAAGAAGGTGGGGGAGAGCAGACCAGAAGCAACCCTGCAATGAGACTGGGCCCATCCGCCGAGTCCCCTGGGTCGAGGGGATGCAGGTGAGGAGAGTCTGATCCGGGAGGCGGGCAGGAGGTATCCCCAGAGGGCTGGGAGGCGGAAGCTTGCCCATCTCAGTGATTTTCTGTTCGATCCCTGAACTGGTGTGCCCGGTCCATGGGCTGAGTATGGACTTGGGGGGGCCTGGCACTGAAGTAAATGTTGAGTTTTCAGTGAAATGTTTGGTGTCATAGGTGTGTGACTCCTATTGTATTTTGTTTGTTATGAAAAAGGAGGAGTGTGGTGCCTGTACCTTTAAGGGCACACATGCAGCAGAGTGACGTAACTCCTCCGCGTGTGCGTAATAAACGGGCCATACTTGGGATCGCCAGTGCGACCGTGGAGCCGGAACAGTGAGCACGTGTTAAGTGTGTTCTGTGTGCTGGGGGGGGGGTCCCAGTACCAGATGGGCACACTGGTAACCTACTACAGTAATGTGACTTGCCCACCATGCCCCTGAATTTTACTGTCCCCTGTGCCCCTTTCGGCCACCCTCACTGGCACTCAACCTCACAGGTATTCGTCTTTGCTCACGTTGTCACTCTCTGCTCTCACTCTCTCGCTCACCACTGCATCTCCTTCACTCCCTTCCACTCTCACCCTTGCTATCTACTATCTATAAATATAAAATGCAATAAACACAATCACCAATGATATTGGCTTTGCCAGTGCTTAATGTCTTTCATGTAAAGTTGTAGCAATTTTAAACGAAATACAGTTTTTTTCTGGGTTGCAAAAATGAGGCGCAAGTTTATTCAACTAGTTTCTCACAGATGAATTGGATTTCTCTACTGCTTTTTCCTGTCAACTGCCAGAACTGGTTGTTTAGCTTGTGCTGCTTTTTTAACCTAGTATTTATAAATGTACTTTTCGATTTATCAATGTAGTGCTTCAATCTCTGAGAGCTAAAAGCAAAGGATGGCTGACTAGCTCAGACCCCAAACAATGCTCTAACTGGCATATAATTACAACATGTGCGCAGGTCTGGCTACTGGGCCGGATTTTCCCGGATCGAAGATCTAGCAAAAATAAAAGTCCCTAGACATGTACCCTTTTTTATTTGTGTGTGTTTAGCGGTGCCCCTGCACCCAAAGCTCGGATTCCTACCGGCATTGCTAGGACAAGGGTTGAGACACTTAACCGCTATACCCCTGAAGAAGTGCTCTGAACTTGCTTGTACTCTACAAGAATTCACGAAATATTTACGCACTGTTTTTTAGTTTTAAAAGGTGTGCACCTTTTATACTTTGCAAGGAAACACTCTTCTCTTGGGTTATTTTCCTGGTGTTCGTGATTCATCTTCTGGAAGCAGGGGTCAAGTCCTAAAACCTAAAGTGGGGGGACTCATTGGCCTCCCAATTGAATGTTGTGTCACCAAAAATGAGTATATAAAGGTGCTCTCTCTTAAAAGTGCGGGGACTGCGTCCACCGGCGTGTACCCTCAACGGGAACCCTGTCTGGAAGGCAAATGTGTATGTGGTGCAGGGGGCGGGAGGCAAGTACACACGGGCCTCCTCCTTCCACCTCCCCATGCCCCGCCCCTACCTTCCATGTCGCTGGTGGGCTCCTACAATAAAACATGCTCATTTCTAGCTCTGCATGTAACTGGCATGTATGTGGGCATTTGAAGCTGCAGCCGGGAGAGAAGAGTATCTGGTCAGGCTGGGCAGTCCAGGCCTGGGCATATGATGTTTGTAGCTGGACATATGAGGGTGCAAGCAGCATTTAATGGAGCAAACCCTATCGGCTTTGCCAATGCTTGTTTGATTTCCCCAATAATTAGTGTACAGGGATGAGGCATATACACCCAGACACATAGCTGTAAATGTACTCACGCTATCACTGCAGAGACCGCAGCCTATGCCATAATAAAGCACGGAGGCGAAGGGGGCCCTGACAGGCCGCTGCGGCCGCATATTTCTTCAGTAGCTACTGTATACAAAGCGGAACCAGCGGACGCAGCCTGTGCAACCGATCAACAGCCAAAAAAAGTAAACAGAGGCCAACAGACAGGGCATTCGCACAAATGATACAGACGAGACGCCGGAAGTGCGCGTCCAAAAGCCGGTGTAAAACCACACGCAGGAGAAAAGGTGGCGAAAAACTGGGCGCCCCACTCAGGGCCGTGTTAACAAGGCAGAAAGCTGCGTAAGATTTGCTTTTGCTTTCATAGTGCATCCTGTTAATCGTATTTGTATGTTCATTACTGATACGGTTGGACCTAACATAACATAACCTGTGATTTTAGCATATGTAGTGTGCGAAAAACAAAGAATGTGCTAAATAAACGATTTATTCATATACTTTAGTTTATTATTTATATAGCGCGCCTAACCCTGAGGTATCTGGGCGCTTGAGCATAGAAAAATGGTTACATTTATAGTTGCAGAAGATTAAATAGTATTTAGGAGCAGGTTACAGGTGGTCAGAGTGGTAGTGGCAACAATCAACAAGACAAGAGATGGATCTATGTGATTATGGTGACCCAGTTCACTGCGCCGGCCGAAAATGCCGACTTTTAACTTATTTTCGACCCCCTTTTCACAAACTACATATACGGGGGGATACCTCCCGCAACCTCCCATACTCTTCCCAACATTAATTATTTACTTTATCCCATCCCCCACTTATATATTCGGAGAAATTGGGTTAAAAAAAATAAATAAAGTCGGCATTTTCGGCCGGCGCAGTAAACCCGGCGTAGTAATTGTATGATTCCCAAGAGATGAGATAGACAGCACAAGTTACAGAATGCTCTAGGGACTAGCAGTCCTAGATATAAAGTGAGCAGTACTACTACAGCCAAAAGCGTAGTAGCCAATAAGGGAAAGAGGGCAGGTCAAGATTATACATTAGGCAGATGATAACAGAAAGAATAGTGAATAGTGAGATAACAAGACAAATAAAAACAGCGCGGTGGCAAGGTAGCAAAGAAGCCATTACGCAGAGATAGGCCAGGATTAACTTAGTTCATGTGATGCCGCTGAGGTAGTTGGGCGAGGAGCCATTCATTCACTTAAAAGCTTTACTCCATTCTAAAATGCGGGATCTGATTAACAAGAAGTTCAAGTTAAAGTTGCCAAGCGCAAAGCGTTTGAGCTTGGGATAAAAAAACAGAAAATAGGCTCAGATACATCAGTGCAGCTAAGCTCCAACAACTGCCCATTATAGAGGCAAAAATATGCTTCTGCGATCAGAGGATTCAAAACGCTAAATCAGACTCCAAGGAACTTTTTAAGATTCTCAAAGAGCTAGAAGATCCCTGTCCATAAGCTCCATCTGTAACTAAAGATAAAGGCTGGTGCGGGTCCATTCAGAACACCTTGATCAACAAGATTGCGACTATTCAGAATAACATCAGGCTTAAACGGGCGGCCTTGGGTAAGCATAGTGGTATCGTAGGTCATACGGGACATGGGTAGGATATTCCTCTGTTTGAGTTCAGGACAGTCGTGGAAAATGAAATGTCTAATTTGTTACTCCAGCTGAAACCCACCTTCTGTGAGGGGGATGCATGCCGCAATGCAGCTGTCAAGGCCTGTGCTGCCTAGATCATTCCTCTAATTGCTACATTTGTGAATTCCTCATTCAATGAATGTTCTGTGCCACCTTGCATCAAACAGGCCAGGATTTGCCTGTTGCTAAAAAAGCCTTCTCTGTACCCTGGTGTCCCCCCCCCGACCCCAAACTACAGGCCCATAACCAATGTCCTGTTCCTACATGAAATCCACGATAGGGCCGCCTATATACAGGTGCAGGCGTACCTTGAGAAACATAACATCTTGGGGCTGAGGCAGTCCAGGTTTCGCAAGGGGCATGGTACTTAATCTGCCCTACTCGATCTAAAGCCAATATGTTGGAAATTCTGGAGAAGAGCGGTGTAACCCTCCTGATGCTTGTTGATCTGTCAGCAGTGTTTGACTTGGTCGATCATACCATGTTGATCTCCAGACTTAAACACGCTGCCTCTTTTTCTCCATGTGCAGGCAAATGGGTGGAATCCTTCCTGACAGATTGGGCTGCCAGAGTCTTTTATGAGGATGCCAAGGTGGACAATGTCGGGGTGACTTGTGGTCCCAAAGGAATCCTGCTTATCCCCACATTATATAATTTGTTTACCAAGCCCCTCTTTGATCTATTGGACACCAATGGTGTACTTTACACCAACTATGTTGATGACACTCAGTGTCTCATCCCTCTGTCAGGTGATTACATCTGGGACACTGAAACCACCAATGTAGTTTACACCCTCATTCAGACGTGGATGGCTGACAATGGACTAACTCTGAATGACGCCATAACAGAGCTCATGATACTGGGCATGGCTGTGCATCTGAAAAAGCTAAGCCCTGAATTTCTGTATTTCCAGATAGCGGGCTGGGCCACTGTCACATGGCCTAAGTTTAAGACTCTGGGCATAGTTCTGGATGAAGAACTTAACATGAGAGCGTTTGTAGGGAGCCTGGCATTTTCTACGTCCTACTACCTGAAACTGCTTGTCCAGCTAAGACCGTTCCTAACACGGGATAACTGTGTCACTGTTGCGCTGGCTTTATTGAGGCCAAAGTGGATTATTGATTTAGCATGTTGCAAGGTGTTAAGGAGAAATCGCACGTTGTGCAGAACAACGCAGTCAGGTCCGTAGTGGGTCTTCACAGAAAAGATCATGGGCCTCATTATAAGGCTGACGCTGACGGAATGAAGGGGGCCGGTACGGGACCGGCCCCCTTCATTCCGTCAGGCCAATTACAAGCTTCCCATCGTGGGACCCGGATCGCACGCCTGGTAAAACCAGGTGTGCTTTCCAGGTCCCGCGAGGGGAAGAAGGAGGTAACAACGGGACACCTGTAATGTGCCCGTTGTTACCTCCCTCCCCATTCCCATTGAGCTCTATGGGGGCTCAAATGGGAATGGGGAATGGTTCCTGCAAGGAGGAATTACTGGGTCCTCCAATGTTGGAATCAGCCGGTTATTCCTCATTGCAGGAACCCGGTAAACGAGCCCGGTTTGGAGGCAGCCATGGAGCTAATAGCAACATGGCTACCGCCAAACTCGTAATAAGGGCCCATGTCTCGGAGGCCAGAACGGTGCTGCATCAGCTCCGTATGGACAGCAGAATCCCCTTTGTCTCCTGTGCATTACACAGAAGTCCCTCCATGGAAGCAGCCTTGTATATTTATCCAGCACACTATCCTGGTTGTCGGTACGAAGAGTGCTGAGATCGAACAATACTGGCCTCAAATAGGTGCCCAGAGCTAAGCTCAACCTGTTCCCCCAGGGGTCCTTTTCCTATGCAGCATCTAGAATCTGGAATTGGCGCCTCACTAGCCAATTTCAACATGGACTAAAGACAGTTTTATTCGACTGATTCCTTTCCTGTCTTGCTTTTCCCTCTGCACTTGCCTTGTTAGGTTTATGTTGGCTTTGTCGGTCTGTGAGTGCTACTATGCCTGCAGGCCTGTTTAGTAGCGCTATGCAAATTAATAAAGTAAGGAAATTGAGTATCGAGTATCCTTTCGGCTATAGGCGATTCATAAAAAGATGTCCAATTTTGCTTAACGAATGCTATAGGGCAGCCGGCCCTTTATATTCTTATGTCCTTACATATATTTGGATGATTTGGCTATTATTTGAGTGAATTTTTTTGGGATAACAAACTGGGTTTTGTTTAAAATTATGACATAACTTCTGGTATTGGTGTTTTTCGGGAGCAAGGATACGTTGTAATTAGACTTTAAGTTGGTGTGTCTATCAGAAATGGCAGGGCGGGATACATCTCTACTCCAAATGATCGATATATACATCAGGGAACACCTCTTTTAAACTATAGAATGAGGTACTTTTTGTGGAATTAGAGACATTCAAAGTCTCTACATTATAAATGTTTTCTTTCGATCGTAGATTTTAAGGAAACAGAGAGAAGAAGCTGGAGTTTGCTCTGTTGTCCTGTTATCATCATAGCACCAGCACACTAGTAAATAAGAGGAATTGACATTGGATGTTGCAAGAAACTGGTACATGAAATGCTGCACATAAGAATATTATTATTGAGAAATTCACACATAAATATTTCTACTACATTACTGGTAAAGCTGTAAGAATTTGGGTTGTTAGGTTATGGATGAGTTATGTTATAATTTATTGTATGCCCTCACATACAATAGCAAGTTGATTTGATCTATTATCTTTGTGGAATTGGCTACTATGAACAGACGGGTTGATTATTTGCTTGACGAGGAGCCTATTTGGTGTCAAAAGGCAGCTTTCCGTTTGGAGGGCCATATTTTCTAAGGACTAATTTAGTTTTTGAAGATTAAAAACCATTACAATAAAGCCATGTTTCATCATCTGTAAACTAATTTAATTTGTAGGAATGCAAACTATATTTTTCTACAAGAGTCTTATTATGATTTAAAACGCATTGAGTTAGATAGAGAGTGAATAAGATATACACTCACATAATCTAGTTAAATTGAAAAGACCACTCTGACACCAACTGACGGCTGAGGGGCGTTTACTGGAGGATTTGTACAGTCACTGAAGATTTGGATAGTATGGCCGAACTGCATATCAAAAGGGGCTTTGGGGAATTTGGCACTCGGGCTGTAACTCTCTCTCGTCTCGGTTGGTCCACTGGCACCCTGGCCTAGGTGTCCCTAATCCCGGTTAGCACCAGGGCTCGGTAACCCATCCTGTCTTGATTCTTCCTTAGACTCTACGTGGCTACGTGGCTTCCTAGGTTTCTGGCTATCTAACTCCATAGGGGTCATCTAAACTTTCCCTTAAATTAACCCTGCTTAGTGTTCGAGGTGGTTCTTGAGTGTCTTCACTCACACGGTATGCGTCTCTCACCACGCACACCCAACCACACAAGGCCCATCTACTCTGAAATTTTCAGTTTTCTCCTCCCCTCCCTCAGATGTTACACTCCGCCTTCCAACTTCCATCCATCCATGTTATCTTCCTTCTTCCTCTCACTTTCCTCCTTCTCTACTCCTTCAGTCACCACTATCACCTGCTACCACTCCCTACTGTAACATATTCCCAGGATATCTCTCCTCCTCCTCTACTACTACTCTTAGTCCACTACCACTTCTCGCTACTACCACTTCTCCTCTTTTCTGCTACTATTACCACTTCCATTAGGTCTCTGCCACTACTACGCTACTACTTTCCTTCCCAAACTACTACCTTCCCCCTTTCTCTATGCTCACTACTACTCACTACTACTGCCACACCCGCTACCACTTCTCACACCCACCACCACTCAACTACTTAAAACCACTACCATCCCCTCTACTCCTGCTCCGGCACTAGCTCACTATCCCCTCTCACTCCTGCACAACCACTCTACAGACTCCTCTCTCCACAACCTCCAGATGCTTTCCACTATGTCCTCCTATGGTCTCTGGAAGGTCCTCCTTCCACCGCCTGTCCTCACCCAACTGGCCCACACCAAACCCTCACAGGACTGGCCAACGGACCCTATCCTATCACTTACCTAAGGATATGGGATGTGACCATGGAGGGCTGGGAAGGCTTGAAAATGTTTCTATGCCCCGCTCCCTTTTACACGCAGCACTGCAGCATCCCTCACAAGAAGGGAAAAGTAGTTTCTAAGGGACTTTTGTCCCTGCTTACTGGGAACTTCATAGAGGTCCTTTTAATTAAATAAAATCCCATGTTGTTTAGAGGGTTGCTTCCTTGAGCGTGTCCAGCAGATGCAGTTTGCTGGAGCCGTGCTCCACTCCAGGGTGCTGTGCCGACTTGAGATTTTCCTGCGGCATCTCCCTGTCTTCTGTTTCCGCCTTCTCCTGTTTCCACTGGCAAACCAGGAATCTGGTCCTTCTGGTGTTGTAACGCCCAGCAGCCTGCTCCTCTGGTGTGCCCAGATTTCACTGCTTCATCAGGTAAGGAGGGCCTGGGAGAGGGTCCACCAGAAGACATTCTGGCACACTGGGTGGTTTTGGGGTTGGGCTACCTCCCTCCATTGAAAGGTCAGTTGACAGGCCTTGTCCCATACACTCCTTCCTCTAACTCACCCTATGGTCTGCCTGCTGAGGGTACGGGACAGAAAATCAACATTGGCTTGTTTTACCCCTACCCGATGCTCAACAGTAATAGTAACAGGGGAACGTGATCATTAATGAGGCAAGGTTTTCTACCTGTAAGGTAGTATCTTAAGCTGTACATGGCCCATTTTAATGGCAAGGCTTCCAGTTCGATGATAGAGTAATCTTATGAGTCCCTCTCAGGGGCCTCAGGCTCCCAATGCAAGGGAGGCTGGTGCACACTTCCAGGGGTCCTTCAACATGATGAGGTTCTGGGCAGCAGTGTGACTGTCAGAGATGAAGGTCTTGTTCCAGGAGCAGGTCACAGCCAATGTGTCCTAGGGATGGAATAGACCTCGCCTCTGCCTGGGACACTCAGTCTTCACCTCACTGAAGGAGTGTTTTGGAAAATCAACTCTCCCAAATGTTTCTCAACACAATTGGCCTCATTACGAATGTGGCGGAAAGGCAACAAGGGCACTGGTAGTGCTAGCGGCGCCGTTGTTACCTCTCCACCACATTACGAGTTCTGCTTGCCGGTGCCGGACTGCACGCGTGTTCTGACCAGGCGGGCAGACCGGCACCCGTGAGCAGAACTCGTGATTGCACTGGCACAATTATTAACGGCGCCGGTGCAACCATGCTCCCCACCCCTATTCTTCCCTATCAGGCAGAATGGGGATCGGGAAGCCGGCCATACCGGCACCCGCGAATGGGCAATTACTGGCCCATTCATCTCGTAATGGGCTGATAATGGCCCATTCGTGGGTGCCAGGGCCGCTAGCGAGTTTGGCGGTAGCCGTGCCCTTAATAAGGGCACGGCTACCGCCAAACTCGTAATGAAGCCCATTATGTTTTTGTTGCTAAGTGAATCTCGGGGGGAGTGGCAACCCCCTCTTCCAAAGGTAAAACGCCACAGGTGATTGGCCAAAAGCAAGCCTGCTTCAGGGGTCCAAACCCTGTCTTTGGAATCAATGGACTTTGCCTTCTGACACCACACACAAAGGGCCTCATTATAAGTGAGGCAGTAAGGGGTTAACGGTGCTGGTGAAGGTGCCGGTGCCATTAACCCCGTACCACCTCATTACGAGGTCCCCTCGCAGGACCCGCTCTGCACCTCTGGTTTTACCAGACGTGCAGAGCGGGTCCCGCGATGAGAAGAGGGAGCAAACAACGGGCCGCTCGTAATCGGCCCATTGTTTGCTTCCTCTCCCATTCCCATTCAGCCTATGGGGGCTGAAATGGGAATGGGGAAGATCCGGGACACAGGTTCCTGGAGGGAGGAATTACCGGGCTCTCCGAACTCAGAATGGCCCGGTAATTCCCCATTCTGGGAACCCTGACCAGATTTGGGCAGCAGCTATGCCGCCAATAGCGGCATGGCTACTGCCAAAATCGTAATGAGGCCCAAAGTGTTTTCTGCTAGAGGAAGTCTAAGGTACATGAAGGAAAGATATAGGCAGAGAGAAACAAGATGGTGGAACCTTCCCGCCGCTGTGTAGAGCTCTGTCTGTCTAAACTAACCCCACCCTCTTCCCTTGTCAATAGCATCAAAGGCATTTTTGGTAGGTTGTCCCCTGGTGTGAGGTTAGACATTTTGGAAAGGGGGCGCCCTTTGATTCCTATTCCTAGGACAGCTTCCTGTGGAGTTGCTGTCTCATTCGGGAGGGTGCTACCTGCCCTCACACACAATCAATGAGAGGCACCCTCCAGGGCTATGGGCTTGCTGGGAGCAGCAGAGGCAGCCTGGCTGGGGCAAACACACATAACCCTTCCACAGCTGGACTGGGCTCACAGACCTGACAAATATATGATATCAAATTGATGGGGCTTGGATAATTATGAGAGATACCATCCACCATACCCTAATTCAGGTATAGCTTATATTTAAAGTTGAACATGCCACCAGGACAGTAATACTCATAATGATGGGGTTTTGGAATAGAGGTGCATATGTTAAATGCAGCCCCTGTGCTGCAGTGCCTTGGTTGTAGCTACAGCTGTCAGGAGGGGACTTGTGACCTGAACCTGTTCTGTCCCACAGTAGAGCAGGGGCTGCAGATCAGGCTACTGATTCAGCCGGGCACATGTGTGCACTATGATTTTGTCATGGAGTTTAGGATTAAGGAATGGGGGTGTCGGGTCAGCAGTCCACGCAACCTGGGAGAGAATTGCCTGCATTCTTTTATATGTAATAAAAATCTATCACATTTCTATCGCACAAACAATAATAGAAATCCTTTTTTTTTTCTTCACGATGCTGGGACCTTTATAGGCCCGTCACTGTGAAACAAGCTTGCACTACTCACAAGGGGTGCTGGGAGCCAGCCAGCCATTAAAGTCAGGAGCGTAGTCCCAAATCTAATGTATGCAACAGGGTTGCCCAGACTCATTTTGCACTGCTGCACAACCCCTAAAAAATGTGTAGGTCGCCCGGGTGGAATTCTCAGAGGGCCGTAACTAAAATAAGGAACATCCTCTGCAATCTTTTACCATTGCCAGTTATGAGAATCTGGCCCAAAGCCGTTTGAGGGTAGAGATTTCAACACTTATTTTCAGTAAAAATGAAGTAATATAAAGTTGATTCAGTGAGCATACAAATTGCACAAGGCAGCTTCTATTTGAAAGGAACACACTGAAGACTCATCCCATTAATAGACAAAGTGCATACATGAAATATGTGATGTTAGCAGAAACTGTGCATATGAAGTATTCATTTCTGTTTGGGCCAAATTAACAATGCATAATATTTTTTTTCTTCTTTTTTTTATAAAACAGACAGCCCACCAGAAAATCAAGGTCAATAATTACAGAAAAAATGTTTTCCTTGTTATTATTTAACAAAAACAAAGGGTGATGGCTGGAAGGTTTAGAATTCATCTTAACCTCTGGCAATTGCTCTGGGCAACCCTCCAGCCCATCGTTCTTCACTGGCCAAGTCATTACAGAAATGGGAAAGACCATATGCAAATCAGGCTTGGTCCCACCCCCAAAGGGATAGTCCAGCCCTTCTGCACAAGACTGCAAGCAACCACAGACATGTTTCGGCCTTATTGGGCATCATCACTGAGGGGTATATTGGGTCTCTAGGCCCAGCAGGCACGGGACCCACATCTGGGCATACCCGTACTACTCGCTCAGGTGACACAGCAATTTAAACTATTATGGTTTCCGGCCAGCATGCACACTTAGAAGCCCATCCGAATTCCCCCCTGCGTTTACTCCCCTCCTTTACCCTTCGCACAGTTTGATGAAAATACCAGGCCCTCAGGTGCATTGCCTGTTTTTCGTGTTTACTTAAGCTGTGTGACACTGGGGACACTTAAACATGAACACCTCTGTCAGTTACCCATGCTGGCAATCTCACTGCAACGTACAGCTCAGATGTGTGTGTATGGGAGGGGTCACAACTTAATGTATCCCCCGTTTTGGAATGTTGAGGGTATATGTCCCCCTCCGCTCCCTGGTCCCTATGCCCGTGGAGGGTGAGAGCAGGAGGAGCAAGAGGAGATAAGGCATGGGTGCAACAGGGGATGCATCTAAGGGTGCCAGTGAGAGAGGGTAAGATGGAGACTGAGGGTGCAAGGGAGTGTTGAAAGTGACACTAAGAATATAATAAGGACGGAACGCCAGAGAAATGGGAATGCACGTCTTCTTCATTCATGATATACTATGGAACAGAACTCTCCTCACAGGCTCCTCCCCTTCCTCTTCTTGCTCCTGCTTCCCGCCTGAAACCTGGTCTCTCCCTTAAAGGTGCAGAGACCTCTAACAGGGAGCTCGAAAGTGTGTGGATCGATGAGAGCGAGTGGGGGCAAAGAGAGAGTTTGTGGATGCGAGTAGTGAGTGTGTTGTCTAGGTGGCAAGGAGAGAGTGAGGGTGCGAGGACAGATAGAGGGTGCGAGGAGACTCTAGATGAGAAAGAAGTGTGGCACTTGGACCTTGCTAAGAGCAGGGTGCAGGCCAAGGTCTAGCCAGCCATCCCATCTACCTCACTACATTACTACCTGTGCCGTTATACACATGCTCCTGGCTCAGAGGGGAGTGTGGTGGGCCACAGAGGAAAGTGGGAGCGTTTTGGTCCTCCCAATCCTACCCAAAAACTCACCCAGACAGAGGATGAGGGTGTGGGCTTTGGGGGATGGATGGGTTTGCCACCCTGAGAAGGCGGGAGGAGGTGGAAGGGCACAGGAAGGGAAATGGTTGTCGCTCACCTTGTACTTTCCAACCTTGCCACAGGCACTCTCATTGGAAGAAAAAAACAATGCAATCTGGTGCTCCTTTTGCTGACATCATGGGGCTTTTTTCATGGAACTCCTTGGGTCTTTTCTGTTGGTTTTCTTTTTTTTATCCAATAATGCTATCTGATTTAAGCCAGACCTAAAGAGGGCACCCTTACAACCCCTGAGCAAAGTGAAACGCTCTCGTGGTGGAAGACGGTAACTGTGTTCCTGCAGACTTAGTGTTCCATTATTTTTCTCATTATTAATGTTAATGTTAAAGGATATTTGTACCGTGCACTATCACCACTGGAGTGGTCCCCTGGCGCTCTGGCGGCTCTGAGAAAGGGAAGGGGGAGGTGGTTAGTGGGAATAAGATGGAAAAGTGCAAGAGAGCAGTGATGTGGTGTTGGCAGCCTTAGCCCGGTGGGTCCGTTGGCTGGACCTGGGGTGTTTTACGGTCGGTAGTCGTCGTGTGCTGTTGTGTGAGTCTATTTGTGGTTTGTTTTGTTGTTGCAGTGTAGTGAGGTTTGTGCGGATTGCTGTGTTTTAGGCTTGTGGTTGTGTTTCGTTAGAGTTTGAGAGGTGTATGCAGAGTGTGAAATTGTTAGTGGATCGGTTAGTTGGCATTGCTGTCCTTGCAATTATGTCTAGGTGTGATGCTTGCTATCATTCACTATTCCATCTGAGTGTGGCACTTGCTCATCTTCAATATCTTCAATATTCTATCTAGATGTGAGGCAGGCTAGTGATCACGATCCCATCTAAGTGTGGCACTCTAGATGTGAGGCAGGCTAGTGATCACGATCCCATCTAAGTGTGGCACTTGGTAACATTCATATTTCTATCTAGATGCGACGCAGGCTAGTGATCACGATCCCATCTAAGTGTGGCACTCTAGATGTGAGGCAGGCTAGTGATCACGATCCCATCTAAGTGTGGCACTTGGTAACATTCATATTTCTATCTAGATGCGACGCAGGCTAAAGTTTAAAAAAAAGTACGAGAGTGCAATTTAGTGAAGTCAGTTTATGAGCTGTGAATATAGTTTTTGTGAGCCTTATCAAGACGAAAAATAATAAACCACACCGAAAAACGTTTTTATAATGTGGATTTGTTCTCATACGTTTCTTCATTATATGTGGTCTTTATGTGGCACAGGGCGAAGTGCCTAATTGTTCAGTACAGACTCCTGATAAACAGTGTAAAAGCTAGCACTTTGAGCCTATTTGCCTGAACTTTTACTTTTATCCCTGCTGTGGAAAGACATTGCAAAAAGCCCTGGGTGAGAGGGGAAATCCCGGATTTCCATGGGCAGGGGATATCCAGGGCGGTCTCCAAAAACTACTTTTGAGTCGGGTCTCTGTCGGGCTCGCTTTGAGCTCCCACTTTTGATGTTTTCAAATGATTATGCTGAAAGAAGACATCTATCGCCATCGTCTGGCTAATGTTCAAAGTGCGCCTAGGTATTGTATCCCAGTTCACATTTGTAGGGGACATGATGCCTTCTCATCTCCAAGCAATGCAACATGCAGTCCTGGATTACAGGGGCTGAACTGCCTCTTTGTTTTCTCTGGCACTAGCTCTCAGAGATCAAATGTAGCCAGCAGCAGACAAAGGGCCTCATCACGAGTTGGGCCGTAGCCCTTAAATGCGGTGGTAACAGTGTTACCGCCGCTTTTAAGGGTCGGCCCTATCTCGAGTCTGGCATGTTTCCCCACAGCTCAGAGCTGGGGGTAAACACCCTTGAAAAATGCCAATTTACAGTGCAACTACCGCCAATGGGGAATGGGGAGTAACGGTTAGAAACCAACCCGTGATCCGCTGGTAATACTGCCGGACGGATGGGTGCTAACGCAAATGCACGAGTTGGGCGGTATCCCATGGTAATACTGTTGGGATACCACCCAAAGCTAATAGTGCTACCAACGTAATTTGCACCGGATCACGAGTTGCGGGGGGAGGGAAATCCCCATTCCCAGGACCCGATGGGGCGGGGGAGCACTATTACCACCGGCGGTAATTGCGCCGGCAGTAATAGCACTGAAAATGGCCCGAAAATGGGCGCTTTTACCTACAGCAAAAAGGAGGGAAAAATGACATTTTCCACCCAACTCAAGATTTGGACAGCCTTGAAATGCAGCGGTAATACCTTTACCACAGCATTTAATGGCTGAGGCCAAACTCGTGATGAGGTCCATGGTATTCACTCTGAAGAGCGTGTTGTTTTTTTAACTTTAAAAACAAATCTGCACGGTTCATCTTGATAAAGACGGTATCCCAAGTCCCTTAAAAAGCAGGATATTGTACAATGAACTAAGTAGCAAAGTTAAAAAAAAATCGACTATGAAAGCCACCAGTTGATTTCTGTGAATTCAGTGTTTTGTGTGAAATTCACAGCCATGAGAGCTGGGAAGGAGGCAGAGACAGGATGAACGAGGACTGATGCACAGGGCTAAGCAGAATGTGCACAGGATAGCAATGAGACTGAGCTGGAAATGAACATTTTTTACGGTAGCATTCACCTGTGGTACGAATGAAAGTGAAAGTTCCTAAAGAGGACACCCAAGTTACGTGCCACCTCGACTGCAACAGAGGTGTGGCATGTTTGCCAGTCCAGGGGAAGAGTATGGCAGATAGTACAGATCTAAATCTCACAAGGATGAATTTGGTTTTTACAGCATTTAATTAATGCCAGATGTCCACCATAAAATCAGGGGTTGGGCGGAGTGGCAAAAATGTGGCGGTAATGTAATTACCACTGCATTACCGCTGCGCCCAATTCCGAGTTTGATTTACCTCCAGCTCTGAGCTGGAACCAAATCTCCAGCTTTCCACCTGTTTTCAGCACTATTACCGCCAACGCTATTACCCCAATGCTATTACCGCTGGCAGTAATAGTGCCGGAAACCCCCATAGAGGCCTAGGGACTCTAAAAAATTGGGGAATTACCACCTTACCACTACTTGGGATCCGGCGCTAATAATGCCGGGCCGAGGAGCAGGAACACTATTTACATTGGCAGTATCCAGGTGCAATTACCACTGGGATACTGCCAAGGCCATGATGAGGCCCAAAGTCTGAAGCTGAACCAGATAACTCACCACTGTATCTCCATCCCTCTGATACTGATTCAAGTGTGATGACCATGGGGGTGTCAAAGGCATATATTTAAAAACCTAGACCCCAATAAACCTGCTGCTGGCCACGTGCAGGTACTGACGAGCAAGGGAAGAGAACCAGACCCTCTGGATCACCTCTGGTAATTGGGGTTGACTTCGACCAGTGCCCACCAAGCCTTGCTGGATGGACTCTGTCATGAGAGACTAGATCCACGCTGAGCCAATCACACCAGACAGACTTCCAAAGTGATCCAGGAGAAACTTGCAGTCTGTTGTGTCAAATGCAGTTGAACAATCAAGCAAGATCAATGGTCTCCGCTTGGCGTTGTCCAACTGTAAAAGAAGGTGCTCTCTTATGTCCAGGATAGTGGTTTGGACCTCCACTTTGGCTAAAACATGGCTTGCTCATTGTGAAAATGGTGGCGAGCTTCAATATGATCTTGAAACTGACAAGCAAGAATTTTACCCAGGATAAGACCAACCACCGGTAGCTGGGAAACGTGGCCATGGGTTTCAGTGCTATCACTCTTTGATTAAAAAGCTGGGATAAATGTCCCTGTCCAGCAATTTAACAACGGTGAGTTCTTCTGATAGGAGAGACAACAGGTATTATCCCCTTAAAAATCTTCATGGAGCGAGGATCTTTCATAGATCAAGAGTCGCAGCATAAGCCGAGTACACCTTTACAGAGGTAGACTCGAAAAGCTGAAAGTGAGAATGCACGGCCTGAGGGACAAAGCTGTTTCAATACTGTGGTGAACTGAGAAGACAGTCGTTCAAATCAAGGCTAGGGGTGACCGAAATGTACGCCCGTGAAGCAAAAAGTGCAGAATCTGCACTCGAATCCATTGCCACCTGCTCCACGAAATCAGTATTACGGTTCTGCTGCCACTAAAATTTTACACGGTTTTGTGCGCAGTTTTGTGTTTTGTTCCCATGTTAGTTTCTTGTAGCACAATGAGAAACTTTGCATGGGTCTTATTTTCAATCCGCGCTGGTATCGTGCAGTGACATGAGAAACTTCAGCAGGTTTTTCCAAACTATGCTAGTTTTGCACAGTGCCATGAGAAAATTCACACAGTTTTTTGATTTGTGATAGGTTTGCGCAGCGACACAAGAAACTTCATGCAGGTTTTTTTTTGTATCTGGCCTATTTTT
The DNA here is from genome assembly GCF_040938575.1 of Ambystoma mexicanum. NCBI lineage: Eukaryota > Metazoa > Chordata > Amphibia > Caudata > Ambystomatidae > Ambystoma > Ambystoma mexicanum. The sequence goes on from NC_090923.1 coordinate 668,265,942, forward strand.
TCACAGTGACGCGAGAAACATTGTGCAGGTCTTTTTTCGATCTGCGGTAGTTTAGTGCATTGGCACAAAACACTTTGTGTGGGTATTTGATGATCCCTGGTAGTTTGGTGCAGCTGCACAAGAAACTTCATGCAGGCATATTTTAGATCCGGTCTAGTTTCTCGTTGCAGCACAAGCAACTTTGCACGTTCTTTTTCGAAACCGTGTAAGGTTCATGAGAAACTTTGCGCATCTTTTGATATGATATGGCATTTGTAACGCGCCTATACACAAGTGTTTTTGTTTGGTTCGTGGTAGGTTTGTGCAGCAGCACGAGAAACTTCATGCCACTCGTTTCGATTCGTGCTAGGTTCACACAGTGGCACGAGAAACTGCCTGCTGCTCTTTTTGATCCCAGGGAGGTCTGCTAGCAGCATGAGAAACATTTTGCGGCTCGTTTCGGTTCACGCAACTGCACAAGAAACTTTGCGCCTCTCTTTTCAATATGCAGGGGTGGCAGAACGGTGGATTGGGGTGAAACCGAATGAAATCTAACAGATTTTGCATCCGTTGCTGGCGGAACAGAATTTAATAATTTCTCCCAGCCCTAATCAAGGCACTAAATCCCTCCATTGACCCACACTTCATGGGGAGCCACAAGGGGCTGTGTCTATCAAAAGGTGTCATGAGAAGCAGAATCGGCCATAGGGTTTCACTACTTGTTTGGATCAGAGAATATAGTTAGGAGCTGTCTCTGTCTTAGGGCATAGCTATGACCTGCCCCAATCATACAAATCAACAAGACCTGCATTTACAGTAGGATATCAGTAAGACCTCTATCATAGGGTCTAGCTAGGAATAGCTTTTATTTCATGCTGCAGCCTGGCAAAGGCTCTATCTTAAAGAAAGCTACTGCCTCTAAAACATGGCATACCGATAAGTGGCATGTGTCAAAGTGTATCACTAGGCCCTATCTCTATCATAAAGTATAACTAAGAGCTGTATTTGTCTATCATATGATATAGCTAGGAATTGTCTCCACTACAGGGTATCAATAAGACCTGTTTCTGTCATAGGGTATAGCTAGGAGTTGCTTCCATGTCATGCTGCAGCATGGCAAAGTATCACAGACTGAATATAAGTACTGCCTCAATAACATGGTATACCCACGAGCAGCATTTATCATGAGGTATTACTGCGACCTGGCTCAATAATAGAGTATACCTAGGAGCTGCCTGTACTTTACTGTACAGTTAAGCAATGTCTCCATCATAGATGACCATTATGACCTATCTCTATCATAATGTATCAATAAAGCCTGCTTCTGACATAGGGTATAGCTAGGAGCTACCTCTATAATAGGGCATCACTAAGCCTTTTTTCTGTCATAGGGTATACCTTGGAATTGTCTCTAGCGTTAGGGTATCACTGAGCCCTGTTTAGGTCGTAGGGTATAGCTAGTAGTTGTCTCTAATAGGGTCTCACTGAGCCCTGTTTCTGCTGTAGGGTACAGCTTGGAGTTGTCTGTGTAATAGGGTATCACCACTGAGCCCTGTTTCTGTCATAGGGTATATCTTGGAGTTGTCCCTGTGATAGGGTATCACAAAGTCCGGTTTCTGTCATAGGGTATAGCTTGGAGTTTTCCCTGTAATAGGGTAACACTAAATCATGTTTCTGTCACAGGGTATAGCTTGGAGATGTATCTGGAACAGGGTATCAATAAGCCCTGTTTCTGTCATTGTGAGGAATTCAACCATCCGCATGGTGGCTGTGCGCTTACCTGGGCTTTTTAGAAATTTTAAATGAAACTGAATGATGGTAGATCAACCGCCAGAAAATGTGTGGGGCTAATACGCACACATTTTCCTATGCTCACCGCACAGTATACACACAGACCTGTGTACTCTGGGTGGACAGAGCCTACATGCGACATCCCCCCTGTCATATTTAGTTGGAATATGACAGCCAAAAGTACATCAAGGTATCTCATAAGGCGGAAGCAAAACCTTCTTCCTGCCATGGCCAGACTAATTAACTAACAAAGTCTCCATGGATCCGCCCTTTCCGTAGTTAGCTGCTGGTGTCCGGCTCGCATACTAATCAGAGTTAATTCGAACAGGCCGACGGGAGGACAGGAAAACGCCAATAGCCTTTGATATGCACTGTGTCAACTTGAAGCCAGCTTCTGCCTCTTAGTATCAAGGCCAGTGACTATGTATTTACAGTAGTCATCCCTGCAGGAGCACCCCATTCAGAAGGTACCAGTATGTGGTTTGGCGGAGACCAAAAGTCTGGTCCCGCCACAGCTTCAAGAGAGACCACTTTAATCAGGAACCACAGAGAGCTCAATTAACTAGAGAGACCCTTTGATCCACAACAGACAAGAAGATGGGTGGGACTTAGTATTACATGTTTTCAACCCTCTAACATTTCCGTTGCAGATCACTCTGATTATGACCTAATGCAAAGATTGCTGTTGTGGACCCAGGATTGGTTCATTAAGGTAGGCTTAGCCTACACCAATCACTGGGCACATTTGGCTTTAAAAGAGGGTTGAGCCCCTATTTTGGCAGATTATCTGAAGACGTTGCAAGGAGTAACAAGAAGAACTCAAACAAAATAAAGTACAAGGCCCTTGCCTGCAACACTCTCCTCCTCTTTAGGCCGTCTGCCTTAAAGGACGACAAGAGCAGAGTGAAGAAGCTAGGAGGAGTGCATCGACAAGCATCAACCAGCGTCAGTCTTAAAGGCTATTTTTGAGCCAGTGGAGCCCCTCAAGCTGCAACCGACTGCACTGCTAACTATTGTCATGCCGCAGTCACTAACGTCCTCCGAGATGCCTCGACCAGTGCTTCAGACCCACCAACCAGCACTGAGACAATGATTCCTGACCCCGAGCCGCCATTTAGGCCAGCCTGCAGCCATCCGTCCAGCTTCGCTCGCCGAACTGCTTGCCGCCTGATCCTCACAGCTGTCACCCCTCTTAAACTCTGTCGCAGGAGCTGCAAAGCACCTTGAAACCGACTCGACCGTGTTGAGCAGCAAGAACTTCTACAAGCACAAGGTACATTGCGGTTCTGTCCCCCTGGTCCTTCTCCGAAGGCCCCTAGTGACATTTTATGACCGATTGCTGCCTTTCTGTTGAAACCAAGTATCCTTAAACTATTGCAATTAATTACTTTACCAACTACCCTCCTGTCAGTATCCAGAGTCCATCCCTTTTCCTACTTGAAACTGCATGTCCTCTGTACTCCTTTGCAGGGTGGGTTGTATTTTGGAGTGTGCTAGAACTGTCTGTTGAATAACAATAAAGTAGATATTTGTATACAACCTTGACTGGACAGTCCCTTTTATCATTTGGTAATTGTATTTTCGCTGTGTTGCAACTAAACAATGATCCACGACCTTGCGTAGATAAGCCTGCCGTTCTGTCCACGTTACCAAAGTTATACAAGGAGGTTTATAATTTGCTTGTGTTTCCAATCTGTTTGGATCCCTTCTGGTGTACTAAAGGTGTAGGACTGATTGATGGTTTAGAAACCAATATTCATCCCTGCACTACCGGTGCCCAGGAAGTTGATTTGTCACAGTCGTAGGGTACAGCTTGGAGTTGTCTTTGTAATCAGGTATTACTAAACCCTGTTTCAGTCATAGGGCATAACTAGGAGTTGTCTCTTTGATAGGGTATCACTAAGCCCTGTTTCTGTCATAGGGCATAGCTAGGAGTTTTTTCTGTAATCAGGTATTACTAAGACCTGTTTCTGTCATAGGGCATACCTAGGAGTTGTTCCTATAATAGGGTATCACCAAGCCTTGTTTCTGTCATAGGGCATAGCTATGAGCTGTCTATCACTGAGCCCTGTTTCTGTCATAGGGCATAGCAAGGAGTTCTCCCTATAATCAGTTATCACTAAGCCATATTTCTGTCATAGGGAATAGCTAGGAGTTCTCTCTATAATCGGGTATCACTAACCCTGTTTCTGTCATAGGGCATAGCAAGTAGTTTTCTCTATAATCGGGTATCACTAAGACCTGTTTCTGTCATATGACACAGCAAGGGGTTGTCTCTATAACAGGGTACCACCAAGCGCTGTTTCTGTCATAGGGCATAGTTTGGAGTTCTCCCTATAACAGGGCATCACCAAGCACTGTTTCTATCATAAGATATAGCAGGGAGTTTTCCCTATAATAGGGTATCACCAAGCCCTGTTTCTGTCATAGGGCATAGCTTGGAATTGTCTCTATAATGGGGTATCACCAAGCCTTGTTTCTGTCAGAGGCATAGCTGTCAAGCTATGCCCCCTGTGATTCCCGAATACCACGACGTGGATGATCCAGGATGTACAATCCAGCAGCAGAGGGATCAAGACTGGGTACCCCTCCCGTCCTTCTGGTAGAGCAGTGTGGAATCCCAACCCCTGAGCCAGGCTGGAAATATACTACCAGCCTGAAACTGGCAGTGGTTCCCCAGCACCACAGTGATTGACCTTCCACTAGAAACATGGTACCAGGCAGTGCAAGCACTGTAGGTGGGAGGCCTTGATACTCAGGTGAGTATAGAAGAGGAAGGAAGAAAGAAATGAGCCCAGGGCAAGGTAAGGTGAAGGGACTGCAAGCAGTTAAGGAGGAAGCCAAGGGTGACAGAGGAAGGAGATCAAGGCAGACCAAGAAGCAGGCTAGCCAGCAAGGTGGAAAGGGGCAAGCCAGCATACAGCAACAAAAAAGGTACAAGGAGAACAAGAACGGGGCGTTTCACTGCAAGGAAAGGTTGCGACGCACCGAGCACTGTGGCTGCTGTATTTAAATGGGGCAGTGCGGCCAATGAAAACTGCGCGCAGATGCACTGGTTGCGGAAGCAACAAACCATGCTGTGTTAATTGCGCATGCGCAGAATTGCAGGACGCCAGCACATGCGCAGCACACACAACATGGTGGCCCCCAGCCATGATGGTCGATTGCCATGCCGACCCAACTGCAAAGTGTCCCGCAGCTGCCAGCGGCCTCTCCAAGCTAACACACTGGTGCACGCCGTGATAATAGCTTGGAGTTGTCCCTATAATAGGATATCATCAAGCCCTGTTTCTGTCATAGGGTATAGCTAGGGGATGTCCCTCCACTCAGATCGAAGGTGAAACAGTTGAGGCATTTATTACAGCTTTAGGAGTTGTCTCTATAATAGGGTATCACTAAGCCATGCTTCTGTCTTATGACAAAGCTCAGAGCTGTATCAATAATAGAGTGTCACTAAGCCCTGTTTCTATCATAGAGTATAGCTTGGAGTTGTCTCTACAATAAGATTTCCACTAAGCCCTGTTTCTGTCATAGGGTATAGCAACGAGTTGTCTCTATAATAGGGTATCACTAAACCCTGTTTCTGTCATAGAGTATAGCTAGGAGTTGTTCCTATAATAGGGTATCACCAAGCGTTGTTTCTGTCATGGGGTATAGCAAGAAGTTGTCTCTATAATAGGGTATCACCAAACCCTGTTTCTGTCATGAGGTATAGCAACGAGTTGTCTCTATAATAGGGTATCACTAAACCCTGTTTCTGTCATAGAGTATAGCTAGGAGTTGTTCCTATAATAGGGTATCACCAAGCGTTGTTTCTGTCATGGGGTATAGCAAGAAGTTGTCTCTATAATAGGGTATCACCAAACCCTGTTTCTGTCATAATGCATAGCTAGGAGTTGTCTCTATACTAGGGTATCACTAAGCCCTGTTTCTGTCATAGGGCATAGCTACGAGCTGTCTCTATAATAGGGTATCACTGAGCCCTGTTTCTGTTATAGGGCATAGCGAGGAGTTGTCTCTATAATCGAGTATCACAAAGCCCTATTTCTATCATAGGGTATAGCGAGGAGTTCTCTCTATAGTAGGGTATCGCCAAGCCCTGTTTCTGTCATGTTGTATAGCAATAAGTTGTCTCTATAATAGGGTATCACCAAACCCTGTTTCTGTCATAGGGTATAGCAAGGAGTTTTCTCTATACTAGGGTATCACTAAGCCCTGTTTCTGTCATAGGGCATAGCTACGTGTTGTCTCTATAATAGGGTATCACTGAGCCCTGGTTCTGTTATAGGGCATAGCGAGGAGTTGTCTCTATAATCGGGTATCACAAAGCCCTATTTCTATCATAGGGCATAGCTAGGAGTTCTCTCTATAATAGGGTATCACTGAGCGTTGTTTCTGTCATGGGGTATAGCATGAAGTTGTCTCTATAATAGGGTATTACCAAACCCTGTTTCTGTCAAAGGGTATATCTTGGAGTTGTCCCTGTGATAGGGTATCACCAAGTCCGGTTTCTGTCATAGGGTATAGCTTGGAGTTTTCCCTGTAATAGGGTAACACTAAATCATGTTTCTGTCACAGGGTATAGCTTGGAGTTGTATCTGGAACAGGGTATCAATAAGCCCTGTTTCTGTCATTGTGAGGAATTCAACCATCCGCATGGTGGCTGTGCGCTTACCTGGGCTTTTTAGAAATTTTAAATGAAATTGAATGATGGTGGATCAACCGCCAGAAAATGTGTGGGGCAAATATGCACACATTTTCCTATGCTCACCGCACAGTATACACACAGACCTGTGTACTCTGGGTGGACACAGCCTACATGCGACATCCCCCCTGTCATATTTAGTTGGAATATGACAGCCAAAAGTACATCAAGGCATCTCATAAGGCGGGAGCAAAACCTTCTTCCTGCCATGGCCAGACTAATTAACTAACAAAGTCTCCATGGATCCGCCCTTTCCATAGTTAGCTGCTGGTGTCCGGCTCGCATACTAATCAGAGTCAATTCGAACAGGCCCACAGGAGGACAGGAAAACGCCAATAGCCTTTGATATGCACTGTGTCAACTTGAAGCCAGCTTCTGCCTCTCAGTATCAAGGCCAGTGACTATGTATTTACAGTAGTCATCCCTGCAGGAGCACCCCATTCAGAAGGTACCAGTATGTGGTTTGGCGGAGACCAAAAGTCTGGTCCCGCCACAGCTTCAAGAGAGACCACTTTAATCAGGAACCACAGAGAGCTCAATTAACTAGAGAAACCCTTTGATCCACAACAGACAAGAAGATGGGTGGGACTTAGTATTACATGTTTTCAACCCTCTAACATTTCCGTTGCAGATCACTCTGATTATGACCTAATGCAAAGATTGCTGTTGTGGACCCAGGATTGGTTCATTAAGGTAGGCTTAGCCTACACCAATCACTGGGCATATTTGGCTTTAAAAGAGGGTTGAGCCCCTATTTTGGCAGATTATCTGAAGATGTTGCAAGGAGTAACAAGAAGAACTCAAACAAAATAAAGTACAAGGCCCTTGCCTGCAACACTCTCCTCCGCTTTGGGCCGTCTGCCTTAAAGGACAAGAGCCCAGTGAAGAAGCTGGAAGGAGTGCATCGACAAGCATCAACCAGCATCAGTCTTAAAGGCTATTTTTGAGCCAGTGGAGCCCCTCAAGCTGCAACCGACTGCACTGCTAACTGTTGTCATGCCGCAGTCACTAACGTCCTCCGAGATGCCTCGACCAGTGCTTCAGACCCACTAACCAGCACTGAGACAACGATTCCTGACCCCGAGCCGCCATTTAGGCCAGCCTGCAGCCATCCGTCCAGCTTCGCTCGCCGAACTGCCTGCCGCCTGATCCTCACAGCTGTCACCCCTCTTGAACTCTGTCGCAGGAGCTGCAAAGCACCTTGAAACCGACTCGACCCTGTTGAGCAGCAAGAACTTCTACAAGCACCAGGTACATTGCGGTTCTGTCCCCCTGGTCCTTCTCCGAAGGCCCCTAGTGACATTTTATGACCGATTGCTGCCTTTCTGTTGAAACCAAGTATCCTTAAACTATTGGAATTAATTACTTTACCAACTACCCTCCTGTCAGTATCCAGAGTCCATCCCTTTTCCTACTTGAAACTGCATGTCCTCTGCACTCCTTTGCAGGGTGGGTTGTATTTTGGAGTGTGCTAGAACTGTCTGTTGAATAACAATAAAGTAGATATTTGTATACAACCTTGACTGGACAGTCCCTTTTATCATTTGGTAATTGTATTTTCGCTGTGTTGCAACTAAACAATGATCCACAACCTTGCGTAGTTAAGCCTGCCGTTCTGTCCACGTTACCAAAGTTATACAAGGAGGTTTATAATTTGCTTGTGTTTCCAATCTGTTTGGATCCCTTCTGGTGTACTAAAGGTGTAGGACTGATTGATGGTTTAGAAACCAATATTCATCCCTGGACTACCGGTGCCCAGGAAGTTGATTTGTCACAGTTGTAGGGTACAGCTTGGAGTTGTCTTTGTAATCAGGTATTACTAAACCCTGTTTCAGTCATAGGGCATAACTAGGAGTTGTCTCTTTGATAGGATATCACTAAGCCCTGTTTCTGTCATAGGGCATAGCTAGGAGTTGTTTCTGTAATCAGGTATTACAAAGACCTGTTTCTGTCATAGGGCATACCTAGGAGTTGTTCCTATAATAGGGTATCACCAAGCCTTGTTTCTGTCATAGGGCATAGCTATGAGCTGTCTATCACTGAGCCCTGTTTCTGTCATAGGGCATAGCAAGGAGTTCTCCCTATAATCAGTTATCACTAAGCCATATTTCTGTCATAGGGAATAGCAAGGAGTTCTCTCTATAATCGGGTATCACTAAGCCCTGTTTCTGTCATAGGGCATAGCAAGTAGTTTTCTCTATAATCGGGTATCACTAAGACCTGTTTCTGTCATATGACACAGCAAGGGGTTGTCTCTATAACAGGGTACCACCAAGCGCTGTTTCTGTCATAGGGCATAGTTTGGAGTTCTCCCTATAACAGGGCATCACCAAGCACTGTTTCTATCATAAGATATAGCAGGGAGTTTTCCCTATAATAGGGTATCACCAAGCCCTGTTTCTGTCATAGGGCATAGCTTGGAATTGTCTCTATAATGGGGTATCACCAAGCCCTGTTTCTGTCAGAGGCATAGCTGTCAAGCTATGCCCCCTGTGATTCCCGAATACCACGACGTGGATGATCCAGGATGTACAATCCAGCAGCAGAGGGATCAAGACTGGGTACCCCTCCCGTCCTTCTGGTAGAGCAGTGTGGAATCCCAACCCCTGAGCCAGGCTGGAAATATACTACCAGCCTGAAACTGGCAGTGGTTCCCCAGCACCACAGTGATTGACCTTCCACTAGAAACATGGTACCAGGCAGTGCAAGCACTGTAGGTGGGAGGCCTTGATACTCAGGTGAGTATAGAAGAGGAAGGAAGAAAGAAATGAGCCCAGGGCAAGGTAAGGTGAAGGGACTGCAAGCAGTTAAGGAGGAAGCCAAGGGTGACAGAGGAAGGAGATCAAGGCAGACCAAGAAGCAGGCTAGCCAGCAAGGTGGAAAGGGGTAAGCCAGAATACAGCAACAAAAAAGGTACAAGGAGAACAAGAACGGGGCGTTTCATTGCAAGGAAAGGTTGCGACGCACCGAGCACTGTGGCTGCTGTGTTTAAATGGGGCAGTGCGGCCAATGAAAACTGCGCGCAGATGCGCTGGTTGCGGAAGCAACAAACCATGCTGTGTTAATTGCGCATGCGCAGAATTGCAGGACGCCAGCACATGCGCAGCACACACAACATGGTGGCCCCCAGCCATGATGGTCGATTGCCATGCCGACCCAACTGCAAAGTGTCCCGCAGCTGCCAGCGGCCTCTCCAAGCTAACACACTGGTGCACGCCGTGATAATAGCTTGGAGTTGTCCCTATAATAGGATATCATCAAGCCCTGTTTCTGTCATAGGGTATAGCTAGGGGATGTCCCTCCACTCAGATCGAAGGTGAAACAGTTGAGGCATTTATTACAGCTTTAGGAGTTGTCTCTATAATAGGGTATCACTAAGCCATGCTTCTGTCTTATGACAAAGCTCAGAGCTGTATCAATAATAGAGTGTCACTAAGCCCTGTTTCTATCATAGAGTATAGCTTGGAGTTGTCTCTACAATAAGATTTCCACTAAGCCCTGTTTCTGTCATAGGGTATAGCAACGAGTTGTCTCTATAATAGGGTATCACTAAACCCTGTTTCTGTCATAGAGTATAGCTAGGAGTTGTTCCTATAATAGGGTATCACCAAGCATTGTTTCTGTCATGGGGTATAGCAAGAAGTTGTCTCTATAATAGGGTATCACCAAACCCTGTTTCTGTCATGAGGTATAGCAACGAGTTGTCTCTATAATAGGGTATCACTAAACCCTGTTTCTGTCATAGAGTATAGCTAGGAGTTGTTCCTATAATAGGGTATCACCAAGCGTTGTTTCTGTCATGGGGTATAGCAAGAAGTTGTCTCTATAATAGGGTATCACCAAACCCTGTTTCTGTCATAATGCATAGCTAGGAGTTGTCTCTATACTAGGGTATCACTAAGCCCTGTTTCTGTCATAGGGCATAGCTACGAGCTGTCTCTATAATAGGGTATTACTGAGCCCTGTTTCTGTTATAGGGCATAGCGAGGAGTTGTCTCTATAATCGAGTATCACAAAGCCCTATTTCTATCATAGGGTATAGCGAGGAGTTCTCTCTATAGTAGGGTATCGCCAAGCCCTGTTTCTGTCATGTTGTATAGCAATAAGTTGCCTCTATAATAGGGTATCACCAAACCCTGTTTCTGTCATAGGGTATAGCAAGGAGTTGTCTCTATACTAGGGTATCACTAAGCCCTGTTTCTGTCATAGGGCATAGCTACGTGTTGTCTCTATAATAGGGTATCACTGAGCCCTGGTTCTGTTATAGGGCATAGCGAGGAGTTGTCTCTATAATCGGGTATCACAAAGCCCTATTTCTATCATAGGGCATAGCTAGGAGTTCTCTCTATAATAGGGTATCACTGAGAGTTGTTTCTGTCATGGGGTATAGCATGAAGTTGTCTCTATAATAGGGTATTACCAAACCCTGTTTCTGTCAAAGGGTATATCTTGGAGTTGTCCCTGTGATAGGGTATCACCAAGTCTGGTTTCTGTCATAGGGTATAGCTTGGAGTTTTCCCTGTAATAGGGTAACACTAAATCATGTTTCTGTCACAGGGTATAGCTTGGAGTTGTATCTGGAACAGGGTATCAATAAGCCCTGTTTCTGTCATTGTGAGGAATTCAACCATCCGCATGGTGGCTGTGCGCTTACCTGGGCTTTTTAGAAATTTTAAATGAAATTGAATGATGGTGGATCAACCGCCAGAAAATGTGTGGGGCAAATATGCACACATTTTCCTATGCTCACCGCACAGTATACACACAGACCTGTGTACTCTGGGTGGACACAGCCTACATGCGACATCCCCCCTGTCATATTTAGTTGGAATATGACAGCCAAAAGTACATCAAGGCATCTCATAAGGCGGAAGCAAAACCTTCTTCCTGCCATGGCCAGACTAATTAACTAACAAAGTCTCCATGGATCCGCCCTTTCCATAGTTAGCTGCTGGTGTCCGGCTCGCATACTAATCAGAGTTAATTCGAACAGGCCCACAGGAGGACAGGAAAACGCCAATAGCCTTTGATATGCACTGTGTCAACTTGAAGCCAGCTTCTGCCTCTCAGTATCAAGGCCAGTGACTATGTATTTACAGTAGTCATCCCTGCAGGAGCACCCCATTCAGAAGGTACCAGTATGTGGTTTGGCGGAGACCAAAAGTCTGGTCCCGCCACAGCTTCAAGAGAGACCACTTTAATCAGGAACCACAGAGAGCTCAATTAACTAGAGAGACCCTTTGATCCACAACAGACAAGAAGATGGGTGGGACTTAGCATTACATGTTTTCAACCCTCTAACATTTCCGTTGCAGATCACTCTGATTATGACCTAATGCAAAGATTGCTGTTGTGGACCCAGGATTGGTTCATTAAGGTAGGCTTAGCCTACACCAATCACTGGGCATATTTGGCTTTAAAAGAGGGTTGAGCCCCTATTTTGGCAGATTATCTGAAGATGTTGCAAGGAGTAACAAGAAGAACTCAAACAAAATAAAGTACAAGGCCCTTGCCTGCAACACTCTCCTCCGCTTTGGGCCGTCTGCCTTAAAGGACAAGAGCCCAGTGAAGAAGCTGGAAGGAGTGCATCGACAAGCATCAACCAGCATCAGTCTTAAAGGCTATTTTTGAGCCAGTGGAGCCCCTCAAGCTGCAACCGACTGCACTGCTAACTGTTGTCATGCCGCAGTCACTAACGTCCTCCGAGATGCCTCGACCAGTGCTTCAGACCCACTAACCAGCACTGAGACAACGATTCCTGACCCCGAGCCGCCATTTAGGCCAGCCTGCAGCCATCCGTCCAGCTTCGCTCGCCGAACTGCCTGCCGCCTGATCCTCACAGCTGTCACCCCTCTTGAACTCTGTCGCAGGAGCTGCAAAGCACCTTGAAACCGACTCGACCCTGTTGAGCAGCAAGAACTTCTACAAGCACCAGGTACATTGCGGTTCTGTCCCCCTGGTCCTTCTCCGAAGGCCCCTAGTGACATTTTATGACCGATTGCTGCCTTTCTGTTGAAACCAAGTATCCTTAAACTATTGGAATTAATTACTTTACCAACTACCCTCCTGTCAGTATCCAGAGTCCATCCCTTTTCCTACTTGAAACTGCATGTCCTCTGCACTCCTTTGCAGGGTGGGTTGTATTTTGGAGTGTGCTAGAACTGTCTGTTGAATAACAATAAAGTAGATATTTGTATACAACCTTGACTGGACAGTCCCTTTTATCATTTGGTAATTGTATTTTCGCTGTGTTGCAACTAAACAATGATCCACAACCTTGCGTAGTTAAGCCTGCCGTTCTGTCCACGTTACCAAAGTTATACAAGGAGGTTTATAATTTGCTTGTGTTTCCAATCTGTTTGGATCCCTTCTGGTGTACTAAAGGTGTAGGACTGATTGATGGTTTAGAAACCAATATTCATCCCTGGACTACCGGTGCCCAGGAAGTTGATTTGTCACAGTTGTAGGGTACAGCTTGGAGTTGTCTTTGTAATCAGGTATTACTAAACCCTGTTTCAGTCATAGGGCATAACTAGGAGTTGTCTCTTTGATAGGATATCACTAAGCCCTGTTTCTGTCATAGGGCATAGCTAGGAGTTGTTTCTGTAATCAGGTATTACAAAGACCTGTTTCTGTCATAGGGCATACCTAGGAGTTGTTCCTATAATAGGGTATCACCAAGCCTTGTTTCTGTCATAGGGCATAGCTATGAGCTGTCTATCACTGAGCCCTGTTTCTGTCATAGGGCATAGCAAGGAGTTCTCCCTATAATCAGTTATCACTAAGCCATATTTCTGTCATAGGGAATAGCAAGGAGTTCTCTCTATAATCGGGTATCACTAAGCCCTGTTTCTGTCATAGGGCATAGCAAGTAGTTTTCTCTATAATCGGGTATCACTAAGACCTGTTTCTGTCATATGACACAGCAAGGGGTTGTCTCTATAACAGGGTACCACCAAGCGCTGTTTCTGTCATAGGGCATAGTTTGGAGTTCTCCCTATAACAGGGCATCACCAAGCACTGTTTCTATCATAAGATATAGCAGGGAGTTTTCCCTATAATAGGGTATCACCAAGCCCTGTTTCTGTCATAGGGCATAGCTTGGAATTGTCTCTATAATGGGGTATCACCAAGCCCTGTTTCTGTCAGAGGCATAGCTGTCAAGCTATGCCCCCTGTGATTCCCGAATACCACGACGTGGATGATCCAGGATGTACAATCCAGCAGCAGAGGGATCAAGACTGGGTACCCCTCCCGTCCTTCTGGTAGAGCAGTGTGGAATCCCAACCCCTGAGCCAGGCTGGAAATATACTACCAGCCTGAAACTGGCAGTGGTTCCCCAGCACCACAGTGATTGACCTTCCACTAGAAACATGGTACCAGGCAGTGCAAGCACTGTAGGTGGGAGGCCTTGATACTCAGGTGAGTATAGAAGAGGAAGGAAGAAAGAAATGAGCCCAGGGCAAGGTAAGGTGAAGGGACTGCAAGCAGTTAAGGAGGAAGCCAAGGGTGACAGAGGAAGGAGATCAAGGCAGACCAAGAAGCAGGCTAGCCAGCAAGGTGGAAAGGGGCAAGCCAGAATACAGCAACAGAAAAGGTACAAGGAGAACAAGAACGGGGCGTTTCATTGCAAGGAAAGGTTGCGACGCACCGAGCACTGTGGCTGCTGTGTTTAAATGGGGCAGTGCGGCCAATGAAAACTGCGCGCAGATGCGCTGGTTGCGGAAGCAACAAACCATGCTGTGTTAATTGCGCATGCGCAGAATTGCAGGACCCGAGCACATGCGCAGCACACACAACATGGCGGCCCCCAGCCATAATGGTCGATTGCCATGCCGACCCAACTGCAAAGTGTCCCGCAGCTGCCAGCGGCCTCTCCAAGCTAACACACTGGTGCACGCCGTGATAATAGCTTGGAGTTGTCCCTATAATAGGGTATCATCAAGCCCTGTTTCTGTCATAGGGTATAGCTAGCAGATGTCCCTCCACTCAGATCGAAGGTGAAACAGTTGAGGCATTTATTACAGCTTTAGGAGTTGTCTCTATAATAGGGTATCACTAAGCCATGCTTCTGTCTTATGACAAAGCTCAGAGCTGTATCAATAATAGAGTGTCACTAAGCCCTGTTTCTATCATAGAGTATAGCTTGGAGTTGTCTCTACAATAAGATTTCCACTAAGCCCTGTTTCTGTCATAGGGTATAGCAATGAGTTGTCTCTATAATAGGGTATCACTAAACCCTGTTTCTGTCATAGAGTATAGCTAGGAGTTGTTCCTATAATAGGGTATCACCAAGCGTTGTTTCTGTCATGGGGTATAGCAAGAAGTTGTCTCTATAATAGGGTATCACCAAACCCTGTTTCTGTCATGAGGTATAGCAACGAGTTGTCTCTATAATAGGGTATCACTAAACCCTGTTTCTGTCATAGAGTATAGCTAGGAGTTGTTCCTATAATAGGGTATCACCAAGCGTTGTTTCTGTCATGGGGTATAGCAAGAAGTTGTCTCTATAATAGGGTATCACCAAACCCCGTTTCTGTCATGAGGTATAGCAACTAGTTGTCTCTATAATAGGGTATCACTAAACCCTGTTTCTGTCATAGAGTATAGCTAGGAGTTGTTCCTATAATAGGGTATCACCAAGCGTTGTTTCTGTCATGGGGTATAGCAAGAAGTTGTCTCTATAATAGGGTATCACCAAACCCTGTTTCTGTCATAGGGCATAGCTATGAGCTGTCTCTATAATAGGGTATCACTGAGCCCTATTTCTATCATAGGGTATAGCGAGGAGTTCTCTCTATAGTAGGGTATCACCAAGCCCTGTTTCTGTCATGTTGTATAGCAAGAAGTTGTCTCTATAATAGGGTATCACCAAACCCTGTTTCTGTCATAGGGTATAGCAAGGAGTTGTCTCTATAACAGTGTATCATCAAGCCCTGTTTCTGTCATAATGCATAGCTAGGAGTTGTCTCCATACTAGGGTATCACTAAGCCCTGTTTCTGTCATAGGGCATAGCTACGAGTTGTCTCTATAATAGGGTATCACTGAGCCCTGGTTCTGTTATAGGGCATAGCGAGGAGTTGTCTCTATAATCGGGTATCACAAAGCCCTATTTCTATCATAGGGCATAGCTAGGAGTTCTCTCTATAACAGGGTATCACTGAGCGTTGTTTCTGTCATGGGGTATAGCAAGAAGTTGTCTCTATAATAGGGTATTACCAAACCCTGTTTCTGTCATAGGGTATAGCAAGGAGTTGTCTCTATAACAGTGTATCATCAAGCCCTGTTTCTGTCATAATGCATAGCTAGGAGTTGTCTCTATACTAGGGTATCACTAAGCCCTGTTTCTGTCATAGGGCATAGCTACGAGTTGTCTCTATAATAGGGTATCACTGAGCCCTGTTTCTGTTATAGGGCATAGCGAGGAGTTGTCTCTATAATCGGGTATCACAAAGCCCTATTTCTATCATAGGGTATAGAGAGGAGTTCTCCCTATAATGGGGTATCACCAAGCCCTGTTTCTGTCATGGGGTATAGCAAGAAGTTGTCTCTATAATAGGGTATCACCAAACCCTGTTTCTGTCATAGGGTATAGCAAGGAGTTGTCTCTATAACAGTGTATCATCAAGCCCTGTTTCTGTCATAATGCATAACTAGGAGTTGTCTTTATACTAGGGTATCACTAAGCCCTGTTTCTGTCATAGGGCATAGCTACGAGTTGTCTCTATAATAGGTTATCACTGAGCCCTGTTTCTGTTATAGGGCATAGCGAGGAGTTGTCTCTATAATCGGGTATCACAAAGCCCTATTTCTATCATAGGGCATAGCTAGGGATTCTCTCTATAATAGGGTATCACTGAGCCCTGTTTCTGTCATGGGGCATAGCTAGGAGCTGTCTCTATAATCGGGTATCACTAAGCCCCATTTATGTCATGGAGCATAGCTAGAAGCTGTCTTTATATTAGGGTATCACTAAGCCCTGTTTCTGTCATATGGCATAGCGAGGCGTTGTCTCTATAATCGGGTATCACTAAAACATGTCTCGGTCATATAGCATAGCGAGGAGTTGTCTCTATACTAGGGTATCACCAAGCCCTGTTTCTGTCATACGGCATATTTCGGAGTTGCCCCTATAACAGGGTATCAGCAAGCCCTGTTTCTATCATAAGGTATAGCAGGGGGTTTTCCCTATAACAGGGTATCACCAAGCCCTGTTTATGTCAGAGGGCATAGCTTGAAGTTGTTCCTATAATAGTTGACCCTCCACTCAGATCGAAGGTGAAACAGTTGAGGCATTTTTCACAGCATTGAGAGGTCTGTCTAGGACCTGCAATTGCAGCTGCATGACAAATGAGCTGCTGAAGGACCAATTTATGCTGGAGTTTTGAGATGGGAAGATTAGGGAACAACTCTGGTCCATAGGAGATCCACCACTTGATGAAGTTTTGTGCATCGCAAAAGAGGCAGACCACACCAATAAGTGTGTGGGAACTCTTGAAAGGAAAGTTCAACATGTGAAACTGCTGCAAGGGAAGAAATACATACGATTATACTTCAGCTGCTTCTGGTGGGAGACTTTCAACCAAAGCAAGAGTAGTCAATACAGGGAAGCCTGACTCAAATCTCTGCCTCAAAACCTATCAATTTGCAGAAGAGGTGCTTCCGATGTGATATGGTAGGGGACTTTGCCAACAGTCAATCGCTTGAGGCCAGATGCCATAGGTGCAAAAAGAAAAGATATTTAACCAAATTCTGTCAATTTAGCAATATCCATATGTTGGATGACTGGTAAGAGGATTCAGAAGATGCCGTTTTTGTGATGAAGATGAAGAAGATTTGGATGGTCCTAGAGACCGGGTGGTCATAAATGGTTTTAAAGTCGAAATGATTATCGACTCTAGCAAAATATACCCCGCTGCCCAGATCAATTTTTGATAAGGTGCTTTCTGACAAATAGTTGTTGGAAGTTGACATCAAGTTACAAGCCTATGTCAGTGCTAGCTATGACATAGTTGGGTGATTCAAAGCTATGATGACGTTCAAGGGGATAACATCTCCAGCTCCATTTATGTTATTGAAAGGGGATCTGTGCCACTTCTAAGCTGATTGCAGCAGAAGAGATTGAAAATCAAATTAAATCCCAATGATGCGGAATGTGTACTACAGATTAAAGGTGTGATGTTGCAAGACCAGATGCTTAGTGAAAAAGGAAGATGTGCAGGATGATAAACCTGTTGTTCAAAAAGTGCTGACTGGTCTCTGGCCTTGAGACAAAAAGTGAAGAAAGAATTGCATAAACGGGAGTACGGCTGTATAATTGAGAGGATAGAGTCATCCAGATGGGTGTCGCCTTTGGTGATTGTAGCCAAGCTCAATGGAAAGCTAAGAATGTGTGTGGAGCTTCGAACTGTAAAGGAGCAGTTGCATGCCCCTGCAGGAAATCCCGCCCCCTACCTCCTACATGTTGGAAGTCTGAGATTGTGCCGTATTTGACACCAGCAGTTGTGCCTATACGGCAGTGTATATTCGAAAGAAGATACCTATTGAGACAACCTTATCAAATGTATCCCTGAAGAGACGACAATCTGAGGGAGGAATTCCCTGAAGGAATATGAAAAAGAGCAACAAGAGAAGCAAGTGACGTTACAAGAGACATATGTGATGTCCTGAGATACTGGCTGAAAATTTTGTATGGTTCTTTTAGAAACTAATGATGAAGTAAACAATCGAGTGAACTTTTAAATATGGAAAAGAAGATTACACATTCACGAAGCGCTGCAGAGAATCAACCGTTCAATAATTGTACATAGGCTGAAACACAAGGTAGACTAAGTCATCTTAGAAGCTGGCTATTTGTAGTGAATAGAATGCAGGCGGAGCCGCCACTATATAGAAGCTGAACATCGGTATCATGAATTTTAGTAAGCCAGGACCCATGAAGAAGGAAGGGAGAATTGTGTTGCAGCAATAATCACCTAAAATCGTGGAGCTGCATGGCGAGGCTGTCTGACCTGAAGTCAAGATTGAAGCAGCCAAGGTTGGCTATCTATTCTTGAAAGGAGTGAATGTGCAAAGCATGAATCATCTCTTGTTAAGGTGCGGAGAAGGAACACTAAGAGTGTCTAGTTTTATTCATTTAAGACATTTAAAACCTGCCAAATGGAACAAATCATGGTCTCCTGTCACGTTAGCTAATGATGAAAATAGATTTGAACTTGGAGTACTAGAACAACGATAGTGAGTTCCCGCACTCCCATGTATTCCCAGAGACAAGGATACTTTGCAAGGCCAAGTTCAAAGACAATCTTCAAGGCAGAAGGTTTGGGGGGCTGAGAGATGTTAGGCTAATTGGGTGGGAAGATGGAGTCAGGCCCACCTCCTTGCACCTTGGTCTGGGCTTACGTGCTGCTAAGTGAACTGAATGTTCCCCATATGTCACAAGCGTGCCAACCAATTGTAGAGGGCCATATAATGAAGGACCTTATAGTTTGTTGACCAATTGAAAACCGTGTACTTAGTGGTTTTGAAGACGACATGTTTCAGAGGATTATGCATGAAATCTTTAAAGATGAAGCTGGTGTAATCTGTTTCCAAGCTGGCATCCTTGTATTTGGTCCGGACCAACAGACACATGATCAGAGACTTTGCAAAGTGATGGACATGCTCACTGATCATGGTCTAATGTTGAGTAAAAAGGAAGTGTAAGCTTACTGAAAGGAAAATTGAATATCTGGGCCACACAGTCAAGGCTGATGGTGTAAATGTGAAGGAGATGCTTGCCAACAACATTATGGATACATTGGAACCAAAGAGTAAGGATGCCGTGTGCACCTTTCTTGGCATGGCAGAATACTATTCAAGGTTCATTCCCAATTTTCCAGCTATGAGGGTGCACATGAGGATGTTGCTTACGAATCACACTTAGTTTGAATGGAACTCGAAATGTGCCCAAAAATGTACTTCCCTCAAGACCACATTGGAATCTACTCCATCGCTTAAGGATTTTAATTGAGTAGGAGATCTATAATACCCATGGATGCCAGCAACACAGATCATGGGGCTGTATTTACACATATAAGCATAAAGAAGGGATAGGGGTGGGGTGAACAACATTTATATAAGCAAAAAGAAGGGATAGGGATTAACAGTTTTGCAAATTTTGAAGGTGACTAACTCTTCTTCCATACTACTGTTCAGTCCTGAAAAAACTGGCCCAGTGGACACAAACTAAAATCTTATATTCAGTTTTATTTAATTAATTACCCTAATTAAACATAGCATAAATCTAAAACACTCATTAATATCACCCACAGAATGACTTTCTAATACTGTGTCCTTTAAGGCATGGACCCATGCGTGGCCCCAACCATACTGAGAGTGTTTCATAACTCGGTGAAGACTGAAGATGGGTGAATTTGGAACATGAATAGAGTGGCAAAAGTGGATGTGAGAGTGGACAATTCGGAGTGAGTGAGATGTCAAGATGTGAGACAGCAGAGGGATCATGGTGCGCCTTCCACAGGTGTTCATGGGGGTAGATCACTCAGGTCAACAAATAGACCTGAGAGACTCAAAGATGTTGTGTTGTAATAATAGGAGGGAGGTGTGTAGTATACTGGCACTGCGGGTGTCTCGTGACGTCTGGCCTGGAAGGTGGAAGGATGAGTGTTCCAGAATGTGGGGTGAGAGCGACAGTTGAGATAAGGAGTGAGGCTGGACTGACAGACGCTGTGCCGCTGCTGGATTTATGAAGTTTCACTGAAAAACATACGTACCTTTAATCCTCCCGTCTGCTTTGCTCTCCTGCTTCAATGTGTCATTCACAGTGTATCACCACATCATAGAGTAGGGCCAGGAGAGCTCCCTATCGCTATCCTGTTATATTATTGCTGTGTAAAACACACAGTCGAGAAACAGAGAGTAAAATATAGAGATTTCAGTGAATTCTGTTGGTATAAAATATCATGTTGAATGTAGGTGCGGGAAATATCTTCATCATAGACGTGTGGGCAGGAAAGAGGGAGGGAAGAAGGGCTGTGGGGAGGTCAGTGGTGATTCCTGGCCAGAAATCATTGATTTCATTATTTTAAATACAGTTGAAATATGTGTAATAAATCAGCTGTTTGGTAACCAAATGATTGGGCAGCATTGTATCATGTATTATGATCCTCTGGATGGCCATCTATGACATGCGATTAAGATTAGGGTGTCGCAAATCACTGCCTCTATTTTAGCAGTAGCTGCTTTTATTTAGGGTAACAACAGGAGCTGCCTCTATTTTCCTGTAGTCGCTTTTATATTAGAGTAAAGCTAGGAGCTTCCTCTATAAATGGTGATATACCAAGGAGATGCCTCTATCATAGGGTGCCATTAGGCCCTTCCTTTTGACATAGGCTAGAACCCTGGCCTGTGTCTATTGTATGGTACAGCTAGTACATGACACTATCATACAGTATTACTGGGACCTGTCTCTAGTCTAGGGGCTCACATGAAATAGTCTATTATAAGGTATAGCATGGTTGTGTATCGTTCGTAGTGTATCTCGAGCATAGTGTACAACGGGTCGTTTTATCTACCACAGACCACCATCCGGACCTAACCCATACTAGGGTACAGCTAGGAGCCGTCTGTATATGAGTGTACACTTCGGCTATCATAGGACTTCACAGATAAACCTGTCTCTAGATAGGGGTTGTCTATGTCAGAGTCCAAGGACCAGTCTCTATCATAGGAGCTGCTTCTGTCATATGGCATTTTTTAGAAGTGATGTTATAATAAGCTTCCATTCGGATCTGTGTCCACCGCAGTGCAAGGCTATGAGCTATATCTTACAGCAGAGGCGTTGCTAGGGGGAGGGGCTAAGAGGGCTGTAGCCCCTGGTCTTTTGGTTGTAGCCCCGGATAGAATCTCAGGAGCTACAACCAAAAGGCTAGCTAGCCCCCAGTCCCAACAGTTCCGACATTAGCGTAGCCCCGGGTCTTTTCCAGACCTAGCAACACGCCTGTCTTACAGTGTAACAGGGATTGCCTCATTCCTAGGGAATCACCAGAACCTGCCTTTATCTTAGGAAATTGCTTGCACCTGTCTCTATCATGCAGAATCTTAGGGTACAGTTTGGAGATGTCTCTATTATAGAGTATTACCGGGACCTGTCTCTATCATAGGGGATCATATGGTCCAGCTTGGAAATGTCTCTATTATAGAATACCAATGGAAGCTGCCTTTGTAACATGGTGTACCCAGGGGCTGTCGTATCATAGGGTGTCACTAGGACCCTTATCGATTAAAGGGCATAACTAGGATCTGTCTCCATTGTATGGTGAAGCTGGGAGAGGTGTCTAACAGAGGGCATCACTAAAGCCTATCCCTGTGATAGAGTATCACCAGTGCCTGTCACTATCATAGGTCACGGATAGGAACTTTCTCTGTCTTATGGTATGATGGGGTATGTCTATCGTCTGTTATCAATGGGATCGGGCTCTCTTGTAGGGTATCACTAAGACCTGTATATATCATAAGGTATAACTAGGCGTGGACTCTATTCTATGGGATAGATAGGAACTGCTCATATAGCATGCTATAGCAAGAGATGCCTCGCTCCTGGGGTACTATTAGTCCCCTACCTCTTTCCTAGGGTATGAATAGTCAGAAACTATCTCTATGATGGGGATCAGTAGGAGGTATCTCTATCATGGGGTATCTCTATGATGGGGCATAGCTAGGAGTTTTTTTATATGATGGGTCATAGATAGGAGTTATCTCTATCATGGGGCATAGCTAGGAGTTAGCTCTATCATGGGGCATAGCTAGGGGTAAGCTCTATCATTGGGCATAGCTAGAAATTATCTCTATGATGGGGCATAGCTAGGCGTTAGCTCTATCATGGGGTATAGCTAGGAGTTAGCTCTATGATGAAGCATAGCTAGGGGCTATCTCTATCAGAGGGTATAGCTAGGAGTTATCTCTATGATGAGGCATAGCTAGGAGTTAGCTCTATCAGGGGGTACAGCCAGGAGTTATCTCTATGACAGGGCATAGCTAGGAGTTAGCTCTATGATGAAGCATAGCTAGGGGCTCTCTCTATCAGAGGGTATAGCTAGGAGTTATCTCTATGATGAGGCATAGCTAGGAGTTAGCTCTATCATGGGGTACAGCCAGGAGTTATCTCTATGACGGGGCATAGCTAGAAGTTAGCTCTTTCATGGGGTATAGTTAGGAGGTATCTCATTCATGGGGTATAGCTAGGAGTTATCTCATTCATTGGGTATATCTAGGAGCTGTCTGTAGCAGTTCAGAGATGTTTATCATAGGGTATCTGTAACAACAAACAGGGTTACGTTGTTGCGGAGAAGGCAAAAAAGAGAGAGCACGGACAAGCCGTTGGTTTCCTTTTAACCGTTAAAAGGAGATTGGACGTGGTAACACAAAAACAACGGTTTTATAGGAAAAAATATTTTATTACTCGATATATCTGAGGTAAAGCTAAAAGTTCATATCCTCAAACTTGAGTGCAAAGTATGGCAAAAAAGTGCGGCAAATCCAACGGCGTAGGTACATCACTGTTCCGAACTGGAGATTGGATTCTGTGGCTGTATGATGATGGTTCAACCTGGGAGAGGTTAACTGTACGTATTCTGTTGTCCTGTGATGTTATTTTTAATAGTTCCCGTAGGTCACAGGAAAGCAGAGAAATTTCTGCGGTTGGAAATGCACAGATAAAAGGGCCAGAAGGCCGGGGCGATGAGGTGAAGCTCAAGTAAAAAGGCACACTCTTTTCATCTGGGTGCGCGCAGGAATAGTTGTTATGTGGCAATATCTTATCCCTTTCCGTATAGATATTTGGTATTGGTCATGAGAACCCTCATGACCTGTGGGGTCGACCGGTTTCGATGGCACTCGTAATTGGGGCCATATTCATCAGGACCATAATTCAGCGGAGGGAAGATGAATCCGAGAGTTTCAGAAATGTCTGAAAGCGGGGCCAGGTTACTCCTGTAGAGATACAGAAAAGAGGGGGGGGTTTTGGAGAGAGGAGACAGTGGCATGAGAATTCTGGCCATGTCAAAGGCTATGGACTACACCTTACACACCAAATGAGAGGATAAATGTGGGTAAGAAAACAATCTAATTGCGGTGAAAAAGTACAAAACTATCATTGGTGCCTGGTCACCGGTGTCTAAAAACAATCCTATCAGCAAGTGGAAAGGGGGGGGGGGGGGAAAGGGGGGAAGTGCGCTGGAGTGGGGGGGGACACAGGTACACATGGGAAGTGCTCAGTGAAAGTCAGGGAAAAAGGAGCCAATGGTACCTCTGTGCACAATGTGTGCTGGAGGAGGTTGTTCTGATGTAGACTGGCTGGTGGCTCTGAAATGTAAGACAAGAGAGTCTGTAAACAGACTGCTAAAGGACAAGTTGTTGCAACAAGCACAAGTTAAAAGGATTCAAAGCAGCCGGTGGGCTGGTGAGAGTTGCATGTGCAATCAGAGCGCTGACTGCTCAGAAAGGCTGGTGGCTGTACCTGTGTCTTATCGTGGAGGCGTCTGTCGTAGAGGCGTCTGACTCGCTCGGTGCTGCTGCTCGAAATGAGCGCGTTGCTGTGTCGCGGTCCACCGCCTCTAAAAACAAGGATGCAGCGCGCGCCCGCCTGGCGTCAGGGTGACGTCGGCGGGTGTCAAGGCAACATCCCAACAGGAGCGGTGTGTGTTTACATGAAAAACCTGCTCAATCGCCCATAGACAAGGCTTACAACACGGCTCGAAGGTGCCGAAGCTGTGAGGGACAGGGGGAACTCCTGATCCAGTGGGCTGAAGGGAAAGGGGGGGGGAGGGAGGGGAAGGGAAAGGGGGGGGAGGGGTGAAGTGGATGAGGAAAGGAGGTAAGGGGGGGAAACCCGAGCAAGGGAGATGCAGAGGGGCGGTGTATGTATACACGAAAAACATGCTCAATCGCCCATAGACAAGGCTTACAACACGGCTCAAAGGTGCCGAAGCTGTGAGGGACAGGGGGAAACTCCTGATCCAGTGGGCTGAAGGGAAAGGGGGGGGAGGGGTGGAGTGGATGAGGAAAGGAGGGAAGGGGGGAAGGGGGGAAACCCGAGCAAGGGAGATACAGAGGGGCGGGGGAATGCTCACTTGGATGACTTGGAGCACAGGTGCTAGGGACTGGGAACACGGTGGAAGGGTCCTGTGGGTGGTGTGGGGACAAAGCCAAACTACACCAACACCGCTAGGTCATGCCACTGGATGTTCTCATTCAATCCTTTAGAGCACGTGTTGAGTTTGTAGATCCACTGCTGTTCCCTTCTGAACAAAATGTTATTATAGTTGCCCCCTCTTACCGGAGGTGTGACCCTTTCTATGATGGTCCATCGGAAGGAGTCTGCAGTATGGCCTTCAGCTACAAAGTGTTGTACTAAAGGGGCAGTCAGTTTATTGGTACGGATGCAAGACCGATGTTCGACCATCCGTATGCGGACTGTCCTTGTTGTCATGCCAATATATCTAAGGTCACAGGGGCACATGATCATATAGATCACTCCTTTGGAGTTGCAATTGGTCAGTGTCATTTGCCTCCATGGTGTCCGCCATCCTATGTCAATCTCTGTGGTGCGTGATGTTTGAGGGCACATAGAGCAGTTGCCACAGGGGGCGTGTCCTCTAGGTGGGGCTGCGTCCCAGAGGGTGCGTTGGCTAGGTCCAGTGATCGGGATGTTATGGGTAAGTGTTTTTACCACTTTGTCACGCAGGTTTGGTCGTCTTTTTAGAGCAAAGCGCGGTACAGGGATGGTGGTATGTCCAGTGTTCAAGATCGGCCATAGAGTTTTTACTTCTTTCTTAATTTTGTTGAGTAAAGGCGAGTAACTGAATACTGCTGTAATACCTGTGGGGGTGACTGGTTTTGTATGTTGTTGCAGAGTTATAGGTCTAGGGATATTTCTGGCTCTTTTGTAAGTGTCCCTGATGATTTTCTGTGGGTATCCCCTGTCTGTCAATTGGTCTCGTAGAAGGCTGGATTGTGCGATGTAAGTGGGGGTCTGAGTGCACAACCTGCGGTATCTTAAAAACTGTCCAAATGGTAGATTATCTCTTAGTGCTTTTGGATGGTAGCTTGAATAGCATAAGAGTGAGTTTCTGTCGGTGGATTTTTTATACACACTTGAAACTAGTCTGCCATTTGATGTGGAAATTGCAAGGTCCAGAAAGTGGGTGGAATGTTTCTCTTTGTCTAGTGTGAACTGTAAGTGAGGATTGAGTGAGTTAAGCCAAACTTGAAAGGAAGCGAGTTCTTGTTCAGTTCCTTTAAAGATTACAAAGATGTCATCTATATATCTACGCCATATGCCAAGATTGGCGAGAAAGGGGTTGGAGGTGGGGTAGATATGTTGTCGTTCAAAAAGGTCGACATACAAGTTGGCAAGGCTGGGGGCAAAGGTTGCTCCCATCGCGGTGCCAGACACCTGTTGATAGAAGGTGTTTTGAAAAACAAAGTAGTTCTGGGTTAATGCGATCTCTGCCAATTGATAGATGAAAGTAGGTGACACACCATATAGTTCAATCCCAGAGTGTAGTAGTCTATTCAGCATATTCAAGGTTTCTTGTTGAGGGATCCGAGTGTATAGAGACTCAATGTCAATAGTGACTAGCCATTCTTGTTGCGGATCATACTGCAGGGTATCAAGCAGGATTAGCATGTTGGTGGAATCTTTGACATAACTAGTCATTTTGGGAATTTGTTCCTTTATAAAAAAGTCTACAAATTGAGAGAGGGGTTCCAAAATGGAGCCAATACCGGACACAATGGGGCGTCCTGGTGGAGGCGTAATGCCCTTATGAATCTTGGGTAGGGCATACATAGCCGGAATACGAGGGTGAGGCGGGGAAAGAAAAGCAGCCTCACGGGCACTGATATATCCTTCAGCCTCAGCCTCGTAGATGATGGGAGCGATCGTAGTTTGAAGAGCAGATGTGGGGTCCATGCGAAGCATTTTATAGCTGGTGTTGTCGCTCAGGAGATTGTTGACCATATTGGTATAGTTGTTAGTGTCCATGATGACGATGGCTCCCCCTTTATCAGCCGGTTTTATTGTGATGGCTGTATTTTTAGCTAAATCTGAAAGTGCTGTCAGTTGGGTTTTCGTGCAGTTGTTGTTGATGAATGGAATGGTCCGCTCCAGCTCTGAGATTTTCTTGAGCAATGCTTGTTCAAAGGTGACTGATTCCGGAGAGTTCATACAGTGTGGCGGAAAAAACTGTGAGGGTGGGCGTAAGCCTGTTGCATCAGTAGTCTCAATTGTCTCATTGGCGAAATACTGCTTCAGTCTTATTTTGCGCATCAGTTGTGTACATTCAACTCTTGTTTGGAACGGATCATACCTTGCTGTAGGGATAAAGGATAGACCCTTTTGTAGGATTTCTTGTTCAGCTCTAGTCAATATATGTGTGGACTGATTGACAATCAATGAGGGAGTAGTGCTGGGATGTTTCCTTGGCCTCTGCTGCGTGTGACTACCGTAGGTGGCGGGTGGTTCTGCCATCGTGCCCCGTGTTGGCCTCTCCCTCGTTGGCCTAAAAAAGGGACCGCAGGAGGGGTGCCTAGATTGGATCCACTGAAATGTACGCGCCTTTTATTCCAATTGGCGTTACCCGAGCTATTGCTCGAGTTACTGCTGGAGCTGTTCCAGGAGCGGTTGGCGTTGCCTCGTTGGAGGTTTTGGAACCGTAGCTGGGCGGCGTCGCGTCTGGATTGTTTGGCCTCTTCAGAGAAGTATTCTTCCCCTACATAGGGGTACACTTTCACATGCGTGAATGCTGCCAGGTCTTTTTTGAGTTTGGTAATCTTTCTGCTGAGGTTGTTGTCCTTAAACTCTTTGAGTGTGTTGTCAAGCAGACTAAGTTTCGCTGTATAGATGTCGATGGCTATTTTCGTTTTCAAATGGTCGCTTTTCTCATTCAGTTCTCTTACTAGACTGTCTGTGATTGCTTTAGCGGTATTGATAATAAGTACCAACCAATCCCGTGTGCATTTGTTGGCAATGAAGGACCAGTCTTTTCTAAATTGTAAATTGTCCAGAAATATGCGTGGTTCTATGCGAATAATGAGGCCATTGGGGGCTGCATGTGCCCTTAGGTACTCTGTCATCAGGGCTCCATGTAGTTCAGTTCGTATGATTTTCTTTCTCAGGATTTCGATCTCATTCCACTCGTCGTTGTTACTGATATTCTGTGGAGTGAGGTCGATACCTAGTAATGAGGGGTTGGCTAGGATTCCATCAACCAGTTCTTCTGCGAAAGCAAGAAAGTGTCCATCGGCCATTGGGCTGAAGGTTGTGAGGGAAAGAGGGAAGGGAGGAGAAACTGATGGAAGTAAAGACACCGAAGACTCGGATGTGGCAATTGAAAAGAGGGAGGGTGGCCTTCCTCTTATTAAATATGAGTAAATCTAACCCAGCAACCGGCCTGGTTGCGCGAAGAAACTGTAACAACAAACAGGGTTACGTTGTTGCGGAGAAGGCAAAAAAGAGAGAGCACGGACAAGCCGTTGGTTTCCTTTTAACCGTTAAAAGGAGATTGGACGTGGTAACACAAAAACAACGGTTTTATAGGAAAAAATATTTTATTACTCGATATATCTGAGGTAAAGCTAAAAGTTCATATCCTCAAACTTGAGTGCAAAGTATGGCAAAAAAGTGCGGCAAATCCAACGGCGTAGGTACATCACTGTTCCGAACTGGAGATTGGATTCTGTGGCTGTATGATGATGGTTCAACCTGGGAGAGGTTAACTGTACGTATTCTGTTGTCCTGTGATGTTATTTTTAATAGTTCCCGTAGGTCACAGGAAAGCAGAGAAATTTCTGCGGTTGGAAATGCACAGATAAAAGGGCCAGAAGGCCGGGGCGATGAGGTGAAGCTCAAGTAAAAAGGCACACTCTTTTCATCTGGGTGCGCGCAGGAATAGTTGTTATGTGGCAATATCTTATCCCTTTCCGTATAGATATTTGGTATTGGTCATGAGAGCCCTCATGACCTGTGGGGTCGACCGGTTTCGATGGCACTCGTAATTGGGGCCATATTCATCAGGACCATAATTCAGCGGAGGGAAGATGTATCACCAGGACCGGTCTCTGTTACAGGTTATTACTCAGAGCTCTCTCTATCTTGTTGTTAGGGGAGGTGTCTATCATAGGTTTGCACAAGAACATGTCTCAATCCTAAGCGATCACCACGATCCTGATAAGCTGTCTCTAGGACCTGTTAGTCTGGTAGCTAGGAGCACTCTCTGTTATGGTGCACCTTGGAGCTGCCTTTTTCCCATGGATCTCAGGTGTTTGCGTCTAAAATGGGTATCAGACGATAAAAGTAACAGCAACTATTTCAGATGCTGTTAAAGTCTCAGGCAGCCGTTCTCGCACCATAGGGGAATATCAAACTGCAATGTATGCCTTAGTGAAGAAGACTTGTACAGTGGTGCCAAGACCATTGGGCGGATTGGGCTTTAGCGTCCCACCCACAACATATTGGACTATGTTGACTTAACCCAGCTGACAGACAAAGCCATAGCAGTCAACACTGTAAATTGTGTAATGTGTTTTACTTTATGTAAATATATTTTGTTCACGATGATCCCTGAATGATGTAAGGGACTATTTATGTCATTTTATAATCATAGCTTGGCTAAATAGCTTGGAAGGTATTGATGTATCATTCTTAGATACTATATTGTCAACAATGTATGTTCTGTTATTATTATTTTTCTAAAAAACCTGCATATGCATTAAAGTATCTGGTAAAAACCTAAATTCACTTCCTGTAATTACAAAAAATGCCAATTGGACACATTGGAGTGTACACCACGATCAGTCACCCTGAACATTTGTGCTTTTTCAAGTTTTGACCCACCTGGGTAGCCAGGAGCACTTTGTTAATTATTACACCTAGAATCAGGACACCTGGATAGAGGTAGAAGGGCCTAAAATGAGTGCAAAACAGTAAATGCAGTAACACCTAGATTTGGGACACCTGGACCTAAAATGGGGGCACAACAATAAATGCAGTAACCCCTAGATTTGGGACACCTGGACCTAAAATGGGGGCACAACAGTAAATGCAGTAATACCTAGATTTGGGACACCTGGATAGAGGGAGAAGGAAGGGCTTACAATGGGGGCACGAGAGTAAACGCAGTAACACCTAGACCTGAGGTACCTACACAGAGGGACAAAAAACCCAAAACTGGGGCACAACAGCAAATGCAGTAACACCTAGAAACTATGGTTTACCAAAACAATCGGCCCAAACGGGAGATATGGCTAACTAACACAATCTAGCTCAATGCGAGATATGGCT
Organism: Ambystoma mexicanum; assembly: GCF_040938575.1. Classification (NCBI taxonomy): domain Eukaryota; kingdom Metazoa; phylum Chordata; class Amphibia; order Caudata; family Ambystomatidae; genus Ambystoma; species Ambystoma mexicanum. The sequence goes on from NC_090923.1 coordinate 668,295,762, forward strand.
GGCCACAAACTATGGCAAGATGCAAGATAAGGCTAGGTAGCACACTATGGCAAGATGTGAGATAAGGCTAACACAATTTGGCTTAATACGAGATATGGCAGGCTAACACAATCTGGCTGGCTAGCACACTATGGCAAGATGCGAGATATGGCTGACTAACACAATTTGGATAAATGCGAGATATGGCATGCTAACACAATCTGGCTAAATGCGCAAAATGGCTGGTTAACACACTATGGCAAGATGCAAGATACGGCTGCTAACACACTATGGCAAGATGCAAGCAATGGCTGACTAACACAATTTGGCTTAATGTGAGATATGGCAGGCTAACACAATCTGGCTGGCTAGCACACTATGGCAAGATGCGAGATATGGCTGACTAACACAATCTGGCTAAATGCGAGATATGGCTGACTAGCACAATTTGGATAAATGCGAGATATGGCATGCTAACACAATCTGGCTAAATGCGAGATGTGGCTGACTAACATAATTTGGATAAATACGGGATATGGCACGCTACCACAATTTGGCTAAATGCAAGATATGGCAGGCTAACACAATCTGGCTAAATGCGCAATATGGCTGGTTAACACACTATGGCAAGATGCAAGATACGGCTGCTAACACACTATGGCAAGATGCAAGCAATGGCTGACTAACACAATTTGGCTTAATGTGAGATATGGCAGGCTAACACAATCTGGCTGGCTAGCACACTATGGCAAGATGCGAGATATGGCTGACTAACACAATCTGGCTAAATGCGAGATATGGCTGACTAGCACAATTTGGATAAATGCGAGATATGGCATGCTAACACAATCTGGCTAAATGTGAGATATGGCTGACTAACACAATCTGGCTAAATGCGAGATGTGGCTGACTAACATAATTTGGATAAATACGGGATATGGCACGCTACCACAATTTGGCTAAATGCAAGATATGGCAGGCTAACACAATCTGGCTAAATGCGAGATATGACTGGCTAACGCACTATGGCAAGATGCGAGATATGGCTGACTAACACAATCTGGCTAAATGCGAGATATGGCTGACTACCACAATTTGGATAAATGCGAGATATGGCATGCTAACACAATCTGGCTAAATGTGAGATATGGCTGACTAACACAATCTGGCTAAATGCGAGATGTGGCTGACTAACATAATTTGGATAAATACGGGATCTGGCACGCTACCACAATTTGGCTAAATGCAAGATATGGCAGGCTAACACAATCTGGCTAAATGCGAGATATGACTGGCTAACACACTATGGCAAGATGCGAGATATGGCTGACTAACACAATTTGGCTAATTGCAAGATATGAAAGGGTAACACAATTTGGCTAAATGTCAGAAGTGGCAGGCTAACAAAATCTGGCTAAATACAAGATAGGGCTACATGAAAAAAAAGCATTTGCCAACAGAGCAGATTTTCATATTACCTTGCTGTTTAAGCATACCAAATAAAAGTCTTTGAATCTAAGAACATGTAGCAAAAAATATCAGGTATAGTAATGGCAATATGAGACATTTTGCGGCTCTACAACCAACGATTACCATGGTCTTGTTGTTAAGCGTCTTGATTCAGAGGCATGAAGCCAAGGTTGGATCCGGGAATAAGCTCTGATATGAGGTGGCAGCACTGCAGCCTGTTGCTTTTATTTTGTTTAATGTTTACTTCTTAAACACACAGGGGAAGGAGTCTGCCCTCTCAAAAAAAGGCTGATCACCATCCACCCACGTGCTCCCTCATTTTGAGCTCTGCATATAGTAAAGTGCAGGGTGTTTAGAGGACAAAAGCAAATACTTACATGTGAATCAAAGGTAAACAAAAGCTTACCCATAAAGCCGATTCTCGATTTACTGTACTGTGTTCTCGGCTCTACAGTAAAGCGGCCAGTTATGTTTGATGCAGCGTGCAGCTCTGCTGTCATTTTTAACTGTGCCACAAGTCAGAAACCTTCCATCGTGCAGTATGCACATTCGATACAGAGAACGCTGTTTCCTCCAGCGGTTACTTTGAACACTATCATGAAAATTAATTCCAAATCCCCAAAATTAAAAATCAGTCTTTATTAACCTCCACATCAAAATGTCCTCAAGTTATCCAGGGACATTGATTCACCAAAATGCCAGGGGTAACAGACATGACATCACAGACCTGATGACATCACAAGAAACTATGCCACTTGGTCCTTGACCCGGATGGCATCAGTTCCTCTTTAACCCTGGTGACATTACCGGAAGTGGCTTGTGGGAGTAATGAATGTACATAAACATAAACATTTTAAAATACCAAATACCTACTGAAGCAGACAAGAATATTTTAGATACCAACCACATTTTAACAAGGGTGCTGCCTTCATATGCCATGAATGGGGTCCTGATATGACAGGGTTAGACCCAATAGTACAACATAGGCTGAGGCAACATTGGTTCCACCATCGGGTTTGCTATTTGAAGATTTGAATATGTCTTTAAGCGGTCATTATGACAAAGCATTGAGGAATTTTGGGGAGTGCTGTGACCTGATTATTGCTGAAATGGACTAAGGCATACTTACACCGATGGAAGGCCCGGTGAAGATGTACAACAAAATAAAAATTGTAAAATGGGGAAAGATATACAGAAAATGTCATTGTATAAACTACAAAGGGAGCTAACCACACATCTGAGGACATATAAGGAGATACAGTCCTCTGTGATGAGATTCCCAGGGCCGAAATAGCGTTACCTTTATTTATGCTTTCATCTTAACTTAATAGGCCCTCTACAAAGATAGGGTACTATAAGAGGAGTCCCTTGAGAAGAAAGAAATTGTCGGCTCTGTAAAAAGCCGGGGGAGGCAGAAACACTAAAACATTGGCTGTAGCGCAACACTAGGGGCGTGAAAATGTGGTTAGGAAAGTTCATAAGCAGATCCGAGGATTTAAAGAGTGAAGTCAAGTGGGCTAGGCTTTTTGTATGGATAGTCTATCTCATAGACCATTACTTTAGTGAATATTTTAACAGTGATACACAAAATGTTGGGGAAAAATGAATGAGAATGAGGAAGGAAGGAGGAGTTGAGCCGAGCAACTGGTTCGACGATATTTTTAATTGCATACAGTCATGGTTAAGTGTCATGATGAACATTTTTGTTCCAGTCGTCGTTTTTCTTTTGCTAGTTTTCTGTGTGTGCCAGGTGGGCCTATGATGTTGTGCAAAATCTATGCCTAGTTCATGATGATGGTAACAATGGGCAAATCGACAACGGTAGCAACAATGATAGATGCTCAAATACAAACTGGGGAATCAAATCCACCAAAGTACCGCCTGACAGCAGTATATCGCCAGCATAGGGACAGGGTAGATAATTTATACCACACCACCATTAAAGAGCCACGAGAGTTACAATGGTACATGGAGGTGTGGGTGGACCTGGATGGGGGTGGGGGAATATATATGACATGCACACCAGATGAATATGCCCAGAGGGGTCAAAGGCTACGTGGTGTGTGTAGAGCATGGATGCCAATAAAGGGGACTCCCGCTTGGGACGAGACAGTACAGGAAGTAGAATACTATCGAAATGAAAATAACAGTAAGAATTAGTTTGTTACTTTAGATGTAACGAAAGGGGGGAATGTGTGGGAATGAGGGGTTGTTTGGGCCCCCCTCGCACATTCTGCACATTTTGGACCACTTGCTCGTGTAATGGTGGGGGGCGCCTCCATTGCGCATATGCTGACATGTATGCACACCACGCTCATAGCCCCCACCTTTTCTCACTCTGTCTGAAAGCCATTTCTCACGGATGCGCCAGGGATAATTGAAACAAATACCACACTGTTTCATCTCACCCTTCCTCTGAGATCATTGCCGTGTCTGTGAACCAGCTCAAACCATGCCTTGTAGCTCATCCATCTCCACAAACCCACCAGTGCCCTCTTACCCCCGCTGTTGGAAAATTAATGCCACTATAACCTGGTGCCCTCCTAAGGTATTCTCTTGATGTACCAGAAGAGGGACCCTGTTGTGAAGCACACCCCAGCATGCCCCCTACTAAAAGCAGACCGCTGTCACAATATATTGTACCCTAGAACTAACAAATGTCAGTGTGCCCTTACTTACTTTGATGCGCCAGGCCCCCCCCATGACTGCGGTTATCACACCAATCAGGACCCCTAAACCAGGTACCCCATATGAGTCCCAATGAGTGATGTTGTGATTATATGCATGCAATTTATAGGTGTATAAAGATTTACTCAAAGGTATACTAATGATTATTGTTTATTGTATGTCTAGTGATAGTTTTTCATGCTAGCTTAGTTAGGGTTTGCCCTATCTCACCACGACCTGAACCTCACCCCGCCCAGACGAAAGCAGATGGACCTCGTGACGCTCACCCTGCCGCCAACTGAGCAGCCAATCTGGAGGAAGCAACCCCTAAAGCAGCATATGTTACTTACTCCATGTCCAATCCTGTGCCATTGTAGTCCTATATGTAATGATGTCACAATGACACTTTAGTTAATATAATTGTTATGTTTGCCAGAGCATTGCCTTGATAAGTTCATATAATTGTAATGTTTGCCAGAGCGCTATCGAGGCAGCAGAGTTCTTTGGATGCCAACTTTATATAAAGAAAACTAACTCTTGCAACCTGTTCTCTTAGTCTCATTCCCCATTGGGGTGTCTTATATTTTTTGGAATTGCATATGTAAGTCGGGGAGTGAGCCTTTACAATATGCCTTTCAGCATTGTATGGTCAGTTACTTCCATATGATGCCAATTATCGCTGCATGTCAGGTATTGTCATTGTATTTATTTATTTGATTTATTGTGCATTTGTTAGGCAGGTATACAACAAGTAAATTGTGTTTCACAGCGCACACAGGGCAACAGGGAGCGAACATGGGATTAAAAACAATGCATACACTGGAAGATAAAGACAAACCTACTAGGCCTTGTGAGTATTCAGAATGTGCAAGTGCAGAGAGAGAAGAGAGGAAGAGGCAGTGGGCGGTAAGTGCTGGAGTGTCCATGCTTGTGGGTGAGTAGCAGATGTAAGTGCTTGGTATAGTAAGTGCTAGGGAGTGTTGAGCTGCAATAAGTAACTAAGTGCAGGCCAAACAGTGGCGTAGGCCAGTGGGTGCCAAGGAAATTGCTGTATGTAGGCAGAGGTGATTGGGTGTGGGAGGCCAGGACCCCGAAGGACACATAAGGACCCTGGTCACCAATCACAGCGACTGTGAGATTAGCAGAGGAGGGAAGAAGGGAAGGAGGAGGTGAAAAGGAAAGTCTTGAGGAGCTTCCGGAATTTGAGGAGGTCTGGCTGAAGGTGAAGAGGGAGGGGAAGACTGTTCCTTAAGAGGGAGCCAGCTGAAGAAAGAGATCGACGTCCGGCCCTCTGTTTAGTGAAATGCTGAGCACACAGAGAGTTGGTACCAGAGGAACGTAGAAGTCTAGAGGGAGAGTAGTTAGTAAGAGCAAGTTGCAGATAGCATAGATCCCTGCCCCTGACAGCCTTGTGAATGATGCAGAGGGATTTGAATTTAATCCATGCAGCAACCGGGAGCCAGTGAAGTGTTTTAGGGCAGGAGAGATGCAGTCCCTGGACTTGAGGCTAAGGATAATCTTGCTGCCCTATTCTGGATTAGCTGGAGGGGTCGTAGAGTGGAAGAGGGTAGATTAAAGAGAAGGCTATTGCCGTAGTCAAACCTAGAGAGAACCAGGGCTTGGGTAACATTGAGCTTCTGGGGGAAAGTGAGAAAAGGGAGAATTCCTTTGAGAAGGAAGAGTTGAAAGTGGGACTTCTTGGCAATTTCCTGAATGTGAGGGATGTGAATGTGAGGGAGGAAGGAGAGAGAGTCGAATGGACTCCAGGTTCTGACAGGGATGCCATTTCACAAAAATGCCAGGGGTAGCGGAAGTGACATCACATAACCCTTGAACTCTGGTGACATCACAGGAAGTGATGTCATTTGTCCCCCCAAGTGACATCATGGGAAGTGATAGCACGTGACCTTTCACCCCTAGAGAAAACAGGAAATGGCATCACATAGCATTGTTCCATAGTAGAAAATATGGTTACGATATCACTGTAATATGATATACATGTCATACAAGAATGGATCACCATATGTAGCATTAATATCAGTGTGTAAAGTGCCATCTCATCAAATTACTGTGAATGTAAGCAGACGTCCAACACAACAACCTGGACTATAGTACATCACTCGGGCTAAACAGAAAACAGACAGGAAGGGTCATAAAGCCCAAACAGCAGACACCCATTGCCTGCCAAGTGTCTGGCCACAGACTGAAAACAGCAACTGACGAACACAAATCCAACCAGAAGACAATCAGAGGCTATACCACTTCATGCATTTACACCTGGTCACTACGCACAGGGATTTACTTGTCAACAGTGCACTTTGAATCAATGCACAGCAACCCACTCCCACCAGTCACCCAGAGCCTGAATATCCCCCAACCATTTTCACCACGGGTACCCCACCATCCACTGCGAGTCGCTAAGGGCCCTCCATCAACAGCTTTAAATCTCTGGAACCTACTCCCGACCTCCAAAACCTTACACCTCTGATGCCTTGCTCCAACACCTTCAGGTTTACACAGTATCACCCTCCAGCAAATTAAGCCTCCAGTATTCCCCAGCACCTCTACCTCAAGCAAACTAGCAACTTAAGTCTCCAGTACCCTACTTCAACACCGCAACAGTGTTAGTCTCAATTACCCTCCTTAAACATCTTATATCTACATGCAATGCATTTCAACTCTCTTGCAACACATTACGTCGCAAACACTCTCTCCCAACATCTGTAAGTCACTAGTACAACATCTTAAGTCTCCAGTACCAGCCTCCATTACATTATATAGATAGAGGGGAAGGATGTGTTGTTGGTCACAGTAATTGCGGGTTGCTTCTCCTCCCTTTTGTTTCACTCTTGTTTGCCTTCCCAACATACTAAAGTACTGTTTCCAAAGTGGCAGTCAGTGGTTGCAATATGCCATTGGCAAGATTCAGCACTTTGAAACTACTAAGGTGGTGGTGATTTGGTGCGATAGAAAAGCAAAGCAACACCACATAACATCCCATCTCTCTCGTACCTGCCTTCCAGTGCAACAGTTGTGGCTTAAAGATGGGGGTAACAGCCAAAAGCAATGAATGACTGAATCACGTGCAGTAAATGCCAGATGTATCTGCAAGTCTGTGCCCTCTCCCGGCTCCCACTTTTGTGGAAACACACTACCTTTGCCCTCCTCTTCATGTACAGATCTATTCCTTTACTGAGGAGCAAACATATAGATCCTCTTCTTATGTCTACCCCTCCCACCCTGCACACACATTCTGGCAGTTTTACAAAACATGGAGGCTAATGCTCCAGATTTGCAGGTTAATACTCCGATTAAATCACACCTATGGGTTAACAAGATCGCTGCATCTCACCAGAACACCACCTTTGTATTCCCAACCTTTTATGCAACAAACAAATGCATTCTGGGAGTTGTATTCTTGTCAAACTTATATTGAACAAATTGCATTTAAGTTCCCGATGTAAAAAGTAAAGAAAGGGCTGCAAATGTTATGTCCCTGTGACAAGGAGTCACCTGGTGATGCTAGACACCACAGCCTATTCACCAAATGCATATGGGTCAGAATGATTGTGTCACAGAGGTTTTTCGGGAACTTTGTAAAATAACTATAACTGTACAAGCATGCGCGCAAATTGTTGATTTTAGTAGTTTTAATCATACATTAAGTAACTCTAAGGAAAAGGTCTTAACAAAACGCATGTGTTTAAAGCAACCCGGTGTTTATTTTGTCAGTTTGTACACGACTCAGCGTCTCTCTGCTAAGCACAAACATAGCCCTCATCAATCATACTTTTAGAATCTGGGTATTCCTGTGCTACCATAAAAAGCACAAGTGTTTTCTTCAGATAAAGTGGTTTGAGCAGTGGTGGAAATGGAAAACTTTTGGCAGGGGATCCCACAAGTGCCGGGATGGGGGCGGGGTTTGGAGGAGAGGGCAGAGTTCTGAGGAGGTGGGGTTCAGTGGGGGGTGGAGCTGGCAGTTGGCCTCCTATCAAAGCAATTGTCCTAAATAATAGTTTAAAACGGTGCAATTTCTTTCATGCTGCTTCCTTTCCAAACTCACATTATTTATACTCTGACCCTAGACTAAACACACACATGCCTACCTCCCACCCCATGTCTCCTAGCAGCACCCTAGGGAAATACTATGGTTCACCGCCAACTGATGGTGAACTTTAGCATTTCCTGATAAGCACCTTGATAAGTGACCTGTTTTGAAACGGGTCACTTAGCTAGGTGACGATAAAGAAAAAAAACGTTAAGTACAGTACATGGTTCAGCGCTCCGTACAATGAAGTTCTTTTAGACAACAGCATTTCGAAAGTAAAACTTAAGCAAATATAACCAACGGTAATGTAATGTTCTGTGTGGCTGTGCACAGGACAGATTAGATCACCGAATCTGTCCTGTGCACAGCCAGAGAGCACATTACTTTACCGTCGGTTATATTTGCTTGAGTTATACAAAATGCTTTTCGTTGCGTTGCTTACCAGTGACTGGAGTGCTTGTTTAAAAAAAAAAAAAAGCGCTGCGGTCACTGGTAAGCAACACAACGAAAAGCGCTTTGTATAACTTAAGAAAAAACATAACCGACGGTAATGTAATGTGCTCTGTGGCTGTGCAAATGGCAGATTAGAGCACCAAGCCCCACCACTGGAGTGGATGGCAGATAGGCAGTCCTGGATGATGCAAGAAGTAAGAGGGTCAGCGGGGAGTTTGAAGAAAAGTTGTGTGTCATCTGCATACCACTGGAAGTTAGGAAAGAAAGTGGAAATGAAGAATGCCAGTGGAGCAAGGTACGTGTTAAAGAGCTACGGGGAGAGGTTGGAGCCCTGGGAGACACCAAAGGTGGAGAAAGAGGTAGGGGAGGAGAAGGTGCCCAGAATAACCTGGGATGGAGAGTCACTTAGGAAGATCATCAGCCAGTCCACTGACTGCTCCGAGATGCCCAGGGTATCATGGAGCCTGAAAAGTAGATCCCCTACATTGCTAGATGTTGCGATAGTACATTATCCAAAAATCCAATAGATGCATTCACGTTCAGTGCACAGGAGCATTAATGCTTTAATTAATGATAATGATTTGTTATTTATATAGTGCTTTCGCCATAGCACTGTACATGTCACATAGTTACATACATTTATCATCCCAACCGAAGGTGGTACTCATTTATAAACCTTGGGAGAATGAAAGGCTGAGTTGGCCCTGCCAAGATTTGAAACTGCATCCTGCAGATCACACACAGATCACAGCAGCAAGTGCTTAAACTGCTGAGCTATTAAAAATGCAATGCCACCATAAGAAAGCATGCCAAAACTGGCTGCACAGTGTAGGCCAGGCACGTAATAACACTTATCATGTTTGCTGTTGCATTGATGTTGCACAGTAGAAACAATTCAATGCCACAGTAAGACACACTTAGAATGGCAGCAGCAAAATGTCAATCTAACCACATAATAGCACTTATGATTCTTACCTTTATCATAGCTTCCCAGAAAAATATCCAAAGCCACAGTAAGGACTGGCTGCACCCAAATGCCAGTCTAACCAGGTAATTACAAGTTTTATGATTGCTTTATCAGAGATGCCCCAGTAAGAAATGGCTAGCCTAGCGTCACCAAAATGCTAGTCTAGATCAGTAATAACAATTGTGATGCTGACTTCATTATAGATGCCCAGAAAAATATGCCCCGACACAGTAAGAAATGGCTAAACTGGCTCCATCCAAATGTCAGTCTAGACAGGTATAACACTTATCAGACTTACTTTATCATAGATGCCCTGTAAAAATGTCATGACTAGACTCGCTGCACCAAAATGTGAGCCTAGCCCCTAATAACACATATCATGCCTGCATCATCAGATACCCATTACGTGCTAGCATCAACCCTCCTAACATGTCCCCTCTCCCTCCCACCACAAATTCAGCCCCTTGGCTCAGCATTACCTCCGTTCCCTCTTCCTCATCACAGTACTCACGTATCGGGAGGGTAGCTCAGTGGCAAAGTGCTCGCCTTGGAAGCAAGACACCATGGAGCAACACACGTTCGATCGCTGTGTCCGCGCTTAGAAACCTCTGGGTATTAAGTGTGTTATAAATAATCTATCACATCATATCATATGAGGCAAGGTGCTTCATATGCCAGTACTGGGACAAGGAAGAGTAGGACTAGGAGTAATGCAGATTACCGGTAAGTAATCTAGGCATTGAACACAATCACACACAGTCACACAGCAGTCACATGTTGATTTACACTGTACCCATCCAACATTCACTCGCAGACCCATCATCATACACTCTTTCACACACATTACATCATTAACATATACATACACACACCCTTTCATGCACGCACGCACGCACGCACACACACACATTTACAAAAAATATATGTCTTACCTTTTCCCCAATCCATTGCTGCTCCAAAGCACTCCTCTGCAGTCAGGCATCTCTGGCTCCCATGCTCCACCATGCAAAGAACCAGCTCTGGTTCCTTTCATGTGCAGAGCAGGGGAGCCAGAGCCTTCCATGTTCTGGGGGGAGGAAGGGTCCTTCTGAAGACATTCTCACTTCAAAAAGAAATTATTTCCGTTACGATTATATTTTCTTTCTGAAGTCTGACTTAAAAAAGAGATTAATGTAAAGAGGGCTCTCCTCTTCAATCCTTAAGCAGGGGTTGCTGGGGCAGAGCCAGGGGTCGCACAGGAGTGGCGATCCCCAATTGACATCAAGACGGAGAGCAACCCAGGTGCAAACCGGCAACCAGAGATATCTCTGAAGCTGTTTGTGAAGCAACTGAGCTATCTTACATTAGGCAGGACTGGGATCAAATTATAATAGCTTTTTAATGTAGTGCTCTATTACACAGCTCTGTCGTTTCATAGTGCTTTTAAAATCAGATGCTGCTATTAGTCCATGTAATTAGATTCAGAACTTAGTAGGGTGAAGCAGTGTAGGAAATGGCCCGGAACAAGACGGAGAGGTGCGCTGGCAAGACAGGTCGTGCCGGAGCGCAACCCTGTCCCAAGACTCAGTGGCTTGCCCACGACTATCACGGATCTGCTTTGAAACCAATATCACACAGGTGTGCAACCAACCCGTCAACAAGCAGGTGGCTTTTCAGAAGACTCTGCGGCGCTGCTGAGTCTTCAGAAAGCAGTCTGCTTGGTGAAAAGCAGGATGCTTGTTTCATTACAGGATCTGTCCTGAAGCCAAGCAATCACGTGCACGAGCAACCCAACTTGTTGCTCTCTTCTTTCTTCTTCTTGCTGATAGATTGTATCCATCAGCAGTGATTATTGAGACTTGAGCCCCATTACTCCATCTTCAAACCTCATTACTCCATCTTCGCTGGTTGAGCATGTAGTCGTGGGTTAGGATTCTTCATGGTCTGTGTGAATTTGTCACAGTAGGGCTGATTTCACAGGGTCTTTCTTAGCTGTGCAGCTGTCCAAACTGGTATATGTCCTGCAATGTACATTTCTTTGTTAGGGTGAGTACTGTGACCATCCAAAACTGCAGAGCCAACTTCCATTATTTGCTCAAAAGGGTTCCTTACTGAATCACTCACTATAAGACATGTTTCAAATTTTAAATTGTGAACATTCATGTGTTCCCATAATGCTATTTGCTTTTATGCAAATCATCAGGATTGGGTTCTATGAAGAGATGCTGTATTCCACACTCCTCAGCCCCACCTCCTCAACAAGGTCCCGCCCCTGCAAGGATGAAAGGGTTCCCCCAGTAACTTTGATCCATTTCCAGCACTGAGGGGAAAGAATAGATAGACCACATATGTCAGGATTTTAACACGTGACTTGTACACAACAACAGACACTTAAATCACTGAGCAGCTATCTAACACGTTTCTTCATGGCTGCGCGGCCTGCTGAGCATCCCATTGGAATATTGTACACAGCCTTCCTGGAAGCGATGACAGAATCTCTGAGGGCTTCTCCGGATATCAGAATCACATTAATCGTGCCCTCTGCAACAGCGCCACCTTGTGAAAAACCATAGGAATTTGCACTCCAGAAATCACGAAAATGTGCTTCCAGTACATTGAGAACATCTTGCATTTTGACTTTACGATAGTAATGAAGCACTTCCCTATTTTTTATCTGAATACTTGATTTCCCGTACATACATAAATGTAATACAATAGCTGTGAACAGTACACAGGTTGCTTAGTCGGCATGTGAAAAATAGGTGTAGCATAGTACGGTTTTCCATGCATCACCATATGAAAAATCAACGTAACATGGTTCTCTGTTTCCTTGTTCGCATTGTCAGCACAGAAGAGCATGTAGGGTAGGCACGCTCAGGTTAAATTGCTGACTCACAAACCCAGCTTTGACAAAAACCATATATGATTCCTGATAAAATAACTGGGTATGTATGTGCCTGAAATCGCATGTTAAAATAATACCAATAATAACTTAGTGTGAGCTGGTCAATGGCGGACTGACTCCAATCGAAGGCCTGGGAAAGAATAGTCAACAGGGTGTATGCAGTACGGTGAGGTTAGGTCTGGTACTCACGATTACCTGCCATCCACCCTAGTCTCGTCACAGTCCATCCTAAACAAAGAAGCAGAAAGTATTGCTTATCAATTCTTCTGCAAAGGTAAAAAGGGCATGCTATTTATATGCTCAGGACCCACATCACGAATGTGTAATCTTGTTTTTGGCTGTCATGACACAATATGGCCCAACTTTACTCTACAGACATTGCTCTCCCTATTCCTCTTACTACCCCACTCTCATGGACTGATCACTCTCTTCTCTCCTCTCACTTGAAGCTTTCCTCCCCTTTAGCACTTGCACACCCTGCACTGCCTCTGACCTTCAAGGTCACCCGGCCCATGAAAAAAGTATCAGTGGCTGCCTTCGCCTCCACCTACTCTCCTCCTCAAACCCTGATACAGACCTCTCTAACTTTCCATCTCCAATACCCTTGACATCCTTGCCCCTGTCATGAGTGTCCGACTGAAGCCTGCCAAAAAGTGCAACTCATGGTACAACTCTGATCTGGCTGGCCTTAAATGCAAGTGCAGGGCAGCGGAATGGAAATGGGGTTCTTCAGGCACACCCTTAGAAAAGCTGGCTTGCCATCCTCTGCAAAGTCAATATAGACTCTGCATCCGGTCCAAGAAAGGAGTCCACATTCAAGCCTGCATCACTTTGGCATCCAACAACACAGCCAAACCTTTCAAAGTCTGTAAGGAACTGGCCAATCCTGCTGTAGCTTCTCCCTCTACCGCACCCACACAGGCCCTTTGCTCGGCCCAGGCTACACATTTCGCCACCAAAACATCATGGGCCTCATTACACGGTAGGCGATGGACCAAGGTGCTATTAGCACCTTGGTCCATGCCGGTAAAATACCGGCACCACCTTGGAGGAAAGGGGAATTACCGCCCTATTCCAAGGTTGGCAGGGCGGTAATTCCCCTTCCCCCATTGCCCTTCCCCATTCCCATTTTTGCCCCATAGGGCATAATGGGAATGGGGAAGGTGCTAATTACGGTACCACAAATTGCGGTACCGTAATTAGCACCCTGGTCCCTTTGCGGGTTGGTTTTTAACGCCTGCTAGGCGTTAAAGTACCAACCCGCAAAGGGACCTCGTAATCAGGCGGTAAGGGATTACCGGTGACCGTTAACCCTTACCGCCTACCGTGTAATGAGGCCCCCTGTCTTCTCTCTCCTCTGGTCCCACTCGTGCACTATCATCTCCTGGGCCCCCCTCTGCCACCCCCAACACTCTCCTTCTCCTCTCCTCCCTCTCCCCTATCACGCCTGAGGAGGTCTCTAGACAAATCCAGTCTATGAAAGTCCCTTCCAAACAGGTGGTCCCCTGCCCCTCCAAAACCATCAAAGACAACATTGATTTGCTAGCTCCAGTCTTGGCAGACCTCTGCAACTTCTCCTTCGCCATTGGAGTCTTCCCCACTTCTCTCAAGCATTCTCTTGTGCACTCTCTGCTCAAAAAACCCTCTGCAGACCCTACTATTCTGGCTAACTATCACCCGATCTCCATCACTCCTTTCCTGGGCAAACTCATGGAGAATTTGGCTATTTCTCAGCTTACCCTCCATGCTGAATTTGTTGGTTTTCTCCATGACCATCGGTCTAGCTCTAGAGCATCCAGAGGCACGGAAACTGCTCATCTGAACATCCGTGAAGACCTGCTCTCAAACCTTGACTCTAACTCTCCCTCTGTCCTCATTCTTTTTGACCTCTCCTCTGCCTTCGATATGGTAAACCACAACATCCTGATCTCCTGTCTACATGAGACCCTGGGCATCACTTATCAAGCCCTGACGTGGCTAGCATCCTTTCTCTCTGACCGTCCTTCCCAGGTAGAACTTGGTTCCTTTCTCTACGCTATCACTCTCTCTACTTGTGGTGTCCCCTAGGGATCTAATCTATCCCCCTGGTTTTTCAATGTCTACATGGCCCATTCGGCCCACAAGATCTCTGCCTTCACCTCCAACTTTCAGTCTTGTGCGGATGACACACTGCTCTCTTTCAGGCTACCCTCAGCCTCTTCCTCCTCCTCACCCATCCTGGACTGTCCATCCGCAATTCAGTCCTGGTGTACTATTAATGATCTCTGCCTTAATGCCAGTAAGACAGAGATCATCCTCATAGGGACCCCTTCTCCTGCTTTCCCACTTTCACTCTGGGCAACCTCCCATGGTCCTGCACCCTCACCCACTATTTAGGGAAAAAATATGCGGGTCATTTTCTACTCTACTCTCTCCTTTTCTTCTCCCATCTCGGACATGTCCAAAAAATCCCACTACCAGCTGCACCTCCTCAAAGGTATTCTACCTTTTCTCACCTTCCCCCAGAGGCTCACTGTCTCCAGAGCCCTGGTTCTTTCCAAACTGGACTAATGCAACAGTCTCTTTCTCAGTCTTCCCACCTCTACTCTTCGACCTCTTCAGCTTATCCAGAACAGAACTGTAAGAATTATCCTTGGCCTAAAGCCCAGGGACCACATCTCTCTTGCACTGAAATCCCTCCGCTGGCTCCCGAATGCTGCAAGGATCAAGTTCAAGTCCCTCTGCATAGTCCACAAGACTTTCTGGGGCCGGGTCTCCCACTATCTACAACGCTCTGTTCCTAAATACTCTCCTTCCAGAGCCCTTTGCTCGGCCTCCTCCAACTCTCTGCGGCTGAGCCACTTCTCCAAACAGAGATATGAGGGTAGATCCTTATCCTCTGCAGGTGCCTCCCTCTGGAACAGCCTCTCTCTGTCTACAGCTGACCTCCTCAAGTTCTGGAAACTCCTCAAGACATTTCTCTCCTCTTCCTCTTTATCTCTCCCTCTCCCTTGCTAACCTCCTTTCTCTTCTCTCCTGCATCCCTCGTTCATTCTCATCCATGGCTGTAATTTTAGGTGGGGGCAGGGGTGTTTGTCCCCCCAACCTTCATGGCACACCATTTTATCCCCATTCATTTGGCCGGAGCACCTTTTCTTCAGATGTCATGACCCCCCAACATTTTCAGCAAAGTTACTCTACTGTTCTCATCCCCAACCTGTTCAGTCATCTGACTGGTCACCCAGTGCACCTCCAGAGCCTCACAGGTCACAGGTTCAACTGCCAGTCCTGCACTTGCCTCCGGGCCTCCACACTCTGCCTGCATTACTGCACTCGGAATACGTTCCATGAGAGTGGGACCCACTCTGCACTTAACCCTGGTCCCTGCTGGACAAGGCACACTTGTCCCCCTCCCCATCCCTCGCTCTTCTGTCTGCCCCCTTCACGACCGTAAATGTACTAGGTTTAGCATGTTTGTCTATCAGGTCTGCCTCTATCTCCCCACCACAGCTTACTGTGCCTGCATGTATGGGCGCATTGATTACCAACCTTTTTGTCTCAAATGTCCCCCCCGATGGTCTCCCCCCATTCTTTGTTACGCGCTTATACTAGTAGAAAGGACCTGGCCTATTATGCTAGCTACTGCCGTTAGATCATTCGCAATCTTCAAGGCCTAATAATGACGACTATATCCCCTTGTTCCCTTCCCGCCTTGAAACTCTTTGAAGCACTTCACTTGTGTATAAGCGCTTTACAAATAAACAATTACAATTGAAATGAAATGAAATTATATTTTATTTATATTGCGCTCGTACACAGGTTTTTCAGAGCGCGACCAGGCAAAGGGAGGGGAACAAGGGAGAACAAAAACAATGATCTTACTAGGCCCAGTAACATAAAAGAACGCGCAAGTGCACGGAAGACCAAAAAGGGGGAATCTGCATGGCAGGGGGGATAGAGTGGAAAGTGCGGAACAGAGGAGATAAAAAGAATAAATAATAAGTAAAATAAATAACTAATAAAGGTGATGGGCAGTGGTCGTGCGGCCAGCATGTGGCAAGTGCTAGATTTCTCAGATTGAGTATAACTGATAAGTGCAGAAGAAAGTGGGGGACTGTATGGGTACAGTTACAGACCCCAGTGCAAAGGTTGGCCTGGAAGCAGTGCAGGAGGGTGGCAGGTTGAGCAGGTACCTCGGCCCAAATGAACAGAGGGTGGCCAGGTGCACGGTGCCGGGAGAGAAACAGATCAGCAGGTGAGAGGAGGGGCAAAGGCAGAAGCGCAGAGGAAGGTTTTGAGATGTTTCCCAACCGGAGATGGTTCTCCTCAAGTTTCAGGGTGGTGGGGAGGCTGTTCAAAAGGGAGGCCCCAGCCATGGACAGAGATCTACCCCCAGCTCATTTCTTTGAAAAATGACTGACTCTGAGGGCGTTAGAAGTAGAGGAGCGAAGGGCTCGAGAGGGGAGGGGAATTACAATCTATACTTAGATTAATAGAGGTCCTCTTGGAAGAAGATCATCAAACTCTTAATTTCTTCCCTTATCTTTTCTCGTCTCCACTACTGTTCAGCTCTCCACTTTGGACTCCCCGCCTCTCATCTGGCCCCTCTCAAATCCCTCTACCGTTCTGCAATCCGCACTCTTTGCTCTATTTCTCCTCATGACTCCATCTCCTCTTTGCCTTCTTCTCTTGGCTGGCTTATCTTTCAATCTCAACTCAAATTCAACTTCCTCTGTCTTGTCTTTAAATCTCTTTATGATCTTTCCCCTCCCTACCTTTCCTAGCTCCTCTCTTTCTATTCTCCATCATGCCCCCACTGTTCTGCCGACCACTTCTTACTCACTGTCCCACCCCCTCCTTGTGCCCCTTCCCGCTTCTGTTCTTTCCAGCTGCTTGCCCCTCTCCATTGGAACTCTTTACCTCTCTCTATCTGTTCTCTCTTCAAACTCTTCCTTCCGCTCCTCCTTAAAATCCCACCTACTTCATCCTCCTTCCTGACAATTCTTTACTACTTCCTCCCTTGCTTTTCCCCTACCCAGGTTCTTAATCTCATGATCCCGACACATTGTTCTACTTACTGTTCTTGATGATTTGACTCATGACATGTACTTATTGCTTCTATTGTATTTATGTTGTTTTTTGTGAAGCGCTTTGGTTTAAAGCGCTATATAACATTTAATAAATACAAATACAAATAGGTCATACTTTGAACATTTGATGATGGTTCAGAGGTAGAGCTGTTTTCCTATGGATATTCTGTGCTCTTTTAGCTGATTGCCTTACTAACTTGTTTGGGTACTCTCTCCATACTACCTGGTCCATAAGTACTTGTGCCTGTTTTTCCTATTCTTGTAGGTAGGTGAATAATAATCAATATAAGGAAGAGTGTCACTCCTAACCTGTGTTTAACAATGATATGATAGCTGTTTCAACGAACCATCATTTAAAGAAAAGCGTTTTACATATACTATAGAGGCCTCAAGGAAACAAGACTTGGGGCCTCATTACGACCCAGGTGGAGGACCATGGTGCTATTAGCACCATGGTCCATGCCGGTGTCCGCCATGGCGGAATGGGGAATTACCACCCCATTCCGAGGTTGGTGGGGCGGTAATTCCCCATGCCGCCATGGCCCTTCCCCATTCCCATTTTTGCCCCATAGGGCTCAATGGGAATGGGGAAGGCGCTTATAACGGTACTGCAAATTGCGGTACCGTTATTAGCACCAAAGTCCCTTTGCGGGTCCCTACTTTAACGGCTGGAAAAACCAGCCGTTAAGGTCGGGTCCCGCAAAGGGACCTCGTAATCAGGCATTAAGGGTTTAACGGCGCTGACACCTTTTACGGAGCCGTTAAACCCTTAACGCCAGGGTCGTAATGAGGCCCTTGATCTTTTTATTGTTTATTTTCCATTCATAGGTATAGACACAGCTTTAAAACCTGTACCAGGAGGCTGATTTTCTCCAGTGACCCAACACGTATACCAAAAGATAGATGGTCCTGATGAATGCAACGACAATAAGAAGTAGTTGCTGAAACCAGTCGACCAAATGCATGGTGGCATGCATATTGGAGATCCTTTTTTAATTTATTGTGATGCCAAGGAACTAAAATATCTGGACAAGTGATCATTAGTCACAATATTTGACTAAAGATTCCTTATGCTACATATTCTAGTACGGGTTGAATAAACATAGTGAAATCCAACTGGAATGTAGCTATTTAGAATGTCTTTTTCTCAAGTTTCAGTCTCAATTACCATCTAACAACTTTACGGCACATTTACTAACAAGACAACACCCCGATGCAAGGGTCACACCTGGGGTAGATGTCTGTTTTGTCCTCTTGTTGCATTAGGTATTAGGACATTTTGTATTGATGAGTAAGGGTGATTATTCTTGGCTATTCCTTTTGGATTGGCGACACAATACTGACATTCTAGAGCAAGGGTCCCCAACCTTTTGTTAGCAATGAGCAACATGTGAGTGTCAGATGAAATGGTGAGCAACTTCAGTACTTTGATGTAATTTATCAGCATTCAGTCGGTGGTAAAATGATTGTAACAAATCATAACTGTACTAAGCTCAATATTGCTAATAGGACTGTTAATTAACAGTAATCTCATCCAAGTGTAAGCCTAGTCCAGGCAATTCATAATGGCCTTAAACATCATTTCACATTAAATTGGTATAGAAATACAATCTTTAGTAAATTAAGTGGCAAACCGTGTATTTCTAGGCACCAGGCCAGCAAAATTATTCAAAAACATTCCAGGATGTAACATAATATTTGAGTGATTAGAGTACTCTCCCAGGAAATTTTCAACTGATTCAATGGCAAATGTTTTTAAGCACTTTTCAACGGTAGCATTTACTCCAAAATATAAAGGCTTATTTTGTTGCTGCCCCACCCATCCCTCCAAAGGGATTGTCAGGATCTTTAGGGCAAATTGTGCATTTTTAGGAGAACAGGATGAGTAACACTGGACAGAATATGGTAGAATGTAAAGATCATTTCAACCAGGCTTTGTGTGAGGGGAGGCTTATGCACCTACGAAATCTAGTGGAAAGTACTGCTTTTTAAAGCGCTTAAGGTCTGTTACATTGAAGACAAGTGATAAGAAATTAAAAAAAAGATTCTGATGGATTTGGGTACTCTTTCCCAAGCAATCCCCTGGGAAATATAGTTGTAAGTGGTGCATTTCTGAGCATGCTAGTGGGCCAGTAACATTGCTCACAAATTGGAACTTTTGAAGACCGCTTTACATAAGGGGTGGATTTTTCCTTCATATTGTCACACATATGTTTATGGTTGTATACCTCACTTGTTAAGTGCACTCCCTTGACATGGGGACAGCCCTCCATAAGTTCAAACCTGTGGCAGTGTCGACTTAGCCATTCATCGCTCGAGGTTGATGAATTCAGTCCATTACATTGGTTAGTTTCTTAGTTTCTGTTCTTAAAGAATTTATAAGCAGGAAGAATCTAGCATGAAACGCTATACTAAAGTAACAAATAATTACTATGTCACTAAGAAATAATTTTCAGTAACAAGAGAAATGCAGTTGGTAGCTACACTAATTGTGCATAATTTCGAACTCCTTCCCCTTAGCAACCCATTAGTCACATGACAGATAAGCAAAGCATCATACAATGTGCATTTTCCCACCAGGCACTGCAATACAAGTAGTATGTAACATTTGTGCAAATTATGATGCATGGGGCCCGCAAACACAAACTTCACATGTAAAGAAATTGGCATAAGCAAATTGTTTAAGAAGGAAAGTTTGAGCATGCATGCCACTTTTTTGTCCAATATGCAGGTACCAGCTGTATAAAGGCACAGAAGCTGGCAATTGTCACCAGAACACAAACATGTGCATTTGGTTTGATTATTTTTTCCATTAATGCACTTCTGTACTGGAAAGAAGAATCCGAAGATGAAAATGTCTTCACAAAGATTATGCAATTAGTGTGGAATATTTTGGACCAAAAAATAGCATTTTGGCAACAAACGTAAATACATGTACAAAAGAGGCGTATTGGAACTTCCTTGACAGTTGGGCATGCAAGTCACTTATTTTGGTACTTATTTTCGTACTATTCGGCAACTAGCCCCTTTGCTGTCTACCTGACTGCAGCAGGGGGGGGGGCTCAGTTGGCAGCAACATTATCTTCGTAGATTGTGTACTTGATCCAGCCAGTGATGAACCTTATAGTGTACCAGAACTCCAAATGGCACAGACCTTTTAGAGTGCTAAAACAGGGATTGTCTCAATAAGGGTGGGTTCAGTGCAGAGACATTTTTACTTCTGATTACAGAGCAGTACAATGGGTATTCACATGGATGGCCAGGCCAGCTTAGTTTCTGTGCTTCAGGCTCTCTTCAGTCACTAGTGACCGTCTCATCTGAAGCCCCAAGAGATTAATTTCAGTAGCCACCCCCTTGTTCCCAGCACCCATCTGACCTGCCCCACCACTCAGACTACTCTACTGATGCCTCCACAGTTAATGCTTCAACAACTAACAGTATGTCATGCCTGTCAAATAGAGCAGACTGATTGGCTAGCCTACCGGCACAGTTCTGGTTCAGGGTACACTGCCATTGATGTCTTATCCCTGAATGTCCTTCTTAGCCTCCACACAATGGCCCGGAGCAACTGGCGAGCAACATTTTAGGGTCAGGAGAGCAACATGTTGCTTGCGAGCTACACGTTGGGGTTCACTGTTCTAGAGTAAGTGTGACAATCATAGAGGGGGAGTTCGTTTTTCTGAAGGGACAGACATTTAAATAGTATGGCAATAAGAAAAAACTAATAATGTGTTTGTTTGGGGCTATCTGCCTGTGTGTGGTATAACACAATGAGCCGTTACACTGGTATTCACAGTTGAACATATATAGATAGCCTGACAGACTATAGAAACAGAACAGTGACAACAATTGTTGCACTCTGATCCCTCTCAGCAGTCTTAAACAGTAATGTGGGCTGAACACACTTCCCCTTCTCATCCTCTTCTCTATGGTGTCCCCCAAGGGTCTCTCCTTGAATGACACCCACATTTTCCTTTCTTTTCTTTTTCTTCCTTTAACACTACTTTGCACTCTGCTGTTTCTAACAGCCTTCCCGCAGTTCAAAATTGGATGTCTTCCTATTTTCTTCATCTTAATCCTTCAAAGACTGAGGCTCTCTTCTTTCCTGCTACCACTATTCCTCCTACTCTTCCCCCTCATTCTCTCTCTTTTCCCCCCTCCGCTTTACTGTTTTCTTCTTCTGTCTGTAATTTGGGTGTAATCTTTAACCCTTCTCTTTTATTTTTCTCTACGCATTTCCTCTATCGCTCAATCCTGATGCTATGCCTTGTTTAAACTGTGTCATGCTCGACCTTATTTTAATTATTTTATTTTTTATTCTTTTAAACACACCACTATGGCATCTAGGTCCTGGTTAAAGACAGGATGAGACAGCAAGTTAGTTAAACAGGTGTGTCTTTAGCCTTTTCCTGAACAGTTGGTAGGATGGCTCAGTTCGGAGTTGAAGTGGCAAATTATTTCAGAGGTTGGCTGCCACCATGGGGAAGCTGGCTTCCCCGGGTCGTTTCCACTCTGTGTTCACAGTTTCCAGGCTGGAGAATCAGAGGCCTGGGAGAGACCAGGAGTCAGACAATATGGTCGGACCGAGAAGCACATGCCGAGAAGGATCAGACCTGGGAACGCTGCGAGGACACGTGGAGACCGCTGGAAGCAATGTGGAAGCCTGCAGCCGGAAGAAGCAGTTCCCCCAAGCCACCGAGCAAGCTGGTAACACCACAAAACGTACCTGGGGTACCATAACAGTTGGTAGAGATAAAGGAGACCAATGGAGGCAGTTGGGGAAGGCTGAAGAACCCCATCTTCCTTGTACCACTACTTGGGAAAAACTAAGAAGGAGACATATGAGAAACAATGCCTGGCAGGTTAGTTAACCAGGCCTGGGTACGACATGCGATACACCTGAGAGAGGGATCTGGGACCCATACGAAGTTGGGGAAGCCCCTCAAAATCAGCACGTCAGGATCTGGGACCCACACGGGGTCGGGAAAGACATGCAAGAGCAGCACACCAGGGTCTGGGACCAACAAAAAGGCAGGGAAGCCCTGGAAGAATAATACACAGGAGTCAAAGACCCCTTTCAATCCAAGGAAGTTACACAACAAGTTGCGGAGATCCAGAGACAATCCAGAGGGTCTGGGACCCACACGGGAGAGAGAGAGAGAGAGAGAGAGAGAGGGAGGGAGAGAGAGAGCGAGAGAGCGAGAGAGAGAGAGAGAGATAGAGAGAGAGAGAGAGGAAGAGAGAGAGAGAGAGAGAGAGAGAGAGAGGTGAGAGAAGTGAAGATAAGGGGTCGAGGTCCCATTGCCAAACACTAAAATGTACAGTCAAGTCTGGCCGGATAGTGAACCAGACTTGATATTACATTTGTACATTTGTAACTAGAGAAAGAGCATGGCAAGAGGCTCCCCCCTGATACTTGGGAAATGTGTTTTTGTGAAATAAGACAGACTGTGGGCACACTAGGGAAGGCAATTACCCATTAATCTTGTCATGTTTTTGTATACATTTGGAGGAGTAACCAACAACAAGAACTTTTAAGTTAAAGGGCAATTTGTATTTTTTAATCAAGAACTGAACATTTGAGTTGCCATCCAGAATGAGAGAAGCCTCCTTTTGGACCAAGAAGACAGTTTCTCATTAGTTGATCTAGAGTGTAAGGGACGGAAATAGGGTTGGACACAAGGCGGTGGACGTTTTACTTTATTGCAAATCCTGACAGAGTCCTTAGTCTTCTTGTTGAGGTAGGGCAACCCCTCATAGAAATAAGGCAAGATAGGTTTTCCTTTTCTCTACTTTTATATATAAATAAAAGTATTTACCAACAAACATACCACCACTTTGTCTGGCTCATACCTCTGCACCCTTACATATGGGATCAGTAGTGGGATCTGGCCTGGTTGAATCAAACCGGGGACTCCAAAAATTAACCAAGTTCACAGACAAGGATACCACCACTATAGTAGCAGCCTGGGAGTCCATAGCACTCAACGTTTCCAACAGCTGGAATAGTACCATCAAGACAGGAACCAGCATAGTCACCAAAACCCACAACCATACAAGCCCTAAAATGGGAATCATCTTCCATCTATTAACTTCCCAAGCCATTCTTGCTTCTGGTAAAGAAAGCTGTAGAAGGGAATATGTTCTGTCCCGGGAGTATCAGGTTCCTTCCAGAGATAAGACCCTTATCTCTTTAGAGCTACAGATGACACTCCCCAAAAATGTTACCATCTATAATATGCCTCCTGTGGAAAGTGACTGAAAGAGAGGGAGCAAATTACTACCCCTCTTGTCCTGTAGTAGGAAATAACGTTTGCCCTCTTGAAATTCTCATCAAACCCAGTTAAGATTGAAAGGGGCAAGTCAATGGGATGCTTAATATATGAGATGTTCTGGGAGATTCATCCAAACAGTCCAATAGAGGCGAAGAGGAAGATCACCCTGAGAACCAACCTGGGGAGAGTAGGACCCAAGAAAATGTCTTTTATCACTCGCAGAAGGAGACTGAGATAGACTTTAACTTGGGTCATGATCAGACGCAGGGTGAGTCCGCGTGGGAAAATGACAACCTTCCCTTTTCCCTAACATCTTGGAAAAGTGCTTCCCCTCGGAATAGAAAACTTTGAAATCCTAGAGTTTAAAGCCCCAGCATCCACCTATAGGGGTGACACCACTATGGGACTTAGAGGAGCTGAGAACACCACTCCTTACCCTGAGAACCCTAGTTATGGCCCGTACCAGGGAAATTGTCAGCCACCCTATCTCCACAGTAACATCAGTGCCACTCGTTGGTTTGCCTGTAGTTAATACAGGGGATGAATTGAAACAGGAAAACCTGATTTACCCTCTAACCACCCCATCCACACAAATGCAATTTCTCAAGGTACAGGGAAAAACTCCTGGTCTGTCATTCCCAACCAATGGACAGGAGGTCCTCGATATCCATCCTGATAAAATGTCACCCCAACATAGCTTCCTGATATGACAGGAAGAGAAGGGAGAACCAGCTGCCCTGATAAACCTACCCAAATTTCCAGGAATTAGAAACACCTACAAAATCCAGGGTTAGTGAACCAAATATCAACCACCCTTCAGATGAAGAAGAAGAGATGCCATCCTCTATAACCCCATCTGCTACTCTAATTAAGAAATGTTTCTCTTTTGAGGAGTTTGGACACAAGGCGAGGGATCGCCCCTCGAATAAATATGCATTTCCCCATCTCCGCAGTCAGGAGGAAGATATTAAGATATTGATTACCAAACTACCCTTCGCTAATATCCTCTATGCCAAGCCCAGTTAGATAACAACACAGTGGAAAAGAAATCCAGAGAATTTTAATTCTAAGAAGAGGCAAAATAAAGGTAAGAAAGAACACAACATATTTTTATTTACTGGAAATAAAACTCAGTACAGAGTACCCACCATCCTTCAAGGTAAGAAAATCTGGGCCCAACTAGGCAGGGGGAGTAGGGGATGCACCATACGAGCGGAGCTACTTCCTCAAGGGTGGATGAAGATGAGGACAGAAAGAGTCATGTGTGTCCATGGTCACATGGAGGGGTATCCCTAGACATGATTCCCATCAACATCTTCGGGAAGAAACTATGGATCAGGGTGACTGTGATTCCCAATTTGCCAACTCAATTAATCATAGGTAAGATGGTACCCCAATTTAATCTGTGGATGGGACAAATGGCAAGAATCGAAATGAGAATGGAAATACCAGGTAGTAAGGTGACAACGTTGAATATACCAGCCTGTGAGAAATCCTGTCTTCAACTCTATATGAGGAAGCCTTACTCATGAGGGGGAGGGTATGTGACAAATCCCAGGATATCATGACTGCATCCATAGGAGGGGAGGGGTGCTACCCATGAGGCCAGGGAGGTGTGGCTGCTACCCGATAGTTCCCTTGGGGGTGCTACTGTGATGAATCAGGGATGACGCGCCCAGAAAACCTGGCCTGTGGCCCTTCTCATGTGACTAGGAAAGGCAGACGCTTCCTGATCCTGACCCTGGGGGTGCTGTTCTGCGGGAGGATCACATGAGGGGGAATCAGGTCAGGAGGACTGGGAAACCCCTTCAATAACTTCCCTAGAGACCCAACAATCTTAATGGCCTACTGTAGAATTGAAACCTTTAAAGAAAAGGTAATGTGAACATTGGGTACTTCCAGTCCCACAATGCCCAAAGTACTGGACGTGGAAGAGGGACTTGGAGGCACTGAACTGCAAGAAGCAGTCTAGAGCTTCCAATGCCCCCTCCTGAGCGGGACTTTTGAATATATAAGACGGCCTCAGGTGCAGGCCATCAGAAGTAGTAGGAGATGGAGTGGTTGCAGAGACTCCACGTTGCAGTGGCAGCAGACTAAGAAAGGGAATGGAGCCACTGCTATCTATAGAGTGGATGATGATCCCAAGAGGGTTTCCATTTTTAATTGCTTTGAATACAGAGTTTGAGAGGCAGGAAGCATGATTGTGAAAAGCTTTCCCCCACGAGAGAGGCTCTCCTGATCGTACACTGTGCTCCAGTGCAGGCATGCATTGGAATGTTTCAGAAGCAAAGAAGGCTCCTTTCCTGACTGGTATGGGGC
Source organism: Ambystoma mexicanum (assembly GCF_040938575.1). Lineage (NCBI taxonomy): Eukaryota > Metazoa > Chordata > Amphibia > Caudata > Ambystomatidae > Ambystoma > Ambystoma mexicanum. The sequence continues at coordinate 668,321,893 of NC_090923.1, forward strand.
ACGGGAAGCGGGATGGAAATAGGTTTGGGTACAGGTCTGTGGACAGTTTACTTTATTGGTCTTCCTGACAGAGTCCTTAGTCTTTTTGTTAAGGTAGGGCAACCCCGCTTAGAAATAGGGCAAGATCAGTTTTCTTTTTCTTTACTTGTCAGACTCATACTTCTGCACCCTTTCAGTACTCATGGTCCTGCTCTCTCCATGATCCATGGTCCTGCTCTCTCCGTTCCCAAAATTAATTTCTTCTTTCTGTGCCTAAACCTCCATGTGCATCTTCTAGTTTCTGCTCTTTTGCTCTTCTTGTGCCCAAACATTGGAACTCTCTCCCTTTTTCTATTTGTTATTCTCTGTTTCTTCGTAACTTTCAATCTAATCTAAAAGCTTATCATCTCTTCTTTCCAATAACTGAATGTTGTTCTTTTCCCCTCTTATGATTTTATTTGTGTAAGGTTGTAAATTGTATTGTACTAGCACTTTTGGCAAAATGCGCTATATAATTTGAATAAATACAAATACACGACACTTATCTTGTCACTTGCAATGTTTTGAGGCATCCATCGCACTATGAACAATCAGAGGTAGTGATGGACATTTTTTTTCCTGAACTAGTCTCATACCAGCAGAACCCTGAAGATAGAGAAGCAAAACACACTTCAAGGGTAGAAGATCACTCTTGTTGGTCAATAATAGTGTGTCCATCACATTAGGTTGGTAGTGCATTATGGACATTCACATGTGTATAGACCCTTGGCCAGGAGAAATGGTACTATGAACTTCATATGGTGTACCACCCCCAGTGAGGGAATAATACAGGAGTACACATATGATAATTATTAAATAGCTACCATGTTCAAAGGAAATTATAGTACATAAAATGTATTGGTAGCCAGTGAAGAAGATGAGAAGATGGGAAGAGAGCAGAAAGCCACCGGATCTGACCCAACTCCATAGTCCATCCCCATAGAGGAACGATAGGGTTCTTACCACACACAAAAGAATCACCCCTTAAATCCTGAGCCCGGCTTCAGTGGCAAGAGGGGGTTGCTCTGCGTGACTCTTGAAGAGATAACTGGAACCCTCTGGCTGGTGCAAACTCACCCACAGCATAGTCCAGAATTCTGCACAACATCAAGATGCAAGAATAGTTTGCTTGACCTGCCAACCAAACTTCATAATTGACATAGATACCATAGCTCTTAAAGACCTGTTGTTTTGTGAGTAGTTTGGTTTTAACAGTATAATTTGTCAACAGCCTGTTTGGTATTGCCCCAAGGATGGGCATGCTCTCCCAACAGGTCAAAGGGTCTCCCCAGAGTATTCCATATAAGAATAGCTAAGAGCATGCATTTTATCCGCATCAACAGGCTTTGAAACCCTGCATTAGAAGGGTGGAGAACTGGGAGTTGCACTAGCAAAACGTAACCCATCAGAGTTGATAGTGGAAACACTGATCTTGTATACTATGTGATGATTCACCAGGCCCCCCACTTCTCCCCCGAGGGGAGCACTTTCCTATGAGCCTAGGGAGGTGAGGCTGATACCCAATAGTCCCTTTATGGGTGGTAATAAGCTAGAAGACCTCATATTTAGGGACTCCACTCCTGGGGCAAGGAGTCCACCTGGGGAAAAGCCTCTATCAAACCCAGTCCCATAAAACCCTACCGTCATTGTCAACCTGTTTCCTCATCATTAACACTAAAACTATGTTTTATTGTGAGACCATGACTATGAAAAATGTAAGACATACTGGGATGAAGAAGAATGCAGGAGGCATGTGGAATACCACTATGCAGCTACATCCAAGTACTGTAACGAGGTGGCCCACAGGAGGCACGAAGAATACCAAAGAGCCTTACTCAAAAGCTGGGGATGTTACGTGAGGACAGAGTCAACAGTATAAGATGGAAAGCAAGAATGGACTAAGAGAGTCTGATCATGCAAGCAAGCAATACACGCACTGACCCTGGAAGTTCAAACAGAGAAGACTGATGGTGAAGAAGCTACAGAGTCATCCTGAGAGCAGACAGGGAGGCGACTCATTTGGTGGTTGAGGGACTGCAGCTAGGTAGACCGGCCGGTCCAGAAATTATGCCGAGACCACTAGCATGCTACGGAGGCATGCAGGAAGCTATAAGACAGAAGGAAGAGGCCTGCAACCCCGTGAAGAACCAGAGCCATGCCACTAGGAAACTAAAGGTACCTGGGATGGCAGGAAGACTGAGTAGGGGCCGGGAAGTGCCCCGACGGAAGTAGATTGCATCAAGAGCCTTCTCCCTTGTCACAGTGGTCTACCAAATACCACGGGTAAAGCAGAGTGCAATGGGAGTCCTCCCCCTCATCACGGTGGTCTACCAAATACCACTCATAAAGCAGAGTGCATCGAAAGCCTTCTTCCTCACGCAGTGGTCCAACAAATCCCACTGGCAAAGCAGAGTGAATCAAGAGCCTTCTTCCTCGTTGCAGTGGCCCAACAAATACTACTGTCAAAACAGAGCCCATCTGTAGCCTTCTACCTTGCCACAGTCTTCCAGCAAATGCTTCTGGCAAAGCAGAGTACATCGGGAGTCATCTCCCTTGGCACAGTGGCCCAGCTAATGCCTCTGAGAAAACAGGATACCTCTGGAGTTATATCCCTTGTCGCAGTGGTCCACCAAACCCCACTGCTAAAACAGAGTGCTTCTGAAATATCTCCCTCAACATGATCCTTCTATTGAAGAAGCCAGTAAAAAGACATAAAAGAAGGACAGAGAATCCCAGAAATATGATTATTCAGCAGTGTCAAGTGGAAGCCAAATAAGGCTGTGAGCTTTTGCACTTCCTGGACGGAATTAAAGAGGCTAATCCAGGTTTTCTGCTGGAAGGCTTTAAGAGCATTGCGGGGAATGTTTACAGGACCAAGAGAAGGGAGCTATTCTCCTGCTATATTGCAGTCGAATATTGAAGGACTTATTCCTACATAATTGTAGAACTGAAATGTTAAAGCAGGAGAAGGGAGTCATTCTCCTGGTGAAGAAAACACAAACTTTACTTTAGTTAAATCCTTATGTTTCAAGTGTCGAGTTAGATTTGTTGGTTTCTGACAGAGGACGGGAAGAACATTTTGTTTGAAGGACATTCTGATAGGCCACTACGTTTTACTAGGTTGAGGCAGGGAATACCGCTCTAGAAATAGCGAGAGAGGGGTTTTGTTATTATTGCAATAAAAGCCTATAGGCCACAACATGACCCCTCCTCGTCAACCTCCTTCTTCTACACCCTCACAGCTAGTCTTCCCTGAAGCTGTCTGTATTAATGAATGTGATAATCATTGCTTATTCAAACATTACCGGGGTATGCAATTACACTGCAGCCCCCTTTGGACAGCTAGTCTAAGAAGCAGCTATCATCCATGAACACATGAAATTATCCATTCCCATGGAATGTGTAAACCTCGGCCCAATTGGGACACGTATAAGTAGCGGCTACACTTACTTATGTGTCTAGTTTGTGGGGAGGTAAAAAGGACAACACACATGGTCGAGTTGTTTTAAACATATTTTATTTAGTAGTTGGTGAGTTTTTTGCTCTTAGTACTATACTTACTCATAGAATTCGCTGTTTTGCACAAGAAGAGTTCTGGTAATATTCTGGGCAAAGGACAATGGAATGGTCACCCCCCAGGTAATCAGGACAGTGGACCACCGAGGACTGAAAACATCATTGAAACATTATAACGATAAGGGGGAGAGGGTTGTCGAGAAAGTGAAGGGAGCTTGAGGACAGATCAGAGACTCCCTCGGGTGCTGCGGCCTTAAGCAGCACCTCCCCACCCCGGACCCAAAAGACATAACCAGGCCGGGATGCATGAGTGCTGGGCGGCTCGCCCACAGTTGGAGCCTGGGGTGAAGGAGGCATCAGGGCAGTGGCGGAGACAGGTTTTGGTGCCAGAGAGGGTAGCAGGGGCACCAGTCAATGAGCCTCATCACTAGGTTGGAGGTAAGTAACTGTCCTTACCGGCATGGAGCAATTACTGTGTCCCTGTAGGAAAGAGCCTGCTAATAGCGGGCCATTACGAGTTTGCGGACACAAGCTTTGCGCCATGCCGGTAAGGACATTACCGCCATGCTGCTAAAGACCCAAAAAGGGCCCTTAGCGGCATCAAGGAATGTGCTGATAGCACTACTGCCATCGATGGATCTGGCATTAGCAGTGACCGCTATTAGCGGTGTCCGTAAATATGCAGAACCGGAAGTAGCGTCATCACACAGGAACGGGAAAGAGCATGGCGGCCATCTTTAAAAACACAATCCATTGCCAACCTCAGCACCCTTGACCTGCATCAGCACACCAGCAGCACCAACTTCACCTAACACTCCATCAGAATGCCCAAGGCCCTGAAGAAAGGTGCTGTGAGCCAGCGCAAGGTCTGTTTCTCAGTGGAGGAGTTAAATATCCTTGCCGACACACTTGCTGAAAATGTGGACGTCGTGTTTGTGCAAGACATGCGGTGTGCCGCCCAGATAAGAAAGGAGATCTGGGAGGAGACAAAGTCAGTGTGGTGGGTACCACCCCCCGCACTGTAAAGGACGTGTGCAAGTGCTGGGATGACCTGCACCTCGGTGTCAGGACCATTCTTGCAGCCAATCGGAGGCAGGGCATGGGAACAGGTGGCGGAGGAGGATCCCCGATCAAGATGACACACTGGGAGGAGACATGTGCCAGCACAGTTGGCATAGAAACAATTGAGGGAGTGGGGGAAATGGAGCGTGGAGCGCCGTCATCGGCCGATGGAGGTGAGTGTCCACACAAACCTATGTAATGCAAAGCATGACGATGTCCCCCAAATGTGACAGAGAAATGAGCCAATGCATGGGGCATCACACACACATGTACACAACCCTGCCTATAGGCTGTCCACAGCACCATCACATTCCCATACATGCAGGAACTCATACATGTGTCACCCAGACGTATGCCTACATGACCCACCTATATGGCAAGCAACCTGTATGTCACAACTCAAAGTCCAAATAGCCTCAAATGTAGAGAACTGCAACAATACCAATATATGCATGATGCACGTAGAACCATCACTGATGCTGCCCCTCTCTTGGTCCCTCACAGGCTCATCATCTGACAGTGAGGACCAGGACTCCGCGGCGCAGGCCACAACACCAATGAAGAAGGCCAAGGGCATGGAAGGAAGCAACAGGCCCACCACATCAAGGGGCTCTGGCAAATCAGGACTGCCGCAGAAGCCCAAAGCCACTCAGGATGCTACGTCACCAAGGCGTGAAAGGGGCACTGACACCACGATAGCACCCACACCAGCTGCTACCACCACACAGGATCCAGTGGCAGAAGGCTCATTGTCCGCTGCCAACAGTTTGGTAGGAGAAGCAGCTGCCACAGCACCTCTGTCGGATGAAGAGGGACAATGCCAAACACCCGTAGGAGAGGGCACACCCAGCCCGCAGCTGTCAACCCACCTCACCCCACGCCCCACATCCAATGCCAGCAGCCATGAGCTGTCTGGTGGTGAGTCATTGCCAGGGAGATGGAGCCCCAGGGAGAGTTCACCTGATGGCGGACCCATGCCGCACGCTGCGTCAACATCCACCGTTGTCAGGGACAGAGACCAAGGAATCAGCCTCATCCAACAGCGCCAGGAGGAGCTCACTGCACTGGTTGGCCAGCATGTGAGCAAAGGTGCGCTGGCAAGGGAGGAGTGCCGTGAATACGCTTTGGCCATTAAACTCGCAATAGGAGCGAGTACCACACGCAACTGTGATGAGTTGGCAGCTGTGAGGCAGGTCCTCAGCCGCATCGCCGATGCCATGGAGAGCCAGCGTTCTGCACAGGGACTGGAGCATCCAGGCACCTCCTCCTCTGCCAGCTCCAAGCAGACCAGCCCCCTGCACAGGACGGTGCGGACCTTGCGGCGGCCAGACATGCAGCCACCTAATGCTGGTAGAGGACATGGGAAGTTGGGGCAGCCTGTTATTGGTGACTCTTGCGGACTAATGCTGCACTGAAGTGCACACCATGTGTGGGGGAGTTGTGGGGGGAGGAGGCAAAGGGTGTTTGGGGGAGTTGTGGGGGGAGGTGGAGGATGGAGAGGGTGTTTGGGGGAGTTGTGGGGAGAGGGGCAGGGGGAGAGGGTGTTTGGGGGAGTTGTGGTGGAGGGGGAGAGGGTTTATGCACTTTGTATTCACTTTATGGTTAGTACACCCGTTGTGTCAAGAACAATCACATGACTGGACATTGGTTATTGTGTATGTGTGCTTTATTGGTGAACAGTGCACAGTGTCCATTTCCCCCCAACACCCAGTGCCCTGAGTCCCACATCCATTGCACCCTCCGCATCCATGTGTATTAGAAATATTGGTCTATCAGATTCTGGCGCACAGCACGTCCCTCCTGTGCATCGCCACCTGCCTGACGTGCAACCCCATCTTCTTCCTCCTCCTCAGCCTCACCAGGCGGTTGCAGTTCAATGTCAGGGGGCAGAGGCATGTTCCGTCTGATGCACATGTTGTGCAGCATGACACATGCTATGATGATCTTGGCCACCTTCTCATGCCCGTACAGGAGTGCCCCATCCGACCTGCTGAGGCAGCAAAACCGTGCCTTCAAAAGGCCAAAGGTTTGCTCGATCACCACACGGGTACGGGTATGTGCATGATTGTAGTCCTCTTCGTGCCTGTTCTGCGGGTTCCGGACAGGGGTAAGGAGCCACCTCTTCAAGGGATAGCCAGCATAACCTGCATGGGTGCAACATTGGTTATGTGTAAGTGATTTCATCAAATGGAACCTGTACCTATAACACACAAGCCTGCAGTGATTTGTTGCTCACATCCACATATCCCTGCATGAGTGGAGATATTCAAAGTAACCGCAATGTGTGAAGTCACATGATCCACAGGTGTGCGTAGCATCGTCTAGTTGATGCAGGGGTGTCCTATTCCTTGCTAGTGTTTATGCACTGTGGTTGCCTACGGCAATTGTTGCCATGATCTAGGTGATGTGTAGTTAATCGTATGCTTTGATCTGGTCACCGTTGGAACCAGTCTCTTAATGATCTGCCATTCCACGCTTGATGTCCTCATGCAGGCATGCTGCACTTCTGTGGTGGTGTGCCAGTGACATTCTGTAATTGGCTTAGTGTGATTCCTATGTACGCACTCATGGACACATGTCCGGTGTGATGATGTTCAGCAGTCATTTGCATTGGGAATACTGACAGCATGTTGCTGCATTGTGTTGCAGAGGGTACGGTCTGATGATGTGCAGTGTACATGTCGATGGATATGGTATGGTTGCAGTACTGGCTTGTTGTCATTGTTGTGCAGCTTACGTCTTGCATATCGGTTTCAGGTGTCAGGTTCAGTCTGGGCTGCTTTGGGGCACAGTGTATCTGAACAACTACCACCAAGGTGAAGTATGCATCTCCCTCCCCCCAATCTCACCCAGGTGGAGTATGCATCTCCCCCCCACCCCAATCTCACCCTGGTGAAGTATGCATCTCCCCCCATCACACTGCCATGTGCTTGCTATGCAACTCACCAAGTAGCCAGGAACGTTGTCCGGCACGTCGCTCCATGTAGCGTGGTATCGTGGAGTTCCGCAGCACCATTGAATCATGGGTTGATCCGGGAAATCGGGCACAAAAATGTGTGATGATCTTGTTTGAGTCACATACCATTTGCACGTTGATGGAGTGGTATAGCTTACGGTACGCTACCTGCATCGCATGTGGGACCGCCAATTCCACATCGGTGCAGTCGAGGGCACTGATGCAATTTGGGATGCCTGCCAGTGCATGGAAGACAATTTTGGTGTTGGAGATCTCCTGGACAGTCCGTGGTAGGAATATGTGGTCACTTGTGTGCTTCAGGAGGGCATCAAGCACTTGGTTCAGTGTGCGTGAGAATAATGGTTGTGACATGCCATGCATCTGCCCTACCGTGTGCTGGTATGTGCCTGTGGCCAGGAAGTGGAGCACTGACACCACCTTCAGTAGAGGGGGGGGTGGCGGTATGGATGTCTATGAGGCTGGCGATGTCGTTGTGTATCATGTCCACAATGGTGGTGATGGTGTCCAGGTCCAGACGGTACAGCGTGTGGATCTGCTCGGGGTTAGGTTGAATGGACTGGCTCTGATGCGAGGGATTGGGGGCTGCCTGTGTGGTACAACTGCCTGCACTGGTGGGGCATGCTGTGCCTGTCTCACCCTACTTCTCCTCCTGTGTCTCCTCTGTGGTGCCTGTTGTTATTGTTGTTGTTGTTGTTGTTGTTGCTGGTGTAGCAATGCAAGCACGTCCTCCAGCCCCAGTATTCCTACTAGTATTGGAATCATTTTGGTGTGGGAAGGGGTGTGGGAAGGGGTGTGGTGTGCTCCTTTTGTGCTGGCCCAGTCTACATTGCCTCCACCTGTGCTGATTGTGTGCACCTCTGGCAGTTGAGAACACTGCACATGGCAGTTTACGGGTGGTTTGCGATGCCAGTATTGCCGGCATGCCAGTATCCACTTTTAGCGCCTTCTTCATGCCGGTATTTGCATGTCTGCCTGACTTGTGATGTCCTCCTGTTTACGGCATGCCGGTATTGCCACCATGAAGGGTTGCGTGCCCGCGCCCATGCCGCTATTAGAGGCACTGTTATTTACAGTGCCGCTAATAGCGGGTTGGCAGGTCGGAATAGCCCGGAGAGGTAATCATTTTTCCCTTACCTCCAACCTCGTTAAGAGGCCCAATGTCATTTCACTGCTTTGTGAAAATTGGGGACTGTACTCGGAACTGTGCATGCTCGGCAGTGGACATGATATTCATGCATTTTGGCATTTGGTATTGAGTTTTATAAAGCACAGACATTCGCCCTAGGGCATCTTGGCGCTATTGATGTGGACAATAATATAAAACAGACCAGGTGAGCATGTAACAGTTGGACATAATTTAGAAAGAGAGAAAAAATCAAGGGAGACTCAATAGACACGTTTTCAGGTTCTTCCTAAATGATAAAAGATGAGTCTGTTTCTGAATAGTCAGAGGTATTGAGTTCCAAAGTTTAGCATCCTGAATCGAGAAGGCACAACCTCCTTGGCTCTTTTTAAAGTAGTGTGCAGTATGTCTGTTTATCTAGCATCATGCGTAGTGTGGACTAATACATGAAACAATGTATAGTTCTTTTATTTTGCTCTTCTACCTTTGTAAAAACCGTTATGCTTGAAATTTAAGGGCAAACTGACAATTTTATAAGAAACATCTACAATCTCCATAAAAATGAAACCGCGCTACAGGGAACATGTCTTCAAATATATTTTCTTCTGTGTTACAAATTCACATTTTTTTATGAAGTGAATACATCAGCAAAAGATTCACTCTGACAGATATTTGTCCCATTTACCACTTGCAACGTATTCACTTTGACTTATCGCTGTCTGTTAGGGATATTTGGGCACACCCCTCTAGTGAGGGCTGTGTAATCATCTAACCTAGTAGCATAGCATTGTCCTGCGAAAGGAAAGACTGAACTCTCCAATGACAGCTTTAGCAGAGCAGTCAGGCTTAAATTCAGGAGGTTGGAAGGCTGGCAGGGAGCGCAATTAATCCCGATAGGCACTACCAAAGAATACCCCACACTGGCATACTGACAACACTTACACTTTAATGACAAGGTCCAACATATGTTTATTAGATGAAAATAGGTACTCGGATGAAGCCTGACACCCAATGCAGCATGGTGTAGTTATAAAAACAAGAAATGGTCAGCTAAGACCTAACTCACTCGTGATCCTAAATGCAAGCCCCGTACCTGGTGGTAGACACTATTGATACAGACTTTTAGATGTGAGCTCATAGGAAACCCCAAGACAATAAAAATATACATCATCATCATCATCATATTCAGGGCCCAATATGCCACACAGATCTTAGTCACAGGGTTCACACTACACTCTGGGTAAACGTATTATACATAATACAGATGCATACAGTGCAGTGGTGGATGTACAGCACAGGGCTACACAATGTCTTAGGAAGTCAGTGAGGCTACCAAAGTCCAGGATATCCTTTAGGCTTATAGTACCTAAGCCTGAGAGCATATTACACTCCACGTAAGGAAACAATAGAAGCACACAGTGATACAAAGTACATCCATTCCGAGTTCGGATGGCCCAGTAATTCCTCACTCGAGGACACGGACACGGTTCATCCCCATTCCCATTTCAGCCCCCATAGGGCTGAATGGGAATGGGAGAGGGAGTAAACAACGGGCCATTACGAGATGGCCCGTTGTTTGCTCCCTCTTCCCCTCGCGGGACCGGGTATGCACGCCTGGTTTTCCCAGGCGTGCTTAACATGTCCCGCGAGGGGACCTCGTAATTTGGCGGAACGGGTTGAACAGCGCCGTAAAAGGCTGCGGCCAGGGTCATAATGAGGCCCATAGAATTCAAAATCTCTAGTAAATCAGAGTAATTGCTAAAGGTTCAGGACTTGGTGAAGAACCCTAGGGACCCTAGGGGGAAACCCAGAAAAGTGTCACTGTCCAGGTAGGGAGCCCATAATGCCATGTGCAGGGGTGTTCCAACGGAAACAACAGGACACTTTCTGTAGGCATATCTGCGGTTTTGGTGACAAGCCAGGTAAGACCCAGTTCCACCCAACAAGTGCAGAAGGGCTGTGTACCAGAGGCAGCCCAAAGCTAAAGAAGAACCCCCATGGGCAAAAGAGGGGGTGAGCGAGGGAGAGAAGGAAGGCTGACCTGGAACTGGATTGGAGCAGAGAAGTAAGAGAGCTTTTTTTCAATTGGGAAGGCAAGAGAACAGGAGGGAGTTTGAATGAGTGAGTTTGGGGAAAGACAAAACAGGTGAGGTCAGAAATGCGAGAATGGAGACAGAACAAAGACATGATAGGGAAGTTGGGAAAGAAAGAGCATGGAAAAGAGGGAGCACAGACAAGAGGACGGGCTAGCAGGGTATTCTGCTCGGAGGCCTATGTTGAGTCAAGGTGCCCAGCAAGGCCCAACCAGAGCAATGGACTTGCTTCAAGTTAATTGGTGGGTAATCTGGCCTTGGAGGGTATTTGTCCAATGCTGATTCTTGTTGGACTGTGGGATAGAGAGGCTACTGGGGGAAAATGAGTGAAGGTGGGCATACAGAGAGAAGACAGTATTGGCAAATCTGCACCCAAACAACATGCACAAGATTATTTTGGGAGTGTGCTGCTGAGCTTCACTCTTGAAAGTGTATCCCTGTCGACCAACCTTTTCAAATTGTCACTATGGGAGCTACAGTATTTGTTATCGGCATTTGAAATATTGTATGACATGCAATGCACTCTTTGGCCCAATACCAGGCCACGGTGAGTCCCGGTGAGTGACCTCTGGTCGGTTTATTTCTTTTTCTCTGCAGGCAATACGGGAGTCCCGGCCCATGTATGCTTTGGGCAGTAATTAGCTTCAGCATTTGCTGATCAAGGTATTGAGGTATGTGCACTCACTTGAGAGTTGGAAATAGCCCCTTAATGTACCAAATTGCCCAGGTTCTTGTCCCCTTTACCACTGACACACCTGGTGCTGTTACCCTTAACCATCTGGCCTGTTCTCATCCCTCTCCACCCACCCTCTCCCAGGCACCATGCCATGTGTGATGGGTCAGTGTGTGTGTTGTTTGCCAATACAGACTTGTGGCTCCAGCAGTTACTGTAGGGAGTCATGTGTTGGCCTTCTGCAAAGCACCCAATGCAAACATGTTTGTCTTTGTCTCGTGTAAATCTGAACCTTTTCAGTAGGATTTCTACCTACATGGTGTGCAAGGAGAGTTTCAGCCCACTTGTTACAGTGCATCGCTTAAAGTAGCTTCCTTAAAGGCCATGTATGCATAGCACTGCATGGCAGCTTGTTAAGACATGCTCCCACATCCATTTTCATGACTGCATCCATGGCGTGGCCCCCCTCAACCAGGCCAAGGCCACTTTACAGCAGCATTATAGTGCTTCCTGCAAGGGAGAAGAACACATGGCTGTGTCGGCTTCTAGTAAGGAAAACACTGCACTTCTTCAGGGCTCGCCAATGGTGTATTGCTCCATCAAGTCCCATGTGCTGTCCCTGCCTCTCTGATCAGGTGCATGCTACCAAAGACCTATTCGTTATTACTAGCATGTACGTTACACGGCGTTAAGGTGACATTATCCTTTTCATCTTGCAGTTCAGAGAAATCATTTCCCCAGCAGCCGTCCAGCAAACCCATCTAATGTAAGACTTTATTACGGATCATGCATTATGGCACAGTATAAGGCACACCATTCATGTGAGTTTCCCTCTTGTGTCATGGATACTCGTTGCCAAACGCTTTATGTTGCAGAATGACAATACCTGGCGATGATGTATCCTGTTCCCTTTTACTAGTCCATCTACCAGTGGGAATCCCATTGGTCCAGTTGGCTGCAAAGATGGAAGCTCTTGTTTGTCTGCATTCCCAATTCATTATGTTAGTCAATGGTCTTATTCTTCAACTCGGACGACCCAGTGTGTACTGTGGACATGACAGTACTGTAGGTGGTTGGCCTTTCTCTATAGTGTCTCGTGATGTTGGGGCATGGTGGCTGGCACCGTGCACTGGCTTCGGTATGCATATGCGAGCGTGCCGTACAGGAGTAGAGGGTTTCTATTTACTACGGTCAGTGACCTGTTTTCATCTCCTCCCTGCCCCCATCCACATGCATGTTAATAAGCAGTGCCCCAATTCTTTCTGCTGCGCACTCAGCTGCTCTGCGGCCAGCCTATTGATCAACTCTCCATAGCACGTTCGATATAAGTTATACTCACAGCTTGCATCACACAGGTTACAGTTTTTGCATTTGTTAAATAATGTCTGATAATGTCGATGCAGGTGATGTTTTTTGGCTTCCCATCTGCCCCCGAGCCGCACACTTTCTGATAAGCAATGCCTTGTTCTCTCTGCTGCTGTGCATCAAATGTGTTGTGCTAGCGTCCCCATCAGACCTACCTAGGAAATTCGCTCTTGAGGACTGATGGGATTCATAGTTTGAAATATCTCACGGCTCGTGAGTTGAAAGTTTTGCAGGTTAATGGTTCTTAAGGTGATCTTTTTCCATTTGCCCACAGGTCTAGCCCCTCCGTCACCCCAGTTTGTCCATATACACAAAAATGAACAGTTTGTTTTTTGTCTTCCTTACTTGCACATATGGATCATACATATATTGCAGATATTAATAAATAAATATAAATAAAGCCATACATTATTAAACTTGAATGATGGGGTGTTTGAGGTGTGTCTCTGGAAGTCATAACCCATACCACCTTCAAATCCTGCTGCATCATCTACAAGGCTGTCACTCTGAAGTCTGCAACCTACCTCACTGAGAAACTCAGCATCTCCGGAGGCCTACGAGCCGCCAGAAGTAAGGATATGTGCAAACAGAAGAGGCCTTCTCTGTCTACGTCCCAAGACTCTGGAACCTCCTCCCCATCAACACTGACTCACACTGTCGCTTCCAGAGTTCAGGGAGGATCTCACAAAGCTCCTCTTCAAGGAATGCCTTCTCCCTGACATCTAGGGCCATACACCGGCCACTCCCCACCTGAGACTGGGTGATGGGATCCCCACCGTTAACTATTGTAGTTACTTGTAGATCCAATGATGTCAACTGCCCTCTTTCCCCTGTTGTTAGATGCCCAGTCCCTTGTTTCTCTGCTCCCTAACCTTGTTCTTCCCCCTATTACTGTAAAGCGTTCCATTGCTTCCCACAGCTAGGTCTGTGCTCAGTAAATACCCTAATATTAATAGTAATAAAAAGTCATTGTGTGTTGGCTGAGATGGATAGGAAAGTCACTTGCCTGACTAAAGGGGTGTGGGAGAAGGTAAGGTGAGTGGGATGCAAAGGCTACCAGGAATGTCCTTAATGTACTGAGTGCAATCCCCAGTAAAGCGTGCTTGCAAAAGGACCAGTATAGTGGTCCTCAGATGCCTTGTTCTCAAACCCATGTGAACTGGAGGCTTCCAGCCCTTTAATATGAGTAGCGGTACCCTTGTGATAGATGGGGATGCAGATTTTAAACAAACATCAATAATCAAGACGACACAAATAGTTTGGCAAAAGTTTGTCTGTTTTAATGCAAGTATTTAAAACAGGGAGTACAACGAACATCAGCAATCGCTCGATACTTTGACTCTAACTACTTCATAAAAGAGTTGGTTTCTTATACCCATAATTGGTCATAACTGGCGTGCTGACCTGCGTCATTACCAATGTCATCCTTCGTGGCAAACTACAGAAACCTATCGGGAAGCGGGATTGGTTCTAAGTGAATAACTAAGCATAAGTTCTATATCTGTATGGAGTAACGGAGAGAGGTAATAGGATAGTTAACATCAGATGGGGCAACTAAGCCCTCCCTTCAAAATGGCCACTATGAACATCACTAAATGAATGATGTCCCATTGGCTACACAAACTATAGGACCCTCAACTACCAGGTCCCCTACAATTGGTTGGCTACTAACCCCCGTCAGTAATTTTCCACCTACGTGAGCAGCACGCAGACCGAACAACCGGGTGCGGGTGAGTTTGTCTTGATACCAGCTTCCCACCAATTAAAAATGTAATCCATCATCACCTTAATGGTCCAGTGTCAATTAGTACTTTTAAGTTGGCCTTGAGTCTGTACTGTTCCCTGAGAATTTTTAAGGAGTATGGGTACTATCCGGCTTCCATGCGTTGGTGTGATCTTCTTGTTCATCTAACTTTCTTCCATCACGTGGCTGGACACCATGAATTGTGCCTTTTCATGTATTTGATTTTATTCTTCAATAGTCCTTTGTCGTCTTTTGTTTTCACTTGACCTTCTTGAACAGTAGCTTCTGTTCTTTCACGTTAACTGTATCTAATGTCAGCCAACTTCAATGTGATAAGACCTTGGGTTTCTTGGCTCAGTGACCTCCTTAGCTGAAATGTATTCTGTTTAATTCAATTGCTTTTTGTAACTGCGACATTAAAATTAGGCCTTCCTCATTGTTCAGTACTGCTTTGTACGTAGTGGAAAAATTCATTTTTTACTTAATCCATATGTATCTATGAGTTATATAAGTACAAATGCAAAATAAATATGGTGGTGCTTGCCGTGCTCTAATCTATTTAAGCATGTAGCTAGCTTCATGATTGCTTTGCTGCGTGTGTTTTATTGCATTTCCACACGTTTAAACTAACTAAGTATCTTTATCAAGTTTATGGCATAAGTCGCTTCATCTTGATCCCAAGATGTCACCTATTCTTTGTATTTCTTTGTTCTTTATAAATCGTCTGCCTCTCTAGTCTGGTTATCTTTCTATATGGGTGTCGATTCAGCTTTGTATGATGTCACCATTCATCCAGGTAATTCAGTTTCTTTGCTTCTTCAGGAATCTTGTTCAAATGGCCATCATATTGTCTTGGATGCAAGTGTGGTTTTCTCAATGGGTACTTTACCTCCCATATTCTCTTAGGTATAGGTATTCTTATGAGTATGGCACAGAGCCCACGCTCTTCTCTTTGCTGGTTTATCTGTTCAGTATACGTCACATAATTTGCTTCATACGTCTCAGGCAATGTAGGCAGGGAAGGTGGAGTGGGGTACGTGGCTCCTCTTCTACACTCCCCCCTCTGGGTGATTTATCGACCACTCTCACATCATCTTCTATACCTAGACATCCTGGTCTGAAGAAATGCATGTTAGGGACCCATATCTTTATGACTACCTTCAGGCATCCAGCTGATTTCACATGCTCATCCTTTTTCCATGTCATGAGCATGCACTGTCCACTTGGACTGCAATAGATCCATCTTCCCACGTATTTCTTTTGGTCCTTTGGCTACAGGAACTTTGTTCCCTCGGGTGCATGGATACTGGTCTTTACAAAGTCTCTGCTTTCTTCATCAGTTAGCTCTTTAGGCTTCCATCCTGGTTGAACATCAATCATGATTTTCATCCCTATGTCTTTCTTTGCTGTCTTCTTGCATTTTGAGATTATTATCTTGATCACACAAAATCCAAGCATCACTAATAAGAATAAAGCTCCTAAAAACTTGAACATATCTGCCATCCATTGTGGAACCCACGAGAAGAGTGATCCAGACCAGCTGTCATCAGCAATGCCTTTAGACCTCTTCTATCATCTGATCATGGAGGTTCATCAGCACCTCTATGGCCTCTGTCAATGTTCCATTCTCGTCATCATGAGAAGGTATGAATGTGCAACATGATTCTCCAATTTTGGCACAAACACCTCCATCCATCGCTGTGATCATGTCCAGGATGTATCTGTTTTGGAGGGTCATCAATCTGACAGCTCTGAGCTCTTCTCTGATTGCATTGAATCCCTTAATGGTAGTATTAATCGTCTGTAGAAGTTCCCATCTGGTGATCTGAAACCACTTGGTATTTGCTCCAACCTGGATCTTTGCATAAAGATCAACGTGAACACTGAAGAATTCTTGCTGAACAGTCTATGTTCATATGGTATAGCATCAAAGGCTTCTATTTATTTAGCTGAAAAGTAGTTCTCTCTCTTCATTCGATTTATCTATTAATCTAGATTTTGGATCCACACACCGAATAATGATCCATAATTACTGCTGCTCCGATATTCATTCCTGGTACAACGAAGATTCGTTCACAGTTCTGATTTCCCCCCATTTTTCTTGTACCATTGTTCCTGAAGCACAATTTAGAACTTTCCATTAGTACTATCTGCCAGGGTCCTCCTCTGTCTTTGACCCATGTCAGTAGTTTTGCAAGTTTTGTCCATGATGGTTTACACAACATTTGTGCATTCTCGATTGTTGGTTGGTAGTGACCCATTATTGCCCAGTCTCTGCAGATTTCTACTTCTTCTTCCCACCTATCTGGTGATAGGACAATTCCCCAAATCTGCATCTGGCCTCTGTTTTTCCATCTACGGATGTCTTCTGTAGAGTATCCTGGAACATTCCATTTTTTATTTAGTTCTCTTCTTACTCCAGTTCCTTTTACTCCACGTTTCTCGTATCTGATTACAATATTCTTTGTCTTGGCATTGTCTTTTGTCTTTATGTCTTGAACATAGTCATCTTCATTTGGAACTCTTACTCAGTTGCCCATTTGAGAGAGGCTGTTCGACCCATGAATTTGCCTCTTGTACTACAGAAAGCTAGGTGCACTATGCAGTGTGCAGCTAGGACATCTATTTCAATAGCTATGAATATTTTCGACTTCCCCATGCTGTATGGTAGGAATGCACATATGAAGCATTCTGCATCTGACATCCTTCTTACAACTTCTTTCATGTGTTGGTACCATATGTTGTTTTCCAAGTGTGCTGTGCTATCCAGACAATCATTTAGTTCATAAGTATCTTCTTGGGTGCTTCTTTTGGTTCTCAAAGTCTTCATTTAGTTTTCTATGACCACATCTCTGAATGTATCAACATAGCTTCTTCTGGCTGGTTTGTTTGCAGGAACATCCATCCAGGTTCCCTGCTTAGAAAAAAGTTCACCAAGTCTTTCTTTATCCATCTGTCTTTTTCTAAAAACAGCTAAAATCGGCCATAAAGATTCTGCTATCATCTCTGTGGGTGATCTTTCTGTGCGCCTTGTGCTTGGGCCTTTCGTTGCTGGACGAGGTGTGTCTTCATGCATTATCTGTGTAAACCCAACCTTTGTCAACCCCTTACTTTGCCTGATCCGCCAACCCTGTTTCAGGCGTTTAAAAGTAGTATTTGAAGCAAGTGTTGTGTGTGATTTATTACTGATAACATCCATTTCAAGCTCAGGTATCCTCCCATTGTTTTCTTGGGACAGGAATGACTATGTAGGGTCTAGACTGCCATGTAGTTGCCACGCTCACCTTTTCCTTCTGCTCGGAAACATATACAGGAGTTCTAGCATCATGTGCTTCTATATAAAAAGCAGTTCTCACTGTCAGTGAAAGCAATATGAGTATGAATATAAAACATGTGTAGATGATGCCGTGGTAAGTAAGCCTGCAGCATATGTGCCTGTCCTCATGAGGCAACACAATATTGCTACTTTGGTTTCCCATCTCGAACATTTGATGCTAAGGAAGTAAAAAACAACTTTAATGGCTCTGCATTTTTAGATTGTTTCTGGAAGCTGTTGTCTTCTTTCAGTATTCATCCTTGATCAATTATCTGCTTTCTGGATGCCTTAAGAAGTGACTTTATCCTTTTCTCTTGAATCAGTTTTTTCACCAATCAGTATGCAAATGTTCCTTTATTGTGTAGAAAAATGTCCTTGGTGAGCTTCTATGAAATCTGCTTCATTTATTAGTTCCCAATCAATGCCTCGAATCTGCTTCAGTCCAGATGACATGTTGCTTCCCTGTCAGCATGAACAAAGTTTTGTCCTTCGTTCAATTCCTCGATCTGTCCCTCGGAGGAAAGTTTCTACACAGCTCTGTGATTTTTTTCAGAATAGATTGCCACCTGGATGATGATTCCTTCCAGGATCACATTCAAATTCGCAGTATTTCTTGGATCACTTAGGAAAATGACCACGTCTGTGTGTCTTCCAACGAGATGCGGGTATTCTTCAATTAGATGAAAGAACACCACACTGACCAGTCTATGTGCTGCATCAGTTGATAAGGGCCTTTGTGTTTTCCTCACTGAACTCAGGCAACTTCAAATGAGCTTTTCATTGTCAGGATTCTGAATATAATCTGGAACGTGGCCAGTTCTCCCCACCAACGTAGGATAAGAACGTAACACCCACTCAAGATACGTAAGTACAAACCTAGAAAGGTCATCACTGGGTAACACCATGAGTAGAACCAAACAAGAACTCAGTCTAAAAGGAATCGGGGTATGGTACCCTCTTCCAATTGCTGTGTCCACTATCAAAATTTGGCATATTCTTATTTTTATCAAGGCTTAAGTATGCCTCAGTCCAAAGTCAATAATCTACTGTGGCTTGTAAGAATGCAGATCTTTTACTCTGCAACTAAGATGCACAAAGTGTTCGAATGTGTCCTTTTATTTGTAGCTAAAAAGGTAGTGTCCAAATGAAACCACAGTCCATTAGTAGGTTCCTTTCTTTCCACTTGTCGGGTTATGCATCCTTCTTCTTCGTCATAGATATCGTCTGTATGTGCTGGGGTTCTTCCCGATGTTTGTAGCTTCTTTGCGGTGGGGTGTGGGCAGAGGGCGGGCAGAGGGGTCTCTCTGGAGTAGATCTTGACATCACCCAAGAAGATCCAAGCTCACCTAGCCTGCAATTTGACAGCAGATGGCGTCACATCCTCAACAACGAAAGGACTGTTAAAACGGGGCTCGTCCCACTTTTTCCTTGTGTGGTTACGAATTAGGACCTTATCCCCTGTGTAGAATCTTGGACATAGAAATTCAGCAGTTTGGGTTGTTGAAGCATCTCCTTCTGTGTTCTGTACTGCCCTAAACCCTCTTCTCTGCAACTGTCCTGAAATCACAGAAAAACTAGATGTTAAACAGTTCAAATAGTTTTACAATTCAAGTCCTAAAATTTCTGAGCATCACTTCTAACTGGGGATGGAGGCCTCAAGGTCTGCTCATTCGCCTTCCTGTCACAATTTTATGCGGCGTAAAATGGTGGTCAGAACCTGGTTGGTTCCTCAATGCATACAACGCCAATGGTAGGCATTGTAGTCCCCCTTTTTTCAAAGTAAGCTTCAATTTAGCTATTCTTTCTTTTAACAGGCCGTTCAACTTTTCACAGATCCCGTTTCCATGCAGATGATAAATCAAAGAAAACTTGTGCTGTATACCAGGCAACAAGGTGATCTGCTCGAAAACTGTATTAACAAAGTGAGGTCCATTGTCTGATCTAATTTCTTCACAGACTCCCCATCTGGGAAATAGTTTGCACACTAAGAACTTAGCTGCACAGGTAGAATCTGGGTGCGTACATGTACCTGCCTCTATCCATCTAGAGAAAGGACATACTATAACTAATAGATATCTATAAACATTGCAAACTTGTATCATGTCGACATAGTCGATATGCAAGTGTTGAAAATGGCCATTGGGTCTTGGGATGACTCCCCTTACTATGCGAAGTGTATGTCCAGCTGTAAATTGTTGGCAAACAATACAATTTACCATAAAAAATGCAAGATGCTCCATTAGGTTCAGTACAAACCAATCCCCAGCAATGGTTACAGCAAGATTCTCCCTAGTTGTATAGGCTGGGTAGTGTAATTGTTTTAGCGCTACCCTTAATAAGGCTTTAGGCATCACCGGTTTACCAGTGCTGTCTTGTCACCACAATGCTCCAGAGGGGTTTAAAGAACACCCTCTTTGCTTCCACAAGTTCTTTTCCTCTTGCGGTGCCTCTCCTTGAAGCTCCACTATCTGCGTTTTAGGCATATGATTATATCCCTCATCCACAATCATCATCACAGTCATTCTCTCATTCACATCAATGTTTTCAATATTCATCATCTCTGTATCTGTATTTGCTATGCGCTTGGCTTCAGCATCTGCTGCTTGATTTCCACGCAAGATAAAATCTGTCCCTTTCGTGTGAGCTGCGCATTTAACGACTGCTATGCCCACTGGGAGTGGTAGTGCCTTAATAAGCCTGTCCAATAAGGCTGTGTGCTGTGCTGACGTGCCGTCCGCTCGGAGGTAGCCCCTCCTTTTCCAGAACGCTAATCCTGCATGCACCGTCAATGTCACATAGGTGGAGTCGCTGTACACTGTTACTTCCTGGTCTGCGTGATTCTCAACTGCGAGTATCAACGCCAATAACTCTGCAGCTTCTGCTGAATAATGAGATGGCAAGTTTGGACCTGAGAGGAGCTGCAGCTGATTTTAGTTTTTTCTGTGTTATTTTGCTGTTGGAGGTCTCTCTTCCCTTTCCATTGAAAGACTATCTTGCCAGCCTGTGCACACTCTATAAGCCCATAGGAGTGTGGGCAGAGTGTGTTTGGACATGAGAGGAGCTGCAGCTGATTTTATTTTTTTCTGTGTTATTTTGCTGTTGGAAGTCTCTCTTCCCTTTCCATTGAAAGACTATCTTGCCAGCCTGTGAACACTCTATTAGCCCATACGAGTGTGGGCAGAGTGTGTTTGGACATGAGAGGAGCTGCAGCTGATTTTATTTTTCTCTGTGTTATTTTGCTGTCAGAAGTCTCTTTTCCCTTTCCATTGAAAGACGATCTTGCCAGCCTGTGAACACTCTATAAACCCATAGCCCCAGCCGGAGCGTAAGCAGAGTGTGGGCAGAGTGTATTTGGTCGTGTTCGGCTGTGAAGAGGTAAGCGCCTTTTCCTCTTGTTAATAGAGATACCTGGTAAAGCGGCCCCCACAACGAGGCATTATAATTTACGCAAGGGGAAGCTGTGTGGTAAAAACTCTAGCTATCGGCAAGAGAATAAAGATGTACTTAGTAAATTGGATAAAGTGAGTGTTTCTCTTCACATGGATATGGACCCCGAGCCGCCTCGATTAGCTAAATCTTCACGCTCAATCTCATCTGCCCAAATTACAGACTTTTTTAAAATTGATAATGCATCTTTAAAAAATGTTGATACACTAGGTTCTCTACCCTCTGGTAAAGAAACTATTACCCTGAGTAATCATTTACCTCCACAGTGTTCGACTGTGGTTGTTGATGTCCATCCGCCCAACTTAGGGTCAATGGAAATTGTTAGGAAAGATTTCGTAATTGTAGGTAATTTTCCTTCCATGTGGCAACCCCTAAACTTTTTGCTATTGTTTTTAACCTTGTTCTTGACTTTGCCAGAGAAGTACAGCCTTCTGCCGCACTTCTCTGGGCTTTCGCTCCTTTCTTACGGGGAAACTGACATGCCCTTAAGACAGTCAGTACCGGGGAACGCTGTTTCCCGTAGTTTCCTTTATCATGTTGCGGCTTTAGTGCAACATGACACAAGAGGGCACTGTAAGCTAAGTTACAGCTCTCTTGGGTCTCTAGCCTTCTACAGGCCCTAGATACTCTTTTAGGATGGTATTTGATCGGTGCAAGTCATTCAGGGACTCGAATGGTGGCAGCGATCGTTTTGTTTATTTTGAGCTCCTTTTGGCGTTCTGAGCACGTTTTTCGCACTGAACCCAAAATGGTGGCCTGGCTCCCAAAATGGCCAGACCACGAGGCTCCTTTGTCTTGTCCACTGACCGTCTTGCTCCCTTCACCTTCCCCAGGTCGAGCGACCCGGGGCCTTCCTTATTTGGGCATGTACTTTCCCGCGAAACGTGGTTGCTTTCGCGGGCTTCTACATGTCGTTTGTGTGCCTCCAGGGTGTGGGCTGGGATGTCTGGTCCCAATACACATCCTGGGTGCCAGAGAGTCTAGGGTGGTGTGAATGCCTGGGACCACCGTGGTCCGTGATTGGTCCACGTATGGTATGTGTGTTGATGAGCGGATCACCCATTGGCTCCCCTCCGTTTTGGCGCGAAGGGAACCGTGGATAAGAGGGGGCTGGAAACACCACTACCAGGTCGATCTCCTGAGTTCTCACGAACGAAGGAATACAGGAGCCAAGTATCCTGCAACCAAGAGGCTGGACCGAGGAATCGCTGGTGACCCGCTGAAGGAATCCTCCTTTGCACTGCTGTCGTCCTGTGAAACCCTTTCCTCCTTTGATCGAACCAGAAGGCCTGTACTGGTGCTTCGACCTTTGGAATAGCAGGAACAGCTATTCCCGGCGACTTCATCATCTCCTGCCAAGTAAGCCTTCGGAAGTGTCTCTGGGCCATCCAGTTGACTGACCAGCTTACAAGGGAGTCCTGCTCTGTAACCGCCGCCAGGTTGTGTTGTATTCCGAGTCCTTGTCACTCTCCCACGCTTCGTACACTTGGCGTTCCCAAGTCTGAAGGGAGGAGTGTACATTTGGCTCGAATACACACGGCCGCTCCGTTGTCCTGCTGCGGCAACAAACTGTGCTGGTTTCGTCGATTGGGACGTCTTTTTGCTCTACACGACTACGAGGCGTTCCCTGCTCTTCTGAACCTGCCAGCTGCTGAAACTAACGTGGAGAAGCCTGGGTCTGCTTGCTTCGGGGACCGGTGAGTAGTTTAGCTAGGATCTGGTCGCCCTCCTGCAGTATCCCATTGCTTTTCCCTGCTGTGTAAAAACAGCACCTTTTTGGCCGTACTCGCGCTCTGCTTCTGCCCGCTGTGGAGGCTGCGCTTGAGTTGCGGAACCTGTTCTCCTTCTGTGTGCACTATACTGAACTGCCTGACTTCCTCCGAAGAGCTTCCCCTTTTGCCCGTTGGCACCGGCGTGGCAGGTACTTTGAGCACAAGGCTCCACTCTTCGCAGGGCTCGGACTTCCATCTAGTTAGGTGCCTCTGAAGGCGAACTGAGTCTAAGGCGTTATCGCACTGCCTGTTTTCCTTTCCTTTCAGGTGGACTACATATTTCGTGCTTTAAACGCTTGCGACTGTGTATTTGTATATATATTGTGTTGATATGGTATGTGTTGGTTTAATATTGTGATATTGTGATTTTCTCGCTACGGTCATTGTTTTAAAGGCCTTAAAATAAATGTGTATCTATTTTTGATATAACAACTGTTTGGAGTAGTTTGTAAGCGCTCTTGCTTTGTGTGCTCATTGCGGGCTTTCAGTCACCCTCACCCCTCTTGAGACCTAGTCTTGACCGCCGCGATCGCTACCTTGATTGGTCTGGCTTGTCCAGAGGTTACCCTGTTCCAAGTAATTAGGTTGGCCTTCTGAACTTCTGCGCCACCAGGACAGAGTTCAGAAATCCGTCTTAACAAATTGGTGTACAGCGGTGGGATACGACTGAAGGTATCCAGTGTTGCGCTCGAACTAAGGCATTTCAGGTTATTCCAAACAGTACACGTAGTGAATTGTTGTAGTATAACTTTAAAAAGGCCATAGTCCTATCAAACAGTATGGAAACAAATACGTTGTTAACTTTAAATGCTTCCAAATCAGAAACGCTGAAAAAGATGTGTGCGGAGAGAGGTGTTTCCTCTCAAGGCACTAAATTGGAAATGATCCAAAGAATCGTGGCGTGGCAAGAAGCGCAGCTTGACGCTATAACTTCTGAGGACAGTGCAGAAGGTGGTGGGGCTGCTCTCACTGGCAGAACCGACGGTTCTGCCGCTGCACTGATCCATCGCGACCACGAGGACAGGGAGGATGTAATGTCTAATGTTTCCTCTGCCAGTGCTGATGGGGAGGCTATGCTTGAATTCAAGAAGCAAGAGCTGCGGTTTAGGCAGCAGGAGCTTGAATTCAGCATAGCCAAACTAAAAATCGAACAGGCAGAAAAACAAAAAGACAGGGATCACCAGTTGGAACTGGCCAAGCTTCAGGTTGCAAATGGGTCCAAGGGTCCTGGACATGGGTCTGAGGCTTCCTCTCATCCACGGTTTCCGAAAGATCTGCTCAGTGTGTATGAAGAAAGGAATGACATTATGGACTGGCTGAATGCGTTTGAGTATGCATGCGAAGTTCAAGAAGTTGACAATGCTGATAAGATTGCGTGGTTGCTCAGTAGACTGCCCCATTCTGGCTGTAGTGCCATTATGGAAATGTCGAAGGCTGAGCGAGCTGATTTCGCAATGTTAAAGCAAACTCTCATTTTAAAGTTTGATAAGACTCCGGCCCAATATTTAAAGCGTTTTCGAGAGTATAAGAAAAAGTAAGGTGGTACTTGGGTATCTTATGTCGCTGAATCCTTGAAAAACTTAACTGGCTGGGTCGAAGGTTATAAGGTTTCTACCTTCGAAGGCATGATAAATCTTGTCATGCTGGAACACATTTTTGCTTCTTCTTCCCCGGAGCTTAAGCAGCATTTGGCCGATTCGAAGGAGATAGATCCTAAGAAGCTGGCCATTGCAGCAGACTTATGGGTGTCACATCGAGTGTCCCATAAGGACAAAACTCATCCTGGTAAGCAGGAGGAAGGGAAAAAGTCCAAAGATATGGAGGGTGGGGAATCTGCTAAATCTTCTTCCCAAAAGGGCCACAAAAAGAAAAACAAGGGTAAGACACAAGAGAACTCACAGGGCAGTGGAGGTCCGCCTCCGAAACAGAACTCTGGTTACAATAAGCCTCCCTACGTAAACAGACCCACTGGGGCTTGTTTTTCTTGTGGAGCAACTGACCACGTGAAGGGGGATCCCCGTTGTAAGGTTAGACCTTTGGGGGTCCACTCCGCTAATCTGGCCTTCTCCTCCTACGAGGAAGAAGAGATTACAGGAGCATCCTTCTCCTCAGACTCATTTCCCAGCGGAATAGAGGCTGAGGTAGTTTTAGTGTCCCTGGGTTCCTGGGAGCCTAAAGTCGCAGAGGCTTATGCTAGGATTCCGGATAATACCAAGCACTACTTTAAAGACAGTGTGCTGATCAATGGCGTGGATACTCCAGCTCTTAGGGATAGTGGGTGCAGTCGCACTGTAGTGGATTCTACCTTGGTAGACTCAGAGGAAGTTGCCAGAGCTACTCTGATGCCCACTAAGTTGGCTGACGGCCCCCTCCGTATGTTTCCCGTGATCCCTGTAAATCTTACTTTAAATGGTACAGCAGTCAGGATTCCAGTGAGCATTCAGAGAAACGTCCCGGGAAAGGTCTTGTTGGGTAATGATCTCAGAGCTTTAGGGCTCGTAGGAGACACTGCCGAAAGACCCTACACACGGTCTCAAGCACGGGCAGCATTGGCCAAGTCCAATACGCCGCCCCAGCCGAAGGGGAAACCCAAGGCGAAAGGAGTCTACAAGTCAAAACGAGGGAAAGAGAATATTCCCCCGAGCTCGCCTACCACTGCGGTGGAGGAAGTTGGTCATTCGCCCGGGCCTGACGAGGAGGTGGCGATGCCTGAAGTATTCGACCCCAACGATCATCCTGAACTAAAAGACTTGTTAGTTGAAGGAGGTCCTGATAGGGACGAATTCAGTAAAGGCCAACGTGAGTGCCCATCTCTGGAAGGCCTAAGGAGACAGGCCTGCTCCCAGCTTGAGGGTGAACCTCCTGGGAAGCATAGGATTTATTGGGAAGGTGGACTCCTGTATAGTGAGCCCACAGAGTCTACAGAAGGAGACCATAGGAGGTTGGTGGTTCCCCTTGCTGTTAGGCCCTTCCTCCTGCAGTTGGCGCATGAAGTTCCCCTTGCTGGTCACCTTGGTATGAAGAGGACCAAGCAAAGGTTATCCATGCACTTCTACTGGCCCAAGATGGGGGTGCAAGTAGAAAGTCACTGCAGGAGTTGTGCCTCCTGCCAGTTGTCTGGTAAGGTTGGCGCGACAATCCAAGCTCCGTTGGTACCGCTCCCAGTTGTGGGGGTACCATTTGAAAGGGTAGGGATCGACATCGTTGGTCCCCTTGACCCGCAAACATCCTCGGGCAATAGGTTTATCCTGGTGCTGGTCGACCATGCAACCAGGTATCCTGAGGCCATCCCATTGAAAACTGTAACTGCCAAGTCAGTTGCAAAAGTTTACTCGGCATATTTACTAGGGTTGGCTTCCCTAAAGAAGTTGTGTCAGATCGTGGCAGCAACTTTATGTCGAAGTATATGCAGGCTATGTGGAAAGAATGTGGGGTCACCTACAAGTTCTCTTCTGCATACCACCCCCAGACCAATGGTCTGGTGGAACGTTTCAACAGAACGTTAAAGAGCATGATTGGGGCTCTGGAGGAGCCTCAGAGAAGAAAATGGGATCTTCTTTTACCATGCTTGCTGTTTGCCTACCGAGAGGTACCACAGGAGGGTGTTGGCTTCAGCCCCTTCGAACTTCTGTTCGGTCATCCCGTACGGGGACCCTTAGCCATCGTCAAAGAGGGATGGGAGATGCCCACTCCCCCTGTTACTACCAATGTAGTTGATTATGTGCTAGGGCTCAGAAAACGGATGGTACTTCTGATGGGCTTGGCTAGTGATAAATTGAAGGCAGGGCAAGCGCTGGTGAAACATTGGTATGACCAGAAAGCTTCCCTCATCAACTTTACACCTGGTCAGCAAGTCCTGATCATGAATCCAATAAGGCCTCGAGCTTTACAGGACAAATGGTCAGGCCCTTACACAGTGGTGGAGCCCCTGGGTGAGGTGAACTATTTAGTGGACCTTGGAAGGCCTGGACAGGCTCCAAAAGTGTTTCACGTGAATAGGCTGAAGGCTTTCGTCCCAAGAGTCGAAATCGCAGCACTGCTACTGGCGTCAGACGTTGAGGAAGAGGAGTCTGAACCTCTCCCCGACCTGTTCCAGAGCGGTCCTTCAGATAGCTCCGTTGAGGGTGTCCGAGTGGCCCCTCACCTGACTTCTGATCAGCAGGCTGAGGTGAAAAGTTTGCTTAGGCAGTTTTCCCCCCTGTTTTCACAGTCCCCTGGTTTGACACCTTGGTGCAAACATAACATTGACACAGGAGACAGTGTACCTACCAAAAGTAGGGGATACAGGATGTCAGATAAAGTACGGTCTTATATTAAGACCGAGGTCAACAAAATGTTAGACCTTGGGGTGATTGAACCCTCTAGTAGTCCTTGGTCCAGTCCTGTGGTGTTGGTTCCAAAGGCAGGCACTTCTGAATTGAGGTTCTGCGTGGATTACAGGGCTCTGAATGCTGTCACCAAGACAGATGCACACCCCTTGCCTCGAACAGATGAGCTGGTGGATACTTTGGGTGCCTCCAAGTACCTCAGCACGTTTGACCTCACTGCTGGCTATTGGCAAATAGCTTTAGCAGAACATGCCAGGGAGAAGACGGCATTTTCTACTCCAGACGGCCTTTACCAATTCCGGGTAATGCCGTTCGGGTTGAAGAATGCACCTGCCACTTTCCAGAGGCTTGTGAATCATGTGTTGAATGGGTTGGACGAATTCTGCCTTGCATATCTGGACGATATAGCAGTTTTCAGTGCCACCTGGGAAGACCATGTGAAACACCTCAGGATTGTGCTCCAGGCTCTTCAGAAAGCCCACTTGACCATAAAGGCTAGTAAATGCCAGATTGGACAAGGCTCAGTGGTTTAGCTTGGACATGAAGTAGGTGGAGGGAGGATACAGCCTCTACCCAGTAAAGTACAAGCAGTACAAGACTGGCCTACCCCCACTACGCAAACCCAAGTGAGAGCCTTTTTAGGACTCACGGGGTATTACCGCAATTTTGTGGCAGACTATGGCACCATAGCTGCTCCTCTGACTGCCCTCACAACTCCGAAGAAACCCAAGAAGGTAACTTGGACCGACGAGTGTGAGAAGGCCTTCAATGGCTTAAAAGACTCCTTGTGCCAGGCCCCTGTCCTTAGGGCCCCTGATTATCAAAGACCTTTTATCGTGCAGACGGATGCCTCTGACACTGGGATAGGAGCTGTACTATCACAAGTAGATGAGAAGGGTAAGGAACACCCTATCGGTTTTATTAGTCGCCAGCTTAAGGACAGAGAGCTCAGATGGTCCACGGTAGAGAAAGAATGTTTCTCTGTTGTGTGGGCCCTAAGGAAGCTGAGGCCCTACCTCTATGGGACCCACTTCACTGTGCAGACTGACCATAAGCCGTTAAAGTGGCTAATGAACATGAAGGGGGAGAATCCAAAGTTGCTTAGGTGGTCCATAAGTCTACAAGGCTTCGACTTCACTATTGAGCATAGGCCAGGTGTCCAACATAGCAATGCTGATGGGTTGTCCAGAATGTTTAACCGACCTGAACAAGAGACTCATCCAGGGGTGGATTAGTTCCCCCTGTCCATAGTCTGGGAGGGGCGAGTGTTAGGAAAGATTTCGTAATTGTAGGTAATTTTCCTTCCATGTGGCAACCCCTAAACTTTTTGCTATTGTTTTTAACCTTGTTCTTGACTTTGCCAGAGAAGTACAGCCTTCTGCCGCACTTCTCTGGGCTTTCGCTCCTTTCTTACGGGGAAACTGACATGCCCTTAAGACAGTCAGTACCGGGGAACGCTGTTTCCCGTAGTTTTCTTTATCATGTTGCGGCTTTAGTGCAACATGACACAAGAGGGCACTGTAAGCTAAGTTACAGCTCTCTTGGGTCTCTAGCCTTCTACAGGCCCTAGATACTCTTTTAGGATGGTATTTGATCGGTGCAAGTCATTCAGGGACTCGAATGGTGGCAGCGATCGTTTTGTTTATTTTGAGCTCCTTTTGGCGTTCTGAGCACGTTTTTCGCACTGAACCCAAAATGGTGGCCTGGCTCCCAAAATGGCCAGACCACGAGGCTCCTTTGTCTTGTCCACTGACCGTCTTGCTCCCTTCACCTTCCCCAGGTCGAGCGACCCGGGGCCTTCCTTATTTTGGCATGTACTTTCCCGCGAAACGTGGTTGCTTTCGCGGGCTTCTACATGTCGTTTGTGTGCCTCCAGGGTGTGGGCTGGGATGTTTGGTCCCAATACACATCCTGGGTGCCAGAGAGTCTAGGGTGGTGTGAATGCCTGGGACCACCGTGGTCCGTGATTGGTCCACGTATGGTATGTGTGTTGATGAGCGGATCTCCCATTGGCTCCCCTCCGTTTTGGCGCGAAGGGAACCGTGGATAAGAGGGGGCTGGAAACACCACTACCAGGTCGATCTCCTGAGTTCTCACGAACGAAGGAATACAGGAGCCAAGTATCCTGCAACCAAGAGGCTGGACCGAGGAATCGCTGGTGACCCGCTGAAGGAATCCTCCTTTGCACTGCTGTCGTCCTGTGAAACCCTTTCCTCCTTTGATCGAACCAGAAGGCCTGTACTGGTGCTTCGACCTTTGGAATAGCAGGAACAGCTATTCCCGGCGACTTCATCATCTCCTGCCAAGTAAGCCTTCGGAAGTGTCTCTGGGCCATCCAGTTGACTGACCAGCTTACAAGGGAGTCCTGCTCTGTAACCGCCGCCAGGTTGTGTTGTATTCCGAGTCCTTGTCACTCTCCCACGCTTCGTACACTTGGCGTTCCCAAGTCTGAAGGGAGGAGTGTACATTTGGCTCGAATACACACGGCCGCTCCGTTGTCCTGCTGCGGCAACAAACTGTGCTGGTTTCGTCGATTGGGACGTCTTTTTGCTCTACACGACTACGAGGCGTTCCCTGCTCTTCTGAACCTGCCAGCTGCTGAAACTAACGTGGAGAAGCCTGGGTCTGCTTGCTTCGGGGACCGGTGAGTAGTTTAGCTAGGATCTGGTCGCCCTCCTGCAGTATCCCATTGCTTTTCCCTGCTGTGTAAAAACAGCACCCTTTTGGCCGTACTCGCGCTCTGCTTCTGCCCGCTGTGGAGGCTGCGCTTGAGTTGCGGAACCTGTTCTCCTTCTGTGTGCACTATACTGAACTGCCTGACTTCCTCCGAAGAGCTTCCCCTTTTGCCCGTTGGCACCGGCGTGGCAGGTACTTTGAGCACAAGGCTCCACTCTTCGCAGGGCTCGGACTTCCATCTAGTTAGGTGCCTCTGAAGGCGAACTGAGTCTAAGGCGTTATCGCACTGCCTGTTTTCCTTTCCTTTCAGGTGGACTACATATTTCGTGCTTTAAACGCTTGCGACTGTGTATTTGTATATATATTGTGTTGATATGGTATGTGTTGGTTTAATATTGTGATATTGTGATTTTCTCGCTACGGTCATTGTTTTAAAGGCCTTAAAATAAATGTGTATCTATTTTTGATATAACAACTGTTTGGAGTAGTTTGTAAGCGCTCTTGCTTTGTGTGCTCATTGCGGGCTTTCAGTCACCCTCACCCCTCTTGAGACCTAGTCTTGACCGCCGCGATCGCTACCTTGATTGGTCTGGCTTGTCCAGAGGTTACCCTGTTCCAAGTAATTAGGTTGGCCTTCTGAACTTCTGCGCCACCAGGACAGAGTTCAGAAATCCGTCTTAACAGAAATACCCTCCACGTGACCTATGCCAGATGTCATTGATGACAACTCATTATTAGAACTTTGTTACCGCCTGTGCGGAACTAATAGGGAAACTGCTGAGGCTGAAGTTGCAATGGCTGAACATATGTGTGATAAATCATCAGCACTTACACTTAATGTCACTGCTGAAAACAATCACCACCCTCCCCAACTGTCTAGCACTCTGTCACTGCTTCCGTTATCAGGTATCTCAAGTTACCACCCTCCACACCAAAATGAACAAGTGGAAACAATTGATATCTCCGATGGGTGTGCGACTGAACCAGTTAAAACAAAAGTGCAAACAACAAATGAAAATAACTTGTTTTTTTTTGTAAATATTTTATTAGTTTCATAACAATCAAACAGTGCACCTTAACATGGTGCAAAACTCAACATCCCACCCTTTCCTCCTTTCTCCTCCCTCCCATTTAGGGGCCGATTCATGGAACAAACGTGCGCCGAAAATCTACGCGCAAGCAGGCGCAAGCAGGCGCATGCAGGCGCAAGCAGGCGCACGCAGGCGCACGCGGAAAAAAAGAGGCGCACGCGCACGCGTGCGATTCATGGAAGTCCCTGCGCGTGTCTTCCTCGGGATGTGCGCCAAACCCGTGCATGGCGCACACGTCACTGCAACATCCCGAAAGACGTGCGCGACGCGCACAGTGAAAGCGCACAACCTCTGCGCATACACTAGAAAGTGGGCGGAACACGGGGCGTAACACACGGAATGGGGAACAACTTGCGAAAACAAGGGCGTAACTGGGGATGTATTGCAGGGAAGCAGAGGGAACGCCCACACGCACCCGAACCACACGTATTCATGGAACCGAATAGGGCAAAGCCACGCACAGCGAAAGACACGCACAAGCCGATACACGTCCGCCACACGAAGGCAGGCGGTAGCGTCCCTGCGCATTACAAAAGTGGCAACATACAGCAATTGTGCGAGCGGGGCACGTGTATTTCGGGGTTGCGCGGGAAGTCACACACGCGATTGAGCGGGGTACGTGTATTCCGGGGGTTCGCGGGAAGTCACACACGCGATCGGGCCTTGGGGAGCGGGCTACGTGTATTACAGGGGTTCGCGTGAACTTTTTCACGCGATCGGGCCTGGGGGAGCGGGCTACGTGTATCACAGGGGTTCGCGTGAACTTTTTCACGCGATCGGGCCTGGGGGAGCGGGCTACGTGTATTTCAGGGGTGCGCGGGAATTTTCTCACGCGATCGGGCCTGGGGGAGCGGGCTACGTGTATTACAGGGGTTCGCGTGAACTTTTTCACGCGATCGGGCCTGGGGGAGCGGGCTACGTGTATCACAGGGGTTCGCGTGAACTTTTTCACGCGATCGGGCCTGGGGGAGCGGGCTACGTGTATCACAGGGGTTCGCGTGAACTTTTTCACGCGATCGGGCCTGGGGGAGCGGGCTACGTGTATCACAGGGGTTCGCGTGAACTTTTTCACGCGATCGGGCCTGGGGGAGCGTGCTACGTGTATTTTAGGGGTGCGCGGGAATTTTCTCACGCGATCGGGCCTGGGGGAGCGGGCTACGTGTATTACAGGGGTTCGCGTGAACTTTTTCACGCGATCGGGCCTGGGGGAGCGGGCTACGTGTATCACAGGGGTTCGCGTGAACTTTTTCACGCGATCGGGCCTGGGGGAGCGGGGTACCACTCACCGGCTGCCTTGCGTGTAGTAGAACGCGTAGCCAACACCCACTGTGAAGTAATAGCGTGTGAACCCCAACGGATGGAAAACACACGCACCGCACGAAAAGCACGTACAGAACATAAAGGCACGCGGGATCTCCAAGCCCTGCCAGGGCAACGCCCGTGCGCAAAACGTCACAGACGCGCTTACGCTGTAAGGGCCTTTGGTCCAATGAAATCGCGTACGCGTGCTGACGCGCTTACGCGCTAAGGGCCTTTCCTCGAATTACACGCTGACGTGCAGATTTTTCACGTGCCAAATCACTCCGTATCAAGCTGGCCACGCGAAAACACACGGAAGACCACGCTCCTGCCCAGAAGGCCGAATTACTGCCCCCCAGTGCCCCGAGCAGCCTCCCACGTGCCATCTGCTGCTGCCTGCCTGCCTGCCTGCCTGCTGCCACCGTGCCCTGCCATTTGGTGCCTGCACATCAGCCATCTGCAGGGGTCCAGTTGCTGTGTCCACCCCTGCTGGAACAGTAGACTCCCGACTGGGATACCATCGCTCCACAGCCCAGCCCCAGGACCCAGTTGCCCACCCACGCCTGCCTCGGGGGTCGCCATGTCGGGGCAAGCACCATCTGAGACCAGTGGCGACCCCCAGCCAGAGAGGCAGAGGGCCACCAGCTTCAGTGAGAAGGAAGTTGGTGTCCTGGTGGAGCATGTCCTGGGGCATTATGATGCCCTCTTCGGAAGACCACGCGCCAACAAGGAAGGACGGGAGAGGATCTGGGACGATGTAGTGGTTGCCATCAACGCGGAGGGGGTGGCAACCCGCGACATCAAGCACATCAAGAAGCGCTGGGAGGACTTGAGGTCCAGGACCCTCAATAAGGCCCGGCGCCTCGCGGAGGGGGGCCGGGCACGCCTGAGTGACATCCAGATGAGGGTCCTGGAACGCGTAGACCCAGCGCTCCACGCCCAGATCCTTCGGAGGCAGACCCGTCTGGAGTTGGCCGGTAAGTGGCCAAGCATTGCTGTGTGAGACAGGGCATGTTGCAGTGTGCTGGTTGTCTGATACCTGCCTGTATGTGTGACATAGGCCATGTACGTATGTGTGTGTGCAGGGACATCATGGTCAGGCATGTGAGTACAGTGATGTGTTCTATTGCAACATGGGGGGCTCTGTGCGGAATGGACACATGGAAGCATGGCAGTCTCTGTTCCTGGACATGGGTGGGGGTGAGGGATGGGTGCTGGTCCCATGTACACGTATGGTGTCCATGTGTGTGTGTCTGACCTGCGTGTCTGTGACTTGTAAATGCCATGGATGCATGACACATGTCTGTGACAATGTTCAGATTCACTGATGCAGCCTAGTCATCCTTGTATCCACTGCGTCTGTGGTGTACGAGGCCAGATGGATGGAACTACGGTGAGGTGTGTGCATGTGATGGCAAGACCCATGATGCATGTGAGTTTAAAACCAACATTGTATGAATCATGAGTCCCTTGGTCATGTATGCCAATGTCCATGGCATGCGCCATGCCTGTTACTGTATGTGTTTTGCCTGCACTGACCCATGTGTTGTGGAGGGACATGATGGAAGTGATGTATGACAGTGCCACTCATCTGCTGTTGCTTCCTGTCTAGGGGACCATTGTACAGTACCCTGATGCTTGTGTTCTATGTCTCCCTCTACACAGTGGCAAGTGAAGAAGAGGGCGGAGAAGGCGCTGTGGAGCAGAGCGGCGGGGATGCCGCAACGGCTGCAGCGGAAGGGGTGGGTGAGCCCCCACAGGGGCTTGCACTGGCGGAAGACGGCGTGGAGACATCCAGGTTGGTGGTTTCCACAGAGGGGGAGGAGGCCGCTACTGAGCCACACATGGGGCCTGGTGGGGGCATCCCCGCTGGTGCAAGTGGTGCAGTCCAGGGCCAGGGGCAGGAGGCAGCACAGGTCGCCGTGGAGGTGCCTGTGCATGTCACTGTCCCTGACACTGTGACTGCACCACCATGCACCAGCAGGGATGCCCCATCCCAGGCCCGTCCGCAGGTAGGGGAGATGTCCATGTCATCTGACACTCCTCTACCTGCGGACGAGGGGACCCCTGGCCGTGTGGAGAGGGTCCTGATTGGTGTCGCGTTGCGCACGGCTGGCATTCGTGATGAGGTGCATGCTTCCCGGGAGGAGCATGCACATCATCACGAAGAGCACCGTGCGTACGTGAACCATTTGGGAGCCGCCATGGTCGGGGGTTTCCTACATGTGTGTGGCCTTCTGGCGACCCTCTCCTCCTCTGTGGGGGCTATGCGCCAGTCGTGCTCCATGCCGTCTTCCGGCCCAGATGCCACCAGGGCCCCCTGTGTACCTGCCCCGACCAACGCAGCCAGCTCGGTGGGGACCCCATCCCTGCCACAGTCGGGAGTCGAAGGTCCAGCAGGGGTGGACACACCAGCAACTGTCCCCCTGCAGATGGAGGATGTGCCGGCATCATCTGGCAGGGCACGTGCACGACGGCATCGGTGGATTCCATCAGCCTGGATGCCGTCGTGCTGGCAGAGGCAGTGGCGTCGGAGGCAGCAGCAGGCTCGACGTGGGAGGCATCATGGCTCGGGGCCATCAAGATCAGAGGGGCAGGCATCGGCCGGAGGGCAGGAGAACCCTGGGATGGCAGTTTCTTCCGTGTGGGAGCAGTTGGTCCAGCGGATAGGTGCGGAGCGGCAGCGGGCGGAAGAGGAGCGGCTCACCATGGTCAGGGCGGAGTTCTCCATGCGTCGGGCGTTGAGGCGGGCTGAGTGCCTCGAGGAAGCTCGCAGGGAGTTTGAGCTGGACACGGGGTTGTCCCTGCGAGACCTCGGGGCCAGGACAGAGTCCCGCCTCCGGGACATCGACATGGAGTTCGATGATGCCCTGGCCGGCAACATCACAGAGTGAGCTGCAGGACTTGCCCGCTGCCATTGTATATAGTTCTTTAGTTAGTTAGTGTTAGGTTTCCTTTATTTTTTAAGTTTTTTTTGGACCGCTCGGACAATGGCCACTTTTCTGTATATATTTTTTTTATTAGTTAGTAGTAGTAGGTTTCATTTATGGTGTTGGGCTCATGGACCCTGGGATATTCTTGTACATAGTTTGATGTTTGGAAAACATTTGTTGGATTTATATTTCTGTTCACCATGAGGCAATGGTTTTTCCTTATTTTTTCCCCCCATTATTTTTCTTTGGACTACATTAGTTTTTGGATTCCTTTGTTTTTTGATTTTTTCTATTAGTTCTCGGACATGGACCATTTGTTTTGTCATCCCCATTGTTGTGTGTTTTATTTCTTTACTTCATTTTCATCTTTAATACATATATTTATTACTTATATTTGTGGTATTTTCTCATTGGTTTCATGCATGTCATGATATGGGTTTTGACATTCACTTGCACCCATTGTGTATGTGTGTGTGACGGACATGTGTTCATTTACATACTTGCCATTGGGGTTGTATCATGTAATTGCATCTACTATGTGGGTGGATGCAATCCTTGGCTGGGTGTTTGTGCTGGGTATGCTGCCCATTACTGCCATGATTGCGTTTCGTCAGGACCTGGGGGCAGGGGGACATGAGTGGGGGCCTGCTGGGGGGTGGGGGTGCAAGGGGACATGAGTGGGACATGGTTGGGGGCCTGCTGGCAGGTGCCCCACAGTGCTGGGGGGTGGGGGTGCAAGGGGACATGAGTGGGGGCCTGCTGGGGGGTGGGGGTGCAAGGGGACATGAGTGGGACATGGTTGGGGGCCTGCTGGCAGGTGCCCCACAGTGCTGGGGGGTGGGGGTGCAAGGGGACATGTGGCTTGGCTGGGGGGCATGCCCATGGTGGATGGGCTGCCTGCGGGACATGACCAGGGGTGCAGGGTAGTCCCCTGTGGTGTGGGCTGCCTGCAGAGGTCGTGGAGGGGGTAGAGGGGAGACCTGGGAGGACCCACACTGGCAATTCACCTCTTCAACTTCCCGCACACCCACGTAATACACTGCCCCACTCGCACAGGCCCAATCGAGTGTAGAATTTCTCGTGCACCCCTGAAATCCACGTACCCAGGCCAATCGCGTGTAGAATTTCTCGCGCACCCCTGAAATACACGTACCCTGCTGAAATCGCGTGTAGAATTTCTCGCGCACCCCTGAAATACACGCGCCCAGGCTATTCGCGTGTGGAACTTCCCGCGCACCCCTGAAATACACGCGCCCAGGCTATTCGCGTGTGGAACTTCCCGCGCACCCCTGAAATACACGCGCCCAGGCTATTCGCGTGTGGAACTTCCCGCGCACCCCTGAAATACACGCGCCCAGGCTATTCGCGTGTGGAACTTCCCGCGCACCCCTGAAATACACGCGCCCAGGCTATTCGCGTGTGGAACTTCCCGCGCACCCCTGAAATACACGCGCCCAGGCTATTCGCGTGTGGAACTTCCCGCGCACCCCTGAAATACACGCGCCCAGGCTATTCGCGTGTGGAACTTCAGGCGTAGCCCGCTTGCCGTGCTGGTACAGGGTTAGCGCAGCCCTTTGCGCTGGATTGGGGATTTTGATGGCTTTTCCCTGCGCGGAAGGCGTTCTTGGGGGCGTAACTGGCGCTGCTGCAAGGTCGCTGCGCCACTATGCGCCACGGCTGGTTTCGGTGGCTGGAATCCATGAATACGCTGTGCGCGGAAATGGGTTTTGGCGCACGCGGCTGGCGCAGGGATTCGCACGCGCACACTGTGCGCCAGCCGCGTGCGCCACTTGTGCGCTGAATTCTATGAATTACCCCCTTAGTCTCTATTAGAGGCCCGTACGGCCTGTCAATCCACAACTGTCTCTCCTTCTCCATAGTCCATGGAGCTATCCGTATCCAATTCATCGGGTCCCAAGCCCGTCAATGATGCAATCAAGTGCTGCCATGCCATCAATGTTTCTGCTTCCTCTTTACCCCCCCTCCCTGCTGCATCCCTCAAGACCACTGTTTTGACCTCGGCCCACTGCAGAAGGTCCCTCCACCAAATATCTATATTGAGTCTCACTTGAGGAGCTTTCCATCCCATGGCTATCCTTCGTTTCGCCAGGATTTAGGCTAGGTCTTTGAGCTTGCATACGTGTTTGAGTTTGCGTGGTCTGGGGAAAACCCCCACCATACATGCCCACAAGGAGTATACCACTAGTTCAATCCCTTTGGTAGCTAGTCGGTCTGCTATTTCCCTCCAATATCTCGCTATTTCTGGACAAGCCCAGAACATGTACCGTCCCAGCGTTTTCCACCACATATTATGGGCATTGCTGTGTAGCCACATTTAGAAACTTAGCAATTCTCTTGGGCGTCTTGTATACTCTATGAGTGACATACAATTCTATCTGTTGTAACCGGGCATTCCTCGACACTTTTTAATGGTACCCTTGCATCCTTTCCCATAGGCCATCGCTGATTGTCTCCCTGCTTTCTTCTTCCCAGTCTCGCCTCATTTGAACCACCTCTTTTACCACTTTAGACATTAGCAATTCGTAGATTCTGGAGACCTCATGTCCCCCATGTGACACCGCTTGGAACATTTCTATGGCCTCATCTGGCTGCTGGGCCAGTTCTACCTCTGACCATGTCGTTTTTAGCAGTGCCATCAGCCTCACATACGTAATATACTGTCCGCTGTGTAGCCCTGTCCCCCTCTTAAGCTATCAAACTCTATTCTTCCTTCTACTTACCACACATCCCCAACTGTTGTCACCCCCACCGGTTCCCAGTGTTCCCTTATGGCGCGTCGCAGTTGATCATCTATCCCTTGCAGCGCCACCAGGGGGACTTGCGGGGAGCATGGTGTCCGGCTCCCCAACAGTACACAGGTCCTATGCCAGACCCTCTTTCCCAGGGTCAGCAATGCCACCCTCCTACTTGTCGGTGGCTCTGTTAGCCACATCCATTTGTTGAGGAAATATGGTGTGCAGTCCACTCTCAGTAGTCTGGATTCCGATGTAGTGTCATCAGAAAGCCATCTAGCTACATATTGCAATTGGCCCGCTCGGTAGTACACTTCAAAGTTGGGTAGTTTAATGCCCGCCCGGTCGTGTGGGTTCTGTAATTTCCATAGGGCTACCCGATTCCTAGTATAATGCCAGATAAACCTACTACAGATATTATGGAGTTTCTTAAAGAACCGCTTAGGTATCAAATACGGCACATTTGCAAAACTGTGCAGCAGCCTGGGCAAAACTATCATTTTAAGCAATGCTGAACTCCCCATCATGGTCAGAGGCAACCTTGACCAGAATGCCATACTGCCTTGGATCCCTTCCACCAGGGGCGTTGCTAGGGGGGGGCTAAGGGGGCTATAGCCCCTGATCTTTTGGTTGTAGCCCCGGATAGAATCTCAGGAGCTACAGCCAAAAGACTAGCTAGCCCCCAGTCCCAACAGTACCGACATCAGCTTAGCCCCAGGTCTTTTCCAGACCTAGCAACTCCCCTGCCTTCCACTGCTTTCTCTGTATTATTCTTGTGTTCGTCTTCAACTCTGTGATATACATTTATCCCCAGGTATCTAACGGTTTCTATAGCCCAGTCAATCTGTAACACCGGAAGCGCATCCTGAGGTATTCTTTTATACCTCCCTAGCGGGAATATAATGGATTTCCGTGGGTTTACTGTTATACCCGATAATACTGCATATCGATCTAGTACTTCTAATAAATATTAATGAAAATAACTTGTTCCCTAACATTAGCCTTCTTCACTTTGCTCTTAAAATCTTAATTAAACTCATGGATCAAACTTATTACCAAACGCAAAAAAATGGTTTATTGCTCGAATCTCTAATGCAGTCAAAAATGGAAGCCTGGCCGAGCACTGATGACAATTTGATTCAAAAACCCACAGTAGAAATGGCTACCGTACCTGCTCCTACTGCCTTGCCTATACCAAGTATAGAACCTAACAACTCTTACAAAGTATCAGAGTCCCTTAATGTACATCCTCCATGTAAACAAAGAAAACAGATAGCCAGACTTGGTAAACGCAAAGTGATGTTACTGATTGCTAAGCACTGTGTCGATGAAACATCAAATAATGATCATTTGCCCTTGCATTCTACTATTGCAATAAAGGTAAATTCTAAAATTAGAACAAAACATCTTCACAAACGTGAAAACAGAAAGAAGAAAAGGCAATCGGTCCAACAAGGCACTTTATCCAGCTGGTTAATTTCTGAAGGTCATTCAGAGACGGAGGAACCCAAAGTTAAGGAAGATTCCGACTCCAATGACACCTTGAGAGATGAAGCTGAGGCATGTGGCCACCCGGACACATCAAAGTCAATTATTAGTAATTCTGTTGGTGAGGCACTCGACTCGTCAACGGAAGAACTAAACACTAATCAGGAGCTACTTAACAACAGAGTAGTCATTATTAGTGAGCGGCCGGATAAGTGTACTAAGTATCCCCTGAATAGAATGTGCATACTTGAAATATTTACCCAGATCCCTGCCCTTAGAATACTTAATTCTTGTGACTTTGAATTTGTGCAGCCAGCTAAGTGCCAGTTTGGCGCAGCTTCTAGACTTCATTGTATACTTCCTGCAACTGTGTCACTTATTCGCACAGAGGAGGATTCCATAAACTTTCTTGGGTATGAACTGGAAATTCCATTTCCTGAAATATCGATGTCCAATTCATGTGTACATTGTAGAACGATGAAACCGAAGCAAAAATCTCATACTCCTGCTGGCCCAGTGAAGGACATGGAAAATCAAGCAGGCTGGAAATAGCTAAATAATCTATTGGGAAAGCTTGAGGGCCCTGAAGCATGAGTGTTGGAAGCAATATAATGGAATACAAGAGGCCACGATCATCTATTGAAAACTGGTGGTTCCCTTGGATCATTAGTTAAAATTCCTATATTTCTGCTCCAGGAAACATGGCTCATGTATGATTTTTGTACAGACTCCCAACATCTCTTTCAGCGTCATGCAAAAAAGGGACTTAAAGGGCGCCCCTATGATGGCCTTATAACTGCAGTTTCCCATGATTTATATGCTAATGAATTTTCTACAGTGACTGCCAAAGAATGGGTACTAGCTGTTGAGGTTAAGGCTAAAATGGGCATAAATACTCGTAACATGTTTTTTGTTAACATTTATGATGCTCCGTCCTCAGCTTGTACGAATACTATCCCTGACAGCCTTGATGAACTTTTAACCAGTTGGCTGATGATTAGATGAGATAGTTATAATTGGGGGCAACCTCAATTCATTGTGGGATTCTCGACAATGAAGATGACCTTTAATAATATTTCTCAAACTAATGTTATGTATAAAAGCAAACGTAATGACAAAGGGTGTTCTTGGTCTAATTTCTTCCCTGATTAGAAGATATGGCCATTGAATGGCAGGACCATAAGTGATAGTCCAGGAAAATGTACCTGCTCCAGCAGCAATAAGTCTGCAACATTAGATTATTGGTGTGGTAATATTCCTGCTCTCTCCTATATAAGTGATTTTGAAGTATGTACCTCTGTCTACAATGATCATGTCCCCGTTAAACTTAAACGTAATCTTTCCATCTCCAGCCTTTCTGACCGTGGTCCTACTAACCTTGGTATATCTAAGTCTGGTACTCATATAAAATGGAATGGTGCTAAGATTAGAAAGCTAAACATAATAATTAGAATGTCGCTTTCTATCAATGACTTACTTAATAGTAATGATAGTGAACAAATTATCAAACCATGGACCACGGAACTAGCAGTTGCACCTGGGCTCCCCATTATAGCTAATGGGAAACATTGTCACACTATGTATGACACAGACTTGGTGTTAGTGAGCCATCTTCATCGCCGTGAATTGCGAGCATTAAAGAGGTTACCTATTTGTTGGGATGAATATCTGCTCCAAAAGGAAAAAATAACTAATGCATATAGTGGTTGGTGCAAGCGTAACCATAAAGGTAAACTGAATATGAAACGGCAAACACTGATTAATACCATGCAAAAGGGCAACTATAGCTCCATTTGGAAAGTTTTGAATAAGATTAAGTCGAATGATTTGTCCCGCCCACTTAATGCAATTGGTGAATCTATGTGGGCTGATTTCTTGGCTGAGACTGTGCTTGATGCTGTTATTCTTGAACCAACTTTGAATTCTGAGGGACCTTGGCCTCTTAAATTTAATAGAAAAGATATTATGTGCATCACTGTTAAACTTAATAACTCTAGGGCCCCTGGCCCAACAGCCTTGCTTCCTGTGTAGTCAAAAATGACTCCATCACCTAGTCTAATATTTTAACATTGCTATATAAAAGGGTATAAAGAGGTTGAGTATAGGTGCACACCTCTGGTTCAATAAAGATTATTAGGTAATTTGAAGTTAAATTCAGATGATTTTAGGTGTTATGGAGGAATTGGAGTGATGGCACAAAATCCTGACACATAAAATGAAAAAAGAAAAGGATTCAACCTAGGAATCCTCCCGTCCTCTGCACACTTTTAAATGTTTGGATCAAGTCCAATAGTGTTATTTTTATACATCAACAGAATGTTAAGGAGTAGTACTTCATAATGATTAAAAAAGAAATGTCAATAGACAAAATTATACAAAGACATTTTTTATATCACAAATAATGTGGTTCAATTCTTTCGAGATGAAATTTACAACATAAAGAAGCACAAATGGCATCAAAAGATCACATCAAGTTTGAAGAGAAAAAATGAAAAGTAAAAAAAGGTTTTTTTTCTGAAGAAAGAGATGTATACATATGGAATCCAATTCACTTGGCGACGCGTTTCGAGGATACCTTCCTCTTCTTCATATGGCCCAAATTGGATTCTTAACACAAAGAGAAAACATTCATTCAGTTGCTTGTAAAAAACACAGACTATTATTCAATTTCAGTGAATTATACAGTTACATAATGTACATATGTAATTCTCCATGACTTTTGATAATGCTGAATCTCCTTGTTAACCGTAATTCAAAATTACATTACTTGTTCTTATATAGTAATTAGGCTGGTATAATGTTGTTCATGAAAACATGAACATTGGCTGGGTACTCATCATTCTGTGGGGCTGGCAACCCAGTCATTCAATTGCTGTTATCAGGGTCATCGGTTGTAAGTAACCGTGGTTTATGATAGAAACATGAATATTGAATAGAGAAAGAAAAGATAGAGAAGAAATATATAATTATCAGTGTAGATTACTGGTTCCAAACTCAAGTATACAAAGTGTTGAGAGGAAGTAACTATTGTCGATATTAAGACAACCGTGCACAATGCGCTATGTCTGAAAATAAATTTTAAAAAGGAGGGGGGAAAGGTCTGTATAAACAGTCAAACGAAAAACTAATTAGCAAATCTATTAACTAGAAACTAAACGAATAGACGTACCAAAAAATGAAAATTAATTGCAGCGTGATGAAGTAAAGATGAGCGGTGAAAGGGTCACGGTGTAACTCAATATCATGCCAGCGAATGGTGGCAGCATTCAGAAGTCCAACCTATGTATATGGGTTAGGAAATAGATCAAGAGGTCAGTGAATGAGACTGGCACAGATAGTTCAGGTAGATAAATAAGAAGTTGCTATAACAAGTACCTCAATGGTGCGTCTAGCTCAGTAGACAGGTGGAGGAATATCAGTTCAGCAGAATTGCTGTAGAGACGACAAGTCCAGGTCACAGTGAGCACGGCAACAAGCATGCAAAGGCGCCTGCAGAGTAAGGGGATGTGGTTTAAAAAGTGAAATGTCCTAGAGACGGATACGTGTCTAGCATAAATGAAAATGTGGAGACGCTTACCTAGAGTGCAGGAAAGAACGATCTGCACGGTATCTATTTTCGGAGCTGAATCGGATTCACGGTTCCGCATCCTTCCATTGCAGCCATGGAAACATCATCCGCCATGGAGGATCAAGGGTAGTATCAGTAAAGAAAGGACTAAGATTACTGTAAAGTCAGTAAAGAAAGGACTAAGATTACTGGATAAAGGTATTGCCATCTTAAAATGGTCAAAGAAGAATGGAGCTATACTCACTAAAGAGTGATAAGGCGGAAAGCTAGCAAAGATAAATTACTGTATAGACCGAATGGTCATAAAAGGAAGTCAAAATGAAAAAAGAAATGGTCGTCCAAAATGTTAAAAAAGTAATATATGACTGATAAAAATAGACCCCGTACCGTTAGAAGAGGCCATGGGGGAGATGGGGAAAATGAAAGGTCTACCAGGTGGTGAGTACATCTATCTCAAAAGCCGAAAGTCAGGGAACCCCAACATATGTGGAGAGAGCAACATATTTTATATGCAAATGTATAATAGTGTTGTCAAGCCGTCAGAACGGTGAGTAGTCAAGCCAGTCATGAATCAAAGTTGTGGCTGATTCAAAGTTCAATTTAAAGAAGTTAAAGCACAATGCATCATAATATGTACCTAGTTTCCGCAGCATATGTAACTTTTGTTGGACATAGTCCAGCAGTACTCAGTTAAGTATCTACATAAATTCAAACATACAATGTGTCAATATGAAACAGTAAAAAATTCTATATAACCTAATTACATAGTAACTTATAGACATAACTAGACACATTTGGTTCTCATTCCCAATATTACAGAACTGTCACTAGTGTTGTTTTGTTTCTAGGTCACAGGAAGCAATTTAAGGTAAAGTCCTCATTCAAGCCCCAAGGCTGCAAGGAGCCTATTTTATCGATCCAGTATGCCTCTCTTTGTAATAGGAGGGACTGGTAATCACCTCCTCTTGTAGGTCGTTTGACGACTTCAAGTATCTGAAATTTTAACTGTGCAATAGAGTGCTTTTGTGAATTGAAGTGGCGAGTCACTGGTGA
Organism: Ambystoma mexicanum; assembly: GCF_040938575.1. Taxonomy (NCBI): domain Eukaryota; kingdom Metazoa; phylum Chordata; class Amphibia; order Caudata; family Ambystomatidae; genus Ambystoma; species Ambystoma mexicanum. Next base: position 668,366,188 of record NC_090923.1, read on the forward strand.
GTACTGGTTATTGCATCTAATATTCGACTTATGTTCTGTCAATCTCAGTTTGATCGGTCGTGTGGTCTGGCCTACATAGACTTTTCCACAGGGGCATTTTAATAGGTAGATCACTCCAGATGAAAGACAGGTGGAGTAATGTCTAAGCTTGATCTTTTGGCCATTTCTCGGATGAGTCACTACATCACCTTTAATCACGTTGTTGCAGTGTGTGCATCCCAAGCAGGGGAAGGTTTGAACATCATTAACAATAAAATTGCTACATCTATATACCATAAGCCAACTGATGCCAATAATTTGTTGCACTATTCAAGCTTCCATCCAAGAGCTATGCTTCAAAGTGTACCATATAGTCAAATCTTGAGAATTAAAAGAATTATCTCGGATCCAGAAGACCTGGACAAAGAATGTACAAACCTTGTCAGCAAATTACAAAAGAGAGGATATCCCCCAGAGATCCTAGAAGAAGCCAAAAACAGAGCCTCACAAATTACACGTACTGACCTACTAAGAACTAAATCAAATGTGAAAGACACTCCACTGTTGTTTATATCCAAATTCTCCAGACAAAGCTTTCAGATCTCAAAACATTGGAATATATTACACAACGATCACACTTTGCAAAAATTATTTCCTACTCCACCGAAGAGGAAAGAACATTAGAGATAAGCTTGTGAAAGCAGAAAAAATACCCAAGGATAATCAACAATTCTTAACTACCAAAAAGTTGGGAACATTCCCCTGCTTGGGATGCACACACTGCAACAACGTGATTAAAGGTGATGTAGTGACTCATCCGAGAAATGGCCAAAAGATCAAGCTTAGACATTACTCCACCTGTATTTCATCTGGAGTGATCTACCTATTAAAATGCCCCTGTGGAAAAGTCTATGTAGGCCAGACCACACGACCGATCAAACTGAGATTGACAGAACATAAGTCGAAAATTAGATGCAATAACCAGTACTCACCAGTGGCTCGCCACTTCAATTCACAAAAGCACTCTATTGCACAGTTATAATTTCAGATACTTGAAGTCGTCAAACGACCTACAAGAGGAGGTGATTACAAGTCCCTCCTATTACAAGGAAAGGCATACTGGATCGATAAAATTGGCTCCTTGCAGCCTTGGGGCTTGAACGAGGACTTTACCTTAAATTGCTTCCTGTGACCTAGAAACAACACAACACTAGTGACAGTTCTGTAATGCAATATTGGGAATGAGAACCAAATATGTCTAGTTATGTCTATATGTTACTATGTAATTGGGTTATATAGAATGTTTTACTGTTTCATATTGACACCTTGTATGTTTGAATTTATGTAGATACTTAACTGAGTACTGCTGGACTATGTCCAACAAAAGTTACATATGCTGCGGAAACTAGGTACATATTATGATGGTGCTTTAACTTCTCTAAATTGAACTTTGAATCAGCCACAACTTTGATTCATGATTGGCTTGATTACTCACCGTTCTGACGGCTTGACAACACTATTATACATTTGCATATAAAATATGTTGCTCTCTCCACATATGTTGGGGTTATCTGACTTTCGGCTTTTGAGATAGATGTACTCACCACCTGGTAGACCTATCATTTTCCCTATCTCCCCCACGGCCTCTTCTAATGGTACGGGGTTTATTTTTATCAGTCATATATTACTTTTTTAACATTTTGGATGACCATTTCTTTTTTCATTTTGACTTCCTTTTATGACCATTTGGTCTATACAGTAATTTATCTTTGCTAGCTTTCCGCCTTATCACTCTTTAGTGAGTATAGCTCCATTCTTCTTTGACCATTTTAAGATTGCCGTACCTTTATCCAGTAATCTTAGTCCTTTCTTTACTGACTTTACAGTAATCTTAGTCCTTTCTTTACTGATACTACCCTTGATCCTCCATGGCGCATGATGTTTCCATGGCTGCAATGGAAGGACGCGGAACCGTGAATCCGATTCAGCTCCGAAAATAGATCCCGTGCAGATCGTTCTTTCCTGCACTCTAGGTAAGCGTCTCCACATTTTCATTTATGCTAGACACGTATCCGTCTCTAGGACATTTCACTTTTTATACCACATCCCCTTACTCTGCAGGCGCCTTTGCACCCTTGTTGCCGCGCTCACTGTGACCTGGACTTGTCGTCTCTACAGCAATTCTGCTGAAATGATATTCCTCCACCTGTCTACTGAGCTAGACGCACCATTGAGGTACTTGTTATAGCAACTTCTTATTTATCTACCAGAACTATCTGTGCCAGTCTCATTCACTGACCTCTTGATCTATTTCCTAACCCATATACATAGGTTGGACTTCTGAATGCTGCCACCATTCGCTGGCATGATATTGAGTTATACCGTGACCCTTTTAGCGCTCATCTTTACTTCATCACGCTGCAATTAATTTTCATTTTTTGGTACGTCTATTCGTTTAGTTTCTAGTTAATAGATTTGCTCATTAGTTTTTTGTTTGACTTTTTATACAGCCCTTTCCCCCTCCTTTTTTAAATTTATTTTCAGACATAGCGTGTTGTGCACGGTTGTCTTAATATCGACAATAGTTACTCCCTCTCAACACTTTGTATACTTGAGATTGGAACCAGTAATCTACACTGATAATTATATATTTCTTCTCTATCTTTTCTTTCTCTATTCAATATTCATGTTTCTATCATAAACTACGGTTACTTACAACCGATGACTCTGATAACAGCAATTGAATGACTCGGTTGCCAGCCCCACAGAATGATGAGTACCCAGCCAATGTTCATGTTTTCATGAACAACATTATACCAGCGTAATTACTATATAAGAACAAGTAATGTAATTTTGAATTACGGTTAACGAGGATATTCAGCATTATCAAAAGTCATGGAGAATTACATATGTACATTATTTAACTGTATAATTCACTGAAATTGAATAATAGTCCGTGTTTTTTACAAGCAACTGAATGAATGTTTTCTCTTTATGTTAAGAATCCAATTTGGGCCATATGAAGAAGAGGAAAGTATCCTCGAAACGCGTCGCCAAGTGAATTGGATTCCATATGTATACATCTCTTTCTTCAGAAAAAAAACAATTTTTTACTTTTCATTTTTTCTCTTCAAACTTGATGTGATCTTTTGATAACATTTGTGCTTCTTTATGTTGTAAATTTCATCTCGAAAGAATTGAACCACATTATTTGTGATATAAAAAATGTGTTTGTATAATTTTGTCTATTGACATTTCTTTTTTAATCATTATGAAGTACTACTCCTTAACATTCTGTTGATGTATAAAAATAACTGTATTGGACTTGATCCAAACATTTAAAGGTGTGCAGGGGACGGGAGGATTCCTAGGTTGAATCCTTTTTTATATAAAAAGGTATGCCAGGAAAAGTCTATCCCTGATTCCTAGTCCAAGTCTATATTCATACCCGTGTATAAAGCAGGCTCACGTCAACTACCGATAAATCATTGTATTTTGTCGATATTTGACACTACAAGTAAAATCTTTGCCTCTATTGTACTGTCACACTTGCAATCATGGACTGACGCCAACCAAATTCTCCACCCATTTCAATCTGGCTTCCGGTCCGGATGTTCCACTATGGACAACATCCGTCTTCTTGACGCTAATATGACTAAGGCTAAATTTAAATCCAATTTGTCAATATATGTAACCTATGTTGATTTTAGTAGTACCTTTGACTGGGTCAACCGCAATAAATTATGGGAAATATTGTGCAACTTTCAATGCCCTCAATGGTTGTTGGAAATTATAGTAAAATTTCACCAAAATAATACGGTTTGCGTCAACCTTGGTAACGAGGACAGACTAACTAAACCCATTAAAATAAATAGAGGAGTTAAACCGGGTTGTTTGTTAGCGGCTCTGCTCTTTAACATTTACACTGCAGCATTAATAAGACGACTTGTGAATCGGGCTCATTGTCCTACGAGGTTCGCCAAGGTTAAGATTACTGCATTATTCTATGCAGACAACCTTGTGGTGGTTGATCACACAATAGCCGGTATGAAAGCCATATTAGAGGAGCTTGGTGTGTTTGCAATTGAACAATCAATTTGAAAAAACCCAAAACCATGTGCATTTCGTCCAAGAAAGTGAATAGACCCATTATGAATATCAGATGGGGTGTGATTGATTACACAGAGGTTTACAAATATCTTGGAGTGGAAATGGACTGTAAACAAGGATACCTCTCCTTAATACAGTCTAGGATTAAGAGAGCCAGACTAATTACACTTATGACTCGCAAACATGTAATGGAATATGCTGGCTTTTCTCTTAAGGGTATCCTAATATTATATCAACAATGGTTTGTTCCTGCGGTGACATACGGCTTAGAGGCTCTTACAATTGAAAACCTTTTATGGTTGGACAAAATAGAAAGTTATTTTTGGTGTTCCATATTGGGTCTTTCCTCGTCGTGCCCTATGCAATATATAAGAGCTGAGTTTGGTTTAACATCTCTCAAAGCCTTGGTGATTCTCCAAAGAGATCTCATGCCACTCAGGGCTTTGTGTCATCCCTCCAGTGAGTTGCTCTGTGATATTGGCCAAAATGTTATAACTGTAAGACCGGGAACTGTCTCTATACATTCTTATGATGCCATGTACAGAAAGTCTTATTTAAGTAAGAATTGGTCAATTGAGCGATCAATCTGTCGCAGATACAAGGGAATACAAAAGTCATTTAGGAAGAAATCATGTAAGATAGACTGGGAAGCCATTATCAATCACCAAAGTGGCCTTAAAAATTATTCTTTCCTTGAAGGTATTGTGTATAGCTACTGTACCCCACAGCTGTATTTGTTAAAGTGTCCTAGTCCTGATGTGCAGAGATTTCGACTTGTGATGCGTACTAACAAATTACCTGTAAGAGCCACTCATGGTTCACAATGGAAACTTGCTCATGACCAACGGATGTGTCGTATCTGTAAAGTGGCAGGCACATCAGCGACAGTGCAACATGTGCTTTCATTATGTCCAAAATTGGAGGCCCTTTACAGGGCTCGTTACTGTCATTATTATCACCACTTTGAATGGGTAGCGACTACCCACCTCTGGAACATGTGTCTTAATTCTTTCTCTGAAGTTTTGATTATCGCATTATACAATGTTTGGACTTTGGTACAGCGTTTGTTTGAGTCCTTTAGTGGCAAATGATATGTAAACAATGGGTGAATGGGTGATAATGTTTGGAATCATTAATTCTAACTACAATGAAGTGATTAATTGATAAACAACCAAATGTCTTAACATGAAAATCATAGGAATTCTCAGCTTATATTAATTAGAAGTCTTATATATTAGAACTGATATGTATATTTATATATGATGAATTTTATCATTTTTTTCTTCTGTTGTTAATGATTGTAAATCTATTTTTGTATGTAGTGTTGTAAAAGTTCTTTATGGACTAAAATACAACAATAAACAAATAAATAAATACATAATTGAGATGGCAATCGAGTACTCACGAGCACTCAAAATTCTCCATTTGCCAGATGCTTCACTACCGCGGTGGCTGTATATCTCTGCTCATCATTTTGATCGATTCTCGAAGAACCGTCAATGAAGACAATCTCGCCCCCTGCGAGTGCATTCTCCTTTACTCTAGGGAGCTCATCACAGAATTCTTCATAGTTTGCACAATCATGTTTAGGCTCTCCTTCGGTAATTGGCTCAGCTATAAACATATCTTGATTCACTATTTTACATCAAACTATTTTAATTGCTGTAGTTGATATGATTACCTCATATGCAGAGGGCTTTTGAGTAGCCAACATGCCTTTCGGTTTTTCTAAAATAGCAAATAATGCGTGTTCACCAAAAAACGTCATGGAACATAACATCACTATGCTTGTAGCCTTTTCTATGGCGAATGCGGCGGCTTCCAAACTTTGTTCACATGGAAAGTGACCTCTCATTACTGGGTCCAAAATTCCACTGTAATATGCAAGGAGCTTGTACCCCAACTTGGTTCCCTGTGTGAGTACTGCTGTCATAAACGTACTATCTGTATGCGAGAATAAAAAGAATTCCTCTGCATAATTGGGGATCCCTAGAACTGGGGCTGTGCAGGTTGCTTTTTTTAATTCATCAAACCCTTCTTCCATTGCCTCAGTCCACACAATATTTTCTTTGGTTGCCTGTGCTGCTTTGAAGGCCTGTGCGGCAGCAACACTCTGGAGAGTGCCCTTCCTTTCGACATGAGAAAGAAAATGAATTCCTATTTAAAATATTGTTGTATAAGCAGTCTGCATATTAATTTTAAGCACAAGTCAAAAAACAGTATTTAAATTGCAATGATTTAAGATTGCGGCGAGCGGGTGCAGTTCAGGGGCGCAGTAAAGGAACAACGTGGGGGGCGTATTCTGGTGTTTTGCCCTGTGTGCATTATTGTCTAGAAACTGCCCTGTCTGCATATCCTCAACAAGAGTCTTCCTAACTTCCCATCAGGTCTCCCAAAAAGTCTGCCTGACATGGGCCCTGCCGGGGTTCAATAAAGTCCCCTTGTAACCCCAGCCCACCACCAGGTTGCTAGAAGCCAGGCCTTTTTTCTAAAGTCTGAATCCGTAGCGAGCGCATCAGGCTTTAGAAAAAATGCACAGCCTTTTTATTCCTGAATTGTGTCGCTGACCCCCCACCAGGGGATCATCACTGTCACATCCTAGGTGAGAGGTTGCTGATCGATGCAAAGGGGTGCCTGGCAAGGCAGAGGTTGGCACCACAATTAAGCCGTAACACTTACCTGATCTGAATACTGCCTGTATGGCAACAATACTGCTTCATCTCATAGCCTACCTACTTCTCTGGCCGCCCCTTATAGTGCTAAAAAGGGGAGTGGCCTATCTGGTGACATTTAGGTCAAGTAAGTGTTACCTCTTAACTGTGTCACTGACCCATCGAAAGGCCACGCCCCTTTTCGGCCACGCACAGTAAGGCCCCCAGCTCGATTGTGCATGTCCCTTAAAGCACTGGTTCACATCCTAAAATAGGCATTCCACAGAGGCAGACATCAAGTTTGCAGTTCTAGTACCCAGGTCAGAGTTGCAAAGTCTGCATATTGTAAGTGACATTGGGCTTGTTTTTGCCCAATGTCGCTTATAATTTTAACAGGCCGCTTGATTTTTGGGGTGGGCTTTTTTTTGCCCATCCTGCTAATTCAAACCGCCTGCTGAATGAATGAGTGGCTGCCTACTTCTCTCTGATTGCTTTAGAAGCTGAATAACAGCTTCTTTCCGAATGAAGAACCGAAAGCGAATCACGTGCAGCGGCCTCCCACACACAGAGGACGCCCCCCAGGTCCCTCCATCCTCCCAAAGAATGGGCTTGTTTTGGGCTTGTAACCAATGCTTACCCAGGCACTGGAATGACCCACCTACTTGGCTAAAATCTGTGGGTGGCTACCACAGACCCCCTTCCTCAAAATCTATTCTGCCACAAGCCCTACTGTGGAAACTAACGTCTCTTGTAAGCAGTGGTGAAAATGGAAAAAAGTTGATGGGGGATAAAAGCGAGGCACGGGTTGGGGGTGGAGTTTGGGGTGCGGTGCCCGAGGAGGCGGAGTGTAGGGGGGGGCAGAGCTGGCAGTTGATCTCCGATCAAAGGAAATGTCCAAAATAATAGTTTCAAACAGCAATGTCAAACATTCTGGCACAAAAGGAATGAATGGCCATGTGCAACTGTGGGCCACTTTTGCATTGGAGCCGAGACAAATTTATGCCCCAGTCCGACCATGGCAACCAGTATGCAGACACATAACATTTGCCCACAGCATCACTCACAAACCACACTTTTACTCAGTGCACGAATCAAGACAAGACATATTACACAGGGTCACCAGAGTCAGCACACATTAAAATCTGGCCTCTAAAAAATACAGCACATCACATAATATGTAACGTATCCGATGTGCTGCATTTTATAGAGGCCAGATTTGCATGTGTGGTGGCTCTGTGTGTCTGTCTGGTGTTTGTTCTCAGGTGGTTATACAAATAAGTATAACCAACTAAGAATAAACACCAGAGAGACGAAGGGAACGGGTGCACAATGAAAATTAAAGTTCCCAAGGCGAGAGTACAAAATAACAAAAATGCTCTGTGCAGTGTGCACAGTCCGCTTGAATCTTGGGGCAGATTAGACTCCGAGCCCACCAAGGTGGGGGCTCAGAGATTTAATCTGCCCTATTCAAGCACTGTGCACAGAGAGTACCGGGCAGATTAGATTGCGGACTCATCAAGGAGCTGCCCGCTCCCCTACTCCATGCCGTCTCGGGTGCTTTCTTTTTTTGCTTTTTGTTAAGTAACCCAGCTCAGAGCATGGATTTGGGGGCTGACTCTGGCCGGATCCAAGATCCGGCTACACATCTGGTGTCGGATCTCGGATCCGGCGAGAGCCGGCCCAATGAGCATCCCGGCTTGTAAGAGGACAACCCCAGGCAAACGCACACACAGGCTGTCTGCCGAGTCTGCACGCCGCTATTTCACGCTCGCAGCTTTCTAGTCTCCTCGAGGGAAGGAGGGTTACTCTGGGGTAGCTGCGGTTTGTTGTTCTGTTGACTGTTGTCTTTGGCTGCCTCGCAACGTGCACCTGCTCGTTGAGGTCATCGCAGGACAAAGGACTGGAACACCCGCGATTCCAGCCGGGGAGACAACTTTAAAGAGCAGCAGAAGATGTATTTAATAAGGGACGGGGGCAGCAGAGCCGTCCTGTGTTCATCAAACGGATACTCTACTGGTCACGCCCGAATCGCCTTGCAACAGTGACAGCACACTCTAAGGCCCTCCGGCTTGGCTGGGGTGACCGACCGAGGAACTTCTTCCCATCCCCACCTCGGGGTGCCCTAAGTCTTGTCCATATTATATCATGCAAGAAAAAGGACAAATGCATCAATCGCTGACCGCAGCATTTGCAAAAGGCCCTATTTGCCCAGTAAACATCTGCTGATGGATTGCCAGCAGGGGCCAGGGGCGCCCCGTTCATGGAATTTTGAGCTGTCTGGGGAGTTCAGATTCTCTCTAGTGCAACCCTGTCAGCCCGGAATGGTAACGCCAGCCTGGCAATGTTCCCGCCACAGGTTTGGGGGGTGCCGTGGTGCCTTGCTTAATGTGGCATTGAAGACATTGCGTATGTTCCTGCTCTGCATGTGTGACAGTGTGGCTTATGAGAAAGACTGGGTGCCTGGCCTGTCACGCGCCTTAGCAGATGGAAAGTGGGATGGTAGCTCGGCGAGCTATGTGCTCGCTGTTGAGATGTGCAATCCAGGTTTGAATCTAAGGGTCCCTCCAAGACACGACCTTTACTACCATGAATGTGCGTAATCATAGCACCTTTTATTACAGCAATTAGAATCTGGAGCATTTCTCAATCAAGCTCTATACTAAACCCGGGACATAATATTAACAAATGCCATCTGATGAGTTATGCAGCAGTTGATAGGAGGATAGCTCAGTGGCAACGCTCTCCTTGGAAGCAATACGACGTGCAGCAACACAGGTTCGATCCCCGGGTTCGCGCTTCGAAAACCTCTGGGTATTAAGCGCGTTATCATAAGGCTCTACAGGAGACCCCCGCCCCCACCTACCTACCGCACTCCTGAGATGTAAGGGGTTGGCTACCCACTTTGCCCCCACAGCGCTATAGCAGTTCCTTATCTGTAGACCTGGTATGTGGCCTTACCTGTGACAGCCCTGAGTGCCACTAAGGAAGGAGGGCACCCCACACCTCTAGATATAATGCTGGCAGCATACATAACCGTATTCCAGTTTCTAAGTAAGTTTCTTATTACAGGCTGGCTGTGACATCACTACAGACTTGAAATGAGAAAACATGGCACCACTACTGTAAATGTAATCAGTTCTTAAAGCTACGCTTTGGCGAACCCCAGCAGTAGCTGCAGCACTTAATTGAAGTTGTGACGAGTTGTTCAAATTTCTTTCTTCTAAAATATCTTCCTGTTACTTACAGCCATTCATTGATAAGGAACTCTTTATGGCAGTTTATTTTGTGCACTGCTGGAGTTTAACCCAGGAAAGCAAGAATCTGTCTGCCACTATGTCTCTTCATAATGGGGGCCCTTGCGTTTTGCATATATGCACTCTTGCTATTGCACCCCTTACTAACAACCTGTTCAAGATCCAGGCACTGCTAGCCTGCTTATTTGTAATTACCATCACCCTGGGGTTTGGATACAACCAAATATTTGTAATACATTAATTTTCAATTTTATTTATTTTATTTATTTATTTATTTATTTATTTTTGACAATTAGAAAGTGCACCATGACCCTGAGGTATCACACAGGCAGCCAACGGGGAGTGTGGGGGACTCAAGCAAGCACACTGGCAACCAGCGGGGGGTGGGGGACTCAAGCAAGCACAGAGGCAACCAGCAAGCGTGTGGAAGACTCTAGCAAGCACACGGGCAACCAGTGGGGGGTGGGGACTCAAACAAGCATGGGCAACCAGCGGGGGGTGGGGACTAACCTCACGAACCCGGCAATGAACAGGAAAACAAACAGGGTCTTAGAAGGTGGGCCTTCGGTAGGAGGGCCGGTGTCAGGATTGGCCCATAAGAATTAGACAGGGACCAATCACACTGCAGCAGGAGCTGAGGCAGGTGGGGACAAAGGGAATGAAGAATCCTGCCACTATCTTAGAAGGTGGTAGCATGCACAAGGCCCAAGTACGACCGTGCACAGCAGACAAGCAGAGGCACGTAAAACCAGGTTGTGCACTCACCAGGCAGGGTGTTATGAGCCGGTAATCTCGCTGAGTGCGCCAATGGTAAAAACGAACTTCAAATGTCGTATGTGCAACAGCCACTGAATTAGGCCATGCAAGGTTCCATAAATCGGCAGCAGTCTCCCAATGTCAAGAGCAGCTCGTGTTGGAGTTCAGTTTCCCAAGAGCCAGGGGTAAGCAGGTCCATTGAAGGCAGAAAGAGGAATGGATATGCTGGGAAACAAACAGGGCCTTAGAAGGTGGGCCTTGGGGAGGAGGGCCAGCGTCCACCTGCCAGCGTCAGGATGGTCCAATAAGAGTTAGACAGGGACCAATCACGCTGCAGCAGGAGCTAAGGCAGGTGGGGACAGAGGGAATGAAGAATCCTGCCACCATCTTGGAAGGTGGTAGCTAGCACGAGGCCCAAGTATGACTGTGCACAGCAGACAAGCAGAGGCACGTAAAACAATGTCGTGCACTCACCTGGCAGGAAGCAGCATTACCTCGTGATGCTTCCTCTGCTGCCAGACAGACCGTGGCCCCATACGATGCTTGATTTAGTGTCTTTACACTTTCCTCAGCATTTGCAAGAACGTCTTATGTAGGGTTATTAATGCCTCGGTGGATTGTTTCGTTTGCATCTGTAATGCGTTCATAAGGAATTATCCAAAAAAAGCAGTTGTGCCAATCCAGAAAGAGCCTAACCCCTTCCAGTGGCACAGCATTTATAGAATAACTGAACTGGGCCCCTTCCTGTGTCCGAAACGCATGATTTTTAATTTCAGTAAATTAATAGACAGGCCACGCCCATTGCAACAATCTGTAAAGGCATGAAGTATCTTGGATAGTGCGTTTTCAATTTTGGACAAGATAGCCACATCCTTGGCAAACACAAATAAAGGCGCACAATGCCCCTTTTCCCGCGCGGCACATCTAAGGATGCCAACTGAAGCGCCTATCCAGCCCATCCATGTCCAAGATGAATAGCAGGGGGCAAGAATGCAGCCCTGTGGTACACCTCTGGCTAAAGGAGATGATGGAGAAACCCATCCCATCCTGCCAAATGAAGCCCAGGCCCTGTTATCCTGAAATAATGCTACAAGGCATTTAATTAACCCTTTGGGTACACTTAGGCTAGCCAACCGCCCCATCACGTCCCCTTGGGACTAAGTCAAAGGCAGCACTTGGGTCAAGAAAGGCTAAAAACAGCTTCTAGCTTTGATATTACCAGTTACAAAGTAAGGCATGGGTCACTCATACTGCTCCCCTGTTGGAAGCCCGGCTGGCCTGGCGCGAGGATCTCATCAGTAGTAGTTAAATCAGATCATCTTTCTTGGGATATAGTTCCAGATATCTTCATAGGTACGCCAAACAAGGAAATTGGGCAATAAGAACCTGGATCATACCTCCTGCACTTTAAAAAAATAGATACCATTGTTGCCCTATTCGTTGAGGCAAGAATAGCCCTTTCACTTAAACTGGCATTAAACACCTACATTAAAGAGGTCCCCAGATGGAGGACAGCACGAGAATGGGCATTATTGGTATTGGTGACAGGCTGCTTGTAGCAAGTTCAAAATTCTCGAAGTATATTAGGGACCACTGCTAGCCTTGATAGTGGCCCCCAATGTAGCCTTTGCCTTTTTACAAGAAGCATTGTACCATCCATGGATCTTATTTCTACCTTTATCTCTGTCTTCACTTGCATGGCTGCAGCACCTAGACATAGTATTTCCCACCACTATCACTAGTTGGCTATAGGCTGCTAAGCTTTCTTCAATTTTTGTACTGAAACACACGATTATTTCAATAGAATGCAGACTTGTCCTGATTCACCTGGTCTACAATAGCCCAGCATGGTCCCGTTGCCGCCAGATATTTCTGCGGGCTCCAGCTAATTCCAAGGCCTCCCAAACGTTATCATTATCCCTCTACAGTTCCACAATGAGGAGATCACCAAAGTTCAGCTCAGTGAGCAGGGGATCATGATCACTCTATCCTTCTTAACCACCTCAAAATCTTTCACTCTTTGCCACAATGCAAAATTAATACCCATATAGCCAATCAATGCCTTGCCTCTAGGAGAGGCAATGAAATACTGAGCTGGTAAATTGGGGGATGAACTCCCATTTAGGGCCCTGATCCCCATTTAAAAACACCAGCCATGTCCTCCTGTAGGCAGGTAGTTGTCATCTCTTTTACCCCCACACTTCTTCCAGTAATAATCCTTTATCAACCCAAGACAGACTCACCAATTTGGCATTGAATTCCTATATAAATATAATCCACCATCTCTGGAACCTCCTCCCCATCACCATCAGACTTGCCCCTTTACTTCTACAGTTCAGGAAAGAGCTCAAGACCTTTCTCTTCATGGAATTGCTCCTCCTTAACAACTAGTTCCACACACCCTGCTCTTTCCAGCCTACCTGAAACTCAGGGATCTCCTCCCCACTGTGTTGCCCCCATGCTGCCAATTGCCCACCCTCCCCTGTAAGCTCCCCACTCCTTTTTCTCTGCTTCCCTCACTTTGTTTTTCCCCCTATGATTGTAAATGTCCTTGGTGAGGATAAATAAAGAGACATCTCAAAGAGAAGATAATTATGTGCACAATTTAAAGTCAAGAGAGAAGCCAGAAACAAGGCATTGGGTAATCAGATATGAACAGCCTGTAACTAATGGAGGTGGGATGAAGGTTGAAGAAAATAAGATGTTAAATTGTCAAGGCAAGAATAAAGAAGAGATGCAAAGATGCTGGGAAAGAGGTCAATTGCAAATTAAAGGAACAGTGCTGACTCCAGAAGGATGGGCTGATGTCCTGATTGTGTGCAGAGCAGCAGCATTAAGTGGACAGTACGAACCAGTTATAGACACTGCATGAAAAGAATGCAAGAATCAATGGTCGAAGATTACGAAATTGTTGACATTGGTCGACGACAAAGGAGGACCATTACAGATACTACCTCTAAATAGTGCATCCTTGTGTTTCAGAAATAATGGTACGAGGAAGGTTGGAGAGAATGGCCAGTGTGGCTGAATTTTTGATGGACCAGGCATGAAGGAAGGGACAGTTATCCTTATGGATCATTATTGGGCTTGGGGTCCAGAGCCTACATGAACCTGCCGAAAGATTGGGCAGGGATGTGTTCCTTAGTATTGATCCATGTTCCAGCATTAGTGACTCCTCAGAGTGACCTGAATATTGGATAGTTTCCAAAAACGGATGCTCATTTGAGGAGAAGATCACTTCAATTTCTCAACCGAACAAAGAGGGAGAATTACTTTTCAGCTAAATCAATAGAAGCCTTTGATGCTATCCATACAAGCAAAGATTGTTCATCAAGTCTGCTTCAATCTTCATGATTATCTTTATGCCTGGGATCCAGACTATGACCAATGCAAAGTGGTAGCAAATCACTCGCTGGTAACTCCTGCAGACGAACAACACTACCATAAAGGGATTAATGCTATCAGGGAAGGATTGAGGGCCATACGACTGATGACCCTCCAGAACAGATATATCCTTGACATGATCACAGCAATGGATGGAGGAGTGTGCACCAAAATCGGGCCATCATGTACATTCAAACCTTCTCACGGTGACGAGAATGGCACCTTGACAGAGGCCATAACGTTGCTGACAAGCCTGCATAACAAAATGGAAGATGATACAGAAGATATCGTAGATGACAGCTGGTTTGCGTCTATCTTCTCATGGGTTCCACATTGAATGGTGAACATCTTCAACCTTCTTGGAGCAGTACTGGTGATGATAACGTTTGGATTCTGTGTGATCAGGATAATAATTACACAGTGCAAGAAGACAGCAAAGAAGGCTGTAGGAATGATAATCATGATCGATGTTGAATCAGGTTTCGGACCCAAGAGGACAGATGAAGAGATCAGAAAATATATAGAGGCCAGCATCTTAGTACCTGAGGGAACAAAGTTCTGCATCCAAGAAATCATAAGACGTATGTAGGATGATGAATCTATTGTAACCCGAATGGACAGTGCAGCTACATGACCTGGAGTGTTAATGAACATGAAAAATCACAAGGGTCCTTGAAAGAAGTGATGAAGATTTGGACTCCAAAGAAGCACTTCTTCAAGAGAGGATACCAAGATGTGAAGACTGATGAAGGAGTGGTCGATGAATCAACCAGAGGGGGGAATGCGGAGGAGCAGTTGAATGCCTCTGCAGGACGTCCCGCCCCATCCTTCCTATGTGTTTCGAAGCCAGAAATCGCGAAATGCACGACACCAGTGACTAGAAGCGAGCTTGACACACTAAGAAGAGTGTCTGAAGAAAAGGATGTATGGACTGTATGGAATCTTATGACAAAATAAAGAATCAAGTAAACTTTCATATGAAGAATGAAGATTGCACGTGTGAAGAGCACTGCAGAAAATGCAAGTCATTTTATAACTGTACAGATGCAGCAATGCAAGTAGACTAAGTGATCTTAAAGGCTTGTTATATGTAGTGAATAGACTGTAGGTAGTGCCACCATTATACAGAATTCTGGACATCGGTGTCACATTTTTGCGCTCCGTTTAATTCAATTACGAATTTTGCAGTGGATCAGCCGGTAATGCACACGATTAGCCAGTGTCCCGCCGACAAGCTGGAATAGCTGCCACATATTGTTAGTTTGCCATTATTTTGCTGATATCTACATCAGCCTCCCCTGCAGCCCACAAGGTGCAGCTTCTTCAAGATGGCCGCCTGTATTTTGTCGATCTCAACTTGACCCTAATCTCCACCCTGGACCTGCCTCTGCATGAGATTGGCTGCTAACACCTACATCCAGCCAATCCCTTGCCGGCAGGCAACAAGCCGGCCCACCCACAAAGGCACACCCATCAAGGATGTTGCCTGTCCTGAGGCTGTCCAGAGTCGACAGAGGCCAGGGCCTGGAACTCTGCCTATTTCGTGCCATGAGTAATCGACACTGCAACCCACCTGGTGCCTGAACTTAAACTGCCTGGTAGGCACCCTACTGTAACCTTACCAGTGACATTAACTTTTGCAGCGGTTACCCCCATGCTCGCAACTTTTCATATGACTGCCACCTATTCTCATCCCAAAGCCACCATTATCTTCATTTGTTGTCGGTTTCACCTCATTTCTACTTATAGTCTGTGTCGCTCTTTCCCACCGTTCTCTACTACTGTAACATGCTCTGTATTTAAGTTAGAATTCCTACCTAGTCTACCACTCAGTTCATCCTTGTCCATTATATAGTACATTACCCTTTATTCTGCATGCACTCATTTAAGCTCACAAGTCCCTTTCACTACTTCTCGCCCCTACTACCTCGTTGACTTACTCACACTATGTAACTTAACTATTGCCTCTGTGTTTACTGCATTGTTATGGTTGCTCGTTACCTCTATCTGCCAATTTGTCTAACAATGTGCCTAACATGAGCTTCTTTGTTACTGCACTCTATCACCTAGCCTAGCACTCCATTATATATCGGACTGTAACCACAAACGTTATTGTGTCATGCTTTGTGATCACAACTATCACAAATGTGCCCCTCACGCTATATTTAGCAACCTCTGCTATGAGCTGCTTTGTACTCTTTAGTTGCCGCTTTAGTGATTGTTACAAACACGTGCTCCCCCTGTTTGCACTGCACCTACCCATCACACCAAGCCCATACTGATTTTAGCCTAATCTACCTATGCTGAATCTAGCCCACTGCAGACTACTGTGCCTATGTTAAACTTAGCCTACTATGCCTATGTTGTTGAATTTAACGCACTCTGCCAATGCTTAACTTAACCTAGTATGCTTATGTTGCTGATTTTAGCCTACTCTGCCTATGCTTAATTTAGCCTACTATGCTTATGTTGCTGATTTCAGCACACTGTGCCCATATCGAATTCAGCCTACTCTACCTATGCTGAATCTAGCCCAGTGCAGACTACTGTGTCTATGTTAAATCTATCCTACTATGCCTATGTTGTTGAATTTAGCCCACTCTGTCTATGCTTACTTTAGCCTACTATGCTTATGCTGCTGATTTCAGCACACTGTGCCCATATCAAATTCAGCCTACTCTACCTATGCTGAATCCAGCCCACTGCAATCTACTGTGCCTAAGCCGAACTTAGCTGGCTGTACCTAGTCTGAACACAAACCATCGCAGCCCACCATACTTACTCTGAATTTAGCCTGACCTAGCCTAGGCCAACTAGATATTAGCCTTAGCCTACCTGATCCAATCTACTGTAGCCTGGAACAACTGCCCCAGTATGTATGTCAGCAAAACCTTTTTTTATCCTTGCCGCTGCTGCTCATACAAATAATCTTGATAACCATGGACCCAATTAAATATGCACCTTGTCTTACACTGAACAGAAATACTAGGCTTCGAGCTAGACTCTCTTCCCTCTACGAACTTAAAATCACCAGCAACACCCACTTAAACTACCGCACCAACTCTAAACATACCACTATGCATATGGTGCAAGCCCACATGCAAATTCCCTCAGAGGCTTAAACGATAGAACACATACCAGTAACTTTGAAACTCCAGCAATCACCTAGTACAACTACGATAGCTGGAGCGCTGATTAATGCCAGATCTGTCGTTGCTCACGCCACAAAAATAGCCGATATTCTAACATCCAACAACCTTGACCTCCTAGCGGTCACAGAAACCTGGCTGCATGAGGCAGCAGGCCCCGCGCTCACATTAGTGATACCAGAGGACTACCAACTCTTAAGAATGGACAGACCTAATACTAGAGAAGGTGGCTTGGCTATCATTGCTAAAGCTAACTTGTATTTAAGATTATCCAAACTACCCCCACTAAAATCTTGCGAACTACTCTCGGCGAAACTGCCCATATCCCCATATGGTGCACCCATGTAGTAGACACTGGAGACAGTAAGCCAGTGAAGAGTAAGATTCACAGGATGTCCAATAAGGTCAGGGACACCATCAAGGAGGAAGTTTCCAAGATGTTGTCCATAGGTGTGATAGAGCCATCCACAGCCCCTTGGTTAGCAAACTACTCTCGGCGAAACTGCCGCACTTTAACCATCTACCTTATATAAAGGCCACCAGGACCTATAGGCTCATTTGAAGAGGACATATCTAGCCTCTTAGCTAACAATACAAAAGACTCCTGCCAGATAATTATCTTAGGTGACCTCAATTTAGGATATAATGATCCGGATGGCAAACAAGCACAAGCGATAGCTACCATGCTTGCTGAACATGGCCTCATCCAAAAAGTCTTCTCCCCCACCAATGATAAAGATAGGACCCTAGACCGGGCAGCCACCTTAAACTGCCCAACAGCTATCACTAAAATTACACCCCAACCTTGGACCGACCATCATCAAATTGACCTTTCGCTTAACACTAAACAAGCAACTAGATAAAGATAAAATTATGGCACCTCCTCTTCCCACTAGATCGAAGAAAAACATCACACCAGACAACATCCTACCTCTCCTCCTCCCTGTGATTAACTCCCTGCCAAAAAACTCCGACCCAGATACTCTGGTGGATTCTTATAATGACACTATGGCTAAGGTCCTAGATACCATTGCCCCACTAAAGATACGCAAGAGTAATCAACAGAATCACCTTAATACTGGTTCACCCCTCACCTCAAAGAACTTAGACTGGAAAAAGCAAACTAGAAACCATATGGCAACACTCCCCAATGGAAGAAAATAAACTAAAACTAAAATTCTGCGTTAATAATTACAAGAAAGAAATTATCCAAACAAAAAAAGAAGTCTTTAATGAAAACATATCAAAAGCATGCTCCATTACCAAGGAACTGTTTGTGATCCTGCGGGAATTAGAATCACCTATACCTCCGCCGGATAATGTACCCAAAGACAAACAATGGTGCACCAGCATTCAAAATGCCCTAACAAATAAAATAAAAACACTGCAAATAAAATTGAAGTAAAAAAAGCCTCTCCCACCCTTGCGGAAATACCAACCAATACCACTCCCAATGACAAGCCTGACCTGTTTCCATTCAAATTCTCCAAAGACTACATTCAGGAAACTGAAAAAATCATTGCATCTCTAAATCCGTCGAACTGTAAAGGAGACAACTGTCCAGCCCAAATAATTAAAGATGCTGCCAGAGACTTAGCCCCCTTCATTTATAAATTAATTAATGCTTCCTTCTCATCCAATACTGTCCCAAATAGCTTAAAAGAATCCGAGGTTCTACCCCTTCTCAAAAACAAACTTTAGATCCCTCCATCCCAACAAACCACAGGCCTTTCACAACGGTCCCTTTCCTCCTCAAGATAATAGATAGAGTGGCCTATCTTCAAATTCAGAATTACCTTGAAACCAACCAACTTCTAGGCTCCCGCCAATCGGGTTTCAGACCCCATCATGATACAGAGACAGCATTAATAGACCTCAGAGCGCAAATTGACAAGCTCAACGACAAAGGAAACAGCTACTGTAAATAGTTATTAGAATGTTCAAGTGGAAGAGTAACATGTCATTGTTCTGTAATATGGAATGTGGTGGGGGATTTGGAACGGAGCAGGCAGTTATGGTTAGGTTATTAAATGAAACAGTTTCAGTTTATGAGTCTCTGGTTATTAATGAATGATGATTATTATATGAAGGATTATAAACAATTTGGCGACGAGGATGGACCGAATAATGAGGAACAATTGAAGTGGTGGTTGGCGTGCAGGCAAATATCAATGAATCGAAAGGAGTAAAGAAAGAATACACGGTAGGACAACCGAAAAGAAAACAATTAATATTGCTGCGCAGTAATTGGTATCATAGAAGATGCGGGTAGCCAAGTGAGCGTGACAGAAAGCATAATGTTGTGCTGCGCTATTTAAATAATAGGACGTTTATACCTTAAAACCAAGCACTAGCTCTGAGATCAAGCGCGAGCTCTGAGTCAGTGCCTCTGAGTAGCGCAAGAGCTATTAGAGAAAAGCACCTAAAAATGTGCTGAAGCGTGCCACCATTTTGCGGAAATAAACATTGGGCTGAAAAACATTGCAACGCTACGATGGATAAGGTGCTGCAGGCACTTGATACAGTGAAATACATGCCGCAAAACGGGAATTAAATACGAACATAAGGATAACAGTAATGATAACACTACAGAATTGAATATAATGCTCAGATAAAGCATGAAAATGGAAATAAATGTCAAATTAAATTATTTTTTTTTAAAAAAGAAGGAGATAAGGACAACAGAAATAAAACGAAACAAACCTTAAGGTGAAATAAATCGGAAGAAGCAAAAAGGAATAAAGGCAACAAGGACATCCAGCCAAAATAATAAAAATAAAGAAGAGAAGAACAAAGTAACATAGAATAGCAGTTTAAAAACACAAATATGTTGTTGATAGATGCAGGGGGAGATGCGAATACTGCATCCACAAGTGCCACACCACAAATAATATCAGGACCCTCAATTATATCAACAGATCCAACAATATTTTTACGAAAACCCAACCCCTTTAATCTAGAACGTCAAGAAAATCAGGGACAAAGGTGGCAAGAGTGGATTGAAGATTTTGAAGAGTTTCTAAGGGCTGTGGGAAATCAAAATGCTGTCAATAAGCTGGACATTTTCACAAATTTAGTGGGAAGAGAAATGAAGAAAGTTGTTAAGGCAATACCACCAGAAGACAAGTCGACATACCAATTATTATTAACAGCAATAAATGCAAAGATCATTGTTCCCCTCAACAAAGATTATGAACGTTACATCTTTAATCAATGCACACAAAGCCTGAGTGAAACTATTGCGAAATTTGCATTGCGTTTACAGAGAAAAGCCATATATTGTGATTTTATACATTTCAATGACAATGTAGCAATTAGATTGAGAATAATTGAGGGTTGTTTGTCCTCACAGTTTCGAAAACAATTGCTAAAAAAATCCCTTCCACTAAAAGAGGTACTTGAATTAGCATGGATATATGAAAGAGTGGACACACAGGCAGCCAACATAGAAAATCCCGAAGGAATAGATACGTTTGCTGTCATGGGTCAGAGGCAAAACACACAACGGCAGAAGAAGAACTTGAATGAAACCCAGTGGTACAACAATTGTAGAAGTTATGGAGAGAGGCAATGCTACAGGTGTGGGTTCGAGTTTCCACATAAGGGTCAATGTCCCACCCTAGGTCACATGTGTCTACGTTGTGGTCAAGAGAATCATTTTCAGAATATGGCCAGAGAAAAAATGCCATGGACACCGCCACAGAGATTGAGTGGACAAATGAGCCAAAGTCAAAGGTATGACGATCAAAGACAATTCATTACACGGACGAATACGGAAGGAGGAGGAAAAGCAAAGTCAAGAATAAGTCAATTAAATTTTCATCCTGGTTTTGTAAGAACCATGGATGCGTTGGAAACAAGGCAAACAGAACGAACAATTTCAGAAGAGACACTGTTGTCACAAACACGTGAAGATCAAAAATACATTAATGAAATATACAATGATCCTCATGAAAATCCTCCAATAGATGATGGAAGAATCACAAGAGGTAATATACAAGAAGAAAATATAGACTATGACATGTATGGAAAGGAATATGTAAGATTAATATATGGAACATCAAATGAAAGTAAGGCGATAAAAGTGACCATAAATCTAGGGAATCAAAACATACCTTTTCTGGTGGACACTGGAGCCACAGTGAACATGATGAGCAACAAAATATATGAAGAGATAGCGCAATTATATCCATTGCAGACATCGAGGGACAATATATTTCAATGGGGAGCCAGACAGCCTCTAACAGTGAAAGGAAAATTTATGTGTGATTTGATACATAAGGATACTCACATGCCTACTGAGATATTCGTCATTGAAACCCCTGTGGAAGGGAGGTGTCTCATTAGCTGCAAAACGGCAACAAGTTCGAAAATTATTAATGTAAACTACAGTAAAAATGAAATGATAAAGTGTGTCCCTCAAAGACAGGAAATATAAAATATAATGAAAACTGCGACAGACATAGAAGTAATCAAGGAGAGATTTCCTAGATTATTTGAAGGTGTAGGAAAGTTAAAAGGAGATACCTTCAGATTGACTCAAACATTCAGCCAATGCCACAACATCCAAGGAAAATAGGATTTCACCTACAAGAGAAAGTGTCTGAAGAATTAAGACAATTGCTTAAAAATGACATTATTGAAAAGGTGGAAAGTGGTCCTACACCATGGTGTCGCCACTAGTAGTGGTTCCAAAGTCTGATGGCCGTATTCGCTTGTGTGTGGACATGAGGATTGCCGGGACCGAGTATCGAAGATATGATTATAAGATTAAATCGAGCAACGAGATTTACAAAACTTGATTTGAATCAAGGTTATCACCAACTAGAGATCGATCCCGACTCCAGATATATAACCACATTTGCGACCCATGAGGGTTTGTACAGGTACAAAAGGCTAAGCTTTGGAATATCATCGGCAGCAGAAATCTTCCAAGAGGCAATTAGGAAAGTCATTGCTCCTGTGAAAAATACATTTAACTACAGTGATGACATACTAGTATATGGTACTACTCAGAAAGAACACGATGAAGCACTGGAAGTAGTGTGTATGGCACTGCAAGATAGTGGTTTGACCTTAAATGGATCTAAACGTGACGTAAACAAGAAGAGTCTGCGGTTTTTTGGACATATGTTCTCTAAAAAGGGATTAAGGGCAGATATGAGCAAAGTAAATACTATTCTTGATCTACAACCACTGAAAAATGTAAGTGAAGTGAGGTTATTTTTAGGAATGACGGGGTATTGTTCCCGTTATGTACCTAATTTAGCAATGTTGACGGACCCTTTACGACAACTGTTGAAGAAGGAAACAGTGTTTGTGTGGGATGAAAAGTGCAAGAATAGCTTTGAGTTAATAAAGAAAGAACTGGTTAATTGCCGACAGTTGGCGTATTACAACCCAGAGTGGGAAACAGAAGTTATAGTGGATAGAAGCCCTGTGGGGTTGGGGGCAATTCTGGCACAAGTGGAGCCAAGAAACCCAGAAAGGCATGTCATAATTTATGCTAGTCGAGCCTTAAATTAAATCGAACAGAGATATTCACAGCAGAGAAGGAAGGCTTAGCTGCGGTATGGGCCTGTGAGAAGTTTCATCATTTCATAATAGGAAGGCCTTTCACAGATCACCAAGCTTTAATATCCTTATTTGGAAATCCTAAAACAAGAATGCCTCCACGAATTGAAAGATGGGGTATACGACTTCAGGAATACAATTATATTATAGTACACAAACCAGGAAAAGAAGCAAATCCAGTGGATTATTTATCTCGTCAACCTGGAACAGGAGATGGGGACAAGATGCAGGTGGAGGCAAAAGATTATGTATCATATTTGTCCACAAATGCCTTGCCACCAACAATATCAAAGGAGATGTTCATTGAGAAAAGCAAGGATGATCCAACGATTCAATCAGCAATAAAATGAAAAATGGCTGGTCAGTGGAAAAAAATATCATCAAAAATAGAAGTCAGTAAGGAGGTGGATGTTAAGGAGTTGCAGAGGATGTCGAAGACTAGTAGTGAATTGACGTCAACAAGTGATGGCTTACTATAAATGCGTGAGGCCATTCCACACACCGTCCATTTGCTTCCTGCACAAAACGCATAGTCACATGTACTACGGGAAGACACAGCCTACAGGCGCTGTCTTCCCCTGTCATATTCATTTGGAATGTGACAGCCCTGGGTACATCAAAGCATCTCAAGGAGGGGGAAGGCACACCTTCCTCCAGCATGGGCAGCCTAATTTAAATATGAAAGGCTACTGCTGCTGTATCCTGTGACTTTTTTACCTGTGAATTTTGCCGGAAAACTGAACTGCCTAATATCCAGCACTACGGCAACCAGAAGGCACTGCTTCGCTCACCTCTTTCCTTGGGCGGAGCTATTTAACGAAACTCGCGCGCGCACCGCGCGCGCGCACCGGCGAAGTCCCGGTCTAAGTCCCGCTTTGCCGCTGGTGGACGCTGCTACTGCTGCTGTATCCTGTGACTTTTTTACCTGTGAATTTTGCCGGAAAACTGAACTGCCTAATATCCAGCACTACGGCAACCAGAAGGTGATCACATACAGAGATATACTCAGATATACTCAGCAAACTGGATATTGCTGGACTTTTTCTTAATATGTATATGTGTTTTTTGTAGGCACTGCTTCGCTCACCTCTTTCCTTGGGCGGAGCTATTTAGCGAAGTCCCGGTCTAAGTCCCGCTTTGCCGCTTCGCCGCGTTTACCGCGACAAGCGGCGAAAGCTTTTTATATACACTCTCAATATTAATATTGACTATCAGCGGTTGGCCACTTACTACCCAATCCATAGCTCGTTTCAACTATGAAAAGAAATCTAAATTCCCTAAAGACTGGTATGCCGGTGGTAACTGCCTTACATAGATCAAATGACGCCAACTGCTCTAAATCTCCCTCTCCCGCTAACATAAAAAGATCTCGTCTCAGCTCCACACCGCGTACAAGTGCCAGATGTACGAGACAGACTGGAGCGGAGCTTCTCCATGGAATGGACATCCGTCCCTTTTGCAAGGACTCAAGTCGTGTTGATCACACAATTCTACCAATTGGAAAGCCCGCAGGGACTTCTTTACAACAACCAGCATTAGAGCCTCTGGATCCGAAAATTCTCTCGCACGGCCATCCCGCGAGTAGCAACACATGGGAAAAAAACTTAATTGACAAAGAAATGTCTTCGGCTAATGTGAGGGAAGGTCGAATTGGTGAGCTCTATAAACCAATGACAGTATCTGGTCCATCTGTCAATTTTGCTAAAGAAAATGTTTCACTCACCGATAGTGTTATACTTACGAATGTACTTACTGGTGCTGTTGCACCTCCGCCCGAAGTTTGTAATGTGTCTATTATAACTGTAAATGATACATCTACTCCTATTTCACCGGTGGATTCTGTGTCTCAAGATATTCCTGTTATTGACTTGGAGTCCAACTCCTCTGCTGCATTTCCTCACATGATTTTAGAAAATTTATCCAAATCGCCTGCGCTTTTTACGAACGCTAGTCCCGCTGATTCAGTTGCAAATCCTTCCTTTATTGTCCCTACCCCTAGAAAGGCAACTGAAAAAGCACCTATTGATATGCGTCCCAATGATTCCCAGACTGTAAATACGAGTATTGCACTTACATCTATGAACAACGCTATTCTAGCTCTGGCCAAACTCTTCGAAGTCTTGGTTGTAAAGGCGGAGGCTCATTCGAATCAGTTTGACCAGATATTCATGAATCAACTTGCAATCTCTAATATATTAGAAAATTTCATTAACATGAATGTACCAACAATTGTTAAACAGTCTGTTTCTACACAGACGGTATCGGCAATTGAACCCATTGTCCAACAGTTTCAGCCCATACCGTATATATTGGAGCCTATAGTGAACCATGTGGAAATAGAACATGAGCCAAAAATTGATCCACACAAGATTCCCTCGTATGCTTTATTTGAGACCAAAAATGCTAAGAATTCTAGCATCAAAAATTCATCTCTACAAATACAGACAAAGAAAACAAAAAACATCAAAGCGGGCTCTTGCCAATCTTCACAAGCCAAAGCTTTTATTAGGAGGCTATCAGCTTCAGCTTCCCCTACTATAGCAGCATCAAAAGCTATTACAAAAAAATATGCTTTACAAAACCAAATAAAAAAAGCAAAAACAAAGCCGATTCCTTCTGACCCGGCCTTAGCCTATAATCCTTTAAATAAACTGATTACTGCGGCAAATCAGCTCTCTCAAAACAACCCTACCGAATTAAGTGACACCAGGTTGTCTAGCCATGATTTGGGTAGGCACAGCCCAATAGCAACTGGCTCTACTTGCAAACTCCCTGCGACTCAGAACCTAGAGGCCGACGAACAGCGTCGTAAAGAAATACGCAGGGCCGTTGACGAATATTTAGCCTCGAAATCGGTCATAAAGAACTTAACTTTTTTACAGGATGCACCAGCCACTGGGCAGGTGCCTGCGCCTGCAGCAGTATCGATCTTAAAAAAACCAAGCACACCCGATGTGCAGGAGGCTCTCGCCACTAACTCTCTACAATTGGCACGGAAGGCGAACCCTACAAAAACTCTCAGGCCAGAGGTACCTGGGTCTAACCCAACTTTCTCTGGTGATATGGAACGACTGCTGCAGGCAACTTTTACTAAGTTTTTGGAGGCTTCTATTGCCCCCCAAACAGTTTCTACTCTAAACACAGACAATGGAGCATGCAAAAAACCCAATGAATCATCATTATCAGCCAAACAAAAACCTACTGCCACCCGTTTCAAACGCCCGGCGATTCACTCTTTGACTCTCAGCTGTCAGCCTCTACCTGCTAAACAGTATAACCTAAATCGGGCGTCCGTATTGTCGATTTTTCGTGAAATCCCGGACCTCGATGACATAGGAACTGTAGACATTGAACTTGTCGAATTTCCAGACTCCTCTAACCAATCCTTGGTAAATCTGTGGATAAATTCAAGGGTGGTACTAAATACTATTTGGGCTGCGAAATCCCAAATTACTGACCTTGGCTTTACTCTGCTTCCTACCATAGACGTACTAGATAACTCTTCCACCCGTGCTGTGCCACCTCTAAACCAACAAAGAAGTGAATCTCAAGTACGACCAGTACAGACATGCAGTTGTCACTGTCAGTCTAAGCAAGGATAGCATTCAATTCTCGCACCATATAATCTCAACTTTGTTAGTTGGAATTCCAGAGGGAATCGACATTTAATCAATAACCATACTCAGCCTGAGTTGAACTATGATGTAATCCTGCTCCAAGAATCTTGGCTAACCAGCGTTCCGTCTTGGGACAATTATGATGTCTCCTTAGTTCCGGCAGTGAAACATCGAATGGGACGCCCAACTTCTGGCCTGCTAACCGCAGTTAAACAATCCTCTGGTTTAAAAATATCCCCATGGTTCTGGCCGAATGAGTTTATACAAATGTCTAGATTAAAGGGAGATAGCTTCGCATGTGCTGTCATTAATGTCTATTGTAATCCTGTGGGCATCTCTGATGATAGTTTCTTTGAATCTCTGACACATGCTTTTGATTTAATCATGTTGGATGGGCATGTTGACTTGATCTATTTAGCAGGGGACTTAAATTTACATTGTTTGGGGCCTTACCTCAAATCCGAACAAAAACGCCTTGACATGTGGTTAACGTTTATCAAATCACGTAATCTTTTCATGCTAAATGGTGCCCTTTCTCACGATATTCCACCAAGACCAACATGGCATCGGGCCGGTAGTGTCGGGATCATCGATTTCACCTATGTCAATGAGCAGATGTTAAATTTGGTCCTAAATTTTTGCGTAATAGAATCAAATGCAAGTGATCATAATATTCTGCATACAACTTGCTGCTAAAACAAAATGATCACTAAAACCCAACCAGTCTATCTTAAAGGCACCTATGAAGTGAATCCGGCTAGAAACCGCTTAACGTGGACGGAACACTCCTTAAAAGCTTTTAGATCGTGTTACCATGCCCAACTAACAAATAGTACTCGGAGCGATACTCTGTCTGATGGTGTTTATTATGACTTAATGCAACTCTTTTCACCATGCTCCACTATGCATAAACAAAAACAAACACCACACCTGCACATTCCCAATCATGAAGTTAAACGCAAAAAATCTATAGTTCGGGCTGAGAAAAGAAAGGTTCGTAAACTTTCCCCAGAATTACGCCAGGCTGCTCTTTTGAGGATACAAACGAACTATAGAAATTGGGTAAGAAGCATGAAAGCTAAACTGTACCAAAATGATGGGGAAAATATGCTAATATCCTTGGCATCTAAAAATTTGTCCCGATCGTGGCATATTATAAATCAAACAACATCAGGTCATCAAGTCGCAATTCAGACAAACGATGTTTCAGAGGATACATGGGTACGTCACTATTCTAACCTATTTACCAGTCCGCAAATATTTTCATCTGTTTCACTTACAAAATTTGACACCGCATTCAATCTATGCTTTGATAAAGAAGATATAGTGCATCTAATTAGACAGGCCAGCAATTCCAGGGCCCCTGGCCCGGATGGCCTATCTAACATGCACCTAAAGCAATTCCCGGACATCTGGGCTGATATACTATTTCTCTTGTTTGAAACAGTTAATAAATCCCAAAAAATTCCCATATCGTGGAGGCAATCTATTCTCATTCCGATCTATAAGAAGGGCGATCGTGCATGCCCGACAAGTTACAGACCCATCTCATTATTGGATGTCTCGGGAAAGATATTTTGTCGACTCATCTTACGAGAACTAAATGAGTGGACAAAAAACCACCTGAGACGGGACCCTCTCCAGTCGGGCTTTGTCAGTGGTTTGGGGACAATTCCTAACATCATTACCATCAATATGCTGAAAGCCCAATATGTAACCAGGAAACAAACCTTATTTTTTGCATTTATAGATTTCCAGTCAGCATTTGACTCTATAGGTCGGACCTTGCTTTTTAATAAATTAAAAGCTTTTGGCTGCCCTAGTTCTTTGGTGGACCTAATTATTCAACTTCACACAAACACTTCCATGCGTGTTCGACTCACACGTGAAGGCCTTTTGTCTGAACCCTTTCCGACGTCTGTCGGACTTAAGCAGGGATGTATATTGGCATCTGCATTGTTCAATCTTTTTATACTAGATTTGGGCCTATCCTTTCTTGGCATCACTGCCGACGCTCCGAAGTTGGGTGGCCAATGCATTCCGTGGATGATTTATGCAGACAACCTGGTTTTGGTTTCCCAGACTCTGAAGGGTTTGCAGAATTTGCTGACTGCCCTCTCGCACTATGCAGAGTCAAATCACCTCACAATCAATCTGACCAAATCTCAGATCATGGTCTGCAAGCCTCATGGGAAATACAGAACTTATAATGGGTCGTGGTTCTTGCAACAACAAACCATAGAAATTGTTTCGGACTATAAGTATTTGGGCGTTGTCATTCAAAACACTACTACTGATATCGCATTTACACACATCTTAGACACAAAACTCTTGAGTCTGATATCGCAAGCCAAAATTCTCATATATAAATATGGGAAATTTACGCTGAAACACATTTTGATGTTCTACGAACAAAAGGTAGTGCCCATTCTGCTTTATGGCGTGGAGTCAAAATTATACTCCAATGACAACTCATGGAACAGGCTTGAGGCTACTTTCTGGAAAAGGATTTTGCGACTCCCAAACTGCGTACCTCTGCCCATATTAAGATATGAATTAGGTCTGAATTCCCTACATAGTAGAGTGAAATGGAGAATGTGTGTTTTTTTTCGGAAAAGTCTGCTTGGAATCGCAAATAACAACATCCTAAGTATAGTGGCTCGTCAGATATCTGGGTCCTCTGCGCCTTTCCCTTGGAAATTGAGAAATCTGGTATTGGACACATTAGCTGGAGCTAACATCTCTTTGCAATTCCTAATAGATAATCCAATTGGTGCGAAGAAAAGATTCTTTTCATGGGATTGGATTATAAATCATGAGTTATGTGCAAATTATAAAGATTTCGCGCCCGACCTTTTTGGTCCCAAACGTCTAGGACATGCAGCTGGCTACCTCCTGAAATGCCCATCGGCAAACATTCGTAATAAATTATTAAGAATGAGGTTGAATCTATGGTTGACGAGAGAGATTATGGCCAGGCGCAAAATTATTCATGCGGATTTTAATTTTTGCTGCTTTTGTAAAAATCAATGTGCGAAAGAAACGCTCCAACACCTAATTGTGTCATGCCCACATCTGCATGATATCCGTCAGAAACATTGCAAAAATCTTTTGAGTTTGTATATGGAGAAGGATGAAAACGAGATTTGGAGTATTTTATTCAAGAGCCCCAGATTTTCAGTCATGAAGGCTATTGTGCACTTTTTGGAAAATGTTTTATTCGATGAGATACTGTTATAAGCATGCTGAATGGACTCATTAACAAGATAAATGTATCTAAACTTAGAACTCTATGCTAACAATTGGTCTTCTGGCCTCAAGGATGGCTATTTTAGCTTCTGGTTTGTCTGTAATGATGATTATTTTAATTACTCACATGAGTGTTTTAGATGCTGAATTGCTCCAAACATCGGTCATGAGTGTTTTAGATGTTAAATTGCTCCAAACACCATCTTTATTATTAACATCCATATGTCTAAAGTTGTAATTTTTCCCCTTTTACATCCTTCTCTGTATTTTATGTATTTACTTTGTTATGATATATAAATTGTATAGATTTTGAAAAGTTGATGTAATCAGCTATGACAAAATAAAAAAAAATAAAAAAAAAATATGAAAGGCCCCATGGATCTGCTTCCCTTTGTCCTCCGGCTGGTGGCAGTGCATTCTAATGAGAGATAATGGAAGCAAGCCTGAAGGGGCTTTGTTGCCAGAATAGACAACAGGAAAGGCGGGGATAACACCCCTTTGGTATGCAATGTGTCAATTTGAAGTTACTTCCCACCCCTCTGTGTGAAAGGCAGTGGAATGCATGTCTGGATCCACTTTTTACCGTAGTCAAACCCCTGCAGAGCTCACCTCTTTCAGAGGGGAGACGTATGTGGTTTGGGGGAGACAGGAAGTCTGCTCCCAACACAAACTTCAAGGGAACACTGCGCTTTAATCAAGAGTCACAGAGTGCTCAGTTAACCAGAGAGACACTTTGATCTACAACAGACAGGGATATGGGTGGGACTTAGGTATATGTTGTCACCCCCTTGTCTGTCCTGTTGAAGAGAACTTTGGTCCTGACCTCATGCATAACATAAGATTGTTGGTGGGGGCCCAGGATTGTTGCATTAAGCAGGCTTAGTCTGCAACCATCATTGGGCCCCATTTGGCTTTACAAGAGGGCTGAACCCCTCACTTAGCAGTTCATCTGAAGACTTTGAAAGGAGTAAGAAGAAGGACTCATTTGGACCTGAACTGAAGGTACAGTCTACCTTACAGCTTCTCCCAGTGAAGGAAGGCCAGGAGTTTCAAAAGGGAAGCAAGATCCATCCCCTAAACCTCTCCCAGGGAACAGAGGGAGATACCGGACTCAGAGGATCCATTCAGCAGCTCCAGAACCAGTACCCAGCCAGCACACAGCAGGCCCTGCTAGGATTTGCCAGCAAGCTTCCTAGGTGGGAAGTGCCAGAGAGTCTCTGGACAAAGGACAAGGCCGTTGCCTGCAATCACTCTCCAGAGCTTTGGCCGTCTGCCTTGAAAGGACGATACAAGCCCTGCAAAGAAGCTAGGAGTAGGGCCACACAAGCATCCTCCAGCATCCATCTTTTAAGGACATTTTCGAGACAGTCGAGTCCTCGAACTGTCTCTGGCTGCACCGCTGACTGTTGTCACGCCACAGTCACAAGAGCCGTCCGAGCCAACTCAACCAGCATTCCAGATCCGCCAACCAGCACAGAGACACAGATTCTTGGCCCTGAGCTGCCGCGCTGGACAGCCTGCAGATGTCCATCCAGCCTCGCTTGCCGAAATGCCTGCTGCCTGGTACCCGCAGCTGTCTACCGCCACTAACTCTGTCTCAAGGGCTGCAAAGTGCCCTAGAACTGCCTCGATGCTGTCGAGCACCAAGAACTTCTTAAACACCAGGTACATTGCAGTTGTGCCCCCCTGTCCTTCTCCGAAGGCCCCTAGAGACAGTTGGGACCCTTTGGCCCTTTGGTGCTGGAAACGAATAACCTTGAACAGTAAGACTGATTACTTTACCACTACCCTCCTGTCAGTATCCATATTGCATCCCTTTCCTTTGTGAAACTGTATGCCCACTGCGTTCCTTTTTATCATTGGGTAATGATAGTATTTTGTCTGTGCTGCAACTAACCAACGATCCACGACCTTGGCTAGTCACGTGTCAGTACACTGCGAAGCTGCTTCATTTTCCATCTATTTGCATATTTGATTCTTTGTTCGGCCTCGTCATCTGCCTGGGCCTCCTTATCTCAACCTTCACGGGGCAGGCTTCTATGCTCTTAGGTTTCAATTCTTCGGAGTTGCTGCTCTCCTCCCTTCCTTGGGTTGACCTCGAATTCCTAGCCGTGAGCTGCTTCTTGCTAAGTTTCGATTCCGCTCTTTCGTCTGACTTTTTGCTGGTACATGAATCCTGGCCTGTTAGGCCCCTACCATCCTGGGCTTAATTCTGCTTTCATAAAATGGAGTTGCACTTGTATAATGTGCTTCTTGAGGTGGACATATAGTTGGCGCTTGCTGGTCTATCCTCCAACTAAGCATTGCAAGCAGTACCATTTCCTTCGCTTCTTGCGTTCCAAGCCTAATTACAAGCATTTGGCCAGTTACACATTTCCATCCTGCTCTCAATGGTTACGGTTCTTTAAAGTTCAGCATTGCTTCTTCTTCTATGTCAATTACATCATGGTTCGCAACATTTCGTCTTTGTTTTATCTCCTTTTTGGTTGTCATTTTTTTTCATCTGACCGTCTGTCCGGGCCATTGTGTCGTCACCATACACCTTCAATTAGGGCCCTTTGGGTCTCTTCTGGGGCAGTTTGTAAGTGGTCTTCATTTTGCGTCAGCTGCTGGTACAGTTGTATTAATGGGTACCGTGCAGCACAAGGTTGTATGGTTATTGGCGCTTCAATAGGTAAGTCCTTCTGATGGGTACTTGACAGAGCCCCACCGTGGCTGTCTGTTGGTTCATTTGCTCCTTATACGTCACATATCTTGGCGAGTATGCTTCTGGTATCTCAACCTAGGTGGCTGGAGTGCAGGCCATATTTAGGACCTCCTCTACATGTTGAGGCTGTCAGGCTCACATCGCCCTCTGGTCGGTTTATCGACCACTTCTTCTTCCTCCTTTAGATTACTCTTACTTGGTTCTTCTATATCCAATTCTTTGTCTTCTGGGTTTGTACATGATGGTGTGAACGTGTGTTTCTTGATAGTCCATATTTTTATCCCTCCTTTCAGGCTTCCTTCTGTTCTTACATGTTCGTCTTTGTTCCAGGTCATAAGCTGACATTGTCCATTTGGGCTGCAATAGATCCATTTTCCTTCACAATCTCTATGTCTTCTGGGATACACAAATTGTGTTCCTTCTGGCGCAAATTCGCTGATCTTCACAAAGTTTCTTATTTCTTCATCAGTCAGGTCTCTGGGCTTCCATCCTGGTTTGACATCGATCATGATCTTCATCCCAATGGCTTTCTTCGCACTTTTCTGGCATTGTGTGATGATTATCTTGATAACACCCAACCCTAATAGTATCATCAATAGTAAGGCTCCCAGAAACTTGAATACATCTGCCATCCATTGTGGGACCCAAGAGACTAGTGTTCCAAACCAGCTGTCATCATCTATCTCGTCAGTTTCGTAGATCATCTGGTTCTGTAGGTTTGTCAGCATACTGATGGCTTCTGTTATGGTTCCATTTTCCTCATCATGCGAAGGTGTAAATGTGCAACATGATTCTCTGATTTTATCACAAACACCTCCATCCATCGCTGTGACCATGTCAAGTACATATCTGTTCTGGAGAGTCATCAATCGGATTGCTATTAGTTCCTCTTTAATCACGTTGAATCCTTTTATGGTAGTGTTAATGGTCTGCAATAACTCCCATCTGGTTATCTGCAACCATTTCGTATTTGTTCCAACCTGAAATCTTGGCATGAGGATTGTTGCGAACACTGGTGAGGTAAGACTGGACAGCCTGTGTTCATATGGGATTGCATGGAATGCTTCTTCTGATTTGGCTGAGAAGTAATTTTCTCTCTTCATTCGGGATATCAGTTCTGAAGATCTCCTTTTCCTCAGGTGGGCATCTGCTTTCAGAAAACTGTCAATGTTCAGGTCACTCTTCGGGATCACTAGTTCAGGAACGTGGATGTTCACTATTGTGCATGTGCCTCCCCAATTTCTCGGCAGCCTTATGTATGTTTTGGATCCACAC
The DNA here is from genome assembly GCF_040938575.1 of Ambystoma mexicanum. NCBI lineage: Eukaryota > Metazoa > Chordata > Amphibia > Caudata > Ambystomatidae > Ambystoma > Ambystoma mexicanum. Next base: position 668,399,893 of record NC_090923.1, read on the forward strand.
GCCCAGTAATGATGCATAATTACTGCGGTTCATATCTGGAGCTTCAAAGATGCGTCCGCAGTTCTGATTCTCTCCCATTTTCCTCGTGCCATTATTCCTGAAGCACTATTTTGGGCTTTCTAGCGGCACTATCTGCAAGGGTCCTGCTCTGTCTTCGACCCATGTCAGTAATCTTTTGAGTTTTGGCCATAAAGATTTACACAACCTCTGTGAGTTCTCAATTGCTTCCTCATAGGCTCCATAGACCATCCATGATCAGCAGATCACCACTCCTTCTTCCCATCTGTTTGGTGAAAACACTGTTCCCCAATCTGCATTTGGCCTCTGTTCTTCCAATGTTTTGCCTCTTCTGGAGTTTTTCCTTGGACATTTAACTTTGGGTTCACTTCCCATCTGATTGCTGTTCATTTAACTCCAGGCTTCTCGTACCTGATAACATGATTCCTTGTATGGGCTCTATTTCTCGTCTTAATGTCCTGCATATAATCATCTTCATCGGGGTTATCTGTCTCGGTTTCCCATATCAATGAGGCATCTCTTCCCATGAACTGTCCTCTGGTGTTGCACATTGCTGCATGTGAAAGACAGTGTGCTGTCAGGACGTCAATTTGTACAGCCACGAAGATCTTGGATTTCCCCATGCTGTACGGTAGAAGTGCCCAAACGAAGCATTCTCCTTCTGATTTTCTTCTTCCAACTTCTTTCATGTGCTGGTACCAAATGTTGTTTCCTAGATGTGCTGTGCTGTCTAGGTAGTTGTTCAGTTCACTGTTATCTTCATGCAGGTTTCTCTTGATTCTTAGTGTCTTCCTGTAGTTCGCTATAACTACATCTCTAAACGCGTCTGTGTGGCTTTTCCTTGCTGGGGGATTCTCGGGCATTCTGGTCGATGAAGCAGGTTTCCTTCTCTGCATTGATGTGGTAAGTGGACGTTTTGCAATTCTCTCCTTCTCTTCTTGCATCCTTTTCCTGCCCTCTATAAGTGTCTTTATTAGCCACCAGCTTGTCACCGGCCCCGTGTATGGCTGAATCATGGGCCTGGTACGTGTTCCTTGTGTTGGAACTTGTGTGATTGTCAGTACAATCTCTGCAGATTTATTTTTCAGTTCCTCATGTAGTTTCTTCACTCTAGCTATGAACGGGAATAAATGATCTATCAACATTTGTGTCCTTGCTGTGAATCCCCTTGTAGCCGCTTCTGTCTTCTCGAGGGCTTTTGCTATGTCTGCATTTGTCGGCCTTCCATTAGATTCCTTTCGGCCTCTCTCCTTGTTTTCCGGGGCTGATTGTTTGGTAGGCAGTCTCGTGCTCTATGCTGCCTTTACTTGAGGTTCTGCAGCCGTTGACACATGCCCTAGTTTGTTTGTATTCGGTGTATGGGTGCATGTAGTAGTTAGTGCTATGTTTTCATTCATTCAGTGCTGACCCTGCCTCCAGCTTTTCTCTTCATTCGTTACCTCACGTGTGTGTGTATTACTGCTAATTACATTCAATTTTAGTTAATTTACCTTACCATCAGATTTTCTTGGGACTGGAATGACTATATAGGGTCTAGGTGCCTTTGTGGGACTAATGCATACATCATCAGGTGGAAGCAGTGCAATTGGACCGTTTCGTGCACCAATAAAGAATGCAGTTCTGACTGTTAATGACAGAAAGACAATGATAATCACCATGCATATACATATAATTGCACGGTATGAAAGGTGGCAGCATTTCCTTCAAGGGAAGCGGGGGCGCCCCTCTGCTGATGGGATGACCAGGTTACTGTTCTGGGCCCCCATTTCAATCATCACAAAATGTCAATGTTTATTCTTTTTCCTCCAATTCACTTGTTCTCGAACAGTTTGTATCTGGTGCTTCACAAGTGTCCCCCCTCTTGCGGGTGACGATTGCCTCTTGATACAGGATTCAGTATCCTTGCTAGACTATGGAAAATAGATTAGACTAACTCTTACATAAGTCACTTTTACTGTATATATTTAAAATAGGTGCATTCCCAGTCCACCCCCCGAATCTGCTTCAGTCCTGAGGACATGATGGAACCTGTTCAATGCGAAAAAAAGAAAACATGGAAAAATCAAAAATTAAAAATCAAAAATAATAAAAGGTGAAGTTCTAGTCCCTGCTCCCTCGATCTGTCTCTCGGCGGAAAGATGAAGTGCTTTGACTCTGTCTCCTGGATCTGTCCCACAGCGGACGGTTTCACTGGAATCTCCTCCTGTAGTCTCTCTGAAAGTTGGACAGCTCCACTTGCAGCATGATTCCGTGGAGGAGCGTTCCCATCTGTACGACGTTATCTGATCTCTGATGAAAGAGAGGACATCAACCTCGACAGGTCTCCCCACCATTTCCGGAAAGTCAGTGACTACGCGAAACAGGACATTGTGTACCAGTCGGCTTTCCTCGGGCGACAGGGACATTTGTCTTGCTTTGTTGGATTCAATATTACAAGCCCTTCTTTTGACATGCACAGTCCTTGCGACCAAGTAGTTCTGCGTAGTCCACAGTTGGTTAAGATGTTCAGTGTTCGTTGGATCTCTAATGAAAGTAAGTGTGTCTGTGGTTCTTCTGACAATAGCTGGGTACTCTTCTATGATGCGAAAGAAGAGTGTATTAATGAGTTCATCTATAGTTGCCTGCAGTGGAAGCATGTGTGTCCTTATCACTGAATTCAGGCAACGCAATGAAGGCTTCTGCGATGACAGTAAGCAGTTGCCAAATTACTTTCTTGTTGGCAGGATCTTGGGTGAAGTCTGTGACACTGGTGACTCTTCCCACAAGTGATGGATATGTCTGTAGCACTAATTGGAAACAGGACAGCACATCCCTTGTGATATTTCTGCTGGGTGACACCGTAAATGCTGCGAGGTGACGTCTTGCTCTTTGATGAGTCAGGATGCTGGGTTTAGCCCTCGGCAAAGTCTTTGATCACGATTTATCTGAGTCTTGTTTTCACCGACGCTTCAATGTTTTTGATTTACAAGTTCGTGTCAACAAGCGTGTTGTGGCTTAGATGCGCAATTGTCTTCTTCATCCTACAACTGAGATGCATAGAGTGTCCATTATGTCCTTATCCCCTTTTTTGCTTAGAGGAACTGTCTAGTTTTAAGCCACAACTTGCAAAAGAGTTCTTTGTTTTGTCTTTGCTGCTCATGCGTCCTTCTTCCTCGTCATGGATCTCATCTGCACGTGCTGAGGTTCTTCCCTGTTGTCTGTATTTTTTTTTGCTGTGGGGTGCAGCTTGAGGGCTTTCTCCGATGCAGGGCTTAATGTCATTGAGAAAAATCCATGCTCTCCTGCCCTTCAATTTTACTGCTGATGAAGTGCAGTCTTCTACGATGAAAGGACCATTAAATCTCGGCTCGTCCCACCTTTTCCTCGTGTGGTTCTTGATTAGGACTGAGTCTCCAGGGAAAACAAGTGGAATACAAAGACCTTGAGCTGGGTCTGTTGCAGTGTCTTCTGCAATGCTTTGTGCTGTGCTGCACCCTTTTCTTTGTCGCTGCAGTTGGTCTGAAATTACAGTAAGGCTGGATGTCATGCAGTTTAGGTACTTTGACAATTTGGTTCCCAGGACCTCTCGGGTTGGCTGGGCTTCACATCTAGCTCTATCTCATGAGGTAAGGGGGGTATTCATTCTCCTTCTTGTGACTATCTCGTGCTGCGTAAGATGATGGTTGGAGCCTGGTTGGTTCCGAAGAGCATACAATGCCAATGGAAGGCAGTGCAACCATAACCTCTTTAGAGTACGCTTCAACTTGGCTATCCTTTCCTTTAACAAGTCGTTGAGCCTCTCGCAAATACCATTACCTTCCGGATGAAACGCCTTGTGCTTTATACCAAGCGACAAGCTGATCTGCTCAAAGACTGAGTTAACAAAATGAGCCCTGTTGTCTGACCTGATCACCTCGCACACCCCCCATCTAGGGAACACTTCCCTCACCAGGAATTTAGCACCACAGGTTGAGTCTGGGTGTGTACAAGGACCTGCTTCTATCCATCTAGAGAATGGACACATCACTACAATTAAGTACCTGTACCCGTTACACACTTGGATCATGTCGACGTAGTCGATAAGTAAGTGCTGAAAAGGCCCATTTGGCCGGGGGAGGACTCCTCTCACTACTTTTATTGTGTGCCCAGCGGTGAATTGCTGGCAAATTATGCAATTCAACATAAAGAATGCAACATGCTCTGCTAAATTTGGTATAAACCAGTCTTACGCAAGCGTTGCTGCTAAGTTTTCCTTTGTCATATGTATGGGGTAATGTAATTGCTCCAATGCTATTTTTAGTAGGGCTACAGGCATGACAGGTTTACCAGTGCTTTCTTGCCACCACAATCCATCAGAGGAGTTTAAAGAACACCCTTGACGTTTCCAAAGGTTCTTTTCATCTTGAGGTGCCTCCCCTTGAAGTTCCATTAGTTGCATCTGCCCCATATTACTGTAGGCTTCTTGTGTGGTTCGTGCTCCCATCATCCTTTCATGGGTGCACGCCACTTCCACTTCCATGATTGTCTCATTTTTGGATGCCATACGCTTGGCTTCTGTGTCTGCTGCGTGATTTCCGCGCGACACAAAATCTGTCCCGTGTGTATGGGTAGCGCATTTCACGACCGCTATGCCCACTGGGAGCCATGGTGCCTTAATCAGCCTATCCAATAAGGCTGCGTGCTGCACTGGAGTGCGTCCGCTCGGAGGTAGCCCCTCCTTTTCCAGCGTGCTAGGCCTGCGTGTACTGTGGATGTGACATAGGCGGAGTCACTGTACACCGTTGCTTCCTGGTCTGCGTGATTCTCGATGGCGAGTATCAATGCCAATAACTCTGCAGCCTGTGCTGAGTAATGAGATGGTATTCGTGCACTGACGAGTACTTGAAATTCTCTGTTTGCTATGTGTTTCATCACATCTACGCCTATGTATCTGTGTCCGTCTTCTTGGTCGATTCTCGAAAAACCGTCAATGAAAATGATCTCTCCTCCTGCTAGGGCATTTTCTTTCACCCTGGGGATTTCATCATAGAATTCCTCATAGTTGCACAGTCATGTATCGGTACTCCTTCAGTGACTGGCTCGGCTATGAACGTAGCTGGGTTTACTGTTTTACATTGAACTATTTTGATCGATGGATTAGATATAATCAACTCATAGGCAGAACTACTTTGAGATGTGAACTTACCCTTTGGTTTCTCTAAGATGGTAAATAATGAATGCTCGACGTATAACGTCATGGAACATCCCATTACAATGGTTGTCGCCTTCTCTATGGCGAACGCTGCGGCAGCTAAACTTTGTTTGTTAGGCAGAATCCTGTGCTGTTCCCTTAGGGAGCACTACAGAAGATTAGGACTACAGGTGAGAGCAATAAATCCCCTTTGGTATCAGTCTGTACCACAAAGATTTAGTTGGTAGCTGTGGCTGAGCAGTCAGATTTATCTCAAGAGGGAGATGAGCAGTATTCAGGGTTTACACAATAGGCCTTCAGTACTATGGGACAAGGAAACACTGACCAAAGCTTTGGAGTAGAAAGAATATATATTTATTTTATACACTTCTTGCTAGACACATCCATCACAGTTCTTAAAGCAAGTCAAATTCGGTCAAAGAAAGTATACACAACTCCTTAGTTAAATTGTAGACAAGTTTGAGCACGAGTGAAAACTGAGGGAAAGCACAAGTTATACAGAAATTCCTTCTTACACACCCTAGCAACACTTCCCATAAGTTTGCGAACCAGTTTAAGCAAACCAGTGCATCAGGATAGAAAATACTTAAATGAAAACTGAGCAAAATGGCATTTCACAAGGTTTAAAAGTGGGGAGGAAAGGTTGGTTATAAGAAGTAGGTGCACCAGCACATTTCTAGTTGAGAAGCAATCTAGAGAAGGCAGTTCTAACAAATTTAGCCAGAGTCAGTAGGCCTGTGCCAGAGTCAGTAGTACAGGGCAAGGGCCCAGGAGCAAAATGTTCTTGTAGCTGCAGTCAAGTCTTTGGTTAACGATTTTGAAAAGGTGGATGCAGAAAGTGAAAGAAAATGTTAAGAGAGAGGGGTGGCCAACCCAACAGGTAGGTAAAGGAGTTAAAACACCTTTAGCTCTACCACGCAGAAAGGGCGGCTGGGCGGAACAGTGGACCTTAAAATGAAGAAGTGACTCCTGCGGTGGCGGTTGTTCCTGGTAGTTCCTGCAGTTCGGGGGATCCAGCAGAGGAAGAGAGGCTCTCGTCGTGGAGGAAGGTTCGAGTTACTGCACTACCCAGGGATGAAACCAGCCGTGGTGCTGACCGACGAATAAAAGGTACGCTCCTTTAAATCGCAGTCCGGGTGGACGGGTGCCTGGCTATCCGGCCTCCAAGTACAGAGTACTGGCGATTCGACCAAGGCAGATCCGGGAGGGCCATTGGCAAACTGTTTGGCCCCACCAGCTCAAGGGAAGAAGGCTCTTTCAGATGAAGATCTTCTCTCGTCGTGTGGAGAAAAGTGGTGAGACGCTGCAGCAGGGCTTTACCGGTGGCTCAGTTGTTGCAGATGTCTTTGGCTTCTCTCCTTTTTGGCTTCTTAGTTCCAGTGGCAACGTCTTGCTTTTGCAGTCCTCAGGACCCTGCTTTCTTGCAAAAAGATCCCCATTCATACAGCCTGGCTGTCACTCACACAGTAGAGTGGTCATCTTGGCGGGAGACCCTCCAGCCTATCAGGATAGAGGGTGACATGGGTTGCTGAAGCAACCCTGTCCAGGGATCCTGCTCCCACTGCCACACAATGGACCCACGCCAGGCTCAGTGGCGCCGAAAGGAGCGCTTCTTGGCAGAAGCCCGCCAAAAGGACGAACAAAGTATCCCCGATCTGGGAAAGGAGTTTAGAGAAAGACACGAGAAAGAAGCTATATTAAAGTTCTGGCAAATAAAACCTACCGGAGTAAAGTTAATATTGAAATACACCGGCGGTATGTTAGAGGCTGTCAGAAAATGTGGAAGCCTCGAACAATGGGAAAATCCCATAGGGAAATATTCACGGTCGAATATTTACGGTAGTAACCACTGCCACCAGCCAGAAACATTTGAGAGAGGGACTGTACAGTACCCTCTCGAAAATGAACATAAGGGAAAAACTATTAACCCTTCCCAGTACCTCCATAGTAAGATGGGTTGTACTGGTTTAGTTTACAAAAATCGACTAGTAAAGTCAATGGGGACTTTACATGCCCTGGGAGACAGTAGTCAGTCCCAGGGTATGGAGTCTATGTTTGGGGGTCTCTACGACACCCCTTTGTCACTGCACGGAGGGTACTGTGTAACACATGTGAATAAAGATGGTTCCTACCGAGGTGAGAGAAACCCCATAGACATTAAACACAAAAATAGCCTAGAACACACATAGCAAAAATGTCTAAGATTGGGAAAAAGCGTCTGACTCTTAGCAGGAGAAAAAAACAAACCCTTCAAATCCAGCAAAGCTGATGGGGGACTCTATAGGTAAGGGAAATTAGCCATAGAATGAGAATTCTCCCTAACATTGTTCGCATGGGAAATGGCCTCTCATTACTGGGTCCAGATTCCCACTGTAATACGCCAGAGGCTTGTACCCCAACGAGGTTCTCTGAGCGAGCACTGCCGTCATAACGCTGCCATCTGTGTGCGAGAACAGGTAGAATTCCTCTGCATAATTAGGAATTCCGAGAACTGGAGCCGTACAAATCACTCTCTTAAGTTCTGTAAACCCCTTTTCCATTGTCTCAGTCCATTCAATCTTTTCCTTTGTCATCTGGGCCTTCTTTAGGGCCTGGAGCAAGGGCTTGGTATATGAGTTGTAATCGAAGACCCATACTCTAACATAATTGCACAGGCCTAAAAAGCTCTGCATTTGCTTTACTGTGAGTGGCTTTGTCGTGTTCAAGATAGCTTCAGCCCTTTCTGGGGTTACCTTTTTCCCCTCATGTGAAATTAGCTGGCCTATGTACAGCACCTCTTGTTTACAATATTGCAGTTTTTCCTTGTCAATCTTATACCTTTCTCAGCCAGTATAGTCAGTCGCTGAACTGAATCGCGCCTGCATTGTTCTTCTGTTGTGCTGCAAATTAGAATGTCATCCACATACTGCAAGACAACACTTTCTACTGCAATATCTCTCAGGTCCATCTGGAGGACTCTGTTAAAGATGGACGGGGACTCACAGTACCCCTGTGGCAACGTCATGCTTTTCAGACACATTTGTCTGAATGTGAACGACGTCAGATCTTGTGAATCACGGTGCAACGGGATTGAGAAAAAGGCAATCACTGTATAATACTTTGCCTCGACTGGTATATTACATAAAATTGTAGATGGATTAGGGACTAGAGGGAACTCGGCTTCAACTATATCGTTTAATGCTCTTAAATCTTGGATTAAACACCAAGACCCTCCCTTTGATTTCTTGACAGGATAAATCACTGTGTTACAGGGTGACTCTGACGTCACTAGGATGCCCTGTTCCATCATGGCGGAAATAGTCTTCGCAATCCCTTCATCTGCCTCCCTGGACATGGGATATTGTCTTGCTCCTGGTAAAATTGCTCCTGGTTTCAGCTTAATTTTCACTTCTCCCACCCCCTTCAGGAGGCCTACGTCATAATGTCCTGTAGTTCTTACTGAGACAGGCACTTGGGCCATGTCATCATCAAAGTATTCAGGGCGTACCAGTGCAAAAACCATTCTCTGAGGCACTTCTCTTTTAATCCCTTTTACCCAAAATACGAGACTCACTTCCACCCTTGTCTCCTCTGAGTCTGGTTGTTCTTCAAACAGATTGTCATCGGTGATGTCAGTCACTCGATACCCTTCTTCAATGGCGATAATCGCACACCATTGTCTGCCTTCATCATCGTAGCCTCCAACTAATGCTATCCTACCTCGCACTGCTGCCGCATGTATCATCAAGGGAAATATTTGTCCCTACTCTTCATACATTGGTATTCTCGGCCTGAATAGAAATTCTTCAGGGGTTCTCCTGACCTTGTCTGCAAGGCCTAGTAATCCTGCCATAAGTACACGTATGCCATATGTGAAAACCTCAGGTTCCAGCGGTATAGCTCTCATGGCTCTGTGTCCTGAATAGACTGTGATCATATGGCACACGTTTGAATAATGCATTCCCGGAGTAGAGCATACTATGCCCTCCTCTGTAAACGAGATGGTCATATTCAATTTTGTCATTAAATCTCAACCCAGAATGTTTACTGGGGTCTGACGCGAATACAACAAAGGTACATTCATTTCGCATTCCCCTATGGAGACTGGAAGTGCGTCTGTAAAGGGAGCCTGTTGGAATTGCCCTTGCGGCAAGTTCCCCATGTTAGGGGATTGAACCCCCTGCTGCGCACCCTGCTGCATGCCTGTTGCTTACTGCTGCACTGTGTGATTCTGTGCACCACCCTGTTGGGAGATTGCAGGCGGATTCACCGTGCCTGCTCCCATTCCTTGGCTATTTTGCCACGCGCCTAGACTTCTGCACAAGCGTGCCAGATGCCCCGTCATTCCACACAGCCAGCACACTGGTGGTGGTCGGGCATTTGTCCATTCGCCATATCTGTGTTGCCCATTTGCATGTTTTTAAACCCTCCTTGATTCCCTTGGAAACCTCCCTGATTACTCTGCCATCCTCTTCCTCTAAATCCCCTTCCCTTCGGGTACAATCCTACATTACCCTGGTTGTTTTGCTGTGTGTTAGTCACCTGTTGTATGTTCTGTTCAGCTGGGCTAGTTAGCATGGCTCCTTCCAGAGCATACTTTGATCATTTCTTTTTCACCAGCTTCGCTTCCTCACCTTTCCGCGTTGCCACCTTTTTCCGATTCTTTTCTTGCAACAATCTAGAGTAATGTGCAATAGTTAGCTGTATTTCAGCTGTATTTCAGCCCAAGGTTTGGTCTCAATTCCTACCAATATCTTGAGTTGTTTCTGCACTGGTTCTGGCAACCCTTGGCATAAAATGTGGTAAAACACAGGTATGGATTTTGTCCAAGATTCATGCGTTTCGAGCACCCACGCGTCTTGGAAATTCTGGATATAAATGAATGGATCTTCTGACTCCTTCATTTTGCGAGTCATTATAGCTCCCATATCAGAAGTGTCTGGGTAAAGCACTCGTAGCGCTTTCCATACTGCTGCTCTACAATTGTTCAATGGTGCTCTGTCGTGAGAAGTGTTAATTTTGGTAACACCGGGGTACCCAGCCGTTCTCATACATCGTCTGCTCTCTCACCGAGTATGGCAATCAGGAGACCTTTAATGTCCCCTATAGCTAACTTGACACCCCCTGTCATCTTTTCTAACTTGTGTATCCACTTCCCGGCTCCCGATGTCAGCATTGGAAGCTTATTCTTCAGGTTTTCTCGATCCATGTGTGGCCATGGAATATATTGCGGCCTTGCTCCCCCCTTTACTAGCAACGGAAATTGGAATGCGCAGCCTCCTTTCTCCTTCCCCATAGTTCTTATATCTATCGCTGGGGTAACATTCCTGCATCGCCGTCTGCCTGGCAACGTCCTCAACCTGTCCACATAGGCGGGCGCCGGCACCCCCCTCTGACCATGGGGTGTTCCTTCGTGTTGGTCAGACTGTGATGTAGATTGAGATGCCCTTGGTGCGGACTCGCTAGCGTCTGACCATCTTACACCTTTGTCCCTTGTGATCCACTTTTCCTGCTGCCTCCCTTCTTCATTTGTCTTGCACTCTGTCTCCTCTCCGGATTCGGACAGTGATTGTTCCCAATTCACGCAACTCCTTGTGTCATCGTCGTTCTTACTGATTTCTAGCCTATCCAGGGACAGTCTCCTGCTCCCACTACTTCGGATGACATCCTCAGTGTCATACAGCTGTGTGCTTTCCAAGCACTCGTCTTCCCCTTGGGATATTGGTTCTAACCCCATTTCATCATATATTTTATCGATTGTTTCTCCGATGCTTCTGGTGTCGAAGTCATCCTCAATATTCGTCCCACTATTGCCTGTTACTGAATCGTACGCAGGGAAAAAATGTTCAATGTCTTCCCATTCTACAACAGGATTAGGTTTTTTAACTTCCCGCTCCAGATATTCGAGATTGCGTGCCCTCTGTCTACGCTTACGTTCAATATCATCATCGAATTCTTTGGGCTTCCTCGCATCTTCTCTGACCTTATCTTCTTTCCTTCTCCTTTCATTTCTACGTTCACTTGCCCTTGTAACTTCCTCATTCTTTCACTTCTTTATCCCAACAATATGAGCGAGCACCAAATATCGCAAGCTCCAATCCAATCTTTTCCCGCAAAATGTTATATCAGGCATAGCAAGTAGAGCACTCGCTTTGACATCTGTGCAGAACCTGCTAATGCAGGTTCGAATCCCGGCAGGGCCAAACCCAGCCTTTCATCCTTCCGAGGTCGATAAATGAGCACCACACACCGTGGGTAATAATAAGCAACGCTCAGATACCTGAGGGTTCGTAGCGCTATATAAATGCGAAATTATTATTATTATTATTGTTATTATCACCAATTTACTCAAGAACATCAATTCATGTGCGATTCCCTCTCAACTATAGAATCGCATACAATCCATTGATCAATTTCAAACAACAAGAAGACAAATTTCCTTACATGTGACACATCAACAGAACATGTATGACAAACGTTAAACAGACTAGACAGACACCAGCTGGACACAGATATCTCTGCCTTCTAATCAATACCCCGACATGGAGTTTAAACAAACTCCTTTTACGATGTCTTTAATCATCATAGTAGCCTAATCTTTCCCTATTATGTGGGACTATGAGTTCACGTTTCTTCTGACCGCTATATTAAAGCACAGGAACAAGGCGTATCCTTTACCTCGGGTGTCCTCCCCAGTATCCTCTCTCTTTATCTCGGGTGTCCTCCCCGGTATCCTCCCTCTTTATCTCGGGTGTCCTCTCCGGTATCCACTCTCTTTATTTATTCAGTTATCCTCAAGTTATTATCCCTCTATATATATATACAGTCTTCTCTACTTCTGATTATTTTGTTTTCTCCACCTCCCTCCGTTACCTTTCCCCTTACTTGTTCTATTGCTTAAGGACATTTGCCAAAGCATCAATTTTCATTTCACTCACTGCTCGCATCGTTCCTCTATGTGTCTTCGGGATCACCGCCTCCATTACCGCCTTCATTTGGTCTTTCGTCTGATTCACTGCCCGTAGGAATGGAAGGGTTTATGTGTTTTAAACGGGTGCCTTCAACCCACTGCAGTTTTAAAAAAAAAAAAATGTTTGGACAGTATTACGCTATCATTGTCCACGGGAAGCTTCACAGTCTACTCGGCCAAAATGGCAAAGGACTCGTGATATTGCCGAAGACCTAGAGTTACTTTGTGTCGACGGCCAATAGGTGTCTTATCAATAATCAAAATTCAATAGTTGATGGTCAAAACCATCCTCACCGCTACCAAGTGAACGGGCCCATGAGATGCAGAGCTCGCCCTCCGGCACGTTAAAATCGAGATAGCTGCACCTTGAGGAGGATGGGGTGCAGGATTAACATACTCCAACACCAATCAATATGGACAAGTCAATGGTTTGGCAAAGGAATGTCCGTTTAATGACAAGTACAAAAAACAGGGAAACAAATGGAAATCATCAGAGCTGCAATCGCCTGTCTCGCTTCAACTTCCAAATTCTTCATGCAAACAGTAACTTTTATATCAAATTCTCCTCATCGTTGACATGTAAAACTCATAAATTTGACATGCAATTCTATTGGTTGGAAAAGGTAACTTAAGTATAGGTACTATATCTGTATATGGTAACAGAGTGTGGGGAATGGATAACTCTTATCTGGTGGGCGTCTATGCCCATCCCTCTACATCACTCGTGATAGATGTCACTAAAAGTATGACGTCTCATTGGTTCTACTAGTTATAGGACCCTAGATCATTTGGTCCATTGTGATTTGGTCGTTTACACCCCTAAGCATAAATCTTCACTTTAATTAGCAGCATGCAGAATGGTCACCCTGGTGCGGGATGGCCCAAGATTCACCTTGCCTCCCTTCCATCAATCACTACCCTCAGGCCCATGTGTCAATTAGTTGGCTGAGGATGGCCTCGAAACTGTAGATTCTTATCGGGGAAAGTCATGGCATCCTCCGGTTTTGGGTGACATCAGACGTTGGTACCTCTTCGCGCTTGGCTAGTCACGTGTCAGTACACTGCGAAGCTGCTTCATTTTGCATCTATTTGCGTATTTGATTATTTGTTCGGCCTCGTCATCTGCCTGGGCCTCCTTATCTCGACCTTCACGGGGCATGCTTCTATGCTCTTAGGTTTCAATTCTTCGGAGTTGCTGCTCCCCTCCATTCCTTGGGTTGACCTCGAATTCCTAGCCATAAGCTGCTTCTTGCTAAGTTTCGATTCCGCTCTTTCGTCCGACTTTGTGCTGGTACATGAATCCTGGCCTGTTAGGCCCCTACCATCCTGGGCTTAATTCTGCTTTTGTAAAATGGAGTCGTACTTGTATAATGTGCTTCTTGAGGTAGACATATAGTTGGCGCTTGCCGTTCTATCCTCCAACTAAGCATTGCAAGCAGTACTGTTTCCTTCGCTTCTTGCGTTCCAAGCCTATTTACAAGCATTTGGCCAGTTACACATTTCCATCCTGCTCTCAATGGTTACGTTTCTTTAAAGTTCAGCATTGCTTCTTCTTCTATGTCCATTACATAATGGTTCACAACATTTCGTCTTTGTTTTATCTCCCTTTTGATTGTCATTTCTTTCATCTGACTGTCTGTCCGGGCCATTGTGTTATCATCATTCGCCTTCAATTATGGCCCTTTGGGTCTCTTCTGGGACAGTTTGTAAGTGGTCTTCATTTCACGTCAGCTGCTGGTACGGTTGTCTTAATGGGTACCGTGCAGCCCAAGGTTGCATGGTTATTGGCGCTTCAATAGGTATACAAGTCCTTCTGATGGGTACTTGACAGAGCCCCACCGTGGCTCTCTGTTGGTTCATTTGCTCCTTATATGTCACATATCTTGCCGAGTATGCTTCTGGTATCCCAACCTGGGTGGCAGGAGTGCAGGCCATATTTGGGACCTTCTCTACACTCCCCCGCACCTTAAATACATTGTAAAAGACTATAGAGCTATATATTGCAAACCTTCATACTACAATATGTTTGTGGAGTGCACCAACAAACCGCTTTACACAATCAATCACACAACTCCTCAGTGACTTGCAATATCCGTACATTGTACAGTAAAGAGTTATTTATTCTATATAGGCCAACTTTTAGGCTGTTGGGAGCGGGAGGGGCTTTTCATTTTGAACTGTGTAAGAAGAGTTTTGGGGTTTTGGGAGACAGCCGGGTAGACGTCTGGGTGAAATGAGCATACATTCTGCCCCTTCCCTGAACAATCCCCTGACGAACACCTGGCAAACGCCCTGCTTCAATGGGCCCTGCCTTTTAGGGTCCACATTCCCAGCAGGCCTCTGGCCATAGCACCTGAGTACGTTAGAGTAAGGTTTCAGGTATCGCTAAGCCTGCTACCCAACATACTAAGAAAGGTGAAATGGTTGACAGCGGCCATCACAATTTAAGCTGCCCTTCGCTGAACTTTAGGTTCTTGCCTCACATAAGCATTGGCAGGTTATGATAGTTTATGACTTTCCACACAGACACTTCCCCCACCTGCCAACTCACAGATGCTTGTTTTGTTCCTCAGTGGGTACAGTTATAATTATAATTGGTTATTTATAACACGCATAATATCCAGAGGTTTCTAGGCGTGGGCCTGGGGATCGAACCTGTTTTGCTCTGCGTTGTCTTGCTTCCAAGTTGAGCACGTTGCCCCAGAGCAATTCTCCCAAAATGTCCCAACGCATCTTTTTGAGAGCAAAAGCAGGATAGCGAGGGAGAGAGAGAGAGAAAGAGAGAGAGAGAAAGAGAGATAGAGAGGGAGAGAGAGATAACGAGATAGAGAGACAGAGGGGCTGGCATTGGGAGCTAGAGAAATGGGACTAATTTACAAAGGGCCTGGGGTAGAAGTGGAGGGTTGCAAGTTGTTTTACCCTGTAAGGCCAAACACCAATAGTGGCAGAGAGGCGCTTTACAATACAACTGACTTTATATATATTTTTGTGAGTTATTGATGTCATTTAATATGACTCTCAGCTTTGTTTGTTTGTTTGTTTATTTATAGGGCGCCAGAAAACCCTTGGGTAGCTGGGCGCACAGAATAACAATAATGCTTAGAACCTGGTTACAGGTTGCATATTACAGATTGTTGGTAACATAAATTCTATACAGTAATTACATTATGTGCATTCTATGCATGTAAGGATGGAAAGGTAACCAATTATATACAGTAAATACATTATGTACATTTTACATGTAAGAGTGGAGGGGTACGTGTGTCATCAGATCACAATGCTCAGGGTCACCGGTTTCAGAGGTTGTTGCGTCGAAGCCAGGTGCGGGTATGGTGCCTGAAGCTGTTGTGGGGCTGGTCCCTTTTTAGTTCAACTGGTAGGGTGTTCCAGTACTGGGCTGCTTGCACAGGTAAGCTATTACCTCCTGTTTTTTTTAGTCGGAATCTAGGGGTTTGGAGGCAGAAAGAGTTGGCTGTTCTGGTTGGTCGTACAGTGGTTTTTCTTATTATTCTATCCCTAAGGTATGGGGGGCTGCATTGTTCAGACATTTGAATGTTAGTGTGACCATTTTGAAGGTGATTCTATCGCTAATTTTTAGCCAGTTGTATTTTCTCCGCACTTCCGAGGTATGCTCTCTAGCTGGGAGGTTCAGGGACGTTCTGAGCGCGTTGCTTTGTAGGGTTTGAAGTTTATTGATGATGTATGTATTTGTGCCTGCATAAAGTGCATTGCAGTAATCCAGTTCTGAGAGCATTAGTGCATTGGCTAGGATAATGCAGCTAGCTGGTGAGAGGAAGGGTCTGCATCCTTTGGTACATTTACCGGTATAGGCTGTGGATGAGGCCAGGGAGTTCACTTGTTTCCTTAGGGACAAAGTGGAGTCCAAATAGAAACCAAGGGTTTTCACCTCTTTGGCGACGGGGATTATATTGCCATCGATATTGAAGGAGCTGTAGTTGGAATCAAGTTTTTTTAGGTTGTTGGGTGAGCCTAGAATGAGGATCTCTGTTTTTTCGTCATTCAGGCAGAGGCCATGGGTTGCCATCCATGCCTGAATGAGGGTGTACATTTTGTTTACTAAAGCTGTATCCGTAGGGAAATTGCCCAAAAGGGGGATGGGGATCTGGGTGTCGTCTGCATAATTTGTGGAGGTGACACCCAATCTGTCCAATTTGTCAAATAGAGGTTTGGTAAAGATATTATTCATCATTGGCGAGACACAAGAGCCCTGTGGGACTCCACATGTTGTCTGGATAGGGTCTGCCGAGTCTAAGGTGGAGAAGACTCGCATGCTTCTGTTGTCGAGAAAGGATTGGATCCAGGCTATGGCTTCACTTGAGAAGTGGGCGGCTGACTCTAGGTGTTTGCAGAGTACTGCGTGGTCCACTAGGTCAAAAGCCGCCTATAGATCAAGGAAGCATAGCATAGCTGTGTTTCCTTTATCATTGAGCTCGTCAATTTGGGCTTTGAGATCTATAAGGGCGGTCTCAGTGCCGTGTTGCGGTCTGAAGCCTGATTGACGAGTGTCGAGGAGTTGGGTGGTCTCCTGGTATTTTTGGATTTGGAGATAGGTCACTCTGTCAATTATCTTCAGGAGGAAAGGGACAGTAGTGATGGGCCTATAGTTGGTGGGGATGTAGGGGTCTAAGGTTTGTTTTTTAAGCAGGGGGATAACCCAGTACTATTTTAAGGTACTTGGGACACTGCTAGATGAGAAGGAGGCATTGATGAGTTTAGTGACGAAGGGAGCAAGGTCTCTGGCGGCATCCTTGATTATCTGGGCCAGGCAGTAATCGCCTTTGCAATTGGATGGTTTTAGTGAGGCAATGATTTTTTCAGTTTCATGAGTGGAAACTTTAGAGAATTTGAAGGGTGTTAGGCTAGGTTTGAGTGGGGGCGTGGGCGTGGGCGTGCTGGGAATTGCACTAAGAAGGAGCGAGGCTTTTTTTATAGCAATTTTTGATTGTAGTGTTTTTACATTATTTGCGATGGCATTTTGGATATTGGTACACCATTGTATCTCATATATACACCATTGTATCTCATATGTTCAGGGAGTGAACTCACTGTGGAAAAGAATACTGATAGTAGCATGTATGCAAGACTTGTGGACCGATATCCTCTAATCCAAGATTCCTACATCAAGGGGGAATACGAGGGGTTGTTACAGGCACATACTTTCCCCAAATAGGTTTTAATCTTAGTACGCGAGAAGTTGCACCAATTAGGTTGATTATAAACATCTAAATATTCCATAATGTAAAAGATTGAGAGATGTAGGATGGCAGCGATTGAAGTTCTTCTTGCAGGCGAATATATATCAATTGGGTTTGCTATATGCCCCTAAATAATGGCAAGAAAGGTTTTTCATTGATATCTTTCCCTGAATTGCTGAACTTATTTTGGGGGTGCACGGGGTGTACTTTTAAATACAAATAGGGATAGGTCAAGCCCAAAAATATCCAAAGTTCCAGTTGGCCTGATATGATTAAAATAGATGCAAAGAAGTGTCGTACACGGGAGAAATCACAATAGTATTATTCAATTATTTATATTTGAAATAAGCGTTAACAAATTGTTCATACCATGCAGCATAACATTAACACCAGGAGACCTATACTCTATGCAAAAAAGGTTTGTCATAATTTCATAATGCTTTTTAATCAAAATATCAAAATCACATAATAAATTTCATCCATGAATTCATTTATTATTCCATTATATAAAATTATATTTAAACATTCACAAATATATCCTCAACAAAACAACAAAAACAAATTTCATATCTATGCAAACATGCACAGTTATTCTGCAAGCTGAACAATGTTTTTTTCTAATAATCACCTCCTAATGTATCCTTTTCTTATTTTTTTCTAGATTATTATTGTATTGGAAGAAACCATTTTCCTCATTTTTTGATTGTTGGACAGACACTGTTTTGAAACTGTGTAATATAACTTTTAGTATCATTGCCTCCTTGTTGTAAATTCAACATCATAAAATGTGCTGACTAGGTCAGCACCCTTCTGTGATACATTGTTTTAAATTCAGTTTTTTTTTTTTTACTTTTCTTTTTTGGCAAGGAACAGTAGCAGGTACAAAACACAGTACATCAGCAATTAGCATTTCACATTTAGAACAAGCAATGCAAGAGTTGTGAAGGGGTTTACTGGCAAAGGGATAAATTAGGTCAAGCGGGGCTGCTCAAGATCCAGGTTTTGTTTCCGCCTGTTCCGCTGGTGGGGGCGAGGATAGAAGCTCTAAGCCAACTTTATTGTTCAAAAAGCTACAAAATTCTGTCCACACATTTTTGGTGCGGCAATTCGTAGGTAGGAAGTTGATGTAATCCTCCTCACACATTTGCGTCCAAGTGAGGGCCTTTAACCACATCTCAAATGAAGGAGGGGAGTGACGCTTCCAGCACTGTAAAATACATCTTTTAGCCACCATGGCCCCGATATTTAAAAACTTGGCTACTTTCTTTGCCCCAGGTGCCTCCCAGAGCCCAAACAGCACAGCGAGGGGATCAGGACCAATCTGGAACCCTACCATTTCCGAGAGGGCTTCACGCACAGCCTCCCAGAACGGGGCCAGTGCCCTACAGGACCATAACATGTGGGTGTGGTCGGCTTCATCGGATCTGCACCTCGGGCACACGTGAGGCTGCTGGTGTGCACATTTCCCCACCCTATGGGGGGTGTAGTATAGGCGGTTAAGGAGCTTATATTGCATGCATCTGAATCTGGAGTTGAGGGAGAACTTGCGTGTGTGTACGCACATTTTGACCTACATTGCATCAGTAATTGTCAAACCCAGTTCATCGCTCCATGTGTCCCGAGGTTTGTGGGATGCATCTGCCAATTTTGCCATCAGCATTTTGTATAGGGCGGATGTTATGCCCTTACCTCTGGCGGAATTAGCTATATAGCAGATCTCAGGAGAGTCAGGGGGTTTGTCTGGATTTGAGGGCCACATTGCACGAACTGCCGCTCTTAATCTAAAATATTGTAGTAGCTCCAGCGCTGATCTCGAGTGTCTCGGTTGCCATGTCTGTGGGGTGATGAATTTCCCCTCTGGGAATAGGTCGGAGAGCGGCCGATACCCTTAGTCTAGGCAGTGTCGCATGAGAAGTTTGTCCTGTGTGGGGGCGAGGCCTGGAAATAGCCAAATGGGTAACCACTTGTAGTACGGGTGGTGTTCAGGGTAGGATTGCAGGATTAATCTCCATGCCATGATCATGGTGGCTACTGGGTCAGCCGGGGCATCAGTTTGGTATGAGCGATAGAGGATGAGGGACATAATATTCACCTCCTCACTTATGAGGATCTCCAGTTTTACATGGGGGGGAGTGTCCAGATATTTATGCCAGTGTGTAGCGTGCTCGGCTTTTGCGGCGATCCAGTATCGAGTGAGGTCTGGGGCATTGAAGCCCCCCTTCTCATCGGGTAGAGTCATGTGTTGCAACTTCCTGCGGACAGCGCCAGAGTGCCACAGGAATTGGGCGCACCCAGAATGCAGGTTTGTGAAATACTTCTTCCCTGTCCAGATCGGGACATTAGCAAATATGTATAAGAGCTTTGGGACTATTATCATTTTGATTAGGGACAGCCTTCCCGATAGGGACAGCGGAAGGTTGCGCCACCTTGACATCTTGGACTCTGCATGTTGCGCTGTGGCGATATAGTTGTCAGCAGTAAGGAGGATCTTGATAGGGATACCTGGACTCCGAGATATTTGATGCCTCCTGGGGACCAATGGAGTGGCAATTCGCATGTTGGTTGGGGGGTTGTAGCAGTGAGTGGGAATATTTTGGACTTGGTGTAATTTATGGTAAAGCCCGAGAATGTACCAATTTTTGTTATATCGCGGATGATCGGGTCTAGGTGGGCGGAAGGGTCCCTGATGTATGGGTGTGTCGGGCAGTCGCAATTCCCTTGTGGGTATGTTTGTCCCTCACCCTGTCCACCATGGGCTCAATGGCCAACGCAAATAATATGGGGGAGAAGGGGCATCCCTGCCGCGTTCCCCTGTGAAGCGTGAAGGGAGCCGACGTAAGGGAGTTAACTAGAATGCTGGTCACTGGGCTTGTATACAACAGTTTAATGCAGGATAGCATGAGTGGACCGATTCCCATTTTTTGCAGTACCCCCCACATATATTGCCAAGAGACCATATCAAATGCTTTTTGGGCATCCAGTGTGACCGCGACTGCGCTAGCCTTAGGGTCGATTCTGGACATAACGTTAAACAGTCGACGGATGTTGAGGGCAGTAGAGCGGGCAGGGACGAATCCACTTCGGTCTGGGTGGACCAGGTGTGGCATTATGGGGAGAAATCTGTTTGCGAATACTTTGGCAAATATTTTGGTGTCTTTATTTATGAGTGATAGGGGTCTATAGGAGCCACATTCATCCGGGGGTTGGCCCGGCTTAGGGAGCACAGTTATAATGGCCTTGCATAGGGACTGGGGCAGAGTGGTGTTACGCTCACCTGGTATCCATAGGGACGCCACCCAGCCGGGTTACTCGCTCGTATGCTTCTCAGCTTTGCCCTGATGTGGTTTGCGGGGAAGGTTCTGCCTGAAAATACAGGAGGACTGTGTTCAAGACTGACCGACTGGGGGAAGTATCCTCCCTCCACCCCCATATGATTTCAGTCCCTCTGGCGCCCTCTCCTCACCTTGTGGTAGAATTAGGCGTGCTCTCCATCCTGCCTTCTTTGCAGGGGCACGTTGTCTTTCATGGGCGAGTGCGGTCCAGTTACTTCACTGACGCCAGCCCGTTTGATATTGTTCAGGTGGGTCTTATTGCTGTTCTTTAGTTTTGTTGCGATCCTGCATGCCTTTCTTTGTTTAAAATGTCTCTTTTTTCTCCTTTAGGTATGCGGAGCTTCAGCGCGGCGAACTGGCTTGGTTGAGCCCCGCTGGAAAATGATGGCGCATTAAGAGCGCTATGATGCGGTAAGTAAGCGCTATGCGCAGCGCTGCGAAGTCTTGCCTTTGCTAACCTGTGTTTTCCTTCCTTGTAGGTCGCGGTGTTCTTCAGCGCGAGTGGAATGTCCGGAATGGTGCCAGCCGAGAGGCGACCAGCCAGGTAAGCCTTTTGACCAGTTCGTAATTTGTAAATGTCTCTAAAATGTGTTGCTGCAGTGTTTTGAGTGATACCATTGTCACGGAGGAACTTGCAAGCACGAGTGCAGCATAAAGCGAACGGTGAAAAGGACGCCGTTGCTTTAAACAACTCGAGGATTCCCTGCAGTGACGTGCAAGTCACATGACCATCGTTGGGCTATATCTGCAGAATTAATCCGCCCTTGCGGTGTAAGCCCTGTGGCAGAAGGGCTGTGCTACACCTGTTTAGCTGTTTGGCGGCTTTGGCGTGTGGCGGGTACCTTACCCGGCGCAAGAAGCAGAGGCTGCTGGACCCGCGAAACGTTCAGGCATCCTGAGGAGCCCAGTAGCAGAGTTTCGCCCGTCTTCTCTCTTTTGACTTTTTTTTATTACCTGAGGAGCTGCACGACGAGACAATGCTCGCCCCCTTCCTGGATAAATCATTCTCGAGCATACTTGCGGCGTTCGGAGTACAACATTCGATTCCAGTTGATCCCAAATCGCCCCCAAGCGTCCTTGTAGCTGTGCTGTGGTCCATCTGCAGTAAGATTCATTGATGACGCTGACTGCTGAATCCACAGGCCCCCAGACACGGAAAAAAACTCTCCAACATCGGCGCACGCTTAATCCGTGGACGGCGATGAAAGCCTCAGCCTCTAAAAAGGTAAGCAAAACTGCAAGCCATATTTTACTTGCTTCACCCATTCTCCCTGCAGTTTTCTCACATGGCACATCGGTCTGTTCTTTAGGACTACAAACACCAAACTCTATACAAGATGTACAAAACACCTTAAGTTCAACTGAAGAACTACTTCCCTGCATTGAAAGATGTACATCCCAACTAACAACTGACAATTTATCTGTCACTGACACGGCAGTTTGGGATCTTGTACACCAGATCCATCAAGGGAAACATATGAATTCTTCCATAACGCCAATTCATGCTCAACAAGAAGCAAACAAAGGTGATGGACTTGAAAAAGAGCTTGTAAATTCCGTGCCCATAATACTCTCTCATAGTCACCCCACCAACTTGATGTCAGCACCTCCGGCCAGCGTTTCGGATGAAGACGCGGCTCCTCAACTTGGTAAGCTTCCATTACCTTCAATTGCCACTCACTCAAATTCCAACTTGCGTACTACAACACAACTGAGTACAGACGTGACCCGTGTCTCGCAACAACGAGCACATTTAGTAGACCATGACATAGTTCAGGTCGAAAATGCAACGACTTTATTTCCCTGCGAACTAATTGACTCTAACAATCATGTAATGTTGCCTTTTGTGGTGAGTGATGATGAACTACTAAACATCTCAAACGCAATGCCTCCTCACCTTCTTCCGGCAAATGTTAACTCTGCAAACCCAACATCTTCACTCTTACAGACGAAGTCTTCCAGGGCTGTAACTTCGGCAAACTTAGGCTCTTGCACTTCTACTTCTGTTCCTAGCAGCCAGTCCAACCCGCCTCAGTCAAATTTTTTTTCAACAGACGCCGAGTCCTCAAATCACCATGAACGGCCGATAGTGCCAAAGGAATCTTCCTTTGACCTAACTCACAAGACCTCCAATCCTCTGGCCCGATCGACTGTAACGTCCAAGATGGTTTATCCGGGAACGAACCACAAACCTGAGGGCCCTGTACTAGGTAATAATAGTGGGTATGCATGTGAGGCGCCAGAGGTTTTAAGTGCGTCTCCGAGCGGTCCACACTGGCACCCCTCTGACTTGACCCCCCAAACAGCAACAGCAAAAACATCTGACCTGGATCCAAGCTCTCTTGCAAGAGTGCGTCGCCTAAAAAGAATTGCAGAGTTAAAATCCAAAACGCACTTTCCGCAAAAACCCGACGACCAGCATGCTAGTCACGCAAGTACACCTCACCGGCCGACTGAGTCTGTCTATGGCGATACTCACCTGCCAAATCTAACAAAAACTCTTTCACCAATTAAGGCAAAGTTCAACCTGAATTGCTCTTATGCGTCTTCGATCAAGGAACTACCTTTAGCAGGCAAAGTCAAATCTGTGAATATATCAATGGAAGCTTTATCACAAATTCACAATAATGTTTTAGCAGCATCAGCGGTAGCCTTAGCCCCGTTCACCAAATTATATGAAGCTCTACATGGACAATTAAGTGATCAAGGTGCGATTAATCAAAACTTGACGCAAAAAATAGAAAAAATTGACCACTTTACGAATTTTCTTCAAACAGAAATGGAAAAAAATGCTGATATTTCCACAAGATGGCAAGAGCGGTTAGGTGACCTGGCAGCTAGACACCATTGTCAAAACGACTCTCTATCAGAAGGTCTTCTAGAAGCACTGAAATGGATGAGAAAAAATGCAACCCAATATCCCCAAACGCTAGTCCCTCTAGTCCCGGCTTCAAGTTCTCCGGCAACTCAAAATGTGGACGTAGGATTACCAAACGCAACAACTCCGGACTCTAATGCTGCTGCATTAAATTCGAACGAGGTCCAGCCCCCTTCACCTCACACCTACTTCTTGTAACCTACAGCTGAGCATCTTAGCTCAGCTGAACGTATTAGTGGTCGTGACGAACAATTAAAAAATGCTCTTCGTCATACAAAAGACACAACTGAGAACCAAGAATTATCCTCTGGTTCAGTGATCTTTAAACCCACTTCATTTAACATCTTTACTGGCCCTGCCAAAACTCTAGATTTAACCAAAACTCATAAGAAAGGCTCAAAACCCGATGGGAAACCTCTAATTAAATCGGGTCCAAAAGAAGCATTACAAAAAAACAAACGAACGAATGTCAAATAATTCATAAGAACTTTGACGACCCCGAAAAAAACTAGTCTATTTGTACGTGACAATGTAAAACCTCACGATGATCTTACACAATCTCATGAGCTAGGACCTGCAACTGACCAAAAAAAAATCATGACCAAATTACCAACCAAACGCCGTCGCCTGAATACAGACTCTGATATCTCAAATATGTCCGGCGAAAACGGCTCTGTCGACTTATGCGATTTGTCTACGTACTCCATTAGAAGCGAAACTAATATTGACTCTTCTCCTGTAGTTTCGGCACCAATCGACAAAGGAAACCAGCAAGGAAGAAATCCCTCTTGAAAGAAAATGCGTCTAGACGTCACGTTAGAGATTCTATAAGGACGGTTCGGTCCACTTCCTTAAAGATCCAGTCTTCACCTGTTAGCTCAAAACTAGACCCGAAACAAACAATAAACCAAAGAATAAACGGTTCACACTCATACTCGCGAGTATCCGATAGACTAAGTGCCAAACCTGTAACAAGCTCATGGAAGCTTCGTCTCCAGAATATCAACTCTGACGGAAAAGAAGTAAACCTGAACAGAGCGAACGTCCTAAAACTATTCGCCTGTGTTCCCCAACTCAGATCAATAACTACAGACGACATCAAGATCGTAGAATATGCAACGAAAAAAACAACTGATCAAGTACTATTACACATCAAATCGTCTGCAGTAAAAAACATCCTACTGCAAGCAGTCGAAGAACTGCTAATATATGGATTCGATATAACCTTAGAACCCGACTTAAAAACTCAAAAAGAAGTTTCAACTAATTTACCAAATTCAGGAAACTTCGAAAGAGCAATCTGTCGCACATCCCTACG
Source organism: Ambystoma mexicanum (assembly GCF_040938575.1). Taxonomy (NCBI): domain Eukaryota; kingdom Metazoa; phylum Chordata; class Amphibia; order Caudata; family Ambystomatidae; genus Ambystoma; species Ambystoma mexicanum. The sequence goes on from NC_090923.1 coordinate 668,424,774, forward strand.
GAAGTCACTATCCCTCTCGCACAGATTACAAAATGATATGGATTACAAACCCACCATCAGAGGATTCAGACAGAAGACTCAGTCTATTCACAACAATCCTCAATAACCATGAACGACACGGACGAAGTTAAGGTGACTCTCCTGGAATACTTGCAGATTCTCTCATCTGTTTGATAATTTTACAGAACCGCTTGATGAGGTGTTCGCAATTTGCCTTCAGGAAACATGGCTGCGCGATGCTCCGAATCGTGACGGATTTACCACTCATCTGAATCCAGCCAAAAGAAATACTAAGGGAAATATAGTATTCAGGTTTAATCACTTTACTGAAAATTCAAAAATGGATGACTCCCCAGGACTCGGTTAACCCAAACCCGTTTTTTCAGGGTACGATCATTCGAATTGGGAAGGAAAACTCAGGAATTTCAAACTATCTCCTTATAATCAATTGCTACTGGAACCGGGCAATGATTTCCACCACAGAATTTATCGACTCAATAACAACTCTCATTGACGATGCTTTTCTTAAATACTGCAATCTATCGCTGTTAATATGTGGTGACTTGAACTGCAGCTGGTATCGATTTAACCATCACACGTTGGAAAACAATGCTATTCCTAAAGACGAAGTTATATTACGAGGTAAACTATGGACACAAGCACTTTCGTCACGAAACTGCAAGATGGTTAATGGCAACGCCAAAGGTGACCAACACTCCAAGACAACCTGGAAGCGACTTCTACTTAGAAACACTCTTGACTACACTTGGGTCTCTTGTAACCTATTTGAAAGAATTGTTTCACTAGAAGTAGTTCAAAAAGATGCAAGTGACCACGATTTGCTTCGTTTATGTATGGACTTCGATACCTTTGCTCATCCGAAGACCTACAAACTCCCACTGACAATAACTGCGGCCGGAAATCGGCTAAAAACCACTGGCTCGTCAATAGAGAAATTAACCCTCCATCTCGAAGCCTCAAATAACGTGGACTATGTTCCTTTGCTGTTTGCATGTTCACAACAACACGCCAACTCAAACACACAAGGTCCTACATCGAAAAATCTATATAGCTCAGAAATAGCAGCGGCCAAAAAACTGTTGAGGAAAGACCTTCGAATGTTAAGGAAAACACATGCTGATCCAAATGACATACGAAGAAGCGCAAAGGCACGACACCAGGAATATAGAAATTGGCTTAAATCCCATTCTGTCATAATAGAGCAAAACAGAGCTGAAATTATGTTAAAAATAATTATTACAAAGAACTCACGAGAAATTTGGACCATCCTAAATAAAGGAAACACAAGAACGAATCCATTCATCACGAATGCGATCTCAAGCTCTTCATGGGTGGATTACTTTACCAAAATTTACGAACGACCTTATCAAATCCCCCAAGTTCACTGTCTTCCTTCCACTAAAGTATGGGATATCATCTACTGACCTCGAAGCAGCAATTCAAAAATTAAAAAACTCAAGAGCAGCAGGACCTGACCAAATAACTAACATCATGTTAAAAAAACACAAGCACCAAAAATCTGTCTGTAACCAAAGTACTTAATCTGAGGTGTAAGGAATCTTTTGTTCTTCCTCTTCTTTTTGAACACTTCAAAGAACTCTAATGCCATATTATAGGTGTGACTCAAACATGCACTCTTAATGGGAACCTAACAGTTGAATCTCAGGATACTGTAATGTAAAGAAAGTTTGATCTTGTATTAAACTGAAGTTTTACAATAAAAAAAAAAATTAAAAAAAAAAAAATGCCTCTACTGCTTTCTTTAATGTTGCCTCTATCTTCCTCTTTCAGGTTGTTCTGTCCGGGAGGCGTGCAGATGCGAGGAAGCTGTTCTCAGTAGCTGCGAGTGTTTAAAGATGAAGACTGCAGGTAAGATGCTGCTTCTGATGATGTTCCTTTTGTCTCCTTGCAGGTTCTGCTTCTCCGAGGTTCGAGGGAATAGCTGGACACGGTGAGCGTCACGTTGCAAGCTGCAAAGTAACGCGAAGCGTGTTGTCTTGCTTGGGTGTGGTTTAAATAGCCCCAAATAAATAGTCCAAGTAAAGTACTCCCTAGGCTACCACACCCAAAACACTAGACAGCATAGCTTGGTTCTTAGGAACCAAGCTATGTGGATGCCTCCATGCTGGCTGACAATACAATAAAGTAGTTCCCAAGCACATTGTTGTTCATGGTGGTTTTGCCATAGACGCCAGGCCTGGCCCCATGAGGGCTTTTTAAGAGGATGCCAAGCTCTAGAGGCCCGAGTCCTGAATCCACCTGGCCAATGGGTTTGCCAGAGGGGGTTTTGGGCGAGGGTCGTGACAAGTGGCTAGGCGGACCGATTCAGTCCAGACTTCATGTAGGCGTGGGGTCAATAGGGCTACATGTTCCTGGTAAAATTCAGAGGTGAGGCCGTCCGGGCCGTGAGCCTTGCCTTTTGGTAGGGCTGAAATTACCTTGACTATCTCCTCGCGGGTGATGTGGGCGTCCAGCTGCTCTTTAGTGGAACGAGAGATATAGGTCATGGGGATTTGGTCAAGTAGGAGATTCATGTCTTGTGGGTGGTGCTCGCGCTGTGGACCGTAAAGGGCTGCGTAGAATGGAGGGCGCACAGCACAGCCGGCAGTCCAGGCGGGTCCGGTTGCGGAGCAGACGGCAGCCTCAGGTGCCTGAGGGCGAGGAGGGGCCGCCCAGCGCAGCAGCGGAGCTCCGGCGCACCGCACCCCAGACGGTCCGGTCCCCAGCATGGGAGGCGAGACTTCGCAGCAGATAGGGGCCGGGCCTGCGACGTCAGTATGCGGCCCGGCGGAGCACAGCAAGTGAGGCAGTCAGCAGAGGAAAAAGGAAAGCGGTCCCAATTTGGCCGTAGTGCTCCGTTTTCCTTCGATGACAGGTGTATTTGTAGCTCTGGATCCCATCTACATAAATCGATGGGTCCAGTCACTGGATTCTGTGAAGAACCGCTGATGATGGCGGATACGTAGCAGTTGGGCATGGAGCTCAAGGCTAGGCAGCCATCTTGCGGGCTACTCAACAGTGCCCCCCCATTTCAGTTTTTAAAGGGTGAAATAGCAGTGTATTAGACTTTCTTGAAATGCTGAGGACATTGATCAGACTGCTCAATCGCATGGTAGAAGGGAAGGATGAAAACCACCTTAGACTAAGGGGAAGACTGAAACCTACAAAGAAAATGCAGTTCACATTGTGTCATAAAGATCCTACATTTTAGTGATATCATGCTAAATGTTTCAGGAGCGTCAAGTAGAATGCCCAAATGCAAACTCATTACACAACCATGACTAACCACTGGATGTGCTCTGGACTCCAACCAAGAGCTGAAATCTGATGATTCGAAAGGGGTGTGTTCAACCATCGTACACATTTCTTAGACATTCACAACCCTCCAGAACCCCTTCAAGCAGGTTTCTACTCCTGTCACTCCACAGAAACTGCTTTCATGAATGTCTCCAAATTCCTCACTTCTGCTAAGCACTCCAACCTATCATCTATCCTAATTCTCCCTGACCTGTCCACTGACTTTGACGCTGTTGATCACTCTGATCTTCTTAATACTCTCTCTGCTGGAGATTCGCAACCAAGCCCTTGCATGTATTGACTCCTACCTGGCACCTTGCCAATTCTCTGTCTCCTGTAATACAACTCTCAACTCATTTCTTTAACTTTAGTTGTTCCAAAAGGCTCTGTTTTGGGTCCTCTCCTCTTTACACTCTACACCTCTGCTCTTGGGGCTGTAAGGGAGGCATGGGATACCAAGTATGACACTGATACACGAGTTAGAAGTTTTAAAACCTTTATTCTCTTTTTGGGGTTTGGAGAAACTACTGCTCTGCCCATTAGCTACGATGGGAGTAGACTCTACCATCAAATAATACAGAAAATACAGTCCTAGTCAGTCTATGCCAAATCAAAATGGCCTATACTAACAAAACCTAATGCTTTCCCTATCTCTTATACAAAAAGTGTGTAAAGTGGAATATGTATGCTAAGGAAAGTCAGTGTTATAACATAAAAACTCAATCTGGCTGAGTCAGCTCTCCTTCCCACGTTGGACAGCATGAGGTAAGGTGGCACCTGGAAACAGGATGACACACTCTGGCTCAGGTTCTCAAAACAAAGGAGGTTCAAAACGTGGATCAAGGCCTGCTTGGCCTTCCATGTTAAAGTCACTTATTCCAGCTTTCAAAAGTTCTTTCACATTTCAACAAAAGTTCACGCAGATCTCCCTCGGTCGTGCTTCGGTCTGCTCAAAACAAAAAGAGTTCACATAGGTCTCCCTCGGTCAGACTCGGACCTTTCAAGCAAAATGTACTTGATTCAACATAGATCCCCCTCAACCAGGCTCGGATCTCGCAATCACAGCACCTGCAGGGGTTTCCTTCCCCGAACTTTATTCACATTCATCCGGTGTTGCCTTCCCCTAACTTATCACACTTCCGGTCTCCTTCAGTCGGACTCAGACATTTCACGGATGTCAAAGACTTCCGAATGTGAGAGGCCTTTACTATAGACCTCTGCAAGACCACTTCGACTTTCTCTTCAACTCACATTCTTGCGTTATTTGCCCCAGTGTCTCTTGGTATTGGTAGTTCAGTATCATAAGCACAAATATTCATAGAAATCTTTCTCTTGAAGTAGTTAATTCAGTTTACTGCTTTACAACAAGATATCAAATATTTTGCTGAGACTTTCGAGTGGGCTATTTTCTGTTGCTGGACCACTCCACTACTCTGTATCACTGGCTTCACAGTTATCAGTAATGTAAAGTTCACCATAGGTCTGCCTTCCTTTACGTCTCATCAGCATGCACGCAGCCTTCAACCGTGAGGTATACTGGTGCAATTTCAATCTTTCCGTAACACACACTGGCCTTTCATGTAATTCGTTAACTGACCATCTGTGTGCATTCCTTTCTTGTCTTTGCAGCTTTAATTCATGAGTCAAGGTTAATACCACAGGCTTGGCCTCGCCTCCCCAACTCTGTCCTTCACCCGGGAGGGTCGCTGTCATCCTTGAAACACAATGCAGTCTTCTTGTCTGGGATTTGGCCTTCACCCCATATCTTTCATGGCCCTTCGGAGGCAACAACCTCCTGCAGGAATCGCCTGGTTTTCCCTACCCTTTTCACTTGTCCCTCAATCAGTCGTTTTGCTCCAGTGGGTTCACTTCGGCCCAGAAGATTTTCTCTTTCTCGTGTTCCACCTTGCTGAGAGTGTGTCTCTATGTTCCGCCTTTTATCCGTGTGGGGAGAGCTAATGGGTATCAGATCTATGTGATTAAAGTCAAGTGCCTGACTTTGCCTGACCCGATTAGCAGGACACGTCCAATGAGATACGTATGGGTTTGCCTCTGTACTCTCAGTCACCCTCTTCCTGGGTGGGGGAGTTGGGACATTGGAGAATCCTATAAATTAGAATTGGGCACGGGTACAGGAAAAGGGGGAATACCGCGTCTGACCATCCGTTACCTCACCTCCACTCCCCGAAGACCCCTCAACCAGGTGATCCTCCCGCACTGGTCTAGAACCAGGGTCTGGATCCAAAGGCGATGGCCGTGCCTTGGACACCTGAGAGTGAGATCCCAGAGGGACTAGCAGGTGAGACACCCTTTGGTTTCTCACTGGGCACTTATCTCCTGTTTTGGGTTCTCGTACCAAATGTTTGTGGATGACACCCACATGATCTTCTCCTTTCCTGAACTCTCCTCTGATCTCTCTCTCAAAATGTCCAACTGCCTCTAAATATTGGATGGCTTTGTACTCTCTGATGTTAGCCTCTACCAAAACAGAGGTTCTCTTTTTCCCTGCCAAATACTCTCTCTCAACTTCTCCCTAGCCTATCCAGTTCCCACCTGATACTCTCCCCTATTCCTCTTCGGCCAGAAACCTTGGCATAATCTATGACCCTTTTCACACCTTCTCTACTTTCATCCCCAAAACTGCAACGGCGGCTTGCCTCAACCGCCTCAATATTAGGAAAATCAGGCACCTCCTTCCTTTCAACACTGCCAAGAATTCCTTAACCACTCTTGTCTTCACTAAACTGGACTACTGTGCCAGCATCCTCTTTGGTCGCCCCAACTTTGCTTTCTGTCCTTTCAACAAGTCATTAACTTTACAACCAGGGCTCTCTTTGAACTCAAACACTTCACACCTACTTCCTCATGCTGTCACCAGGCTGGATGGCTGACGATGCAAAACAGGGCCACATTTAAATTTCTTCTCCTGGTTCACAAATCTAACCATGGTAAGGTACCACCATATATGTCCTCCTCTATCCACTTCACAATCCTTCTCGTAATCTTCGCACTGCCTCCTCAACTATCCTTGTGGCAACTCTTCCTCTCACTTCTGCTCTTTTTCTCTTCTTCTGCCACATGCATGGAATTGTCTTCCCCCGAACATCCGAGAAACTTACCACACTGATTGGTCCAAAACCAAACTGAAAGCCTAACTCCTTGCTTCCAGGTTGCCCTCTTAACCTTCCTCTCATCTACCTTCAAGCTACCATTTTTCCTCACCTCCAACCTGCCTCTATCCGTCACTTTCTTTGCCTCCACTCTGGCACTTCATCCATCATGGTCACATCCCTGGATTTAAAAATGTCTAATGTTGATTGTCCTTAATCTATCCATGTCCAACCATGTATTATCCATGGTTTATGTCCTATTTACTCCCCTCCACAACCTGGTCAGAATAAACTCACCCCATTGTAAGAAGCTCACTCCCCAATCACTTGTTTTCCTGCCTTGAGGCACTACCTCCACCTGAAAACCCAGAAGAATTTGCTTCAACATCTGGTATTAGCCTATTTGACCTAAACATTTGACCTAATGACCAAATTGACCTTTTTTAATGGACCAAATTGACCTTTTTTTGTATCTGATCCAAATTGACCTTTTTTGTTTTAACTCAAATAGGCTAATATCACTTACCTACTTAGCTGAACATGAGGTGCGGAGGTTGCAGGGGTGTCCCCGCTCCTCATGTTCATGTAAGTAGGTCAAAAGGGGTTGCGGGGGTGTTCCCTGCATCCTTAACAATGGAGCCAGGGGACACAAATAGAAATAATAATTTATGTGTGTAATATAATTGTACCCATTTATGTTTATGTGTTTGAAATTGTGTGCTGGAAAACTCTTTCATTATTTTCCTGCACACAATTTTAAACACATTAACATAAATAGTTGCAACAATACTGCGCAAAAATATGCAAAACGAAAGCTTGTTAAAACCATACAATGGTCCTCATTACGAGCCCGGCGGTAACCTGCCGGTTTTTCCGGCTCGGTTACTGCCTTTCTCGTATTACCATTCCGCTTTCGGAATTCCCGGAATTACCGGGGCATTACAACCCCGGTGACCCGGGAATTCCGGAGGCGGAATTCAGTAAAACCCCATTCCCAATGGGGACCATGGAAACACCGGCACCATCTTGTGATGGTGGCGTCGCTTGGGGGGGGGCCTGGTGGGGCCGGCCCCCCCCCTGTGAAGCCTGGGTGCCGGTGTTTCCACGTCCCCCTGCAAGCGGGCAGTGTTAAACCCGCCAGGTCAGACCTGGCGGGAATGACACCTCCACCTGCAAGACTCGAGATCACCCGGTATGGAAACAACGGTGGCGGCGGGTTTACCGCCACCGTTACTTCCATACCGGGTGACTTGCAATGAGGCCCAATATCCCTCACACAACAGCGATCACTTTCTCATCAGAAATAACTTTGTTGCCGTTTCAGAAGCAACTTTGTTTTCTTTGAAATCTTGCGAGATTCATTCTTTATGGCCTTTCCTCTAATGCCATCAGTATTTCCTGATTTAGGAACTCAAAGCGATTTAGCTTATTCCCTTCACCAACGCATATATAAATATGGACATGATTTAACAGTAAGAGTAATTTATATCCCTAATGTGAACGTGTGCTTTTACAGTGCAAGTCAGGATGTGCTCCTATTAATATAAACGTCGCAAATCGTACACTACGATCGGATCGGGTCTTCGTGCAATTTTCATTCCGTCAAATTGCCACCCACGATCAAATAGACCCAAACCTCAACATCCACAACAGCTCGCAAGGAAATTTAACACTTGAACCTTTCAAAATATTTCTCCAGTATCCAACGTCCTGCCAAAGCTGCTCTGCTCGACCAGTCCTCTTAAGCACTATGGCTGTTGCAGGCTGTGTCCCCTCAGAAAGTACAGATAGCTCTTTGGTGACAGGGTATTGGGAGAACAATACAGCTGTCTCGTCTTCAAGGGCTGTGTTACTCAAAACACAAACATAAAATGAGTCATCTAATGTGAAATTATGTATTCCTTCTCTAAACCTGCCTAATTATCTAAGTACTTCACTTGGCTACCTTAACATAAACCATGGTGGTTCCTCCCACCTGTAGACCAATTAGAGTTCTAAGGTTCCAAGAAACTAAGGGCATTCCCAAGAATGTACCTTTCATTTAGCACTGGCAAACATTTTTGATTAATTGTTGCATATTGCGGTATTGTCATCTTCTTACTAGGAGGAGTTTGAATGCAATTTATCATGCTTGTAGTACTGCCTTGATATTGTAAATGACCTACATATGTACTCTCCTTACTTCTACCTGGTCATACTAATTACATTAATCATCTAAAACTTCAGAGTCTTTCTTTGGTGTGACTTGCACTAGTGGAAAACTGCACTGTTTTACCATAGGATCACAGGATTTGTTGTTCTAATTCCTATTGGCAGCTTTATAGGTTTAACCTGAACCACATTTAGTTGATTGCTGTTTGCCATGCTTAATCTGAGGTAAGCGGTGAAACATCTGCATTTTTTATCGTTGAGTAAAACGATTATTTTACTTACCTAAAATTTAGATTTGGATCGATGAAATATATGTTTAGATGCAAACTTTGTTGACCTAGTCATCACTCATTGGCCCTCATTACGACCCTGGCGGAGTGGGTTACCGCCAGCGGTAATCGTGGCGGACCCGTCCGCCCTACTACGAGTTCCCGTAGCGCCATGGAGCCTTTCTCCGCCTGGTTTTACCGGGCGGAGAATTCCATGGCGCTAAGGGACCTCGTTGTTAATTACGCCACCGTACTTTACGGTGGCGTAATTAACGCCTTCCCCACTCCCATTATACCCTATGGGGCAAGAATGGGAATGGGGAAGGGCAAAATGGGGATTGGGGATTTACCGCTCCGCCAAGGTCGGCATGGGGTGGAAAATCCGCCAACCCCCATGGCGCTATCGGCAGCTTTCCGCCGTGCTCCGCGGTGCATTTAGCACCGCGAATTCCGCCAGGGTCGTAATGAGGGCCATTGTGATGAATGGCTGTTCATGCCTACAGTGGCGACCCACCCAACACCCAGCACCACAAACGGAATGACAATAGCCTGAGCAGCTTTGGATAGGTCTTTGGTATGGGGCAGGAGTACATCCTTCATTTGTTGATTCTGAAGCTTTGGATAGGTCTTTGGAATGGGGTAGGAGCACATCCTTTGGTGATTCTGCAGCTTGGATAGGTCTTTGGTATGGAGCAGCAGTACATCCTTCATTTGATGATCCTGCAGCTTTGGATAAGTCTTTGGTATGGTGCAGGAGTACATCCTTCATTTGGTGATTCTGTGGCTTTGGATAGGTCTTTGGTATGGGCTTTGAGCACATCCTTCATTTGGTGATTTTGCAACTTTGGATATGTCTTTGGAATGGGGCAGGAGTACATCCTTTATTTGGTGATTCTGCAGGTTTGGGCAGGTCTTTGGTATGGGCTTTGAGCACATCCTTCATTTGGTGTTTCTGCAGCTTTAGATAGGTCAGTGATATGGGGCAGGAGTGCATCCTTCATTTGGTGATTCTGCAGCTTTGGATAGGTCTTTGGTATGGGGTAGGAGCGCAATCTTCATTTGGTGATTCTGCAGCTTTGGCTAGGTCTTTGGTATGGGGTAGGAGCACATCCTTCATTTGAGGATTCTGCAGCATTGGATAGGTCTTTGGTATGGGATAGGAGCGCATTCTTCATTTGGTGATTCTGCAGCTTTGGATACGTCTTTGGTATGGGGTAGGAGCACATCCTTCATTTGAGGATTCTGTAGCTTTGGATAGGTCTTTGGTATGGGGTAGGAGCACATTCTTCATTTGGTGATTCTGCAGCTTTGGATAGGTCTTTGGTATGGTGTAGGAGCACATCCTTCATTTGGTGATTCTGAAGCTTTGGGTAGGTTTTTGGTATGGGGTAGGAGAATTTCTTCATTTGGTGATTCTGCAGCTTTTTATAGGTCCTTGCTATGGGGCTGGAGCACATCCTTCATTTGGTGATTCTGCTTAGTGTGTTTTCGCATTGATGGGTATTTATCTTGTCAGTACACCAGGAGGACGTGGTTCTCACGCAAGTCAAGCACCTGGCATCAACATTTTTGTGTGAAGACCAGTGTTTTGGCTAACGGACTCTGGATTTCTTTGTCTTCACAAGCCAGTGCCTGCAAAATCCAAATATTCATTGGAATACCTTGGAAATGTATACCTTGGAGTGTGGACTAGTGACAGGTATGTGGTCTAAGTTGGTAAGTTGTTAGCACTTACGGATTTGCGATGGTGGATCTAATGAAACATGTACTTAGTCTCACGTGAGGGACACACACCAGTAATAAGCACTTTCCAGGCATGCTTTAAATTTAGCTGTGGGTTGGTTGAGATGCATTTTTGGTGAATTGGTAGAAAGCCACTCGGAGTGGCGACTTTCGGGAACACTATTTTCAGCACGACAGCTGTATTCTCTGGTGAAGATAAATCCAGGTTGGTTGGGATTTCATTTCAAGATCGCAAAACATGGATTATTGATGATAAATATATTCAGAGTTGTGAATCATCTCCGCATTGGATAAATGAAATATGTTTAAGAAGCTAAATAGAAAGGAACTCTCCAAGTGGTGAAAATGTATGGCTTTGGAAAAAAACATAAAACCCAAAATGATATGGAAAGCTCTAGGTATATTGACTTTTCCGATTTTTGAAGAAAAGAATGTAGTACTTTTGGCCGAGTGGGAGCAAGGTCTACACACATGCTGATAAAGGAGGGAACAGAGTGATTTGGAACAGCAAATATTATGTTAAAGAAGTGAATCGTCAGTTACATGAGCACTCTTGCTACTTCATTTTTATCAAAGATTCTACTTTAGATTGCAATAACTTCCGTAAAATTAAGCCTGGACAGAGACGTCTTAAAAAATTACTCTCCAAAGATGAGCGTCATTTTTTTATGCATACAATTCCCTATTGTTGCCACGTTATACTTGTTACCTCACGTTCATAAATCTAATTAATACGTTTAATGATGCCCCATGGAGCAGGGGAAGATTTTCTTTTAGTGACAATGGATGTTACATCCTTCTATCAGCCGTTAATCACCATCTGAAATTTCAAACTGTGATCTCTTTTTGAAGAATCGATTTGTAAACTTTTTTGAACATACTCAGATGTTAATTGAGATGATCAACTTTGTTTTCAGGATACTATTTCCACTGTAATGACAATTATTTTCAACAGATCTGAAGAACCACGATGGGCACTAACTTTTTCCCTTTTATGCAAAGGTATTGATGGGGTACAACGGGGATCACTATGTAGTGAAATTACAGCCAATCAATGGAATTCTAACATCACAATGTGGCGTGGACAAACTGATGATCTATTTATCTTAGGGAAAAGTCATCCAATCAACAATTGGAGTTTTTTAAATTTATAACTAGCATGTCTTAGATGTATCATTCACCCTTTTTTGTAGTGAGCAAAATATTGAAGGTGTGGCTTTCAAAATGACTAGGAAGAAAGGGACTATCCATTCAACGATGTTTAGGAATGACACTGCTGGCAGTTCCATCCTTTACACGTTCCTCTGGGAACGCGAATGGCATCCCAAATCCAGAATTGCGAAGGGTCGGAAAATTGTTCGCAGGATAGTGAATAAATGAGCAAATGTAAAGACATGAAAGTCCACTTTAAATTGAGAGGTTGTAAACAGAGAATGCTGGATTCTGCTTACAAAAGAAAACTCCAGCAGTTTCAAGGAATGATCTACTGCTGCCTGGAGAGAAGAAGGGTACCAATGATGTGTTGAAATGTATCCCGCGTTTGGCACCCAATCCTCAAATATTATTGGAATTTTGAATAATCCTTGGCAGCTCTTAAGGAACGATCCAGGCGTTACTGATAGGATCGCAGAGAAACGGAGAATCTGTGTTCCAGATGAGGAAAACATCTGTGTGACATTTTAACCAACAGTTGGTTTTCATGATTTAGAAATCATGTCGCACATGGAGTATCGGTGGCATGGGGCTTCATTATAACTGTGTCGGTCCCGTAACAATGGTGCCGGTAAGCCTACCGGCACTGTTGTTACCAGACCGGCACAGTATAACTCTGCAGGCGGGTGCCATCCCGACCGCCAGGGCCAGACCTATCGGGCGGGACGGCACCCGCTCGCAGAGTTCTCACGGGAGCACCAGCACCATTCTTAATGGTGCTGGTGCTCCCGTGTCCCCATTCCCATGGAGTCCAATAGGACTCTATGAAAATGGGGACTAACAAAATTACCAGGACTTACTTCCAGGCCACCAGACTTGGAATAGCCCAGTGGCACTGGGAAGTCAGGCGCCAGTAATTCATTACGGGTCCGGCGGCTATTACCGGCACAGCTACCACTGGACCCGTCTTGAAGGCAACCTCGTTTGAGGTCAGAGGTGTAAGGTGGGTTCAATAAATGAAACATCCTATTATCTGCAATACATACTTCATAGTTCATGGCCTTATTTGCCCCTGTGCTAACGAGTATAAAGGGAGCATCACCAGGAAGACAACATTGATTGAATAACCCGTATGATATGTCATAACAATGTGTCATCGCTTCTAAATTGACCAACAATGGTTGCTCAACAAGTTTCGTAAAGCACCATGCAGGGCGTCTGTGCAGAAGTCTACAGAACAGGCTGCCAGACGAAAATATTGGGACGACGTGTCTTAGATGTGCTGTGTAAGTGATTGTGAAATCTCAGCCATGCAGCTGCGCACCCGAGGATTAGCAATCAGGCCCGCTGGTTACTCACAGTGCCTAAGGCTCTGTGTCACGGCGATGCCTTGATTTTCGACATTCCAACTCACAGAGCCATGTCTTGGCAACAGTGGCAAGAATGCCAGTGGTTTTTGCATCAGTGTAAATGTGATCTTTTAAATCATCAGTTCTATTTTCTAAAACTGGCAGAACACCCCATGTACCTTTTTTCGTTTTGGCTATTAGGTGGTGCTGAAAATGCTGCTTATAAGCCAAAATTGATGGAACGGGAAGCAAAGATAGGAGAGAGGTGGGATGTGCGGGAGCACACAGTCTGTGGATGGTGCTTGCTTTTTTACGCACCCATTGATCACCTACTGCCATAATAATTTCTCAGGCACTATAATAATAGTGCCTATGACCATTCCGACGTATTATCAACCCCATCCTTCCTAAAGCTCCACGACCCCCTGTGATCCTTAGGAGCTAGATGTTTGCTTTTAAGGGCTTGTGTGTTATTTCTAACCAGTCTTCTGAAAGGTAATAGATTAATTGTAGCTGTAAACCAACTCCTGGTGTGATAGAAATGTCTTATCCAAGTGTGCTTCAAGCCTCTTGATTTATAAGCGATGTGTGTGTCTTTGCATCTGTTCTTCGCATTGAGTTTCTGTTAAAACCAAGCACTGGCAACGCCAACAGTTTTGGCTCTTGCATTGGCATTAGATGGGAATTCTCCATACACTGACATAATATGCCCTTATACAAATCCCATTTTCAAGTTGTTGCTACATTATGCCAAGTAGTACCATTATGGGTCTGAATGGAAAATTCCTATCTAAGGCCTACACAAAAGCCAAAACGTTTGGTTTGTAAATGCTTGTTTATTTTTGTTTATCTATTTTCCCTTTGCTCTGTTTCAGTTTATTTATTTATTGGGTTACAAAAGAATACTTTAAAAAGTTGCCTTTGTACCGATGCAAAGACATACTGGGCCTCATTACAAGTTTGGCGGTAGCCTGGCCGGTAAAACTGGGGCTCAATAGGAATGGGGAGGTCGGATGCACCAGCACCATTCATGAAAGGTGCAGGTGCATCAGTCGAGTTGTGCTCGCGGGTGCCGGTCTGCTCGCCAGGTCACACCTGGTGGGCAGAAAGGCACCCGCGAACACAACTCGTAGTTTGTCGGTCCAGTAGCAATGGTGCCAGTATCTCACTGGCATCGTTACTACCGGACCGGCAAACTTGTAATGAGGCCCACTGTCAGTCTTGCACCAATGTAACAACATGACACCCACGTGGCATTACACACACCATGCTGTTGAGTTTTGTTTTAAGACCACTAGTATGTACTGCACTTTCACCTGTTTAGGCTAAAGCCCTGCGAGGACAGAACTCCCTGATAGTGGTTAGGAGGTTCCTCATATAGCTTTATACAGCATCAGTAGGGGATTTACGGGACATTATGGGTCTGCAACCAGCAAGGGTTTTTAACCAGGTTAAGGACCATAATGGCTGTGGCAGGTCTTTAAAGCTATTGGAGCATTCCACCACCCAAGCACGGTAGAATGTTCTGTTTGAAGCAAGGAAAGACAAAGGAGAAACATTGAAATGTTGAGACAGAAAACATGTACTAGCCACTGTTTCCTTCTCCATCTCACACTCTGTTGCCTTTATAGGAACTGCCAACATGCCTATGTTCTAATTAAGCATTATTTACTGCATCCCTTGGCAATACTTTAGCAATAATCCTGTGTTCTGTGGGCTACACCGGCAGGTAACGGCCTGGGGTCTAAGTTACAGGCCTGAGCGAGGCAAACCCTTGAGGTGCTAATAGCAATACAAATTTAAAGAAACACCAGCACGGCTTCGTTTGCAGCTGCGGCTGAGGAAAGTCAGGCAGGGTTGCCATGTTGATGGAAGGCAGTGCTCTGCTCGTAGGCCCTCTTCTATGGTCATGGCACTGAAGCAGGAAGCTGTGTGGCTCGGGCGCAGGAGCCCCTGAGGTAAGGAGTGTTGGATTCGGGGAAGAGGGGTTTGGAGGGGCTGGATTGATGTGGAAAGCAGGCGGAGAGGAAAAACTGCAATACCGGTGGAAACCAGGTGCACGGAGCACTCTGGTTGCTCCAAACCCGGGCTTGCATCAGTAGATTCAGCCCGGCTTTGGAGCAACCTGATTGGCTCATGCACCTGCTCGATACCAGCACCATCCCTCAGCACCCTCCCCCCACTGTACTGCCCTTGCAGGCCCCTGATTGGTGGCTCTGCATGCCATTCTGGGAGTGGCCTGCACCAGCACTTAGCGTGAGGTTCTCCTCATGACTCCCCTTAGCACTTCCCTCCTGGGCCCTCCATCAGCACGTGCCAACACTCCTCTTCTCTCCTCCTCCTCCCTGTCTCCTGCACTTCTCCTCAATGCACTTGCATGTCCGAATGCCACAAGGCATAGTAGGACCATGACTGCATTTTACTGTTTTTTTGCCATTGTTATAATTTCTTCTGTTCCCTTCCCATTTGCCCTTGTAGCGCTTTGAAACACAGTTCTATGGATGAAGCTCCTAACAAATGCTCAATAAACTAAACTAAACCTATTCTACTTGCGTGTTTGTCACTGAAGAGTGTAATATTCATATACTTCATTCTGATCCTGCTCTGTGCCCCTTCTCCTTGCTACCCTCTCCTCCAAGTCATATTGAGGGAGGTACCCTGGATCTAATCTTTACTTCACCTGACATGTCTACCTTATCTTCTATTCAAGCTTAAATTATTCCTTTGACTGACCTTTTTTTATTCTATTCATCATTCTCCTTGCCAGCCAATGCTTCTATCTCACGTCCATGTGCTTTTGCTATGTTTTCTCGACATGATCGTCGTACTCTCAAACCTTCTGTTTTCATTGATCCTATTTCTTCTAAACTCCCGTATTTTCTTTTCTTTATGGTTTTTCATCTAGCACAGACTCCATTCTTCACGATTTCAACTCTGCTGCTCTTTCTTCTCTTGAGACACTCTGTCCTCTGTTACTCCGAAGGGCAAACCTCCTCGACGTTGCTTATCCACTTCTCAGAAACAACTGAGAGCCATCCTTTGTAGGGCTGAAATTAAATGGCAGAAACACAGTGATGAAGCAAACTCCCAAGCTCATTCTTCACTTCATCATGAATTTCCATTGTCCTTGACTCCGGCTAAATCAAATTATTATTATTATTATTTTTTTTTAATTTAAAGTGCATTAGCCACAATTGGACTTTTAACACATTTCACAGACAAAATATTACATAAACAATAAGAACAAACCTTTACAGTTTTTAGGTACATATATCTCATAATAGAAAAATTAAAAAAAAATCAAGATAAAATTATTTTCATTTGCCTATCCAATCACAATCTTCCTTGCCTAGATTATTCTATTTTATTTTCTACTCTAAATTCTTGGCTCCACCTGTTTCAAATCCCTCACCACTCCCTTCACACGACACCAATGATTTTGCACACTTTTTACTATCTAAAGTACAGGATTTTAGATCCTCATTAAATCATTCTGCAGTATCCCCTTTTCATAGTGCTTCTGTGCTTATGTACTGTAATAATTAATTTCTTCTTTTGACCCTGTCTCAGATAGTGATGTCCTATACATTATTACTCCCTCTCATCCAACCTCTGCTCCATCTGATCTGCTTCCAGCTCCCTTGATTATAGTTAGTATCCCTTCATTTGTTTCTTTTCTCACCATTATTTTCAATCTCTCCTTTTCATCTGGCTCTTTTCCAGTTCACTTTAAAACTGCTACTGTTATTCCCTTGTTAAAGAAACCTTCACTAGACATTACTGAGTTGGCAAACCTTTGTCCTATCTCACTTCTGTCTATCAAAGATTCTGCCACATTTTTCCCATTCTCAGCGTACTTCTTTTTGGTGTCGGAAGCTGCTGTTCTCTTTTTTCCTGCCCGTCTTGACAGTGCGGCTTGACACTCTACACTCTACACTCTACGCATTAGACGTCACGTTAGATGCCATTCGGGCCTTTCCTCTAAGAATTTTTGTGCTGGATACGGGCTCAGTACGGCAGCGGCAGGATCAGGCTTCGTTTCGTTTCTTTCTTGGACCCGACTCCCCCGGCTCCTGACTCGGCTCCTGACTCCCTGACTCCCGATTCCCAACTCCCAACGGCGTGAGGGGTCCTGGTGACAAGTGGAGCGGTGCGGAGCGGAGTCGTGGTGCCACCTGTCTGAAGCCAGAAGCCAGAAGTCTGAAGTCTGTGCGTACACTTGAGCCGTTTGCCGTGTGCCTGTGCTTCAAGGTAAGCAGAACTCAAAAAAGTGAGAGCAGAAGCGAGTACGTGCCTGCTTGTGAGTACGTGCCTGCCTGTTGTTTGCTTAGTTAATGACGTGGTCTAGATATAGGCACTGGGCAATCATGTTGGTTTAGGAAGTTAATGAACGACCTCCACTCTACTAAATATCTAGGAATCTCACCCTTCTGAGCAGTCTCAATTCTACACATGGCCACCACAAACCAGATCTTCGCCCACAACTATGTTATGTCGGGCGCATTCTGGGCCTTCCAATTGCGAGCCACCACCACCCGAGCTGATACCAAAAGATGAGTTGTCAATTTAGAGGAAGCTGCCCCCACTTTATATTGTCCCTCCTGGTCTTCAATCCCCAATAGTACAACCATTGGCTCCGTTGGTAGGCGCAATCCACTGATTATTTTGATTTACGCTAACACTTCTTTCCAATAAGGTTGAAAACGGGTGCATGACCACCAGATATGAAACAGTGTGCCTTGAGTGTGAGCACATCTCCGGCAGTTAGAGGGTAATACCGGGTTCATCCTACGAAGTCGCTCTGGGGTAAGATACCATCTGTACACATCTGGAAGACGTTCTCACTGTCGTCCATATATTATATCAGGCCCGCTCAATAATTGGGGAGATCATTTCTTCCACCCGCTCCTCCATATATGAGAATGTGGAGGCTTAAATCCATTACCATTTAGGACTTTTGATAGTGAGGAAACCTTATGTGTATGGGGTAACTCCCAGAAACAAGTCTTCAAATTGTGTGGTATGCCACCCTGCCTTTCTCTCGCGACTTTAACATTACATGTCCAATGCCTGAGCTCACTATAGCCATATCTGTCAGTGTCACCCACCAGGAACATCTGTTTACATTTGTCAAAAGTCAACGGCTGCCCTCCTTCAAATAGTTGACCTAATCTCTCTAACCCCCTTCCACCCATTATCTAAATCTTCTGGTTTGTCTCCCTGGAAGGAATTCCCACGTGTTCCATATTCGTGTAAGAGGGGATGGAAAGGTTGTCCCTGAGTATCGACGTGCTGCTGTATCCCAGTATTCAAATGTCGCCCTCGTAGATTGGAGTACACAAGTTCCCCTCTTTCTTATTTTGGGCGAGCATCAACACCAATCGCATAAAGAGATTCCCTGCGCAAAAAAGCGCACACCTTATTTTGTGGTATTTCAAACACAGGGCAAGACAATGGGCCTCATTACACGGACGGCGGTAAGGGTTAACGGTCACCGTTAATGGCAACGGTGACCGTTAACCCTTACCGCCGTACTACGAGGTCCCTTTGCGGGTTGGAGGATTTAACGCCTGCTTCTTGCAGGCGTTAAAATCCAACCCGCTAAGGGACCTCGGAGCTAATTACGGCACCGCAAAATTGCGGTGCCACAATTAGCGCCTTCCCCAATTCCATAGAGCCCTATGGGGCAGAAATGGGAATGGGGAAGGGCAATGGCGGAAAGGGGATTTACCGCCCCTCCAACCTTGGAATGGGGCGGTAAATCCCCTTTCCGCCAAGGCGGTGCCGGTATTTTACCGGCATGAGCCATGGCGCTAATAGCGCCATGGCTCACCGCCTACCGTGTAATGAGGCCCTCCCCTTGTAGGCTTGCTTTCTGTCTGCAGAACATTATAATGGGAGCAATTAGAGGCTGATTGTTCAGACGCAAGTGAGGGTCCCATTGGGGAGGGACTATTGTCCCTTAACAGGCACGAATTGTGGAAAAGAAATAGGAAAAATGCATAACACTGCATGCTGCGCTAAAAGGTAAGTACTATCAAACTACCTCATACAATGCCTTTCCCTGCACTGTATGGGCCTCATTACGAGAATTGCGGAATGGGTTAATGGGCGCCGCTAATGGTGACGGCCCTGTTAACACCATTCCGCAATATTACGAGGTCCCCTTGCGAGACCCGGTAAGGACGCCTGGTAAAACCAGGCGTCCTTACCGGGTCCAGCGAGTGGACCAGGGAGCTAACATCGGGCCGGCCGTAATCGGCCCGTTGTTAGCTCCCGCTCCCAAACTCGGAATGGCCCGGTAATTCCCCATTCAGGGAACCCGGACACGGTTTTGGAGGCAGCCATGCCCTTAATAAGGGCACGGCTACCGCCAAACCAGTAATGAGGCCCTATGTCTTTAAAACTCAATAATACAGTTTTAAAATCCAAGAGACATTTGTTGGAGCTCACATTGTTGCATGTTGCTACTATTGTTTTCCATTCAAGATTCAAAATAACGCAATAAACAGGTACCCGATTCATGGAATTTTTTGCACCGTTCCAAATGACTTTACACTGCTGAAAAGTGACTTTGCACTGCAGACACAAACTCCGATTCATGGAACTGGGCAAATTGTATTTTTGCAGTGCAAAGTCAGGCCAGAGATTGTTTTGTACTGCAAAAATGACTGCACTGCAAAAAAACACTTTGCACAGTTCCATGAATCAGGGTTTGTGTTGGAAGTGCAAAGTCACTTTTCAGCAGTACAAAGTCACTTTGAACCGTGTAAAATAATTCCATGAATCGGACCCTTATAAATATTAGCTCGACAGGTTTCCATAAAAAGCGATATATTTTCAAGTGAGCTTGTTATGTGACGTGTGCACTATTCAAGTCCTCTCTATAAATACAATTATTTAAGATCTTGAAAGCCAAACCTTCATATCTATTTATACGATCTAAAATGATGTGGTAAAGTGCTCACGTCGCTGTCTCGGACCAATTCCAGGTTTCTCTCTGCAACCCATGTGTGTAAACCTAATCTCACTGCCGAAATTGGGAGTGTCTGGAAGTGAGTCAGTTGGCAGCTCTTGTTATTTTAAAGTCTCATGAGCGGTTTAATAGACTGAGTTGCTTCATATAAAATATTTCACCAATCATCAAGATATTTGTTTCTTGGTTTACTTATTGAAACTCTTTCAATGTTACTACCCATGATGCCCTCGGGTATCAAAGGCAGGTGGCTCTCCTTGTAATATAATTTTCTGTAGTATTACTTTTGATGATGTTAAAACGGTTCCATGTGATTTTATCGAACATTTTTATAACTAAAACCTTTTCACCAAAACAAAAACTGTGAAAAATACTGATTTTGTTATTTATTATTATTTGAGGGGAACCCCTCCATGCCGCCGTTTCCCCCGTTTCCTTAGGTGTAAACCCCGCCCAAGCCCCTCCTCACACGTTTTAATCCCTTACCCCACCCCATATATATTTTTTTTTAAATGAGCTATTTTGGTTTTATTGAAATTGATTTTCTTTATTATCTATTCGATAATATCACTGGATACCGTCAATGCATATGCAGCTTAGCGGGTCTGTGTGTCTTTTGCGGCACAGGCCTTTGGAAATCCTAGGACTCAGGCTCTATAGGGCAAATACACAAAACCCTAGGGTGGCACCATTGTTTTGTTCAAAGTGGGCCACTTCTCTTGCCCATGTGGGCCAGTTTGATAAGTTACTTCACTAAATAAATATTCTTTGAAATATATAGTTTGCATCACATTTTATTGAAAACCTGCCACTTGCGTACTACTCAAACGGTCTGTCACACAAGCAATGGATTGCCATTTGCAATGCTGGGACACTTATTCATTGGTGACGAGACAATTTTATTCCCCAGTCCAACCCTTCTAGGACTACACATGGAGAGAAATCTAACAGGCAGTTACCATGTATACATTACACTCCAATAGTTTTATTTTTTTTCTGTGTCTGTGTTAAGAATGCCATTGCATTTTATGTTACCAAGAAAGTGTATCCGCAGGAAAGATGGCCACGAAGGATGGCATACAGAGTCGTACCGCAGACTTCTTCTGATGAACCTCCGCACTCTCCTGCAAAGCCATTTTGTAAAGTGGGCCAACCTACTGCCCAGCAGTCACACACTTGTTGCTGGGATGAGACTGACAATAGAGAGGAGAGCAGCATCCACGAACAGATGGGGTAGGGTCTCTGTCTGAATGACATGGCCAGGCTGGTTGATGCAGGGGGTGTCGGAGCCCTGATATTATTAGATCTATCAGCGGCCTTCGACACGGTTGACCATGTCACCCTACTATCCCTCCTGCTCCAAGTCAGTTTATCCGGTCATGTTCTAGCATGGTTCTCTTCTTAAAGACAGATCTCAGCTTCTGCTCGCTCCTTTTCTTTCAAAATCGGCCTGTCTATCTTATATCTGGGCCTTAGTGTGCCTTATCCGCTCCTTCGGCATCAAGTGTTATTCGTATGCCAACGACACCCAGATCCTGATCCGGCTTGATCTTGATCGGGCTGAGGTGTTGTCATGCTTTCATCAGTGCCTGACAGCCATGGGGGAGTGGATGGGCCTAAATTGGATAAAGTTGAACGGTGACAAAACTGAGGTGCTGGTGGTGGGCTCCCCTCCCGATCCTTCACTCTGGATCTCAACCTTCTGGGCGTCTTCTCTGGGTTCTCTTCCTGTTCCTACGGCGAAGGTAACGAGTCTGGGAATTATCATGACTGCCACCTTATCAATGGTAGCCCAGGTATCATCTGTCTGTCAGACTGGGTTCTTTCACTTGTAAATCCTGAGACAAGTCTTCCATCTCATACCATATCCTTTGCGGCCACTGGTTGTAACTGCAATGATATCCAGTCGGCTGGACTATTGTAATTCTCTTTATCTTGCACATCCCAAAGGGCTGATCCTTCGTCTGTAGCACCTTCACAACTTTGCTGCCCGGGTGGCGACTGGATCACCTTATGGTGCCCATATCTCTCTGTTTCTGCTCTGTCTGCACATGTAACTGGTGGCCCAACGTATCGAATTTAAGGCATTGTGCATCGTGCACTGCATGGACAGGGGGTGGAATATCTGCATTCTAAATGTTCCCGCTACCTTCCCAGGTGCTCTTTGAGATCAGAGTCACCTGGCTTGCTTTTTGTTCCATCATTTCTCCGTGCTCGGCTTGGTGGACATGCCTTCTCTATCGCAGCAGCACACCTGTGGAACAAGTTGCATGCTGAATTGAAACATACTTACAACCATTTGGCCTTTAGGAAGGCTTTAAAAACACATCAATTCTAATTATGATGGTTGCTTAGTTGATGGCTGTATCCTGGGGCCTCTTTCTCCTCTCCAGTGACATGATGCCTTTGGGCGACCGCACGCTATACAAGAAGCCCTAACATAGCAGGGTGAGCAGATTAAAAAAAAGGGAAAGGCCATAGATATAGAGGTAGGACTACAGTAAAACACAAACAGGACTCTGATAAAACAGTAGTCCTACTTCTATGGTGCAGGTTTGTTGCGGGAGAGGGGGGTGGGAGGGTTCGAGGCACACTTCTCTCATTGGAAGAGAGTGACCAGGGTGGAAGGGGGAGGAAATGACAGGGCGGGGAAAATCCTTCACACATAGGAAGAGTTGCGCCGGGCCCACGATTTCAGGATTTAGGATTCAGATGCTGCAAAAACTGGGACCGCAGCCACTCACCCATCATATCCCGGGACGGGGATCATTACATTTAAAAAGTTTCAGGACCCCGGGACGGGGGTGGGGGGAATTTCCTCAGGCTATCCCGGGAAAACTGGGTCGCCTGGTCTCCCTAAAATGGGGTTACCTGCAATCAGGAACGAGACAGGACTCGTGAGAGGCATGCAGCTGAATGACTCCAACTGAGGCGGCATCGTCAAGGTGACCGGAGTCGCAGGGCCAACCTTAGGGCAGGGCCGCGTGGGTCACCTGCCCGGGGCACCTTTAACCCCCCGCCACACCAGTGATGAACGCCCTGCGCTGGTGCCGGAGTTAAAAGAAGGTATGGCACCCCCCCCGGCCTTTATCAGGGATCGCTGCCACCACTAAGGCCGGCACTAAGTGGAGGTGAAGGGGCGACGCTCCTCCATCTTTGGCATGAGGGGCTGGGAGAGCAGCTGCCCCCCAGAGCTTGAGACCAACTTAAACACTGGATTTTCTCTCTGCCTGGTTTGGCGAGCTGAGGAGCAGCCGGTGGTGGGAGTCAGCTTGCCTGGGCACTGAATGGTTTGATTATAAAGTTTGACAAGAGTTTCGTCACTGTCTGGAAGAAAAGATTAAATGTAATCCAAAGATGATTTGCTTTGGGGAGCAGTCTGAGTACACAAGCAGTGGTGTACTGACTACGGTGGAGCAGAGAGGATGAGGGTAGTGGCAGAATTAAGGCAAAGGGACCCATGGGCAAAAATGACTAAGGGCCCCAGGTGGGCGGGTCATGGAGGCTGAGCCTAGAGTTGGCAGAGTTGCACAATGATGAACTTTAGGGACAAATGCTTCATTTTTTTTAAAGTTGTGTTTTTTAAATTTTCTGCGTTTGGTGGGTCTGACTCTGGCTAGAGACATCTGGGACTCCACGCCAGGTTTTGCTACCAATGGTGGTAATATTGAATGATCAAGACTAGCTAATGTTGGACATTTATCTATTTTCTGCATTTATTTCAGTGCACAAACCCCTGAGGTATCCAGGTGCTAGTTACAGAAAGTGCATAGTACATATAGCAAAGTGCAGGAGCATATTTGTTACAGACTGGTGAGCCACACCTCATGATACAGGGGGCTACTTCAGGTATGCAAGATGACATGAGTGACAGAGCAACACAGCAAAGAAAGGTAGTTACAGTTAAGTACAGGATCAGCATTAGTCTTTTTTTTTAAACATGTTTTTATTAAGAGAGCAGGACTACAACATCACGATATATATATGTATCAAAATGTAGTACAGAATTCTTACATCATTCACAGATAACAGGGCATTGGGTGAAAAAGAAGCCAATATAAAAATAGTACACAATACACATCAGGGTGAAGGTATAGGCGTTACATCAGAGTCTGAGGCCATATCACACAGGTAGAGGGGCAGCAACGTCCAAATGTCCTAGGGGCGACAGGATGACGGGACCGATAACACAAAGAGTTCCTCATCATCATTCACCATACATAGGTCTTTTAGGAAAGTTGCCCTAGTAGGGGCAGCAGAAGACTTCCAACATTTTAGAATACAGCGCTTGGCAACAATGCATGAAATATTAAACAATCGTCTCTTGGTTTCCTTCACCTTGCCAATGTTGCCCAGTAAATATTTAAAAGGGGACATAGTCGCCGGAATCGACGTAATATTCTCAAGAAGCTCTGCGACCTCTCCCCAAAACACCATAATCACTGGGCACGCCCAATACATATGATAGGGCCCGCATCGGGGGCGTCGCACTTGGGGCAAACACCTGTGCAATTGTCAACAAATTTAGCCAGCCTGGCAGGGGAATAATGAAGTTGATTTAAGACTTTAAACTGAATTAGTCGGAGCCCAGAATTCATAGAGACGGATCGAGTTAGTTGGCAGTAGCGGGCCCCAAGCGGACCTCGTCTATCTGGGTGCCCACATCACGTTCCCAAACCTCTCTCATTGTATTACGTGAAGGGGTGTGGGTTTGCACTAAAGAATACAGCATGGAGACCCCCTTGCCATGGGGCTGTTTGTAGACACCATTGCCCTGATGCATTCATGTGTCTGGGGCTGTAGCAGAAATGTTGGCCATCTTGCCGAGAATGCAGCCCTCTTTCGGTAGTACTGAAGGCGTTTAAGCTGTCCCCCTCCCACCGCTCCAATAAAATCTTTGAGGTTACAGAACTCGCCATCAGGGAACATGTCCCGCAATGTGAAAAGCCTATCAGGATCCCAGGATTGCTGGAGGGTCCGATCAAACATAGGGAAGATACTAGAGAAGTTCCAGAGGGGGACTTCTGGGTCGTATGGGGTCTCCAGTCCTATTCTCTTATAGATTCTGGCCCACGCATGAGCGGTCGTGTATACCGGATCAAATGGGCAGATGTCTCCGTATCTAGGGACAAGAAGGACTGATCGTATGTCGTTGGGGTGGACCGAGTGCCTTTCAATTGATATGTGTGGGGCCGTGTCCCCAGGGTCGAACCAGTGTTTCGCAAATTGAGCCTGTGTACATAAGTAATATAGTTCAAAGTCTGGTGCAGCAATGCCACCCTGCGCAAAAGGTTCAACCATGTTATCCCAGCTCATCCTGGCTGTCTTCCGTGTTCCAGATAAACAAGGAGGCGAGTGATTTGAGTCTCGAGAAAAAGGGCCTACCGGGCCAAATTGGGATATTATTAAAGTAATAAAGGAGTTTGGGGAGGACCACCATCTTAAGTAACGCAACTCTACCATAGAGGGATAGTGGAAGGTTCGCCCATAGCTGGAATTTGGTCGAAAGGGTTGACAACGATTCCCCATGATTGTGCGTATACAACAATTGTTTGTCTTTGTCAACCATGACCCCCAGGTACCTTACCTTAGAAGGAGCGGGCCTGAACCCTTCTATTTCATTTAGGTCTACCGTACTGTTGGTAAGGGGAAATATTTCAGATTTTGGTACATTGATTCTGTATCCGGAGTATTCTGAAAACTCATGTATGTCTAACATAATGTGTTGTGCATTTTCTATTGGGTCCCGAACATACAGCAGGGTGTCGTCTGCATATAACGATATGATCTGCAGGGGCCAGTCATTCTAAGCCCTCTGTGTGAGTGGTTCTGACGTATGAATTCCGCCATAGGTTCAATGGGAAGTGCGAAAAGTATGGGTGAAAAGGGACATCCCTGTCTGGTTCCCCTATATAGGCGGAATGATGGGGAGAGAGTAGTGTTGGGTAAGACCTTAGCGGTCGGCTGTGTATATAGTAGCCGTACGCAGTTAACATAGTACTGGCCGAGACCAAACCTCTCCAGCACCAAGAAGAGATATGACCAGGAGACGGAATCGAAAGCCTTCTCGGCATCTTGTGCGACCACGGCTGCCTTGGCATCTGGATCTATCTGTGCCATTACATTGAATAGGTGTCTCAGATTAAGGGCCGTGGATTGGGCCGGTATGAAGCCCACCTGGTCGGGGTGGACAAGGATCGACATGTATGGCAAGAGTCTAGTGGCCAATACCTTTGCGAACATTTTTGCATCGGTGTTGATCAAGGACAACGGCCTATAGGATGCCATGTTGTGCGCCGGCCTCTGGGGTTTCAGCAGGACAGTAATGATTGCTTCACGCATCGATTCCAGGAGGACCCCAAGGCTCATTGCCTCTTCCCACACTTTTAACAGTAGTGGGGCTAGTTCGCTACAGAACTCTTTATATAATTCCGCAGGCAAGCCATCAGAACCAGGGGAACGGTCACTCGATAATGATTTAATGGCTTCTATAATCTCCTCCACAGTAATTGGTCTGTCTAAGACACTGTGAGTCTTAGAAGTGAATGTAGGAAGGTCCAGATTGTCTAGGTAACGGAACGTGTCCTCTTTGTTCTTTTTATCGTGGTTGGAGTAGAGAGAGGAGTAGAACTCAGTAAAAGCGCAGTTAATGTCTTGGTCTCTATTAACCATTACCCCGGCCAGAGTTTGTATACTCGGGATCGGGTTATGTTGCCTATTGGTTTTGAGCATATTGGCCAGGAATTTTCCGGCCTTATTACTCTCTCCATAACATCGGGCTTTGGCCGGTGCAGCCATGTAAACGACTTCTCTATGGGTTAGCTTGTGGAACTCTGCAAGAGTGGTATGAAATTGCAATAGGGTTTCCTTATCTTGTGTGACGCTGTTTTCAATTTGTAACAAGTCTATTTTAGCCTCAGTTATGCCAAGATTTACCCAGGATATCGCCCCGAACCCAGGCCTTAAATGAATCCCAGAGGGTAGCATAGGTGGTGACCGAGCCCTCGTTTAGTTCTAGAAATTCCGCAATCTCTGTATGTAGTGATTCACAGATATTGGGGTCTCTTAGGATTGCAGGGGGCATTCTCCATCTCCTCGCCGGGGGGGGAGACATCACAAAGGTTGATGAGCGTCACCGGCGAATGGTCAGAGAGGGTTCGGGGTGTATCACAGCTAGAGACCGCTCCGGCTAGGGATTGCCTAATAATCCAGTAGTCAATGCGCGAATGGGAATCGTGCACTGACGACTAGAAAGTATATTTCCGCTCGTTTGGATGTAATGCACGCCATGTGTCTACCATGCCCATTTGTGCCATTAATTGTTTAACAACCAGTGTGGCTCTAGAGGGGGTTCTAGGGGTGGTAGAGGACCGATCTAGCGATTGATCAAGTATCATGTTGAAGTCACCACCCCAAAGCATTTGTGTCTCCCCAGATGCAGAAAGCATATCCAATATTGTACAATAAAACTGAGGGTCATCCAAATTTGGTCCATATGTATTAATCAGGATTGTTTGGACCCCCGCTAATTCCCCCCACACCAGTGCATATCTGCCAAGCGGGTCTATTTTGCTCGAGTGATATTTAAAGCACAGCTTGGGGTGTATAAGAGTCAACACCCCTCTGGATTGTGCTGAATATTCTGTGCAGTACCTGTGCGGACCCCACCTCGGCAGAAGTTTAGTATTGACCGGCCCAAGTGCATGTGTCTCTTGTAAAAAAAGGATGTCAGGGTTGTGACGAGTAATATATGCTGCGATCTTCCTCGCTTTAATCTGGTTATTTAACCCCCCAGGATCAGCATTAGTCTAAGAGCAATAGATGAGACGCCTTAAGGCATCTAACGCGTATAGCAGTATTAGCAGTATATGGAATGCCAGCTTCAGTATGGTTCCTGATATGATGCAGATTAAACTGATGTCTACTAATTGACCTTTTCACAATTGATCGCGGGAGAATTGACCTTTTCACAATTGATCGTGAAATGAAGGTCAATTAGGACATATATGTGGGGGTACCCCCCACAACCGCCCAGTCAATACAAAACCCCCCACAACCCCATACCCAATCCCATTATATTATTTATTACCCCAAATCCACCCCATAAACATATATATATATATATATATATATAAAAGTAAAATAAAGGTAAAGGTCAATTGTGCAGAATGTCAATTAGGACTACTATTATTAGGTCAATTAGGACAAAAGGTCAATTGTGAAAGGTTAATTTAGGTAATACCGATTAAACAATAGGTTGCATGTAAAGTCGCTTAAAATTATGATGTATTGCAAGATAGAGAGTCAAATCTGGAAGGCAAGATAGGTGAACAGCATGGGGCAGGAAATCAGTGTGGAAGGTTTGCCAACCAAGAATTATGTATGCAGGCTAGGCACGTCAACAGGTGGGCAGTAGGCAATTTACAGAAGCTGTAATCGGTAGTTAGAGGCTATGCATGCTGACGGAGCCGCATACAACTGGGTGTTACATCCAGTGCATGAAATGTGAGAGGCAGTGTTAGATGAATAAGGAGATTCCAAAGATTGCAAAGTACCTTTTAACAGACGCTTCATTAGACTGAGAGAGGGTTACAAGGGTGTTGCAGTCGGCATGCTCCACGGGGCTGAAGGGGGCTGCAGAGACAGGTATACCGCAAGTGATCACACCCATGTGTATCTGGAGGGGGGCATGGCGGATATTAGAGGCCACTGGAGAGAGGGTCATGTCACAAGTTGTGTAAATGCGGTTCATAGATGAAAGGCAGCATAGCGTTTTACCTGCCAGATGCAGCAGCATTAATGAAGGCAAAGCGAAGGTTGAGCTTGGGTGGTAGGTGGTATCCTGGTGAACCCATCCATTGCCCAGACAGGGGTCAAGTGCCTTGTTGGTCGGCCTTTGAGTTCGGGGACACCCGGCTTCGCCTTCCTGCCAGCAGCCTCTAGTGAAGAGGATCTCTGCATCCAATCAAATAACATGGACAAGTCAGGTGTGCAGAGTGAGTCTCACTGCATATCGGGGCATGCAGCGGTAGCCATCATGGTATCATGGTATGGAGCTCCTACTCCAACACACCAGTAGCAGGCAATGGAGGCAGTGGGCCTATGATGGCAGTTCCTAGCCAGTACTGCTCTCCTTGTGCCTCGATGATGGAATGGGCCCAGACAGGAAATGGTAGGGTTCAAAGCAATGGGCAATACCATGGGCAATGGGAAGGGACATTACAGGAGGTAATATCACAGGACAATTCCTAAAGCATGTAGAAGTATTTTGTGCGTGCCGCCAGTGTTCTTACCCCACACACTTGAAATGTCACTGAACATCACAGACTTGAAGTTCACTGTTCAATCTTAAAACGTACTAGGGGTGACCTTTTTTGTGGGTGCTGCTTGTGGCACTTAAAAGACCCCTTAACTCCAACCCACCACCTCCATATCTCCTCCAACTCCACAGGACTCTGCTGCTGGGCAGTGAATGGAAATGGAGAGGCAATACGGGCAGCATAGTGGGGGAGAAAAGTAAAGAAGGAGCAGGTAACATGAACACTGATGGGACAGGAGAGGGGAGAGTGAAGGAGGGCAGATGCGTGAGGGAGAGATTGAGAGTGAGGGAAGGCAGGAGATAAGGTTATTGAAAGGAGCCACGTGAGCGTAAAAGAGTGAATGGGTACAGAGAATGAACAAGGGCAGGAGAAAGGGGCAATGGTTAATAAGGCCCACGGGTGAGAGAAAATCCAAGGTAAAGAGCATTAAAAGGAGGGAAAATAGAGAGCAGGGGTTTCAGGAGTGTAAGGAGAATGGCAATAGTAAAGGTCTAAAGAGGCAGGGAGAAATGAAGAGTGAGGACAGGTGAAAGAGAGACAAGGGAAGCAGTGAGTGAGGAATCGGGAGTTGATGTGGAGAAATGTAAAGGCAAATGATGTGTGATGTGGGTAAAGAGGGAGGGGAAAATGGAGTGAAGGAAGGAAGGTGAGTATCCGAACAGCAGCAAAATGAGGAAGAGAGCAGGAACTTTGTAACAAAGAACCTTTGGCAGAAATGGAGAAAGAAAAAGGCAGGAAGATTTGGGAATATTGCAAGAACAGGTGACGACATAGTGTTCAAAAAGAGCAGGAAAGAGCAGGAAAGTAGAGGCGAAATTGCTGGTAAGGAGAAGAGAGGGGGCAAAAAGAATGCTGTATCGGAGAAAAAGGAAGCAGGATGGAAAGGAGTCAAAGGGAAGCATATTCGTGATGCGAGCTGAGCAGGTGCTTGCCTTAGCTGCCCATCTATATGAAGTCACAGCTGCAATAGATAAATGAACAGGCAAACACTACAAAATGCAGCCACTTAGATAAGGTTGTATTAAAATGGGCCAAAAAGATCCACATGGATGACGAAAATACCCTTTGTGCGAGTTCTCAGTTTTCACCTTGTACCAAGTTGGCAGCTAAACAAGCCCAGATGGAACCCAAGGTCGGGGACAGGGCAGGGAGTGTCTGAAGGGTGGTCAACCATCCCGCATTTTACGGGACTATCCCAATTTCATGGGCCTTGTCCCGTGTCTCGCACACAGCTAGCTCGGGAGAGGAATGAGGCCTGGCGTTTCTCCTATGAAGCAGGATCAGCTGTCCAAAGTGTTCCCAGCTCACGCTTTTCATGTGACAGTTAAAAGTGCAGGGAAGCACAGCGCCTTTCCGACTGCTCCCCTAGCAACTAGTTCAGCTTTGTGTCAACCTCCATTTCAATAAACCAATTAGAGTTGGATGTCCCAGACACATGAGCGCCTGGGTAAGGACTGTTGTCCCTTAGAAGGTGCATTTGATGGATGATAATACATAGGAGGGGAGTATAACAATGCTTGCTGTGTAAAATATGGTCTCAAGCAGATTATCTGATATTGAATTATCTTTCACTGTGAATACCTTTTTAAAAAACAAATGAAATTGTATTTAGGTCCACATTCCTTTGCAGGCTGCTACTGCAATCGTGCATTCCGGGCGGCGAAAATAGAGCTGTACATGTCTTTTTGCTTGACCTATTTCTATAACAATGCCCATAATGTCAGCTTGATTTCTTATGGGATTTGTTTACTTTTCAAGGCATTGATAGAAAAACGAATTATATCTTTTTTTGGAAACCCAACCTTAACAAATATTTGTGACCCATCCTGGGAAGATATGGAGACAAGTGCTTAAATCACAACTTGTGTCCAAATACTGATCTCACCACTTTAATAAAATGTTTGATCCTAGGCAAATCATTTAATCTCACTCTGCTGTATCAGGTGACATCGGGTGTCGCTAGAACTGATTTAGGTTGCAATTGTTCCTACGAAGAAAAACGCTCATGGTTTTTGAAACAATTGAGTTGTTGCATATTAGTAATAGTGAATTTTTATATATTGCACAGCACATTATTCTTTTGCCTGTACTGGAGAGTGATGCCACTGCTTGTAATGTTATTTACTGTGATGTCAATTCTGATTACAAGACAAGATGGGGGAGAAGGGGGGCATGGGAATCAAAAATGTAGAACAACAAAAACGGTTGTATTGGCCTTGCGACAATCTTACCGTCCAAGTGCATGTAAGTGCAAGGTGGAGGGGTTGGAGGGAGAAGTGCAGGAGTGGTGTACCCCCAAGGATGGGGGTGGGCAAGTGCTGGGAGGGCCAAGGTGGCAAGTGCCAGGGGGAAGGGGGGAAGGGAGGGTGAGTGCGGTGGACAGGGAGGACCAAGTTGGGCTAGTCCGGGAAACGGGGCCCAAAGGGAAGTGCTGAGAAAGGATGCTGGGGGGACTGGTAGGAGGTGGACTGGCCCCTGTATGACCCTGTATGACTCTGAAGGGACCAGGCCCCAGTAGCAGCGGCAAATCGAGAGTTAGCATGGGATGGGGACTACATAATGAATTTTACAGCACATCTGCTTCTATACAGGGATTCAAAAGCAGTTCAACAAAACAGAAAAAATGACATCAAATTAGTTAAGTGTGAGCTATAAAACACTGGAAGATTTATAACAGATTCTTTGCTTCAATGTGATGTGGGCAGTGAGGAAAGATGGAAGGTGGCCGAGCATGTGAGAAAGGGTAAGAGGAGTATAAAAGGAGGGCACCCACACAAAAGATGCCCATGGTGCAGAGGCCCACTGGAAAATCTCCCGAGCTCCCTGTAGACCAGTCCACCACTGGAGGCAGGTGTGCTGTAGGTTTTCAGAACTCGCATATAAGCGTTGGGATGTGCACAGCGCCTCAATCAATGACCAGGTGCTACCATCATAATGTGTACAGCGCTTCCATAAGGAGAGTATTCATCATTGCAAGAGTGGGGACGGGGGGCAAGCCACAAAAAGGTCCTGCTACTACCCCCAATGCAGTGCACACGATTCCATACAGTATCATTCACATACCCCCAATCAACTTTTTTCGTAGCAGATGACATTTTAACACATACACATAATAAAAAAATTCATAACAAGTGCAGGACCATTACAAATGCAGGAAACTCATTTATTTCAGCTTTGTCCAGGCTCTGTGGGGCAAAATACATGCAAACGTCCTAATTTGCATGTGGATTGCACCAACAGAAGTGACTTCACAGAAAATGACATTGCAAGGAGCATCATCAGTCTTTCATACTTGGAGGCACCATGGAAGTGACTTTAGAGTATGTTGCCATAGGTAATCCAAGTGGCAAATAACTTTGTGGTGCAAAATACCTAAATTGCACTATTATTATATATGGAGCAACTCTATAGTCATTAGACTTTTAGTTTATATAGGATGATATATTAAAATAAGCTATGAAGTGAATCACTTGTGGAGCTGCAGATAAGACACAGTGTGATTAAATGGTCTGCCCAGGATCACACACTTTGGTTAAATGGTAAAACCTGGATGTGGACTCAAATGCTCAAATAATACTTTATGTATAGCAATGCCTTGGAAGAAAATCATAATAAACTTGCCTTTCATAATAAACTAACTTTGCATACATCGTCAAATAAATATGTTTAGAAATAAGTGTATGGCTTTAGTTTTACTGTCCCCATCCTGCATGCAAAGTCACAATAGCATCATACAGATTAATGCAAGACTTATCCTTGGACTCAAGCCCAGGGACCACATCTCTCCAGCCCTAAATTCTCTCCACTGGCTCCCGGTTGCTGCTAGGATCAAGTTCAAGACCTTCTGCATCATCCACAAGGCATTCTGGGGCGTGGTAACCCCGCTACATCCAACTCTCTCTCCCTAAGAACTTCCCTGCTTGAGCCCTTCAGTCCTCTAGCTCCAGCTCCAACACTCTGCAGATCAGACGCTTCTCTCTCCTCCAGAGGGGCCTCACTCTGGAATGGTCTCACTTCCCCGCTCAGACTTGTGTGGGATCTCTCTAAGTTCCAGAAGCTCCTCAAGACCCTCCTTTTCTCTTCTTCCTTCCCTCTCCCCCTCTCCTGCTAACACCCCTGTCTGCCGCAGTGACAGGCTGCCTGGTTCCCTCTGAGATTTTACAGGGCACCAGGCCCCCCACGTCCAGTCCACCCCTCTCTTTGCACTTTACACAGGACCCTCACCCCTGCATCCCATGCAATCCCTGGCACTTGTCCTCCTGTCCCCCCTTTAGCACCCATAGCCCCTGTGGCCCTCTCCCCCTCCTCATCAGCCCCATTTCATCTGCACTCCTTCCTACCTCCCTGCATTTCCCTTCCCACCCTAACACTTCACCTTTGGGGCAGACCTGCACTACCTCGCACTTCTTGTTACTGCACTTGCACGATCCGAATGTCGCAAGGCCTAGTAGGACCATTATTGTTATCTTTCTCCCTTGTCCCGCCAACCATTTGTTTGTCTTGTGGCACCTAGAAACACCATCATAATGTGCACACTGGCTTCATCAATGCCCAGGTGCTATCCTCATAATTGGCACGGCACCTCCATCAATGTCCACGTGCTACCATCAGAATGTGCACAGCACCTCCATCAATAACCAGGTGCGACCATCACAATGTGCACAGCGCCTCCATCAATGCGCAGGTGCTACCATCAAAATGTGCAAAGCGCCTCCATCAATGCGCAGGTGCTACTATCCTAATATGCTCAGCGCCTCCATCAATGCGCAGGTGCTACCATCCTAATATGCTCAGCACCTCCATCATTTCCTCAGGTGCTACCATCAAAATCTGCACAGTGCCTTCATCAATTCCAAGGTGACACCATCCTAATGTGCACATTGGCTCCATCAAGCCACAGGTGAAAACATCCTAATGTGCACAGTGCCTCCATCAATGACCAGGTGACATCATCATAATGTGCACAGTGCCTCCATATCAATACCCAGGTGACACCATCCTAATGTGCATGGCGCCTCCATCAATGCCCAGGTGCTACCATCATATGTGCACAGCGCCTCCATCAATGCCCAGGTGCTACCATCATATGTGCACGGCGCCTCCATCAATGCCCAGGTGACACCATCCTAATGTGCACAGCGCCCCATCAATGCCCAGGTGCTACCATCCTAATGTGCACGGTGCCTCCATCAATGCGCAGGTGCTACCATCAAAATGTGCACAGCGCCTCCATCAATGCCCAGGTACTACCATCATATGTGCACAGCGCTTCCATCAATGCCCAGGTGCCATCATTATAATGTGCATGGCGCCTCCATCAATGCCCAGGTGCTACCATCCTAATGTGCACAGCGCCTCCATCAATGCCCAGTGACATCATCCTAATGTGCACAGCGCCTCCATCAATGCCCAGGTGACATCATCCTAATGTGCACAGCGCCTCCATCAATGCCCAGGTGCTACCATCATATTGTTCACAGCGCCTCTGTCAATGCCCTGGTGACAACATCCTAATGTGCATGGCGCCTCCATCAATGCCCAGGTGCTACCATCACATTGTGCACAGTGGCTCCATCAATGCCCGGGTGACACCATCAAAATGTGCACAGTGCCTCCATCAATGCCCGGGTGACACCATCATATTATGCACAGTGCCTCCATCAATGCCCGGGTGACACCATCATATTGTGCACAGCGCCTCCATCAATGCCCAGGTGCTACGATCATATTGTTCATAGCGCCTCCATCAATGCCCAGGAGGTAACATCATAATGTGCATGGTGCCTACATACATGCCCAGGTGCTACCATCATACTGTTCATAGCGCCTCCATCAATGCCCAGGGGCTACCATCATATTGTTCACAGCGCCTCCATTGATGTCGAGTTGCTGCCATCATATTGTGCACAGTGGCTCCATCAATGCACAGGTGCTACAATCAAAATGTGTATAGCGCATCCATCAATCACCAGGTTCTACCATCATATTGTAGTCAGGGGTACACCAATTAGTGCATAATGAAAACCACGTACTCATTAAATGGAGCACAAACCGGGCAAGAAAAAATGCTGTTTATTACAGCTGGGTGAGCACAAATCAAACAGAACAGTGGATTAGCTCTGATCGAGAGGCTGACATCTGATAGACTATGAACAGCAGTTTTATAACAAGAAATACAATAGTTGGAAGTCAGGAGAAACACTTGCAAGTTGGAGGATTAGTTATATCCGTGCTTCCCGGGGATGTGATTGGTTTGCCATCTCCTCTTTCTCTGCAATAGTTACATTAATGATCAAAAGTGGAATTAGAGCAAGCAATTCAATAGTTTCCCATCACCTCACCTCCCCATGTGGTACCACATTTTATTCACAACCCACCCTGGAACATCGTGTTATTAATGAAGCACCATGTGTGCTGACCGCTGGAACTTTAATATGCTGCCATCGGTCAGCACCTTGGAGACTGGAACACAAGACACCCTGCAACTGGTGGGAAAGGGGACATTCACATGATACCTGCTAGATAATGACCCTTGCAGACTCTTTGGTAGATACTTTCAGGGCTGGCCCCCTTGTCAGAGCTTAGGAATTTACCATCTGATTGGTCCTGCCAGCAACGCGACTCCGTCCAGTGTTCCATTCCCACTGCCCCTTGCCGATGGGCATCTGCGGTCATGTTACCGGCACACTGGTAGAGTGCCACCCTCCCTGCTACTGTGCCAGGCGGCTTATTTGGCTGACCGCCCCACAGTTATCTCACCCAGTTCCGGCTGTCTTAATTCCCATCTGATGAGTAAATTGAGCCTCCTCCCCCCTTTGCAAACCCCTGTCATTGTGGTCACTTGTTTCATATTGGAATGTTCCCAGATCCAGCCCACTCCGAGGGCTTTCCCACTACCCAATTGAAGTGTTACAGTTGCGACCAAGCCAGGTAGCCAGGTAGGGGGGGACAGAAAAACGGGGGGGCGGAAAAGAAGAACTTACTAGTCCTAGTACATTTAGGTCATGTATGCGAACAGATGGAGATGAGAGTAAGAGGGGAACGAACGCATCCAGTCCAACAGGGCCCTGGGTTAAGTGCAGAATAGTGTTGCTTTGAATATTATTTCTTCTTCACTCTCTTTCTCATTCACACTCAGGTGTTCCTCACTTATTACCTCCTTGACCTGCATTTTTTGCATTATCATTACATACCCTTTCTTTTGCTGGTGGAATTTACACCATTGGATGATCAGACAACCGACACAGGTGACGACCAGGATCGCGACAAGCAGAGGGACAGTTATCTTAAAAAAGCCACAAGCCAGTTGGGTGCCCAGTCGAACATCAAATCCAACCAGGATACTGATGAAATGTCTTGCTCCTCTTTTGTCATTCTCTTGTGTATTGTCCTTATTGCCTCTACTGTCCCTGTGATTGTTCCATTCGTAGCGTCATTAGCGGGAATTTTGGTGCAGCATGACCTGCCTATCTTATGGCACACCCCTCCCTCCACTGTCGTCATATGATCGAGAATGAAACGGTTTTGGAGGATCACCAACCGTAAATCCTGTAGTTCTTCACGCACCACGTTGAGTCCTTTTTCTATTGCATTTGCCATTTGGAGCAGTTTGTAGTGGGTTATCACCAGCCATTTTGAATTGGCAGCAGCTTGCACACCGGGTACTAGGAGAGAAGTGAAGAACACAGATGCTGAACTGAAGAGTTTCAAATGAGATGGAATGTTCTCTAAGCTTTTGGTGGACTCTGCCGAGATATAGTTACCACTGGACCTTTTCTTCCTTATTATCTTATGTTGGTTCATTTGATTTTCTGCAGCCATTTTCGCCTTAGCTGTGGACAGCCCATTGAGCGGTATCAAGTCTGCACAGGGCACCACTAATGTCGGGTTATGAAGAGTCATCTGTGCACATATTCCCAATCCGGTTTTAATTGGGTGTATGCTCTTGTTCTGCATGCCCACCAAGTGTCAATCACAGCAGCAGCCCCCTTCTGCAATGACACAATATTCATCGTCCTCCTGCAGCAGGTATTCATCCCCAGCATTATTGTTCCATTGGCCCTGAAACATAGAGAATATTGTGTGAGTGGGTTTATGATTTCTGGATGTGTATTTTCATTTATCCCTGTTAACATATGTATATAACTGTTCCAAATGTTCTTACATCTACCAATCATTTCTTAACAACCCTTTCTTCAAAGCCCACCAACCCTTATGCACGGCACTATGCCATCCCTCTTTCCCATCTCTCGTTGTATAACACTGAACCCTGGATATGCATCAAGGGCCTTCTGTGGCACTATGGGACATCACTCCCTGTCCGGTTTTACAATATATTCTTTTATGGACAATGGCCACCTGTTTTTCCTTTTGGGTCCCTCTGTTTTGTTTTCCAAAACCATGCGTTTCTTTTCCTCCTCCTGAGCCATGCTTTCCAGTTGTATAAAGTTGTCCTTGTATACTTATTCCCCCTCATCAATCCACTTTACTTCTATGGTATGTCTCTGAAACATACCTCAGGTTCTACACAAGGTCAGATGTGCCGGACACCCTCCCTCTTCTGGTGTCATCCCTTGGTGCAAGAATTGCTTTGGCATTTCTGTGAGGTGTGAAATCAGTGAGCACATGTAACAGGTATCATTGGTGCTCCCCGTCTCGCGTTCTTCATTTCCCCATACCACACTTTTTCTGAGCCCAGATCTACTCCTTACCCAACAGTGTTTAAAAATTCCAGAGTGCTAGCCACACTTCTCTTAGTGCATGTTACCCCGTCACCACCAGCTGATGGGCTCAATTTATCTTTATGTGCTGTATACCAGAAGAGAAGAAGAGGACAGAAAACAAAGATGCCGAACAGTATACTTTTTACTTTTGCCCTACTCTCCTCATCAGTCCCAGCCCCTCTTCTTTTTCCTTGTCTATTGTCCATTATCATTTTGGGTTTCCTTTAACACCTTTTTTTTAATACAAAATGTTAATTTAAACTGAATTATACTTCCTGTCAAGTCACTCCTACTCTTTGTGACTCAGCTGCAAGGGAATTCCTTCTTGACATTGCTAGCCTGCCAGTGACACGCCGAGCACCTGTGCAGAGGGCAAGCAACCGAGTCCAGAGCTCGTACAGAGGAGCTTGCAAGCCACGTATCCCGGGCACCTAGCACAGAAGCTACATCCCCCATGTTTGGCTCGGCAGCATTGACTGCAAGAAAACTGCAACAGAGTTGTGCGCCAGTAACACTGCATAGAATAGACACAGGTAAGCACTTTGTGACCTCAGGATGTATCCAACTCGCAAGTCAAGCAGCAATATGCTAAAGGATACACCTCTGCTTTATACTCACCTTTGATAATATGAAGCTTGCGTGGCAATGCTCATTCACTTCGTGCGCCAGTACTTTCCCCGCAGACACGAGGTAATTATTATCCTCTGCAACTGACGCGGCCAGGCGAGGAGTGATTCGGCTTGCTGCACATTTCCACTTACCATTCCTAGAACATCCATGGTCTGAGTTCTGAGGTATGTTCAATCTGTAGCCTTACATATGTTATGCATTTGTTTTTCAGTATAACAATGTTTGGTATAATAATAAACAGCAGACATGAGTATGTGGCCAGAGGATATGATGATCTGGTTGTAGTACACACAGTAAGGGGGAGACCCCTTTCCTTCCCTTCCCTTGCCAGTATATATGGCAAACCCAGTGTCCTTTGATTATGACACAACCATTGCCTGGATAAAAATGATCATGATTGTACCTTTGTAAATTTGTTTTAGTACACTTGAACAGCGGTAGGGGTTGACCTATTGCGTTCCCCTTTCTCCCCACAGGGGACACAGGTGTTCGCCCAATCTGGAACTGCAGATTTATTACAGAGCAATGCTGAAATATGAATAACCAGGTCCTGAAGAAGATGACACCAATACTATCAGTCATCGAAACCGGTCGACCGATTGTGATTATGAAGATGTCCTTGAAGTTGTGTTAGGATTCTATTGTTACATTTTTTCTTATTTCTGGGAGTGCAATTCTACTTCTATCCTGCCTGTGGGATGCTTCGATTATTAGCATCCAGGAGTGATCAATAGATGTTCCTTGAGCCTGCTACCCAGTTGGTTAATAAAGCTAAGTGAAACTCCCCTCGGCAGCATGCATCTTGAGAACACACATCAGACAGGATTACCTAAGTACACTTGTCTGAGATCACCCCTTTTGGATTTTTAATTTTTCATAACTCATTGGGTGTGTCATTGGTTACTAGGGACAGTTCTCTCTCTCTCGCTCTCTCTCTATCCCTGTCAGATAGGCGGCGCACCACCGGCAACCTAGGGAGAGCCTCTCCTGACAGGGTCAGGGTGTGCTACTTATTGAGGGACAGCTTGAGTGGTCTTTACGAATTTGCATGCAAGATGATGCCAAAATATGCTTAAGACAGTGCTCCATAGTCCGCTCTCTGATGTGTTAAAATATTGTACAGGAAATCCAGCACTTCTTTTGAATCCCTTAATTTACCACTGTGCCAGTCTGGAATGGAAAGTTGATGTGACATAGGCAGAGTCAGAATCGATATTTGCTGCATGCCCCTCATTTTTAGTGTTCTTATCATCCCCACCAATACTGCTGTCTGTGCTTAATAATGTGGTGGTAGCTGCTGCTGGGATGCTATAACATATTCCCCATTTATGCAGAATATCACTAAAGCACCAGTATGTCTCCTTCATGTTTCCATGTCAATACTTGAGGACCTGTCAATATAGATGATGTTTGCCCATGCTATTTCTTTCTCTTTTATCCGCACGTCCCCTTCCATCCTGTCAATGTGTGCTGCATAGTCATCTATTGGTTCTGCTAGGTAGACATCTGGGTTTACACTATGACACCTCACCATCTCTATGGCTGTGTTTGTCAGTATGACCTCATATCCAGATGCTCTTTGGGTGATCAATGTGTTTTTTGATTTCTCAAGAACAGCGAATAATGAGTGTTCTACATACAATACAACGGGACACCCCATGGCAATCGTTGATGCTTTCTCAATTGCAAGCACTGCAGCCACAAGCAAGTGTTACCATGGGAAGTGTCCTTGCATTACTGGTTCTAAGCTTCCACTGTAGTAAGCTAGTGGTTGATGTCCCTCGGCTTCTTTTGTGTCAGGACAGCTGTCATCACTGAGCCATCTCAATGCGAGAACAAATAGAATTTCTCACTTTAGTTTGGCGTTGCTAACACTGGTGCAGTGCTAGTTCCTCTTTTAGTTCTGCGAAACTCTCATTCCTGTCAGATGTCCATTTGATGTCCCTCTTTTCTTTCAGCGCATCCTTAGGCCCTGTATTAAAGGCTTTAGCGAATGTAGCGTAATCAAATACCCAAGCTATGCAGTAATTGCATAAACCTAGGAACTTCTGAATTTCTTTCACCGTTCGTGGCAGGGCAGTTGAATGAATGGCCTGTGTTCTTTCAAGCATTATTCTTCACCCTTCAATAGAGATTATTTGCCCCAAGTACAGCACCTCTACGAGGCAGTGCTGTAATTTTTCCTTATCCAGCTTATACCCTTTTTCTGTGAGTAGTGACAAAATGTGTATTGAGTCTGTTCTACATTATTTTGCTGTCTCACTGCATATTAGCAGGTCATCTGCATACTGAATACATACTGCACATACTCTGCTTGATGTTTGCACGTTGTATAGATACATTTGTATTATTCTATTGAAGATGCTGGGTGATTCACAATACCCCTGGTGCAAATTAGTATGTTCCAAACTGATTCTGCGATATGTGAAGGCTGTCAGATATCTTGAATCTGGGTGTAACGGTATAGAGAAAAAGTTTTTTTAACTCAATAACTGTCAAGTATTTTGCCTTTGCTGGTATATTACACAATATTGTGGCAGGGTTTGGAACTACAGGAAATGCTGCTTCTACCACTTCATTTAGGGGATGCAAATCCTGAATGAAATACCACAATCCTCCTTTTAATTTCTTTATTGAGTAGATTGCCATGTTGCAAGTGGAGATTGATGTCTGAATTATGCCTTGCTTCTATAATGCATGCACAGTGGAATATATTGCCTCATCTGCTTCTCAGGTCAATTGGTATTGTTTTGCCTGGGGCAGCATGGCCCCCTGTTTCAGTTTTATTTTTATTGACGCAATCCCCTTCAGTACACCTACATCGTGTGGTCCCTTTGTCCATAACTTATCTGTAACCTTTTTTGAGATCTTCGTCTGTGTGTTTGTTTTTCTTTTTCAGTGTGTTAGAATGGGCACCAGTTTTT
The DNA here is from genome assembly GCF_040938575.1 of Ambystoma mexicanum. Classification (NCBI taxonomy): domain Eukaryota; kingdom Metazoa; phylum Chordata; class Amphibia; order Caudata; family Ambystomatidae; genus Ambystoma; species Ambystoma mexicanum. The sequence goes on from NC_090923.1 coordinate 668,466,439, forward strand.
TCCACTACCTGAACTGGGCATGGTATCTGTATCTGGAACACCATATCTCTTTCCTCCTTGTCATCGGCGAACAGTTGCTCGTCTGACACTACTGTAATTGTCAGCATGGGGTCAATGCACAGCACTATTCACCATTCCATGTTGTCATCATCTGTGCCACACAGATTCACCATGTTCTTTGCGTATTACTGCTTCTTCCAACTGTAACATCATTGTTTTCCCCTTTTAATCATCTTTCTGGTACTATGGTCTGAATAGGAATTCCAAAGCCAATCAAACACCTTCCACTATGTTCCCGGTACCCATCCTACCAGAACTTCCACCCCGTACAGGAACATGCTGTGGTATAGTGGTTGTGCTCGCAAGGTGCTTTGCGCGTATGCTGCCAAGAGGACAGCTACTACCCGTGCATAGTAAATGCTGGGCATGGCGCACACCATCACTTTCTCTGTGAATTATATAGTTGCATTCAATTTACTGAACACATCTCTCTCCAATAAGTTGACCAGTGTGTTTTTGGAGTGTAGTAAGGGAGCTACGAGATGTTGATTCCCTATAATTAATGGTGAATCTTTTGTTACTGGAACCGCAACCACCGCCCCAGAAAACCCCTGCTTGTCCATGACTTTGTTAGATAGTGGGAATCCCCCTTCTATAATTAAGGATTTGGTTGCTCCTGTATCTATGAGAAATGAGAATTCTCTGGGTCCTACTTTCACTGTAACCTCAGATTCCACCTCGGGTTGTCAGTTTAGGCCTGGACATGCTAAAATTTCCTGTGGCCCCCCTATTTCTGTGTGTTGTTCAGTGCGAAGGGAAAGGGATTCCCTCCTACCACGTTGACTCCTGTGTAGTGGGGCACCATGTTTTTGCCCAGCACCACTTTGGTTCCCTGTGCTACTGTGGGTGGTTCGGTCACTGGTAAGACCATTGCCACATTGTGAGTTATTCCTCCTTGGGGTTGAACTCCCCCCTACTTTGCTTGTATCTGTACTGGAGCACTCCATATCTGCTGCCATTGGAGTCCTTCCTGTTGTGCTATTTGGTTTGCCTGCACCTGTGCCTATGGCAGAAATTGACAAATATGTGCTGCATGCCCCATACTCTGATATATGTAGCATGGTCTGAAGACCATGTACCCTGTTCCTCGATACCCCCCTCTTCCTGGCAGTGAAAACCCTCTTCCCATAGGGAAGTATCCCCCATGCATGTGGTTCCCCTGTGGTAGTATTCCCAATTGTGGCCAATTCTGTGGCTGCATGCACCCTCCCTGCAGTGCTGGTGCCACAGCATCTTCACCTGGCACTAACAGTGCTTCTTCCATAGTGTATTGAGCCAGTTTCCTTTGTACTCATTTCTTTTCTGCCTTCGCAGCATTCTCCGCTGCCTGCCTCTTGCTTTCCTGCTTCCTTTTACAATAGTGTATTATTGTGGCTTGCATTTTGGGCCTGCTTTTAGCTTCTATGCCCACTATCTTGTCTAAGGATGCCGGTAATTCTGTTGGCAGTCCTTTCACTAGTATGTGATAGAATAATGTTATATGTTCGTCCCAGGACCTTCATGTCTCGTGGGTCCATAAACCGTCAACTCTCTTTATGTATTCTGCCAGGTCATCTTCTCCTTTCATTTTGTAAGTCATCACTGTCATGGCATCACCCACGTTTTTGGTCCTGCCTCTCCTTTCCTGACAACTTGTGCTATCTCCATTTTTACCTTCCCCGTTCTACTGCATAAGGAGGTGGACCAATCCCTACCACAACTGTCTCTATCCTGTGATTTCTGCTCCTTTCTTCTCCTTCTCCTTAGTTTGTCAGGTGTCTATTTGTCACTGTCCCAGTCACTCCATTTGTCTCCTATTTCATCTGATGCCATGTCTTCCTTGTCCCCTTCGTCGTCTTTTCCTGTTTCCCCTTCTCTGTCCTCCCCATCTAATTTGAATTGTATTCATGCCAATACCTATTCCCCCTTGTCCTTCCTCATCAACTCCTCTTTGATCACCCGTTCTGCTTCACTGAACAACGCATACACTTGCTGGCACGTGTTCCTTTTGATGTCTGATTAATATCTTCTTTTGCCCCGCATATGCATCTCCACTCTTTGGCTTTCCTTCTCTTTTTCCCCTGTGCTTTTCCCCTGGTCTCCTTTACATGTTTCCTGCCACGGGCTTGTGTACCCTGCAGCTGGTCATAAAGTGGGATATAACCTTTAGAACGGGGGCGGCGAGCTCGGTCCATCCCCTCCCTCTGTCACTCCTTCTTTCTTTACTTTGTCCTCATTAGTCTCCTCATATAGTTTCCAGAGACCCAATATATTCTCAGCTGAGTGTTATGGGAGCTTGCTGTGGCTGGTGAGTTTCTCTGGAGAAGTGGACTGTCCTGAGTCTTTTTTCCATATCCATTGTTGCTGAAGAGTTGGAGGCTCTCTTGGTAAAATCCTCACTCCACCTGCAGCGTGCAGAGTGAGCTGAGTGTTTTGGGAGCTGGCTGTGGCTGATGAGTTTCTTTGGAGCAGTGGACTTCCCTGAGTCTTTTTTCCATCTCCATTGTTGCTGAGCTGAGGATGCAGAGGCTCTCTTGGTAAAATCCTTACTCCATGCAGAGTGCACCGAGTGAGCTGAGTGTTTTGGTGTTTGGGGGTGAGGGCGCAACTTCATCCGGTGTGCCGCTGCAACATAATATAACAACGAATCGGAGAACCGGCTAACACTTAACACCAAAATCACTGACTTTTATTGCATGTCAGATCGCCTTCTACAGGAAGTTACTTGTAATATCTGTGCCGACCTTACTAATGAACTAAGTATCAAGCTTTCTTGCATTGGCTCCAAGGCCATTGAGACTATAGCACATAATGTGCTTATGCCAGTTCTAGGGCACTTGTTAGACTTGTCTGATGGCAACATTGGTCCAACTATGTCCGGCGAATCAAATACCAATCCTCCCATTAGCCCGGTTACTCCTTTCCCAGAAACATTAAAAGCATGACTTACGGAGGTGAACCCTACGCAAAACGAGCTCCAATCTCCCCAGGCATTTAGTCCTCTGCAGGTCTTAATGGTTCAGCATAATGAGCTTGATACTAACGGAACCAGGCACTCTACATCAACTAGGTCTTTGCCTGCAATCTTTAGGTTTATTTCATTGATGCAGGATGATATTTCCATGGAGGTCTCAACCCATCTTGCGAACAATAGTACAACATTCAAGGCCATGTTTGCTTTTCTTGAATCTTTATTGGTCCAATTAACTTCTAAGTGCAATACCATGGATGCAAAGCTGGTGAAATTCTGTGCTGCTGTAGAGCCACAGAAAACTGGCATGTGTAACATAACAAAAGCCTTGAGCTCTACTACTGTTCGAATAGAGGCTATGAAGAAACGTATGACCTCCAATGGAAGCTATCCTGATTCTGAAGCCAACAACAAAGTGGTGTCTGATTTAAACTCTACTGCTTGGTAGAGACGGAAGAAGCAAAGTATGTTAAACATGCAATTATGTACGAGGATCTCTCAAGAAAACAAATAGGCAGAAGAATTTCCAGGGGCATCGGGGTGATTTTGGGATTCTAGCCATCTCTTACATTGCATGAATGGAGGCTCGCCACCATATATTAGGCTCAGGAAATATCACACATTCAGGGAGAGGAACGACATTGGGAATTGGGTTGGCGAACATGGTGGAGATACGTGGAATTAACTTTACTGATGGTAGCCACTCCTTTGCTTTTCACCTCTTAAATTGGAACACTCGTGGTAATACTCACTGGTCGGATGGGGACAGACTTTTGGATCATATTGACCATTTGAGTGTGGTGCCCCTTTAAGAAACTTGGCTTGTGAATCTGCTTGCAATTGGTGGATGGCATTTCTTAGTGTGCCCAGCTACTCAGGGCCCCAGAGGTCGCCCTATGGGCGGCCTCAAACTTGGAGCTAGCCTGGACTTGATTTTGGTGGAGAATCCCTGTCTATCAGATAACATTCTGAATAATCACTGCTCGCTCCACTCCTCAGTATTGCCCTCATCAATCTTTAATAGATCTGAACATATATGTGCCTCGGTATGATAGATCACAATTGGACATGGCCAAAGAGCTAGAGAGCATCCTAGATGGACTTAATAATGATCACCCTATACTGATCTGTGGTAATTTTAATGCCAAGATTCCCTGTTTTTCGGCAGAGGGATGCTGTTGGAGTTGTGAGAGAACTGATCTCCAGAAAAGGGGTCAAGTTAAGGCTCTCTGACATGGTGGAAGCTGGGAATCCATGTTGTTTGTAGCAGGCTTTAACATGTTTAATGGTGCTGAACCCTATGGTAGCCAGCCTAGTTATACATGGGTGGGCAGGGGAGAGAACAGCACCATTGACTACATGGTAATTGCCAACTCGGCTTTGATCCTGGGCGACATGTGCATAGCCCATCGGCAGGAGAGTGATCACTATCTCTTAATTGCCAGCCTGAATTTTTTGCTCAAATCCACCTGGACTCATTTCTAACGGTAACCTTACCATTAATCCAACTCTTACATATATTTCATGGAATGATGGGTCATTGGGTACGGCACAGCTCACCACTCAATCATTTCTTCATCTGAGTAATCTGGAGTACATTGGCCATATAGATACTATGACATTTGATATGGCACTATTGGCCATTAAACTGTTTGGATTGTCTATGGATTGCATTAAACAACGCTCCATGGTGAAATGTTTGCCTACTCGTAGATTGGCGCTGGCCTCCTTTACAAGCACCTGCATGAATTTGATAGCTGAATTAGAGATGGGGAAAGATTACTCTGGAAGGAGTTGCGTACCCTGGCCAAGGGTAACTTTGGCCCGAAGGAGATTAGTGCTTTAGTCAAGGCAGCTAAACAAAAATATGCAAAACAGCTTAGGAGGCACACATTTACATTTGAATGCACTCGATGGAAGGCATTGTTACATGTACAGCTCATACATGATTCCACCAAATTTTGGAGAATTATTAATCGGCAAAAGGTTAGAACCAGAGACAACAATGGAGTCCCTGATTCAGTTTGGATCCTCCATATAGAACAGACATTTGGGGTGGAGGATCTGATGATACATATTGTAGCACTTCCCTTAGCCAAATGTTAGTTCAGAATAGTATGGTCGACATACGTAGACTTATTACTACATGTAAGGCATCAAGGGCTAACACCCCGGACAGCATCTGCAGTTCCTTAATGAAGTTGGACCCAGATATATGTACACAAATGCTATATAGGTTATTCTGCAGCATTGAAGTTACTCAAACAATCCCCACTAGCTGGCATGACAGCATCATTGTTCCTGTTTGGAAGAAGGCCAATCACAAAAATCCTAGTAATTCTAGACTTCTTGCTATGTTAGATGCATCAGCAAAATTATTCACATGCGTCTTACTTGAAGAACTTGATAACTGAGCAGAAGTCAACGACATCATACCTTTCAACCAAACTGGTTTTCGTAAAGGGTCGAACATGACTACAAACTGTCTGGCCCTAGTTACCATGATAGAGCAAGCCTGGAAAATCAGAAAGATCCCTGTCTATGTGGCCCTAGTATATTTCAGTGCCACCTTCGACACAGTAGATAGAGGGTGACTCGGGAACAAGCTGCATAGTTGGGGCAGACCCCCGGGGCTCCTCAAGATGATTGTGCACCTTCATGAACAAGCGAGAGTAAAAATAAGGCTGGACCAGCATGGGAAGACCACCTCCTGGATTAATGCATTCAAAGGCCTTAAAAAAGGCTGCACTTTGGCTTCCATACTATACAACCTTTATCTCTCAGATTTGGGTGGTGCTCTTGAGGATGTCGCTGCCACTCCACCTAAACTTGGGTGTGCAGCTTTGCAATGGTTGGATTAATGCGAGACAAATTAGTGATACTAGATCTCAGTGAGATCTAGTATCACTAATTTGGTCTTCAAAACACAATGAATAATTTGAAGAACTATTCAGAAATCAACTCATTAGTAGTTAATATCTCTAAAACCAAAATCATGGTTTTTAGTCCCACCAGAAAGAAACCTCAAAAACTACAGTGGAGGTTTGATGGGATACAAATTGAGGAGGTTACCATCTATAAATATCTGGGGATAAACCTTGAAAATAAACTGAAGTGTTATGTGCTTCTCAAACATGTTCGATCCTCTACCCTATCGGCCATGGGTGGTATATCTGCATTTGCCAACTAAGGAGGGGGATAATATGTGGCTAGTATACAACAGTTGTATCAGACTAAGGTCAACTCTATCATTATGTATGGTGCGGTTATGTGAGCTATGACCCACTTAGACACGGTGGACAAATACGAGCAAACGCTGCTCAAGAAATCGCTGAGTTTAACCACCGGACAACAGTTAGAGTTCCATATCTTGCCCAGTCTCCAGAATATACAACTTAGTTGTCTTAAAATATTTTGGAAATGAGTCAGAGTCCCCATTAACACACTTCAGGGTTAGATCTGTGAGGGTATGAGGAGAAGAGCTAGGCTTATGCCGAACAGTCACGTTGCAACGATCATGGCTACTGCAAGGCAGTGGTTACATAGGATGCCAGCGAATACAGTTGATCTAAACTATCATCTGCTTAGGTCAAATGCGAAAGGTATGCTTATATACTATAGCAGAAAACAGTTCAGTGTCAATTTGGCATCACGTGAACAGGGGGGCAGAGTGTGTCCATTATATCCAGCAGAAGGAATGTCCTCCTAAGTATATGAAATGTTTTATTGGCAATGCCTTAGTATCAGACTGAATTAAGCTAAAACTTAGATCACAAGAACTTAAGGGAAGATGGTGTGAGGGAGGACAGGGTATGGTGTCTGTGCGGGATGATACCTTGGAAACTGTCAAACATTTGTTGACACAATGTGAGTTCCTTCAGACACTTCAAAGAACAGCCTTATTATCTGCAGGCCTTCCTGAACGAACCAGGGAAGAAAACTGGGCACTGTACATTAGTGGGAATCATGAAGCCTGTGCAATTTATTTGGCAAAGATGTGTAAGAAAGTGAATGATATTTTCTCTCTTCTGTCTTGAGCTTGGATTGACCTTATTAAGGTGGGTATGTTCCAACTATCTGCCAAACAATGTCCGGATTTGAGAGTAATATCCTATGTGTTTAACGGGCAGCAGTGTTTAAATGTGTGATCAATCAACAGAAGTTTATGTGTCTTGCAGAGTGGTGGGGCTTTTATTGCTTTGGTAATGGTTTTATTTTTTTGGGTTGTGAAAAGTTTGTATAAAACTGTAGCACAGTAAAGTAAATAAAATAAATATATTCTGCCTGCTTTTTAGCTTAGAGCCTTCATATTTTGTTATCTGGAATGAGAATGTAATCTCTACTATTTTACTGTCAAATGTCCCTTCTCCTGGCCAGGCATGGAAACACAGCCCTGCTGTCTCCTCTGCCCACTGGAAGTTATATTTTAAGATGTTATATCGCAATACTGGGGCAATTTAAGGAACATATGGTCTAAGGGGCTGTCCATATACGCCATTATTTCTTTTTCTTTTTTCTTCCACTACGATGTGTTTCCCCTTGTTCTGTTTCCCAACTCGTCCCCCCTCCTTCATTCCTAAGCACACCCTTCAATGCTCACTCCGGAACTCCTGACATGACCAACCAAGCACTCCACTCGATCACACTAACCCCCTCTACAGGCCCGACCACTCACTCAATGTTAGTATTTGACAGCCCTCTCCATGGGCTCACCTTTCCCTATGTTACTGCAAGAGTGCCCAGTGACTACCCATGCACCACTGGCACACTCCTGCTGCTTAGCTATGTGAAAAGCCTGCTGTTTTACACAAAATACCTCTGGGTGCTGATTCATCATCCCCGAACCCTCACCATTCAACGACGCTAGCTACCCCATGCATGTACCTCTCCAAAACAACTTGTGCCCCAATGACGCAACTATACAATCACCTGTAGTGCGCACCATTCCCATTTAATAGAGTTTGCCACACACTATGCATCCCTCCTGCTCAACCGCAGGTGTGCCCACACCAGGGCCCACTCCCTATCGGGTGCTACGCTCTAATATCTACACTATTATGGCTGAGCGTCCTCCCCTCTCTCAAGGATGCGTCCTATACATCCTAAAAACTATCTATCCCACCCCATTCTGCTAGCACACACCTATTGTGCAGTGTCTTCTTGCACGGTTCTACTCATGTCCTGGATACTTTTGAGTCCCCTCTGCACTGAGCCTCACCACTGGCTCGCCCTTCCACTGAAAAGCAGGACGGCTCTCGGGACCTGGCAGACCTTAGTGAACTGGGTGTCTGCAGGGCCTCCTCAGTGATGCACTGTGAACAGGTCTGCGGTCACAAGGCCCCCGTCCCCAGGTAGGACAGCCTGGATACCCTAAGTAGTCCGGGAAGGACTGAGAAATCTCACTGGGGCCTCCAAAAATGTACTCAGGGTTCCACCAATTAGTGCCTAATAAAAGCCACATACTCAAAAAATGGAGCACAAACAGTGCAAGAAGCAAAGCTGTTTATTACAGCTGGGTGAGCACAAATCAATCAGAACAGTGGATTAGCTCTGATTGAGAGGCTGACATCTGAAGGGACTATAAACAGTAGTTTTATAACAAGAAATACAATAGTCGGGAGTCAGGAGAAACATTTGCAAGTTGGAGGATTAGTTCTTTCCGTGCTTCCCAGGGGTTTGATTGGTTTGCAATTTGCTCCTCCTCTGACATAGCTACATTAATTAGTGAAAGCGTAATTAGAGCAAGCAGTTTAATAGTTTCCTATCACCTCACCTCCCCATGTGGTACCACATTTTATCCACAACCCAACCTGGAACATCTTTTTATTAATAAAGCAACATTACGCCGGAACTTTAATATACTGCCATCGGTCAGCACCATTGAGAATGGAACACGAGACACCCTGCAGCTGGTGAGAAAGGGAACATTCACATGATACCAGTTAGATAATGGGCCTCATTCCGAGTATGGCGGTAAGGGATAGCGGCCACCGGTAACGAGACAGGTGGCGGTAATCCCTTACCGCCATACTCCGAGTTCCCTCTGCGCCCTCGCCCTTAACGCCTGCTTTGAGCAGGTGTTAAAGTCGAGGGCGCAAAGGGGCCTCCAAGCCAATAACGGTGACCGTAATGAACGGTCACCGTTATTTGCATCTTCCCCATTCCCATTGAGCCCTACGGGGGCTCATTCAGGAATGGGGAAGAGCCTTGGTGAATGGAGAATTACCGCCCCGCCAACCTTGGAATGGGGCGGTGATTCCACCATCCATCAAGGCGCTGCCGGTCCGGGTACGGCGTCAACCAAGGCGTTAATAGCGCCATTGGTTAGCGCCGTACTCGGAATGAGGCCCAATGACCTTCGCAGACTCTGTAGTAGATACATTTAGGGCTGCCCACCTCGTCAGACTTTAGGAACTTACTGTCTGATTGCCCATCCAGTGTTCCTTTGCCACTGCCGCCTGCCGATGGGCCTCAGCGGTCATGAGAGCGGTACACTGGTACAGTGCCAGCCTCCCCGCTTCCAGGCCAGGTGGCTTACTTGGCTGACCGCCCCCCAGTTACCTCACCCAGTGAATTGAGCCTCCTCTCACCTTTTCATACCCCTGTCACTATGGTCACGTGTTCCATATTGGAAAGATCCCACATGCAGCCCACTCCGAGGGATTTCCAACTATGTATTAGTGATTGTACTATTTTTATGCCCCTCGCCTCTGTTAGCTAATCATAGAGCAATGTGTTGGACCCCATTTACATCCAATGAATCGTTACCTCCTACAACTCCTGATGAAGTCCTGTATGCCGTGCATCTGTGGCTCAGAGTAGTTGTGTTATTCCCCATGTGGCCACCCCAACCATGCATCTTCGTTCATTACTCCCGTAGTGTTAGGTGTGTCCCCTTATCTGGCGCTGAATTAGCAGCTCTAACACAATATTATGCACAGCAGCTCCGTCTATACCAAAGTGCTATCATTATAATGTGCACAGCGCCCCCATCACTGCCCAGGTGCTACCATCATATGTGCACAGCGCCTCCATCACTGCCCAGGTGCTACCATCATATGTGCACAGCGCCTCCATCACTGCCCAGGTGCTACCATCATATGTGCACAGCGCCTCCATCACTGCCCAGGTGCTACCATCATATGTGCACAGCGCCTCCATCACTGCCCAGGTGCTACCATCATATGTGCACAGCGCCTCTATCACTGCCCAGGTGCTACCATCATATGTGCACAGCGCCTCCATCACTGCCCAGGTGCTACCATCATATGTGCACAGTGGCTCCATCAATGCCCAGGTTCTGCCATCATAATGTGCAAAGGGGCTCCATCAATACCCAGGTGCTACCATCAAAATGTGCACAACGCCTCCATCCATGGCCAGGTGACACCATCCTAATGTGGCACAGTGCCTCCATCATTGCCCAGGAGCTGCCATCATAATGTGCACAGAGCCTCCATTGATGCCCCGGTGACACCATCCTAATGTGCACTGTGCCTCCATCATAATGTACACAGCCCCTGCATCAATGCCCAGTTGCTACCATCATTATATACGCAGTGACCCCATCAATGCCCATGTGCTACCATCATATGTGCACAGCGCCTCCATCACTGCCCAGGTGCTACCATCATATGTGCACAGCGCCCCCATCACTTCCCAGGTGCTACCATCATATGTGCACAGCGCCTCCATCACTGCCCAGGTGCTACCATCATATGTGCACAGCGCCTCCATCACTGCCCAGGTGCTACCATCATATGTGCACAGCGCCTCCATCACTGCCCAGGTTCTGCCATCATAATGTGCAAAGGGGCTCCATCAATCCCCAGGTGCTACCATCAAAATGTGCACAACGCCTCCATCCATGGCCAGGTGACACCATCCTAATGTGGCACAGTGCCTCCATCCATGCCCAGGTGACACCATCCTAGTGTGGACAGTGCCTCCATCAACGCCCAGTTGCTATCATCCTAATGTGCATGGCGCCTCCATCAATGCCCAGGTGACACCATCCTAAAGTGCATGGTGCCCCCATCGTGCCCAGTTGCTACCATCCTAATGCGCACAGTGCCTCCATCATTGCCCAGGAGCTGCCATCATAATGTGCACAGCGCCTCCATTGATGCCCCGGTGACACCATCCTAATGTGCACTGTGCCTCCATCATAATGTACACAGCCCCTGCATCAATGCCCAGTTGCTACCATCATAATATACGCAGTGACCCCATCAATGCCCATGTGCTGCCATCATAATGTGCACAGCGCATCCATCAATACCCAGGTGCTGCCATCATAATGTGCACAACGCATCCATCAATGCCCAGGAGCTACCATCATAATGTGCACAGCGCCTCCATTGATGCCCCGGTGACACCATCCTAATGTGCACTGTGCCTCCGCCTCCATCATAATGTAGACGGCGCCTCCATCAAGGACTACCAACATAGCACTACCATCATATTGTGCACAGCGCCTCCATCTATGCCCAGATGACTCTATCATAATGTGCACAGTGCCTCCATCGATGCCCAGGTGACAAAGCTCCTTTCCCTGAACAATAACATTAAAAACCTTCATTAAAATTTTAATATTTATTAAATATGAACTCAATTTTATGCATTCTTGCGGCACTTGGGAGATCCCTACCCCAGATGGTGTGACACTGTCTCCTCAATATATACGTGGTTCCCTCAGGAAAAATGTCACCGCCTTCTTAAGGGACATTTCAGTTCCAAGGACAAACCAAATGGACCTCATCTTGCCTGAAATATACTGATCACTTAAACCGGATTGGCCTCTTGTTTAACCACACCTATGCCGGCCACTTACAAAACCCAGACCGCTCTGAGCTGATTTCCTTTCTAGCCTTGCTCACCAATGATGGCTTCTTTGCACCGGCCACGCTCTCCTAGGCGACAGGTGAGTGCACAACACCCTTGGAACTGACAACATCCTCTGAAGGTCCAACAAATACTAATTCACGAGCTTACCTCTCTAAGCCAGTCACCTGAATCAGATTCTTCCTGCCCGGATGCACCGATAAATCCTGCATTTCCCGTTTCCTCCCCACAATTGTACAGCATTGGCAAGAGGAGACTCTACGGCATCCACCTATGCCCCAACCATACCACCACAGCTCCTGAAAACGGCGCCACCGCTGTCTTCCTTAGGTCTTCTTTTCAGCTTGCTCCCCGACCACTTTATAATGTAATGTCCGCCCATCTACAACAACTCCTTCTCTTTGAACTCCACCAACAATTCTTCACCAGGTAGCAATCCATTAGTGACAACCTGGGGTCAAGTCCTAAAAGAAAAGTGGGGTGACTCATGAACATACCAATTGAATGTGGTGTCACCAGAAATTAGCATATCAACATGCCTTCTGAAAAAGTGGAAGGACTCTTGAAAAAAGTGGGGGGGACAAACTGCAACCAATGGTGTTGGGCTTCCTCACCCCATGACCCATTGTCAGGCCCTTTGCCCTTACACCAGGATCACAACAGTTCACCCTCTGGTCCCTTCCACACTGTGCTCCTTTTGCACCCGTTCCATGCTCCTCTTTTCGCCGACTAACCAAGCCACTTCATGGCCAAGGGCATGAGCACCCTGACATTTAATATATCCTCCACAGCCCTTAGGCCACCTTGCAGTGTCGCTACTCCAAAGAGATGTCTGGGGGAAGCACCATAAACGCTTCACATGGTACTGCCTTGTCGGATTAAGCCGTCCTATCTGTCTCCTTTTGAATGTCACTTCAGTTCAAAGTCTTTACTGAGGCTGCCTTCGTGCTCTATCTCTTAGATGTATACAGCTCTATTTTGACCAACTCCTCTGGTAACAGTGCCCTTTACAAATCCGAACACCCCCTCCCATCTCTTACACTGCAGGCCACATCCAGAACTGTTATGCCCCCACCTCCTTGCCTTTGCCCCTCCTCACCATCACATTATTCATCCTTCATCTCATCTCTCCTCTCTCTCCTCTCGCATCTTCACGCATTAATGGTGGTACCAGATGGGAAGTACTCTTGACGGGCTTCACATCAACCAGGTATATCATAAATGTCTACCACTCTGGCACTATCTTGGTTCAGGGTCCTCAACCAAACATCCTCCTCATAGACTGGCACATGCCATCCCTCATCAACTGCCTTCCCATACCTGCAACCCCTTCTTCCACTATCTCCCCCCCCCGACTGGTGTAACACACCCCTGTGCCTCTCCTCTGAAAACCTTCAAAAGGTGGTGACCTATTGCATCTAGCCACACCTAATACTCTTTCTGCCATCAAACACTCTGCTGACATCTGCCTCCTCCTTGAGGACCTTGCCCTTGATATCCTCACTCTTACCAAGAGGTGGTACAATGCTAGCTCATTTACTGCTTTTGACTCCTTTCTCCCTGATGGCTATAAGATTATCTCCAAGCCACTCCCTAACCGTGCTGGCGGTGGGGTTGCTCTGATTTTCCCTGAGTGGGTCCCTTCTTCCATCATACCCACCCAGCTTCACTCTTCCTTCGAGAGCCTGGATGCAACTGGTCATCTCTCCCACCTCCGCTCTGACCATTGCCACTATCTACCAGCCACCTGGCTCTACCACCATGTTCCTCTCTGAATGGGCTGATTCTCCTGCTCTCTCCTCACAACCACCTCTAAACTCCTTCTCCTGGGGGACTTCAACATCCACCTTGATGCCTCAATCACTGCATCCACTCTCTTCCGTGACCTCTGCACCTCGCTCTCTCTCTCCATTCTCCATTCTGGTCTTACCCACTCGGCTGGACACACTCTTGATGCCTTCAACCACACTGATCTTTCACTCCCTCCCCCGATCTCCTGGTCAGACCATTCTCTCCTCTCCTCTCACCTGTGTCCTCTCGGTCCTCTGACTGCACCTTCTCCAGCCCTGTCAACCTTGTTCACGAACATCCGTCCGATGAAACAAATGCCAGCTGCTGCATTCGCAACTATCTTCATCCCCCCTATCTCCCCACTACAGGCTCTACCTCTGACTCTACTCTCAGCAACTACCATCTTGCCATCACTAATACCCTTGACTTTCTTTCCCCAGTCATGAGGATCCGCTTGAAAGATGCCTCCAAGCATAACACCTTTTACGACTCTGAACTTGCTGCCCTGAAACACAAATGCAGAGTTGCGGATCGGAAATGACAGACCTCAGACTCACCCGCTCACAAACTGGCCTGTCACCTGCTCCAAAGGCAATACCAACTCTCCATTCACTCCATGAAAAGGGCTCACATCCAGGCTCGCATCTCTGGTTCATCCAACAACATGGCTGAACTCTTTAATATCTGCAAGGAACTATACCTGATGAAGTCACCGGAGATGTTTGCTCCATGAAGGTCTCCTCCAAACTGGTTTCCCCCTGTTCCTCCAGAACCATTGAGGACAATATTGGCTCTCTTACCCCTGCACTTGCTGATTTCTGCAATCACTCTTTAGCTACTGGATCCTTCCCCTCCTCCCACAAGCACTCCCTTGTGTGGCCCCTCCTGAAAAAACCTTCTGCAGACCTGGCTTGTCCAGCCAACTACCACCCCACATCTATCACCTCCTTACTGGGGAAACTCTTGGAGACACTGGTCGCCCCCAAATGACCCAGCACACTGAACCTGTTGGTGGTCTACACGGCCATCAACCTGGATTAGGAGCAACCAGAGGCACAGAAACTGCTCTTCTGAACACCTGTGAACACCCATGAAAACCGTGAGGAACTGCTTGCATCTCTTGGCTCCAACTCTCCAGCTGTTCTCATTCTACTTGATCTCTCTTCTGCATTTGATATAGTGAACCACTCCATCCTCATAAAATGGCTCCACGATACCCTAGGTATCTCAGAGCGGGCACTGTACTGGCTGACCTCCTATCTCAATGGCCGTCCATCCCAGGTTAATCTGAGCTATTTCTCCTCCCCCACTTCTATCTCCACCTGCGGCATCGCCCAGGGCCTCCAACCTTACTCCCTGGATCTTTAACACCTATCATTCTCCGCCTGAACAACTCATCTCCACCTTCTCCCCCAACCTCCAGTGTTATGCAGATGACACACAACTCTTCTTCAAACTTCCCTCTGATCCTCTCCTTAATTCCTCCATCCTTCCTGACTGTCTATCCGGCATCCAGTCATGGTGTACTTCCAATGTTCTTTGCCTCAACACCAGCAAGACTGAAATCCTTCCTATCGGGCCCCTGCTCCCTCTTTCTTCCCCACACATCTTCTATGTGCTCTCCCCCATCTCCTTCTTCTGAAGTCAGAAACCTTTGAGTCATCTTCGACTCCTCTCTTTCGTTCCTCCCTCGACATTCAGAAACTTGCCAAGAAGTCCCACTTTCAACTCCTACTCCTCAAAGGAATTCTTCCTTTCCTCACTTTTCGCCAGAAGCTCAATGTTTCTAGAGCTCTGGTTCTCTCTAGGCTAGACTACTGCAATAGCCTTTTCCTTAATCTACCCTCTTCTCTTCTTCTCTACAAGCCCTCCAGCTAATCCAGAATAGGGCTGCAAGATTAACTTTGGCCTCAAGCCCAGGGACCGCATCTCTTCAGCCCTAAAATCTCTCCACTGGCTCCCAGTTGCTGCAAGGATCAAATTCAAATACATCTGCATCATCCTTAAGGCTGTCTGGGGCCAGGGACAATACTATCTACAACTTGCTCTCACTACTCTCCCTCCAGATCTTTACGTTCCTCCGGCACCAACTCTTTGTCTGTTAAGTGGTTCACTAAACAGCGAGCTGGTGGCCGATCTCTTTCTTCGGCAGGCTCCCTCCGAAGGAACAGCCTCCCCTTCCTCTTTGTCTTGAGCCGGATCTCCTCAAATTCCGGAAGCTCCTCAAGACCTTCCTTTTCACCTCCTCCTTCCCTTCCTCGCCCCCTCTGCTAAACCCCAGAGATCCTGAGATTAGTGACCAGGGCCCTTATGTGTCCTCCTGGGTCCTGGCCTCCCACACCCAATCGCCTTCAGTCTCTGCCCGCTCTCAGCACTTGGCACCCTCTGGCCTATGCCACCACAGGCCTGTACTTATTTATTTTTAGCTGACCACTCTCACCTAGTCAGTTAACAGCTACTTACTCCCTAGCTTTGGAAAACCTAGCTCTTACCACCACACTCCTTCATCCCTTCTCTGTCTCTGCACTTGCAGGTTCTGTATGCTCACAAGGCCTAGTAGGTCCGCCACTATCTTTCATTGTATATTTGCTTTTCATTCCCATGTTCTTTCCCTCTTGCCCTGTGGGCACTTTGAAACTCAATTTACTTGATATATGAGCGCCTTACAAATGCACAATAAATAAATGAATAAAAGGGGTGATGCTCCAATTAAAACAACTCCATAATCCTCCCACCATGTAATGGATGCAACTGGTCAGTCTCCATGCTCACTTTATCTGTACCTCTACTTCCCACCATCCATGCTCCCATTCCCACTCCTGTCCTGCTTCCTGCCCCCTCTGGCCTGTAATTGGACCTTAGTGATCAGTTAATTGGCACCGACTTTGGCCCCTTCGTATCTCTGGCGCCTCTTGTGTGACCCACACCTGTCTGAATCCCCTGCCCCCATCTCCTCGAAGCAGCTTGCTGTCTTGGGTGTAGTGTGGGCAAAAAGGTATGCTGATACACTTGCCAAAGCCACTCTCCCTTTGGGTCTGACTGGCTCCAGCCCTTCTTTGCCCCAGGCCCCACATCTTCGTCCCTCAACAAACCCACCCTTCCCACACTATCAAAATCATTCAGAGCCATGCTCTTAGCTGCCATCTTGCTCGCTACACCGTCCTGAAAAGTTCAAAACTCAAAAAGCCGACCGCGAGGGTTGCACTCCCATTGTCTGGCCTGAAAAAGCTTGAAGATATTAATGAAATGTTCACAGAGTTATTTGCCTGTGTCGTTCATAGGTGTTTTAAAAACCAAAGTGTGTTATTTAATTAGCCAGTATTTGAAGCCATTGCCAGTGTGCCAATGCATTTCGGACTACAAGGTCCTTCGTTAGGGCATGCTATTAACTCTGGCATTACAGCACAATTAAAACAAATTAGCTCACAGCCCAGAATCAAACAGCAAAGCAAAAACAACCGGTCAGGCAACAGTGATCCATGAAAGATGGGATCATTGTGCACAAAACAATTAGATGGTGTGACATGACATAGGTATATTTTGAAAATATGAGTACCGCAAAGTCATCAGCATGTGGTGGAATCCATACCTTCGGGTGTGTACATAAATCAACGCAACACCAAAGCCAGGGGGTTGAATGAACAATGTTCATGGTAATCATGAAATGAATGATCCAACATGATTGCACAATAAGCATTGGATATTCAGTGGTGCAAATCATCATATCAAACAACAATACATGGCGATCCGGGATTGTTGTTTGTTGCACATGGAAAGGTTCAATACAAAGGTAAGAAAAATGTGTGGAAGGAAGAAAGATGAAAGAAAAAGCAGTCAGTGGGTAATCATGGGAATTTAGTGCTCAACAATATGCATATCGAGTGATTTTCCAAAACTCTAGATGCACGCACTGGAGCCCGCCGCTCACAGCGTAACGCTGATAAAATCCATGGAGCAATCATCTGTTAGTGTGGAGTACCCTCTATGATATGGCAAACCTGCCAATCTTCCCAATCCTATATAAGCACTGTTGAGAAGAAATCACAAAACTCCCTCTCAAACGATAACAAATCTGACAACTGACAAACCTGCCAATGTACTGGGGAACACACTGATCACATCCTAATATCGACACTAAAAAGAACACGTTCAATTAGACCTTTCTTAGATGAAGTGCACACTACAGCAATAACCACTAAATCCCGTTCCTGCTACTGAAGAGCTCGGCATAAGACCGTAAAACGATATTGCCCAACTTGTGCACCGGAAGCTAAAACTGTGTTAAAGGAAAGGAAAATGTCAGGTCACTGAATATAACTAGTGACCATAGCCTTTGCTTGCACACTCAGGGCCTGATTCTGAGCGGATGATAAAAAGTGCGTAGAAATACGACATTCTCCACTCCAGTTTCCAGCAGCACCATTCTGAGGTGGGTGGAAATATTGGAGGGGAGATGTTGTGCTTTCCATGTGCTCCAGTGCCATTACGAGCATTTCTTTAAGACTGCCACTTCTCTAATTTAAGAAAGTTTTCCTAAACTTTCATTAAACTAGAAAAGTGGTGCTGCAGTCGAAGAAATGCTAGGTTTATAAAAGGGGAAAAGTGTGCCGTGGATTTTAGCAGCACCTCAGGGGTGTCGTATGTTAACTCCTTTTATTGACGTGCTAAACCAGTGCTGCTGGGAGGAGAATCCCCTGCATGTGGCTGCCCTGCAGTCCTCTTGGTTGCCACAGCTGTAGTCAAGCCGTAAATCAGGCGAATGCAGAAGCAGAGGCTTTCATGTACCTGCAGCATATTCTTTCTCTGTCAGAATATGGTGCAGTTAGGAAATGTGTTGTTTCTGGCTTGGAACAAGACATTTCTATTTTTACACGGACCTCTGAATCAGGCCCTCAGTTGTAGCCCCATTTTCCTGAAAAACAAACAGTTCACACGCCGTGGGATCTGCGCTCCTTCATTCGGTAGTGTGAACCCAACCCTTTCCTCGTACGCATCGGTGTGTCATGTGACGGTTGAAGCGTGCCCCACATAAACGTAATCCAACCTGATCATGAGGGGGCTGTAATTGGTTGCCTTCGCCTCAACCTCAATGGTATCAGAACAGTAACAAATACTGATTATCAGCATACACTTTGTTGTTACCGCAACTCAGTTGAAACTATATGATCATCATATGATTCGTAATCAAAACACTGCTCGAAAGAAGGTACATACGCCCCTCGCTATTGTTATCACCGAGCAGTGCGGCTGCCCTTAGTTCAAAATGGAACTACATCGGGAAGGAAGGATGACCCAGCAATAACACCTTGGCCCACATTGTAATCACAGGCAGCAATGGACCACTGCCAGTAGATAGACAAGAAGGACCGGGGAATGATAATATAACACCAATATCTAAGTAGGGGATAATGCTCACCCGACTGAGTGTACTAAGCTCAAATAACTTAGCTGGGAACCAGCCACGCCATCGCCCTAGAAACTAGACAGGAAAGGAAAGAGAAAGAATATACCCAGCCAATGGACCACCAGCAGTAAATATATAGGAAGGAGCGGGGGAATGATATTATAACACCACTATCTAAGTAGGGGATAATGCTCACCCTACCGATGTGTACCTACCTCAATAACTTAGCTGGGAACCAGCCACGCCATCGCCCTAGAAACTAGACAGGAAAGGAAAGAGAAAGAATATACCCAGCCAATGGACCACCAACAGTAAATATATAGGAAGGAGCGGGGGAATGATATTATAACACCACTATCTAAGTAGGGGATAATGCTCACCCTACCGATGTGTACCTACCTCAATAACTTAGCTGGGAACCAGCCACGCCATCGCCCTAGAAACTAGACAGGAAAGGAAAGAGAAAGAATATACCCAGCCAATGGACCACCAACAGTAAATATATAGGAAGGAGCGGGGGAATGATATTATAACACTACTATCTAAGTAGGGGATAATGCTCGCCCTACCAATGTGAACCTATCTCAATAACTTAGCTGGGAACCAGCCATGCCATCACCCAAGAAACTAGACAGTCAGGAAAGGAAAGAGAAAGAATATACCCAGCCAATGGACCACCAGCAGTAAATATATAGGAAGGAGCGGGGGAATGATATTATAACACCACTATCTAAGTAGGGGATAATGCTCACCCTACCGATGTGTACCTACCTCAATAACCTAGCTGGGAACCAGCCACGCCATCGCCCTAGAAACTAGACAGGAAAGGAAAGAGAAAGAATATACCCAGCCAATGGACCACCAACAATAAATATATAGGAAGGAGCGGGGGAATGA
Organism: Ambystoma mexicanum; assembly: GCF_040938575.1. Taxonomy (NCBI): domain Eukaryota; kingdom Metazoa; phylum Chordata; class Amphibia; order Caudata; family Ambystomatidae; genus Ambystoma; species Ambystoma mexicanum. The sequence continues at coordinate 668,486,385 of NC_090923.1, forward strand.
TATTATAACACCACTATCTAAGTAGGGGATAATGCTCGCCCTACCAATGTGAACCTATCTCAATAACTTAGCTGGGAACCAGCCACGCCATCGCCCTAGAAACTAGACAGGAAAGGAAAGAGAAAGAATATACCCAGCCAATGGACCACCAACAGTAAATATATAGGAAGGAGCGGGGGAATGATATTATAACACCACTATCTAAGTAGGGGATAATGCTCGCCCTACCAATGTGAACCTATCTCAATAACTTAGCTGGGAACCAGCCACGCCATCGCCCTAGAAACTAGACAGGAAAGGAAAGAGAAAGAATATACCCAGCCAATGGACCACCAACAGTAAATATATAGGAAGGAGCGGGGGAATGATATTATAACACCACTATCTAAGTAGGGGATAATGCTCGCCCTACCAATGTGAACCTATCTCAATAACTTAGCTGGGAACCAGCCACGCCATCGCCCTAGAAACTAGACAGGAAAGGAAAGAGAAAGAATATACCCAGCCAATGGACCACCAACAGTAAATATATAGGAAGGAGCGGGGGAATGATATTATAACACCACTATCTAAGTAGGGGATAATGCTCGCCCTACCGATGTGTACCTACCTCAATAACTTAGCTGGGAACCAGCCATGCCATCACCCAAGAAACTAGACAGTCAGGAAAGGAAAGAGAAAGAATATACCTACCTCGTATGATGAACAGACACATAAAACAAGAACTACAATGATTAACACACATATAACCAACTAATGAAAACCTCAAATTTCTGCAGACTTAACTTACACAAAAACCCACACAACCACTTCTGTCACAGCAAACCACACACACTTACCACACCGCAACCAATAAACAATGAACACATAAATCGCAACAACAGCACACGAGGACTTGCATCGATCTTATAGTCACACCCAAGCTCAGTGCACGGGAAAAAATGAACTGAAGCTGCCAACAGGACACACCTTTGCACTTTCCTACGCCCTCTTCACCCACCAACCCAACCCCACCTCTTTGTTTGCAGATCCGCCTGAGCGCCTGGAGACCAATTCCATTGGTGACGGTGCACTATATAAATACCTACATGTGGTACGCATGTAACTGATGTGTTGAAATGTGCTGTTTGTTTCTTATTTTAAAGGTTTGTATTAGCCAATAAAAAATGAAATAAATAAATAAATCAAAAATACCTTTAACATTAACATGGCAAAGTACCTGAAAAACATTCAGTACAACATTGCGAGTGTCATCTAGAGCTCAAAACCTAGAGAAACAAGATTAGTCTTTGGAAAAACGTAGCCATATCCAAACGAGATATTGCAATAGTCTGCACTATAATTAGGATCTACACTATTGTCACAAATGGGGAGCGATAATGAAGTTGATTTGTTAAATAATGATGAGTAAGAATGAACAGTGGAGTAGATTGCAGAAAAAAGTGTAAAGAAAGGGCAAGGCAGAATGGTGACATTCATGGGTAGAAAACATCCCTGTTTCTCTTGCGAACAATCTTCTGGTGACCTCCAGACTTGCCAGCCGTAACTTTCTGCTTGCCACAGTGCTTATTGTGGAACTCAGACTATCCTACCGTGCCCCCTCAATGGGACAACAGAGTTTGTGTCCTACTGATCGTGAATTAATGCAAATCGGCAAAGTCTTACAGTGACTCATTCATAAAAAACAGTGTAGGTTCAGCTCTTCGTTTATGCCATTGGGAACCAAAGAGTCCAATCTGTGCACCCAAAATGCCTTCCCCTGTGCTCTTCTCCATTCGATCTCACCTAGGAATTATTTTGCATTTAGAACCTCTAGTATCTGGAATTTCATCTGGGCAATCGAGTGTCCATGTTCGTTGACATGTCTTGCCACCGATGAGTTTCTGTTACCTGTGCGTATACATGATGTGTGCTCATTCCACTGGATCCTTGCCTTTATTGCTGTTTCTTCCACATAGTAGATTCCACAAGGGCATCTGATACAGGAAAATACAGTCTCACTTAAACAGGTTGCAAAGTATCTTAACATGTTACTCTCCCCAGTTAGTGGGTGCAATACATATGGGCCTTTGTTGACACTGTTACAATTGACACCGCTCAAACACGGATAAGTGCCCTGCCTTCTAGTTGGCGCTGCAACCATTTTCTGGTCTTTAGTGCAAACTAGCATATCGCTCCCATTTTCGCTTCTCTAATATGCAAATACTGGCGGCTCAGGAAACAGGTCTTTAATTCTCTCATCATTCGTCAAACTGTCCCAATGTCTAATTATACTTTAAAAAAAAAAAAAAATTTGTAGCATGTGTAGCCAGTGTGCTTTCGAAGCAGTTTTCTGAGATTGAATGGATTAATTTCAGTTGTAAATGCCTTACTGGTGCAATAAACCTGTCTTATTTCCTTCAGACAATTGATGTATAAGAAGGCCTGTTAAAAACAAGCATTGGCAAAGTCAATAGTGTTAGCTTGTGTATAGCTAGTAGATAGGCATTTTCCAGGCATTGTTATCATATGCACAATTTTTCAGCTGTTGCCATCTTGGTACTATTTTGCCAGTGTGTGGCAATGCCTATTTATTTATTTATTGGATATTTGTAAGGCTTATCCAACAATGGTGTTTCAAGGTGCCACAAGACAATCAACAAGGGGGCAGGGCAGGGGGCAAGGGAGAAAGATACAATAATGGTCCTACTAGGCCTTGTGACATTCGGATTGTGCAAGTGCTGAATAAAAGTGCGAGGGGAGGGGAAAAGTGGAAAAGTGCAGGTTTGCGAAGGGGGAAGTGCAGGTGATACAACGTGGCAAAAGGGAAAGTGCCATTGAAAGCAGGTAAGCGAAGGGAAGGGGGGAATAGGGGAGGGGGCCTGGGACCCTGTAGTACTCAGTGGGAACCAAGCAGTCAGTCATAGAGAAGGAGGAAGGAGTTAGGAGGTGAGCCGGAGAGAGAAGGAGAAAGAGAAAAGAAGAGTCTTGAGAAGCATCCAGAACTTAAAGAGTCTGGCTCAAGCCTGAGAAGGGCAGGGAGACCATTCTAGAGGGAGGCTCCTGCGGAGGAGAGACATCTACCCCCCCCACCCCCCCCACCTCACCCCCACTCTTTGCTTAGAGAATTGACAGATTTGCAGAGAGTTGGAGCTAGCAGACCGGAAGGCTCTTGCAGGGAGGTACTTAGGGAGAGAGAATTGGATGTAGCAGGGCCCCAGGACCCAGAAATCCTTGTGGATGATGCATAGGGCCTTGAATTTGATACTAGCAGCAACAGGGAGCCAGTGGAGAGAGTTTAGGGCCGGACAGATGCCTATCCCATGCCTACACAAAAGCCATAACTGTTGGCTTTGCCAATGCTTGTTAAAATGTGCCCTGTATACTTGCCAGGGGACTGCTAATGTTGACCTTCAACCTTCAAACGCCACTTGTTTATTATTCTGCTTTCAGCAATTGTGAAGAGAGTAGGGGGACTTGAGGGCAGTACCTATGCATATTTTGATTATCTGGGGCAGCATATCAAGCTATGGGTTGTGAACGTATGGGGGGGGGGGTGCACAGCCAGAGGTTCTTGCTCCCTTCACTTTTCCGGTTCGGGGGTGGGGGAGGGGGTGCAAAGCCATTTGGGCCCCGGGCCCCAGAATTCCTTAAAATGGCCCTGTACCCAGTAAGCCTCCCTTCAGGGCACTGCTTGAATTGCTTAATTTACAGACAATCGCTTCTTGGAGCCAAGACCCACCAGAATACTGTCCTTAGCAGAAGATAAACCACACACAGCTGCGTGTATGGAAAACGTGAGAGCTGTTAATGAACTCAATAGAACGGTAGAATCCTGGCCCACACGTTATGAACTTAGTCACCCATTAGGCAACCAAGAGGTTTCGAAAGGTGCGCTCCTCTAATTGTTCATAAAGAATGCATTGACTCTGGTTCTTCAAATATGGCCATGCTGCCCTGATACTCGACTTTAATTGGGAACTGGTGGAGGAGGTCACACTTCATGGTAAGATTTTAGATGTTTGTCACATGTCCAGGAACACACGTCAGCGTTCTGTTTATCTTATTTATGCATGTATAGGAGCGCACTTAACACGGAGGCGTCTAGGCGCTAGTTACAGGGACATCGGAAATGAGCAGAGGAATGGTTAGAGCCGTATACAGAGGTGCAGTCATCCCCGGGCGGTGGTATAATCAAAGCCAACTCGGGATGGGATCTAATTCTGTCACTGTTTTGGAGTTGGCCTTGGCTAGGCTATGTTCTGTTATGTTGCTATGCTTTCTAGCGGGCTGATATACCATCATAGTAGTTTCAAAGCCCTAATCATCATCTAAGACATACTCTGCCCCGCCTGTGGGGAGCAGACCTTTAGGCTGCTGGGAAGGATGGCAGGAGCAGGAGTGAAGGAAAGAGAGGTGGGCAGGGAGGAATAGTGGAAATGCCAGCAGGAAGACAGGCATGGGGGTGCCGTCTCTTCTCATGGATATGTGTTACAGTGTTAGTCTTATGTATGTGGTCATTCTTCCAGTGGTAAGTTGAAATATGCATTGGGATTCCAAGGCAGTTTTGGAGGGATATAAAATATAGATCAAGTCGTGTTGGGTGCGGGCTCGAGAGTGTGTGCGGGCAATCCTGGCACAAATGCAGGCTTAAATGCTTCTAGTGTCTATTTATGGCACCGTAGGTCATTTCGTAAATGTTGACTCTGGGACGGCCAAGCCAACTCCACAAGGTGGCTTAGGCAACGCGTAGGACGTGTGAGAAGGTGAATGCTGTTGGTAGCAGAAGGAAGTGAGTGGATAGAGATCATTAATAAAGTGAAGGTGTCATGCCGAGAGCTCGTTAAAGTGAGGTAAAGGATGTCTGGAAGTTCCTAGCTGTTCACACCTTGGTTTAGAGCTAAATGTTGGAGTGATTTTGAAAGAATATACGAGCTCCGGCTTGTATGGTTATTTTAATTCAATTAGATAAATGTATACAATTAAGTTGTTAGATAGTAGAACTCTGTGGGTCACCAATAGTAACCATGATCCCTATTTAGATTGTTATCTGGTTTTATTCCTGCCATCATAGCAAGCTCTTTGTAGTGAAGAAGCAGTACAAAAGCTTTGCGTAAAGTATTCAGAAACTAGGTCATTTTGGTTACATGTGATTTTAACAAAATAAATTACAGAGAATGCTGTAATAACGAAAATGTTATAACGAAAAGTATCAAATTTTGTATTTATTTTTATTTTGGGGGTCCCCACAAACTTTGTTTCCCTATGATTTTAAACCCAACCCAACACCTTCCCCACCATGTTAACCCCTTAAACCACCCCATATACATTTTAAACAAAATATTTGATATTTTTTCATTATAACATTTTCGTTATTACCGAATTCTCTGTAATTTAATCTGTTAAAATGGTTGTATACGAATTGTTCGAACTACAATTGTTCGAATTACAATTGACCTTTGCACAATTGACCGAATTGTGAAGGTCAATTGTTACATATATGCGGGGGGAAACCCCCCGCAACCCTCCATTATATATATATATATATATATATATATATATATATATATAACCAAACCAATATATATATATATATATATCTTTAGGGCACTGATTTTCATCAGGCAAAGTGAGTGGCACTCTTCACAGTCGTTTAAATAAATAAAGCATCCGGATTCAAAAATGTCATGTGGTAGAAAAAAGTTTTCTTTATTTGGATCCTTACAACTCGGCAAGCAAAATTTAAAAGTTAAAATTACAGGCCATCAAAATGTGGCACTCCCATAGTGCAAAAAAGTGCTCGTTTTCGGGCGTTGACGCGTTTCGCGGCAAATCTCGCCGCTTGTTCACAACAGCAGGCCCCCAACAACCAGTGAGTTTTAAAACATTAGTGCAGAGCATACGGGAAACACTGGAGATTATTTTAGTCAAAATAGAAGGACTCCCTTAGCCAATGCACATCTTGTCTAGCAAAAGCATGGTGGCCATCTTATAATATGACAGAGGTAGTGCTTTTGACTCTTATATGCAGCTTTTCTACACTAGACACATGAACAATACCCCTCGTGCATCGAATATTTTAAATTGTGCTTGAGTATCCTCTATTTTGGGGATTCCGTGCATTTTTGAAAGCACAGTATCTGACATTTCAAATCTAATGTCATGTAGATGCCCGACTTACCACAGAGTTATAAACAGCCACATAGACATTTAACGGTATTTTGACACAGAGTTCTACCAAACACGTGCATAATGCACTGACAAGGTTATGGGCCACCCAATCCCAATGTGCGATTAATGCCTAGTGGCTTCATTGATCAGCATAGCATTGACTTTCTCAGAAACCTTTGTATTTCATGAAATGCATATTGCACCAATGGCTATGTTGGTTAATGATCCAGTTGTCTCATCTTTGGCTTACAATCGGCAGCACAGTTCTTATACTACGCAGTGCATTGGGATTCTATGATATGTGGGTAGCGAGATGATGCATACTTCAATGGCAGTCATTCTGATAGTGTGGCTGTCTTCATTGCTCTTCACTTAATAGGGTGCATAGTGCAAAAGGCGACAAGCGCCAACCTTTTTCTAATTTAGCAGTATAATATTATTCGTAAATAATGCATTGGAATCCTTTATGTGCCAACATATCAATGGACCACATCTTGCAGTGGCAACAGTTATGATGATTCAATAAGGTGCATAGTGCAAATAGCAACAAGTGCCAAACCTTTTCTGATTTGGCAGCATGGTATTGTTCATATAAAAGCCTTGGGATCCTTCAGTGCCAATATATTGGGAAACCACATCATGCAGTAGCAATGATTGTGGTCATGTTGCTATCTCTGATGTTCTAAAATGTGTAAAGTGCATAGTGCAGTAGCAGCAGCATTGGTCAGCATAACAATGTATCACAACTGAAACTTTCAGTTGGCAGCGTAGTTGGTTTTGTGCAAAATTGCATTAGTCTCATAAAGTGCATACATATCCATAAAGTGCAAGGTGCAATAGCAGCAATTCTTATCAGTTGCATACTTATTCCATAAAATCATTTCAGAAATTCCCATTGCAAAGTGCATTGAAGTGCTGCATCCAGTGTGTCTCGCACGGAACCTAATCATATAATTCTTTACCAAATTGCACATTTACTAGTTTTGTCCACTGCATTTCTTAAGGCTCCTTAAAATCCACCAGTTCCCAACTTCTCTGCACCACATGTTAATAATATCAACTATCACACGTGTAAATGTAAAACGAAAGAAACAATCACCATGAAATGTTAAAAAATCATAAAAATATTAAAATACTAGTGTCCAACTTTGACTCCTAGTCACAAAACACCTTTTGTAATCTTGCAAAGTGGCATGTTATAGAGGAAATTATAACATTCTGTCTTAATTCATACATTTGTTGACTCAAAAGAGGGAAGAAAATCCAGGTGGTACAGACATCATTGTCCTAAAAAAGTGTACGGTTCTTTGTCTATGTTGTGCCCATGCGGGAATTTGCTTTCAAAGTCTAAAATGCACCTGGTCTCTTTTTGTCGTAAACGTTTTTCTTTGTTACCACCTCTGGGACCTGTATCAATTTTGTGAATCCCAAAGAAACCAAAGCTCTCCATGTTTTTGTTGTGGCAGTCTGCAAAGTTCTTAGCCATAGGGTAATTGACATCGCTGTTGATGATGGCTCGTACGTGCTGTTGTATGCGAGTCTTTAATTTACATTTCGTACTGCCTATGTACCATTTTTGGCAGGAACATGTGAGGACATAGAAAACATATTCAGTTTCACATGTGATTTTGTCCAATATCGAAACAGTTTGGCCTGTAATGGGGTGTTTAAGAGAACCACAGTTCTTAGCATACTTGCAGATGCTGCATCGAGTGCATTTGAAAAAACCCTTCTTTTGATTTAAAGGATAGTTCCGGGACTTTTTTTTTATTGTCCCTACGGTTCGGCCATGTGTTTTTAAGCATAAATCGGTAGATCGTAGAAAACTTTCCTATGGACCTTACCCGACTTTTCGTCCATTAACGCACTCGAAATCAGCCGCCATTTTCTGATAATCCTATCATTTCCCCCCATCGCCCTGGCTCACCTGCTTTTGCGGCACTAAATCAAATCCCCCGCCCCTGAGCCTGACATCAGCAGACGCGTACCGCCCATTTCCCAACGCCAAAGCACGTTTCGTGTCAACAATCGCTGCGCCTCAGCTAATGAAGTGTCGCCATGGAAATGGCAGGACGCCTCTTTCCTCAATAAGTATATACACACCGTTTCACAACACACAGCAACAGATTTTCGATTCCATTACTCTCTCTGTGTTACTTTGAGTATTCTGTGACTCGTTTCTGTGCTCTGGTCAGCTACCTTCGCCGCTTCTAGGCCTTCTAGGCCTTGTGAACACCTGTACCATCTCTGTAAATTATTTTACTTTCTTTACCACACAATGGCTACAATAATGCCGTATATGTACGAGCCCGAGTACACCGAGGAGGAACTACTGGAAAGGCAAGCACGCGAAAACGATGGGGATTCGGACGGCAGTTGGGAGGACCAGTCAACGGATGAAGAGCCTGGACCATGTCACATGGACGGCGTCTCCACCTGGTGCACGTGCAATCGGTGCAAGCTAATGCCAACTGAGGAGGAGAACTGCTGCTGCCGTGAAAATTCCGGGTGCTTGGCCTACATTTCGGAAGGCGAGCCAAGTCCGCAATGCATCACCGAGCTGCCAGAGTTCAGGGAAGCCTGCCTCTCACGGACCGTGTTGAGGATGATGATGGTGCTTATGCACGAACTTCGCGGCACTGTTCGTCCGCGTAATCCGAGTAACGAGTAAGTATACTCTGGTTGTGATGTCAGTGATGCCACTACTATTTCATGGTCGTCTCCCACATATAAAATTACATCTACATATCATTCGAACGCATGTAAATTGGTTCCATATTGTGCATTTTCTAGATAGAATTTTTTTCAAAGCAGAATGACAATTTTCACCTGAATCGACATTGACAAGAAAGTTTTGTCATTTTAATACAGTTTGCATCTTTCTTTTTCACAGGTGGTACAGGCTGGTGGCCTATCGTTGCTTCACTTGGTGGCTTCACGGGAGGCTCGGACACCGCGTTCGGAGAGTAATACCTGCCTGTGCGGTACTTGCCATTAGACAACATTTCCCCAGCGACAGTGGACAATACCGCGGATTTTCCCTGCATGTGCTGCAACCGGAACTTTATAATGTGTAATGTTTATTATTTATGTTCAATTGAAATTACGATCTAAAATAAAACCCAACATATATTTTAACAATGGTTGTTTTGATTTTTTAAATGAATCTAGTGTGTCTCCATTGAATAGTCTTCCTGTGCCTTGTCTTGTCACACCACATGTCCCCTGCGGCAAACGAGTCTTGTCTGCACGACCACCGCCCCAATCCACCCCCCGCCCTATCAAAGGCAGTTCGCACCGGGGTACTTGTGCTGGCAAGTGGAGCTGTCGGGGAGCGATAAAGGCCAAGAGGTGCCAAAGACCATGTACACTTCAAAGTGCTCTATAGAGCATGGGTTGTTGTTCCCATGTCTACCTCCAGACCCTGTGTCTCCTGCCAAGCATCCCCCTCACGCTGGACGCCCCCCTGCAATCCACATAAGTGTGTCTCCATTCACGAGTCTTCCTGTGTCTTGTCTGCACGACCACCGCCCCAATCCACCCCCCGCCCTATCAAAGGCAGTTCGCACCGGGGTACTTGTGCTGGCAAGTGGAGCTGTCGGGGAGCGATAAAGGCCAAGAGGTGCCAAAGACCATGTACACTTCAAAGTGCTCTATAGAGCATGGGTTGTTGTTACCATGTCTACCTCCAGACCCCGTGTCTCCTGCCAAGCATCCCCCCTCACGCTGGACGCCCCCCTGCAATCCACATAAGTGTGTCTCCATTCACGAGTCTTCCTGTGTCTTGTCTGCACGACCACCGCCCCAATCCACCCCCCGCCCTATCAAAGGCAGTTCGCACCGGGGTACTTGTGCTGGCAAGTGGAGCTGTCGGGGAGCGATAAAGGCCAAGAGGTGCCAAAGACCATGTACACTTCAAAGTGCTCTATAGAGCATGGGTTGTTGTTCCCATGTCTACCTCCAGACCCCGTGTCTCCTGCCAAGCATCCCCCCTCACGCTGGACGCCCCCCTGCAATCCACATAATGCCACGACATATACACGTCATTCATTCACAAACACACCCCTGTTTCGAATTCTTTATAACCCACTTCATATTTCTAATGAGAACTTCTTTGCGCTTTGCTAGTCAACCCGTGAAGGTGCTGGTTATCTGCTCTTCGTCTCTGTGAACTTCCGTGACCACTTCGAGGAAACTCGTCAGTTTGCAACCTGTGTACTGCTCCCTGTTCTACGACAAGAAACTACTCTGATCACTGCATCTAACTGTTTGTTCGTCAAGGTAAGGCCATGTACCATAATCATTTTGCGTCCAATTTCTTTTCGTTCAAGACAGTACATGCAAGGAACTAGTCACATGTTCTGAGTTTAGTGAAATTATTTTTCTATTTTTTTAAAGTTATTCAAATACTTATCCGCATGTGAATAACGTGTATAGTTCCAAGAACCAAAGAGAACCTTGCATTGAACCTTTTATGTGTCATTTAATTTTTTAACACATTGGTATTCATAGAGAATTGTTGATCTTTACTTTTCAGAACTTCCCACAATGCCTGCCTGTTCCATTGGCGGTTGCCCTTCGAAGACTCATAGTAAATCTGAAGGTACTATAATGCATGTTTTCCCTAAGACAATAGATCAGATAAGAGAATGGGTCCGATATTGCGGATATCCACCGTCTGAGCTTGAAAGTAGAGTCCTAGAAGTCTTTGCGGACAAGAGGGGTGATCGATACCGCATCTGCAGCAGGCACTTTACCTCTGACATGTACTCCACATCATTGCTAATAAAGAAGAACACACCGCGAGCGAAGCGAAAATTGCTCTCAACCGCTATTCCCACTCTATTCGTCCACATCCCTCCACTGGTGAGTCAAGTTTACGTATTTATCTCTCGGCCTTGCGGTAGTGTGTAGCATTAGCTAACAATAATTTCCCCATTTATGTATCCACTCAATATGAAGGCGGAAGATTCTCCATCCGTGTCGTTATTGCAGTCATCAGCCACTTCAAGCGCCTATCGGGTAATCTTACTTAGCTATTCTGCCACTGACTTGTTTTAGGCATGTAAATCAATAGTTTTAATTTATCGTGTGATTATTTTACCTAATGGTACACCCTTGTACTCGTCCTCTAGTCTTTGCTTTCAGTTATAATTATTGTTATCCAAAATAATGCAAGTACTGTCTTTCAGGGAGATGCTGAGGAGTCCAACGCATTGACGACAACCGTTGATGTCACTCAGATGCTCGAGGTACGTTTCCGGACAGTTCCATCGATGGAGATCATCAGATCTTGCATTCTTGTAGCGTGATTGTTACACACAATGTTTCTTTCGTTTTTAGCCATTGATATGTCATTCTGTCGTCGCCCTCCTATGTGTCTTCTTTTTTCAATAATGTGTTCATTACTGATGAAAGTCCTATGTTTCAGGGAGTCGATGGAGCATTAGTCCAAGAAGAAGGGGGAGCATGCAGTTACGGGTCGGCGCAACAGCTTGCAGAAGTGTGCACCGCAGTTACATCGTCCCTTGATGTTCTTATGCATTTCGAGGTATGTATACTGACAATTCGATCAAGCGAAATCATATGACGTGATTACATCCGCTATACTTCCTTCTTTATTAACGCAAGTACTATGTTTCAGGGAGATGACGGAGCTTCTTCTACAAGAACATCACCCCTAGTAGTTGATGCAGATCTCTGGGTGGTGACACTTTCAACGATCGAGCAAATCGAATCATATTTAGATATCCATTATTTAACTGATCATTTGTGCAGGTCTATTTAGATGAGCCGTTGACGCCTGCACAAAGTGTATGTTCTTTTTAACAAAATAGAAAACCATACTAATGCAATTACTGTGTTTCAGGGAGTTACTGAAGCATCATCTTCAATAATATCATCAATGGAAGTCTATGAGGAGCCCGAGGTATGGATCTTGACAGTTCCATCTAACTAGATCAAGAATGCGTGAATAATTGTCGTTTGAATGTTCTACACAAAGCGTTCGTTCGTGTTTTGCTATTGAGATGTACGTGGGTATTGGTCCCCAAGTACATTTTGTGTTTTCAATATTATTATACATACTAATGAAAGTTCTATGTTTCAGGGAGTCGATGGAGCGTCAGTGCGTGATGGATGTGCTTATCATGAAAATATAGTCGTTGCAGCGCAAGAGGAAGTGGAGACATGCACACACGAGTCGGAGCAACAGCGTCCCGATGTTGAAGTTCGAGGCAAGAAAGTTTCAAAGAAAAGAAAGCAAAAGAAGGTTAGTGTCCTGGTCACTATATTATGTTGTTTTTCACTGTTAATAGTTCAATACTGTAAGTTGTGTTTAAACTGAACATCCCTTTTCCAATCTGTCCTCTAGTTGCGAGTGGGTGTACGAACTAGATCTACACAGACAGTGAAGCAAACGAGAGATGTTGCTTGTCAAACCTTTTGGCAGGGACTTGAGACCGGAGATGCATCGTGCCAATGGGAAGAATATGAAGTGATTGACAACGGAGCTATACCACATCCATCCATTGATAGTGAATGTCCTCCTGGTAGTTTGGATGCAGTCGGAGATCAATTCACAGAATCCACACCCGCAAAAACTAAGACCGCGAGAAAGTTGAAGAAATTGTTTTATTCACCCATCGCCGGAGAAGGAACAGATGTTGCAATGGAAGAGAATGAAGTGGACGACAATGAAACACCATCAATATCACTGAACATAGCGGAAGACGATATCAGAGATTCTACCTTTCATGTGAGTGACATGTCCTCAACGTTACAGGCCGAACCAGCTGGGATGCAGAGTGACAGTATAAGGAAAGAGGCCAAATTCATTGTATTCGATAGTTGTTTGATTGATATTATTATTCGGATGAAATGTGGGCATTCGGTTGGTGGGGAAGTATGTGGGGAGCCATTTATTAATGTAACTCGTGCAATTCGAGGCACTAACCTTAAAATACATGCCACCTGTACAAAATATCATCCTTTCTCATGGTCTGCACAACCCATGCTGGGGCAACTGCCGGCAGGCAATCTACTTTGTGCAGCGGCTGCACTTTTTAGTTGTTCAAGTTTTAAAAAGTTAGAGTCTTTCTCTCAGTTTGTGGGAATCCATTTCATTGCGAAAACTCAGTTCTACAAATACTAAACCGATTATCTATTTCCAGCCATTAGCGAAGCTTGGAGAATGGAATAAATGTCTATTGAAAGTACATTCGCGGTCAAACGGTTCAGGCTAGCCGGTGATGGACAGTGCGACAGCCCAGGATTTTCAGCCAAGTACTGCACCTACCACTTTCAGGACATGGAAAGTAAGAAAATTGTGAGTTCGGTGGTCGTGCAGGTGTCACAAAGTACATCCTCAGTGGCCATGGAGAAAGTTGGCTTTGTAGCATCATTGCAAGAACTACAATCGCGGGGAATGGTGATCGACCTGATAGCCACGGACAGACAAGTTTCAATTGCCAAGACAATGAGAGAAGAGTACAAAAATATAAATCACCAATTTGACGTTTGGCATCTTGCAAAAACAATCAATAAAAAAATGTCGGCTGCAGGTAAAAAAAAAGATATGCAAGGTATTTCACAGTGGTCCAAGTCAATCAGCAACCATCTTTGGTGGAGCTCAAAAACATGTGGAGGGTCGTTGGAAATTCTACTGGAAAAATGGCGGTCAGTATTGTTACACTGTAGCAACGTTCACCACTGGACCACAAACCAACATTTCCACAATTGTGAACATGGCCATTTGTCCACAGAGGAGGCACGGAAGAAGAAGTGGTTGATTCCTTCATCACCCACTCACAAAGCCATTGAAAAGATTGTATTTGATAAAACTATAACAAGAGATTTGAGGGGACTCACGGAATTCTGCCACACAGGAGATTTGGAGGTGTTCCACAATATGTGCCTAAAGTACAGGCCAAAACGATTGCATTTTGGCATGGAGGGCATGATAAATCGGACTCTTCTAGCGGTCTTGGCACATAACCATAATGTTGGCCGTCAACAAAGTAGGACGACCGGAACTTTAGGGACGCTTCGCTACAATAAGGCCTTCACTAAAAGAAGTAAACAATGGGTGATCAAACCAGTGTTTGAGGATATGCAATATGAGTTTATTGAGAGACTTATTGTTGATGTTCTAGATAGGCACATACATGGAGTTGTGAACGAACCTGTGCAGGGGACAACTGCATTGCCACCCAACATTGCCTCTGTTCCATGTCCACCTAAAGCAGAGCTCATTGAGAAATACACATCACGGTTTAAATGATTGTAATTTGATTGTCTGTTCTCTCGAGTCTCCTCATGTCGCAGGCCCATTGAATATGTGTAGCTATGTATTGTGTAAATAAAAGTGATTGCTCAGTGTACATGCAATGTGTCTCTCCACCCTTGCCCCTCCCTTCACCGTGCAGTAGTGCGAACCACCCGGGTGTCACCTGTGACTTTGCTCTCGAGTCTCCTCATGTCGCAGGCCCATTGAATATGTGTAGCTATGTATTGTGTAAATAAAAGTGATTGCTCAGTGTACATGCAATGTGTCTATCCAACCTTGTTCATTTGCGCATTAAATTAAACCAAACAGTAATATAAATCATTTTTCAAAAAATATAGAATGTCTCCGTATTTATGGTTCTCTGGGGCTGCAAAGCACAAAGACAAAATGCAAAGATGGAGTGTAAATTTCAAGTCCTGTGAGATGGCCTTACACTGAATGTAGCTAACTAGGAATGTGTGCTCGTTCAAAGTGAAGGTCAGCTGCTTTGATTTTTTGCTCGGGTGCCGGAATGGCCCACGACTCAGTATAAGGTTCTATTGTTATTTGACCTTGACAGGCCGGGACCATCCCGAAAGACTTCTTTTTGGGGGTGTGGTGCAATAACGTAAGAAACGATAATGAATAAAATTTCTGAAACGATAGCCATTTAATGTTCGTTCATTAGAAGAAATAACATTCGGCATAGAAGGAGTGGTATTTCGGGGCTGCCCTACGCACAGACAGAATGGAAAATGCAAATATAATGTAAGTAACTCTTTAGATGAGTTTATACCGCAATTTCATTACTATACAGTAGCTTTAAAGACGGGTTAAGTTGTACTTGTTCGTTCTATGTGGCATATTGTTTTGTACCGCGCACTATCTTGAGGAGAACCATCTCCTTTTACGGAAGCACCTGAAAACCTTCCTCTTTGCTTCTGCTTTCTCTCTCCCTCTCCCCTGCTACAACTGGTCCACTGTCTGCGACTTCGGTCCTGGGCCCTTCCACTCTCCACCTGCACTGCCTCCCTGTCAACCCCTGCACTGGGGGACTGTCTCAGTACCCTACAGCCCCCCCATTGACGTATAATACCCAGTTGCACTGTCCTAGCTATGAAATAATTTCCCGACCTAATATATAAAATGAATAATTTTAATAAAGATCTGATGGTGAGACTAATTTCATTTTTTATGTTTTTAAAACAGGTACATCACTCATTATTGTATGTGTCACGAGTACCAGACACCGGCGGATGGCTTTTATAACCGCCAGTTGCTTCTCCGCGTGAACAACGTTACCACCCTGACCATTTTATGGGACGATCGCCAAGTACAAGTATGCCCTTACGCGGTACTAACGGCTAGATGCAACATACAGACCGTTGTGGTGGCCTAGTGCCTCGTTGTTGGAACAGCCATGCGATTATCAGTGCGACCGAAGAGCTTATTTTATCGTAAAACAACACCCTGTGTACTGCACACGAACATCGCTTGCCTCAAGACGAACTATTTTGGATCGAGAGCAAAGAAAAATGTAAATCGCTGAATATTCTCAAAACACTTGATGTCCAATAAATGTACTTTGCCAAATGTACAATCTTGCCGTTTGCTTTTAAACCACAGTTTCATATTCCGAATTGTGGCGCTGCATTGTGAGATGATCTAAGACCCTGTGTACAGCAAAGGAACATCGCGTGCCTCAAAACGAACTTTTTGGAACGTGAGCAAATAAAAATGCAAATCGCTGAATATTCTCTAAACATTGGATGTCAAATAAATGTACTTTACCAAATTTACAATCTTGCGGTTTGATTTAAAAGTACAGTTTCATATTCCGAATTGTGGCGCGCTGTGTTGTGAGCTAATCTGTGTTGGTTTCCGGGTTCTGTGCGGAGTCGCGTAGAAGACGCCTGGGCGCGTTTGCCTATGCAGCACAGTCACGTCACGGATAGAGGCGGGGAATATGAATGTTTTGATAAAGTCTGTTTCAGGGGCGGGGGATTTGATTTAGTGCCGCAAAAGCAGGTGAGCCAGGGCGATGGGGGGAAATGATAGGATTATCAGAAAATGGCGGCTGATTTTGAGTGCGTTAATGGACGAAAAGTCGGGTAAGATCCATAGGAAAGTTTTCTACGATCTACCGATTTATGCTTAAAAACACATGGCCGAACCGTAGGGACAATAAAAAAAAAGTCCCGGAACTATCCTTTAATAGCCAGCTTTTCTTGTTGTTGTCTTCTTCTTTGATCATATAACTTTGAACCAGAGAGTCTTTTATAGATCGATTTCTTCTAAAAGTTATCTGAGGGCCGGTCTTTATGTTACTGCGAAGATCTTGGTCCACCATGAGGATTTTCCAATGGTTGTTGAGAATTCGCCTAATCGCAGGCACCTGAGTGTCAAAAGTTAGGATCAGGCGAGTACTGTCTTTTTCCATCTTCGTCAAGTCCTTCCTCTCAGATCCTGCTATGAGACTCGATCGTTCTTTCGATCTGGCTTTGAGATACGCTCTCTCAATCACTCTCTTGGGATACAGTTGTTTTGAGAAGCCATGAGCCGTAATTTTACTTTCTCTGTCGTAGGATTCCTGTGTGGTGTTGTTTCTTCTCAACCTGATATATATATATATATATGCGGTCAATTGTGCAAAGGTCAATTCGGACCCTCGACTTTCGGTCCATTAGGTAATTAGAACAATTGTGTTCGAACAATTTGGGTAATACCGTTAAAATCACTGTGTACTGGTCATTTCTTTGTCTATTCCAAACACTTTGAGTCAATGGCCCTCATTACAAGTTTGCTGGTAATGTGCCAGTGATTCTGTGGATCCGGTGGCACCATTTCCGTCAGTTGTAACCACAGAATCACCGGCACATAACAACATTGCGGGTGCGCACATTCCGGCATGCTGGAAACGGTTCCACCAGCATGCCGGAAACACCGCCGGCAACCACTTCTGCGGTTTTTCCGTCATCAAAAATGCTGGTGGCACCATTTATGGTGTGCATCCCACGGAAACACCAGCAATGGAAACGCTGGCAATGGAAACAACATCCTCGCAGGAACTGGAAGCTCAGGGTGGCCATTTTGAAAAACACACTCCATAAAAAATCACCCACTTCCTGTTGCCAACTGGTCACTGTAACACCGGCATCATGTCTGCAGCATCGAAGTTACGTGTGCCAGATGTCTGCCAGAGGAAACCAAACTTCACAGAGCAAGAATTGTCAGTGCTAACAGACACCATTATGGCCAATGGTGGGGACCTATTTGCGACAGACCACAGGCGTACAAGCCAAATGCAGAGGTCTGCAATATGGGAGGAGGTGGCACAGAAGGTGTTGGCAGTGGGCCCCGTCCCCCGCACCCAAAATGATTGCCACAAGCGGTGGGACAACCTCTGTCTCAGTGACTGCAACCTGCTATCGGCCACAGGAAGTAATGCATGGCACCTGAAGCTGGGACGCCTCCCTAATCAAGTTGATGGCATGGGAGGAAGATTTTGAATTAATCTGAACCACTGGCATTGCTTTGGGCAACCTTTTACACCACCATCTTTTAGCCTGCCTGCGCCATTTCAAAAGGGGTCCAACCATATATAAATGAGTCAGGTACTGCCACCAATGGGAGCATCCTGCCTAAACTGCTGGGCCTGGTCCCTTTACACAGAAGCACAAGCAACCTCAGACATGTTTCAGCCTTGTTCGGCCTCCTCAGTGAGGTGCAGCTTGGTTCCCAATGGCACAGCGGGCAAGGGACCCCCGTCTGGGCATACCCTCTCTCACATACAAACTGAAACCAAAAAGGCACTGTGCTGCATCTCAAAGGCATGGAGGGAGTTGGAGCGGCAGACGCCAGCACAGGGCACATGCAGAGGTCAGTGAGTACAAAGTGCAACACCAAAAACATGACAGCGGGCATGCCAATGTAGCGCACAATACATGGACACATGTCCAACTGCACAACAACAGACCACATCCAACCCATACAGTGGCCGACTAACCATAGCCGTCAGCCAAGTGTGCACACACGTTGCCCCCAACTCAAAAACACACAAATGCCCAAATGAGTAGTGGCAACATGAGAAGCAACACATGCACGAGGCACACACCCTCCAAGGCATGCATGCACCACAAGCAAGATGCCCCATGATACACTCACATGCATGTACACATACAAAGCACCCTAACACACCTGGCAATGGCATGGTTGAACGGCTACCTTCCGACCGATGACAACAAGTGCAATAGTGCCCTTCCCACCACTCCACCTAACTACCCACTTGTGGTGTTCCTCAGGGCACCATCCAATATCCATGGATCCATAACACATACCTTGCCCCTCTAGCCAACTCGATCACCACCACTGCACCCCCCTCACAGTGTGCTGCTGATGGCACACTGCCCAGCTTCAGACTCCTATCCTGTACTGCCACTCCATCCCCTCCAAACCTGAGCGCCTGACTGCATATCAAGCAACATGCTCTGCTAATGATCCCTGCCTTAATCCCTGCAAGACTGAGAAGGCCCTCATGGTGGAGGCTGTGCCTTGTCACCCTCAATGACCAACCTCCATGGGCCCCCCGCACACCTCTGAGAGTCCACAGGCCCTGTTGCCACCCATGACTCTTCCCACACCTCGCATCTGAACATCACAAACCATGGCAAGAGGCCCGACACACAGCACCACCACCGCAGAGGCACCCTCTCCTACCTCACCAACCCCCAGACGCCCAAAGTCTCCAGTGCACTGGATCCTACTGGACTTGACAACAAGAAAAGCCCTCCCTCATTGTACCTCTTACCTTCCTTTGCCCCTCATACTCATCCAGAACAGTGCTGCATGAATCAACCTGGCCCTCCAGGCCGGGCGGGAATCCCTGCACTGGCTCCCTATGATGGCACGGATCAATAAAAATACCCCCTGACCCATTCACCAGGCTGTCTGTGGTCACACTCCTACAAGCACATCCACGACCAGTCACCACCAGCATCCCTCACAGGCACTTGCCCATGGCCACCCTTCCCTGGACTAGCCAGAATATAGACCACCCCATCCTTCGCACTGTACTCCCCTCCACCCCTTTCACCTGCCCCTGTTGATGCCATCAAAACGTGCTGCACCCCTTTTGGCCACCACCCCCTGCAATACACCCCTACTGTCCTGGTACCCTCAGCCCTCCCTCCCCTGCATGACATTGTGCCCTGCACTTGCACGGCAACCATGACACAAGGCCCAGTGCAACTGCATCTCCTAATTTGTCCACCCATGCACACCACCATCTTGCAGGTGGTGCCTGGTAACACTTGTGTATATGTGCCATACCATTTGCCAATGCTTGAACTGTATACACCATACACAGGCATCATGTCACACACTGACTGAACAGCATGTAGCAAGGCCATCGGATGGCACAGAGGTGATTAACGGCATGTCCACCTCTCCCCCACAGGCACATCATCTGACAGTGAACAAGGTAGATCAAGCATCTCATGGGCAGCCCCACAGAGGAGGAGAGTGATGCCACGGCACAACGCTGCAGGGGCAATACCAGCACCGGACACAACAACCAAGACACAGGCCCACAGAGCATGCTGCATGCCCCTGCCACCACTCCTATTGCCCCTACAGTGGCAGTGTAATCCGCCCATGCAGTAACTACTGGTGCCAAAACAGAGGCACCAATTTATGGCCATTCCCCCTCCCCACCAGCCACCCATGTACATGGGCACATCCATGGACGAGGATGCTGGGATTTAGGCCGGGGACACGACTGACGGGACTTCCGAGCATCCTCACCAACCCCCCTACCACAGTCCCACATACACCTACCAGGCATGGAGGAACAACATGACCAGATGGTGGGACTCGTGAGCCAGCCTCTTGAGGGGGCTAGGTTGATGCGGGAGGAGACAGGGTTGATCTGCGAGAGCGTGCAGGCCACATGCCTTGGGCCAGTCAACATGCACAACGGTCCTGCTGGCACAGAGGGTCTGGGAGGGGAACAAGGTCCTCTCGGTACTGGCTGAGACCCTTGCCCTTTCCCTACAGGCAGCACTAGAGTGCAGGGACATGGCAGGATCCAACGCACCCTCTACAATCACAACACCTGTCAACTCCCAACAGAGCAGACCGAGCTGCCGATCATGTTTTCCACAAAAGGCAGATCAGGTGCCAAATAGCCTTAGAAGTGATCCAGGCACACACGTGAAGTGACACTGATGCTCACTAGGGGGTGTTGCGGAGTTGTTGTGTTTGGGAGCTTTAGTCGGGAGGGTCATTTGGGGAGGGACAGTTGGGGAGGGGTAGCGGGAAGGAGGTAGCGGGGAGGGGATGGTGGGCCACACTTTCCTTGATCATTGTTTGTGTACAAATACACATGGTTCTGCATTTGAATTCACAACTGGACATTACATTTTTGTGGTGGAGTGCTTTGTTCTTGTGCAGATTCACATTCAAAGTGTATGGCATGGGTTGTGTGTAGATGCTGTGTGCTCATAAGTAGTTCTGTATGAGTTCCTGTTGGGCGGCACGCCCGTCCTGTCATCCATGTGAATGTGTATTTGCATGTCTGAATCTGCATCCACTTTGCTGTCATCATCATCATCAATTGGAGGCATGTCCATATCCGGGGGCAGGCACAGGCCAGGACTATCTTGCCAACTTTCACTGATCTGCACATCAGTGTGCCCCTTCCCTGAGTGGTGAAGGCAACTGAACCGTGCCTTCAACAGTCCAAAGGTCTACTCAATTGTGGCCCTTGTTCTGATACGAGCACGGTTGTACGCTGTTTCCTGGTGGTTCTGTGGGTGTCTCACAGGAGTAATCAGCCATGGTAGTAAGGGGTAGCCAGAATAACCTGCATTCAAAGGTACACAAGGAGGGTCATGTCATTGAGGTGAGGCAGTGCATGAATGTTTGGATGTGGATGTGTGACACATGCATATGAGTATGTGCGCTTGCGGGCCATCAATCACCTTGCTGCACCGTGTTACAGTTACTGCTGGTCAGGACATGTGTAGGATCAGACCCATAAGGATGGGTTGGTGGTAGTGAGTGGGTCATAGTGAGGATATGCTGTGTTTTGTGACATGGGAGTGATGCATTCTGGTACCTGTGGTACATTACATGTGCCTGTCCATCTGTGCCCAGGTTGTGCTGCTGTGTCCTTCTGTATATTCATTGTGTACATGCCATTCGTGTGCACCCACTCTTGCCTGAAGATTGGGTCCTTCAATTTCATGTTGCCTTTGGCCCATGCACTGGTGAGAGTGAACAGCCCCCCTCAGATCCTAGTACACATGCAATGTGGTGTGTGTGTTGATCCTTTGACTCGCCCAATAGCCAGGTTCGCTGTCCACCGTAATGCGCCATGTAGCCAGGCAGCGTGCTATTGCGCAGGACCATGGAGTCCTATGCCAATCCCGGCAAATGTGTGTGATCGTCAGGTCCACATCACAGACAAACCGCTCATTCATTGAGTGGTACAGCTTTTTATTCTGATATACCTCCTCTATGGCGTGGCCGGCCACTAGCTCAAAGTGTGTGCAGTCCAATGCTCCCAATATATTAGGCATGGCGGCAAGGGCATGGAAGCGGACCTTGGTGGCGTTCACCTGGGCCTATGTCATGGGTAGGCCAACATGCTGGGACACATGATGCAGGAGGCAATCCAGGACCTACACAATCACTTTTGAGAATCCGGCTAGGAGATGCAGGTTCCCGACTGTGTGCTGGAATGTGCCGTTGGCAAGGAAATGCAGCACAGACACCACCTTCAACAGGAGGGGCATGGCAGTCCAGATGCCAATGACGCTCTGGTAGTCGTAATGAATAAGGTCCAATATTGCAAGGATGTTCAAGCAGTAGAGTGTTGTATGAATCTGCCTGTCATTCAGAGACCTGGGTGTGGCCCTTGTGCGGGGTATGGGTGCTCGCCTCTGGGGTACTACTTGCTGCCCATTGTTCCACTGCATCCTCCTCATACTCCTTCTCCTCCTCCTCTGCCTGTTGACCTGTTGCCACTGTTGCACCCCCAGCTCATGGAGGTGCCTTCATGCATGCAGCGTCTCCAGGTCCATGACTGTTGCTACGAGTGGCAGCATAGTTGTGTTGGAAGGTGTGTGTGGTATGGGTGTGGTCCTCTTCAGCAGTCCCTGTGCTCATTGTGAGCCGCTTGGTTAATTGGGTGCACCTGTGGGCTGGTTATTTCACACCTGGGCCTGGTTACCGCCTGCTCCGCGATGCCAGTGTTTCCAGCACAATGTTCCCGGTGGCACTGGCATTTTTGTGCTGGTGTTTGCAGGATGTCCACTGTTGTAATGCCGCCTTATTTCCATGGTGCTGGTGTTTCCGGCACTGGTTCACGGGGTTCACGCAGTTTCAGTTACCGTTGCTACCGGCAACAGTGGCACAGTGTGCGCTGTTACCGGCAATGTTGTTACGGGCATCCACTCTCATAGTGCGGCGGTCCGGAACGTGTGCTGCTAATCGAATTACCAGCACATTGTTTCCAGACTGCCACACTTGTAATGAGGGTCAATAACTCAACAATCACGTCATGAGTTACTGTATCTTGTGTTGAAAAATGCAGGAAAAAGACAAGGTGGCATCGTCAGCTTCCTCAGATATAGGCTCCAAAGTTGTAGCACAAAGATTTAGGAACCTTTCTGATTGATTTCATTCCCATAGTTATTGTTTCTTGCTCAGCTTTAAGCATCAACTCAGTGTTTAAATGATGGCTTGGCAAACAATAGACATATATATATATATATAACATTGGACCAGATGAGCATATATGTAGGAGTGTATTCTATGTACAATTTATGGTGGAAAGACCCTAGAGTTGTGCTTAGCACCCTAATAGAGAATTATACAATTCTTTTGTTACAAATCGTGTTACCTTAATGTATGAAACGCAAGTTTTGATGGCCTTATTAAGGGCGGGAATCTCATGAATGTTTCTTATTTGAGTGAACAGGGAGTTCTAAATTCTTGGTGGGATTTTTGAAAAACCCGTTTTCCGTACGTCTTTTGCAATAAGATGTCTTTACGGGGGTGGTGTGTTTTCTAGAAACAATGGTCCTCATCCAGGAATTGCCTTAAAAGTAAAACAGAGCACGTTATCGGCTGCTCTGATCTCCACCAGAAACCAATGCAAAGAGATCTGGACGGGGCTTATGTGGTCTGTGAAATAGTTTGGCTGTTGCATTTTCATCCGAAGGACATTAAAGGGAAGATTTGCCTTAGGATTTTGATGGTTGAATTTGTGTTTTGCCACAGTTGTTATGTGTAGTTCCAAATGATAGATTGTGGCCAATATTCCCCCCTACGTTTTTGACTTTGGTGGCAAGTGAGGGTGAAAGAGCTTGATTGCTGATGTCAAAGTAGAATAGAGTTCTACGCTTGGGGCTTCCTGGGATGAGTGCTTCCGCTTTCTCTAGGTTAAGTAATGGATGGGTCGAAGCCAAGCATTGGTTTGTGAATGGAATGTTTTCTGCAATGTTGGTATTAGGGATTTTAGAATGAGTTAAGTGTCATCTGCATAATTACGGCACAATAAGTTCAGTAGTCTTTAGAAGGAGGGAAGAGTGGGGAGACAGAGATTCAAGAGGAGAGGCAAGAGTGAGGATCCCTAGCGTATGCCATTTATTGTTTGGAAGCTGTGGAATATGGAGTGATGGTGATCAATTGTGAGTGACCATAAAGGAATACAGGATACACTCCAAGGGTAGGTTCCTAATGCCCAAATCAGAAAGGAGTGATCTGAGGATGGAGTGGTCAACCAGGCCAAATGCAGCAGAAAAGGCCAAGTAAGATTAGGGATGTTGTATTGTCCTGATCACATTACGTTTTTAAGCCATCCCAGATCGATAAGATTACTGATTCAGAGCTAGGTCTGGGTGTGGCCCTCACTTATGCTGCGAGAAGTTGTTGGGCTCTTGTCTGTGAATTGCATGAGTTGCAGTTATGCCAATATTTCTATTAGTTTTGCTGTATATCTGTATCTGAGGATCCCCCTGAAAATATACGGATTTGAGGATCTAATTCACTTTTTCTTTTTTTAAAGGGTTCAAAAAAGCTCCTTATATTCATCGGGTACTTTACCCACTGCGAAGGAACCATTCATTACCACTCGCCCTGTATCGACTGTGAGTGAGGACTGCAGGGGTTCTTTGAAGAAGAAATGGTGGACAGAGATCACTGAAGGAGGCGGCTAAAAAAATATATATAATAAGAATATGCTGTTGAATTCTTTTGCAGATGTATTGTGGAAGGAGTTAAAAAAGACGCAGTAGGTGATAAGCTCTTAGGGTTCTCGGAATGTTCTTTGGGACTGCAGATGGCAATTTGTTTTTTGTTCTTGGTGTTTATCATTGTTTGTTTTTGGTAGAGGTGGTCTGAGAACAAATTCCAAAGGGTCTGTGATGTGGTGATAGTATCTGTAAGTTCAGAAGGGTTGTAGAATGCAGAGATTGTTTTGAGTACCACCTTGTGTGGGTCAGTGGCATTTGCTAATCTGTTCGCACAGAATCTGGATTTTTGACCTTTATGATTGATGAATGAAACCTCTTCTGTTGGGCATGAGTTTCCTTTTAGTGTCATTCGTCTTGTTATCTCTCCATTTTGTCTCAAAGGATATATTGACGCTTTTTTGTAATAACTCCTTATTGGCCAAAGCTTTTTACAGCATTTCCTCTTGACTGTGGTCCTTTTTTGGATGTGGTACTAGCTAGAGCTTTTGTTATCCAAGAGTCAAAGAACTGCACTCCATTTATTTTAGCTGCAAGAGACAATATGGTGGGTCTGTTCCTGGATAGCAGTGGGGTGTTATTGTTTGTGATATCTGTATATTTCCAACCCCTAAAAAGTTATTCCCACCAGGAATGTGTCTGTCAGGTAGAATAGGAATGGTGCTGGAGTGGAACAGTGCTGAATGATCGGTCCATGGAAAGCAAACTTGTGAAATGTGTGATACCAAGTTCAGAGTGTGAAATGGAGTCACAGGCATGTCCCAAGTCATGTGTTTCTTTACCCAATGTAGATCAAGCTCCTCTAAATAAGGGATACATTTTTTTTTTTAAAGGCAAGATCTGGAGCTATTGCAAGCAGGTATTAAAATCCCCAGGTACACAAAGATTGGGGTGTGAAAATAGCTTGGTGGCCAACATTTGAATCATAGACCAGTTGTCCATAAATAAGGAGAAATTAAATCGATAAGAGGAGGGGGATTTATAAAGTGTTGTCCAGCATCATAACTGGCCTTACTTTTTGACTTCATCACAAAAAAAATCACTTCTTTATAGTTTACTCCTACTACTTCATGTCTAGCCGATCGAACGACCCACATCTATGCAGGAAGCACAGCAGCCCTCCCTACACACGTCCCTTGCAGCATCCCACAAGGCTCCTGTGTCTCGCCAACACTCTACAACATCTATACTAAGCCCCTCTTTGACCTTCTCGACTTGCAGGGTATATCATTCATAAACTATGCTGATGATACCCAAATCCTCATCCCTCTGTCTGGCAACTACGATCAAGACTCCAGCAACATCAACCAAATTGACAAAATGTGGATGGCTTATCATCAACTCTGTCTGAATGATGGCAAGACGGAGTTGCTAATTGTTGTCCTCCATCATGCCTAGCTAAACTTGATCCCTCCTACCGTGCATTCACCATCGACGCCTGCGCCATCTCAGTTTCCTCCTCGGTCAAAATGCTAGGCGTATACCTGGACTCTAAACTCAACATGAACCATCACATTCATGCAATCATATCGTCAGCAGCCCACACCATCAAATTACTGAATGCAACCAAACATTTCCTTTCCTCTCAAGATCGCATCACAGTAGCCAGAGCTGTAATTGGCGTCTGCCTCAACTATTGCAACTCCCTCCTTGCTGGCAAGACAGAGCGCAACCTCAACAAACTTCAAACTAGTCTACATTGGTTCCTTGTGATTTTAACAAAAACAGTAATAATTAAAACATTTTTAACAAACTGAAATTACTGAAAAAACACTGATTTTTTAAATTTATTTGGGGGTTCTCCCCCAAACCCTGTTTCTCTAGGTTTATTACCCCATCCTAGCCCCGTCCCCACCGTTTTTATCCCTTACCCCACCCCACACCCATACATATTTATATTAAAAATTCAGTGTTTTTCAGTATGTGGGGTTCATTTAAAATGTTTTTTGTTATTATCTTTTCGTTATTATCCCTGGATACCGTCTCTATTCATAGAAAAGCCACTCATTGGTTACCAATCAGTGAATGAATCAACTTCAAAGTCCTCTCTATCACTCTCCGCTGTCTTTCCAACTCAGCTCCCCCTAACCTCATGCAGAGAATCCAAAAGATCAATTCCCTCAGGACCACCAGACTGCAGCACAGCCATAGACTTGCTACCCCACGTTCAACCACACCAAAGCTGGTGGCTCCAGCTTCCCTGTTATTGCAGCCAAATGGTGGAGTGGCCGTCCTCTCCACCTAAGCTCTGAGCCCAGATACTGGCCGTTTAGAGGATGTCTCAAAACTACTTTAACCTATGTACACTACACCTTCTCGCAACCTCCTTCCCTCTCGCCACTGCTCCCCTCACTCCCCCTCCCACCTTGGCAATAGCACCTTGATCCCTAAGGATTTAGCCCGCTCCACAAATGTAAAAATAAATAACTAAACAAATGCCAGACCTACTTTTAAACTATTGTATGGCAATCCCATTAGCAGGTTGAATTAATTGATATGTTTATTGAGAGAGTATCCAGAGCTGTTTTGTGAATACATTTAGTAATGCTCAGTGTCTCTTCTTGGGCACCTTAATTAGAGTAAATGAATGGATTTTGTTCTGTTTCTGCTCTCTATGCCCCCATCAATTATGTGCATCTTTTTTTGTTTTGCCTCTAAATCTGAGTGTGTGATTGTTTGACGTTGATCCTCCTGTCATTTTCATTTATGTTCCACTTTACTTCCCCTTTGTGGTGTAATCCTGGGCATGTAGTTACAGTTACTGGCGGACGCCAACGTGCTCTCCATGAAGGAGTAGTGTGCCTCCTTGAACCTCCAGTCCGGGAAGTGAAAAAAATGATTTGGTGTGCAGGAGCTAAAAGCCGCTTCGGGATCTCGGGCATCTTCCAGTCAGCAGGAGCTACCACTGGGAAATGAGGAAATAGCATGCAGCAAATCCAACTTTCACATGAGATGAAATATAACTTTTTATCTTTTGTATGTGACTCATTATGCTTTATATGTCATCTAGGTGCGCCACAATGTTCCTTTAAATACATTCCCAAAGACACAGCGGTATATTTGTATGGAGCCAGTTGGCCTGGCGAGCCAAAGTGGCTTTTAGTGACAGTCGATGTCAGGCTAACCAGGATCACTTGGCTACAACCAAAACAGAAGAGGTTTCATACAACCGTCGGCCCCCGAGTCCTCAGCAATTTTGATCCCAGCAATTCGAGAGGTCATTCTCCTCAGATTTCTTTTGCTAAATATTTCTTCTGTCCACTTCCAATTACGTTTCCCTTGGCTCATTGTCTCTCCTTCAGCAGACCAAGTTCTGGATATCCCTGGCTGAGACCGAGTACACCGTCCCCGCAGAGAGGCCTAGGCGCTGTATTACTATTAAGGTGGTGATTTGGTGCAGTATAAAAGCTGATTAACATAACCTGACAGCGACCCTACATTTAATAGCAGACCACGGGGCCTTTCTTTACGATTTTGCAGAGATGGCTTTTGGCTATCCCTGCAGAAAACCCAGTTTAAATGTCACTTAAAAGCAAAGAATTGTAGATCTTCATACAGGTGGATCATCTTCACACTCTAAGACTATAGAGCAGGAATAGCCAACCTGTCACCCTCCAGATATTTTGGCCTACAACTCCCATAATCCCACACCACTCACTATGCTGGCAGGGACTACTAATGGGAGCTGTAGACCAAAATAACAGAAGGGTGACAGGTTGGCTATCCCTGCTTCAAATAATGAAACGGCACATCCTTTGTAGCGCCCTTTTCTGAAAATTGCAGAGGCCTGTCCCAAAGGCTGACCATACAGCACCCTGATATATCTACAATGGACAGGAGACGAACCGATGGGTGTAATGTGGGCTACAGAATGATTGGAGAAATAGAACCCCCTGCCCCAGGGATGTCATTTAGGGGTTGTCAGGGGTCGCAACTGCAACTCCTGAGGTGTCCTGTGCTAATCATGTGATCTCCCTTGCTACCCCTAAAAAAAAAACGGGAAAAAATATGTGTTTTTGTTCATGCAAACTCCTGGGCTGTGGTCAGTGCCATGTGGCTCTTTGCTTCTGGAGTGGTTGGCTTACTTGTTCAGGCTTCTTAAAACATAAAAAAATAGCAATAAAAAGAACAGGGGTTCCACAAGTCGAACACTTTCAGCATTGACCCTAAATAAGAAAGAATAGGAATACCAAATAATGTGTCTTTCTGGAATTCTATACAATAATTGCTAGACTCATTAAAGGTTTTTTCAAGCACACTTCAGGGGGTGAGTCACTGATTTAGTCTATTCTTAAACACCTCAACCCAGCCTTTCATCCTTCTGAGGTCGATAAATGAGTGCCAACACAAGTCGGGTGATATTGTATATATTTTTTCTACATATAGAGCTTATACGTCTAATTACTATATAACACATCATTATCATTTGGCCATGGACGTCTGCTTGCATTCACAGTAATTTTGTAATATGGGCCTATACACACTGATCTTAAAGATACATATGACGTTGCATTCTTGTATGAAATGTATATCACATTAAAGTGATATCGTAACCATATTTTTCATAGTGTACTTAGGAGCAATGCTATGTGATGCCACTTCCTGTTTTGTCAAGGGATGAAAGGTCGTGTTTCATCACTTCCCCTGATATCACTTCAGGTGGGGTCAAATAGAATTACTTTCTGTGATGTCATCAGAGGTCAAGGTCGTGTGATGTCACTTCCGCTACCCCAGGCATTTTGGTGAAATGACGTCCCTGGTCACGGCTCAGGATTCAGTGTCGTCTCTCTGAACAACATTCTCTGCCCTCACTTTTCCTTTGGCCAAACTCACTTTTCTTATGGTCCTGTTGCTGTCGCTCTGGCATGTGGCAGAACTGCCCTGCAGAGTGCAGTAAATATTCCCTCCACTCACAAAGGTGGGCAGCCCTCAAGTATTAAAAATAGCTGTTTCAGAGCAACAAAGCAAGTAGTGAACGGTAGCGCGCACCAGAGCCGCATGACAAAGCTAAAAGCTTGCAATGAGGCAAACATCACTCCAAGTGCGTGCAGAGATACAGGGTATTTTCATCCTGCCAAGATGAAACGCTTATGTCAGCAATGTGGTCATTTCTCACAATGTCTCCTGAAATTTGCAGATTGGGCAGGGAGAGGCAAAGAGCTCTAAATATAGGCAGGCATCTTGCCCAGGCTCCTGTGTGGCCCTTCAAATGCAGTATTTGTATCTAGACATGGGGCCTCATTACACGTTCAGTGGTATCCCGCTGTTAAATCTGGTGGGATACCAAACGGTAATACTGATCTGCCAGAATTACCGGCAGATTACAAGTGGTGGTAAGTGTATGGAACTCCCAATTGCACAGAGTCCCATAGGACTCCATTGGGGGAATTGTTGGTATCACCAGCACTAGAAATACCGGTGCCAGTAATACCGGCATTTTTGGGTGTTGGGGTGACATAATTACTGACGGCTCAGAACTGCACATAAATCCGGCCACAAAGTCACCAAACGTGTATGCCGGTGCAGAAATGTGCTGGTAAACAGTATTACCGGCACATTATTTCCACACGGGTATACTTGTAATGAGGTCTCACTGGGTCCCCACTAGGCTCTGTGCCATTAAAAAAACAAAAGGACGTCACAAGGGGGCTTTTTGTTAATAGACCCATATTGTGAGTTTACATCACTGTGTCCTTTCTGGATAAAGGTCACGTCAGTCTACCTTGCTGAACACAGCTTTGCAATTAGCAACTATGTTTGTTTCTGAATGCTGTATCCTCCTACTGTGATATCGTGGGAGAGGATTATGGAATTCAGGTTTTCCATACTAGCATTACGGAAAGTATTCATTCTATTAAGGAAACAGAGGGAAAGTCTTATTCTCTCTCTAGAAGCAAACATTTACAATCACCAAAACTACATTTCCTAGAAGCTCTAGGGCAAATGATAGAACAAAATGTGACCCCTCCAAACATTTCAGTCCATATCTTTCCAATAAGAGTCCCTTCCTCCGGCTCTATATCCTCTGTCTTGCTGTGACTGATAGCAACAACAACAATGACCATTAATAACTACTTCAAATACTCAGATTTGCTTTCCCATTAAAGTCTTCTCCGTCGTTTGCTGGACTCTGTCTTAGTGTGTGAAGGTTATCCGTCCTCTAAGTTAATTGCGCCATTACATTTTATAATATAAAGTTAACTCACGAAGCGTTGCGATACCGTGGGGGATGTTAGCGCACGACCAAGCGCTACTATAATAAAGTACAAGAAAAAGCACAATCCACAGAGCAGGCGCTTTATTAAGATCCAGTTAAGGCAATTGTGAAGGTTTATGTGCAATCCATTCTTTTGAGCAGTGACTTTGCCAACTTATCATATAAATATACATGTGTGGGTTAGTAAAGTGTTGGAATGTCAAATTATGTAAGCAGTCAGTTACTAAATAATTGTAACATATATTGAGTTGCACTTGCCATGACATATGCAGTGTCCCCGACTAGATGGCCATGAGTTTCGACCATGCAGGCTTTTTCAAGGCAGGGTTTGGTTTAAACAACAGACGTATTGGTTATGTCAATGTCGTTCAAAACAGTCTATAGTCCTACTGATGAAAAAATTACAATCTATGCGTGCCGATCGTGTGCTTTCCATTCAAAAGTCCAATAGTGCTGATAATTGGAAGAGAAAGAGAGAAATGATAATCTTGCTTAATGTGCGCGACTACATACGAAATGCAGCTGGTGTTCCGGAAAAGTCAATTTACGCCACGCGGGAAACCGACTCAGTGCCGTCAACTGCACGAGCAGAGAACACACTTCTGTTTCTTTAGTTTTCTGTCCCTCAAACAGGAAGAAGACTCTATGTGGACTTTTCCTGAACACCAACTGCATGTCGCAAATCAGTACGATAATACGAACCGGGAAGTCAATTCGTGGTTCCATGTGAAAAAAGACGCCATTTCACCCTTAAGAATGATTGGACGGGCAAGACCACACCTATAATGTGTCAATGTTTCTTGCAGAAGCGTGCATATTATAAAACGTTTGGAACATAATTACGTGTTCTTTTTCAAACTGGGACACCATTCACAAACAGGTGAGTGAACCATGGTATTTTAGCATACGCATTGCAGTTATAGGCCATAGTACCAAACAGTAGTCACTTGTCATTTGCATTCTTAGTAACTGCATTAACCAATAGGTTTGAACCATTCCAAGATAACTGAATGCACCTATGTTGCTTGTAGCAACTCGTTTCATACCAAGAAGTATGGACCAAAACTACACTTTCTAGTCCAGACTGGTACACCACTTACAAAGAGGTTGTCGAACCATGGTATTTTTGGACATGCATTGCTGTACTAGTCCATAGTATAAAGCAGCAGTTACTTGTCATGTGCAGTGTCACCAACAGCATTAACTGACAAGTTTGGACAGCTACAAGACAAGTATATGCATATTACCCCATCTAAGCACCGATCTCTCTGCTCTCTCATTGGAAAAGTTACAGCGTATTAACCAATTGCTTGAAGAGACCCATTAGTGCTGCACAACAATAGAACAGCGATATATAATAACGGGGATGAGCTTATGGCCCTTGGAACGTGCATCTGCTAATGGATGGGATTACACCAGAGCAATTCTGAGTCCAAATAACCGGACAAACTCAAGAAGATGGCAAGTTTCTGTTTTGTTAGCAATTATCTAAAAGAGGGAGTATACAACGAACAAGAACAGATGTCCACTCATTCTCTCAGTGATTTCCCCAAAATATACAATTATATACTTCTTTATGCATCAGAGTGGCATCATTCTATGTGGCAATAATGAAAAACCTATCAATGGTCGGAATTGTTTAAGGGACACATCTAGATATACAATCATATAGGAGCTAGGTTTGTTATTGGCTTTCCGATATCAGGTGGACAACTTATGCCTACCTCTTCATACATGTAATTTAAGAAAAATCAGTTACACAGTGTTTCATTGGTCTCTTAAGGTCCTTCGTTATACAGACTAATACAATTGGCTTGGCACAATTGTGCCATGTCTGGAACATTCGCTTCAATTATCAGCACGTAAGCCAAGACCCAGGTGCAAGCAGATAGGACATGAGGCTGCCCTACCACCCAATTAGCCCAACATCTCTGATCAGCCATGCCTTCTGCCATGAAATTCTCTTTGTACTTGGCCTTGCAGAGTATTCTCCTCTTGGGAATGCAACGGGAGTGAGGGCACTCGCTATCGTGTCTGGAACTCCAAGTTCAAACCCTATTTCCATCCTTGACTCACGTGACAAGAGACCATCATTCTATTCATTCTGCATGCCTTTAAATGGTTTAAAATCAATTAAGACTTGGCATCCTTTGTGTCCTTTCTTGCACCTTAACGTGAGAGGATTCATCCTCTGTGCATTTTCTTAGCTCTTTCACATATTCCTTCAGGATGTTCCTCCTGTAGGCTGTCATCAACTCAAGGGTACATTCGATATGGTCGTCTGAATGGCTACCGTCTTCCATATGCTCGCTGTACTATTGGTGCAGTAGCTGAGGTTAGACAGGGCATGGTCTCATGGCTCCAATGCTGGGGAGGTAGGCGGGTAGGATCTCTTGCATATATGTACGTCTGCTCCTCTACATCGAGATAAAGGAAACACTATGAAGTGAGGATTAGCAAAGTATGTATGATACGAAACATGTCTCTGTTTAGGTTTGGTCATTACTAAAAACCATATGTTCTGTTTTTCTCTTGTCTCTCTTTCCCCTCCCAAATTATGATTACACATTTGTGCCATGGACAGTCATTATTTTTTACTTTTTCTTTCTTTTTAATGTCATTCTTTGTTTATCAAACATCCACATGATATGTATTGTGTGTAATTCGGTCATGTAATATCAAAGATTTAATTTTGCTAGCCCAGCCTTGACAAAGTCGAAACACGTGTTGGCATATGGGCATTGAACCATGAAATGAGATATATGGGCAATGAATATTGGAATAAAGTCACAACTCAGGACTATAACTGATTCTAGTTTCCTTACTAATCATAGACAGTAACTTACTAACGGAGTACACAAATCATTGA
Organism: Ambystoma mexicanum; assembly: GCF_040938575.1. Classification (NCBI taxonomy): domain Eukaryota; kingdom Metazoa; phylum Chordata; class Amphibia; order Caudata; family Ambystomatidae; genus Ambystoma; species Ambystoma mexicanum. The sequence continues at coordinate 668,520,143 of NC_090923.1, forward strand.
TTTGTCCAGATTACAGGCTACTGTGAAGCTGCCCAATCCCATGTTTTCTCAATTTTAGCTAAGTGCTAATTAGCCATTGATTATCCTAGGACATGCAGGAGGGTTTGGGTGTATATCTCATGTATTACACTTTGCTAATGTAGTCCATACCACAGGGGCTTTTCTCTGATTTGTTGCTCTCATTTGTGCTGTGGATTGCTGATTGTAGACATCTCTCTAGCCTTTCTTTCATGAAGGGAAGAACAGGTTCTGCAAGAGCCAATCCTGCATTTCCTAGAAATTCTTTCTTTCTCCTTTGAATCTGTGTCCTTGTGTGGAACTGTGACTGGACGAGTGGCGCATACTTCATCAGCCCTCCTGAATATTCTGGAGGAGTTGAACGAATCCCCTAAGAACATACTGTCAACTGAAGCTTTGGGGGTCGCTAGTTGCCCAAGTTTGGAGTCAAGCTTGACCAAAAGCAACCTTCTTTCCATCGATATGGCACAAATGGTATTTCCTAAAAATGCAAATTGTCCTCTGAGTCAATCCAGTCACTTCTTGAGGATGTATTGCTATTCCGTTCTCCTTAGCCTCTTCTGCCAACCCGAGAATTTTCAATAGATAACCTGCTATATCTAGAAGCTTGCCAGGGCAAATTTCTTTCATCACTCAATCCCTTTTCTTCTGGTATCTGCCCTATCCAGCCACAAAGGCAATTATGCTGGTATCCACATCCAGTGTTACCCCAGTTTAAGACCGAATGTGAGGTCGGGGGATTCTGCTGTAAACCTGTTTCATGCCTCCTTATACACTGGGTACGCAGCCTCCTCCTCAAGCAATCTTCGATCTTCCATTGGGGGATTCAAATGGATCCGACTCGGATGATTACGAATGCACCAGGGTGTCTTTATCAAATTCATCCCCTGAAGCCTGATCACTCTAAGGCACAAGAGACCTGCGCTTGAGCTTCTTGGAGCGTTGGTTGAGGACTTCTTCCAAAACTGAAGATGCTCTGAAGACAACCCACTCGCCGTGCCTGTGTAGGATGATGAATCCAGACCTTGCCGTTCTTCCTCTGTGCTTAAGGGAGTGCCTTCACATACTGCTGCCAGGCCAGGAAGGATCTCTTCAACTCTTCAAAGGTGTCAGACCCTGCCCTCGGGTCCTTCAACGCTTACATAGTGGCGTCCGTGGGTGTGCGACACAAACCTCCTCTTTACCCTCTGCGGGAGCCTTCACAAACTACTACATGATCTGCTCCTGAGAGGGTAACCTCTTTCCACTCGTGTGCCTAATGCCTTAATAAAGGCCATCCATTTAGCCATGAAATCCAGCTTCTACTGGATTGGCACAAGACATGCAATGTTCGCCATGTTATCTTTGTAGGACCCGAATACAATTTTTTTAGAACTCTGGGTAATACTAGTGTCCAGGTCCCTTTCTAAGTCTCATTCACATCATGTGCCTTGGCCAATTTAACTGCAGATCTCCATTACTAATAGCGTTGTTGTGTGATGCTACATTCATAGGTGTTAGAAGAAGGAAAAGTACTTGGGTCCATAAATGTTTATCAGTCATGCCGCGCGGGAAATGCAATCGTATAGAGCAGGTAAGACATAGATGCCTGCATTCGTAAGTTGCACTTCTCAGCACAGATGCTAGTAGCCCCACAGAGAAAGTAAAAACGTGGGTCAATGCTTGCCTGTTGCCCTGGATTAATCCCACAAGGGAAAGGTCCTCTGCGGTCTTCTTTACAGAAGCTCATTCAAGTTGCAGAGGTTCCTGCGCAATGACTGCTCTGCACTGCCTGCCGGCCGACTTCCACCAGCATCCTGTGCTGCAGAGGCCCTGTGGTCCTCGTGCCAACTACTTTCCAGCTCGTGAGATCACCTCTGGCCCGCGCAGTGTGCATGCAGTGGGAAGATTCTACAGCGGACAGAGGAAAGGGGTGAAAGGAAAGCAGGTGCGGTTGGATCGCCACAGTTGGCCCTATGCCCACCCGAGTTATGAGATTAGGGATTCAGCTACTATAATACGTTTGTAACTGATCGCCACAATATCATGCGCACGTACAGACAAGTGAATCACTAAAAACATTGAGGGAGTGCTTAAATGCTGTCGAAACAACCATGAAAAAGAATAAGTGTTATGGAAGGCAAGGAAGGTCTATGGAAGACGCTGGTAAGCCTTCATTATTGCATAGATTCTGGTAAAGTCCCTATGACAAGTAGGGAGCAACCCTGCAACTCCACTGGTGCCCACCACCCAGGCACTTCAACTCTCTCCCTCTCTAACTGTATTTCCTGGTACTCCTAGTTCACACCATGACATTACACACCTCAGCATTCTCACTTCTTACACTGACATCACCTGCTATTGATGTCATCACATTCTAACTCAAGACCTGACCACAACATCTCTCCCTTTCTATGCAAATAAAAGTAGGGAACCAGACCACAACATCTCTCCCTTCCCATGTAATAGCGAGAACCAGACCACAACATCTTTCCCTTCCTATGCAAAAAGAATAAGGAGACAGCACAACCATTCATACTGTATAGATACCCCACAGTATGTAGACTACTACACATACACACTCACCTTACACAGGTGACATCACACATCCTGCGCAACACCAGGTATCCACACCCAATGATTTCTAAGATAAAAACACAACTACTAGCTGTGCTACTGTGCTACTAGAGATAACAATACTCGGATAGGCCATATTGGATATCTTACCATACAGAAGCAAGTCAGTTGTCTCATGAACACAACGAGGGAAGCATGAGGACCTGGGAACCCACATAATGCAATTCACCAATATAAGGACCTGGAAAGCTCTTGTCGAATATCCTCAAAGAGCCTTTGGAGGACACAATCTCTAGATGACACCTCTCATTATGATAACAAAGCCAGGCCCATTCAAACCCTATGATAATTCACCACTTTGTCTTAAATTTGAAGACTGTAGCTCAAAAGAAACATACGTTCAACAATTTGGCGCAAACACGCTAGCATTGCGGCATGGTTAAATTTGCACTAAAATAGTCTTACTATTATCCTATAGCCAGCAACTGGCACTACGGGTAATTAACGGTACCCCAACTAACATGAAATATTGTTCAACTGTTGCCAGACAATGCTGCTAGTGACTGCTAACATCACCAGTTCTACATATGTCACCTGCCGCAACAACACCAGCACTGCATGTGTATATGATATGATATGTTATTTATAACACGCTTAATACCCAGAGGTATATAAGCATGGACCCAGTGATCGAACCTGAGTTGTTCCGTGCCGGCTTGTTTCCAAGGCGAGCACGCTGCCCCTGAGCTATCCTCCCGAAACAGATGTAGCCACCACAATAACTAAATAATGGCTACACAACCCCAGTGGCAGTCAAAAATTACATATCTAAATAGTGGCAGCACATTTGGTGCCTAGGTTCCCAGACAAATAACATGTTTACAGAAATTGTTCAACTGGTCGCATCACACCACCTGCCATGCACCCCAGTGAATATAAAGCGTGGTGAGCTAAAACTGAACCTTGTATCATGGAACATTGCAGGAGTCGAGGGCAAAAGGGATGATAAGGATTAGCAGCAGTTTCTGGAAAAATATGACATTATTTGTCTCCAGGAGACGTGGCTTTTACATCCAGAAGAAAGGCAGGGATATAATTCCTACTGCATACCTGCGAGGAAATCGGTCAGGGGTCGGCCGGGCGAGGCTCTTACTACATGTTTTAAAAGTACTCTATCTGGCTCCAAAACATTTGTCCACTCTCATTCCCCTGATATCCTGACCGTGAAATGGGATGCTCAAACTGTTTTTTTTGTCAATATCTGCTTAAGGGCCAATGAAAAAGCCACAGATATTGTATTGTTACATATTGAAGATTTAGAAACCTTATTGAATTTGCAAACCACCAAAGAACATCACATTGTTTTATTGGGTGACTTCAACATGCATCATTTGGAAACAGTGAATAAGCATACATGTTTATGAAAGAATCATGAGTTGTGGGAGGTTCCCCCATTGCATGGTAAGCCCTGTGTACCCTGTACTGCTTTTTCAGACAAACTAATATGAGATGTTATGTCCAAGGGCTTTTGGGCATGCAAAGGTAGGTCCAGCCAAGACATTTCCCCTAAACCAACATTCAACTCAGGGAAGTTTAATGCCTGAACAGAATACATTCTTCTGAAAGTGGACAGCTGCAAAATGGTAGCTAATCTCCAGGTTATCCATTGTGCGGTAAGCGATCATGGTCCCTTTTGCCTATCATTGCTGCCCTTGCAAACTGCAAGGGACAGGCAGATCAATTTTTATGATAACTTAGAGAGGACCCTTAGAGTGGACCCAGAAACGGGTAAGGGTCCCATGGCAGGTATTGGTTAACAGAAATATGGTCGAATGGATGAAGCGTTAATCCCTACCCTTGAAGCCCTATCACGTAATTCAGGTCAATTCTCACCAAAACACTTCTATGTGTTGTTGCCATTTTTGACAAAGTCTTTTTCTCCTAGCCAGGAGAACAGCCAATGCGAAAGTGGATGGTATGACCGGGAGTTCTATATTAAGAAATCCAAACCATTGGCAAGTCTCAACTCAAAAGACCAAAAGGACCCCCTGGAAGTAAGACGAATAAGGAATGAATATAAGAAACTACTGTCACGGGGGCGCTGTTGCGCATGGCTAAAATGGCCGCCTAGGTGAAGAGCTCCAGCTCGATCGAAATCCTTTAACTTCTAAATCCTTCCAGGCTTGTGCTGGCCGTCGTGCTGCTACAGAATAGTGCGGGGGAAGGACCTCGGCAGACACCCTGCGAAGGCGGTGCGCGAAGACCCCTGGACGGCGGAGATATCATCGCCTACATCTGCAGCGCCTGGCGTGCCGTGACGCGGCCGCCTGCGGGCTCCAGGCGATTCTCACTCAAGCCCGAGGCTCGTAACGACAGATCGGCCTGGTGGGGGAGGTGCAGCTCGACGAAACACAAGTACTGCCCGTGGGCGGCGACATTCCGCTTCCTCTCCTTTAGCCTGTGCGGAAGAAGGAGCACAGACCTCCCCACACCGGACCTTGGGCGGCAGGAGAAGCCCGACGAGAAGACAACGCTTGCCCCATTGGATCTTGGTCCCCCCCGCGGCTGAGCCCAGCTAGGACTAGATGATGAAGTAAGTGGGCCGACCGGGGTGGCGGGACACCGAGGGTCGACACTGTACATTGCTACGGAAGTGGGGGCGAGCGGTGCAAATCTGGGGGCGAGACCCTACTATAGACCCTAATATAGAAGCGCTTCTGAAGTGGAAATCCTACTCTTAAGACCTCCCGGGAACAAACACTGTAAGTCACTGTAATGTGCTAACAACATACAGCAAACCGCTGCGGGCAGTCGTCGACAGCCAGCAAGGCACACACGTGGGAAAGCACGGCCCATCCTGAGGCTCGCGGCGTCGCCTAATGGGCCGCACTGAGAGAAAAGCTGCAGGGGTAAGAAAGACCGGCCCAATGGATTCCTACACAAGCTCCCAACAACAGGAGACACCAGGGGGTGCAACACAAACTTCTGAAGGCTCAAACGTAGACCCCTTCGACCGCTTGGCAACAATTGTGCAAAATGGGTTCATGGCTGTCAACGTGAAACTAGACGACATAGTGGCGACAATTGGCTCCTTGAAAGCGCGAGTGGAAAAGGAAAGTGCATGCATCTCAGAGGCAGAGAACAGGATAGGTGTGAACGAGGACGTGCTTACACAACACGGTCGTGATATAGCCCTACTCCAGACGGAGCTCCGTAAGACGCAAAATAAATGCGAGGAACTTGAATCCAGGTCCCGCAGGGATAACATCCGGATTGTTGGAATGACGGAGTCGTTTGGCAAGGGCTGCATGGAAAGGAGTGTGGAAGATTTATTGAAATCCGTATTGGGGGAATACTCCCTGTCAAGCCACTTCCTCGTCGAAAGGGCCCATCGTATCTTGGCACCAACCCCCAAACCGGGCGCTCCACCTCGAACCATCATTGCACGTCTCCTGAACTATAGGGACAGAGACACGATCCTTTGACTAGCAAGAGAAAAAGGGACACTACAACATGAAAACAACAGGATACACATTTACCCGGACTTTTCTGCAAATATACAAGCACAGCGCAGATCCTACGAACTGGTCAAAAAACAGCTACGGCTCCGCAATACTCCCTATGCCTTGATTTTTCCTGCGAAAATGAGAATCCAGCATGGGGGCAGAACCCACTTTTTTGAAAACCCTGCGGAGGCGATGGCATGTATTGAGGCCTCCATTCCGCTGCCCCCTAGAGATCGTGCAAGAGACCCAAATGCGAGACCCTGCCCAGGTGAAGGCAGAGGAGATCCGGCTGACGGATGATGCACCCCCCCTGCTAACTGAAAACATGCTGCTAAACAGTCGACACAGCCGGACTGGACCAAAACCCGGTATAACCGAGCCGTAGAGTCTCCCGCGTGGGCGGCCAGACGGCTAGGCATTGCTCTGCGACGAAGCTCCCTCAGGAAAGTTCCAATCAGTTACTTGGGTTCATAGTCAAGTTGGGGCAGATGATGTGGGTGGAGGGCGGGAAAGGGCAAAAGGGGAAGTTTTCTTGTTGCGATTACCGCCCAGTCGAGTTTGCGGCTGGGAGGAATGTTTGCACAGTTGATGATTGCAGGTTTGTTGAAAAAAGGTCTCACAGATGCATCCAACAATTCAGCTTTGATTGCACATACATTTATGGTTGTCATAATACAATACAATGCATACACATAGGAAATGGGTGAAGGGTTAAAGGTTAAACTGATGACATGGAATGTCCGAGGCCTAAACAATCCAATGAAAGCCAGAAAAGTGGGCAATTATGTTAGCAGGCACGGGCCCCAAATCTTAATGCTACAGGAAAAACATGCGCAGGGCTCCATCAATGATCAAATGCTGGTAAAATGGGGCAAGCAGCGCTATTACACGAATTACTCCTCACAATCGAGGGGGGTAAGCATTTTGATTCACAAATCGTTAGGGTTCATCGAGAAAGGCCACCTGGTGGACTCGACGGGCAGATATGTGATTGTCTGGGGGGAAATTGCCAGAGAACGACAACTCTGGTAAATACTTATGGTCCCAATCTTGAAGATTCAGACTTTTACCTACACTTATTTGAAATCCTTGTTAAACATGAAGCGACAACCACACTATGGGGGGGGGACTTTAATGTTGTGCTGGACCAGACTTTGGACAGGTCCTCCAAGACGCCCAGGCCACCGTCTAGGACGGCACTCGCTTTGAAACAGATAATACAGCAGCTGTTCCTGTTAGATGCTTGGAGAGTGCTCCACCCAACAAGCAATCGCTACACGTTCAATTCCTCCGTACATGACAGAGAATCACTCATAGACTACTGGTTTGTCCCCTCAAACATGACACATGCCCTACAGAGTTGCGAAATCCTCCCCCGTACATTATCTGATCACTCCCCTGTGACCATGGAAATTACCCTCGGGCACGTCCCCAGGCAGGCTAGAAGGTGGAGAATGCCCATTGGTATATTAAAAGACCCAAACGTGGCGGAAGGCCTGCACACAGACATCGCCAATTTCTTCGCAGACAACATAGGGTCTGTTGATCATGTTTCGACAGTCTGGGAAACTTTTAAGGTGTGGGTAAGAGGGGTCCTAATGTCCAAAACAACGGGCCTCCTGAAGGAGGTACACCGAGACATGGAGAGGGTGGAGAGAGATCTGAACGTACTGGAGGAGACATATGGTCGGACACATGGGGGAGACACCCTTGCTGAAATACACAAATCTCTCAGGGAATTTGACAAACTGGCGGTAAGGGAAGTACATTATATAGCAGCCCCCTCAAGAGCTCAGAGGTACGGGGAGGGGAACAAGGCAGGGAAAATGCTGGCCAACCTGGTTAAGCAGGAATATCATGTGGCCCCGATTGCATCGATACACACAGCGGCAAATGTGATGGTAACAAGCAAACAGGGAATAAATGATGAATTTGTAGAGTTTTACAAAACATTATATGCGAATAAAGATAGGAAATCCCCTGACGGGATCAAAGCTTATTTGGCCACCTTGGAGCTCCCCAAACTCACGGAAGAAAATAGGCTAATATTGGAGCAACCTGTCACGGCAGAGGAGCTCACTGAGGCGATCAAAGGGCTCGCGTCTGGTAAGGCGCCGGGCTCGGACAGCCTGGGAGTGGAATTCTACAAGGAATTCCGGGAAGAACTGATCCCTGTTTTGCTGGAGGTGTGGGGGGAAGCCCTGGGTAAACGAACGCTGCCGCAAACAATGCGCGAGGCCATAATCACGGTGTTGCCCAAACCTCGGCGTCCACCGCAAGATATGTCATCCTACAGACCCCTGTCCCTGATAAATCTGGATGCAAAAATCTTTGCGAAAGTGCTGGCAAACCGTATGCTGCCCATCACGCCAATGCTAGTACACACAGATCAAAGTGGATTAATTCCCCAAAGGTCTACCGCCCTAAATTTGTGTAGACTATTCAGCATAATGCCACAGATCAATCCGAACAAACAAGCAGTGGCAATCTCCCTCGACGCCGAGAAAGCGTTTGATTCGGTTTCCTGGGAGTATTTGTTCTTGGTATTGGAGGCATTTGGGGTTGGCCCATATTTCATTCAATACGTCAAATTGCTTTATACTGCTCCGTGTGCGAAAGTATACACGAATAGAACTATGTCTCAAGGGTTTGAACTGGGCAGAGGTACCAGGCAAGGGTGCCCCTTCTCCCCTATCCTTTTTGCTTTGATGAACCCATGGCAGCGGCGATACGGTCGAGACATGGCAACAAGGGCATATCACTGAAGGGGGCTACCCAAATAATATCACTATATGCGGATGATACATTACTCTATGTTCGAGAACCCGAAAAAAACATTGTCCCCATCATGACAGACATCAACGAGTTTGCAGAATACTTGGGATACACGGTCAATAGCTCCAAATCAGAAGTATTCCCGCTCACCCCCTCCACAAAATGCCCAGCCCACATGTGTGGCCTTAAATGGGCAGAACAACACATCAGGTACCTTGGGGTGCTGGTCTCTTGTAATAAACAAACATTATATATTGATAACTATGACCAGGCGCTGCACACGCTTAACATCAAATTACAGGTCTGGAGACGTCTCCCAATTTCACTACACGGTAGAATTGCCATTCTTAAAATGATTGTACTTCCGAAACTATTATACCTATTTGTAAATATCCCTATATGGCCGGGGAGGGAGTTCTTCTCTAGACTTCGCTCTATGGTGGTGTCCTTTCTGTGGAACGGGAAGACGCCAGAATCAGCTGGGAGAAGATGACAGAGCCATATGAGAAGGGGGGAATAGCTGCACCAGACTTTGAGCTCTATTACACTGTGTCACAAGCACAATTTGCAAAGTACTGGTACGATGAATGTGACAACTCCCCTCATATGCATATAGAAGAATGCACCACTGGGCCCCCGAACATTAGGTCAGTGATTTTTAATACTGGGCACAAAGACTCTTGCGAATTCGACCCTGTGAGCTGTACGGTGAAAGCCTGGGGAGCAATACACAAAAGACTGAAAATAGAGACCCCGTATAACCCCGATGCACCCCTGTGGAAATGCCCTGGCCTCCCCCCCACGTTTGATACCGACATACAGGAAACTTGGGACCCGGGCATGGAGATGAAAATAGGTGACATGTACATAGAGGGGAAGTTTGCGACCCTTGCGGAGTTCACTAGAGGCGTGGGAGGTGGGCAGCTCAAGACATTGCAGTACTACCGTATAAGATCTGCATATCAAAGGCGCTGGCCGTCATTCCCAGACAAACCCCCTGCTCACCCGTGCTTGCGGCTGCCCACTACACAGGGCAGGCTGGGAATTTCCAAACTCTACAGGGCAATACAGACGCACTCCGTCGTGGTAAACCAGGTGAGGGAGAAATGGGAAGCCGACATGAAAATGCCAATACCTGAAGAAAAGTGGGCAAGATACTGTGCGCTTACGAAAAGAGTCTCCCTTAATGCCGGGCTTCGGCAAATACAGTTTAAAATTCTAAAGAGGCTGCACTATACCCCTGCTAGGATAGCTAAATTCACGCCTGACGACCCAGGCAAGTGTCCCAAGTGTGGGTCCCTAGCAGCGGGATCCTACCATATGTACTGGGAGTGTCCAGCCGTGGCGCGGTTTTGGGAGGGGGTTGCGAATATGCTAAATGAAATTACACAGATCCCACCGCACTTGACCCCACAAAAATACTTGTTCGGTGATATTGGTAAATGTTCCGAAAAACTCAGAAGGCTATTTAATGTGTCATGTGTCTTAGCTAAGCGATGCATATTGAAGGCATGGAAAAGCCCGGCTGCCCCCACAATGGAGACCTTCCTGCGGGAGTTAACTTATATAAATGAATGCGAGGAGCAATATGTACTGACCCAACCGAGCATGAGCAGACCAAAAGACATCTGGGGCCCATTCAGGGCGTACCTCTGCGATATGCTCTCAGACACTGAAACGAATATTTGAATGACAACTGTTAATCATTTAACGAAGATATTGCTATGTATGTGACTGTATATTGTGTTCACTGTGCACCAATGCAACTGTTGAAACCGTTAATAAAAACATGTTTAAAAAAAAAAAAAGAAACTACTGTCACAAAAAATCTGCATATGAAAAAAGAAGTGGGATGGGCTCAAATTAGTGACCGAATCAAAAAACATTAAAACTTTTTGGAAGCTAGTCTCTGCTCACACAGTAGTGCCCTCTCTGTCTACTCCCCCAGTGATTTCAGAGAATGCCTGGTTCACCCACTTCAGCACACTCTGCAAAAGTGCAGTGGTTAAACCACAAAAAGGAGAGGGGCACCCTGTGGTTGAGCGCGCCACTGGCAAAGTATACATTGGACATTTCCCTTAAGCAGGTAGAAGAGGCTATCCTGGCCCGAAAGAGGAACAAAGCCCTGGGTCTGGATGCAATACCCGCAGATCTATCACATACGGAAGTGAGAGTATGGTGCCCCTTTCTTTGGAAAGTGTTCACTAACATCAAGAGTAGCCAGATGTTACCCTGAACATGAAGAGAGGCCATAAAAGTTCCCATATTCAAAAACCGGAACAGGCACAACTCTGAAAACTATGGGCCCATATCCTTAATCGATGCTATATTGAACATCTACAGCAAAATATTCCTGAGGAGACTGGAGGAGCGGCTGACCTGAAATTAAATCCTCTTCAATCTACAGGCAGGTTTTAGAGCTGGCATTCACCCATTGGACAAGGTATTTAGGCTAATCCTGTTTGTGATAAGTACACAAAGCTCATGAATCAAAAGCTTTATTTGGTGTTTATATATCTGCGCACGGTCTTTGATTCAATCTGTAGAGAGTAACTATGGTTGTACTTAATTAGTTTTGGCATCCCTGTAAATCATTTAGCTGCAATACATAGCCTGTAAACTGACACCTATGCACAGGTGCGCCTGGTCAAGGTGTAAGGCAGGACTGTGTTATAGCTGCTGACCTCTTTAGACTCTATATAAACAAAATGGCAGTTGAGCTTGAAGGGCTAGATATGGATGCCCCACTTCTGGGAGGGAAAACATGTGAATTGTACTTCACGCTGATGAAGCAAAACAAGATCTGGCGTCCAAAAGGCACTGAACCTATTTGAAACCCTTGCCTTGAATATGGGACTCAAAATTAATCTTACAAAAACCAAGCTAATGGTATGGTCAAAATATACCGGAAAATGTACCCCCAATCCTCCTGGGAACCACATTGAGGTTGAGAAGGTGGACTTCTGTGATTATCTGGGAGTCCGTCTAGGTGATAGAGGCTGATGGGGAAGACACAGTGAAAAGTCTTTACTTATTTTCACAAGGCAGAGCAAGGCTGCTCAATGTTTCTTGAAACATTATGGTGGAAATGCACACTTCTCTGTAAATTCTGTCCAACAGGGATAGAAGATCCAAGAAATATTTTAATGTGTTCTCCTATCTACAACATCTGCCGCGAAAATGTATTTTTCCAATTTATAAAAACCAAAGCATTACGAGGCTATAGATCTCTTTTTTTGAGAACCGAAGGCGATGAGGAACTACAGGCCCAGTCTCAATATCTGAAGAAAGCGTGGCACCACCGAAGGATATTTATATGATGAGAACGCAACTACCAGCTCAATGGCTTGAAAAATATATATATATACATATATTCAGTGAAAAAACATTGTCAAAGGGACGTTATGATTCAAAGTAAAACCGAAAAACCCTTGAAATTCACCAGTTATGGTAAGCTAAGAAACCATAACTCGCACCACCACCGTGCACTGCTAAGACTAACACCCAGGACATCAAAGATGACATCACAAATGTCATTGATGACATCACTGATGACATCACGTGTGTATGTACTTTTCATGAAATATGTGTACAAGGGATTCTTATTATAATGTTGCGAAACAAGTGTCAAGGATCATTGCAATAAATATCATACCCCAATTAGTGCATTGAACGATGCATTGATATAAATAGCATTCTATTATGGGGTTCTATCTAGTATACTAAGCTACTCATACAGAAACAGTGTGTGCAGTGTACAAGATGAAGGTATAATATTCGTAATGTTAATATGTTGAATAATGAAATGATAATTGTTTTCTTAATAGATTTTTGTGTACTGTGAAATATGTAATAAGTAGCTAATAAAACACATGTATTACATAATTGCATTACTATAGACAAAACACAAAGACACAAGAACACATACCAATATGGGTATATACAGGGAAAGTGAAGTTAGCAAAAAAGGACAAGAAGTAGCAGAAACAATTCATAATTGAACTGATTATTTTCATGCAAATATATGAATGCTCTGTTTTAAAGCTGCTATTTACCCTAGGTATATGTATCACTTGATGTGATTGGACCCTAAGGAAAGTAGTGTGAGTACAATGTACACAAATATGACCATATACAGGGAAAGTACAGCCATAAAAAAAACAGAACTATCAGAAAGTGCTCATAAGTCTATTGATTATCTTTATGCACAAAAAGGATTGCTGTCTTTCAAGCTTGTGTCTTCCCGTATGTATATGTTTCATATGATGTGACTGGACTCTAAGGGAATTACTGTAAGAACCTACTTGAAGGATACGTCTACAAATAAAATAAAATTTTTAGTTTCTGACTGTTACTGAAGAAAACCATGTGGCCTAGATATGGCAGCAAAAGAAAAAAGAGTGAGCCAGACATGTGATGTCATCAGTGATGTCATCAATGACATTTGTGATGTCATCTTTGATGTCCTGGGTGTTAGTTTTAGCAATGCACGGTAGTGGCGCGAGTTATGGTTGCTTAGCTTACCATAACTGGTGAATTTCAAGGGTTTTTTGGTTTTACTTGGAACCATAACGTCCCTTTGACAAAGTTTTTTCACTGAATTTCATAGGTTTTTAGTAGCGCAACTTAACCATAACGTCTCTTTAACAAAGTTTTTTCATTGAATTTCATAGGTTTTTATTAGTGCAACTTTTGTTTTTTTTAAACTTTATTTTTCTTGCACACAGGTAACATAAATGCTTACATATATTGCACATTGCTTCATTACATTTTACAAATTCAATTAGCTTCCGATCCTGAGTCATCTCGCTCTGCCTTATCAAACAGGTATTGTTTATAACTATTCCATATGTTGCTTGGTCTGGATTGGGGTAGCACCGAGTCTATGTAAAGTTCCTCTGTATCATTAGTCCACACCATATCCTTGTCCCAATCAGCCTTAGTTGGGGGGTATGCGCTCTTCCATTTCATCAAAATTGCCCTTTTGGCTATTAGTAGGCTCAAATTCAACAGTCTACGCCAAGTCGGATTCATTTTCCCCACTGCTCCCAGCAAACATATCCTGGGTGACCATTCCAGTGGTTGGTCAGCCATCTCATCTAGGGCGGCGCAGATTTCTTCCCAGTAGCCCCTTAGCTTTATACATGTCCATAACATATGATAAATATTTGCATCCTCTGTCTGACATCTAGGGCAGGTCCCCGACATGTTGGGATATAGTCGTTTAAGTTTTGCTGGGGTATAATGTGTTCTCTGCACTATTTTGTAGTGAATTACCTTATATCTGAAATTACACGATATTTGCTTGGTGAGCGAGCAAATCTGTGCCCATTCCTGGTCATCAAACTGCTGTCCCAGGTCTTGTTCCCATTGACTCTTAGCTGCGGTATTCTCTACAGGGCGCGTTTGAAGTAGTAGCTTATACAATGCCGCCGCCGAGACTTTTTGTGTCCCCCCTGTGAATATGTAGCCCAGACCTATATTTATCGCTGGTTCGCTGGGGAATGTGAGGCATGCTTCTTGTATAGCCATTCGCACTTGGGTATACTGCTGTTTATGTCTGTTTGTGTTTCCCACAACCTCTCTGATGTCTATCCACTGGATAAAGCTCCGGTCAGGGAAGAGTTGTCCCCACTGGGTGATCCCTCTGGATGTCCAATGCATCGCAATTTGACTATCTGCACTGAAGGGTGTTTGTGGGTCTCCCCAGGGTGGCATACTCGGATGGTATAGCCTGTTGGTTTCGAACATATCGGCTATTTTGGCCCATGCAGTGGTCGTCACCTTCGCTGGTTCTATAGTGTTATAGTGCTTGGGGGTTGATCTGCTCATTTTGTGGAGTGCCATTATCGCTTCGCGCTCTTTATAACCGGGCATCGGGGTCTCAGGGTTGAGGAATTGTGTAGCCCATTGGGAGGCGTAGTGTGCCTGTGCAGCCAGATAATACAACTCCAAGTCAGGTGCCATCATCCCTCCTCTAGAGTATGTATCAGTCAGCTCTTTCCAGACAGGTATTGTGCTGAATAGATAAAAAAGCTTTGGTAATATAATAATTTTTTATTAGTGCTATCCTGCCCATCAATGATATGGGGAGGGCACTCCAACGTTTTATTTTCACGCACAGGGCATCAGTGAGTGCACTATAGTTCAAGGCGCGGGAGAGCTGTGCTGTTCTGGCAATGTGTGCACCCAAATAAAGTATACGAGTAGGACTCCAGACGAGACCATATAGGTCGTGTGGTTGCGGTGTATTTTCTGTGATTGGGAATATCTCTGATTTGCTAGAATTAAGGCGTAGACCCGAGTGTTCCCCAAACCCTTTAACCTCCGCCAGTGCCTTGCCCAAGGTTCGATCCGGATTTTTTAAATATAACAGAATATCTTCTGCATATAAAGTTATAATGTGTAATTCACCATCTAGCCTGAGTCCTGCTGAGCTGTACCGTGCCCTAAGGATATCTGCTAAATGTTCAATTATTAATGCGAATAATAATGGCGATAATGGGCATCCTTGTCGCGTTCCCCCCTTCAGTTCCAGTTTATCTGTCAAAGCCCCATTGATTCTTATTTTTGCATGTGGACATGTGTACAGTATTTTTATCCACTTCAGAAAATTGGGGCCGAACCCATAGTTGCACAGAACCCCGAAGAGAAAGGGCCACGAAACCGTGTCGAAAGCCTTATGCATATCTAAGGAAACAGCCATGGCCTGGACCTCGGGGGTTGTTGTGGCTAAAATTTTATGGCACCTTCTAACATTGGTTGCAGTGGACCTTCCCTTAATAAACCCTGCCTGGTCTTCATGGACCATATATGGCATCAAAGGTGTTAGTCTAGTTGCCAGTATTTTTGCTAGGATCTTTGCATCGGTATTTATTAATGATAATGGTCTATATGACCCACACTCCTCAGGGGGTTTCCCCGGCTTGAGTAACAGCGTAATCACTGCTTCCTTAGTGGTTTGGGGGAGTTCTCCTTTATGTAGGGCCTCACTCCATACTGCTATTAATCTGGGGACCAGTAGGGGATCAAACTCCTTATAAAACTCAGCCCCTAGACCGTCAGTGCCTGGTGCTTTCCCGTTGGGTAATGCCTTTATCGCATCTAACATTTCCGCCTCGGTAATTGCCATCTCTAACAATTCCCTAGTGTCATCGGCCAGCAATGTTGTCGGTATTTGTGACAGGTATTGATCAATTTCCTCGTCTGTGGAATCAGATTGCGGGGAATAAAGACTTTTATAGAATGTATGGAACGTTTCTTCAATCTTGTCTCGGTCAGTGGTAACCGAACCATCTGGTCTTTGCATGCACGGTATGATCGTTGGTCCCCTCTGTCCCTTCACTGTTGTGGCCAGCAACCTCCCGGGGCGCTCACCCTCTCCATATCGGCGTGCTGCAACTGGTTTATCAAAAAATCGGATTTCTTGATCTGCTGCCTCATTGTATTCATCTAGTTTTGCTTTCATTTCGGAACTGAGGTAAGCTGATGGGGTTTGTGCATATTGAGATTGAAGTGATGCTATTTGCGATTCCAATCTGTTCAGTCTGCCCCTGATGTCTTTAAGAATTCCATTTTCTGTCGATATTGAGCTTCCCCTTATATAGGCCTTAAATGCTTGCCATACTATTGCGTGACTGGGCACCGAGTTTTCATTTATTTCGAAATATTCCTGTATTTGTTGTTCCATAACGTTCCTGTAGACCAAGTCACGCAATGCTGCAGGTTTAAATCTCCACATTGGTCGCGTTACTACAGTGCCAGGAATTTGTAATGTTAACTGGATTGGGGAGTGATCTGAATATGTTCTGGGATAATGGTGTGCTGTTGGACCCAGGAAAGGACTACATTATCTACCAGCCACAAATCTATTCTGGAGTGCATATCATGCACCGTCGAGTAATATGTATATTCCCTCTTAGTAGGATTTAGTGTTTTCCAGGCGTCTTTCAGACCTAAGTCTACCATGTGTGTAGTTATAGTCTGCGCTGTTTTGGTCAGTGCCCTAGTCTGTGTCGATGTGCGGTCTGTATGGACATCTAAAATAGTGTTAAAGTCTCCACCGCATATCAAATGCGCCGTGGAGCAGGCGGCCAACCTCTCGAATATTTGGGAGAAAAATTCTGGATCGTCCACATTTGGTCCATATATGTTTAGGAGAACTATCTCCTTATTGCAAAGTGTGCCGTGGAGTAGGTCAAACCTCCCTTCATGATCACATTTCACTTCTATACATTTAAACTGGAGGGTTTTATGTACAAGAATCGCGGTCCCCCTTGCCCGTTTAGAGTATGTTGTGAAGTACTGGTGCGTTCCCCAATTCGGAATTAGTTGTCCCCCCTGTTGAGGTCCCACATGAGTTTCCTGTAGAAAAATGATCTTAGTGCCCAGTCTATTGATATATGCCAGGATTTTCCTCTTCTTGACTCTGGACCCTAGGCCTCAGACATTCCAACTTAATACTTTGATACTTTCATCGTTGTTTCCAGCCATTACCTATGAAGCAGTTATCAATATGTACAAAAAAGCATGTCTCTATTAGGAGCTTGTTGGTCATCGTGTTCATTACCTGTGTGCGTTTTATTTTACTACCGTCCTTAACATAACCATAACCCAACATTCCCAACCTGTCCCCTCCCCCCACCCTCACAGTTCCCCCAACTTTAACTGTGCTCATAGGATCCCAACCCTCCCTTCCCATCACTGGTTGTGCACCTGCTGCAGGGGGGGACCTGCGGCGTGTTCCAGTGCCCATGCCATCTTGAGGCTGGTAAAAGGTAGACCGGTTCAACTTGGTTGCTCACACATATATCGAAATCTGTGGGGGCATCACAATTTAACAAATCCTGTGAATTCGGTCATATATACCCCCTATAAAGGCCGTCCCCGGGGGAGGCGGCTATTGCTTCAGGAATTGTACATTACATAGCAGAAACATGCCCTTTTTCACATAATCACAAATATCGTTTCCCCTATCCTGGGATGATCAGCCAAAGCAGGTATATGTGTTTCCACAAAGTTTGCAGCTTCCTCTGGGAACGTAAAGAAGTGGATCTTGTTCTGGAAATGGATTTTGAGTCTCGCTGGATACAACATAGCATACTGAATCTGTCTTTCCCGTAGCAGTTTTTTGACCCCTGTAAAGAGCTTCCTCTCCTGTTGTACCGCAAGGGTAAAGTCTGTAAAAATGCGTATAATATTAGCTTCCCAACGTAATTCTTTCTTTTCTCTTGCAGCCCTCAGAATTAAATCTCTATCCCTGTAGTTCATCACTCGGGCAATTATAGGCCTAGGGTAGGCTCCTGGCTTCGGCTTCGGGGCAAGGGATCTGTGAGCCCGCTCAATAATGAACATCGGTGACAATCCAGGGTCACCCAGGAGGGTACGCAAGAGTTCCTCCACTGTCTTTTCCATGGGTGCTTTTATCGCTTCCTCTGGAACACCAATTATTCGAATATTATTGCGCCTTGATCTCGCTTCTAAATCCTCGCATTTGGACTTCACAGTCCCTAGGTCGATTGCCATCTTCGAGACCGTGGTCTTCAGGGTTTCAAGTGTGTCTTCCGTGGCCGAGATTCTTGTTTCAGCCTCAGTCATGCGCAAAGTAGTTTTGTCCAGTTGCGTTTTGATGGCCGCCACGTTCGCTGTTATCCCATCTAGTTTTTCATTGAGGGCCGAAAAGCCCTGTTGCATGGCGAGGAAGACTGCTTGGGGTTCCATCATCGTTGCCGGGGGGGTCTGTTTTTCATGTGGGAGCGTTCTCTCCGCCATCATTACATTAGGTTCTTTCTGCAGTGGTGTTGTGAACTTATCAATGGAACCCTTACTCCTCTTGGGGCCGAAGCCCTTTGGCATTGTTTCCTCGGGGCCAATTATTCTCTGACATGAACTGCAATCCGCCCCTTTCTACGCTTCGCTTCTGTGGCGTGATACACTGATTAACTTCTGGTGGAGCGCACCGAGTGGAGGGGTACCACCTGCCCTCCTATAAATGTGACAGAGTCAGGATCCCATGGCCCCGCACCAACAAGGCCAGCCCACGAGTTACGTGGTTATAGGGAGTTGTATCTGTTATTTACAGTTGTCCACGGGAAGCCCGGGTTGGCCTGGATCTGATCCGTGCGTATCACGGCGGTATTGTTGGGGGGGTAAGAGAGGAGGATCACCTGCGTTCTGGGGGTACGCATAAAACTTGTCCCACACAGGGGGTTATACTGCTCACTGTGCCTCCCCCCCGTTGTGGCCCCGGGGGCTCCGCCATTCGCACGGGCCGCACACCACAGCTCCCGCGTGTGCTCCGCGTGTGACACCCTCCTGGGCTGTGGTCGTCGCAGGAGCCCGATGATTGCTGAGTGTCTGGGGCGGAGGGGGGCTGCGGGGGGACACTCGCGGGTGCTCAACGAGGAGCGGATAGCCCCACGGCCTTTCCAAGCTGATTGTTGCGCCGTCTGTTGCCAGCGAGTATCCGCGTTGCCGCTCGCCAGGCTCCTCCTCTCGCTCCTCGGCTGTCTTCAGGCACCGCTTCCCTCCGCACACTGGGATACGGATACCGGTTTTCCTCTGAGATTTTGCATTTGCCAGACACCAAACTTTCCCAGTATGTTCCGCCGATGTTGCTGCACAATCTATACAGTTTCTGTCAGGAACCGGTCATCGCAAACGCTTATGTCGGCATTACGGCCTTGGTCCACGCCGGAGCTCACACGAGAGCGACCATTTTCTCTCGCGCGCAACAGCGCCCCCCTCTTATTAGTGCAACTTAACCATAACGTCCCTGTAACATTTTTTTTAAACTAAATTGTAAAGGTTCTTATTAGTGCAACGTCACCATAACATCCTTTTCAATAGATGAAGACCACTAACATCTTATGTCCTCAAAGTGAGAACGCCGGGTGGTACAAAAAACAAAAAGATTTTCCTTCCTACATCGGGACGC
Organism: Ambystoma mexicanum; assembly: GCF_040938575.1. Classification (NCBI taxonomy): domain Eukaryota; kingdom Metazoa; phylum Chordata; class Amphibia; order Caudata; family Ambystomatidae; genus Ambystoma; species Ambystoma mexicanum. The sequence continues at coordinate 668,539,934 of NC_090923.1, forward strand.
CTGCGGCGTCCCGGTGTAGGAAGGAAAATCTTTTACCAAGATGGCCACCATGGAAAGGGAAGGTGGGGTGTATAAAGAACACAACAGGGCATGCGCAGGGGGTGGGGGGGGACAGGGGAGACACATGGGCATGAGTGGGGGGTGAGAGGGAACAGGGTACAAACGGGGCATGAGCAGGGGGTGGGGGGAAGGAAGGAAACACGGGGCATGAGCGGTGGTGGGGGGAACACGAGAGAGACACGGGGCATGAGCAGCGGGTGGGGAGGAACATGAGGGAGACACAGGGTATGAGCGGGGGGTGGGGAGGAACATGAGGGAGACACGGGGCATGAGCGGGGGGGTACAGGGCACGCACAGGACATGAGCGGGGGTGGGGGGGAAGGAGAGAGGCAAGGGGCACAAGCGGGGGGTGGGGGGAACACGAGGGAGACACGGGGCATGAGCGGGGGGTGGGGGGTAACACGAGGGAAACACGGGGCATGAGCGGGAGGTGGGGGGAACACGAGGGAGACACGGGGCATGAGCGGGGAGTGGGGGGCAACAGGAGACAGACACGGGGCATGAGCGGGGGGTGGGGCCAACAGGAGAGAGACACGGGGCATGAGCGGGGGGTGGGGAGAACAGGAGACAGACACTGGGCATGAGCGGGGGGGAGAACAGGAGACAGACACGGGGCATGAGCGGGGGATGGGGGAACAGGAGACAGATACGGGGCATGAGCAGGGGTGGGGAGAACAGGAGACAGACACGGTGCATGAGCGGGGGGTGGGGGGAACAGAAGACAGACACGGGCATGAGCGGGGGTGTGGGGGACAACAGGAGAGCAACACGGGGCATGAGCGGGGGGTCGGGGGGTACAGGAGACAGACACGGGGCATGAGCAGGGGGTGGGGGGCAACAGGAGAGAGACACGGGGCATGAGCAGGGGGTGGGGGGAACAACAGACACGGGGCATGAGCGGGGGGTGGGGAGAACAGGAGACAGACACGGGGCATGAGTGCGGGGGTGGGGGGCAACAAGCGAGAGACACGGGGCATGAGCGGGTGGGGGGAACAGGAGACAGACATGGGGCATGAGCGGGTGGGGGGGAACAGGAGACAGACACGGGGCATGAGCAGGGGGAGTGGGGGGCAACAGGAGATAGACACGGGGCATGAGCGGGGGTGGGGGAACAGGACAAAGACACGGGGCATGAGCGGGGGGTGGGGAGAACAGGAGACAGACACAGGGCATGAGCAGGGGATGTGGGGGGCAACAGGAGACAGACACGGCACATGAGGGGAACAGGAGACAGATACGGGCATGAGCGGGGGGTGGGGAGAACGGGAGACAGACACGGGGCATGAGCGGGGGGAACAGAAGACAGACACAGGGCATGAGCGGGGGGTGGGGGGAAGGGGAGAGAGACACACGGGGCATGATGAGCGGGGATGGGGGAAGGGAGAGAGACACACGGGGCATGAGCGGGGGGTGGACGGGAGGGAGAGCAACACACGGAGCATGAGCGGGGGAGGGAGAGAGACACGGGGCATGAGCGGGGGTGGGGGGAAGGAGAGAGACACACGGGGCATGAGCGGCGGGTCGGCTGGAGGTAGAGAGACACACGGGGCATGAGCGGGGGTGGGCGGGAGGGGGAGAGAAACACGGGGCATGAGCGGGGGGTGGGCGGGAGGTGGAGAGACACATGGGCATGAGCGGAGGGTGGGCGGTCGGGGGAGAGACACACGGGGCATGAGCGGGGGGTGGGCGGGAGGGGGAGAGACACACAGGGCATGAGCGGGGGGTGGGCAGGAGGGGGAGAGACACACGGGGCAGGAGCGGGGGGTCGGCGGGAGGGGGAGAGACACACGGGGCAGGAGCGGGGGTGGGGGGGAGGGGGGGAGACACACGAGCCATGAGCGGGGGATGGCGGGAAGGGGAGAGACACTGGGCATGAGCGGGGGTCGGGGGAGGGAGAGAGACACACGGGGCATGAGCGGGGGTGGGGGGAAGGGGAGAGACACACGGGGCATGAGCGGGGGTGGGCGGGAGGGGGAGAGACACACGGGGCATGAGCGGGGGTGGGAGGGGGAAAGACACACGGGGCATGAGCGGGGGCGGGAGGGGGAAAGACGCACGGGGCAAGAGCGGGGGTGGGCGGGAGATGGAGAGACACACGGGGCATGGGTGGGGTGGAGGGAGAGGGACACACGGGGCATGAGCGGGGGTGGGGGGAGGGAGAGAGATACACGGGGCATGAGCGGGGGGTGGGCAGGAGGGGGAGAGACACACGGGGCAGGAGCGGTGGGTGGCCGGGAGGGGGAGAGACACACAGGGCAGGAGTGGGGGGTCGGCGGGAGGGGGAGAGACACACGGGGCAGGAGCGGGGGGTGGGGGGAAGGGGAGAGACACACGGGGCATGAGCGGGGGGTGGGCAGGAGGGGGAGAGACACACGGGGCAGGAGCGGGGAGTCGGCGGGAGGGGGAGAGACACACGGGGCAGGAGCAGGGGTGGGGGGGAGGGGGGAGACACAGGAGCCATGAGCGGGGGGTGGCGGGAAGGGGAGAGACATGGGGCATGAGCGGGGGTCGGGGGGAGGGAGAGAGACACACGGGGCATGAGCGGGGGTGGGCGGGAGGGGGAGAGACACACGGGGCATGAGCAGGGGTGGGAGGGGGAAAGACACACGGGGCATGAGCGGGGGGTGGGGGGAAGGGGAGAGAGACACGGGGCATGAGCGGGGTGGAGGGGAGGGAGAGACACACGGGGCATGAGCGGGGGTGGGGGGAGGGAGAGGGACACACGGGGCATGATCGGGGGTGAGGGGAGGGTGAGAGATACACGGGGCATGAGCGGGGGGTGGGCAGGAGGGGGAGAGACAGACGGGGCAGGAGCGGTGGGTGGGTGGGAGGGGGAGAGACACACGGGGCAGGAGTGGGGGTGGGGGGGAGGGGGTGAGACACACGAGGCATGAGCGGGGGGTGGGGGGAAGGGGAGAGACACGGGGCATGAGCGGGGGTGGGGGGGAGAGACACACGGGGCAGGAGCGGGGGGTCGGCAGGAGGGGGAGAGACACACGGGGCAGGAGCGGGGGTGGGGGGGAGTGGGGGAGACACACGAGCCATGAGCGGGGGATAGCGGGAAGGGGAGAGACACTGGGCATGAGCGGGGGTCGAGGGGAGGGAGAGAGACACACGGGGCATGAGCGGGGGTGGGGGAAGGGGAGAGACACGGGGCATGAGCGGGGGTGGGTGGGAGGGGGAGAGACACACGGGGCATGAGCGGGGGTGGGAGGGGGAAAGACACACGGGGCATGAGCGGGGGCGGGAGGGGGAAAGACGCACGGGGCAAGATAGGGGGTGGGCGGGAGATGGAGAGACACACGGGGCATGAGCGGGGGTGTGGGGGAGGGTGAGGGACACACGGGGCATGAGCGGGGGTGGGGGGAGGGAGAGAGATACACGGGGCATGAGCAGGGGGTGGGCAGGAGGGGGAGAGACACACGGGGCAGGACGGTGGGTGGGCGGGAGGGGGAGAGACACACAGGGCAGGAGTGGGGGGTCGGCGGGAGGGGGAGAGACACACGGGGCAGGAGCGGGGGGTGGGGGGAAGGGGAGAGACACACGGGGCATGAGCGGGGGGTGGGCAGGAGGGGGAGAGACACACGGGGCATGAGCGGGGGTCGGGGGGAGGGAGAGAGACATATGGGGCATGAGCGGGGGTGGGGGGAAGGGGAGAGACACACGGGGCATGAGCGGGGGTGGGCGGGAGGGGGAGAGACACACGGGGCATGAGCAGGGGTGGGAGGGGGAAAGACACACGGGGCATGAGCGGGGGGTGGGGGGAAGGGAGAGAGACACGGGGCATGAGCGGGGTGGAGGGGAGGGAAGGAGACACACGGGGCATGAGCGGGGGTGGGGGGAGGGAGAGGGACACACGGGGCATGATCGGGGGTGAGGGGAGGGTGAGAGATACACGGGGCATTAACGGGGGGTGGGCAGGAGGGGGAGAGACACACGGGGCAGGAGCGGTGGGTGGGCGGGAGGGGGAGAGACACACGGGGCAGGAGTGGGGGTGGGGGGGAGGGGGTGAGACACACGAGGCATGAGCGGGGGGTGGTGGGAAGCGGAGAGACACGGGGCATGAGCGGGGGTGGGGGGGAGGGAGAGAGACGCACGGGCATGAGCGGGGGTGGGGGGAAGGGGAGAGACACACTGGGCATGAGCGGGGGTGGGCGGGAGGGGGAGAGACACATGGGGCATGAGTGGGGGTGGGAGGGGGAAGACACACGGGCATGAGTGGGGGTGGGAGGGGGAAAGACGCACGGGGCAAGAGCGGGGGTGGGCGGGAGGGGGAGAGACACACGGGGCATGAGCGGGGGTGGGGGGGAGGGAGAGAGACACACGGGGCATGAGCGGGGGTGGGGGAGGGAGAGACACAGGGCATGAGCGGGGTTGGAGGGGAGGGAGAGAGACACACGGGGCATGAGCGGGGGTGAGGGGGAGGGAGAGAGACACACGGGGCATGAGCGGGGGGTGGACGGGAGGGGGAGAGACACACGGGGCATGAGCAGGGGTGGGGGGGAGGGAGAGAGACAGACGGGGCATGAGCGGGGGGTGGGGGGAAGGGGAGAGAGACACACGGGGCATGAGTGGGGGGGGCGGGAGGGGGAGAGACACACAGGGCATGAGCGGGGGGTGGGGGGGAGGGGGAGAGACACATGGGGCATGAGCGGGGGTGGGCGGGAGGGGGAGAGACACGGGGCAGGAGGAGGGGAGGGGGAGAGACACACGGGGCATGAGCAGGGGTGGGGGAGGGAGAGAGATACACAGGGCATTAGCGGGGGTGGGGGAAGGGGAGAGAGACACGGGGCATGAGCGGGGGTGGAGGGGAGGGGGAGAGACACACGGGGCATGAGCGGGGGGTGGGCGGGAGGGGGAGAGACACACGGGGCATGAACGGGGGGTGGGCAGGAGGGGGAGAGACACACGGGGCATGAGCGGGGGTGGGGGAGAGGGAAAGAGACACACGGGGCATGAGCGGGGGTGGGGGGAGGGAGAGAGACACATGGGGCATGAGCGGGGGGTGGGGGGAAGGGGAGAGACACACGGGGCATGAGTCAGGGTGGGGGGAAGGGGAGAGAGACACACGGGGCATGAGCGGGGGTGGGGGGAGGGAGAGAGACACACGGGGCAAGAGCGGGGGGTGGGGGGAAGGGGAGAGAGACACGGGGAATGAGCGGGGGTGGAGGGGAGGGAGAGAGACACACGGGGCATGAGCGGGGGTGGGGGGGAGGGAGAGAGACACACGGGGCATGAGCGGGGGTGGGGGGAGGGAGAGAGACACACGGGGCATGAGCGGGGGGTGGGGGGAAGGGGAGAGACACACGGGGCATGAGTCGGGTGGGGGGAAGGGGAGAGAGACACACGGGGCATGAGCGGGGGGTGGGGGGAGGGAGAGAGACACACGGTGCATGAGTGGGGGGTGGGGGGAAGGGGAGAGAGACGCGGGGGTGGAGGGGAGGGAGAGAGACACACTGGGCATGAGCGGGGGTGATGGGAGGGAGAGGGACACACGGGGCATGAGCGGGGGTGGGGGGAGGGAGAGAGATACACGGGGCATGAGCGGGGGGTGGGCAGGAGGGGGAGAGACACACGGGGCAGGAGCGGTGGGTGGGCGGGAGGGGGAGAGACACACGGGGCAGGAGTGGGGGTGGGGGGGAGGGGGTGAGACACACGAGGCATGAGCGGGGGGTGGGGGGAAGGGGAGAGACACGGGGCATGAGCGGGGCTGTGGGGAGGGAGAGAGACACGGGGCATGAGCGGGGGTGGGGGGAAGGGGACAGACACACTGGGCATGAGCGGGGGTGGGCGGGAGGGGGAGAGACACATGGGGCATGAGCGGGGGTGGGAGGGGGAAAGACACACGGGGCATGAGCGGGGTTGGGAGGGGGATAGACGCAGGGGGCAAGAGCGGGGGTGGGCGGGAGGGGGAGAGACACACGGGGCGTGAGCGGGGGTGGGAGGGAGGGAGAGAGACACACTGGGCATGAGCGGGGGTGGGGGGAGGGAGAGAGACACAGGGCATGAGCGGGGGTGGAGGGGAGGGAGAGAGACACACGGGGCATGAGCGGGGGTGAGGGGGAGGGATAGAGACACACGGGGCATGAGCGGGGGGTGGACGGGAGGGGGAGAGACACACGGGGCATGAGCAGGGGTGGGGGGGAGGGAGAGAGACAGACAGGGCATGAGCGGGGGGTGGGGGAAGGGGAGAGAGACACACGGGGCATGAGCGGGGGGTGGGCGGGAGGGGGAGAGACACACAGGGCATGAGCGGGGGGTGGGGGGGAGGGGGAGAGACACATGGGGCATGAGCGGGGGTGGGCGGGAGGGGGAGAGACACGGGGCATGAGCGGGGGTGGGGGCGAGGGGGAGAGACACACGGGGCATGAGCAGGGGTGGGGGAGGGAGAGAGATACACGGGGCATTAGCGGGGGTGGGGGAAGGGGAGAGAGACACGGGGCATGAGCGGGGGTGGAGGGGAGGGGGAGAGACACACGGGGCATGAGCGGGGGTGGGCGGGAGGGGGAGAGACACACGGGGCATGAGCGGGGGGTGGGCAGGAGGGGGAGAGACTCACGGGGCATGAGCGGGGGTGGGGGAGAGGGAAAGAGACACACGGGGCATGAGCGGGGGTGGGGGGAGGGAGAGAGACACACGGGGCATGAGCGGGGGGTGGGGGAAGGGGGTGGGGAAGGGGAGAGACACACGGGGCATGAGCGGGGGGTGGAGACACACGGGGCATGAGCGGAGGTGGGGGGGAGGGCGAGAGACACCCGGGGCATGAGCTGGGGTGGGGGGGAGGGAGAGAGACACACGGGGCATGAGCGGGGGTTGGGGGGAAGGGGAGAGAGACACGGGGCATGAGCGGGGGGTGGGGGGAAGGGGAGAGAGAGACACGGGGCATGAGTGGGGGGTGGGGGGACGGAGAGAGACACACGGGGCATGAGCGGGGGGCGGGGGGAGGGAGAGAGACACACAGCGTTCGTGTGCAGGCGGCAGATCCCGCTCCTCGGCCCTCCGCTGGCCACCGTGTGCCGATGGCGTGAGCGGGGGGCTGGAGGAACAGGGGAGACACGGAGTATGAGTGGGGGTGGGGGGACAAGAAGGACACACGGGGCATGAGCGGGGTGGGAGGAACAGGAGACAGACACAAGACTTACTGTGCAGGCGGTGAGGAACAAAGATGGTGGGCGTCTCTGAAGCCAGACGCACTGCACGCTTTCACCGCATCCAATGAGAGAGCACGTCAGATGTCCACGGACATCACGCAAGCTGCTTGCCCAATCACCGTCCTGTCCGCGGAGCGAACAGGGAAGTGTGTCCGCGAAGCGAACACAGATATCACTAATTTTTTTCACTTACATTTTTGTCATTTTTTTTTAAACTACTGGACGGATTTACACCAAATAAAGAAAAGCACGCTTTCGGGACCAAGCTGCCGCTCCTGCCGCAAATTTGGTGTAAATCCGTCCAGCGGTTTGGGCTGTAGGCGTGAGCAAAGTTTTTTCCCATTATGTCTATGGGGGAAAAAAAAGTTTTGGGACCCCCCCTATAACTTTGCCCCCCTGGACGAATCCTCACCAAACTTTGCAAAAAAATTCAGATTGACCCAAATACTTTTGCAAAGTTTGGTAAGGATTCTTCCAGAGAGAGCGAAGTTATAAGCCGCCCAAAAAGTGCTCTTCCTATGGAAACAGCAACTTAACCATAACTACATGGCCACTACTGTGGCTATGTAATATTTGCAAATATATATATTTGTTTTGTTTTAAACAACGTTTTTTAAGGTGAAACTGTGAAATGAATGTTGATATGTCTTGACACCCACTGTGCTTCTCTTGGATTTGATATTGCGATACTGTGAGGGAATTTTCTTTGTTTTTATGTAAGATGTCGATTTTATAGTTTGTTGACCGGAATACATTTTTTGTTTACTACTAATATGACTACAATACATCACATAACTGAACAATGGCTACATGACCAGGCAAAACAATTTATGCAGTAATAAATGGCATAACTCAATAATGGCCACTCACAGGTGCCAGAACTTTCGCCATATACATTACATAACTAAATAATGGCTACACATATGCTGCCTACTTTTCTGCAGATTAGCCAACTTCACATAACTCAACCATGTCTAAACAACTGATGCCTAAAGTTCTGAGGATCTTCATTGTCTAACTTTTAAGCGGCTACACAACCAGACCACAACAGTATGAAGTCAAAGGAAAAACTCCTTAATGGAGATATAGGGTCTGAATTGATAGGAAGAGGTCACGTGGCATTAGCTCTTAGGAAGTGTTTTGGTCTAGCATTTGCCATATAGCTTCTGGGAAATGTAGTTAAGTTAACTGTTTTGGTGATTATAAATGTTTGCTGCTCGAAAAAGGAAAGGAAAGAGAGAGCATAAGAAGAGCCTCTGGTCTTGACTTGGAATTCATAATCCACTGCTATGATATCACAGCGGGGGGGGGGGCTACAGCATTTTATGGCGGGGATTGCAGTTATGATAAGGGCCAGGACAGGGGGCTGAGGGGGTGGTATTTTGTTGACATTGTAAATAATCCTCTTATGCCTCCACTGTACATACCCTGCAATGCAGGTGCATAACTGACAGCTCAGGGGGTGGGAAAGGGTATATACAACATAAGATCATGAAATGGTAGTTTGAAACACAGGATCTATTTTACATCACACTTTTGAGTAACAGTGTAGACAACCCAGCAGGGCTCAAGTCGATGGTACACGCGGGTGGACTGCGTCCCCACACGTTTTTCAGCTGGCAGACGCCGCCCCCCTGGTATTTTAAAACCCATAGTTAAAATTAGACTCCTTGCACTGTGTTAGGACAATTTTACACTTTTACTTGTGATAACCACAGTGGGGATTCAAACCGGCCGCCAGTGTCCCAGGGTGGGCACTTCCCCACTACACCATAGGACTAGATGAAGGAGCAGAAACAACTGCAGGTGAAATGGTACATGTGGGCCGAGGCATAGACGGGGTAGGCCCTGTGCAGGCAAATGCCTACTCGCCCAGTGTATGTTGTTCAGTAATGCACAGCCAATTAAATGAAATGTGGCTATTTCGATGAAATGCAAATTTCTGGTGACGTCACCCTCCTCCCCACGTGGCATGTTGATGAGTCCCCCCACTTATTTTTTTAGGACTTGGGCACAGCCTGAGTTTCTCTCATCTTGTGTTTCAAATGCCTCTGGGAGCCCGTGTGCTTCCAATCTACACGCGTTCTACTGACAAAGATTCCACGGATACCGACGCGCTGTTTACTCACGCTTGGTCGTGCCTCAAATGCTATATAATTATATACACAAGGTAATCGTGGGCATGCCTTCTGGGTGACTCGCCGTTTAGCTTTGTGTGGCGTCTCGTGAGGCACGTGTGTCACGTGTGTCTATGTAGAGGACTCGGGTGTCCGCGGGCTCCCTTGAATGCTTGTGATATTGACGCATCGGGTGTAAGAGGCGGTAATGACACCCATTCACAGTTACTAGGACGGGCGTGTGGGGCGGCATGTTGCTCCGCGTGTTATGGGCAGAAGCACGGTCTCGAATCTATGTATTCATATTATGATTCTGGATTCTTGGAATGTTTGAATTTCGATCTAGAACCCTCCCTTTGTATTTATCTGTGTCCCCCATGCCTCTCCACTTTGCATTCCCTTCCTGCCCCATATAACTAGCCCTCCCAACAGAACACCACATATTTATTTTTGCACTTTTTAATTGGGTGTTGTAATATATTTTTTGCAACTGAACCACAACTCTGCGTGGTAACTTATGCTCCCCCCTCGTACCCACTCCCCAGGATTTGGACAAGGGCTGTAATACCCCAAGGTCTGGGCGTTACAGAAATGTAATAAATAAATACACAGTATTTTCGTTGAAACAACATACTCCGCAGGTTTGAGATTGCTCTGGAGTTTAAATGCATATTGATGAGTTTGACTGCGAGTTTAGTGTGTTAAGTACTTGTTTCAAAGGTCTGTTTGCGTATCCCTTAGCACAGTACCAAAGCCCCACAACTCAGACTTTCCTCTTTCTGTGGTGGATAAACTTCCGTATAGAAACTTTGATGATAGTAATACTATCTGTTATACAAAACAACACACCTGTGACAAAAAACGCTAGTTATAAAATGTATAGGGCATATAGAGTAGGTGCACGGATGAAGAAGAAAGAAACAACATAGCTTAAATCTGCTCTTACCAAGAAAAGGGTTATGAGCTCACAATGAGGGAGCTTGGACCAGTGAGAGGACAGAAGGGGCTGAGCCATCCGATTACTGTGTTGCCTGACCCACCTCCAGTGGCTGTATTGGTCTGGCAAGCTCCCCAATCACGTATTATGCCAAGGACCCAGCTCCCCTAAGGCCCCTAGGCATAATAGACACAATTGACCCAGCCCTCTAAAGCCCAAGGTGCAATAGCCACATTTGACCCAGCCCCCCCTAAGGCCCCAAGGCACAATAGCCACATTTGACCAAGCCCTCCCTAAAGCCCCAAGGTGCAATAGCCACATTTGACCAAGCCCTCCCTAAGGCCCCAAGGCACAATAGCCACAATTGACCCAGCCCTCTAAAGCCCAAGGTGCAATAGCCACATTTGACCCAGCCCCCCTAAGGCCCCAAGGCACAATAGCCACAATTGACCCAGCCCTCTAAAGCCCCAAGGCGCAATAGCCACATTTGACCCAGCCCTCCTAAAACACTAGGGTGCAATAGCCACATTTGACCCAGCCCCCCTAATACTCAAAGACACAATAGCCACAATTCACCCAGCCCTCTAAAGCCTCAAGGCACAATAGCCGCACAGGAAAAGAAGCATGATTGATGAAGTCAGGGTGAAGTGGGTCTCAGGGAAATGTTGATTGAAAGAATCAACATCTATGGTGGTACCAAGACCCGCAAACCAACATGGAGCTAAAAGTTTGCTGGTTTCGGCAGACACACACAGTCACCAGAAAGCCATTTACGGCCTTCAGGACTACATTAACAGCAGTTCAGTGTTTGTGGGTATGTTTTCCTTTGGTCCTCGAGGGAGGCAGACGGAAAGGGATGAACTCTCTGTAGCCCACTCGAAGCAACAAGAGGCAATCATCTGGAGAAAGGAAGAAGAGTTAAAGGAGCTGACAAAGCTGGGGGAGTCCGAAGAAGCTGCAGGTGCAATGGAATGGGCAACTGGGGAAGGGGTGCCAGTATAGACACCCTATGAATCTGGAACATGGGAAGATATTGAGTGTGGTAAGAGTGCTAGGAATTTGCTGGTGCGGAATTAACGTGCAGGTAATTCTGTTTATTGGCATGTTTCCGCACCAGAAAACTCCACGTTTGCCAGTGGGGTGGCCAGAATATTCTCCAGGTAGGAGCTGGAAGTAATTCCAGCACCCCATCATCAAAAATATCCAGTATTACGGGTGCTGGTAATACCGGCAACTCCCCCCATGGAATCATATTAGACTCATATCATAAACTCCATGAAATGGGAGTAACTATCCTTACCGGCACTCGTAATCTGGCGGTAATTCCGCCAGACCAAGGGTCGGTAATAGTTATATAGGTTGCCGGTAGACTGGTGGATTTTCCACCAGGATACCGGCAACCTCATAATGAAGCTGATTGTCCCTTCCTTTTTGGCAGCATGGGAAAGAAGTACTTGCACGACATGGCTACTTTATCTAGTAAAGTCAAATGCCGGAGAGCTGGGCTTACTGTGCTGGATAGTTATCCATTATAAAAACATTAATTGATGTTCTAAAACTGACGTTAGACAAGGTGAATGGAGAAGTAAAACTGTTGCAATGTGATATATGCAGACTAACGGACAAGTGAGCTAGGCTACCAGATGAAATTGCCAAGTCAAGGAAGACAGAATCAATACAATCTCCATCATTGAGCTGTTTTGCCTATGTGGCGGCACCACAGTGAAGGCCCAACAGTCAGGTGGATGACCTTAGAGTGCAACTCGGAGCAAGCACCAAAGAAATGCATCAAAGCTGGCTATTACATAGAGGGACAGAGCAGGTTTGATGGAAGAAGCCAGGGGCTCAGCTGAACCGAGGAGCAGAGGATCCTGGATAATTCCAGAGAAAAATTAGATGCCTACAATTAGGAGGGAATTGGTGGCCCCTCGAGATGCTGGGGTTACCCAACTGCATTAGCCGCAAGCTATTCCCAAGGCTGTGGTACTTATAGGTGTGCCACCACTGAGAGAAGGCCAGATAGAGGGACCCATCTCATTGATCTGTAAGGTGACGCATTACATGAACAATTGGCCCTCATTACGACCCTGGCGGAAATCTGAAAACGATGGCGGAAATGCAATACCGCCATCGAATAGCGCTCGGTGCGACTATGACCCGTCACCGCAAAGTACGAAGCCATTAGCGACACCGTAGTGAACGCCAACGCTAACTGCACCAAGCACGCGCGCGCGCGCCATGCCAAACCGTAAATACCACCATGGCGCAAGGGTACGCGAATTCCGACCCTAGCGGACATGTACCTAACGCCATCAAGCATGGCGGAATGTACCATTCCGCCATGGTGAGAAGTACGGCATCGCGAATCAACCGTAAACGGCCCCACTGAGTGCCTGTACACCGCTCGCTGCCCACAAAGTACAACTCCCCGTAGGTGCAATGAAGTCACAATGCAACCAGTGAAAAGTACAAGTCACCTATGCATGCCAACGAACAAAAGAAACACAAGAGGGGCCAATGGTAGCTGCAGGGCACAGATGGCACGAATACAGAAGCCAATCCAATGGACATGACCACAGTCCCCCCCCCCCGAAACGCACGCAAACACAGGCACATGTGACCAGCAATATTTCGAAAATCACATCATTCCACCAGTCCACCTGGCTGACTGGCATCTGTTACACAAAACCCAATCCCCCGCCCCTGAGCATGACAACATTCAAACAGTCATATTGGCAGCCCCCATCCCTGACCTCACTGGGCTTCGTAGGCAAACGCGCCCAGTACAGTACCACGCAACTAAACTCCGAAGCTGGAACCCAATGCAGATCTCCACCCAATACATCGCTCCCCAAATAGGAATATGCCACATCACTTGCAAAGAAGAACGCTACACGGGCCAAATCAGAATAGAAATTTAATGCACAACAAAATCACCAAGCCCATACAGCCATTAGGCCATGAACTCCAAAACACATTTCACCATTGTGGGCTGCATCCGCAAGAAATGACCAGCCACTACTTGTGTGACGCCCTGTTCCATCATGGTACACAGAGCCACATCCACGTACGAAAAGGCAACATGGAAGCGCACAGAACCGCAGGGCCGTCCCAATGGGGAGGCACTAGTCCAGCTGAAAGGCCGAAATGTTGCTCCGAGCCACCAGTACTGCGTAAGGGCATGTGGCCCATTGGCGATCGTCCCATAAGATCGTAATGCTGCTCCACTGATTAACACGAAGCAGCAGGTGTCGGGAGTAAAAGCCATCTGCAGGAGTGGCATACAGATGGCAGTGGCAAAAGGGGAGGAGATACCTGTCAACCAAAAGAAAAGAAAAAGAACAGAATGGCCATCAGAACTACATCCGAACAACTCACTCCAATGATCACACTAAATCCACAGCCATATGCATGCTAGCCCACTCCAAAGGATCATCACCACCCCAAAACCACTTGCGACTCATAACCATCTATACCGAGGTGTAAACACCATCACAAACGAGTGTACCTGTGCATGCGTCTGTCTAAACAGAATCCATCAGATGGGATTGGTAACGTGCATGGACACAAGTGTCTGAGGGCGCGTCGAGACAGGGAGGGCTCAACAAGGCCAGATAGACGATGGTCCCACTATGGCAGCCCTGCATCACATAGCGCAGGGGAGGCGGATAGAGTACAAGAAGCCCTGTACATGGCAAACTCTGTATCAAATCACCTGCCCATGCATCCATTCATCATTCCCTCATCCCGGGATTAAAACGCCTGAATATTTACTCACATAACATTAGAAATATCCATTGAGTCTGTGCGTAATGCAGCCTGCAAAATCCACAGTGCCCCAGCCCGTAATTCCAGTGTAGTGAAGTAACATGTATTTGGGAACGTCCGGCCTCATCGCCCACGTCGCTATTGCGCATCCCAAACTATTCATATCAATCATTGCATCCTCGCCATGGCCCCTGTCTCAAGGACATTGAACAATAGAACGTTATATTTGCAGTCAGACCTGTGGGCATCTCCTCGCCGCTAGCTGAAAACCGAAAGCGCCGCCCTTCGAATTCCTCATTTGCAACATCACGTCGAAGAGGCATCTGTGGCCGTCTGAAATCACTAATTAATCCATCTAGTGCGGCTGTGTGTGAAAATGGCAACTGCCTTCACCCACAAATGGGACGCCCCGCCCGTCGTTGCAACTCGGTACAGTGATGCGTGAGGGCCCACCGTTACTCGAGTACTACGTTCCACTGACCCTTCACAAGTCTGTTCGCGACTGCACAGATTGTATGTGAAACAATGGGACCACAGCAGAATGAACATATCAACCAATGTTACACGTCCATCGGGTACAAATACATGATTGCAATAGCAAGATGCCACTCCTCGAATTGCAGCGTTGTGTGCGGGACGTGCTCGCCCAAAGGGGAGAGCAGCTTGCACAGGTGGAATGAATCACCACAGGTGGAGGCCATACAGCCTGAAAACACATAAATTGCACACCCAGTCTCCTCCCACAACCACACCCACTCCGAAATGCTACCGGCAGGACTCGCGATGTTGGCCCTGGGGGACCTGATAGCACTGCAAGTACTCCAACTCCAAGAAGAAGACGAACACCAACTACAACCGGCCGCACGGAGGGGACGCAGGAGGAGGAGGAGGCCAAGGCAGGGCCAGCAAGGGCCGCCAGCACAGCCACTACCACCACGCAGGCAGCCCGCAATCCCACGCCTCCGAGCACATCCGTTCAACCTCACTGATGAGCAGATCCACACCCTCTACCGTTTGGACCGGGACACCATAACCTCCATTGTGGACATGACACAGGCTGACCTTGTCAGCATGATAGATAGCCCAACCGCCATCCCACCCCTACTGAAGGTGGTGTCTGTACTCCACTTCCTGGCCACAGGCACCTACCAGCACACAGTCGGACAGTTGCATGGCATATCACAGCCACTGTTCTCACGGACACTATTGCAAGTGCTCGATGCCCTCCTGAAGCACGCAGACGACTACATCTCTCTACCACGCTCGGAGCAGGAAATTACCAACACAAAAGTGGGATTCCATGCACTTGCCGGCATACCGGGTTGCATTGGTGCCATCGACTGCACCCATGTGGAATTGGTCGTCCCACATGCCATGGAGGCCCAGTACCGCAACTGAAAACAATTTCATTCCCTGAATGTACAAATGGTGTGTGACTCCAACAGTATCATTACACATTGTTGTGCCAGATTCCCTGGATCAACCCATGATTCTATGGTCTTGAGGAACTCTACTATACCACGCTACATGGAGCGACACGCAGGGAACAGATCCTGGCTACTCGGTGAGTCTCATTTCATGCATGATGATGTGGGGTATGTGATGCGGCAATGACCTGGCAGGGAGGGGGGGGGGGGGTGTGCGTACGTAGCAATGGCATTCCACATCATACGTTTCTCGTCCACATACAGGTGATGCTGGGTATCCACTGAAGAGATGGCTCCTCACACCAGTCTGGAACCCACGGGACCAGCATGAGGAGGACTACAACCATGCCCACTCACGTACCCGTGTAGTCATTGAACAGGCATTCGGCCTACTGAAGACTCGTTTCCGCTGCCTCAGCAGGTCTGGCGGGGCACTCCTGTACCGCCATGAGAAGGTTGCAAAGATGGTCATGGCATGTGTCATGCTCCACAACATGTGCGTACGTAGAAATGTGCCCATGCCCCCTGACGCAGAACTGCAAGCACCTGATGATGGTCATGATGAGGGTGGGGATGTGGCAGCACCTCAAGGAGTCAGCGAGGCACCGGAGGGCCGTGACATTCGTCAGCATCTCATTGATGCATGCTTCTAGCACTCACGCCTGGTGGCTGATACATGGACACGGGACTCGTGGCACTGTGTGTGTCTGGGACATGCACAATATGGACTGTACGCCTATGATGGCCTAGTACACAAAGATCAATGTCCACACATCTCATTGGTTGATCGTGCACTGTTTATGGCATATGTGATATCATGTTGAACACCCTATCGACCCGCCACCCAAGTGAGCCCAACACACCCCCTCCACCCTCCTACCTCCCCCCCGAACACCAGTGTCCAAAGATGCTCATTGTCAGTGGGCTGTCGCTATTGCAAGCCCCCTCTGCGGGTATCAGGGGCACCCCTGCCTGTGGAGCGCAGGTTCCTCCCAGATCTACGTTGGGGGCTGCCCTGGACGGAACTTGCAACGGATGATGTCTCTGCCTGCTCACGTCCATGCATGTCCCTAAGGGTTTGCGAGAGCTCAGTGAGCACACGGCGCACTGCGGCAAGTTCGGCAAATACGTCTTTGGACGTCGCATGCAGTTCCCCCTCAGGCTCTCGGTGCTTCTCTCCATTTGGACTCTCAGGCTCTCGGTGCTACTCTCCATTTGGACTCTCAGGCTCTCGGTGCTACTCTCCATATGGACTCTCAGGCTCTCGGTGCTACTCTCCATTTGTGCCCTTAGTGTCTCTGTACCTCTCTCCATTTCTGCCCTAAGTGTCTCAGTTGATGTTTCTATGTCTGCCTTAGTGCCCCCACATTCATCGGCATGGTCCTTGAGGAGCGTGGCCAGTTGCTGCTGTTGCACGATTAACTGGTCGAGGGACTGTTGCCTCTGCTGGGCCATGGCCATTTGCGGGGGTGTCACAGAGGGGCTGTTGACCTCATGTTGCCTTGCCACAGGGCTTGTGGGGGATGGCCAGTCGTCGTCTTGTGGGTGCCCCTGCGTGGTATCCTCATGTTGTACGGGATGGGACAGACAGGGGGATTGGGACAGGTCATGGATGGATCTGACTTCGACATCCCCGTTTTCTGTGTCCGAGCATGCTGCCATCAATGGGGTGTCACCTATGGTGCTGCTGCCACGAGAGGCAGTGCCTTCTGTGGCATCCGTTGGGGGGACCTGTGGTGGTGGTGGTGTGGGCATGCTGGCTGCTGGGGTGCCTGTTGATGTTCCCTCCTCTGTGCTGCCACCTGATTTGTGCTGCTGCCGTGTCTTGATGCGTGCAGCTGAGGTGGAGGGTCTTTGGCCGTTGGTCTTGGCCCTCTTTGCAGGTGTGCTGGTAGGGGTGTCCTGATGCTCGTCGTTTGGATCGGACCCTGTGGTGGAGTAAAGGAGGGCGAGGGTTATTCATGGGTCTGTGGAAATTGGAATGGCATTGTATCACATGCATTGGGGTGGTACCTGAGGGTGATTTGGGTCGGGGCCTTGGAGGTGCTTTCATTTGTGTGTGGAGTGAGGGTGCAGTTGTTTGGCAGCCTGCAGTTAGGGTGTGCCTGCTGCACGTGTAGTGCGTGTTTTAGGGGTTTTTAATTAATTATGTATTTATTGTGGGTTTTAACGTGCGCTATCAGGCCGATGTGTGTGGACGTTCTCCTGGACATGTGTTTCTGTTGCACTATGTGGACACATGGTACTTCGCATGATTGGACATTGTGGATTTAGCATTTTTTTATCTGGCCCACCTACCTGAATCTTCGGATGTCTGCACTCCTTTCTCCATCCCTCCGACTCCCTCTATGCTCTCCATTCCAATGGTGGAGGCACAGATTTCTTCCCAGGGGGTCAACTTGATGGGTGATTCAGGACCTCCCCCGGTGGCTGTGGCAATGTTATGGTTGGCAGAGAGTATGCTGCGGACGCGTATCCGCAGGTCGTCCCATCGCTTTCTGCATTGCTGTGGGTTGCGGGGTGCGGTCCCCACCGCACTTACCCGCTGTGCCACCAGAGCCCATATGGCCTTCTTGTTCGCAAGTGAAGTCCTGGTCATTTGCGTGGAGAAGACGACGGCTGCATTCTCCTGGAGGGTCTCTGTTAGCACGGTGAGTTCCTCACGGGAGAAGTGGACCTGCCGCTTGCGGTCGCACGCTTTCTTCGCTACTTTTCCCATTTTTCTTGGTTTCGCTAGGGTGTATGACGGGTTGGGGTGTGTCTCAGGGTAGTGTTTTTGGTGGTTGTGTGGTTTTAGTGGTTTTATAGGTGTACGGCGGGATGTTTCCCGTTCCGGGCCCATGTTTTTACTTCCGTTTCCGTATATTTCCGGTCACCATACTTTCCGGTAGGCGCACACTGCGGTGTCCGCTGTGATGGGTGGCGGTGTTGCACCTAGGGCGCCGTACGGCGGCGGTGTGGGCCGTTTTGGGGTCATTTCCGCCATCGCGGACTTTGCACTTCCGCCATGCCGTGGTGCTCGTGCCCGATGGGTCGGAATGGGCCGCACTTTGCTCCTTCGTGCAATGGCGGAAACGCTATTTACGCTGTGGTGGTCCGGTCAGTCACTTTCCGCCAGGGTCGTAATGAGGGCCAATGTCAAGAGCAAACTCAGAACCAAATCCTCACATTTTAATGGTGAGGAGAGTGGCTTGGGTGGGCAAAGGGAACAAGGTGCAGGAGGGAGCCTGTACAGTTATCCCTTGCAGGTTACCCCTCTTCACAGAACACATTTTAAAAACTATGAATGGGTCCCACATACAGATGATCACAATTAGTCTCATTAGGCTCATAAGACGAGCAGTCTTATTAGGTTTTTTTAGGCAATGCTCATGAGAAGAGGTCAGTAGGAAGACCAGGTAGATTAGAGGATGTTTTCGGAGGTCACACGAATGTTCGGCAAAGAATGGTGCAGATGGCACATGGTGATCATATGAACTGGCCTAGGAGCTGATGACCGGGAGGGCCTACTTTCATTGGACATAGGGAGCATCATGTTTCTGCCGGAAAAGGTAGTGGGTCTGCAAGTCATTCGAGGTCTTGCAGGAAGATGGTTCACAAGAGTGTTGAAAACCCACAAACAGACATGTGGGCCAAAAGGTGGAAGAATGGATTCTATCCAACAGTTCAGTGTATGAATAGGTTTGGGTAATTAAGCGATTAGGATAAGGTCAATTGACTGCACCTGCATATCGGTCAATCATAAGGAAGGCCGTAGAGCAACCCTACAGATTGCAAGTTGGAATATAGTAGGCCTTTCCTCTAACAACGGTTGATGATGAATTCTTAACTTTTATGAGCTGTTTAGATTATGCACTGTCCCAAGAAACGTGTGCAGAAAGCACAATAGAACTCGATGATTTCATTTGTAAATGTTGAAGTCCCAATAGATCTGCTATGGGAAGGAACATGAGGTGGGGTCTCATTATTTGGATCTCCAGCTATTTGGAAATCTCTTCAGTCGTAACACTTGCAGACAGAGGCATAATCTCAGAGATGATAATTACATTAAAGCATTTTCGAGAATTGGTGATAGTGCATTTCTACAATGCTACAAAGCGCCCAAACGATGAAAAATCACTTGATTGCTTGAGGTCAATGACTGATAATCTCCTGGAGATAAGGAAGGACGTAGGGCTTCTGATTGGAGGCGATTTCTAACTTAACGATTGGCTCATATAGTGATCAGGATCCCTTTGATGACTAAGAGGATTTGAGGTTCAATATAGTAGACATGTCACTGTTTGATCCCAGGAAGGACAGGTGGGGGATGCGGTTTTTCACTTAAGGGCTTAGAACAATAAATTGGAAGAAAGCCCCAGATGTCCCTGGGAGGGCAATTTACAAGGGGAATCACGGGAAAGTAGCATCATAGATTATTTTTGGTGTGATTAGAAGATCAGTACAGGCTGAGATATATGAGGGTGGTAGGGCGATCCGAAAGTGACCATAATCCCCTGATATTGTCATATGATCTTGGGGTGGATGAAAGTGTAAGCTGTGAGGGAATCAAGTAGTGATCTGCCCATTCAACTGGGTGGGCAGGATGCCCTATCAGGCTTCCCGTTTCTGCAAAAGTAAGATCCAATGTATGTTTAAGTATATGCGTAGGGACTGAACCAAACTGATTTAAATGCAAGTTGGCCATAATATTCACTAAATTGGCCACATGCACATCCGTCAGGTCGTCCACATGGAGATGGAAATCTCCAAATGTAAAAAAACGGGGGTACTTTATCAGCAACTGGGCCACCAGATCTGCAAAGGCAACTGAGAAAGAAGGATCATATGTAAGGGGCCGATAAATAACCAAAACAAACTGTCATGTTTAGCGAAAGAACAAGCCGAGTTAACAGTGGCTACATTTTTAAAGAGGGCACGAGTGGAATCATCCAACACTTAAAGATTAGTTCCACCACACCAACTGGGTGGGTGGCATTCCAATCAGCTCGAATAATTGAAATTGTCTCAGGAATAGGGGCCGATGACTCTGGGAGCAACGTTTCCGTGACACAGAGTAAATAAGGTTCCTGCGTAGAGAGCATGTACAAAAAGTCTAATTTGTGGCACGCCAAAGAGCACGCATTACACAGATGGCTGTAGAGAGGTGTCCGCCCTGGGAAGGCAGCAAGCCAAGATGCTGCTTGGTCATGCTTTCAGCTTTGGGGTCAGTCCACTGAAACAGGGGCATGGTCACAGAGGGTCGTTCTTGTATAAAAAGTGCCTCTGAATGGAACTAAAGCAAAATCCGCCCAGACAGCGGTCGGTGTGATGATATGCCCCCGGGGTCCCTAGTTCTGCATCGGGCCTCTGGATGGCAGGTCTCTGGTTCGCAGCGCAGGAAGAGGAGCGCAGCAAAGAAACACACGGACCACTTCGATCAGTGCATAAACCCGGACTGGCGTTATGATGCCAGTTCCGGTGATTCCTTTATTTCCTGTGTGTCACGTGACCCTCGATTGGCGGGGCACGTGACACCACAGCCGGGACATGAACAGGCAAATACAGGCTTGCCTTTTGCACTCCTTCAGCCAGGTCATACAGACCAATGAAAATAAAAGAAATAATCCGGTCAGGACCAGGAAAGAAGATAAAACCAGTCTTTCCATATGCCAAGGTTGACAGCACGGGCAGTAAATTAAATGAATTAGCCCCTCACAATCCGCCAAATGTAAGTTATAAAATAACGCGAGGAGATTTTGGGAGAGGGATTTACACGAAATAAAAACACGTGCAGTCGGACTAGGATTTAAACAAGTGCACTTCAGCACGATCAAAGATACTTACATGAGGCTTCACAGTCCGACTCTCGGCACATATATGTGCCGTTAGTATGCCAGGTGACCCCGAAAGCGAAAGCGAGGTCATGGATCAATGAAAATAAAAGAAATACTCTGGTCAGGAGTACCAGGAGAGGAGATAATACCAGTCCGCCTGCATGGGCAGTAAATTAAATGAATTAGCCCCACACAATCTTATTGTGGAACGAGCCTCATCAAAGGTGCTAGTTAGTGTGAGTAGAGGATAAAGGGAATAATGAAGGCGAGAGGATGTGAGGAAGTCATCCCCCTGATGGGGGGATAGAGGGCAGGGCAGACTGAAAGACAAGAGGGAGAGGTACCTATGCAATGGCAAGGAGGCAGCTAGCAATACAGTGTAGGTGGCGCGCATAAAGGAAAAAGCAGAATGTACAATATCTTTCCCATGCTCTAAGCCAGGAAGTGAAAGAGGATTGTAATGTAAACAGGATTTTAAAGATATATATATGTAACATGTTAATTAATGAAATAGTATAGTTGCAATCCCAGCCAAAATGATTGAAAGCAAAAGTGAGGGAAGCACCTAGAGGAAGAGATAAGCACTATGCTAAATCCCTGTAGTACCCATGAAATGCTGGTGGGGGTGCAGGAATGGGCGTAACTGAGGAAGGATCAGATGGTGTATGGGGTGCAGTGGGGGTAGCCCCGTACAGTTTCCAGGGACCGTAAAGAGGTATTAAATGGGCCAAAGTTACCCAGCCTTCTCACTCCTAAAAGGAGTAATCTGGTGCAAAGGGAAAAGAAGGTCAAAAGGAATAGTTTACAAGAATGAGAAAGAGCTGAATAAGAAGGCAATACAGACCATTATTGCCATGGAGGGTAACCATGTAAATGAAAGCATCAGCAATATTAAAATAAGTATCAAAAAGCGATCATAAAGGTAGGAAAAGGGCAGCTCTACCCTATGTATAGACTTAGCTACAATACTTCGCATTCATGTCTAAACTTGGTTGCCCAACAAAGAGGGTGGAAGGAGGCAGGTAGCTCCAAAGCATCTCAACTACATGGAAAAGGTAAGGTGCCGCAAATTATGGGAAGCTCACGCCCGTCTTGCAAGTGAAGCATTCTCCCAACTGCAGTGCCATTGGCAGCCAACTCAGAACCACCTTTCGCCCCTCCTCTTCTCTCCCGTTCAAAATCTCTACAAAGCCGGACTGCTCCCATGGGTTTCAAAGAAGGGGCTGCCTGCCGACTCCCAAGCAGCATTGCTTACCAAACCAAGACCCCAACAGTGCAACAAGGTCCCTCATTCCTAGATCTGGTTCCCTACAAATTTCCAACAATCCGAACCCTCTCCCATGGACCCAGAGAGCCTCTACACAGATGCCAGGCCAATAACACAGGAGACCAATCGACAGTACGAGCAAGGCCCAGAAAGAGATAGGTACCCCCATGTCTTTCTCTCCAGCTTTGTCCCTCAAATGCCTCACCACAGATGTCTGAGCATGGTACTAGGCTCCATCCCAGATCCCCCAGTCTCTCACTCCCAGTGGTGTTGCTAGGTTTGGAAAAGATCCGTTGCTACGCTAATGTCAGGACTGTCGGTACTCGGGGCTAGCTAGCCTTCTGGTTGTAGCCCCTGAGCTTCTACTCTGGCTACAACCAAAAGACCTGGGGCCATTGCCCACTAGGCCCCGCTAGCAACGCCTCTGCTCACTCCCAGTAATGCACAAATGAAAAAACTGCAGCCCCAAACGTCTCCTGTTTCTCCTGTCTCCCATGAAAAACAAGAGTGTGACAAAGGTTCTCAAATGACATCCAGTTCAGTAGCTGAAAGGCTTTGAAAGGGCATTGGGGCAAGCCCCTGTGCCTCCAACCCAAAACAACCATTGGATATGATATGATATATGATATGATATGATGTTACATTTATAACGTGCCTTTATGTAAGTGTTTCTAGGCGCGACAAAACAAGGAGGGGAAACAAAGGGAGGACAAAACAATATTACTAGGCCTTGTGTCATTCAGATCGCACAAGTGTGGGGAAGAGGGAGGGGCGAAATGCCAGGGGCGGAGGGGAGGGGAGAAGTGCAGCCAGCGGGTGACTCATAAGTGCAATGAGATGGGACAGTAAGGTTTCAGGTACAGACCCTTAGGTGCAAGGGAGCCCGAGGCAGTGCAAGGGCAACTGGACATGCAGGAGCCTGGGCCTGAGTTCAGAGGGTAGCCAGGTGACCAGCGTGCGGAGCAGTCAGGGACTCAGCAGGGAGAGGAAGAGAGAAAGCGGAAGCAAAAAGGACGATCTTGATTTGCTTCCGGAACCGGAGGTGGTTCTGCTCAAGTTTGAGAGAGGCAGGGATTTTGTTCCAGAGGGAGGCTCCAGCTGAGTAGAGAGATCTGCCTCCACGCTCTGCTTGCAGAAGCATCGGACCCTCAGAGAGTTGGATGTGGATGAGCAGAGAGCTTGAGAAGGAAGATGTTTAGGAAGAGAAAATTGGAAGTAGTGCGATCCCAGGCCCCAGAAAGCCGTGTGGACCATGCAAAGGGTCTTGAACTTGATCCTTGCAGCGACAGGGAGCAAATGAAGAGATTGCAGAGCTGGAGAGGTACGATCCCTGGGCTTGAGGCCAAGGACAAGTCTTGCAGTTCTGTTCTGGATAAGTTGTAAAGGTCGAAGAGTAGAGGCACCAGAAATATGTCATCTTCCCCACATGCTCACTTGTAGTATCCTGCAACACTCTCATTGGCACACCCTTGCCCTCCCCTTTGTGTCCCTCTCTCCATCTCACACTGCACACTAGAATGATAATGCACACAGAGGGTAGGAGCAGCCAGGGATCTGAAAGGCAAATGTGAAGAAGAATATCAAGAACCCGCAGCAATTTTTGAGCTTCTGCCTCTGTGCCCACTGCAGGTGTTGCTGCTGTACAAATGTACGAATAACCTTCAAGTTAAGTTTACCCCACCTGATCTGCTTCTTTCTTATTTCACACATAATGAGGTGTAGTTCAAAGCTCTGCAATATCACAGTATTGTTGCTTGGGCACCACCCACTGCCCTGCAGTGGCACTCGGCCAAGCCTCTGAAGAGCAGCCTGGCGGGATTCCCCACCTAAAACCTATAAATCCTGACCATGCCATTTACAGAGCAAGCTTGCAAGGAGTGAATTCATACATAGAATTCCATCTTCTATCATGTAGTCCATGTATAAAACGTGAACAATGGAAATCCATATTTTCTTGTTACCTGAATGCGTTTGATGGGTTGGACTTTGCACCTAGCAGCATGTGTTTTGCTGCTCATGGCATTGGGGGCTGACGTTCACTGTCTACTCACTCTGGAACCTGAAGCCAAGTAAGCCGATGTGTCTGCCTGTGCTTCATCATACGTCGAAGCTCTGGCGCTTACATAGCCCCGGTTTGGAAAGAAAATCCACCTTGTATTAGAAAGGTGAACATTTTACAAAAAAACGACAGTCTTCTTGGGAATGCATTACTGATTTCATCACAGTACTCAATGACCTGGAGAGCCTGTGATTGATAGGAGCTATTACCGATCAATGAATCTGAGATGATCTCATTTTCTATAGCTTTGATCCCACGAACCATTAATCTTAACTTGTGGCATGTCTCTGGGTAACCCTCCAGGTCATCGTTCTTCACCTGCCAAGCTATTGGAGAATGGGGAAAGGCCACATGCAAATCAGGCCTGGTCCCACCCCTAAAAGTCCAGCTCAAACTGCTTGGTCACATCCCTTCTGCACAAAACCACAAGCAACCCCAGAGATGTTTCAGCCTAATTGGGTGTCATCAGTGAGGTGTAGCTTGGGTCTCTAGACCCAGCAGGCATGGGATATGTAATGAAGTATTTTGGGAGGCAGCATGGTAAGTCCTCGTGCTCTTAATTATGATGCATGCTTACAGGTTACATACAAGGTGTCAGGTAGTGGATATATGGAGCAGGATCTTAAGTATTTCCTGGAGAGCGAACTGGCTCCCACCACCAAGACGACATGTTTTTCCAACTGTCCTGGGCGGAACTCCAGACAAACTCTAACATTCTCAGCTCCTGCTTCAGCACCTTCAGGACATTCCATTATATCACAGTTCCACTCACACATACAGACAACAGTGGAGGGAAGCAGGATACAACGCACCTCCTTTCCTTAGGGCAATGTCAGATACACAACTACACGAGCAGGAAAGCACAATACAAGCAGGTATCACCCACACAAGGCAAGCAGGAAAGCACACAGGGAGGGATGCAATACAACACACCTCCTTTCCTTAGACCAATGACAAAGACACATGGTGAACAGGGGGGAGGGGCACAGAAGAACAACCATAGGAGACAAACAGACATAACCTTCCTTTCCTTCATGGAGATAAAAAGGCATCCAACTACTATATGGAAATTGGAACACAAACAGAGCATCCAAGTGCATGACATTCCTGTCCTCCCCAAAGGAAAATTCACCAACAAGTCCCTACCATCATCCAATGAGGAAGAGTGAAAATCAAAAACATTACTACACAGGGGGCACGGACAACTACCACTCCTACACAACTACATGGTGGCAACAACCCAGCCACAATCCTCCTCACCGCCAACAAGCCACATTCAGAACTGCTGGCCAGGTAACTCAGAACCCATCTGCTAAGCACCAACACTCCTAGAGATTCAGCTGGTATGGTGGAACATGTCACCAACCTGACCAAGCAGAATGCATTGAACTACCATGTGATACAAAGGGTTAAGTAGTTGTTCGACCACATCAAAAAATGAAACTCAACGCCTGAAAGGACTCACGGAAATGACTATGACCGTAAACTGCACTTCCAAAACCCATCAAATCCAGGGTACCAGCAAATACTTCCCTCTCCATTGAACGCAACCGTAGGGAATACGTCTGGACCCTAACAACAAAATCACACCTTGGGCCCCTCAGAGAACATCTAAATTCCCTTAGAAGGTAGGCGTATGATACACGTCTGAGACCAAAGACACCTTAACAACCTGAGATTCCACTACACAGGTTGACCGTTTCCCTACAGTCACTCAACATCTCATGCGGTCTTACAGTGTCCTATTGACACACACCTCCTACAACACCAATTTTTTTCTGGCCTTACAGCATCCTCTTGACACACGCCTATAACAATGCCAATTTTCTCTTGGCCTTACAGAGTCCTCTTGACACACTCCTACCACACCAATTACCTTGGGGCCTTACAGTGTCCTCCTGACACTTGCCCACAACAACACCAATTAACTTGTGACCTTACAGTGTCCTTCTGACACACGCCGACTTAGCCTCACAATATCTATCTACTACATGTTTGCTGCTTGAGTACCCTGACACCAACAGCAATTTCGGAACAACATGAATCAACTTCACATGTCCACTGCGGGGATGTCCTCCAGATACCTGCAGCAATAACTCTTGCTTCTCATATGAACTCACTCCACCTCACTGCTCAGATATAACCACCCATCTCACACTCCATGCACTCTCTTTCAAAACAGTTGAACGCACACTGCGGGACAGGCATGTTATCAAAAGAGACACAGACTCAAAAGCAACAGTTCAAAAACCTTTATTGAAGAACCTTGTTGGGTTGGTGTAATGTCTAACTGGCCCTAACTCTAAAGGGGTTATTCCCTCAACTGATGTTTCTAAGGGCTGTCGATGTCCGAATGTCCAAAACCAAAGTCTGCCTGTGTCAAAACCAATGCTTGCCCTCACTCTTAGACAAAATGTGTTCTGGGGACTTCCTAAAGAAAAAATGGTGAATCAAAAAGAAATGAAAACCATGACTGGTTTCAGGTGGCCTTTCTATCAGGTGTAGTTCTGCCAGTTACAGAAAAAAGATAGTTCAACCCAAAAAGGGTTGCCCTTGGTACCTTCCATGTCGGGCTCTGGCAGCAAATAAAGTTCACAATGTCTCTGGGTCACCTGGTGGTCCATTCCGCAAGCTTTACTCCTTCCAGTTCCAAACCAATCAAAACCAGTTCTGGTCAGGCCTCTCAGGGTTCCCTTCCCCAAGTCTAGGCCTCTCCTGCAAATGTTTAAATCTCTCTGTGGGCCTCTCGGGGTTCCCTTCACCAAGCTGAGGCCCCTCTGGTCTCAAAAAAAAGTTCACACAGTTCCTTCCATGGGGCAGTGTCAGAGACTTTCGAAAATGCCAGGCTTTTGCTCCACCCCTGCACGACCACTTTGTCTTCTGACCCCTCTCCTCACGCGTTGTATCTTTTCTTCTATCTTGTTTCACTTTCTGCACATTAGCCAAAGTCTCAATACGTTCACTGGAGTTATACCACAAATGACATTCTCTGCAACAGGTGATGTCGAGACGGGTTTTGGGAGTATGGCGATGAGAAACAGGTGTTATCTTAGTTGATGTAGTAAGACACTGTTCATTTTCTGATCTTGTTAATAGAGATCATTGATATTGTTGATAACCAGATGTTAAAGCCATGTACATTCTTTCTCTTTGCTGTGCCTCTTGGACACTCCTCGTATTTTGATGTGCCTGTGGCACACTCTTTTCACTTTGCTGTGCACCCTTGGACCTTTTTCTCTTACTTTCGGGTTGCTTGCACCCTCTCTTCTGCTTTTGTGTTGCTTGCATGCTCTCTTTGCTTTCCTTCAACTTTCAAATGTACTCTTTCTGTCTTTCAGATCGCTCACACACCGTCTTCTGCTTTTGGGCCGCTTGCGCTCTCTTTTCTGCTTTTGGGTCACTCGCGCCCTTTCTTCTGTCTTTTCCTGTCTTTGTGCCGCTCACGTACCTTGATATCCTTGCTTTCCTTTTCCTGTGCCGTTTTCCACTTTCAGATCTCGGCTCCCGCTCCTGCCATATGCACGCCACTGGGTTTCTCTCTCTCTCCTGCTAT
Source organism: Ambystoma mexicanum (assembly GCF_040938575.1). Taxonomy (NCBI): domain Eukaryota; kingdom Metazoa; phylum Chordata; class Amphibia; order Caudata; family Ambystomatidae; genus Ambystoma; species Ambystoma mexicanum. The sequence goes on from NC_090923.1 coordinate 668,568,089, forward strand.
GAGACTCACCCAGATAGCGTGGCACTGGTAAGCAGATTCTTTGGGTTCTGTGTGCCGAGGTCAGGGTCTCACCTGCTGCCCCTCAGTCACTCCTGGGAATGGCACACGTCCCAGGGGAATGAGCACTGCCCTAGATACGGCCAATAATTAGCAAATCGCCTCACTGCAGGTCGATGGAGACACGGCTCCCTCGCCACGCTGCAACTGTCCAGCCACACAGGGTGAGCGTTTCAGCTTCCCACTCCCCTCTGGCATTTCCAGGCTTCTCGTGCTGCAGCCTCCACATTCCAACCAGCAACCCCAGCTCGCTCATCTTCTTTGGCAGAACCACACCTTTTATACCCTCACTGAAGGTTCAAGTGGAGTCAGGTGTGAATGGTTAAGGTAAACCGCCTGACCTTACCTGACTCTATTAGTGGGACAGTCTAGTGGTGTAATCTGGTAGGCTTCTCGCTGCTCCTTACTGTTATGTCTATGGTAATCCTCACTTCCCTCGGTCGCCTCCTCTTTGTCCCAGAACATGTTGGAAATGGGGAGGTGGAGATGGAATGGGATTGTAAATATCCCATAAAAGCTGAGGGAGAGGGTTTTGATTTATAATGGGAAAAGGGGGAATACCATGTCTCGCCTTTAGACATTTTCTTTCCATCCCCCCATTACCCTCCCCTCAGGTGATCCTCCCTGCTTGTTACCCCCGGGTTGGGATCCTGGCCACCTGAATGGAGAATCCCAGGGGAGGAGGTGGGAGAATACTGTCAGGTTTCTCACTACACCTAAATACTTCTTAATGCACAATATGATGATACAGGTGCATTGCAATGTATCACTAAATGTCCAAGCTGCAATGAAATGCAGCCCATCCTGAAATTCCTCAATATAATGATGCATACTGCAGGTTATGAATACTGCATTCCATACACGCACTCTTGCACTCCCACTCCTTCACATTGTAATAATGGTATATGCAAAAATGATGTGATTTAAAGGTTCTAACAGTCCTTGCTGCTTCTGTTCCTTTGCAACATACATAAAGTTGAAATTCCTCAAAGTTGGTTAAACTAAATGCATGTCAAAACCGGTTTTGGCTTTTCCTCACTGTCATAATTGTATCAGAAAACATTACATCCGTCCTGCTTGAACTTCACAACCATTCATGAATGTATTCCAATTTCTGCTGTGAGCCATCCACAACTACAACAAGATACTGGCTTCACTTTACAATGTACTCATCAACTTGGTGCTCAACCAGCATTGACAATTTATTTCAAAGAGGTACCTTAAATACTTCCACCACTACAGGGTGTGCACGTGGCTTTAACATCTGGTTGTCAACAATATCAATGATCTCTATTAACAAGATCAGAAAATGAACAGTGTCTTACTAGATCAACTAAGATAACACCTGTTTCTCATCGCCATAATCCCAAAACCCTGCTTGATATCACCTGTTGCAGAGACTAACATTTGTGGTATAACTCCATTGACCGTATTGAGACTCTGCACTCCATTATGGTTCCGCACTCTTTGGAGTCATTCATAATTACTGCATGCTTTGCTACGAGCGGTCCGACCATGCGCGCGTGCAAAACTCCAAAACTCTGTACTCTCAATCCTTCTTTCTTCTTTACTGACCTTGAAAATGTTGTGACCCGATGACGGCAGCATCAAGTTGCAGGGTCCTTTAATCAATTCGCTCTCACCAACGGGCACTCCATCTAGAGACGAGCAGTGTCAGTCGTAGCAGGAACATTGAAAAATATACAGTTCTAACTTTGCCAGAACTGCCACCAACCACAATAACGTCACCATTGAGTGACCAGCTGCAGCTAAGATCGGAGCTCTCCTGGATCAAATGCTGTAACGGCCTGAGGTGCCCTCCTGCTTAAGACACCAAACCCTGGCAACTTGCAAACATAATCACAGGCGATGGAGATACTGCGGTTACTCCTCACAAGGTAGCAAGTGTCACAAAACCTTGGCACCTGCCAAACTTACTTCCCTTGTTGCTTTGATATGAAACACCTGTAGTTCATCTCCCTGCACTCCAAGCAGAGGGAAACAGGAAACACACAATGCAGAAGGAGAGGTGGTCTTTCTCCCTGTACTTCGCAGAACAGCCTTCGATTCCAGCGCCTGCATAATGACAGCAGAGCCCTGATGGACATGACTGACAGGCTCTGTCTCTTTTTTGTTCTTTAACTTTAATTCTCTCAGAGACGTCACTTTACTCCTTCATCTCCTTTTTTGCACCAGGAAGGCATTTTCCTTCTACTTGCTTCTGTTCCGCTAACAGGGAGGCATCCGTCACCGCCCAATCACTCAACACTTCTTCCATGGAGGAATATTTCATCTCCCAATTTGCGTTTTCCTTCCCCAGGGAGCTTCACCTTCTCCTGGGCACACCATGGGTGGTGGGACTATTTCCAAGGGGGGCAGTGGGTCTCCCTCTTCTCTCTTGCTTGTTTCTGTACTCTGCACCCCTTGCAGCAGTCATCTCATACATCTCCATCTCTCTTCACAAGTACCTGCTCTTCTCCTGGGGTCTGTATCAAGACCAGGTCATCACCAGTGTAATGAAATGCTTCGGGAGGCTGCATGGTAAGTCCTCAGTTTCTTTATTATGCTGCACGCTTACAGGTTACATACAAGTTGTCAGGTATTGGAAATAGGGAGCAGGATCTTAAGTATCTGCTGGAGAGCCCACTGGCCCCCACCACCCAGGCTAGATTCCTCTCCACTGTCCTGGAGAGACACTCATCGATGTGATGCATCTTTCCCAACCAATGGATGGAGTCAATGCAGTGTTTTACAGTATCAATACTTTAATTATGTATTCATTATTTAACAACTTCAATTTTTAGGCATGAAATTATAGGACTGTTTAAATAAAAAATAAACAAAGTTAGCATGTACTGGTCTTTGCCAGACAGGATATAGTCAGAGTGATAAAAGTATCACCCAGTTACTTCTAGTTTTCAATTATTTGAAAAAGAAAAATAAATAATTTCCTAGCACTCCCACACAGGCCTTTGCCAGTTAAGACTGGAGGGGATGAAGACTGATGCACTCTCTCTCCATTAGCCCCTTTGAACTAACTGGCAGTGAACAGAGAAAAGAGGGCCCCATGGGCAAGCGTAGAAGACAAGGTGAGCTGTGCTTTCATTGAACATGGTAACTTAAAAAGCTAGCTTTGCTACACCAGTGTCAATTTAATCAGAAAACCCACAGAATTGCCTATGAAATTGCTATGCAGCACTGCTTATTCTATGCCTTGGAAAGACGTTGTGTCCCTCATCCCCCATCTGAAGAGAAAGATCTTTCTCACAGAACATCCTATGTCTGATGAAACCCAGCCCTTCCATCTGCATGCATTTCTCCATCGTCCTATTCAGCCTTTGTTTAGGTCTCTCAATCCCATTACATGACCGGGCACCGTGCCATTCCTGCCTGGCTATTATTTCAGACCAGACTATTGAAGTTTCCCCCAACATTTGTGCTGAGGTCCGTATGCACTCTTGCATGTGATGCAGCAGCAGATCTTCATCTCAGGCCAGTGATAGTGTTACCATCCAGATGAATAATTAAAACATTAGGCGCTAAACCCAATCACAGGGGTCTTCTCACTGTGGGCAGCAGGGCAGCCCACTGCATCCCCGAGACACCAAGCCAAACCAGCATTGTTCTCCTCAAACCAATGTCGCTACCCCTCTGAAGCCACTGGTGGGTTCTCTTTTCTGCTCGTGCCACAAACGAATGTCCGATGACCCACACCTTTGCATCTGCTGGAGGTAATCAGAAAGAATTAGAGCCCACATCCATTAACACTGCACAACTCATCTTTATTTACATTTTGCACACGGGAAAACATTAACAATCACATTTCTCAAGCATTCATCCTTAGTGCTGCCACCGCTAAATAATACCCACAGCCCTGCTCTCACTACAACCACCTACCAGCTGACCCCGTTTGCCACATACTCACCTTTACATGGCACCATGAGCCCCCCGGACCACCTTCTTCATGTTCCCCAGACGGATTTAAAACTTATACCTGTCCGATGCCCATCTACCCATCCTTTGTATCTCCTACCCGACATCCCTTCTTGAAAGGCCATTGTGGCAGCCCCAATCCTAAAAGAGTGTGAAGACCAATCTATCCCCTGAAAACCCACTTTCTATATCGTAATTGCTAGCACCTTCCTAAACCTGAAAAGAGTTACAGGGGACCAACCTCCTGAACCAGTAGGTATGCCCCCACAGCCAGTCTGTCATCCAGACACTGAGAAAGCAGCATAATGGGGCAATCTGAATCTGTCGACCTATTCAGTGTGACACGCCTACCTCTTCCTTTCTGATCTATCTTGGACATTCTCACCTTGATCATCACCCTCATAATGTTAAAGGAGACATCACCCAAATTCAGTGCCCTTCTAGTTGCATCCTTTTTATTCTGTGCTACTAACTCACTGAGGCCAAGCGCACAAAAAGGTGATGGCAGGGAGAACACCAGGGTGCATGCATCCGGTGCCGGATTGATAGTGGACCTTGTACCCCTGCAGTTTCATGCTTCCTGAGGCTACCGGAGACCCCAGCAGGAGGCAGAGCCCCTGGTTATTACAGAGGGCATGGGGCAGCAGTGGAAACCCCAGAGAGGAACCAGAGCAAGCGTTGGCAGTGAAAGCTCGTGAAACGAGTGACACAAGAGGTAGGCCTGCAGTCGGACGGGTGTCATGTCCCGACCTCTTGTGCGGCAAAAGCAGCATAGGGGCATTCCTTGTGCTGCCTGGAAAATCCCCTGGCGTCTTGGTCAACGGCGAAAGTATGACGGTCCGGTTCGGACTACTACTACTAGCATTCCGCGTTAGTAATTGATCAGACACTTCGGTCACGTGAGGAGCACAGAACGTCTTCCTGCGTCCGTACGCGAGTAGCTTATTTATTGCGAACTCGAATGCGGCTCGGGTGCTCCTTAATTGTGTTTTGTGGCCAGTTTCATAGTGCCTTGTATCCTGACTAACCCGTTCTTTGATATCCAGTTTTGTTGAACTCTTGGCCTGCTATCACAGACTATTCTTTTGGATTACCCTTTGGCTCTTGGTGCCCGGCTCCCTCGGATTGATTCCCCGGTTTCCTCGACGCTGCATCGCTTACCTGGATTGTCCTCTTGCTTCCTGTTTTGGTTACATCGTTATTGGATTCCCATACCTTGGTATTGCAACTCCTGAATCCTTGCCAAGCGCTACCTGACTTCTGACTCAGTCATTTTGCTTTACCTGTTTTTTCCCTTTCTGCAGTTCTCTGCCACTTACCTTTTCTTTCTTAAACATTCCCTTTTTCTTTCCTACCCCTTACTAAGACCCACTTACCTTCAAATCTTCATTACCTCATTGGAACTCTTTGCTGAATTTTCAAGGACCTTTTTTCCTGGACATATTAGTGACCACCCTGGACGCTCTCCTGATTTCTTCACTGGTCACTCCTTCATCTAACTCTGGGACGCTTTGCAGAAATTTAAAGGATCGTGGAAATATCAGGGACTTCCGCCCTCATTCAATACTTCATTTTCTACTCTTCTATTGGGATCTTGGGACTTCCTTCGGAGGATAGGTCACCTAGTTTTCACCTTGCTATATCCTGTGGCGCCAAGTAGGTTTCGGGTCTTTTCCTACACGGAGCAGGTAAGAGTGGGAAGCAGGGGTTGGTGGCTGTCAAGGCTGGTATCCCTGGTCATTGTACTGAAATGCAGCTGTTGTTTTTTCCTCTAGCTCTGTTGCTGCTGCTCCTGCCTTTTCCCTCAAGCCCCTGGTCCGTCAGGTATATTATATTCCGATGGACCACGCTCTTGTGAGGAAAGTCTGGCTGCACTTAAGCTCCAGACTAAGAGGGGATTGTATGCTAGAACTGCCAAGTTTGTGACACGGGTGAGGCAGAAGGAGGAGCACAGAGTCCTGCTAGGCAGCTGGGAAGTAAGGAGAGGCCTGGAGACATGGGACAAAGGTAGCAGAGGCGCATAAAAGTGCCTGCTGAGGAGGAGCATGGGAGTAGTCCCCACTGGAAGGAGACAAGTGGAGGCCCATGAGGACGGGCCCGCTGCAGGTGCACCGTGTGAATGAGCAACTTTGAAAGGCAACACGGTGGAGAGAAGCTGGTGAAGGAGCGGTGAAAGGATGGGCCACCCAGGTGCTACTTAAAGGAAGCAGAGCAGCAATGAAGGGGACTAAATTACAGCCCCCAGGGGTTCTCATCCACACAGGTGGCTGAAGTCATCTCCACCGGCACCCGACGTGCCATCGTGGTGGAAAATGGGAAAGGGTCCCCTCAACAGGGGATGTCTAAAACTACAGGCCCAGTTTGAAAGGATCTAATCCAATCAGACTGAGGCCGGTGAAGAGCCTACACGAGGAAGCCTCCAGCGACGGAGGAAGAGGAGTGATACTCGACCCGCAGTCTGAAGCAGGGGGTGCTGGCTCAAGGCAAGGTAGAAGTGGTCACCCTGAGAGATGTGGGGGGGAGGACGTCTTCCACAGGAGGACTAAATGAGTGAGGGAATAACCGAAGAGGCCTCTGGGGAGAAAAGCCAGAGGAAAGCACGCTCCCAACTCCTACCGGACCCCACCCTGAGGAAGGAGGTGCTGGGATAACCTAGTCAACTACACAGCCCGGGTCCTAGATGTATTGAGGACAGGGATTGCCCCGATCAACAGGGGCGGAACGAAAACAGCATCGCTCCTAAGCAGATGAGGAGGACACCAGGGGGGAAATGATGACCGCAGTGAGAGAAGAGTGGACAACCGTAGAAATGGGGAGCCTCAAAGCAGACATTCAGGAATGAGGAACGAGGTGCAGCTCTCCATGGTAGAGAGTAAGTCATGAATGGACAAAAGAGAAGATAGGGTGGAAGCCTTGGAAAACAACCTGCTCTCAGTGGATATTCTGGAGTCAAAATTGGAAATGAAAATCAAGGAGCTGGAACAACTAGCGAAGGACACCCGGCAAAAGCTGGATAACATTGAGAACAGAGAACGCAGTTGCAACATATGGATTTGGGGGCTCACCCAACGAGATGGGGAGACACACAAAGGTCTGGAAACGAGAGTTAAAGGACTGGTAGCAGGGTTGCTGAAGGGGAAAACTCCAAGGGAGGTGCAATTTGACAGAGTCCACAGGGGGGCAGGCCCGGTAGAGGGGCCAAGATCAATGGTCCCCAAGTGCCACTATTTCAAGGATAGGGCAGCTATAATGACCAAGGCGAGAGCCTCCCCGACCTAGAGTGAGAAGGGGCGAAGATAACAATTCCAGGACTTGTCAACATATACCTTGGAACAGAGGAGGCAATGTTTACCCCTCACCACGAGGCTTGCAGACAAAGGGATCTGCTACAGAGGCGTAGAGAGGGTAGGGCCTGAGTGGGCAAGGCCCATCCAGAATCTGTAAATGTCCACTCAGCAGCACTGTGGGAGCATTTACAAATGCTAATGTCACTGCAATGGGAAAAACTACATTAGTTTCAGGCCCCACTTGTTAGACAATGCTTCCTATGTTTCTAATCCGCTATAGGTGGGGATACCCCTTCTCTATGACTTTTGAAGTGGGGGAAAGTTAACATCTCGTGAGGAAAGTGGAAGAGGTATCTGAGCTCCTGCACATGTTGAAGAAGCAGCACAGTGGCACAAAAATGGATCAGAGCCAAGCAACGGCAGGGGAAACAGTATATGCAAGAAGGTGGCGAGGGGGAGGAAGATGGGGCCCACCCCTCGTCTAGAGCCCACTGTTGAATGGTCATGTGGTGGGGTTGGGTGGGGCAGGGGAGGAGAAGGGTGAGCGGAATGAGGAGGAGGGTGCTGAGAAGTACAGATGAAAAGATGTGGAAGTCAGGGGGGCGGGGAATTTATGAGTTTGACATAGATGGCCAAAGAATGTCTTTGCGACCTAAATGGTGGTCTGTATTTCTTTGGGATACCTGAGGTGTATCCACGGAGGTGGATATCTGTTTTGGGGTTTGTTGGGGTGTTGGAGTTTTGGGGGGTGGCAAGGTTGGGGGAAGGAGGACAGGGGCAGTAAAACCACGCAGGGATGATATATTGCCATCGGTGGGGCAGTGGGTGGACAAGCGCTTTCCAGAAAATGGGCGAACGGTGGCTCACACCATGACAATGCCTAATTATACAATTTTGGTGGGCACGCTCAATGTGAAGGGATTGAACTTGCCTCACAAGCGGTCTCGATTGGCCAGGGAAATCAAGTGAAGGCGGTTTGAGGTGACTTTCTCCAAGAAACGCATTACTGACGAGGTGGGATAGGCAAATTCACAGGAGACACTTAAAACCGGCATATTGGGCTTCCATTGCAGAGGCAAAGAGAGGGGGAGTGGGTATTGTGATTTCTGGGGCCTGGGACTGGACGGTGGCCCATACAAAGGTGGGCCAGAACGGGAGGGTACCTATTCTAATGGGTCAACTGGGAAGAGAGGCATTACTTTGGCATCTCGCCAAACTCCAAACAGATGCGCTTTCCTGGGGAGGCAACGCAGACGGTAAGAAAGTGGGCAGAGTGTGTCCCTATTCTAGGAGGAGACTTTAACCTGATCCGGGAGTTGAGGCAATACCTGGAGGAGGACATAGGTTGTGTGGCACATGGTGACATCCACACCCGACACAAGGGGGGGTACACATTTTACTCAGCACTGCACTCAACCATTAATAGAATCGATTGCACACTCGTAGAGAAGCATGCCACCGGCTTACAGTGGGAGGCCTCGGTAGAAGGGATAGCATGGTCAGACCACAATATGGTGTTACTCACTCTCGACTGGACGCAGCAGGAGAGGGGAGGTACAAGCTAGTGCTATAACGACTCTCTATTCCTGGACAGACCATTCAGGGGTCAGCTGAGGAAGCAAATGGTCCACTTCTTTAAGCAGAGTGATACGGGGGAGGTAGCCTTGAAGTATGTATCGGAGGCAGCAAAAGCAACATTTGGAGGCCTTCTCATCGCAGAGGGTGCGAGGAGGAAAAGGGGGCAAAATCATGAGGAGGATATTAGAGGCAGAACTGGCAGCCTTGGAAGGAAGGCTGAGGGAGAGAGATTGAGGGGGGAGCAACTAACTCTGGAAATATGAGAGTAAAAACAGGAACTCCAGAGGCTCTTGCTAGGCTGAGTATACCACAGAATGAATGAAGAGGACTAAACAGAAGTATTATGAAAACGGGGACAAGGTGGGCTCCCTCCTGACGCGTAGATTAGCCACCCAAAAGGTAGACCTGGGGGTAGAACAAGTGCAAGGGCGGAATCAAACATTATTTAATGGTACTCAGGGGGTGAAGCCCTTTTTTGGGATTCCCTAATTATGGTCATATCAAAGGAAAGGAAGGACCGTTTGAAATGTGCATCGTATCGGCCGATCCCGCTCCTCAATCTAAACACAAGATACTATATGAGTGTCCTGGCATCATGCTTAGAAACGGCCCTCCAAGGGCTAATACACAAGGATTAAGTGGGCTTTGTCCAGGGGAGGCAGGGATATGATAATTTGAGAAAAATGTTGAACTTAATGGCCTCCCGGCAGGTTTCAACAGGAGACATGGGCATGCTCTCCCTAGACGTAGAGAAGACCCTCGACCGGGCACACATGGGAAAAGTACTAGGGAGGATGGGGTTCGGAAGGATATGGAGAGACAGGATCGAGGCCTTGTGCTCACTGCCAACAGCAAATGTATGGGGTAACGGTCACAGGCATTCCATCTGGAAAGGGAGACATGACACGGATGACCCCTGTCCCCGCTTCTGTATTCCCTTATGATGGAACTGCTGGCAGCGGCGAACAAACAGATAAAAGGGGTAGTGATGCAAGAAGAGCTTTTAAGTTGAGACTATTTGCAGATGAGCTGCTTCTCAACGTCACCTCCCAGCAGGAGTCCATCCTGCAGATTATGGATGCACTTTAGCTCTGCGGAAGATTATTAGGGTATTAAATTAATCTGTCCAAATTAACAGCCTTCCTGGTGTGTCATCTGTTGGATGGGGACCGGGGGTACCTCGAGACTCTCCCGTTCCAAAGGCGGATGGAGGAATTTCAATACTTAGGAATAGAAATTACCAGGGAATTCTCAGGACTGTTTGAGGCATATTATGTACCATTATGGGAGGAGATCCAGAGAGACCTTGTCAAATGGGGCAAACTCATGCTCTCCTGCATGGTGATACTGAACGCCATAAAGATGATAATTATAACTAAGCTCCTTTTCTTGTTCCAGATGTTGCCCGTGGAACTCCCACAGGCATTCCTTTGCGGGACACAGAGAAAACTCTCTGAATTCCTACGGCAGGATAGGAAACCGAGTATAGGGCATAAGACACTGTGGAGTGGGGGGAGCAGCTGTAGCGGGGGAGCGGGCCTCCCTCACCTCAATACATAGTACAGCGTGGCACAGTTGAGAGTACAGGCGAGTTTCCTTGACCAAGGGGACACCAGGAAATGGACATATATAGAAAACGGCCTTGATGGACCCGGTCTCTATAGCTGACTGATTCTGCATCCCACAATAAGAGCCCGAAAAGAATCACACAACACCCGGTTCTGACGGTTTTCTAGAAACTATGCCGGGAGGAAGCTCTTCTTTGCCTTCTCGACACCCTCAGCCTCACACAGCACACGAAAGACCCAACACACGAGAAAGATAACATCATCGATCTAATCATTATTGCACTGCCTCCCTCCACTACAGCTCTCCTCTCCCGCTTGACTGGTCTGACCACCTGGCCGTGCCTTTCAACATCCTACACACCACCCCAGTCAAGCGCTCCCAGCAGAAACCCATCAGACAAACCTTCAGGTCCTTCGAGAACTTCCCAGTGGAGCCCTCACGGAAGACCTCGACTCAACACCACCCTCTCAGCCTCCATCAACCGACACGTGTCTCTGACACAACGCACCTGCAAACCAAAACTGTCAGCACCCTGGTACATACAAAAACTCAACCTCAGCAAAAGAGTCATCAGTAAACAAGAGAGAATCTTGCTCTGCTCCAGGACCGCATCCGACCTACCGGTCCTCAAGGAACTCTGAGCAACCCACTGTAAACTAATCAACACAGCCAATGCCTCCTACTATCAGAACATCATAGCAGAAGCTGACAACAAATGCAGAGCTCTCTACAACTTGTTCAAGTATTGCGTCAACCCGCTACCCGACCTTGCCATTACACACTCCATAGAAAACTCCACTGCCATCAACACCTTCTTCAGCTACAAAATCAGCAAGATTTGCCAGCCCATAGACACCAGCTCTGCATCCACAGACCAACCTCACATCCCACCTCATGAAATCTCCACACCCTGAATGACCTTCAAGAGACTCTCTACAGAGCACCTGGTAGAATCCCTGGCCACCCTCAAAGCCACATTGTATACAGACGACATTCTACCAGCATCCATCCTTAAGAAACATCCCTGCAGAAGATCTCCTTCCCCACCTGGAGATCATCAACAGCTTCCTAACTCAAGGCACCTTCCCATCAACCCTAAAGACAGGACAAACCCTTGCTCTACTAAAGAAACCCACTCTGTAACCCCACAACCTAGGTAACTATCGCCCCATCACCCATCTTCCCTTCCTATGTAAGATCATAGAGAAAGCGGTAGCCACACAACTGCAGCAACACATCAACACCAATAATCTCCTCCAAACCTACCAATCTGGGTTCAGTACCAGATGCAGCACGGAGACGGAAACCATACAGGTGGTCGACGATGCCCTCAACATCCTTGATGACGGCCACCCCTGCCTCCTGGTTCTACTCAACCTCTCAGCCGTTTCCAACACAATAGACCACCAGGCGCTCACAGACAACCTAAATCGGTGCATGGGGATCAGCGACATTGCCCAACGCTGCCTCAAGTCCTACCTCATCAACTGGAAGCAGATTGTTCCGATGGACTCCTCTCCATCGCCAATGCTACCTGTCACCTGTGGAGTCCTGCAGGGTTCCATCCTCACCCCAGTGATCTTCAATCTATACACGGAGCTGCTGGGAGCCCTCCTAGCCACACACAACAACCACATCCACCAATACTCCGACGACACAGAGTTAAACCTCAAAATTGACTCCATCAAGGACATCAACATGCTCAAAACCTGCCATTCGCTGATTCTTGGATGTCCTGTGCATACTTGAAGCTCAATCCCTCTAAGACCGAATTCCTACTCCTCACCAACAACACTGAACACCCAGACATACAGACCTGGCTATCAACCATGAACCCTGAGGGCTTCACAACCAAGCTCTCCTCCTTCACCAAATCCCTCAGGTTCCACATCGATAAACACCTCTCCATCAAGACACACATAGCTAAGAAAACTCAGACAGCTTGGTATCAGCTCTCCCTCATGTGGAAAGGCATGCCCTTCCTCACTCCAGACAGCTTTAGATCCACCATTAAAGTGTACAGGAGCAGATGGATGCCTCTTCTCTAGTCCCCACCCCCTCACCACTGTCTTATTGGAGTAGCAGACGAAGAGCTACAATTGGGAACCAATAAACGGGTTTATGCGACATGTCCATACCACGTCGATTGTATCAAAGACGATATGCACTCAGACAGCCATTCAGCCATTCAGAAGATACCCTCACGTTCAGACAGTGGAAGGAAGTTACCAAGAAGGATGCCCACTGCCAAAGTGCCAGAATGTAGCTATGGGAGTTAATGATGAATGCTAAGTAAAAGTCTGACGACAACAGAAAGATGTCATGAAGAAGATATATAAACCTATGTTGAAACAATATGAAAATACTTAATGATATGATGATGTAACTAAAGCACAAAGAGAAATATGTATCTAAACATGAAGTAACTTGCTGACCAATAACTGTAAGTACGCTGTAAAGCAAGGTAGAAAAAACATATAGAAGCTTGCTAAAAGTGGTCTATGCACAATGTTTAGGGTGGCCATTGGAAGAAAATGGATGACAGCCTGTATTAAAGAATAAACCCAGGTACCTCACAATACCAGCCTAGGATTGCAAATTGAAGAATTAATGAAGAAACTGTTTTCATGTGAAGAATAAGGGAGTACGTTGGCCTGAAGTCAACAAGGCTATTTCGAGAGATGGGTGCAAGGCACAAAGAGGGTCCAATGAACAGACCATGTGCGTCAGATATATTTCTGCTAAGATTAGAAGAGACAAGCACATTTGCAGATGCCAAGTGTTGGACAAATACGAAGGCAAAAGCCTATGTGAGGTGGAGTGAGCAAATCTCTAAAGACCAGAAGGGGTAAAGACACCCTTTTTCATAAAATCAAATAGCAGTAATTGAGAGGCTGAAATGTACAAAATCGTGGTCTCCTAACACATGATGAAGAACTCAAAACAAAGACTATTCATTAGAACTTGAGTTAAGATAGCGGTGTGCTCACACTCCCTCCAATGTCTTAGAACAGTGAGCAGACTACGAGTTCAACTACAAATGATAGACATTGCCTAAGCATCAGGTTGATGAAAGGCAATGGACTAATTGGGAAAACAAAGAATAAGTTGACGCAGCTTGAACACATAGGTTTCGTTCTGTTCACATGTTGCTAAGGAGCAGAAAGTCCAAGATTAGATAGGGTTGCCAACCAATCAAAAGGCCTGCCACACACTTTCAAACACATTGTTGCAGTTACTGAGCCCGCTGCCACATTCTCTGCTATAATCAGTATGTGATGTCATAGAAGTACCTCAGGGCGTGTCCTACAGACAACGGGCAGCCAATGAGATATTAACCCATAAATAATTCTATAAGTAGATATGTTCCCCTAATTCAATCCCCCCCAGCGATAGGTTTTATTAAATACCGTATAGGATGATTTCATAAATGACATATGTGAAAGTATATAAAATCTGTACAAGCGAAATTATGTGTGAACATTGAGCATCTACTTTGATAGCTCTCATATCACCCTGCTTTCTTTGTTTGAGATTAAAGCAGTATTTTACCATCTTCCTTTGGTCTGTCCAGTTATTTGGTCTGTGATATTTACTGATAATTCCATCTAGCATATAGAAGACGCTTCAAGGTGCTAGAGCACACAAGCACTGGTCCTATCCACCCTGGATGGGGGTAATGCCCTCCTTAAGGCCTCCCGTCATCCTCTCTTGTGACTCTGAGAAGTGTCCTACATGCGGCTGCACGCCTCATCAAGGGTCTATGCAAATATGACCACATCACCCCGGCCCTCATCGACATTCACTGGCTCCCATTGCACGCACAAATAATTGTCAAGTCTTGCTGCATCCTCTATAGGGCAGTCACCCTCAAGTCACCCAGCTACCTTGCGGATAAACTCAGCATCCGAGGCGGACAGCGTACCACCAGATGCCAGGACACATACAAACTTGAAATTTGCTGCAGCCAAATGAAAGCACCAGAAAACAAGCATTCTCTGCCTACGCCCCAAGACTATGGAACCCCCTCCCCATCGGCATCAGACTTGCCTTTGCACTTCTACGATTCAGAAAAGAACTCAAGACCCACCTCGTCAAGGAGTCTCTCCTCCCCAACACCCAGCATTCACGTCGCCCCTGCACCACGTGACTGACTAGACGCCGCCCGCCCCTCTTCTCCCCACTAACCTGTACAGCTGTACCGCTCCTCAGTGCCCCTATGTATACTACCCCCTGCTGTATATCTGTTCTGTTACCTCTGGGAAGCGTTCTGTTATGCATCTGTACTGTTGTATACCTCTTTAAAGTGCTCTGTTGTGTATCTGTATTGTTCTATATCTCTGTAAAACACTGCATTGCTTCTCAAAGCTAGGTCCACGCTCAATAAATACAATAATAATAATAATAATAAAAGTGGGAGACATGAGCTGGCTCACTACATGGCCCTCTCCATTAAGTTGTATTTGCCACCCCACCCAGCCCTCCCCACACAGAGATGGCATACGGTAAGCGGCCAGGTTCCAGGAATGGTATGAGGATGGTCTGGAGAAAGCAGGGCAGATGTGGGCGAAAGGGGACTTTATGGTGCACAACAGATTGAAGGAGTTGTTGGCATGGGTAATCTGCCAGTATTCCTTCATCTCCAGTTTAAGGAAGTGCTTACAGAGCCGTGATGGGGGAATAACATTTCCAGAAAACTAATCTCTTGAAAAACTAATTCTCATTGCAAGGTTGTCGAGGGGGCTTATCTCATCACTGTACAGGGAACTATTGCCGGTGGAGCCGACAAATCCCAGCCGTGTGCGTGAACAATGGGGAAAAGATCTGGGGTTAGAGGTTACTGACAGCCTGCACTGCAGCCTCCACAGCCACCCAATATAAGGCACATGCCTTCAGACTCCTTCACAGGTGGCATTACTCTCCAGCTAAGTTATCCAAAATGCACCCAGGGGGTCAGTCCGAAATGCTGGAGGGGATGCCAAGAAACTGGGGACCATGGGTACATGGTGGGAGTGTGAACACATTCACCGGTTTTGGAGTGAAGTTCTGGCCTGGCTGAAGGACTTGGACAGGATAGCGAGCACATTGTCCCCGCTTTTTGTTCTCTTTGGAATTGAGGGGGGTGGGGCGGGAGAAGGGAGTACATTGAACCATATAGCAGTAAAGGGATGTGAGTCCCATTTTTGGAAGAGGACATGGACACCCATGAAGCAAGAGTGGCTGTTGAAAGCGAGAGATATTTACAATATGGGACGGCTTACAAGGTTACTTGACGAAACCGTAGGAGACCATAGGGGAACTATGGTTGCCATTCACTATGACATATCCACCGGCCGGAGGAGTGAGAGGACAGGGAGTGATGGTCTTATCCACATAAGGGGAGGGTTTGTATGTCAGCATTACAAAATGTATAGGACGCTGACCATCCTTCTTTGGCACCTCCCCCCTGTCCCAGCCCTTGTGCGCCACCTGCACTAAAAAACTCCTAGTAGGGTCCCGTTTACCGCTCAGCTTTCTGTAAAAGACCACTGTGGCCAGGTTACCCAATGTCCAACATTTTGTCTCCCGGTGGTCGGCCATTGCCCAAGACACAAACTCCCGTACGTGGTCCTCCAAATAATTCATCCCTTACCCCTCTCAGCAGCCCCACTTCTGAACGTACCGTAGCTCTGCTGGTACCTGGACCTTACTCCTCCTGTGAGCGAACACTCCCCCAGTTCCCAGAGCGCTTGGTCCTTGAAACCAGCTTCCACCACTCCGTACTGAAGGATCTCCCTGTCCTCTGTGCCTGGGGGCAAGCCTTCTGGAACATGTCTCCTTGAAAACGAGAAAGAACATCAGCTGTTCCGTGCACATGGCGCGCTCTAAATTCAATGTTCGTGCACAGGCATATTTCAACCATCTTCCTAAGCAAACCATAACCCAAATGACAGGAGGCAGACTGCAAGTTAATGGCCTGAACCATTGCCTTGTTTTGGGACCAAAACCGCACTTTCCTGTTGCACAACTTCACAGGCCACAGCATGAGGTCTAATACAATGGGACAATGTGTCTTTAGTCCTTCCTTTTCTTTGCCGCTACCTGGGCCACCTCTGTGCAAACCACTCTTCCTCAGTGAATAGCTGTAATTTGGCACTTCCATAACCTCACACTGTTAAATCCTAGTAGAAAGGATCACCACATGCAGAGGTTCACTTTGAGGGCAGCACTGAGCCGAAGTAAGCCGAATGGAAGGACTCTTCTGTGTCATTCTTGTTGTCGCCCTAGCCAACCTTCTAGTTAGGACTTTACCCGCGGGGATCACCCTTAAAGCAAAATTCAGTTTATCCAAAAGCTGCTCCACTTTCACAAGGCTAGTTTTATGTGTGAACAGGTTATCATCAATGACAGCTACTAAGCCCTCCAACTTGTCCTTAGGCTAGCGGTGTGAGGGTGCCAGTCCCAATACCTATGCACGTCCACACTTGCTCTGGCCCTTGAGTTTTTCTGATGCCAGGGGCATCTTCAGGTGCCCCCTCATCTCCTGTAAGGGAGCCAATGCCACAGCGCAATCTTGAGAACCCCTTTCTGCCCACAAAGGGGGAATCATCCAAATAATGGACTAGGCCACCTCTTCATTCCTTTTCACGTTGCCGCCTCTTCCAGGAAAGAACCAAAGGCCGCAAACCTGGCACAGGATACCGCACAACCCATTGGCATGCACTTGTCAAAGTACAATGGTCCCTTCCACTGGAAGCAGGGGCGTTGTTGGGTCTGGAAAAGATCAGGGGCTAAGCTAATGTCGGGGCTGAAGGGACTCGGGGCTAGCTAGCATTTTGGTTGTAGCACCTGAGCTTCTATCCGGGGCTTCAATGAAAAGACCCGGGGCTATAGCCCCGTTAGCCCCCACCTAGCAACGCCTCCGACTGGAAGCCCAGCAAGTGAAAACGGTCTTTGAAATTAGTATCGCTGCGTTAGTCTTTCCGGCACAGGGAAGCCAGGCTGTCTCGCGAATAAAGCTCTGCATGGTGGATGGGCAGCAGCCAACCTGGCCTCGCCCTCTGGCTGCAGGCTGAGTAGAGAATGGTTTGACGGTGAGTAAGGTATGGGGTGGCCAAGTGACTTCCCCATCTATGCAGCCCAGGAGTGTCCTCGTCAGTTCCTCGCGTGGAGAGGAATGCCGGAGGCTCCTCCCTCGCGGGACCTGTACATAAGTCAATGCAGATGCCAGTGTAAACAGATGTGGGCAGATTGAGGAGGCGCTGCCAGTGCTGTCAGGATCCCCTTCCGGTGCTCTGCGATTGTGGGCTACAGCGTTACAGCAGCAAGACTCCCTCCAGGAACAGAAGCCAGTAACCTGTGACTGTTACTAAGCCAGGCAGACACTATTCCAAGGTAATGGCCCTGTAACTGCTCGCTGCCGTGCTTCTGTTTCTTGTAATCCGCTTGTGTTGTAGTGATGTGACTCGTAAAGGGCACCTCTGCCATCGGCATGGCCTCGTGGCACTCCTGCATCGCACTCCCGTTCCCTTAAGCGTGTGCTTTTCTGTGAAATGGTAGCATTTCCGGTATATATGGATATGGATGTCCGTCCGCCACTGCTCCCCACCCTCCATCCAAACGTAAACTTTGCCGTAAGTGTATAGTTGGCTGGACAGGTCGGTAGCTCTGTAGCGCCGAGAAGCCCAGATAACTAATGGTGGCACCTGCAATGACACTTTATTTGGGACACTCCAACATTGGTCACAGACTGGACCCACATTGACTGGCATGCTATAATGATAATTATGTGTTATTTATATAGCGCCTTAATCCAAAGTGCTTTACAGCGCACATATTTACATACAATATCACCCAGCCGAAATTGGCACTCATTTATCGACCTCGGACGGATGAAAGGCTGAGTTGGCCTTGCCGGGATTCAAATCTGGGACCTACAGATCACACTCAGATCGTAGCAGCGAGCGCTCAACCTACTGAGCTATCGGGCATTATTATTTGTCAGAGCGTTTGGCATCGCGACTGTTGCTCAACGGCAACAACCATTCCTGGCTGTACATTCAGTGTTTGTTCGTCGGCATAAAGTCATTTTCACGACCAGACATTTGTTTGTATTGGGCAAATAACTTTCTGTGGCCGGGGGTTATCACCTGGGGGTCGGCCTGGGGATCATTGGGGTAGCGTGTGGGTTCGCGTGCCCCCATTCTGGATGTCCGTGCACCTGTAGCTTTCTGGCCACTACACCCAGCAGAATGAGCAGGCCACCGGTTCCCTCGGCTGGACGATTAACCCCCGTCCAATTCTGCTACTGCCAAAGCATCTGTGGGACAATGAGGAACAGCACAGTGGCACCATGAACCCCAGTGAAGAGGGCCAAGTTGGAAGAAAGAAGGAATTATAGCGCGTATAGCTCCTAATAGCAGAGGGTGGAAGCGGATTGGGGGCAGGTGAAAGGCGTGGTGCCCAATTTCACACAGAATGCCACAGTCAGGTCAGGGTCGACCATTTCTGCCAAACTGTCATTTTGGCGACTCCTTTCTCCTATACTGGGGTCACATTTTAGTGATTGTAGCGCCAACATGCCGGGTCGCTACCCGCACTCTACAGAGCGGTCTATAGTTTCCTTATTGTAGCGCCGACCCTGTGCGTAGGAGGAACCTGCCCTTTAGGTGACGGAGAAGGCTTTGCTACAGAAAGTCTTTTGCCCAAAGCTCACGCGGGGTTTACACCATGGCCTCCGAGAAGAAGAAATGGAGATGCGTTCAGCAAACGCATCGATGAATAATGATGAGTACAGTGTGCTGTGCAAAGAGACAGCCGGATTCTGCCCCTGGCAGTTCCTTGTAACCCTTACCACTTCGCGCAAAGCTCAGATGCCCAGTGTGCCAGCGCAGACCGGCAGGGCCAGCTTGGCGGAGCGGGATAACATGAAACTTGTTTGTGCTTTTGGCTGTGCGCATCACAGAGGTGTGCACTTTCCTCCTCCCCCTTGAGGTGCTGGGATGTTCCTCGGGGCCGGATGCATGGACAGGATCTCAGCATAGAAAGCCAGGGGGACATTACACCCAGGTCAGGTGGTGGCGCACAGATACAATAGCGTTCATCGTGAGCCTCGCGCGCACCTGAAGCAGGCGGAGTTGTCCCAGGACTGCAGCGTCATGACGCTCGCCCCTCGTGCAGACTACCACGCTGAGTGCTACCACCATACCAAGCCCACATCAGTGCCGCACCTCCAGGAGGTCCGTGCTCACTGACAGACAGTCACCCAACCAATAAGTCCAGCGTTCACCACGGTGCCAAAGACTCAGGTAGGTATTCTTCACTGACGCCCAGCCAACGAGACCAGCACTCTCCCCAGTTCCAAAAATGCACGCGTGCACGCTTCACTGATGCCAGGGCCAGCACTCTCCCCAGTTCCAAAGACGCGCGCGTTTATTCTGCACTGACGCCAAGCCACCAAGATCACACCTCTCCCCAGTGCCATAGCCTTATGCTGCTCATCTTCACTGACACCAAGCCAACAAGCCCAGCACTCCCCTCAGTTCCAAAAATTCATGCGTGCATGCTTCACCGATGCCAAGGCCAGCACTCTCCCCAGTTCCAAAGACTCGTGGGTGTATTCTTCACTGATGCCAAGCCACCAAGTGCAGCGCTCGCCCCGGTTTCACAGCCTCAACCGTGTAATCTTCACTGACGCCAAGCCAGCAACAAGATCACACCTCTCCCCAGTGCCACAGCCTTATGCTGCTCATCTTCACTGTCACCAAGCCAACAAGTCTAGCACTCTACCCAGTTCCAAAAATGCATGCTTCACCGATGCCAAGGCCAGCACTCTCCCCAGTTCCAAAGACTCGCGCGTGTAATCTTCACTGACGACAAGCCACCAAGTGCAGCGCTCGCCCCGGTTTCACAGCCTCAACCGTGTAATCTTCACTGACGCCAAGCCAGCAAGATCACACCTCTCCCCTTTGCCATAGCCTTATGCTGCTCATCTTCACTGTCACCAAGCCAACAAGTCTAGCACTCTCTCCAGTTCCAAAAATGCACGCGTGCACGCTTCACCGATGCCAAGGCCAGCACTCTCCCAGTTCCAAAGACTCGTGGGTGTATTCTTCACTGCTGCCAACCACCAAGTGCAGCGCTCGCCCCGTTTTCAAAGCCTCAAACGTATCATTTTCACGGACGCCAAGCCAGCAACAAGATCACACCTCTCCCCAGTGCCACAGCCTTATGCTGCTCATCTTCACTGTCACCAAGCCAACAAGTCTAGCACTCTACCCAGTTCCAAAAATGCATGCGTGCATGCTTCACCGATGCCAAGGCCAGCACTTTCCCCAGTTCCAAAGACTCGCGCGTGTAATCTTCACTGACGACAAGCCACCAAGTGCAGCGCTCGCCCCGGTTTCACAGCCTCAAATTTGTAATCTTCACGGACGCCAAGCCAGCAACAAGATCACACCTCTCCCCAGTGCCATAGCCTTATGCTGTTCATCTTCACTGACACCAAGCCAACAAGCCCAGCACTCTCCCCAGTTCCAAAAATGCATGCGTGCACGCTTCACTGATGCCAAGGCCAGCACTCTCCCCAGTTCCAAAGACTCGTGGGTGTATTCTTCACTGATGCCAAGCCAGTAAGTGCAGCGCTCGCCCCGGTTTCACAGCCTCAAACTTGTAATCTTCACTGACGCCAAGCCAGCAAGATCACACCTCTCCCCAGTGCCATAGCCTTATGCTGCTCATCTTCACTGACACCAAGCCAACAAGCCCAGCACTCTCCCCAGTTCCAAAAATGCATGCGTGCATGCTTCACCGATGCCAAGGCCAGCACTCTCCCCAGTTCCAAAGACTCGCGCGTGTAATCTTCACTGACGACAAGCCACCAAGTGCAGCGCTCGCCCCGGTTTCACAGTCTCAAACGTATCATTTTCACTGACGCCAAGCCAGCAAGATCACACCTCTCCCCAGTGCCATAGCCTTATGCTGCTCATCTTCACTGACACACAGCCAACAAGTCTAGCACTCTACCCAGTTCCAAGAATTCATGCGTGCATGCTTCACCGATGCCAAGACCAGCACTCTCCCCAGTTCCAAAGACTCGTGGGTGTATTCTTCACTGCTGCCAAGCCAGTAAATTAATATCTCTCCACAATTCCACGCACCCATCCGTGCAATGTTCGCTGATGCCAAGCCAACAAGGTCAGCACTTTCACCAGGTCCAAAGTCTCAAGCTTGTATTCTTCACTGATGCTAAGCCAACAAGTCCACCATCCCCAAATGATTGCTGTCCTCCACGGTGCCCAAAGTCATTGCTGGTCTGTACTGCCCTGCGCCGCGGGTATTGATCGACTCCCCACAGTTGTTACTGTCCCTGTTTCTCCTCTCAGTACCCACCTCCACCCAGTCAGGTGCCTTTGTCCCGGCATGGACGTGGTGGCCACGCATTCCCCATAGGGATGTCCGTATTTCATAACCCCCAGCCCACAGCTGCTGCCCTGCCTTGCCATCATGAAAACTGACCCCCTCTGCACACACCACAAGCATTGACCCACCCCACATAACCCTGGGTACGCCTGACCGTGTGCATCAATCCTTTCCTTCGTGAACGGTGCTTCCTTCCATACCCGTTCCTTGCTTCCGCCTATCCCATGGGATTGTGTCATTTATTTATTTATTTATGTTGCCATTCGTATAGCGCGCCTATCTCGGAGGCACCTGGGCGCTTATCTTACATGAGCCGAGTATGAGGTACATTTCATTATTAGTTACCAGCAAACATAATACAGGTCATTGACATGTTCATTCAGATGCATCACAGTTACATGAGTTAGTTACATAGTCCTTGTGTAAAGTGGGGGGTTTTCAATTGTTTATGAAAGGTCCAGAAAGAGTTTTCTGCTCTCAATTTGGTTGGTAAGGTTTCCATTGTTTAGAGGCTATTGTGGGGAAGCTGCTGCCTCCTGCTTTTTGTAGGTTAAATCCCAGTGTGGCTAGTAGGTTCATGTTAGCTGAACGGGGAGGCCTGTTGTACTGAGATCTGGCTACTTTGTCAGCTATGTTTGTGGGCGCTACTGTGTGAAGGCATTTATGTGTTAGGATGAGAGTTTTAAATTCGATGCGTCTTGCACCGGTAGCCAGTGGGCATTTCGTCTAATCGTAGAGATGGGGCTGGCTTTGGGTATGTTGATCGCTGCTCTGAGGGCATTATTTTGAAGCACTAGAAGTTTTTATCTGACCCCTTGGACTGTGGCACTGCTGCTTATTGAGATTTCTGTTTTTTTCTCTTTGCTTCAGAGGCGCAGCGGCACTGTGGGTATGTTGGAGCCTCTGGGCACGCTCTCACGGTGGTACATCTATGCCATCCACGGATACTTCTGCGAGGTGATGTTCACAGCAATCCATGATTTCATCTGGAGCCGGGACTGGAGGTTTACTGGGGTGACCAGTGTCTGGGCCCTCTTCATTTATGGGACCTTCATGCTGATGGGGGAACAGGTGTATCTGCGGATGCAAGGCCGCTGCCGCGCACTCACCCGCTTCCTCCTTTACACCCTATTGATGTACGCGTGGGAGTTCTCCACGGGCCTCTTCTTGCGACAGTTCAACGCCTGCCCCTGGGATTACAGTCACTACCGCTGCAACTTCATGGGGCTGATCACGCTGGAATACGCCGCCTTCTGGTTCCTTGCGGCAGTCCTTATGGAGAAGCTGGTGATATGGAATATTCTGAGACTGCGTTATGATGACGGCTGGCAGCCAGATTGCCCAGGCGTTATGTCTATCCAGAAGACCTCAAGGAGGAACACACAGTCCAGGAAGGACAACTGATCCGCTGGCAGGTCCAGCCAAGTCTAGCGAAGAGAGCGGCAGGTCTCTTGTTGCTGCCTTTCCTTCTTAGCGCCCCTGGATCCTGTACCCTTCTCAGGGCAGCATGGTCAGGGAATCTAGGAGATCCTTGCCACATTGCTGGAGAGCCAAGGACACTGGCTGCAGCTCCAAGGAGCCCAGGGCAGGACCTTCCAGGAGGACTGCGGCCTGGTCCCCTAGTCGTTGGTTTCTAACTTGAGCACTACCTCAATGGTCGTCTTCCTCAACCCGATCACTCTCCGTGCCGAAGTGGTCAGCCTGCTTCGGACACCGCTAGAGCCCTTGACATTTCAGTGATGTGTAATAAAAACCCTCTGAGGAGGGAGATATGATTTGAAGGATAAGGCTTATAAGCTGTGGTGAAAGTTCTGGGGGCCCAGTGACAGACTCGATAGGCAGATATGCTGCTCGCCCTCCTGAGCATTTTTTTGTAAAGTGGCCATTTAAAGTGAAAAGCAGCCTCGCCATATTGTGTCAGATGTCCCGAGTGTGGCCACGATGTCACAGGTTGCCTCTTCCCCCCTCACTCAGGGGAGGGTCGCATGGCAACACAGACTGAGGGCTGCCTGGCAGAATTAGCACGGGGTGTACCAGAGATCATGAGAGCCATCAACAGAACTATTTGCTTCAGGGGGTATTTAATGGTCTGCTTCTTGGGTCCTGTCATTAACAGACATTGAAAGAGGACTTCTGTGGTATGGCCACACTCCTGTTAAAAATGGGTGTGAAAGTCATGCACAGCATGCAGACATGTTGCACATGCATACATGCCAACACCTTCCATTTCCCTCAGGATACACTAATGCCGTTTTTGTTTTCATTTTGTATTCTGGGACTTGTAGTCATGGGTTTACAATGCAAACATCCAGGACTACAAGTCCCAGAATGCAAAATTAAACCCAGGATTTGACTCGTCGCTCCTGAATGGAATGTATAATGTTGAAATGTATGCACCTGCATCTTTAGTTTGCACCTGTTTACCTCTCCCCACACCCTCCCATAGCCCCAAATGATAGAACTGATTATATGTTCAATTAAGCACAGTCAACAGTCAACACCCTCTCTTTTAAATGAGCAATCTACCCCCACTGCCCCTTGATATCCTCTGGGCCACCCACAGTTGGAAGACCACTGGTTTTGGGGGAGTTTATTGGGACCTGCCCCCTAAAGATAGACACCAGAGTGACCCGACACCTCCACTCTGAGGAAGGGCTCTCTTGCTCCAGTCGCAGGGTGTGCAGGGCGCGCTCCGGCTTGAAGCCAGGTCCATGGAGCAGGAGTGTACACATAAGGATGTTCTGTGCATTCTCTTATTGTGTTCTGAGGTCTGCTTTCAGGCCGGCCTTTGATGAGTCAGTGGGTAAACATGAAAGAGAAGAGCAAGGGTGGACGGTTAAAAACACTTCACAATATTCCCGCCCAGCGGCAGGTGACCTCACCCTCGCCCGTCGCGCGCAGCCTCGAGAGTTTCCAGCGCCTGTACATTGCTCGGGCCTCCCTCGTAGGTCACACGAGGACCGAGGCTGTGACATAATGGCGCTAGCTTTACACCTCCTTGACACAGTATTATCGAATTAATGACCGGCGAATGAAGGAATACGCTCTTCACACACGTGCCCGAAAGTATATGAATTGCTTTGCACATATTCGCCCAGCCTTACCTGGGGAATGGTGCATCTTTGAAACCCACCCTGGGATGGATACACGAATCTCACTATGTGGTCTGCTTCTCAGCAACTGGTAACCCACACCTGGCACGGCCTTGCCAGGACTCGTCTACACGTTACCCTGGCATTGCATCTTTCCCATCGTGCCACCGGCAGTACATTCCCCTTTCCCATCAAAGTCCAGTCCGCAACGTGTCATTCACACGCTTGGACGCCTTTGTCGTGGACATACCTGCCGGTCCTTGCTTTGAATGGACACTTGCTGGGTCTTTTTTGCCGCTTTTTGAGTCAGCTACGCCCCCCCAGATCGAGCAGAGACAGTGGACTCTACTTGGGGAAACGGCCCGTGACATGGACTACCCCCATTGAACTTCCTTGCAGAGATAAGACTCAGCATGTAACCTATTGCGCTTTCCCAAACCCCCGAAACATCGTCGGTTTCTTGAGGCGCATTTTCATTGTCTTCCATATCAACCTGTTGTTATGCAATAAAATATTGTTTGCCACCAGAGAATGTACTGTGCTTTTTGTGGCAGGGCAGGGCCCATTCTGCCTCACAGCTGCCACCTGCTCTCATAGAAAGGTTGATCTGCCTTGGGAAAGTGATGGGGTGAGAGAACAGGGTTGGATGAGATGGGAAAAGCACCACTCTTCTTCATATGACAACACTCGAGCATCACCAGTAATTCGGATATGTTTGGCCTGCTCAAGTACCCTTGAGCTTACCCTATGTAAGCAGGGCTTAAAATGGAGTCTATCACAACCGGATCTCATGGGAAAATGGCTGCCAGAGAACCAACTAATTGGACTGGTGGTCCTGTCCAACAATACTGCTCTGATAACAGGAAGGCTAGCGTAAAGTGCTGTTCCCTGAGGTAGGCCACATGACACTTCCCACAACTATGCCATCCTCAGTTCTAAAGTAGCGTTCCCTGGGTCATTCACGGAGGGAGTCCCACGGCTGGTAACAAGGATACACCTCAAACAGCAAATTGGTCTATAATCTGCACCCCGAATATCAGCCTTAATCTGTTTGCGGCAGGTGTGTAGAAAAAAACTGGGGAGAAGACTTAATCCAATGTTCCTTCTTGTCCCTCTGCTCGAGCTTGCGCGCAAAGGTTAGGTTGCAGGTTGGATGCAGGTTCCCTGCAGGAGCGGACACTCTTGTGCCCGTGACTTCGTGGGAGTTCACACACTCATTCTGTACAGGTCAAAGTGCCTTGAGAATGGTGGATTGTTCCCAGTCTCTATGCATTCTCGGCCAAAATCGGGTGCAGTCCAGCATTCCTAATGCTGGGATAGTGGTGCCCACTGCTTTGATGGTGTCCATCACCTCAACATTGAGATAGCCTTTCTATATCCCACGAGCCGCTTGTATCCCTCCAGGCTAGTTGCTGTACCCTCAATTGCCCTCATGGTGCTCTGCGTCTGCTGCAAAGCCAAACACGAAAGCAAAGGAGGGGATAAGAGGCCTGCTCGATGAGCTTTGAACTTCTCTGCTGAACCTTTGAAGTGTTATTTTACTATCAACTTGATATGATAGGTTATTTATAACGCCCTTAATACCCAGGGGTTTCTAAGCGTGGACCTGAGGATCAGAACCTGTGTTGTTCCGTGTTGTCTTGCTTCCAAGGCGAGCACGTTGCCCCTGAGCTATCCTCCCAGGACTTGGACTTCAGGTTCAAGGCAGAAGGACTGTTTGCCACAGACACAGGTGGTAAGTGGGAGCAGCTAACAAGAAGTTTGATGGAAGTCCATGCAATCGTTTATTAAACATTATGCAGAGAGCAGGGGGCCCTCAGCACCAAAAACGAGTACATAGCTCTCCTAATGCACGGGTTGTTATGACCTTGGAATGTTCAGAAATGGAAATCTGACACTTATTATAATTTTGTATTATAAGATTGTAACCACATTGTAACAACTCAGGAGTTGAAAGAAACTGGGTCATTAGTAATTCAGTGATGTATTGCAGAAATATTAAGGGCACCAGACTGGCAGAAAGTCATACTTTGGCTATAACCAAGTGAGGATAGAAGAAGTCTGGTAAATATAAATGAAGTATTAAAATTTAATTCAACATGTAATGTAGTAAAACAGCCACAGTTTCATGATATGCTTAGTTTAAACATGGTTTTCAGTATGTTTTTTTTTTATTTTTAGTCCCTGAAGATGGTTAATATTGAACGAAATGCATTGGACGCAATTTGCAACAGGCCCATTCCTTAACCACTTTCCTTTTTGGAATAAAGAATATTTTTTGTGACAATGTCTAAACCATTTGATGAACTATCCTTTTTTATATTTGTAAAGACTATCACAACAGAAAGCAAAGAACAAACTAAGTGGATTCCCACACAAGTCCTTTCCAGCTGCCTGGGGCATCTAACCCAGACAAACACTTGGCAGAAAGGAAAACCTGCCATTTTTTTCATTTACATTTTTTTCTAGTTGCAGAGGACTGGGAGCACCCCAAAAAGGTATCCACCCCCGTGGAGCCCTGACTTGGTCAAAGCAAACATAAGGTCTTGCTGAAATTAGACTTTGGAACAAAGGCATTTGATTAAGTTACAGAGACCCAGGAAGAAGAAGCAGAGGTACCTGGCCTCATAGAACCTTGGTCCAGCCAGGCAACTGCAAAGCCCTGCTCACTCACAGTGTCAGAGGCCTTATCAGGGCTTCATGAGGTTGGATACCTCTCCTGATAGCCCTGGTCCTCCCTAATTTGAAACAAGCATTGGCAAAGCCAACAGAGTTGGCTTGCGTGTAAGTATCAGGCATTTACCAGGCACTACTATTAGATGCCCAGGTACTTGCATCATTTTGCACTCGCTACCATCAATGGCCGGTTAATAATACAGCAGTGATTGGCAAGTGCTTTTCCCATGCCTAGACTAAAGCCCAAACGGTTAGCATTGACAATGCTTGGTTTATGTGTATTCATTTTGATGTTTTATACAGAGCCACAGATATACATAAGGCATGCCCTTGTGATGTCCAATGCTCCAAGTAAACCGAACCAGCGTTGAAACTACCTTTCATCTCACAAAGCCAAGCCTTGTGCTAATTCTACCACTTTTGCCACGCACAAATCAGGCAGCAATATTTACATTTTATTTCCACTGGTTTGGAATTTCCAAGTGTAACCATGCCAATGACTTCCCCACACTGTGTGAAACCGATGTCAACCAAAGGTAAGAGACCCACATTCCACCAGCGATAACGTGGTACCACCAGACAGCCAACAGCCAGAGACGTTTTTATGGGAGGGCAAAAGGGGCATTTGCCCAGGACCCCCACCTTGGAGGGGGGCCCCACAAGGCTGCCTGATCTGAAGAAGTAAGATTCAATTGTTTACCCGTCTTAAATGGCACACGTCAGGATATTTTATGGGGTGCTGCTGCGGCTCTAAACCCATTCTGTTTTGACAAGTGCATTCTGCCTTGATCAATTCATCACATATTTCTTTCTGTGTTCAATGTGGCATACATAGTTTGTGTGTTCCTTACGGCACAACTTAGTATTCTTGCTTTCCTGTGGGAATTATGTTGATCATGTTCAATAGGCAACAGTGAAATGCATATTGATACATTGAGTGCCACAATGGTTCAGAAGTTAGTTCAGCGTGTGAAGCACCCATTGCAGAGATGTGTTCTTATGCTAAATTATAATATCACATTGCAGCCAGGCTGGCTGAGCCTTTCCAATGTCTGCAAATGTACTTGGTTTTGCAGAACAACATCTGCTGGTACGAGCAATGTACCTGCACCAGATAGGGAATGCTATAAAAACTAACATATCATCCGTATGGTGAAGGTCTAGAAATTGGTTTGTTCAGATGGGTGTTGTAAAACCTAGGCAATCGCCTCCAACAATGGCATAAACTGTTAGTCCAAGAGGTTAATAAGTATCCGAATTTCAGACTATGGAACAAAAGCATTCATGCTTGTATCCTGTGTTTGCCGCAGATGATACAGTGATCCTGGTCAAATCATCTAATAT
This sequence comes from Ambystoma mexicanum, assembly GCF_040938575.1. Taxonomy (NCBI): domain Eukaryota; kingdom Metazoa; phylum Chordata; class Amphibia; order Caudata; family Ambystomatidae; genus Ambystoma; species Ambystoma mexicanum. The sequence goes on from NC_090923.1 coordinate 668,597,025, forward strand.
AACTTACATTACTGTGCTGTCTTCTGTGAGGTTTGCCTTCTTGCATGCTGCTGGTATCGCTTAGCCCATTACTTTATCTTTCTTCTCATGTAGGCCATTTGGGTGGAAGGGGTGGTAGACAGAAGAGAGCGGACCAGATGTTGCAGGCGTTAGGCAAGCATATTTTAAGGTCTGCTTGTTTGACACAAAAAAACGGCTTGCTTTATGGTAAAAGTCAAAGGTTTTTAGGCACGTTCATAAATGAAAATGTCACCAACCATTGTTTTGGAAGTATTTAAAGCTTTAAACTACAAAAGGCAAACCCAGATTAAATTTGTTAAATTACATCGATTGGTATGCTGGTACTTATATATTTCCCTAGATGGTGGAGAGAATAAAGCTAGAACCATTCCCATTTTTCATAACACCCTTCTATAATATTTTGTTTGCAAATGGTCATGTTTGGTAATGTGATTTGTGTAATTTCCAAGTCTGTTTTTATAAAATGAGATTGTTTTAGTTCATGGTAAGAACCGGAAAAGAAAGTGTTCAAATGCAGAAATTGCAGAGTTGGCACAAATCACAGCTTCACCATTTCACCCCTTAACCAATGTGTGATCCTGGAGATCTCATTTAATCTTGTATTGCCTAACATCTCAATATTGCCAGTGCCTAAACCTTTCAAAATTGTCAGCCCTTCAGAGCGATTTCCTTCTCATGGTATGATCCTTCATAAAATACGTATTCATGGTTTCACTGTGTTAATAGTGAGCATATTTATATCGCACACCACAGGCATTTGTGCCTTTGATATCTAATGGAAAACGCAATTTGAAAACCATATCCCACTTCTAATCTCAGTCTGTCTGGATAAAAACACCTTCCTGGTAGCTTCTAATCTGCATCCATTATCCATGCTAGGATATGCGTAGCTTCTCCTTCCTTCCAAGTGGTCTCCTCTGTCCATGCATAAGCACTTTTGCATTTGGTGAGGCAGCTAATGTGAGTTATCTGTCTATCATGGGTTACATTTACCTTTTACATACCTGCATTGATACTACAGGCTGCATACCTTTCTGTATGTTATTGATAAAAATTATCCTGTATGTACTAGAACAGTAACCTCTTCGTAGACTGCTAATGCTGGTCTTCAAATGCTACTTGTTTATCATTCTGATTAGAGCAAGAATGAAGAGGGTAAGGGGACTTAAAGGGAGTAAACATGCTTATTATGCTGACAGCATATCAACCTATACAGTGTGAGCGCAACGGGTGGGGGGGCGCGACCAGTATTCTTGATCCCTTCATTCCTTTGTTTTGGTGGAGGAGGGGCCTTAAAGATGTCCGTGCCCAGGGCCCCAAAAATTGCGTAAGTAGGCCCTGCCAACAGCCAGTAATCAGGAAACAGCCACGCATTGCCATATTACCCACTATGTATAACCCAGCGTGGGCAGCCATGTGTTGTGCCTGCATTAACGCACTGCTGGCCGAGTGCTCTACTGGATGCTGTCATGGACAAATGTCACACAAGCCAACCTTCTAGAACTCAATAAATGCATTCATTATGAGTTGGGGAAATCATTGCACACATATTTCATAAAAAGGTGCTGTGCGCATGTCCATTTTCGATTTGGAATGCACTTAAATAACGTGCCCTTGCAATTTGCTGTTTCCTAACTGTGTGCATTTAATCAGATTCGAAAACAGCCACTTTAGCTGTACGCATATGCCATATTTTAAATTGCACCCATAGACAAAATGGGAGGTGTTTTGTGTAGAGACGAGCCTTTCGTTCTATGACTCGAGGTGTTTTCTTTTAAATTCATGGCTATGCCGAGTGCTGCTTCCGTTCTGATCCGTATGTTAATCACACACCTATCACACAGAATTACTTTGCATCTGCAGTCTAAAGGATATGTAACTCATTTCCCATCAAGTCTTTCTGAGCGGACATCATCTAAAATGAAGATTAAACCTTTCACGGCCAGACATGCCTTTCTACTGGTGCAATACAATGGAAAAAAGAGAAAGATGGCCAGAAAGACCATTCAAAAATAAATAGAAATGCAGCGTTTCCTAAAATCTTTCTGCAGTGATCATCAAGTTCTAGGGGAATACACACATGCACGAGTGTAAAAGGAAACGAGTGAATGCACTTGCGCAATTTCAATGTCAGCTGGTCTAGTAGGATGGTTGTCTCTGTCTTCCCTCTGTTTCCCCCCCCTTGCCTCATCCCGCCTTGAAACACTTGTGTATAGGCGCGTTATAAATGCCATAGCATATCAATGGCTGTGTATACGGGTTGGTATTACAGGCACTTCTGTGTTGTAACACATGTGGGTGATTTCCTGCTATGGGCCTCAGAACGAGTGCCTCAACGTGTAAAACACCCCTTAATTTTCTGCGTTCAAACGCCATTCTGCACCAGCCATGCTACTGAGGAGGCATCGTGTAATTACAGTATTTTTCTGAAAATATAAAGCTGACTTTGTGTACGGAAACACTTAATGCTGGGAGGAAAAGAGAGGGGCATGCAGCAGGGGGGAGGGGAAGAATGAAGCAGCCAAGGGAGGATTCCAAAAACGAGAAATGATGGATACACACACATGGTTCGGGCTGGAAAAGAAAAAAAGAGAATTTATGAGAGGATGTATGCATTAAAAAGAAAAGAAACGCAATAAATATTTTTCTATGTCAAAAAGAGGGTTAATCCGTTTTTGTACATTATTGAGGGTTTATTGTGAAATCGTATTTTACATATATTTGAAATTTGATCTACATATAAATGTGGAAGTCGCATGAAAATGTATCATTTTATCTGGTAGATATATGGTATATTTACCATTCAAAGGTGGCCTTGGTGACAGTCATCCAAGATGGCCGCCACCATGGAAGAGCTCAGAGCTCAAAGAGTTCTGAGATGGGCAGGAATGGGTGGGAGCAGCCATGGGGATTAGCATGGCTAGGTGCAGGGAATGGGAGGGTATCCATAACCAAGCAACACGAAATACACTGTGTATCCCTCCTCAAATGTCCTCTCCAATGAAAAGCATTACAGACCCTGATTCAAAGGCCATATTTGAAGTTCGTATGTTAAAGCTCTTATTTTAATTGCAACAGGTTCGGCTTAAAGGTAACACTTTCAGCGCCAACTAATCGCCAAACCTAGAAATGACTAGGCCCAATGTCAAATTTAGGTAGGAGCTGGAGTTTGCTCTGGCTGGATCATAGTCGGATACCTTTTCTAGTTGGTCCTGGTCCTCCACAACCTTTCCACAGAAAAATCCTCCTGGAGGTTCAAGTTGCTTTCTGTGACCACCAAGATTGCCTCTTAGTCGGGGAAGAAGAGGCACCTTGTCATGGTCTCCATATTTTGGCAGTTTCCTAATCTTATTTTACACACACACACATAAATATATATATATATATATATATATATATATATATATATATATATATATATATATATATATATATATATATATATATTATTCTTACACACCCAAGTCAGACAGTATGTACAATCAAAAGTTACTCTAGTGTCTTTATCGGCATATCCTTGCATGGCATCAAGTCTAGAGCGATGGATTCACAAATTAGTAAGTATAGCTTCCAGGATGTGCTGAAAGGCTGTCTTTATGGATGCTGCCACAGGTTAAAAAGATGACACTAAAGTCTTTCAGAGCATGGTGACGAACTAAGTAGACATTGTGTATTCAATAACTATGCCTTTGCATTTTTCCTGTAAAGGTTAACAACATACATGAGAAGGAGCAATTTCCAAGAATCACAAGAAGCTAACTGCTAGTATAACTAAGCACAAGGTAGATCCTAAACATGCCAAAAGGTAAATGTTATGTGAGGTGGCATGTAAAGGTCTGCCATGTTCTGAGGGCACAGAGGTATTAGGACAAGAGTAGACAACATGCTGTACTGCCCAAAGTAATAATCATTTTGTATCCACAGATCCTTTCTTGGTTAACTAAATTAAATATGAAACTCCTCAACTTATCTAATGTACCAATCAAATTTATGTTAGAATCAGTATCGGACTGGGGCATAAAATTGTCTCGGACACCAATGAAAAAGTGGACCACAGTTGCAAATGGCAATTGATTCCTTTTGTGAAAGAATGTTTGTGTAGTACCCAAGGTGGATGTTTTTGATCAAATGTCTTGCAAATTATTCATTTTAAAGAATATGTATTCTGTAACACTGATCAAAACTACTGGTCGCATGGTGAAGTAACTTATGAAATTTGCCCACATGGGCCAAAAAAGTGGGCCACTTTAACCCAAAAAACTGGCCCACAGTAGGATTTTTGTATTTTCTGGTTCGGGCATTGTCTTATAGGCCAGTCTGAGCCTGGTTGGAATTAAGCATAACACTAGTTCAATATTTTGCCGCAGCTTCTTTGTTCTCCAATGTGGTTTGTTGTCAATGCTAGTATTCTTTATAAAATGGCCTCCCCTTCAAATTACTATTTGTTTAGTTCCAACATAAATAACAAGAGATTTGTGAATACAAAAATGATTTGATGCCCCGATGAAGAGCACAGAGCTTGAAAGACATGCTTTTACAAGAGAATAGTATGGCTTGAAATGAGCCTTGGAAGAGGAGTTTAATATTCTGGATATGTTTATAAATGCATACATTCTTGCTAGGTTGGCACAGACCCAGCACACACGATATTGTATTATGTCGCATTTCTTTGGTTTTTGAGACAAGTAGAAATGTGACTCAATCTTGCAGTGTTTGTAACACCATAGGGGCTATGTACTTCATTATATTTATTTATTTAATTGTTTTTTATAACGCACCTAATACCATACCTGAGTTCAGTTTCTAAGCACGGATCTGGATTCGAACCTCTGTTGCTCTGTGTGATCTTGCTTCCAAGACCAGCACGTTGCCCCTGTGCTGATATATTACAGTCATTTTTGCAGTTTTTATTGGTCATCAAAATAGAAAATGTAAGAAAAAGTATTAACAGAAATCTTAAATAGAGAATACAGTTATTTACATCAATAGATGTTCTCGATATTCACAATGTGTTCATTGTAAATGTAGTAGGCGCAGCAGTATGTGGGCCGCAACACAAGAAAAAATAGCATCCCAGTCCAATGGTAGCATATTGTTAAATCCTTATATAAAATTGTGAAATTCCAAAGGTGACAACATGTACAAAGTTAGTCCAAAATGCCCCTCTTTTTGAGAGCTTTTTATCCATATATGTTGTCAATTTGTGGGTTTACCACATCAAGTAACGCAACCTTACTTTGAGAGAGAGTGTCTTTTTTCAATGAAATATCATTTGCTGTTTATTTTGGGTTGTGTCCTGTGTATTGTGTTATTTGCTTTCCGATATAGTAGAATCCACATAGGAATACTATACCAGAAATACTGTTGGTACTGTCACAAATTCCAACCTGGCACTGCACATTCCCTCCAATGGTTCCTGCTACATACCAGTTTGCATTTTGGATAAGACTTTGCGATGGAGATTCAATATGTAATTTGCCTCTCACCACTTTTGCATCAGGATGCTTTCTTCCTTACTATTTGCTACACACTTTGGAAACCTATCTCGCCATCATTTCTAGTGTTGAGAATTCGCCATCAGGTCTACCTGTCATTGGCAGGATGATCTTGAAGCCTATTATGAAAAGCTGAATTTTGTTGAAATACTGGGTTTGGACTTGATCATCTTGTTTACTGGCTTTCCTGCTCTTTGGAATTATTGCAGTGTTGTGATATGGGGGCATAGATCTGTGTTGTAGTATTGTAGTCGTCATTTATATAGCGCCATGTTCCCATTTGTATGGCTTCAGTGCGCTTTGTGGTTGGAAAACCCTCAGGGATCGAATTCCAGGTATGGGAAATGGTCTAAGAGTGGACTTCTAAGATGTGTGTGTGCATTCTGCTGGGATTATGAATTAGGAGGGCTGGCTAGGCTCCAGTAGGCAACCCCAAGAGGTCAGGTATGTGGACGGGTGCTGTCGGTGGTCAAGACAGAGTGCTAGTGGAGGAGACTCAATGTGTGCCAAGCTAGACCGAATTTGTCATAGGCTGTCTCTGTATATTAATAGCAGAGGTGTTGAGGCAAGTTAGGGGTTTCGGTGTGGTAAGCTATGTGAGCAGCTAAACCAAATTTGACATAGCCGTAGCTGCATGGATGTGGAGCCGTGCCTGCGGCTTGTGTCCAGAGACCTGTACAATTTTATCAGTTTGGATCTGTCCAGATCGAGGCGTTGGCCCACTCTTCCTTCCTTCTTGGTGTGAAAATATGGGGTGTGTTCCTTGATGCTACTGCATTGCCTCTGAAGGATACCCACTGGAGGAAAAGCTCCAGTCCCAAAAAAAACACCTGAGACACCAGACATCGTAGTGTGGAAAACAAACTAACCACTGTACAAGAGAGAGCAAGCCTCAGCAGTCAATGAAGACTGCAGCTCCCACCACACATGATGGACCACAACACTGTTTCCCTGATGCCCGGGCCTACAGCGCCTGCCCTGACACCCAAGATGAAGACTCCCAAGCAGAATGCGGCCAGGGATCAATCATTCTGTCGACCCTACATAGAAACCATTCATTTGGAGACACAATCACATTTGTATTTCTCTAGGTGACAGATGGAGGTCTAATTCTCTGTGCTGTTTTTTCTGTTTCTGAAAATAGGTTTGTATAACTCCTAACTCTGGCAACAGACCAGGGCTGTTCTTAACCTCTGTTATTTATGTATCTAGTGTCCGTCCTTCTTTTATTTGTATTTTAGCATGTGTACAGCCTTGAACCTTTTGGAACTCCTTTACCACAGTGGCATTTCAGGTAATACTTTCTAGCGCCCTCTCCTCATTGAAGTTGAGTCATACTATACTTAGGTAGAATACATACATTAAACACGCTGCTTTCAGAACAGACACACTTGGTGACTGATGAAAAAGTGAGTTAAATGGTCCATGCACAGTCCCTAATGCTTCCTTCACGACCACAGCTGAGGTTGTAGGCTGCTTTTGGGACTTTGTGAAGATTCTAGTACCCAAATAACATATTCCCTATGTTATCCTGGATCTCCAGGTGAGTTAATTACCTGCCTCCACATTTCTGAACATATTCAGAGGATAATCTCCATGGAAGGAGCAACATCTATATTTGTGCCCTGTTTTACCATCCGCACGTTCTCAAATAAGTCTAAATAATAATCTACAGAGTAACAAGGAGATGAGATAAGAATTAGGGTAATGAAGTCGATGACGTAGAGAAATATATGTCTTCAACAGCACATGCAGATCAGCACTGTGCAGGCTTCTAATTAATTGAATGCTCTTTGCACATTATGCTAATTGGTTTGCTTTTGCTCTCCATACAGTCAGGGATATGCTCTTCAAACCCCTCTTGATAGAAGTTTTAAAAAAAGGCCAATCATTGTTAAATTGTATCATGTATCTGCCGGTGCTATTTGAGGATGGTCTCTGTGTTTTGGATCACCCGCTCCAGGTGATAAGCTTACAACATTGATAAATGTAGTGACTGTACTTGCTGCCTTTCTATCAGCAGCCCATTTAGCAGTCACATTGGCACTCATAGTTGCACCTGTTTCTTATTTAAAGCCTGGTACATGTTATTCACCCACTGGTTACAAACAGGGCCAGCCTTAGTGGCAGCAGCGCCCTGGGCGAATTTGCGCCTCCACCCCTCCCTGCGCGCGGGAGTGGGGGAGGGGCAGGAGCACCACATTTGTTTTAAACTCACTGCTCCGGCAGCTTAGCAGGGGGTTAATCACTGGAATAGGGCGCTCATGCTAATGCTCGAGCGCCCTATTCCAATGCAAACCACCTCGCTCCTGTGTCAGATCGGTTAAGTAAGCATGTGAATAAATTCGCCTGCTGCCGCGTGTTCATTTAATAACAAAAGAGCGCCTGCCGCACCTTCTCCCACTACACCAGCTCGAAGGAGCCCTTGAAGGACTCCCCCGTGCTGGTGTGACAGCAGGCTAATGGCGCCCTGGGGGGAACGAAGCCCCGGGTGGTCGCTCGGCCTGCCGCGCCCTAAGGCTGGCCCTGGTTACAAACACTTCTTGGCCAATACTAGCCAGCTCACCTTTATCTCCCAGTGCTTATCCTTCTACGGTAGAAGGCTTCCACGAATCCAGGGCATTGTTAACCTGTTCTTGAATGTAAGCTATTTTGTAGATTTCGTAAAACTGTACCTGCTCACGAATTTAACTGAAACGATTGCTGAAAAAATCCCAGTACTCCACAATGTTTCATTGCCAATAGCATGTAAGCTTCTGCAGTAGAATGATGTGTCACCAAATATCCTGCAGGTCGCATTACTATCTGCTAATCAAACTACAAACTCTTCATTTGGGATGTCACTACTTTTAATCTCTAATTCTAACCAACTACAAAATAAAGCAGTTCACAGAGTATACAAGTGATAGCAAATCTATTATAATGTACTGTAGAGAGTACATTAGTTATAGAACCCCCAGTTTGTTGGGGAACAAAAAAAACTTGAATAGACCAGCCCTCGTGCCTTGGCCTGTTTGCACCTTCTTCTATGGAGCAGGGATACCAAGTTCATGGTTTACCTGCTACTCCTCCTAGAGTTCTCTGCGTGTGCATCGTCTGTGATAACGGGGTGTAGGTGCTCTTCAGTGCACTTGCAATGCTCCATGAGGCGGGGTGCAGAGTTGGGTACTGAGCAGGAAAGCTAGATGTTGGCATGATTGTGGGTGTATTCTGGACTGTGCTGGTGGGCGTTGTTGTTGCACTCTCTAGCTCATGTTTCTATTCCAAGATGGCGCCTGGTGTATTGCTTAATTCAAAGATGCTGGCTAATATACTTGCAGTTTGTAATGAATACGGCATTTAGGAAGGCTACCACGTGGTTTGAAATTGTATGCTACATAGTCTGATTGTTTTGGCTTTCTGGAAAACAGCAGCTGGGCTGGTGCATTGACCTGACACTGCAACTATGACTAGATCTATAATTAAATGGGATAAGGGATTTGACACAATTCTGCGGTACCTAGTGCTGGTTATTCTTCAACGGACAGTCACATTTTTAGCTAGTTTTAATGGCTTTTATCATTTTTTGATTGCTGTTTTTTTCCTAGCCTTGGTCTTTGGTGGTTTCTTGTGGCTGTTATTTATGAAATGGGCACTCGATTCTTGAGTGCAAATGTTTTGGACTGTTTGATCATTTGTCCATGCTTAATTGCACTTTTTGTTGTGACTACAACCCAGTCAGTGATGCTAAAGTGATCTATTCACGCCCTCTGATGAGTCCACGTCATCGTTTGTAACCTGCTAAATCCTACAGCCCTCCCCACACTCGAGGCTGGAAAGTGTTTGTCTTCATATATGCATGTACTGGCCCTTATATGGCATTAACCGCTTCTGCCGAATTGCAAGTTTACCGATTATTTTGCTGCTTTTTACCGCAAACTTGCAGATGGTAAGTTTGGGTAAGGTATATAGAAAGGGTGGGGATGCGGTGTGAAATGGGGGAGAGTGTGGGGGTCTCCCCCCACTGTTTATGGTAAAAAAAAGCAGAAAAATGAGTTGAAAAAATTCAGCGAAGCTGCCATTCGTCAAAAACCTTCTTCGATCCTTTTATATAGCACACACTTAGCTTGGACTGGACAGTATGCTGTGCAACAGGGGGATACAGTAATACAATGCAATAACATGCACACGATTAGAAGCATATCATATTAAGGATACAATGCAATCTGTTGTTCATTGGGCTCACAATGTTTTCTAGCATTACTGTTTCCAAAACTCTCCAATATCACAACAACATTGCTAGAGCCTGTGAGTTCTTCCACAATGAGGCGAATACTTTTTTCTACTGTAACAGCAATTGCCTTTTAGCGACAATGACTTTTCCCCCGACGTATGTGTCATGGGCCATGTTCAGCTGAATGGGATAGGCCCATAATCGCACACTCTAGGTTATTACACGTGTGAAGAATTTGCCTGTTACTGGTCTTTACCGCAGCGTATTCAGAGAGGAAACCCAATCACCACGACCCCTCTAACAAGTGTTAGATGCATCTGGAAATATTCATATCAGTTTGACTGGATCAATTATACTTCCATTAGTATCAATTGAATGTAAGTTAGAAGCATGTCTCTTTACTCTCGACACATAACAATAAACCATGTACTACATTACATACAGCTTGCCACTGTGTTTTCTCAGATCCATATTAAGTTCTTTATGCTCGGCTGCCTAGTGTGCATGCATGAGATCACCTGAGTTTCCAAGCATGAACTCATACAACGCTGACCTAAGAAATCTGTCTTAACATTTGACTTTTGGACCGACCATTTGAAGAACATCAATGGCCAGCTAAGATACGTGGGATCATCACACAATGACTCCACTGTGTATATATTACACACAAGGGAAAAACACAAAAGGCATCCAGGGGACACATGAGTAGCAAACATGACACACAAAGGGGAGTCCCCCAAATGAACCACTTAGAAAGATGATTCAATAACCTGGTTTTTACTTAAACATGGCCACGCTTGATGAGCTTCTAATTGTCCTCAAAAACAGCACACAAATGTATTTAAACAATTATTCATAATGTATTAAGTAGTCCCATGGGCCCTACAACATTGACCATAACACACTTAATAAACCTGTTAATAATTTTACAGATAAAACAAACACCTATAGAAAAATAAAATGAATCAAAAATTCATAAATTCACTCTTTTTACCTATACCCCAGATCTAACATTTCACATTTATCAAAAAGTTATTACAATCATATGATTTGTTACAAATTTTGAAGACCACCTGGGATGCGTATTTTGTCTTTAACAATGTTTTTTATACTCTTGCTATGCGGCACTGGCACATATAGAATTTGTGATCTATTAGTTAGATAAGGTCAGTAGTACAGGATTTTACTGTGTTTTCTCAAATTGTATTGACCCAATTGTTCCAGTAGTCTGTGTGCTTGCTAATTTCTCATTGTCACCTATCTACCAGTTTCGGGACTTGTTCTCTTTTGGTCTGACATTCCGTTTACAAATTTGTAACAAACGATATGATTGTAAATAACTTTTTGATAAATGTGAAATGTTAGATCTGGGGTATAGGTAACAAGGGTGAATTTCTGAATTTTTTATTCATTTTATTCTTCTATAGGTGTTTGTTTTATCTGTAAAATTATTAACAGGTTTAATACGTGTTTTATGGTCAATGGTGTACGACCAATGTGCCTACTTTATAAATTATGAATAATTGGTTAAACACATTTGTGTGCTGTTTTTGAGGCCAACTAGAAGCCCATCAAGCGTGGCCAGGTTTAAGTAAAAACCAGGTTATTGAATCATCTTTGTAAATGTTTCATTTGGGGGACTCCCCCTTGTGTGTCAAGTCCACTGTGTATATTGCATCATTTCAGATTTGCTTAGCCCTTTGTAATCTTCAACTTCCCCATGTTTAATTTGAGATCTTCCAACAACCACCTCCAGGTCATAAAGCTCTATCCCTCATAGCTGGAAAAACAACAGACCAAGCAGACGTTATGGGATAGTATAGGTAGTTAACCCATTCTTTATCACAAGTCTATCCCATAACTCAAAACCTCTCCACTCTCCTGTACTGCACCATGATATCGCAGGGGATGCAAATCTCAAGTATTATTTCCACGTCATCATCATTGACTTCAAACAGTTCTGCGTCTGTCAATTCCTTGAGGGGCACGGTGGCAATGCAGTGCACCACTGGCACCCCTGGCTGTCTGTGCCGGTGAAACCCAGCTGCAGGGAAACTCAAGTGTGATGAAACCCCACAGTCGCAGGAACCAAAGTGTATAAGACCCAAAATAACAGAGCCCAAAGGTGCAAATCCCGCAGCAGCAAAGTTTAGACACAGTGAAACGTCACAGTAGCATTAATCAAATTGACACTTTTCAAAACTGCAAGAGTTCCAGGTGGCGAGACTTCACAATAGCAGGATTCAAACAGTAGATTTCTATGTGGTGAGCAAATGATGGATTCTGTTGTATAGTATCTTTACCTGGTTACAGTGCAATAGTAGATAGAATTTAGAATAATAGAATGATGGGTGGGGGAACTCTAGAATGTAAGGGGATGAGGGGTTCATTTGATGTATGAATAAAGAGGTGTTCAGATGCATAATTACTGGCTGGCCTGTCATTAGTGATAAACAAAAGGAGTATAACAGTGGCAACGAGGATAACTAGGTGTAATTAAAAGATTTGTCGAGGGCAGATGAGATATCCAAGAAGGAGGGCACTGGAGATGTACCGTCACGAAGGAAACGAAAGAAACCACGGAGGAACCATGGAGTACTAAATTGGCTGAGTGCAAGGTAGGCAGAGCGGGACAAATTGCAATATAAAACCTTGCTGGTGACAAAAAGAAACATGTACATCGTGCCGCCGAGTGAATTGTTTAGAAAACTGTGAAGCATTATTTAAAGTGAGTGCAACGTACCTGCCAAAGCGCGAGTGCAGCTAGCATAGAGGGAGGCTTCCGTGTGCCAGCCGACGCACGCAAACAAGGAAACGGCATGGGATGTTAGAATAAAGCACCCGCGGACGTCAATATATGTGCCGCCATCTTGGGGACACAAGTTTACATTATGAGTTGTAATTCACACGGACGGAGCCGTGATAAAGTGATAGGATATTTAAGCACCGAACATAAGGACATGAAAGTCTATATATATATATATACAGAAATATATTACGGAAGGAAGAGTAAATATAATTAAGCAGAACAATAAAGACAGCTATAAAGTGTGGAGGGAGAGCAACAAGGAGAAGGCCATTGCAAGATGTCACTAGAAGACATGCATTCTGCAGGGGATGCAAATGAACAGCAAAGCGCACCCCAGGTGGCATTAAATACCCTAATGTCAACAAATCCATTGAATTACCTTAGAAGACCAAACCCATTCATGTTAGAGCCACAAGAAACACAGGCTCTAAGGTGGCAAGAGTGGATTGAGGAATTTGAAGAGTTCTTAAGAGCTGTAGGGTATCAGAATGCCCCGAATAAAATGGACAACTTCACGAATCTAGTTGGAAAGGAAATAAAAAGGATCATCAAAACGATTCCAGTGCAGGAGAGAATAACCTATACGTTATTGGTGGCTGTAATCAATGCACAAATAATAGTCCCACTGAACAGAGATTATGAGAGATATGTTTTTAATCTGTGCAAACAAAGTCCTCATGAAAACATAGCCCAATTTGTATTGAGACTACAAAAGAAAACAACGGTCTGTGAGTTCAGCAATTTCAATGATGATGAGGCAATACGGCTGAGAGTGATTGAAGGTTGCCTATCCTCACAATTCAGGAAGCACTTATTAAAGAAACCTCTCCCAATGAAGGAAGTGCTGGAGCTGGCCAGGGTATATGAGAGGGTAGACGCACAAGCAGCGAACATAGAAAACCACAAGAATATAGAAACCGTAGCTGTAGTGAACAAAAACACCCAGTGGCAAAGAAGACAACCGGGAGTAGGATCGCCTAACACACTGCGCAGGAGCAGTAATGAGAGACAGTGTTACCGTTGTGGCTTCGAATTTCCGCACAAAGGGCCCTGTGCCGCGATGGGTCAGCTGTGCCTGAGGTGTGGACAGGAGAACCATTTCCAAACAATGTGTAGAAAAAGGAGTAACATTCCATCAATGAATAATAATTCTCAAGTCCTGCTGAACAGAAGATTTAATATCCAAAGGAATGTTGAGGGGCATAATCCTGCGGAGAGGGATGTCAGACCATATTCTGGGGTGAGATTGAATTCACAGTCAGCACAAACTGGATATGTAAGAGCCATGGATGAATTACAGATTGTAAGAACTGATCAAAGTATGCGGGATCTGGGACAAGGAATAGTGACCAATGATGAAACACAGACTCAAGAGGGAATAAGATATGAAGACCCGTATGAGAATCCACCAATAATGACCATGTCATATGAGGAGGAAGTGAGTCCAATGAACTACCTTAGGGAATATGAATTTGATCGATGCAACAGAGAATACGTGAGGCTGATAAGCAACCATGCGAACGATAAAAACGCAATAAAAGTAATAGTAAATTTAAATGGAGAAGATATACCATTCCTGGTGGATACAGGAGCAGTCAACGTTATGAGCGAGGAAGCATACGGAAAGGTGGCTTCACAATACCCCCTAGGGATTGCAATCTTTCAATGGGGATCGGAACAGCCATTGTTAAACATAGGCCTGTTTCATTGCAACCTAATCCATATGGGAAGATGTATTCCAACTAAAATACATGTTGTCAAGAGCCCAGTAATTGGGATATGCCTCATCAGCTGCAAGACCGCAACTAATCTAGGTCTCATTGACGCGTGATGCAATCAATCCGAGAAGATACGAGGGACTCCGTTTGAACCTCAAACAATAAGATCCATGATAAATGAGGAAGCGAGTTTGGAGCGGCTGAAAATAGAATTCCCAAAACTATTTCAAGGGATTGGCAAGTTGAATTCAAATGACATGCATCTACACGTTGACAGTTCAGTTCAGCCTGTCCCGCAACATCCAAGGCATGTGGGTTTTCATTTGCAGAAATGGGTATCGCAAGAACTTGAACAATTGAGAGACAATGATATCATAGAAAGAGTGGAGAATGGGCCGACCCCATGGGTGTCTCCTCACGTGGTGGTTCCCAAGGCAGATGGTTGACTCCGGCTATGTGTGGATATGAGGATACCAAATACAGCCATTTTGAGAGAGTGGCATCCAGGTCCAAATATAGAAGACATGATCATTCGCTTGAATATGGCCAAGAGATTCAGCAAGTTCGATCTAAATCAGGGCTACCATCAGTTGGTAATTGACCAAGAGTCTCGTCCAATAACCACGTTTAGTACTCATGAAGGGCTATTTAGATACAAGAGACTTAGTTTTGGAATCTCTTCAGCTGCTGAAATTTTCCAAGAAGCCATCAAGAAAGTAATCGCACCAGTACCAAATGAATTCAACTATAGTGACAACATTGTTGTGTATGGAAAGGATCAAGCCCAGCATGATAAGGCTGTATGGCAAGTATATGAAATGTTACAGGAAAGTGGGTTGACATTGAATGCATAGAAATGTGAGATAAACAAACAAAGTCTGAACGTTTTTGGACATATATTCTCGGAGGATGGTATGAAAGCGGATCCAGAAAAAGTGGGAGTGATATTAAGACTACAAGCCCCAAGAGATGTGACTGAGCTGAGGTATTTCCTTGGAATGGTTGGGTATTG
The DNA here is from genome assembly GCF_040938575.1 of Ambystoma mexicanum. Classification (NCBI taxonomy): domain Eukaryota; kingdom Metazoa; phylum Chordata; class Amphibia; order Caudata; family Ambystomatidae; genus Ambystoma; species Ambystoma mexicanum. The sequence goes on from NC_090923.1 coordinate 668,612,293, forward strand.
TGCAAGATACATGCCAGAGTATGCCACGCTGACGGAACCTTTGAGACATCTATTAAAGAAAGATGTGGAATTTGCATGGACTGAAAAATGTGAAGATAGCTTTAGAAGGATAAAGAATGAGTTGGCAAATGACAGACAGCTAGCATACTTTAACCCTAATTGGGACAGTGAAGTAATTTCTGACGCTAGCCCAGTGTGACTGGGTGCGATTCTTGCACAAACTGATCCAAGTGAGATGTTGGATAATAGGCGAATGAGAATCATTGCATATGCAAGCCGGGCCGTAAGTGACATTGTGCAGGCATACTCACAGGCGGAAAGGGTGAGTCTTGCCGCTGTATGGGCTTGCGAGAAGTTCAATCATTTTATAATTGGAAAGCCCTTTGTGTTGGTGACGGACCATCAGGCCTTGATTTCAATATTTGGAAATCCTAGTATCAAAATGCCCCCAAGGATTGAGCACTGGGGCATGAGGCTGCAAGAATATAATTATAATATTGTACACCGTCCAGGGAAGGATGCAAATCCAGCTGATTATTTATCGAGACATCCGGTGAACAAGGCGGATGTGGTGATGCAGATGGAGGCTGAGGAGTATATTTCATACATATCATTGAATGCCATGCCCATGGCGATAACCAAAGAGATGTTTGTAGACAGAAGTCAAACTGATCCAATGATCAAAGTGGCTGTTAAACTCACAAAAACTGGGAGGTGGCAGTGCATAGATCAAGAAAAGGGTCTGGAGGAAGGTGATATGAAAGACTTTAAGAAGCTGGCGAGGATAAGCAGTGAATTATCTGCTACCAAAGATGGAATGCTTCTAAGGGGAAATAGACTTGTAGCACCTAAGAGTTTGAGGAAAACTTTAGCCCATGCTGGCCCATGAAGGGCTTAGGGGTATAGTGAACACAAAGAAAATTCTGAGAAACCAAGTATGGTTTCCTTGGATGGATTTGATTGTAGAGGACACGATACAAAATTGTCTTGCCTGCCAAGTAACATCTCCTATGACTCAAGCAACGCCTCTGAAGGTAGTACCATTGCCCATTGAGCCGTGGATACGAGTGGCCTTGGATTTCTTCGGTCCACTAGAAGAAGGTGGATATCTCCTAGCGGCTATACATGAATACTTGAGATTTCCACTTAGTAAAACAAGTTCAATCCACTGCGTTCCATCATGTATTGGTAGTATTGGATGAACTGTTCAGCGAGTGGGGAATTCCTCAAATCATCAAAACAGATAATGGAGCACCTTTTCAAGGACATGAATTTAGCAAATTTGCCACTCATATGGGATTCTGTCATCAAAAGATTACACCATTATGGCCGCAAGCGAATGGGATGGTGGAAGGGTTCATGAGTAATTTGAAACGAGCCAGACAAAGTGCTGTTGTGGATAATGTACCATTTCTTCAAGCAGTTTCACAGATGCTAAGGAATTATAGAAACACCCCTCATGAAATGACGGGGCACTCTCCTGCGGAATTGATGATCCGGTACAAGCTGCGAATCAGGCTTCCCCGGTTGGAGGATTATACAGCTGAAGAAGATGAGGAGATCAGGGAAAGGGATCAGATGAAGCGATTGAAGACTAAAGAATGGGTGGATCGTAAAAGAAAAGCTGCTGAGATAGAACTGCAGGAAGGAGATATGGTGTTTGTGAAACAGAAGCAGCGAAAGAAAACAGACTCTAAGTATAGACCAACACTGTTGAAAGTCAAAAATGTAAAGGGATCTTTGGTCACCGCGACTGGTGTTGATGGGGAAATCACGAGAAATGTATCCTTTTTCAAAAAATGACTGCCCCAGGGGCAGGAGTGTGGGAAAGTTGGCAAGAGTGAATCACATAGTCTTGACACGGATATTGATTTAACGTGGTTGTATGTGGATGAGGAGGAATTATCTGGTGGTGGAGAGGAACCTGTTCCGAGGGAGGGGTGTGCAGAAGGTAATGGAAGGGGGAATTTTGGAGTGATGGATGTGGAAGGAGATAATTCTGATTCTGGTGGGAATCCAGGGATCATGGACATCAGGGATGAACTTCATGTTGGGAATATGAGAAACAGATCTCAAAGAGTTGTTTTCAAGCCAGCGAGACTTATTGAACAAATGTAATGTTTGACCATTTTTAATAAGTAGTTATATGATAAGTAAGGGGGGATGTTGTATAGTATCTTTAGATGGTTACAGTGCAATAGTAGATATAATTTAGAATAATAGAATGATGGGTGGAGGAACTCTAGAATGTAAGGGGATGAGGGGTTCAGTTGATGTATGAATAAAGAGGTGTTTAGATGCATAATTACTGGCTGGCCTGTAATTAGTGATAAACAAAAGGAGTATAACAGATTTCAACTTTTGTGAGTATTTTGCGTCATTGCTTACCTTCTGTCCGTGGTCCTCTGGGTGACAGGGGGTGGGGGACTCCAGCGCAGTGCTTGGGGCAGGCGAACAGGCAAACAGCAAAATTGCCCTTATCCACTGCCTTTCACAGGCTGCCTGGGCAAGGGTGCTCTGGCAGGGGCCAATAAGAGTGATTTTTGGGTCACGTGACCAGCAGAAATATCAATCAGGGCCTGGAGAGGATGTGGGGGTGGGTTTGGGAGTTTGATAAAATATAGGGCTGAAGTCGGGCTGAAAGGGGGTGGGGGCTTTTAAACATTAAAATGGGGCTTTGGTCGAGCTAAAGGGATGTGGGGGCTTTAAAAACGAATATGGGTGCTGGGATCAAGCTAAAAGGGGGGAGGTGGTGGGGCTTTTAAAAACGAAAATGGGAGCGGGGTCTGAGGTCGAGCTAGAAGGGGGTGGAGGGCTTTTAAAACAAAAATGGCGCTGAGGCCTGAGGCTGAAATAAAAGGGAGGAAGGGGTGGGGGCTTTTAAAAACGAAAATGGTGTCTGGGGTCTAAGGTTGAGCTAAAGGGGATTAGATGGTGGGGCTTTTGAAAAAGAAAAAGGGAGCTGGAGGCTGAGGTTGAGCTAAAAAGGGATGAGGGCTTTTAAAATGAACATGGGCTGGGGTCACAATGAAATGGGGAAGGGGATGGGATGCTTACAAACATCGAAGGGATCTGGGGGGTCATGGGTGGATGGCCTGTGTGGCCTTAGCTCACCTGGGTGCTTGGTGGGGGTCTCCTCTGCAGACCAGCACCAGGAAGCAAGTCTTTAAGAGATTTTACTTTCTCTACCTAACAGTATTGGCTTATATCTTGGTATATAGGATTACTATGAGTATCCACGTTTGTGTTCTAGCGGGGCCTGTTTTGAAAGCGAACACACAACGGTTTCAGACAACTTCCATGAGCAGGTTTCAATCAATATCTGCTCGTGTACCAGAATTTCTGTTAAAAAATAGTTTATTGATCAATTTGTTTTACAAAAGAATATATAAAAACATTAAAATTTCGCTAGGAAATCAACGAACACGGTTGTAACCAATCAATGTTGAGTTTATGCCGTGGAGCAAATAATACAATGCGCTGGGTGAGAAAATAGTGTTCACACCGAGGGGTTTGTACACCAAAACCGTGTGAAAATACAGTTTTTAACACAAAATATAAACATTAGAAATCAAATAAAAACAGAAAGGTCACACATTGCACAACCTATTGTACCAAACATATACTAGAATTTAATATGTTAAAATGGAGACATGAGACAGAGTTAAGGCTGTCTTACGTTAGGAAACCTTTCAAGTCTTCCAGTAAGAAGTGGTATATCTTACAGTACAACAATGTGGTTCGTTATGGCTCAGGAATTGAAACCTTTAAAGGGATTGACTAGCAAAAATACAAGAAGGTCAACACACTGTGTTTCAGCCCCACATTTAAGATATGTCCATCGTGGGACTGTTGTTACCAAATTGGGAGTGGGCATTCATCAGGACATTGCTTTCTTTAAGTGTAGGAAAGAATCTAGGAGACCCTGTTTTCCTTTGTCTTAATGTAGAGCATGTAGGACAGTGTCATTTCTTCTCTTCTTTATTTAATTAAGAGGGCTAGTATCTTCCACTTTACATTGGTAACTGTGACTCAGCAGGTTTGTCAAGGCATGGTCTTGTCTTGTACCCAATTAACAGGAGAAGAAACGTGATATACTGCTGATAAATCTTTTCAGTTATCGAATCACTGCCTGTCTGGTTTACTCTGTATATAAGGGAGGGGTAGCCTTTTTCCCTGTTTCTGTAACCGTAAGTGATATCTTGCAATGACATCCCTGTTGAGACCTTGGGATATCTAAAAGAGATATCCCGACTCTTGTCCTTTTCCCATTTCATATGAAATGGAAGCACTTTGCCTGTAATTTCTTTAAATGTTTGAAGAGGTAAAGAAACTGTTCAGAATGGAAACAGCTATATCCTAGATATTGTTCAGACAAAAGAAATGTACTAATTCCATGCAAAATATATAGGAGCTCATGTTGGCCAAATGAGTAATTTGGCGGTGGAGAGCTGTTACATTTACACTGAAGCGCAACCGTCTTCCCGCTGCCAAATATTCATCATTTGCAATGCGGGGTGCAAATGTAAAGGGCAAAGGGTGGCGTACCAGCATGTACGTCGCCTTTTGCCCATCACATTTGAACTCCACAGTGCAAAGTGAGTAAACACGGTATTGTACAAAATTACCTACTCCCAAAAGTTTGACCCCCAAAAGTCCGATCACAATTTTCCGCATATATACATGTGGGGGGGGGGTGAAGTGAATAAAAGATGTATAGGGGTAAGGTGGGGGGCCTGTGGGGAGTCTTCCCCCACATATATATTTGCGGAAAATTGAAAAAAACAAAAAAACGGGGTCGAACTTTTGTGGTTCAAACTTTTCGGTTCGGTAAAATCACGTAGCTCCAGGAAACACTGCCTGGCATGCTTGCATGTCAGGGAGGGATTCATTGTAATTGTACAGCATGGCAGGGAGCGTGTACAATGGACCCCAATGGGGTCTGTCTGGTTTATGCTATTGTATAAAGCAGGCAGACCCCATAGGGATCACTAGCATCTGCGCCAGCATGAAAACCCATGCCGGCGCAGGTGCTGGAGCATTTGCATGGCAGATAGGAAGGAGGTGGCGGAAAAGCGATTGCGTTCCACTCTTCCTCTCTGCCATACAAATGTTTGAATATGAGCCGTAACGTAAATGAATGGCCTAAAAGATTTATGCAAGGTTTTTTTTTACGCCATTCATTTATGCTACAACCTCATGGAACCTGAGTTCCAATCTGCTTATGGAGTTTGTAAAATTAGCACAAAAAGATTGGCAAAAATAGGTGATATGGCTCTATGCTGGTTTGAAACACCATTATAGCATCAGAATTTCAGTTCTACCTTGGCAAGAGTGAAGTTCAAGTTGTCAGATTTTTGACAATTTCGTTTAAATCCCAGCATAGCATGAAATTATATTTGATCCCGAACAATGTTTCAGGTCCAGCGGTGAGTTCTTTGCAAACACTAATGGATACTGTGATGAAATCCCATGGAGGAAGCCTGGATATTGGGACTGGGGTGACTGTGTCATCCGGGAGCAGCCACTAGCTTCATGATGTAGGCACCGGAGTGGGAATGGGAGAGATCCTCCAGCTCCCCACTCCATCACCAGCCTTATGTTTCCGATCATTTCAATCACCCAACCTATGTTTATGGTCTATTCCATTATCCCTAAACAATCCTGGCCGATAAGAACTGGCTATACAAGGAAGATGACAAACCAGTAGACTATCTCCCATGGAAGCACGTTGCCAGGGGTTCAGGAGATGTTCCCTAGAGGAGTCAGGGTGATAAGAAGAGAGCAGCCTTCGAGTTAAGTGGGACCAAGTAGTCTCAATGCCACATAGAGCTTAACTCAGTTATCTCTGGAGCTGTCAGAGTTGGGTACAAATCCCTTTTTTGACAGAAGGCTGGCCCAACCCACTTGAATCACCCTGAAGCCCCAAAGAGTCAATGGCCTAGGAGAAGGTACATGTATAGCCTTCAGAGAAGACTTTATGTTACCGCTATGAAGAAAATCATTTTTGAATACCAGAAAGGAAAGACAGTTCTAGATGGCAGAGAATTTGTCATACTAACACTAGCAGGCCCTTGACTGACCACTGTGGGTGTCCCTGGCGTGCAGAACAGTAATGCAGAGGACCGGTTCCTTGCATGCCCACTGCGGATGCAATCTGCCAGCATTCATGGGCTTAAAGAGCAATCCGCTTACATGAAGCAGGAACACAGGTCGACTTGTATTGCCACGTGAGAGCAGCCACTGCAACCCTACCCCTGAAATTAAGATGGCATCTGGCATTAACATTACCTTGGCCGCAGCGTTGTGCCGGGCCCATCTGTTGGATTATTGTCAGATGGCAGACTTGTACTTGCATGTGGACTAACGACAGCATCTCGCCTACAGCGTCCCCACACGTCAGCTCTTTGGGATGTCCTAAAGGTGTGGGAGGTGAATGGGGCTGAAGGGGTGTTGAAGTCCGGATGTGGAAGTGGAAGTGAGGGTCGATGTGCAGCAGAAAGATGAGGAGGAAAAGCACAAAGAAAGAGAGAAGAGTTTGTGTGTGGGACTTGGTGTTCTGAGGGAAATCCTGCTACTTTTCATTCACTGGTCCCTCACAATTCTTCCACCAAATCGGTTAATCGAACTACTTGGAGAAGAAGGGGAGTTAGTATCATTTTTCAATCCTGTTGAACTCTATTGACTTTGAGACTTTGACATGGGATATTTCATTCCAAATGTGCCTATTTACCCTCTGCCTATCATCTATTTGCCCTTTTAATATCCTGTAATGCTTTCAACCTCCTCGTCCTGTGCATCATTTCTTGGTAAACCTAACTGAATTTCTGGCTACTGAAGTTCTTAGACTGATTTTAATCGGCCATTTTAATGTATAACATTATATCTGAGACAACTTGGATTTCATCAAATCAACAGAGAGGATCATGATATGTTGTCACTGGTGACCTCTCTGTCCCATCGGTTATGTCACTGTCTTGGTCTAATCCTCCCTTAAGGTACGGGAGTCGAATACCTCAATACTATGCCGGTTACTTGGTTCAGTCATTCTTCCAGGATCTTCACATCTGATCTTGGTCAGGCCTCAGTGTCCTACACTGCCTGTGTATCAATCAAACTTTGTCACACAGTTTTAACCACGTTTCAGAGATCAATGGACAAGACCAAGTTCTGCCTTGGCATCTCCTAATAGTATGCAATGTTTTGTTTACTTATTATCGGAGCACATTAAAGAGTGTCTACGATTCCTTTGCACCTTTAGTGTGAGACAAATTAAAAAACACAAAATACTTGGTACACCCCTGCTCTTAAAAAACCTGCAACAGAAATATCATAGATATGGAAAAGTTTGAAGGAAACACACACTCATTGTCTTCTCCACTGCCAAACTAGCATTAAATAATTATTAAAAAAGCAGTCTTTTTGGTCAAATCTGGCTTTCTGAAAAACCAGATTAACAATGCTACCCACAAACTGCGAGAGGTGCTTGATGTTATTAATACATATTTCAAATGCCTGTCAGCAATAATGACTGTGGTACCAACAATCAAACTTACTAATGATTTTTAACAACTTCTTATAGATAAAATCAAATATATCCAGATGGATTTGAATAATGCTTTGCTGGCCTTCCCGCTTGAACAGTCATACTATGTATCAAAATCTAATAAGCCCACTTTTGAATTTTCTCCAAGTCTCTTCATACCTTATATTATAACTTTTCAAAGTTCTAAAATCTATTATGCCTTGTATCTAGTTATCTACTAATGCCTCGTATATTGTTGATTTTATTAAAGTCTATATGTACTCCTCCATTTCCCAAGGGGATGTCCCTGGGATCCTTAAGTCTTGCACTGTAACGTATGTTAAGATTTTGGGGGTTTTATTGGGGTACAACTTCTTATGTCTGCGACCTAATGTCACTTCCATATGGACGTGTCGCATGGGTGTGGGAGGGTGTCCACAACGGTATCTCAGCCTATCCCGGTGGATCCGAAGTTTGGAATATGTGGCAAGACGATATGTAAAGCTTTTCATATCCAATGCTCTGATAGTGGCCAAAAGGAATATTGCAATGAATTGGGCTGCAGGAGAGGTGCCCAGGTTATCTAAATGGGTATTGGATATGGAGAACTGCCTGGCGATCGAGGAACGGATATGTAGATCTTGGGGCTGCCCATACAAATTTGTTAAGATATGGGATAAGTGGGGGCAGTACTGAGTAATCCCAAAACTGTCATCAGACACACCATTTTAAATATAGCTGGTGTTTATGTTCTGTTTCTAATGTGGTACTGCATAATTTATTGTTCTTGTCAATATTATCATTTGAGCTACTGTATGTGTTGCCTTGGAGGTTTGATTTATTTTTCGAAATACTATGTTTTACTATTGTTTTGTTCTAGGTTATCATAAAATGAATAACAAGATTTATAAAAAAAACTGAGATTTACTTATTTGGTCATAATCATGTAATCATTGAACAATCTAGAAGGCCAGAAGGCCATTGCTGCCTCCTCTATCTCGACTACTAACCTGTTTCGCTGTCAAGGTTAAGGACCTTGGTTGTTATTGGCAATGGAATCTGGGCTGTGAAGCCCAGGTAGAGGAGATAGTTAAGTCTGTTTTCTACAGACATAGGTCCTCATTACGAGTTCGGCGGTAACCATGCCGCTATTAGCGGTATGGCTGCCGCCGAAATCGCGTCGGGGTCCCGGTCCTCGGAATGAGGACTTACCGGGCCATTCCGAGTTCGGAAGGCCCGGTAATTCCTCCCTCCAAGGACCCGGACACGGTCCTTCCCCATTCCCATTTCAGCCCCTTTAGGGCTGTATGGGAATGGGAGAGAGAGCAAACAACCGGCCATTATGAGATGGCCCGTTGTTTGCTCCCTCTTCCCCTCGCGGGACCCGGTAAGCACGCCTGGTTTTCCCAGGCGTGCTTACCGTGTCCCGCGAGGGTAACTCGTAATGCGGCGGTACGGAGTGAACGGCGCCGGCATCTTTTACGGCGCCGTTCACTCCGTACCGCCAGGGTCGTAATGAGGCCCATTACCTTTTACGATTTGTTCTGCTGTATATTCCCACAACTGACCACCCAATTATAGTTGGGGCATTGGTGACCTCTAAACTAGACTATGCCAACACGGTCTTAAGTGGTATCTCACAGCAGCAACTTTCCCATCGCCAGGCAGCACAAAATGCAGCAGTCATTCCATTTACCTAAACACGCCTCAATCTCTCTGTTGTGCAGATCCCTGCACTGGTTGCCGGTTAAGCAGCGGATACGTTCAAAAAGTTGTGCTTAGTCTTTAAATGCCTGCATGGCCTTGCACCACCATACCTTTTATATTGATTAACGGGTATCAGCCATCACATGCTCTCCATTCTGCTAGACAACACTTGATGGTTGTTCCAAGATCCCGCTGTGTGTATAGGGGAGACAGGTAGTTTTCTGTCTTGGTTTCCCACCTTTGGAATTTGCTTCCGATCCATCTGCACTCAATTGATGCCCATCTTCCTTTCCGTAAAAAGCCCTTAAGACTCATCTCTTCATTTGATGTCTTGTATTCTCTTTTGTAAATGCTTCTCTTCAGTCATGTGTTTGTTATTTACATCAGCACTCAGAGGCAGTTTATTCTGCCCAGCCGTGTGACTTCCAAATGCAAATACAAATATAGGCAGTAGAAGTGAAGATTATTATTGAGGAAGAATAGGGAAGGGGGGCCAAGAAGAGGGAAGGTAAAGAGGAGTATTGAGGATGCAGTGAGGATGGTTAAGGTCTAATTGACCTAGAGCCCAGTCCTAGAATCCAGATCTAGATTCCCAGATGCTCGACGGCTCCTGCCGAAAGCCAGACGAGTGCAGATTATCCCGCGGTGAATGGTGCGCAAGAGGTATCACGTGATCAAAATATGGTCGACAGGTCCCCCTTTGACGAAATTCCTGTCGGTCCCCGCAGATGCCCCATGGACGAAAGGCGAACTGGTTGATTGTGGGAGAGTCAATGCCGGGGCACTCGAGCTGAGTGCCAGATGTAAGTGTACCATTGCAATTGGTAAAAACATAAGGGATTGCAATTGTGCTATGTTGTAAATAAAAGAGACATAAAGAATAACCGGATTTCTGGGGATGATTAAAGGAAGAGAGATAATGATACCTCTAATTCACAGGCTCAATAGAGACGGAAAGGGTACACGCTATAGTTCCATATCAGAGCATTAAGGATTCCTAAAGGCAGAGCCTATTAGAAGAGCGTGTATCAAATTCCCAGAGGGGGTAATTAAAAGAGAGGCGAATACATCCACTAAGACAGTGGAGAAAGACTACATAAAGGGGAATATATATATATATATATATATATATATATATATATATATATATATATATATATATATATCGCAAGTGCACATATGTAAAGGGTATAATATGATTGTATGAAAGATAACGTGTATAAAACGAATAACAAAAAACAAAGAAAGAATAGCACAAATAAATACATTTTTTTAAAAATTTCCTTACGCTTTTTTGACAAAAGATCAACGTCAACACAAAAGGCTCGAATTAGACGAAACCAAAATAGAAGTAAAAAAGACAGTTTAAAGATACTAAAAAACCAAGAATTATATCAAAATAATGAACGGAAAGTGTAAACCAAAGAGCTAGAAAAATAGTGTCAAATAAATTTTGATCTTGAAAAATAATCAACAAAGGTAGGGAAAATATCTTGATCTCCTGGAATATGAGTGGCGATTGATGGTGCCTACTCAAATATATTGAAATTATAAATTTAATAAATTTGGAAGTAAGAGAAAAATGTGGGTAAGTATTGACAGTCTGAATTGAGTTTGTTTGGCGAGTGTTGGTGGGTTGCGCTTGGCAAACTGAGTATTAGTCTTGTTCTTTGAGTAGAACATCTCCCAAATCAAAAATTAGCCTGTATCTACAAATTGGTTTATTAAGGACATGTATTAGGCTTACAATTAGAGATCGTTGATCGTGTGCGCAGTTCCGCAAACCATCTATGTGTAGATGGGAAAGGAGATAGCCGGTCACCTGTTGCAGGTGTTGCTATATTTACCTCAGCAGGTAATGATTCTATATATCGGTAGATGCCTGGTGCCTCGTCAGTACCACTCGTACGTCTGAATTGGCTTGTCATCATGGAAGAAACACCTCTCACACACCTATGCAGAACACTGAAAAGATATACAGCTAAGATTATACAGTACCATTCCGAATGGCTTAAGGGCACAACCAATAAGACATTTATGCCCTGGCCTCCAGGAGGCTCGTTGTCAAATACGGTATTACAAAACCTGATGACATATTTACATGCCATGCATAAGGTAAAGAAGTCAGAGAAAGATTTGGTAGTACTAGAGCTTTGGAAAATGTACCAGAATGAGAAAGAAGACCCAGTCTATAGGGAGTGGATGCTTAGTCAGCATGAAGGGGAAGACGTAACGCCTTCAGCTCCTCTTTACCCTCCCAAGAAAAAAGACTTAGAAGACAGAGAGAAGGGATTTTACTCTCTAAAGGAACTGAAAGCAGCAGCTGGATATGTTAATCCACCACACAAACCCCCTGCCTATACTAGTGAAGAGACAGAGGAAGAGAGCAAAAGTACAGAACACAAATGTATACAGACACGCGATGAAAGTAAACAGCGTGATGAGAGGAAGGTTAGACAGAACAAACAGATAGCGATAGAAGAAGAGGCAGAGAAACAAAGAAGAATAACAGATGAAAGTAAACAGCGTGATGAGAAGAAGGATAGACAGAACAAACAGATGGACATAGAAGAAGAGTCAGAGAAACAAAGAAGAATAACAGATATAGCTAAGGGTACAACAATAGTACAGACCGAATGGATGGGAGGACAAATATTGTTGATAGATGGCAAAGGCATTGGTGGAGTTTGAGAAAGAGAGGAAAGGGAAGAACAAGACAAGAAAGTGAAAGGGAAGGAAGAACAGAGGCTATATAAACAAGAAAGAGACAAGGAATGTAAGTGAAAGGAAGAACAAAGAAATATGAGGCAAAAAGGAAGGAGAGACTAGAAGAAGAGAAACGAGAAGAAGTAGAAGCCCAAAGATTGAAAGCACACAGGTTACAAAGAAGGTGAGCGGAAGAGGAATTAAGGGACATAAGGAGAACAGATGAAGAAATGAACAGAAGTAGGGGATTTAAAGATGATGAGATTTAATGTGTGTGCCGTAGAAGCATGATACCCATAGAAAACGCATGTGTGAATCGAAATAGAGAGGATCAGAACTGTCCCATGGAGGATGGTGAGAACTATTATATATGGGGAAACTATATAGACAAATGAAGGATAAGGAAGGGTATAGAACTCAAGAGGGTGTACAAGGAGCATCTTTTAGAGGAACAAGAGGAATCTTGTAGTAGACGATCATAGAACTATATCCTTAAGTGTGTTACCTCTTGAGGATGCAGAAGAAGACAATAGTCATACGAGTTGGGGCATAATAATGTCAGATGAGGAAAGGAGACAAAATAAGAAGACGCGAGAAGAAGGTGCATATAGATTTTCAAGAGAATCAAGCATAGACAAAGGGGTAAAATGGTTAGATCTAGAAGACCCTTTAACAAAAACACTGGAACCAATACCATGTACTGAACAACCACAAGTACGATCGCACAGTACATGGGACGCGTCCCCGCCCTATTTGAGCAGACTGAGGGCATTGCCAGGGAGAAAACAAGCAGGCAAAGACAATGCTGCCAGGGAGACAAGGAGTGTGAGTATGTATGACAAAGGATCAGGGTTTTCACAGTTCCCACTATTAGAGAAAGGAGGTGGTCGACCACAAAATATACCAGGGCCCCATATGGATAATGACAATTTAAAATGCACACTGCCGAGTTTGACTTCCGGTGTGGGAAAATGGATTAAGGAATTCAAGAAAAAGAACGTCACCAATGATGTTAGCTATAGGAGACATGAAAGGCCTATTTTCAGCCATCCTAGGGGAGAAATCCGATGACATTTGGAAGAAAGCAGGGTATCCAAAAGTAACTGTGCATTTAATAACTGTAGAGCAGACCTATGGCTAGCGCTTAGAGTACAATATCCACATACATCGGATATTGAGGCGATAATTACAAGGAAGATGAGGGACGATGAAGACCCCATTGCTTTTGTTCAGGATATTCAGGATAGATGGAGTGTGGAAACACATGAACCGTGGGATAAAACAGTAGTGTTGTTTTGCCACATATTATGTCAGGGACTGCCAGAACCAGTACAGAGGAGGTTAAAGAAACAGGTGGGGATGGAAGCACACCCATGGCCAGAGATACAATTGGCAGTCATGCATTATTGCAGAATGCTAAAAGAGAAAGACAAGAAGAAAGTTGAGGGTAGAAAGCAAGAAGAGGTTAAGTTGGTGCAGAAAAAATTATCAATGTTCACCATAGAGAGTGCAGTATTGCCATGTAATGAGGGAAACACAGCGCAAATAGTTCCCACAGCAAAATACAGTAGTCAATGCCCAAGATCGGAGTGGGTTTAATTATATGCCAGGAGGCCAATAGAATGGGCCTTGAGGAGGAGGATTTCAAAACCCTCAAGGAAGAGGAGGATTTAATGGCAGACAGCCCATGACATGTTGGAAATGTGGAAAAAAATAGGACATGTGGTCAGAATATGCAGAAGTAGAGGAGGCATGCAAAAACAAAATTGGCAATCTCCAAGAGGGGAGAAAGGGTATGCTCCACAATATAATACAGATTCACAAGGATATTATGCCCAAAATCACATGCAAAATGAGGCATACGTGCCACAACCACAGCAGTTTCAACAAGTGCCAATACAGACACAATTGCCACAACTGCAGGAATTCCAACAAGCACCAATGCAGACATGGTTATTAGAGGGGCAACAGCAGCAAACACCAATGCAAATGCAGCAGGCACTCACTCAACAAATACAATATATCCCAATGCAACAGACAGGCGCATCACAATGGCAAATGGACACGAGAGCTACACAAGCAGCAAAACCCAAATTATGGAGTGTGACTGTGTTGGGAGGGAATCCTTTCACAGGCACAGGGATGAATTTGTACCCACAACAGTATACTTCACAGGACGATCTGATGTGTAACACCAGACCCCCAAGAGGAACCAAGGGTCAAGGTGACAATAGGAGGCAAGTCATTCGCATTTCTTGTACACACTGGAGCAACCCATTCCTGTGTCCATGAGGGAACATATCCAATGTCAGGCATTGCCATAAATTCCGGGGGCAACAAGTTTGGTTCCATTTACTGATGAATTACCCATTTCTATAGGGGAACATGACATGTACATGCCATTGCTATACTCTGAACATACACTGGTGAACATACTGGGAAGTGATTTAATGACAAAACCTAACATGACGATTTCTTTTACTAACGAAGGCATAGTGAAGACCTGCTCTTGAACCTCGACTCCAACACTCCGTGTGTTCTCATTCTGCTCGATCTCTCCTCTGCCTTTGACACTGTCAACCATGCCATCCTGCTCAACCGTCTCCGGGAAAACCTGGGTATCACTGGTCAGGCTCTGGCTTGGCTGACCTCTTTCCTTTCAAATCGACCCTCCCAGGTCCAACTGGGGTCCTTCCTCTCCGACATCTTTTTCTCCACCTGTGGTGTCCCCCAGGGATCTAATCTCTCTCCCTGGCTGTTCAACCAGTATCTGGCACCCCTTGCCCACCGCATCGCCGCTCTCTGCCCTAATTTCCAGTGCTATGCGGACGATACCCAGCTCATTTTCAGGCTACCCTCAGCCTCCCCCTCTCCTTCCCTCATCTCTGACTGTCTGTCTGCTATCCAAGAATGGTGTGCCGCCAATGACCTCTGCCTTAATGCCAGTAAGACTGAGATTCTACTCATCGGTACTCCCACTCCCTCCTTCCCTGCAGCTCTCTGGCCTGCCTCCCTTGGCCCCCTCCCTGCTCCTACCTGCAAGGCAAAAAACCTTGGGGTCATCTTCGACTCCACACTCTCCTTCTCTCCTCATATTTCTGACGTCGCCAAGAGGTCACACTACCAGCTGCACCTCCTCAGAGGTATTCTTCCCTTCCTCTCCTTCCCCCAGAAGCTCACTGTCTCCCGAGCCCTGGTTCTCTCGAAGCTGGATTACTGTAACAGCCTCTATCTTAATCTGCCTGCCTCCACTCTCCGCCCTCTGCAACTCATCCAGAACAGAACTGCGAGACTTGTCCTTGGCCTCAAGCCCAGGGATCGTATCTCTCCAGGACTTAAATCTCTACACTGGCTCCCAGTGGCTGCGAGGATAAAGTTCAAAACCCTCTGCATTGTCCACAAGGCCTTCTGGGGCCTGGGTCCTAAATACCTTCAACTCTCTCTTCCCAAATATCTTCCTTCCCGAGCCCTTCGCTCATCCGCCTCCAACTCCCTTAGGGTCAGCCGCTTCTCGAAGCAACAAGCTGGGGGTAGATCTCTCTCCGCGGCAGGGGCCTCCCTCTGGAACAGCCTTCCTGCCTCCCTGAAACTCGAGGAGAACCATCTCCGGTTCCGGAAGCACCTCAAAACCTTCCTCTTTGCTTCTGCTTTCTCTCTCCCTCTCCCCTGCTGAACAGCTAATATTCTTCACTGAAACAGCACTGATCCTGCAACTGGACCTCTCTAAACGGCCTCGGCCCTGGGCCCAGCCACTCCCCACTTGGACTGATGCCCTGGAACCCCTCTGCACTGCGGGACTGTCTCTGTATCCCTACAGCCCCCCCCTTCCCCAGCACCTGTTCTGCACTTACCTTGCACTTGCCACCAGCTGGCCCTATTTATTTATTACTTTACGCCACTTACCTTGTACTGCACTTCCCCCCTCCCCTTCCCCTTGCACTTTTCCCCCTCCCCCACCCCTGCACTTGCGCGATCTGAATGACACCTGGCCTAGTAGGATCGTTGTCTGTCTCCCCTTGTTCCTCCCCTCCCTGCCTCGTCGCGCCTTGAAACACCTGTGTATAGGCGCGTTACAAATACCATATCATATCATATCATATCATAGTGTGGTCAACCCCGCGGATACATTAGATACATGTGAGGGAATTTATATTAGCCTTTGCAGGAGAGAAAGCCTTAAGGGGAGTCCCTCTAAATGAGGAAGTGTTCTTGAATGGAGTGAACGTTTTAATATCATGGTTATCTAAATTGGCAGGTAAAATAATAAGAATGCCTGAAACATTTTTGTTCAGGCCAGAAACCCCCATGGATGATGAGGAATTGCAAGTTATTCCTTTGAATTAGAAGCAGCAGAGGAAAGAGAGGAAAGGGTGATGCTTCATGGGACAGACAACGAGGGAAGAGGATGGAGAACAGTGATAGCCCTCAATGAAGGATAAAGACTGACAGACTTGTCAGATGAGGAACTATTTAGGGATGACTATTCAGATGATGAATTAGCATTCTTTATAAGTCTCACTTATTCGATTAAAGTTGAGAGCATAGAGGTACCACAGAGAATGGCGTTGGTAAAAACAAAGCCATCATTTTTTCAGGAAGACATGGAAAAAGAGCCAAGTATCTTATGGACTACAAGTCCATATGATGTGGGCCTATTGAAAGGAATATGACCAGTGAAAATGAAGCTTAAACCTGGGGCTATTTTTCCACATGCAAAACAGTACCCGATGTCCAGAGAAGCGGATGAGTGGATATTCAAAACGATATCTGCCCTAATGAAACAAGGCATTTTAGTACCATCAGATTCTCCATGCAAAACAGCCGGGTACCCTGTCAAAAGATCAAAGGAGGAGTCATGTAGATGTATCCAGGACCTACATCCTATAAACCATATAGACAAAGCAGAGTTTCCTTTAGTTCCAAACCCTGCAACAATATTGTGCAATATCCCATCAACAGCTAGGTATTTTACCGTTGTCGATTTGGAAAAATGTTGTTTTCTCAATTCCCCTACACAAAGACTCACAGGATTTGACTTCCTATTCATGTATTCACGATTCGCCTGAAACATACTCGTTTGCCTCAGGGGTAATGTGAGCCCTCTTCTATATTTTATTTTTCAGATGGACTTTGGAAATGTTGAGCTCGAAACTGCCATACTTCAATATGTGGATGACATTTTACAATGCAGTGAGACAGAAGGAAAATGTAGAGAAGACTTTGTCAAACTTAGGACGATACTTGCAGAAAAAGGGTACAAAGTAGACAAAGAAGAATTACAGTATTGTCAAGAAGAAGTATTATACATAGGACAGTTCATCTCGCATGAAGGAAGAAAAGTGACTACTGAAAGAGCAGAAGCCATTATGAGAACCGTACAGCCAAACACAGTGAGACAAATGCAGCAATTTTTAGGTCTATACAATTATTGCAGGGCCTGGGTCTTTGACTACAGCACATATATTTGACAATTTTTAAAGCCACGTAAAGAGGCACAGGTGGCTAAAACTAAAATAGTGTGGACAGAAGACATGACTGAAGGATTTAATTAATTAAAAAATGGGATTAGTACAGTTCCTGTATTAGGGATTCCAAATTGCAGTGACAAATTTTCCCATTCAAATGGAGAAGTCATGACAGCAGTGCTTACACAGAAAACAAAATTGGGACATGACCATAAACCATTAGCTTACTACAATGGGATTCTAGACCCAGTTATGAAAGGACATTAGCCTTGTGAACTATCTTTGGTAGCTGCTGCATTTGCCATAGAAAAGGCTTCAAGTATAACTATGGGGTGCTCCATAACTCTATTTGTAGAGCATACATTATTTGCAATTTTAGAGAAACCCAAAACTACGGTGACCACTCAAAGAGCATCAGGGCATGAAGTAATTATCACAAACCCTGCGATTAAAATTGTAAGGTGTAGTATAGTGAATCCAGCAACATTCATAGCTGAATCAGTGGGAGAAGATAATGATGTGCATGACTGTGTTACATATACCAAGTGTTGCAATGATAGTCCCCATGTCAGAGAGAATGCCCTAGGAAGAGGGGAAGTGGTTTTCATTGATGGTTAATCTAAAATTGATCAACAAACTGGGGTGAGGCATCAGTTTATCCTTATCCCAATGAACAGAATGGATGTGCATTAAAACAAAGTCCGACGACAGCAAAAGAATTTCATAAAGAAAATATGAGAACCTATGCTGAAACAATATGAAAATACTTAAGAATGACGATTTAACTGAAGCACCAAGGGAAACATGTACTCCATGATGCAGCACTACAAATAAAAAGAAGAATAAAGTGACTCACTGGTCAATAACTGTAAATACGCTGAAACGCAAGGTAGCAAGAATACATAGAAGCTTGATTATGAGAGGTATATATATTCAACGTTTAGGATGAACATTAGAGGAAGATGTACGACGGCTTATGTCAATCAACCCAGCAACCTTAAAATACGAGCCCAGGATCTTAACATTGAAAGATGATGAAGAAGCTGTTTTCCTTGCAAAATAGAGGAGTACATTGGCTGAGACCCAAGGATGCTATTTCGAGAGATGTGTGTACAAGGACATATTTCCCAAAGATTAGGAGGGACAAGAACATTTATGGATACCAAATATTGGACAATTAAAAGGGCATGAAGTTAATATGATATAGAGTGAGCAAGCCTCTAAAGGCCAAGAGGAGTAACTGCACCCAGCAAGCATAATTGAATCAAATGGTGTTAAATGCACCATCGATATCGACAATTTCATGGTCTCGTAACAGGTGATGAAGAACTCTCAAACGAGGTCTATTCATTAAGTCTGAAGATAAGATAAAGATGTGCCTACACTCCATCGAATGTTCAGAGACAGTACAGACTGGCAAGGTCAGCCTTCAAACAGAAGACACTGGCATAAGGCCTACCGATGAGAGAGGGTAGACTAATGGGAAAAACAAGGGGAAATCTAACATATCTCCTAGCACCTGGGTTTCATTTCCATGTACGTGCTGCTAGCAAGCTGAATGTCCAAGGTTGAATTTGGGTTGCCACCCAATTAGAACAGCCTCCCATGCACCTTTACATACACTTTTGCAAAGTATTATTCGACTGCCATATTCTCTACTATGATGCGTATCTTGTACCCCGTGTATAGAAGTAGCCCAGGGTGTTCCTCGCAGGCAAGAGACCGCCAATGATGACAATATTTTCTATATGTGGACATGTTCCCCTAACCCAATCCCACCCCTCAATAGGTTTTGCGGTTTGCCACATAGGATGATGTCATCGATGACGCATCTAGCATTATATAAGCTGAGCATAATCAAAAAGACATTATGACCCTGCATGAATCGATTTGATGAGTGTTTATTCACACTGCTTTACTTCTTTGAGATTAAAGCAGTATTTTATAATCTCCTTTGAGTCTGTCCAGTTATTTGGTTTGAGATATTTTATTGGTAATTCCATCTAGCACACAGATGCTTCAAGGTGGTAGAGCACAAATGCAACTGAGGGGACAAGGAGGTCGAGGAATCAGAAGTTGCCCTATTCCATTATTAGGAGGGCATTGTCCACCACCTGGATGCTGATTGTTTCAGTGCTACACTTGTGGTGGATCTCTGTCTGACAGTCATGTAGGAGGTGTAGTAGTTCTATTCTAGCGAGTAGTTGTGTAGTGACTACTCTTTCCAAGATTTTGCTAATAAACTGATGGTTCCTAATGGGCCAGTAGTTGGCCAGGTCATTTGGGTCTAGGGTCAGTTTATTTGCAGGTTGTACAAGACCAGTCTTAAGGGTGTGCCTTCAGTGAGAGAGGCATTAATGATGCAGAGGAGAGCATTCAGCACCGTACCCATTAATTGTTTGATGATGGAGGCTCGGTTGATATCATCACAGTAGGAGGTAGGTTTGAGGGAGACAATTGTTTTTATGAGTACCGGGGGAGAGACATGAGAATTCAGTCCAGAGGGGCAGTGTCCATGCTATGGTGAAGGCGGCTGTAATGCTGGGGTATTGGGTTATTATATTTGTTAAAAATTGTTGACACCTCAACAGTTGACCTCAATTCTACCAAACCCCTAACATTCTGTTGTAATAAAGTCCTTGAATCATATACCTTGGCGTCTGTTAATCTCTCAGATGCGACAATACTCACTCTCCTCAAATCATATCCCCTTAATCTCTTGACTCAGTCTGAATGTGCTCACTAAAGGAATCATTATATCCTTGTCTGTTATTGTAAAATGGGTGGCATTTGGATATACCGCCTTTTTTTAACAAATGTCCTATTACAGGTCAAGATACAATCTCAAATAGCAAAGGACTAATTCTCAGAAAACACTGCCTGCATTTTTTCAGAAAAACAGCCTGCCTGTCAATATTAGTGCCGTGATAAATACTGCCAGAAGGCAGCTTCAAACACTGTCTGGAAATCATCAGGAAGGCCTGAAAAATGACCTTCTGCTCAAAGGGAAAGGTAGTGACAACCAGGGCGGATCAATGCAAATGTGAAGCCTGCAAATTGCAGCACATATTAAAGATGCATGTAAAACATCAAAGTGAAATCTGCTCATTCATGTGTGACAACCATATATTCCCCCTCATACCAAAAAAGTTATGAATACACATAGCTATATATATAAAAACAAAGTTGTGTTTGTGAGTTTGTATGTGGCGTTGATCTTGGGGACGGAACTCCTCATGAACGGTGAGGTCTGTCTTCATGAATTTTGCTTGGAATATTCTTTATTTCATTGCCAAATAAATGCAACTATTTCTAGCTCGATAGGTAATCCCGTTCCCGAGATGATTAACTGTTTTTATTTTTCCGCATTATGTTTTATGGTGTTCCGCACGCCATCTACAGGTCATTTGTAGAAAGTGCTCATTATCGCACAGTCTGTGCTGAACTGGTCTTGCGTTTTTTTTCTGTTTTCTAATTTTTTTTAGAAGAGAGTGGTGTGTCTTTCTTTTCATTGATTTCTTTTGCAATAAACTCGAAACATGTTCATTTCACTAATTAATTGAACTCCAAATTTTTATTTACCTCTGATTTAAATTCTCACATGAATATCATATTTGTATTTTTACTCTGATTATTTGTGGCATGTGTTTAACAGCGAAAATGGGCACCACTGCTAACAACACTGCAAATAATCAGAGTAAGCATACAAATATGATATACATGCGAGAATTTAAATCACAGATAAATGAACATTTGGTGTTCACTTAATTAGTGAAATTAACTTGTAGTGCGTTTTTCCTTTGTGGCAAACAACAATATTTGTTCATCTTTTTTGTTGGACTACGAAAACAAATCTGAGAATGAACATCCCGGGCGAAGCCGGGTACTTAAGCTGGTATACATATATATTATAAATATAATTATAAAAATATATTAGACAGCCACGTTAGTGGCCGTGTAGTTATGGTTAAGTTGCTAAACCCATAGGAAGAGCACTTTTTGGGTGGCGTATAACTTTGCTCCCGCTGGACGAATCCACACCAAACTTTGCAAAAAAAGTATATGGCCCACTCTGAATTTGCAAAGTTTGGTGAGGTTTGGTCCAGGGGGGGCAAAGTTATAGGGGGTCCCAAAATTTATTTTTTTCCCATAGACTGAATGGGGAAAAAACTTTGCTCACGCCTCCAGCCCAAACTGCTGGACGGATTTTCACCAAATTTGCGGCAGGAGCAGCAGCTTGGTCCTGAAAGCGTGCTTTTGTAAATTTGGTGAATATCCGTCCAGTAGTGTTTTTTTTAAATGACCAAAAAGCAGGTCACAAAAAATTAGTGATATCTATGTCCGGTCCGCGGACACACTTCCCTGTTCGCTCCGCGGACAGGACACTGATTGGTTAATCGGCTTGCATCATGTCTGCGGACATGGGACGTGTTCGCTGATTGGATGGTGAAGAGCGTGAAGTGCGTCAGATTTTTGGAAACGCCCACCATCTTGGATTCGCGGACAGCGGCCAGTGTCCGCGGACAACGCGGTAAAAACATATTAAAAAACACAACATTGCACTTGTCAAACTTATCAAATAATCTCTGGGGAGGTGAGGGGTGATGAGGATGTGATGGGATGTGGCTGCAAGAAGCAAAAAAACTGACGTTTTTGCCACGAAAGTCTGCGAACAGTTCGGATGTTCGCGAACAGTCCTGTGAAGTTCGCAGACACCTCAGCATTACAGGGTTGGTGAAATGCAATTCTTGGATGGCTTATACCTTTGGGCCACTTAATGGAACTGCATGTATACAAAATTAGAAGGGGGGTCACAAAATAATGTAAAAGCTTATAACTGAGGTGCCATTTCACAAATCTAAACTTAATTTGGGAAACTAATAATATATTTAGATATGAATGGTTTTGCCAAGTTTGGTGGGAGTTTGTGCAGAGGGGGCAAAATTAGAGGGGGGGGTCCCAAAATAATATAAAGGCTTATAAATGAGGTGCCATTTGGCGAATCTACACTTCATATGGCAAACTGATAATAGATCTAGATATACATGTTTTTGCGAAGTTTGGTGGGATTCTGTCAAAAGGGAGCATAATTAGAGGATCCCAAAATATTGTAAAGGCTTATAAATGTGGTGCCATTTGACAAATCTACACAAAGGTTTGTAAAATGATTATATATCTAGATATAGATGTTTTCATAAAGTCTGAGTGGATTTTGTCAAGTGGGGGCTAGGTTATATGACAATTGTATGTGCATACATTTGACACTTTTAAAAAAATAAAACATGGGTGGATTTCCAGCAAACTTGCGTAAGGAGCATTGGCAAGGACCTAGAAGCATGGTTTTGCCAATGTGCCAGTGTTTTATTATTTGACAAGTGTCATAATGTAGCTACAAAAAATAGCGGTATACCTTTAGTGACTGGTGGGGTAGCCTGTGGCCAACGGGCAGTAGCCAGACTGTCCGGGTCATGGAATAAGGTAATGATCCGGACAATCTGGCTACTGGCCATGACCACATGGACAAAACATAGGATTAAAGTGGCCATGTCCACCTGGCACTGGCTTTGTGGTAAAGTTATTCAAAATTAGGATAGATCTGAAAGGGAAGAAAAATGTGCTTGTGGTAATATGGTCATAAAGTTCTCTTTTTGCCTTCTGCAGGCTGCCATGGAAAGTGTAGAGGGGCCCTGTATGGAACCCTCGCCTTCCCTTTCCATGGTGGCCATCTTGGAAAAGGATTTTCATTCCTACACCGGGACACCGAAGGTGTAGGAAGAAAAATCCTCTTTTTTAGCACCCCAGGTTCCCGCTTTGGGAACCTAGGGTGCTAATGGCTTTCATCCCCCATTTCAGGGGCTGGAATGGGGGGATAATGGTCCAGAGACCTCGTTATGCAACCTCGCTTCGCTTGGGCTGATAACTTGGGCTGCTGGGCCGGTATCCACCGTTCCAGTCCCTAGAAGGGAGGATCAATGCCACAATATTCCCATTAGCATGACAAAATGAAAATGGAAATGTTGGAAAATCTTATTGAGTCTATGTAGTTTACTGAGAAATATAGAGTAGATGGCGTCTATACATTTTTTTTTTTTAGTTCTATTTTTTAACTGTGAATGGTGGTTGCTAAAGGAATATGTCTTTTGTTGTTTTTGGATGTATTTTTTTTGGCAGAAGAGCTGAGAACGAAAGGTGGGGAGGGAAATGAGGGAATTTGAACTATACACTAATATGGAGGGGTAGGTTTACAAGGGAAAATGTTGCATGTGTGTTATTTCTAGGGTAGGGGGCAGTGTTTCTCATGCTCCTTGATTACAGCAGTGGTGGTGGCTCTTGGGGAGGAGGGATGGCATTAGCTAAAGCCATTTTAAGATAAATAGCAGTTTTGCTAAAAGTATGTACTGTGTACTAGATTGTTAATGGATAATGAGTAGGAATAGGTGTTGGAGCTGTGAAAGGGAAATTTTGAAGTTAAAAGTTCCTAGATCAGTAGAAAATGCAGTTCTGAACTGCCCGCAAAGAAGAGATCTAATCGTGAAGTGCGGACGGGTTCTCGGACACGTCATCATGCCGCGTGCCAGTGTATGGTCATGTGGCACTGTCCGGAAGGTCAGCTATGAAGACAGATGTTCGTAGACGTCTACAGATGCAAAACTAGTTGAATTTGTTGCAAAAAGTGTATAGAAGTGTTAAAAATTATTCCAGAAGGTGGGAAATGGCAGTTTTAAGGTGACACTTTGTAAATTGGACACAAACATTGCTATATTGGGTAAGTATGATATTAGTAAGTTTTAGGAAAATAGCATGCACTGGTAAAAACCTATGAAATTCACTGAAAAAACTTTGTTATGTCATCTTTGATGCCCTGGGTGTTAGTCTTAGCAGAGCATGGTGGTGGCGCGAGTTATGGTTGTTTAGCTTACCATAACTGGCGAATTTCTGGGGTTTTTACTTGAAACCATAACGTCCCTTTAACAACGTTTTTTCTTTGAATTTCATAGGTTTTTATTAGTCCAACATAACCATAACGTCCCTTTAACAACGTTTTTTCAGTGAATTTCAAAGGTTTTTATTTGTGCAACTTAACCAAAACGTCCCCTTAACAAAGTTTTTTCATTGAATATTATTATAAATATGTTCATGGGCATTTACAAAACAAGCATAAATTAATTTAATTTAATTGTTGTAACTTATTTACCTGCCCACCTCAATGGATACCATTAATGCAATGAAGGACAGACTTTATGACATTGGAGGGTTTTCTAATTTCATTAGTGCCTGGACTGCACACACATGGCTTTGCCCTTCTCCCGCATGAAAGGGAGTAGGTCTTCAGGGACACATAAGTGCAGATTATCATCATGAGGACGTGACCATCACACACTGCTGTGCCTGGTTCCCATGGATAATCCATAATGCCATGGTATTGCACAACGACACCCTGCTATGGGTCTGGGAAACACACATCACATGGGCAGACCGACATGGCTCCTAGGTATGCGAGTATCCATATCATCATGGTGCCAACATCAATAACACTTCTCATGTGCTCTGTCTACATTTCCATCCTCCTAATCTTTACTCGCTCCCTCTTTCTGCATTCACTCGACTCACAGACCACATCCCCCACAAGTACCTCCTCCAGTATATGCAGAGGAAATAAAGTGCACTAGGACAACACTGGTGGCTGAAGGTTACAAACCTATACACTGCATGATAGAAGAGTACAAGCACAGCAACACGTCAGTCTGTGCACGCACACACACATATGATGATATGATATGATATGGCATTTCTAACGCACCTATGCACAAGTGTTTCAAGGCACGACGAGGCAAGGGAGGGGGAACAGAGGGAAGACAGACAGCGATCCTAACTAGGCCAAGTGTCATTCAGATTGCGCAAGTGCATGGGAAGGGGATGGAGGAGAAGTGCCGGGGGAAAGGGGAGAGGACAGTGCAGTACATGGGATAAGACAATAAATGAACAATAAGTAAATGTACGGCCAGCAGGTGGCAAGTGCAAAGGGTAAGTGCAAACGTCTGGTGTCAAGTGCTGGAGGTAGGACCATAGGGATACAGAAAACAGTCACCAAGTGCGGGGGTTGCCAGGAAGGCAGTGCAGGATTGCAACTGGCGAGGGAGGGGACCTGGGACCGAGATCAAAGGGTGGCCAGGTAACCAGTTCAGTTTCAAAGAGAAAGGTTTTGAGGTGCTTCCGGAACCGAAGATGATTCTCTTCAAGTTTCAGGGAGGCAGGGAGGCTGTTCCAGAAGGCGGCCCAGCTGAAGAAAGAGATCTACCACCAACTTGTTGCTTGGAGAAGCGACTGACTCTGAGGGAATTGGAGGTAGATGAGCGAAGAGCTCGAGAAGGAACGTCTTTAGGAAGAGAGAATTGAAGGTATTCAGGCCCCATGCCCAGAAGGCCTTGTGGACGATGCAGAGGGTTTTTAACTTAATCCTTGCAGCCACTGGGAGCCAGTGCAGAGATTTCAGTCTTGGAGAGATATATGATCCCTGGGCTTGAGGCCAAGGACAAGTCTCGCAGTCCTGTTCTGGATGAGTTGCAGAGGGCGGAGTGTAGAAGCAGGCAGATTTAGAAAGAGGCTGTTGCAATAGTCGAGCCTGGAGAGAATCAGAGCTCTGGAGACAGTGAGTTTCTGGGGGAAGGAGAGGAAAGGAAGAATACCTCTGAGGAGGTGCAGCTAGTAGTGTGACTTCTTAGAGACGTCAGAGATGTGAGGAGAGAAGGAGAGTGTAGAGTCGAAGATGACCCTGACATTTTTAGCCTTGCAGGTGGAAGTGGGAGGAGGGCTAAGAGAGGCCGGCCAGAGTGCTGCAGGGAAGGAGGGAGTGGGTGTGCCGATGAGGAGAATCTCAGTCTTACTGGCATTAAGGCAGAGGTCATTGTTGGCACACCACTCCTGTATAGCAGACAGTCAGAGATGAGGGAAGTTTCTCCAGGAGCTTGCCCAGGAAGGAAGTGATGGAGATGGGGCAATAGTTAGCCGGGCAGGAGGGGTCGGCAAAGGGTTTCTTAGGAAGGTGGTGCACAAGGGAGTGGTTCAGGGTGGATGGGAAGACTCCAGTGCCGAAGGAGTGATTGCAGAAATCAGCCAGGGCAGGAGCCAGGGAGTCAATGTGGTCCTTTATGGTTTTGGAGGAACAGGGGTGAACCTGTTTGACAAGACTTTCATAGATCCGTCTTGTCTAGAAACCTCGACAGCGGAGAACAGGGGAAAGGAAGAGGAGGCTGCAGAAAGGCCAGAGGAAGAGCAGGGAGTGGGTGGAGGTAGGGGATAGGAGGAGAGTGAGGACAGGATGTTCTAGAGATGAAGTGAGAAACCAGTGACGTACAGAGGGCCTGGCAGGGGACAGGAGAGGTAGAGGCTGCGGCAGGATTGGCCAGTTCCTTGCGGATTTTTAAAGAGTTCAGCCGAGTTGTTAGATGCCGCAGAGACGCAGGCTTGGATATGCGCTCTCTTCTTGGTTAGGACAGAGAGCCGATATTGCCTTTGCAGCAGGCGGCAGGCCAGCTTGTCAGAGGATGTACATGAAGCACACCATTTCCTCTCAGCCACCCTACACTTGCGTTTAAGGGTGACGAGGTCTGAGTCGAACCAGGAGTTACACTTGGCTTTGGGCTTCAAGCGGATTCTCATGACAGGGGCAAGGATATCAAGAGTATCAGATATAGCAGAGTGGAGCGTGGAGAGGGCTGTGTCAAGATGAGAGTCAGCCCGAGGTGGGGGTGAGAAGGTGGCGGCAAAAGCCTCAGCTGACACACGCTTTATGGGTAGGATGACCGAGAAGGTGGGTGGCAGTGATGGAAGTGGCTTGGCCTGAGGGGTAGGGAGGGTGAGGTGGGAGAAGAGGAGAAAGTGATCACTCCAGGAGGGAGGAGTGGTGATAGGGACAGAGAGGGGAAGGTCTGAAGAGATCAGAACATCCAGAGTGTGTCCTGCAAAGTGTGCCCACACAGGATAACGACTCCTACACAGTAGTCGAAGTGTACGAAAAGAAGTAGTGGAACTATGTTCCCTACTAGCCTGCACCGCTCCCCACAAACCCCATTGCCACCCCCTCCCACGCACAATACAAACTCCAAAACATATGCACCTGCCGGTTAAGGGAACGCTCCGTGCAGTGCACGGTAAGTGCAAGTTTCAACTTCTTCCTACACTTTTATTTTAAAACAAAACCATTCAGGAACGGTTTCTTTTTAAAATAAAGTATAGGAACAGTAAAACTTAATTAAAAGAAGTAGAGGAGCACCGCTCTCGACCGCTCCCACCCACTTCGACCACTGCTCCTACATCGCCTCATAAAACAAGCCAGGACCGCCCAGGGGAAGGGGTAGGCCTTCGCAATGAGGCCCATGTCAGGGCGCATGAAACAACCAAGCGGGCTGCCTCCATATGGCATGGGTCTTACCAGGTGCCTTACCGGAAATGGGGGGCATGCATGAACAATTTGGATAAGGTCATAATGGCTTCTGCATGCCACATTACCCTTGTATACGGTGTCATGATGAAATGCCAGCACAGGATGGCATAGTGCCTGGAAGTGAAGATGAGGTTGAAGAGGGGCAGCAAAGACCAGTCAAATCAAATTGGCATGATGAACTTATCAGCCTCAAGGAGTTGATGGACAACTATTTCTAGAGGCTTAAATAGCAATGTCCTACGCACCCTTCCCCATAGGGGATACCATTATGTTTCACATGTTTCACATGTAGGCAAGTTTTGCAAGACCCCAATGACCACAGACCCAAGATTGTGTGCTACCAAAATATGTATGACCCTAGAAACAATATTAAACCCTGTTTGAGCCGTTTTAGCCCAAGTACACCTACCCACATAGGGGCCATTAAGGTATATAGTACAACTGTTCTAGCCCAACTTCCCCTAACTGCACACACCTTCTCCCACCTTCCAATCCCCATCTTCTCCAACCCATCTTGACTTATGGAAGAGAGTAGCAGCTCTTGCAGATCTCTGCTGGAGGCTGTGAGGGACTCAGTCTTCAGGGATGGTGAAAGGGGCGGAGGCGGAGGATTCATACTGGCCCTGATGCTGTCCCATTATCCCTTGCTGCTCCATCCTCTCCAGGATCCCCGAAACCTGGTGTCATGGCCCGCGTGGTCACCCTCTGCTGTGGTCTCCGCAGTGCGGTTGCCGATGACCAGGATCTGCTGTAACGAGCACAGTCTCCACGTGATGCACTGTCCGCTGCTCACGGGCATCGTGCTACTCATCCATGGCACGCAGCCCAGCCTTGATCCACTAATGGGGAACTACAGTTTCAAAGCCACCGGCATCCCCATCCCAGACACCTGCATGCATCCCCTGTGGAGGTTCTGTCAATGGCATGTCCATCAGCAGAACTAGGTGACATACTGCTGAAGGCGATAGCAATGATGCGGTTTGCCAGTCTGGACACTTTAAACTCATTCTTTTGAGCAAAATTCTCCTTTTTCCTCCTACTCACCTGCTTGGGATTGTGGTGTCCTCTATTCTTTTTTGGGACTCTCGATTATTGTAACTATCTTTTTCTTGCTCAACCTGCCTATCTCCTCCACCATCTCCAAATTCTTCCAAATGATGTTGCTTGAGCAGCTACTTCTGCCCCTCTGTGTTCTCGTATTAGTCGCATTCTTCGCTCCCTGCACTGGCTCCCATTTTCCATGTGCATCAATGTTAAGGCACTTTGTATTGTGCATCGCGTGTTTTGTGGCACCGGTCCCGAATATACATTTCGGCCCTGTGCTCCTCCCTGCGCTCTCCTCTGCGGATGCACTTTTAATTCAGGTGCCTCGGTTGCCAGAAGGGAGGGTGCGGGGGTTGCTTTCTCTTTGGCTGCGGCTGCGCAGTGGAAAAAGCTTCCCCGCGCGCTTCATGCTACTGCTGGTCATCTATCCTCTCGTCAGTTGCTAAAAACCTTTCTGTTTTAGCTTCTTGGTCTCCTCTTTCCACTCCTATTCGCCAGTTCTCAGCGCCATGATGCCCTTGCCAGTGATAGTTGTGCTCAATATAAAACCTTTAACATAACAATGATCTTGTGGGTCTGACACTCCTGCATTCATCTGGTCCCCATTGTCCAGTTATGCCCGATCCCTGTTCACCAGCATCCGCATTGGCACTGCCACAGCAGGCTGGAGATAGGCTCAGTACTTCATCAGAAAGGGCTAGTGAGGTTGTGGTGGGAGCTATGACAGAGATGAGTGGTATTCTACCTGCCACGTTTGCTGCAGACTTTGCAGGGGACTTCTATCTGCAGTGGCTCCAGCAGCAGGCGTCTGTAGGTGGGCTGGCATAAGGGTAATTGGATGTGGTGGTAGTTGCCAATATGGTGGCTGCACCACAAGAGGCAGTGGAATTGGTGGTGGAGCTTACCTGGCGTAATTGCGTGGTAGGCATGCTGGCAGAAGAGGTGGTGGTCGTCATGGCGGGGAGCAGCACAGTGAAGATGCCAAGTAGTGCCTTTGAACCCCTGACAGTACTCAGTGACTGGCTGGAGTCAATAGAGTGAGATGGTTTGGAGTCTCCCTAACATGTATGCAATGTGGGGGCCATCACTGTTTCCTGCCAATTGAATCCGATGCCCTGCAGGCTTTGCATGCTTTCCTGCACCCCTAGGTCGCCATCAGTGTTCCCTACTGTGGCTGCACATGTCGATCGCATGTGATGTGTCGTCATGAGGAAATGACTGTGTTTGTTGCACTGCACGTGGCCACTTTGCTATGGGGTCATGGGGGAAGGATTACTGTTTCTGATCAGTGATACACATAACAACAATGCAAGGCGGCTGAAGTATGCAGCCCTTCTGTTACTCTGATTCCATGCTTCTGGATACCATTGGGTTCTGAGGAGAGTAGTGACTGGGCATGCAATTATCCTGCTCTGCCTTATGTATTCTGTAACTTATGGTTTCACTGACACGATTCGGTGTTGGGACAGCAAATACCAATATGCACTATTTCAAGTTATGTTATGCTATGTTATGGTAATATGCTTTTAAACGGTGCCAAATCACCACGTTAGTTTTCAAAGTGCATAGGCTTGTCCACAGGGTGGCATACTGTGCCCTCACCTGCGGTAGCTAGTGGGTATGCTTTGGATGGTGGGGGCTGGGCGGCTGGACTGCTCTGTCTTTCCCCAAATGGCATGTGGTCACAGACACGGTTAGTAGCATGCACTCGGAAGGGGTAGATTAAACAGTTGATGGCGGAGTGTGTACTCACCAATGGCTGATGAGATTCCTGCTGAAACCTCCTGGTCCACAGTGCCCCCCAGGCTACCTGGGTCCAGGGTTTAGGTGGCCTCCTCCTCCCAGAATAAGTAGAGACACACTACCCCCTGCCGTGGCCATGGTCTCTTTCTGATGGTGTTCATGACGGACTTCACTTGTCCCCTGAGGTATTGCACAGGGCCCCACCATCTGGAGCTGAGATGGGGCAGTTGCTTTCTTGTTCAGAGGCGTAGGCAGGGTAGGGCCCAAACGCACAGGGCCCACCCAACATCTGTGCATGCACACTCAGCAGCGCCCAACTACCTTAGCTTCATGCCCCACTTGTTAGACAATCCTGGCTACGCCTCTGGCTTTTTGCAGACCCTCTTACACTGCTGTTTTTTAGTTTCGCTGTAACGCGGCGCTTTTGCGCTACTTAGAAGCTTTAAACTAATGCATTGGAGTTCAGCAGGGGAGAGATGTCGTATGAGGAGGGCCACAATGCTGTAGTTGTTGTTTGAGTATTTACCTACCCATTGACTGCCTATGGCCATTCCCACCCACTTCCTGCCCCCCCCCTGCCCAAAACACACCCTCCTGGGATCTCTTTGAGCTAACTGTATTAGGCCTTAAAATCAAACTTTTCACTCAAAGTGCCTGGTAGGGTTTTTTCAAAGCAGTCTTCTGGGAGCTAAGGTGTTATTGGTGCTATAAACGAGCTACTGGTGTAATATAAATGTTTTAACCCGGTAGGCCTTTAGCCACTTGATTTATAAACTGTATGCATGTCCTTCCCCGAGTCATGCTAAACAAGCATTAACAAAGCCAACAGTTTTGGCTAGTTTACAGGTATTAAATAGGCTTTTGCCAGGCACTGCTATCGTATGCCCATGTGTTGCACCATTTCCAAAATGCTGATATTGCTGGCCAGTCAGTACCTTACAGCAATGCCTGGAAAATACCTTTCCCATATCTACACAAAAGCCCATACTGTTGGCATTGCCAATGCTCGTTTTGTTTCTAGTGCTGGGCTGAATGGTTAGGGCTCCCTAGAGATGGCTACCATCCTGGATAGCTTACTCAGCCAGCACCCAGGGGACCTGCTGGCTGAGCTTCACATGACGCATGCATCCACAAGTGCCCACACTATTTCCTGCACTTCCTGTAAGGGTGTCCTGTGCCTTCTGGGGGTGAATGTCAGCAGGAAATAGTAGATTGTAAATGGATTGCGTATTTCAGCACGTTCAGCATGGCTCAGCCGACATGGTGTGGGCGCAGTGACAACCTTGTCCCCATTTACTGCCAGTGGTTCAGGTACATTCCCTATTTATCGACATTAAGGTTTCATGGTAGTAATTCTGGGTTTAGCTCTTACTCCACAAAACAGCACTGGTGGCAATGTCAATGACAGAAATGCCAACATGGCTGTAACGAGGCCTCTAAGGATTGAACGCAAAAGTTAACATTCGAGGAGGAATCAGACATTTCTTAACTTGTGTCCCTGTTTTCCCTACAATGGTGGGTCCTTTCCTCTCTTTCTGGTCACAGGGTTTACATAGCTAGCACATATCGGGCCTCATTACAACTCAGGCGTTAAGGGTTAACGCCGTCGTTAACCCTTAACGCCTGATTCCGATTTTAACGGCTGCTTTTAGCAGCCGTTAAAATCCATGGCGCTAAACCGCCTTGGTGCTAATTACGCCACCGTAATTTACGGTGGCGTAATTAGCGCCTTCCCCACTCCCATTATGCCCTATGGGGCAAAAATGCGAATGGGGAAGGGTAAAATGGGAAATGGGGATTTACCGCCCCACTCACCTTGGAATGGGGCGGTAAATCCGCCATCCACCATGGTGTAAACGTAGTTTACACCATGGTGGTAAAGTTGGCGTACTTACCGCCTGGGTCGTAATGACCCCCATCATCATTAGAAAGATGGAGGAAAAGCCAAATGCGGCTAGTACCTCCATTAGGTGGCCCCAGTCGATCCTCTCACTTGCCCGTTCATCCTCCAGTGACATTAAAGTAGCTGCATGCATACTTCTGGCCGCTGCATGCAGTGTTAACATGTGTCAACATTTTCTAGTGTTAACAAACGATTGTTGTCTACTCAGAAAACCAGTTTCATTACGGTCGACCAGGCCAAAATTAAAGTTGTTTAATCTATGGCCAGTACTTTTGAGAAGAACAAAAGATCCTAAGGGACTCCAAGTTGTGAGAGTCCTATCAGAGGGGCATTTTACACCGTACTCCACCTCTATGGACAAGCCTAGCCTAATACTGAAACCATTGAGAAAAAAACTAACTTATCCCACTGGTAATTCCAGCGGAATACTGTTATTACCGGGATATTCCAGGTAGCGGAAACACCAGTAAATGTACATTCCATGGAGAGGATTGCCGCAACTTTTGCAGCATTTATTTGCTGGTGGGGGCCTGATTTACTGGCAGCTCAGGGCTGGAGGTAAATCAGTGCCCCGACCAGCAAACTTGTGTTTTGCTGGCCGGTAAAATTGACAGTGCCGGAATTATCATCAATTATACCAGCAATTTTATTCCAGACTGGCAGAACTGTAATGAGTACACTAACTTTCCCATGCACAGGTCTAGGATTTGGATGAGGGGTTTCGGGATGTGAGTGAGCACTTAGGCCACTACCTTCAGCTGAGGTTCCTTCCTTCAATTACATGCTAGCCATGAGGGCGATACTTGATTTGGTGGCGGAAGGAATGGTTCCTGCTCTCACTGATATACTTGCATCTGACTGGAGCACAGCCAAATTAATTTACTTTGCTGCAGCAATTACCTCACCCTGCACAGACCCGCCCCCAGCGACCGTTTATTCCTCTCAATGCATCCAACACCTCTGATCCTAGTGGCCCAGGCTTGAGCACTGAATCTGAACCTAATGCCATTCGGTACCTGCCTCTAGATGAAGACTTTACTTGGAACTTTTGACAGGCAGCCTAACCCTATGGGCCAGTAACGGTGCGTGTATCTTTCTCCATTACACCCACACCACTTCGCTAAGGTAGCGCAGGCCCAGATGCACCATAGCATGCAGGGACTCCTCTTACAAATGGTGGCACATGGTAAGGAGGCAGAAAAGCTGATGCTTCACACAGGCATGAATGTGCGGACTCCCTCAGCAGGTTATGATCTCTGGGCAGGTCCTTCGTAGTCATTGTTGAACGCGCACATCTAGATTTTTGGCAGAAGGACAAGGAACATTCGTGGACATGCTCTTCGATGGTGTTCACCTGTTCGGTATGGAGGTCGAGACATGACTCGAATAATTCAAGATATCCAAGACCACAGCAGAGCCACCAAATTTTGCTTTCCCTTTGGCAAGTACATCTTAGCCTTGTCATGACTATCCATTTTCTAGGACTTTGTTTCACCAGACTGCGAGGTCCCAGTCACAGCAGTACCTCTGCCCTGCAAGAAGCAAGGGATCTGGCCATGGCTGGGCTAGCCTCTCCAAACCTCCAGCTACAATATCACTCCTTTTGAGGCAGAATAAGATATTTTCTTCCACAATGATACCAGGTTACATCTAACGAGTGGGTCCTCCATATTGTCTCACTAGGTACTACTCCCCTTTGTGCTGCATCTCCCACAGAATGCCTTCTCCATCAGATTAAATTCTGGTTTAGGATACTGCAGACATTGGAGTTCATGTTCCAATGAGCCGTAGCGTAAATGCAAAGCATAAAACCCTTTAGTAAGGCTTTAACGCCTTCCATTCACAACATGGGAGAGGTGAGGTTGCTCTTATGCGACCACTATAAAGCCGCTCAATGTTCCTTTTAATTGCTCTTAACGTTTGTTCTTATATATTATTGGCTGTGGATCACTGTATGATCAGGATTTATTCCTTTTTAATTATATGCATTTTCGCTTTTGGTAACGCTCTGTTTCCTATGATGGCAAGCGGGCATGCAAATAAGTGGACAGCAAACATGTGGCCTGGATGTGTCATTGGCAGGGACTACATGAGCGACATGACACAAGTTGTGGAGGGATAGTTAGGGAGGGTCAGTGTGGAGGGATAGTTGGTGAGGGGGAGTGGGGAGGGATAGTTAGGAAGGGTCAGTGGTGAGGGATAGTTGGTGAGGGGGAGTGGGGAGGGATAGTTAGGGAGGGTCAGTGGGGAGGGATAGTTGGTGAGGGGGAGTGGGGAGGGATAGTTGGTGAGGGGCAGTGGGGAGGGATAGTTGGTGAGGGGCAGTGGGGAGGGATAGTTGGTGAGGGGGAGTGGGGAGGGATAGTTGGTGGGGGGAGTGGGGAGGGATAGTTGGTGAGGGGGAGTGGGGAGGGATAGTTGGGGTGGCGGGTGTAGTTCCATGCTTGTTTTGCATTTCATTCATTACATTACACTTGGTGTTGCATAGAATTCATGATTGGACATTCATTTCTAGTGTGAGTGAGTTAATAATTTCCTGTACAGTGCTGAGTGCATTAGCTGGCCTAGGCCATGTGCTTGTGTGAGTACTCAGAAATAGTGTTTAATCAGTGCATCGCGTGCATCACGGCCATCCATGGCATCCCTGTGATGTGGCAATGCCAGTTCGTCATCACTGCCATTCTCATCCTCCGCCTCAGTTGGGTGCATGTCCATGTCCGGGGGAAGTGGGATGTTGTGCAACATAGCACAGGCCAGCACTATCTTGCCCATCTTCACTGGGCTGTACAATCAGTGCACCCCCCACCGATCTGC
This sequence comes from Ambystoma mexicanum, assembly GCF_040938575.1. Classification (NCBI taxonomy): domain Eukaryota; kingdom Metazoa; phylum Chordata; class Amphibia; order Caudata; family Ambystomatidae; genus Ambystoma; species Ambystoma mexicanum. The sequence goes on from NC_090923.1 coordinate 668,647,644, forward strand.
TCAGGCAGCAGAACCTTGCCGGTAACAAGCCAAATGTCTGCTTGATTGTGCACTGTGTCCTGATGTGAGCACCGTTGTATCCCTGCTCATGCTGGTTCTGTGGTTGCCTTATGGGGGTCATCAGCCATGGCATCAAGGGGTATCCAGCATCACCTGCACGGGAGGGATAGAAAGGGGGCGCAATCATTGTGGTGCCAGTATCATGTTAGTACAGTCTGTATGTTAGTCATTTACACATGAAAGTTATTACATGCGATTGGCAAGACATAACATGTCACAGAGAACCCTAGTACCATGCGCATTGTCTATGTAAATTGCTGTTTCTGAATTGTAAGGATAGTTAGGCGTTGAATCAATGATCTCCCAGCTTTCTGTCTGCATTCATCAATGTCAATGGAATGAAACAGTCAAACTGATAATTGTGTTTGTCCGGATCAAAGGGTGCTGGTGGCCTTATCAGGAGCCTTGTTTCCAGGCCGACAAAATACAAATCTGCCTGCCACAGACCGTGTGTCTGACAGGTCTGACCCTGCAGGGCATTGCAGACCTGATAGGCAGACCTGTCAGAGGAGCTGACATTTGTTTATGTACACAAATTGCATTTGCATTTATTTGGGGAATTACTACATGCATGCAGTCATACTTGCATATTAGTTTTCATGATATGCTGCATGGGAGTGGTTGATGATCATCTATGAATCATGCAAAATGATCAATGTGGATGTGTACACAGGAAGGTACGATAAATGTATTTGATTTAATTGAGAAGGCGATGGCAGGATAACGATTGCCATGCAGCCAATAGCATTGGTCCCTATGCAATGTGGATTAGTGGTTTGCTGTTACTTTCCCATTGCCCATTCATACCCACCTTGCCCTATGACCCTAGGCTTACACCACCTTCAACTTTGACAAATGTGGCCTACATTGGTATGACTTGTCTGTGCTATAGGTAGTCAGGGTTACGCTCTGTGTCTTTTTGAAGGGCTATTTGCCATTGGTGTGAAGCATTCTGGTACATGTAGTGCATATGCTGTTATTATGCTTGTTCATGCTCCATCGGGCCATTTAACACATGCGGGTCATGCACTTCAACTCATGCATGCAATTCATGTGTATGACATTGCAGTACACACCTGCACTGGTGACAGTTTTGTCCCCCCAAATACACATTGCACGTGCATTGGTAATTACAGTCACCCAGCAGCCCGGTCCGCACTCCGCCGTTATGTGCCATGTACCCTGGCAGCGTGGAGTTACTCAGCACCATAGAATCATGTGTTGACAAGGGAAATCTTGCACAGGATTCGACCTGGGTTGAGCTGCATTGTCTTGCTTCCAAGACAAATGTGTTGCCCCTGAACTATCCTTCCTCCCCCAGCAGAACAATGATACAGGGTAGACAAAGAAAAACTACAATATTGTCAGGAAGAGGTCCTGTAAATAGGACAGCTCATCTCTCAAGATGGGAGAAAAGTGACACCTGAGAGAGCAGAGGCAATCAGTTTCTGGGCCAATGTAATTATTACAGGGCCTGGGATTTTGACTACAGTACATATATTCGACCACTCTTAAAAGGACCCAAGGAAGCACAGATAAGCAAAAGTAAAATAGTATGGGAAGACAACATGACTGAAGGATTCGAAAGAATTAAAAAGGGTAATTTGCACAGCCCCAGTTTTAGGAATACCAGACTATCGTGCAGAGATTTACTAATTATCGCACTCAAATTGAGAGGTTATGACAGCAGTACTCACACAGAAGACATTATTAGGACATGGACACAAACCATTAGCTTATTATAGTGGGATTCTAGACCCAGTAACGAAAGGACATTATCCTTGCGGACAAGCTTTAGCAACTGCTACTTTCGCAATTGAAAAATGCTATCAGTATTACATTTGGATGCTCAATAACATTATTTGTTGAGCACGATTATTCACCATTTTGGAGAAACCCAAAAGTACATTAACTACACTAAGAGCATGTGGATACAAAGTGATTATTTTGAATCCAGCAGTCAAAATTGTTAGATGGAGAATTATGAATCCAGCAACATTCATAGCAGAACTAGTAGGAAAGGTGGACGATGCACATAAATACACAACGTATACTGGGTTTTATGATGATATTCCCCATGTTAATGAAAATGCTCTGGGTCGGGAGTGAGTTCTCTTTATTGATAGTTCTTCCAAAATTGACCAAATGACTGGTGAAAGGTATACTGGGTTGGCAGTAGTGAAATTAAAAAAGAATGGTGCATTGAAGTAGTGACATGTGCGAGATTGCCTTCACATTGCTCAGCACAGACTACAGAATCAGTGTCCCTCATCGCTGCACTTCAGAGATTTGAAGATGAGGAAGTGACAATGTATTCTAACTCTGCCTATGTGATGACAACCGTACACACAGGGTTGTCATCTTGGAAAAGGAGGGTTTTTCTCTACACAGACGGCATTGCAGTGCAACATGCGTCTATATTGGACAAGCTCATTAAAGTACTTAAACTCCCGTTGGCTATCACTGTGGTGAAATACGCTGCCTATACTTAAGGGGCGGACCTAATTTCACACAGAAATGCCGCAGATGAAGAGGCAAAAAGAGCAGCATACTTTCCAAATATTTCGGATTATTTCAAATTAGAAGATGTTTAACAAGGATCAGAGCGATGCATGTTGATGCCAGAAGGATTTAATATGTTATCTATTGTACAGTTAATTGAATTGCAAGGTTGAGCATCACAGGAAGAGCAGGACCTATGGAAATAAACAGGGGTGTTCGTTATCTCCCACTGAAGCTTTATGGAGACAGGGCAGCACTGGAAAGCCAGTTATATCTCAGGCTTTATGAAAGGTGGTGCTGGAGCAGCTTCACTACCCCGTGCATGCCACCAGAGAGAGTCCTGCTGCAACAATCACATAAATCTGGTTCTCACCAAATTTATTAGAACATGTGACACAGTTAATTGTGAATTGCATTGTGTGCCAAACATTTACAGCAGGCCACACCTTGCGAACAGTGAGAGGAGCAATCCATAGGCCGAATGGTCCATTTCAGCATTTAAATATAGATTGTGTGGATATGCTACAAGTATGCAACAGATATAGGTACATGCTGGTAGTAGTATGCCCTTTTCCAGAAGGATTGAGGCAGGTCCATGTATGCACTGCGATGCCACATGTGCTGCCAAGTTCCTTGTGTGTGAGGTGTTCTCTAGATGGGGCGTGTGCAAAGTCCTGTGCTCTGACAATGGCCCGCATTTTATGGAGGAGGTGTTTGAGCACATAGTTCTTCTATTAGAAATAGAACATAGGTTTTCCTCAGCCTCTCAACCCCAGGTGAATGGTATCTGTGAGGGGTTAAATGGGCTAGTAAAAGAATGGATTGCTAAGATTAAAATGTCCTTGAAGAAGGGATGGCTACATTGCCGACCCCTTGCTTTATTTGCCCTAAGAAATCAGCCTGGTCCAGATCACCACCTAACTCCTCATGAGTTGATGACTAGACACTGCATGAGAGTACCTATAGCTCCTCCCAATCAAGTAAAAACTGATGCCCACAGTTTAGCAAAAACGTTAGGTGGTGAGATGCATGATTATTTAACAAGTATGCTCGCCAATGTTTCTTTTATTTCTCAACAGGTCAACAATCGGAGGGAAGGGTCAAAGAAGATTGAGGAAGATAACCAACCAACTGATTTCATTGACTCTCTTAAGCAGCCTATTCTGTATCCAGGGGACCAGGTGCTTGTTAAGAGCTTTGTTAGAACCTGGAATAAGCCCCGTTTTGAAGGTTCATATTTAGTCAAGGTGGGCACCCCACTGCTGTAGAAATCCAAGGGAGAAGAGCCTGGCTTCACTTGAATGACATAAAAGTCGAGACCCAGACTCCTCTGGCACCCGGTGACAGTGAAGCAAGAGAAGAAATTCCGCACATGCAGACCAGATCGGCTACCAAGGGCAAGGAAAGAAAATCAATGGATTGAAAAACAATTTGGAACAAAATTGACATTCCCCGAGTCAAATAGGGAATGAATGGACTTGCTGCTGTTTGAGACATCTTTCAGTTGAACTAAAAAGAGACTATACATTAACGATAAAACATCAAGATTGCACAAGAACACTTTATGCTTCCTGAAACTTTGCACACATTTCTGCATGCTGTATTCTTATATATCCAGCTCTAGTGCAACAGAACGTGGACGTTATTGCCTTTTTTGTAAATCTTAAAAACAGTCCTATCATTCACAGAGTTATTATAGCCATCATTATTCAGTTCTTGTTATAATTCGAAAAATAACTAAAGGTTAACACAGTTCATTAAAAATGTGAATTTTCCATTATATAAAACATACATTCACAAGAAGACCAGCTACTCCAAGAGAGATCATGTGACATTTGAATAATATGTCAATACTTCTTACAACTATATTTTGCCTTATGTATTGTTTGTATTTTTTTGTGCTCTTTACATTTCATGAGATATTGTTTTATAATTCAAGTGAAATACCTGAGAATGAGATATCTCTTTCTATCTCTGACAAAGGCACTGTTAGTTCAGAAACGACCCTATATTATGTATAGTATGTATATTATGTTGGCCTGAAACCAATCGCATCATGCATGATACATTGCCAGCACGGAATCGTCAACGTATTGAGAATAACCAGAGGGCATCCATTTTGTGAAATATCCACCATTTGCTTTTTCTTTCCTGTAAAACCGCTTTGCAAAATGTTTTCAATACTTCAAGGTCATGCATGGTGCAAGACTACAGCCTGAATGTTGAAAGATTAACACAGGCAGAAATGTCAGACGATACAGAAATAGATTGTTTTCCTCCCTCACGACGTCCTTGGAGGCGAGCAGAAAATTGCATTTAATCAGCGGCCCAGGTGCCGGCCTGTCTCCCAAACTCTGTAGCAATAGGCAGTGAAAGCATGAATTATATTCTTTCTAGTGGTACTACTTCGTGGAGAATGGTATTTTCTGCCTCATAACTGTCTGACCCTTGGTACATAAATGGAAACGCACAGATAACGTGCTAAAAAATGTCACTCTCCTACGAACACGATATCCTTGCTGTACTAAGAGCTCTATGTTCTCCATAACAAAGAACTGTCTCTGCTACTGTTGCTAGAATAAGTATATTTAGACTGAATAAGAACTTGTCATAACGTGTCATAATTGCCATGATTGTCAATCATTGAACCCTAGCCTAAAAGATACATTATGGGCGGTTTGTATTGCCTTCTAAATATTGCATGTCATGTATAAATATTGCTGCTTGAGCGTTGCTCGCTCTCTTGCGTCTCACATGGTCTGGGTACACACGTTGGGAGACGTTAGACCCCAGTCGGCCGATTGAAAATACTTTGAAATAAACCAGACTTGTTTAGAAAAGCGAACCTTGTGTATGTCGTGTCACTAGCATATGGTGATTTTGCCTTGGTTTCCATATGAGGGGTCTTTATGGCCTGGCAGACAAGTGATTTCTTTTCCTGAAATTTCCAAACAAATTGCCCGATCTAAAAGGGATGTTGGAAAAGACAATGAAGGTATACATTCATATCTTGACAATATTAAAAAATAGCATGTGGTATCAACACATGAGACAGGTGGGGAAGAGAACGTCAGATGAAAGCTACTACGTATGCTCTCTCATCCCGTATGCCATAAATGCACCTAGAACATTCAGTGCAAGAGAAATACATGCACATGATGCGAAGTGCCTCAGCCATCTAGCAGCGTGCACAAGAGGACAATTTGAAGGAAGATGGGGGACCCTATGATCGTGATCAAAGAAATCATTTCCACATGAAGATGCTTATCCAAAAACACAGAAGATGTAAAAAGAAAAAGGTGGTTGAGCAGAATGCTTCTATATTCATCCATGACTTTAGAACAAATAAGGGTTGAAGAACAGAAGAGATTGGGATGTGCAGACATATATGAAATACCAGGAGAGACAGGATGCTGGGAGAGACCTCAGCTTTTGGTATATGGACGGGTTGCTACCAGCACAGGATGGGAAGAAGGATTCTTAGCATGCAGTGCACATTTATTGATGAAAGAACCAGTATAATAAGTGCAAATTATAAACGACGGATGCCTAAATTCATGGGCCAAGTATTCCAAATTAATAACATGGGTTGAAAATGAAGCCGGACCAGTGTCCATAATACCAATAAAGAATGTGACAATATGCTTCAGGACAAACAGCCTGGTTCTAGTTGGAGAAAATAAAGGATGCAAGCAAACGCTCAAAGTACCAGTAATGAATGGAGGAACTGCCATGTTAATGGATCATAATTGGGCCTGTGGATCCAAGGCTTATATGCAGCTGCCTAAAAAATGGGGAGGAACATGTTCTCTGGTGATTATACATGTTCCTACATTGGTGATTCCCCAAAGCAATCTCCATATTGAAAAATTACCAAAAATGGATCCACGCCTGAGTAAGAAGAGATCACTTAGTCTCCCACGACGGAAGAGGGAGAACTGTTTCTCAGCAAAATCACTAGATGCCTATTATGACATTCCAGATTAACATAAACTGCTCAGCAGAACGGCAGTGAAACCTACAGCTATACTCATGCCATGAATCCAGACAGCAGTAAATGCCAATTGGTTACAGATCACTAGGTGAGAGCTGCTGCAAACGATCAACACAACAATAAAAGGATTTAATGTGATTAAAGAAGAACTGAGGGCAATCAGGCTCATGGCCCTCCAGAACAGGTATGTCCTGGACTTAATTACAGAAATGGAAGGAGGCATGTGCGCCAAGATTGGGCTTTCTTGGTGCACATTAAACCTGCTCATGATGAACCGAGGATGAAGATTGTTTTTTGTCCCTGTTGTCATGGGTTCCAACTTGGTTGGTGAATGCTTTCAAACTACTTGGAGCAATAGCAGTGTTCGTATTGCTGGGATTCTGTCTTATAAGAATTTTCATTGGACAATGCAAGAAGCCAGCAAAGAAACCAATTGGGATGAAGATAATGATTGATGTGTATGCTGTGACTGGTGAGCATACACAGACCGAAACCACTACCCATGAGCACCTGAAAGGAAGTCCTCTAGCACCCCCAGCAGTTATGTTTTATTACCCAAAGGATCATAAGAACTCTGTAGGGCAATGAGTGTTCTGTCAACCAACTGGGGAGTGTTGCCATATGACCTGGAGTGTGGATGAATACATCAGGAATGCAGCTGACTTGAGGGGGGTGACTAATATATGGATCCTGAAGAAGTTGTTCTGTAGAAAAATTAAGATAATTGAGGAAGAGGAGGTGGTTGAGGACTAGACCAGAGGGGGGAATGTAGAGGAGCAGATGTGTACATCACTGATAGACTCCTCCCTCTCACCTCCGTCTTACTGGATGAATAACAAGAAGACACTGTGCTTGACACAAGATATCATCCCAATACTGAATGGAGTGTTTTAGAGATGTTATGCACTCAGACAACCGTATTGAATGTGCCCTCAGACTGAGGTGGTAGCAGGAAAATTGCAGACACCACTGAATTTTGGGGAGTTGTAAAGAAGATCTGCAGGTCCAAAGTGATGTAATGCATAGAAGATACATTGATGCATTGCAACGATATAAAAATACTTACAGAAAGAAGATGTAACTGAAAAAGCAAGAGTAAAACATACATACAAGTGAGAAGAAACCATATATAGAAAGAAGATAAGTAACCAGATGAGTAGTGAATGTCTATACACAGAAACACAAGTTAGATAAGTCACATAAAAGCTTGTTGCATTAGAAAACATAACAAAGGGGAAGTGACCATGTTGGAAAGGTGGATGCCAGCTCTCAATGATAGTAAGCGAAGAGCTGGAAGGAGAGAGACTAGAGCTGCAGAGCTGAGAGAGGCTGGAAATACAAATTCATGCATGAACGAAGAAAAGCTGCTGACTTGAGACCAAGGATGCCACAGCAAGAAGCTACTGAAGGGTACAAGGGGAGTTACCAAGGATTACCAACATTTGCAGGATATATTTCTCTTAGATTAAGTGAAGAAGAAAACATTTGCATGTACCAAGTATTGGACAAAGACACAGAAAGCTTATGGGAGGTAGAGCAACCAAGTCTCCAGAGACCAAGAGGGGTAGTGACACCCGGTTTAATTAAATTAAATAACACTAAATAAAAAGTTTAAAAAAAACAAGCCTATTCCCTATGCTCCAGACGACGATAGTGGTGTACCTACTCTCCCTTAAAAGTCCCAGAGAAGAGAACAGTCCACAAGGTCAACTACAAAGAACAGGCCTTGGCTGAAGTCTTGGCTGATGACAGATGGTTGAACTAATTGGGCAAGTGGGCAGTAGTCTGATGTTGTTCTCCGCATCTGAGTTTTATGCTGCTAGTGAGCCAAATGTCCAAGGTTGGTAGGATGCCAACCTATCATGAGGGCCCCTGCAATGATGAGTATACAATGTTGCATTAGCCAATCTGCTACTGTTATACTGTTATTATCTGTATTACATGTGGTTATAGGGAAGTTGGAGGCTTACTTATCAGAAAAGCAGTAGCCAATGAAATGATTAACATGAAGATGCTTATGCAAAAACACAGAAGATGGAAAAAGACAAAGGTGGTTGAGCAGAATGCTTCTATATTCATCCATGACTTTAGAACAAATAAGGGTTGCAGAACAGAACAGATTGGGATGTGCAGACATATGAAATACCAGGAGAGACAGGATGCTTGGAGAGACCTCAGCTTTTGGTATATGGACGGGTTGCTACCAGCACCGGATGGGAAGAAGGATTCTTAGCATGCAGTGCACATTTATTGATGAAAGAACCAGTATAATAAGTGCAAATTATAAACGACGGATGCCTAAATTCATGGGCCAAGTATTCCAAATTAATAACATAGGTTGAAAATGAAGCCGGACCAGTGTCCTTAATACCAATAAAGAATGTGACAATATGCTTCAGGACAAACAGCCTGGTTCTAGTTGGAGAAAATAAAGGATGCAAGCAAACGCTCAAAGTACCAGTAATGAATGGAGGAACTGCCATGTTAATGGATCATAATTGGGCCTGTGGATCCAAGGCTTATATGCAGCTGCCTAAAAAATGGGGAGGAACATGTTCTCTGGTGATTATACATGTTCCTACATTGGTGATTCCCCAAAGCGATCTCCATATTGAAAAATTACCAAAAATGGATCCACGCCTGAGTAAGAAGAGATCGCTTAGTCTCCCACGACGGAAGAGGGAGAACTGTTTCTCAGCAAAATCACTAGATGCCTATTATGACATTCCAGATTAACATAAACTGCTCAGCAGAACGGCAGTGAAATCTACAGCTATACTCATGCCATGAATCCAGACAGCAGTAAATGCCAATTGGTTACAGATCACTAGGTGAGAGCTGCTGCAAACGATCAACACAACAATAAAAGGATTTAATGTGATTAAAGAAGAACTGAGGCAATCAGGCTCATGGCCCTCCAGAACAGGTATGTCCTGGACTTAATTACAGAAATGGAAGGAGGCATGTGCGCCAAGATTGGGCTTTCTTGGTGCACATTAAACCTGCTCATGATGAACCGAGGATGAAGATTGTTTTTTGTCCCTGTTGTCATGGGTTCCAACTTGGTTGGTGAATGCTTTCAAACTACTTGGAGCAATAGCAGTGTTCGTATTGCTGGGATTCTGTCTTATAAGAATTTTCATTGGACAATGCAAGAAGCCAGCAAAGAAACCAATTGGGATGAAGATAATGATTGATGTGTATGCTGTGACTGGTGAGCATACACAGACCGAAACCACTACCCATGAGCACCTAAAAGGAAGTCCTCTAGCACCCCCAGCAGTTATGTTTTATTACCCAAAGGATCATAAGAACTCTGTAGGGCAATGAGTGTTCTGTCAACCAACTGGGGAGTGTTGCCATATGACCTGGAGTGTGGATGAATACATCAGGAATGCAGCTGACTTGAGGGGGGTGACTAATATATGGATCCTGAAGAAGTTGTTCTGTAGAAAAATTAAGATAATTGAGGAAGAGGAGGTGGTTGAGGACTAGACCAGAGGGGGGAATGTAGAGGAGCAGACGTGTACATCACTGATAGACTCCTCCCTCTCACCTCCGTCTTACTGGATGAATAACAAGAAGACACTGTGCTTGACACAAGGTATCATCCCAATACTGAATGGAGTGTTTTAGAGATGTTATGCACTCAGACAACCGTATTGAATGTGCCCTCAGACTGAGGTGGTAGCAGGAAAATTGCAGACACCACTGAATTTTGGGGAGTTGTAAAGAAGATCTGCAGGTCCAAAGTGATGTAATGCGGAGAAGATACATTGATGCATTGCAACGATATAAAAATACTTAAAGAAAGAAGATGTAACTGAAAAAGCAAGAGTAAAACATACATACAAGTGAGAAGAAACCATATATAGAAAGAAGATAAGTAACCAGATGAGTAGTGAATGTCTATACACAGAAACACAAGTTAGATAAGTCACATAAAAGCTTGTTGCATTAGAAAACATAACAAAGGGGAAGTGACCATGTTGGAAAGGTGGATGCCAGCTCTCAATGATAGTAAGCGAAGAGCTGGAAGGAGAGAGACTAGAGCTGCAGAGCTGAGAGAGGCTGGAAATATAAATTCATGCATGAACGAAGAAAAGCTGCTGACTTGAGACCAAGGATGCCACAGCAAGAAGCTACTGAAGGGTACAAGGGGAGTTACCAAGGATTACCAACATTTGCAGGATATATTTCTCTTAGATTAAGTGAAGAAGAAAACATTTGCATGTACCAAGTATTGGACAAAGACACAGAAAGCTTATGGGAGGTAGAGCAACCAAGTCTCCAGAGACCAAGAGGGGTAATGACACCCGGTTTAATTAAATTAAATAACACTAAATAAAAAGTTTAAATAAAACAGGCCTATTCCCTATGCTCCAGACGACGATAGTGGTGTACCTACACTCCCTTAAAAGTCCCAGAGAAGAGAACAGTCCACAAGGTCAACTACAAAGAAGAGGCCTTGGCTGAAGTCTTGGCTGATGACAGATGGTTGAACTAATTGGGCAAGTGGGCAGTAGTCTGATGTTGTTCTCCGCATCTGAGTTTTGTTTTGCTTACGTGCTGCTAGTCAGCCAAATGTCCAAGGTTGGTAGGGTGCCAACCTATCATGAGGGCCCCTGCAATGATGAGTATACAATGTTGCATTAGCCAATCTGCTACTGTTATACTGTTATTATCTGTATTATATGTAGTTATAGGGAAGTTGGAGGCTTACTTATCAGAAAAGCAGTAGCCAATGAAATGATTAACATTTATAGACTCTATAAGTAGAAATGTTCCCCTACCCAATCTCCAAGTCTGATAGGTTTTATTATTTGCCACGTAGCATGACGTCCTAGCTGACGTACTTTGAGGTAGAAAGCTTTGTGTAAATAATCTGCATTGTGCGTGTTTGGACTACGAACCATTGTTCGCCAGATTGCCCTACTTTATTAAATTAATAATAAAGTAGTACTCTGCCATACTCTTTGAGACTGTCTGATTATTTTGGTCCAAGATTATTTGTTATGGTAATTCTATTCTGCGCATAGATACGCCCAAAAAGTGCTACTGCACAGAGGTCTAAGGGTAGAGCATTCTAATTGTGAGCAACTTCTACAGAGAAAGAACTGATGCCTCCTGTTTCCAGCCAGCATTTCGGACCTCTAGGGTGACCTTCTGTGAAGATCTCGGTGGCCGGGAGGGGATATGTCATCCAGCTTTCCTGCTGAGGTATTATTCAGGCTGCTGTTCCTATGGACATACTCTCTCTTTAGCCTTTTCCAGACTTTGTGATGGATGTTCTCTTACTTTGCATAATCATCCCCTAGTCCTATAGGAAAGGCCATATATTATACCGTATTACTTTTCAGTAGCTTCCACACCCCTGACACCCCCCATCCACGTGGCAAATTCCATGGTCTGATCATTTTTATATTCCTTTCAACTTTACTACCCCAAGGCATGCCTCAAAAAACCATCTTCCCCCATTGCACTCCTTATAAGGAATATTTAGGGATGACTTAACCTAGCCCTACTTTCCCCTCTAACGACGCTCAACGACATATCTCCTGTGAACATCTTACCAACCTCTAATGCACTACAGCCTCTAATTCTTTACTTCGTCTTGCCCCTGAAAAACAAAGTAAAACAAAAAAAAGAAACTTCTGTTGGTTCAATGAAAATCTTGCATGAAAGTGGAAATGCACCGATAATGCACCGGATATTTTCACGAATCCCTGTTTTTCAGCCATAATTGCCAGTTTTCTTTGTGCGTGATTCGCTCAGTTGAATGAATATGTGCCGCTTTGTCTGCCTGCTGCAGCATCTACTGGGCCGCTGTTGCTGTGGGAAAGGTGCTGTGCTCTTACAATGGGAAAGGTGCTGTGAGGATGAACATGGAAAGGCCTGGGGAGAACCACTGCTGTTTCAGAAGTGGAAGTATATATTTTTTTTGTGTAACTATCATGTCGACTGTATCTTTTCGTGCAATGCAATAATTATTTTGAACTGTGTTTGAGTGGCCAAACTATGCAGAGTGGGTGAGAGGGCAAGTGTTGGATGGGTATACTTGTGATTTAGAAAGTAGGATGGTGAGGGATGGATGGATCGAGGGATGAATGGGAGTGAGAAGGTGATTACTGGATGAATGGATGGAATGATGAGTTGAACAGTTAATGAGACAATGAAGGATGGATGGATTGCTGAGTGATGGTGAGTGCTGGATAACTTGTCAGAGAGTTAGTGATAGGTTGAGGGTTGGAGGAATCTACTGGGGAGAGAGAGAGAGTGGGTGATATGGTGTGTGTTGCATGCATGGAATAGTGAGTGGGAAGGTGAGTGTTGGATGAATAGATGGATTGGTAAGTGAGAGAATGAGCAATCAGGTGAGTGTTGGATAGATGAATTCGTGAGTGAAAGAGTGGGTGTTGGATCAATGCATGCATGGATAAAGGAGGGAGATAGAAAGTAAGTGTTGGATTGATGGATTGGTGAGAAGGTGAGTGGGTGAGTGTTGGCTGGGCGGGTGGATCGGTGACTGAACGAGTGAATGGTTGAGTGTGAGGTGGATAGATGCATGTATGACTACATGGATGGAATGGTGAGTGAGAGTTTGTGGACTGCTTCTAGTCTTTAATAAGAGTGACCCACCCACATTTGTGACCAAGGACAAGTGCATAGAACAGTTCTCTTCAACTTCAAACATTCAAACAGGTCCTGATGAAATAGCTACCCCAACGCCCCAGTAGCGAGTGCACATTTTGGGATCTGGAACTGTGTGGTGGATGGATTGATGGATGGATTTATGAGTGAGATGGTGGGTAAGAGTGATGTGCTGAATGGAGCATGGATTGGTGGCTCAGGGAGTGGAAGCATGAGTGATGGATGGATGAAGTGGTGAGTGAGAAAGTGAGTGAGAGGGTGTGTACTGGTTGGATGGTTAGTTGACAGAGAGAGAGTGGATTGCTGTTGGATGGATCGACTGGTCACTGAGAAAGTGAGAATGAGAGATGGATTGATTGTGAGCTAGAGAGAGTTAGAGGCTTGGTGTTAGATAGATGGGTGGAATGGTAAGTAAGCAAGAGGGTGAATCTTGGATGTTTGGGTTAATCAGTAAATGAAACAGTAATTGGGACGTTGGGGGATGTGTGTATGTATACATGAATTGGTGAGTGAGAAAGCAAGTGGAAGTGTGAATGATAGATGGCGAGCAAGTGGTTTTGTAATGGATGCATTGATTTGTGAGTGAGAGGGTCAGGGCGTTGGATGAATGGATTGGTAAATGAGATAGTGAGAGGGTGTTGAATAAATAGGGTGATCAGTCCATGTGAGTACAAGATGGCTGGATGAATTGGTGAATAAGAGAATGAGTTGAAGGGTGAGGGATGGATGGATTGGTGAGAGGGTGAGTGAAAGGAACATTGTTGGGTGGGCATATTGGTGTGCAAGAGTGAGTGGAGAATTGATGAATGGATTGTGAGTGAGAGTGAGTGAGTGAGAAGGTGAATATTTGAAGGATGGCTACATTGATTTGCGAGGGTGAGGGATGGATGGACTGGTAAGAGAGAGTGTTGGATGGATGATCTGGTAAATGAGAGAGTGAGGGGTCGAGCAATGGACTGGTCAGTAAGAGAGTGAGTGAGATGGTAAGTGTTGGGTTGATGAATGCGATGGCAGGTGCAAGACTGAGATTGTGCGTGCTGGTCGAATGGATTGATGACAGTGTGTGAATGTTTGATAGATGTATCGATTGAGGAGAGCGATTGAGTGAGAGGGTTATTAATGGTTGATTGTTGATTGTGAGTGTGACAATTGATTTGTGGTGAGAGAGTGAGGGATGTGTTGGAAGAATGAATTGGTGACCAAGAGAATGAATGGGAGGGTGAGTGATGGATGCACGAATGACCACGTTGGTAACAAGCTGTTTAAGAGGGCGAATGTTGGAATGTTGGATGGATGAATGGATTGATTGCTGGACTGATGAATGAGAGAATGCGTAAGGGAAGGTCTAGTGCTTTGAGGCTGTAATGAGGATATTATAGTGGGTTATGACAATGAAGTGACTCCTTTTGAAGAACAATGTTCAGACCTTCTTTCCCAGATAAGCCCTTCTGCTGCCAGGTACTTGGAGTCAGGGTTCAGGAGAAACCCAAGGATTGCCTTTTCCCTCAAACTGGCAGTTATGTTGAACTCATGGATTCCATTTCATCGTTGGCACCGTGACGCTAATGGCACAAAGTGCAAAGCAGCAGTGTTACCATCCATAGGATTTCTCAGCAGACAGGGTAAGGTGCCAAGCTCCTTAGTCTTACCCACTCGCTGCAAGAAAGGTGACACTGGAGCAACACACCAAGTGGAATGAAACATAGCTAGTATCAACGGTTGCCCAAAAGTTCAATTGAGGAGGTTTAACACAAACAGTTAAAAAATTAGTAAAATCCCTGCCGTGCAGAAGTCTTATAAATCCTGTTGATGTTGTCATGACAGCGGGCAGAAACGGAAAAAAGATCCAGTCACGGCGCTGGGGAAGAAATTGTCAACAGGACATAGGAAAGTTACAATTACCTGATATTTTGCTGCTTTCACGTGCATACCCATCGTGCCCTAACTCTGAAATGTGGTTTACTCTTTGCCACTGCACAGACTCCAAAACATGACCAACTTCGAGACACTTAAAACGCCAGCATGAAAGTACAGTCTAGCTCTAGTGCATGATAATTGCCTCCATTTATGGATCGCTGGCATTTGAAACAAAGCCATGGGTGTTTCTAAACACTGCATACTCATTACTACAACACATCCTTGAGGGATGCCTTCCACCTTCCGCCAGTGGAACCGGTAGTGTTATTCCTGGTGTGGCACACACCGGGCAGGAAAACCTGGTCCAAACAAGTTGAGTCAGGCCCAGATTGCTTTGAAAGTAGCAATCAGCTTTTATGAGCAGGCCACAGTTAAATGGGGAAAAAAATCGCTTGGCCAGTGATGGACAAATAAAAAAACAAAAATAGACGCACAGTAAACTGTGACATTTCATGTATATGTAGGGAGAGAAGATGAGGATAGCAGACACTCCCCTGTTTCACTGCCTGGTTAATTGGTATCCTCTTAGATCACTCCCATGGCCATCCAAGGTCTTTTGATCGCCCACAACATAGTTGTGTGGCAAAAGGCACACCTCCACGCCACCTTATTTACCTCCAGAATCTTATTTACCTCCATCTGCTGGCATTCAGCAGCTCCTCCGTGCATCTCTCATGTGTCGACCTTCACCTTCGCAATCTCTCCAATCAAAGGATTCAATGGAGGCTGTGGATTTACCATTGAATCCAATGGCAGGCAGTGTTTCCACATCAGAGGTAGGGGCGGCGAGTAGGCAAGTGCTCCAAGGCCCGGGCACCGCTGCCCCCCCTGCCCGGGGGAAAAGCCACCTGTGCTAAAAGTCCCTGTACTTTCATTGGCCTTCCTAAAAATCTGTGCACAGGCATCCCCCGGGAAAATCAAAAACTCAGCTCTCCTGTCAGTGGGATTAAACGAGTGTGCAACATGAGAATTGGCTCCAAAGCTCATAAAAAGCTTCACTGTTGGTGTCTATAAAATGTAATTATGTGCCAGAGCTTTAAAATCTAAATGGCAGAAAAAGTACCACAAAACGGACAAACTTTCATACAGAGCTAGCCTTCTTACTATTCACAAAGGTATTTTCACCACCAAACAAGAGGTTTTTTTTCTGGCTGTATTTAGGAAAACTCCAACAATGCATGTGAGTTACTTAAAGTCATCTTAGCCTCTTCTCTTCCAGCTCTTGCACCCCCAACCTTCCATCTTCCAAATTCTAGAACAATCTGCTAACCACATTTACTAAATTAGCATTCACAAAGGAATTACCAACATAAAAACCTCCCACTCTGGAAATGATACCCATGTGATAGATCCTAGAATCACCCCCCGCCCCCACACCTTTACCCCCCATTCCTGTGACCAAATCTTTCAGTTCCAACAAATCGACCCAGAAGATATGGTGCTGTCTAATCCCATTTCTGACACCCTTCTGTTATCAGAACCTTTCCCGACCCCTTTCAGGATTACCTATGCCCCATCACCAACCTGTCTTTTTCTGATGGTGTTTTCTCAAAGGCTCTCAAGCCGGCCCAAGCAGGCTCTGATTTAACCTTTTATAAAAAAAGAAAACTTCTCTGGAGCCCACTAATCTTTCTACTGATGGGCCCTTTGCCATTCTCCCTCTAGCATTCGAGTTCTATCAATTGGGCGTTTGCCCTGGCCAAGTAACAAAGTCTGCCCCTCTGACTGTGTGGAATGGTGATGTTGAGGAGGTATGCCTGTTGGACCTTCACCTTAGACACAGTGGACCAGGGGATACTACCTGAATGCATGGAGGGAGTTATAGAAACATGTCATGGAGCCCAAAGTTGTTTTTCATCATTCTGGGATGGGATGTCCCAAAAAGATGCTCTTGGCTCTTTTCACTCAGACATCTCCCCTATTGCTTGGAAAGTCCCTCAGGGATCACGAGCCTCTCCTTGTTTTTACATTGTACATTCTGCACCTCTCTTAGCTTATTCAGAAACATAATGTCCTCTGTCATTCATTCGTAAATAACCAGTTGTACATCCATAAGTCTGATGCAGAAATATAATTCACCCAACTGGGGTTCTGTCTCAATCCATGCAATCCTGGATGGCTGATAACTTCCTCCAGCTGAATCAATCAACAACCGCACTTCTTGTTTTCAATGGTTGATCCCATGTCTGGCACTTCTCCCTTTCCCTCTCCCCTGAATTTGCGTGATCTCAGTGTCACTGGGCATAGTAAGATCGTTGTCTTGTCCCACCTTGTTCCCCTCCCTTGCCTTGTCGCACCTTGAAACACTTGTGTATAGGCGCGCTATAAATAAAATATATCATATATCAAATCAGATGCCACTCGGTTACTACTTGAGGCCTACTCTTAGTAAGTGATGGTCCAATCACAGAAGATCATCACAAACCGGATGCAGTGGGCCTCATTACAAGTATGGAGGTAGCCATGCCACTATTAGCGGCATGGCTACCCCCATATCAGGTACCGGGTCCGGGTTCCTGGAAGGGGAAATATCGGGTCATTCCGACCTTGGAGAGCCCGGTATTTCCCGATTCCAGAAACCCGGACCCGGTACATCCCCATTCCCATTTGAGCCCGCATAGGGGTCAATAGGAATGGGGAGGATGCTAACAACGGGCTCGTTAATGACGGGCCTGTTGTTAGCATCCTGGTCTGCTCGCGGGACCCACTAAGGACGCCTGGTTTTACCAGATGTCCTTAGCGGGTCCCACGAGCAGACATCGTAATGAGGCGGTAGAGGGTTAACGGGGCCGGCAGCTCTACTGGCGCCGTTAACCCTCTACCGCCTGGGTTGTAATGAGGCCCAGTAAATTACAGAGGAACACAGCCAAGACCAAGGTTATTCTGTCTGGCTAACACATCATTTTTCACTTCATTGCAAAACTGTATTCATCTTCCCACTAGCCCCACTCATGGGAGAAGTGATTCTAAATTTGAGATGTCTCAGGTAGAAAGGGAGGGAGGGAAGGGGCCAGTGGAAATGATCCTATTAGCAGTCATATGATGCTTGTTTGTCCTACCATGAAAGCGTCCTCTTGACTTCCCTGTGCCTCCTTGGAAGCTCTCTGAACCCTGCTACTAAGCATGCTCACCAAAGCAGTAACCTATAAGATTGTGGTTGTGTCTGTTTAGGAACAGGGCGAGGGGGCCGCAGAGTCGAGGCCCTTGGCAGCAGTTCAAAGTCCTGCTGCAGCACCCTCTCCAACACTCGTGCACGAGCCACGATGCACCCCAGTGTGGGAGGCAGAATGGTTTCTTGGATATGCACACGCGTTTTAAACAAAAGCCAAGCGTGGCATGTATTTGTTTGACAGCAGGTCTGCTTTAAGTTTAGGGTCTTCACTTGTAGTTAAGGTACTTCTATAGCTGATGGCCTCCTCAATGGAGAGGTCCAGACAATACTTCAGGTCGGGTGTGGCTGTGTTTCAGCTCACAGAAACTCTCACACACAATCTCACTGCTCAACACAGGCAATTTCCCTTGCATCCTTCACCTATTAAGAACTAGAACATTAACAGACATATACAGTTACCCAGAGGCCGGGCAATCCTGCTTTATTATTTGCATGCTGGTACTTATAGTGCTGAATTAGTAAAGGGAAAACAATAACTACAAGCACCAGAATACAAAGGTGAAACCAAACTGGACGACCTACTCACACCTGACACATATCGCTTTAGTACCCATGAAGAATATCTGGCCCATCAGGTGACTGGGTAGGCAGCCAGAGTACATCAGTCTCTGCCCGCATACCCTCACCCACCTGCACGCCTCCCCTAGGCGTCCCCAGCTATCCAGGCCTCTTGCCCACCCCCTATCTGCTTCCAATACCCACACGCACTCATGGAATCCTGATGCACCCTGCATGTGCTCATCCCTCCACTTACTATGCATGATGGTCCTTCTGAGGCTCTGTCCCAGTGGCTTCAATAAACATAGTAAAGGGACTTGTTCCCTTTATTAGTTTACATGCTCGGCCATCTTTGTGGCCATATTTGTTGGTAGTTTTTTCAAGGGAAACTGGGCACTCACAATAAGGGGAGAGCTCATTTGTCTTTAAAAAAAAAATCAGAACTCCAATTAGCCAGCTCAGAAAGCCCAGGGTGCTAATACCATGAAGTAGTGATAACCCCTATGTTCGGAAGTTGGCAGGTCTGGAAACAGCACTGAGCCCTGTTTGGCTAGGGCTGGTGGGACGTTACCAGTCCTGTCCCTTCTGAACATGAAGGTTATTGCCATAATAATCACTTTTTATCTAGTGCTATTTCCGGACTAAGTGATTCTCTTTTAATTAACTTCAGAAAGATCAAAAATGAAGTCACCCACATTAAGTTCTGAACATGTGACTTAACAACTTCACACAGGCCTCTTCAGCAGGTTTAATGACCCTTTGTTCTATCTTCCCATAAAGCAGAGGACCAGGTGGAACGCTACATTGAGCAAGAGTGCAACATTGGCTATAAGCACCCAGCATGACTGAAACAACCCCACCGGGCATTTTAAAAATACTTTTTGAAAATTTGACAATCCATTTGGTGGATGGATAATGAGAAATTGAATGGAGTTGATAGGTGCTGTCATCTGGGGATATGGTTTGAAAAAAGAATAGGGTGTAGCAATCACTGAAGATTGAACAGCACAACAAGCATAGTTTTAACCAGAACATGGTCTTTGCCTATTCTTCCACTGATCAGGGTACATGAGGTATAATGTGGTACTTCAGTGCTGTAAAGGTTGGAGATTTGGGGCTCTCATAGCGGGGTTTCTTGTAATAAACTAGAAAGTAGAATATGAAAAAGGTGCTGAGATCGCATGTCTGCTTTGTAAAGACTGTGGTCGGCATTGCTAGTTTAGAGTTAAAGACAATGCTGATTCCACCAGAGAAATACAGTTACCGCTATGGCATTCATGGAATTGGCAACTCATTATGGGTACATGTTTGTGTGCCCCAACCGTTGGTGCTAACAGTAATGCCGTTCATCTGAAATAGCGCCACAAATCCTTACCTCTGGGTAAATCCTCTCATTTTGCAAAACTGGCATTACTGCCGGACAACTGGAGGAATGACCAAATGGTAATTCTACTGGTTAAGTTGGCAGTGAGAGGGAATAGCATCATGCAGCAAATGGGAAACTCAGTGGCTGCCATCTTCAAAAAACGAAATACATTCAGAATCATCCATTTTCTATTGCCATCCAAGCCTACAAGCAGTGTCAAGCATGCCAGGAGGTAAAGGGAAAGTGATACCAAAGTCGGGTTCGAAAACACAAATTCAGTGACGCAGAGCCCCTGGCCTTGTGGAAGAGGACATCAGCCATGTAGAGCGTTTTTGGGCACAACCATGAAAAGCATCTGTCCAGAGTAAGAACGCCATCTGGACAGAGATACATGAGAGGGTGGTAGCACTTGGTACTGTAACCTGAGGCAATGGAGAATGTCGCATGAGACAGAATGGGCCTCATTATGACTTCGGAGCTCTTCAGCCTCTTCAGGCTTCAGATTTTTTAAATTAGTCTCACTTTCGAATGTCTCTAGCAGGTCTGGAGTTCAAATTGCGTTCACCTGATCTTTCGACTTCACCAGTACCAGATGGTATCTCTTCCTCAACCAGGAAATTAGGAGGATCAGGTTCATCCTTTGGCACATATTTTCTCAAATGTGCCATATTTCGTGTGATGACATCATCTGGGGTTCTCCCCGTTACCATGGTTCCCTTCATGTGAGACACAGTTAGAGGCACTGGGTCAAATAACAAATCTGATTTCCTTTCCTGATGGTGACGGACAAGTACCAAATCCATAGCTTGCATTCCTGACTGCGTAGCTTGTTGTCGCTCATCCTCATAGACCTTCATGGTTTCTTTCTTAGAGGGATCAGTCATTGAGATTTCACAATGCCCTAGACCTGGTCTGGTGGGCAATCGTGGCAATCTTCTCCACACATTTCTTACCAGCATTAACTCAGCTGGCACTTGCTAGTTGCACTGTGGGGTGATTTCCTGTAGCCCCTCAGCATATTGCACAGTGCTTGATTGATGCACATGGAACTTTGAGTACCCTGCTGCACTACCTTCTTGAGACTTCCCATGAACCTTTCCACCATTACGTTTGCATGCGGCCACAAAGGAGTTCTTTACTGGTGGCGGACACCCATGTATTGTATGAAACGAGCAAACTCAGCACCATTGAAAGGGGTTTAATTGTCCAATTTCAGGATGTCTGGGATTCCCTACGCAGAAAAAATGTTATCCATCTCAGGTATTAACACAGACGCTGAGGTGGATGCAGTCAACTGCACCAGGGGAAATCATGAGCATTCATCCATTAATGCTAATAGATACTTTCCATCCTGGAGCGGTCCGAAGAAATTGATTGCAATTTCACTACTGACACACGCGCGTAAATCAGACATGCACAGTGGCTTCGGCTTCTCTGGCTTCATGGTGCACAGTGCATTCAGAAATAGTGTCAAGACCAGGGAAACAAATGGAGTCCCTAATTTACCTCTCTCTTGCAACCACCCCTGTGTGTCCTTCGTGAGCTAGATCAATGATTTGTTGGTGAAATTGAAAGGGTGTTAACCATCACGAACCTCCCATCACAAGCCCTTCTGCTAACATTGAGAGTTCACCTCATACCTGCTTGAAAGCAAACAGGTCTGTTTCCAACCCCTCCTTTCCTTGGGAGTCCTCTGAGGACACTGAGTTCCAGTGCCGGGAGAGGATGAGTTCCTTCACCTTGGTCAGGGTAGCATCCCACAGGGCACACTCAACAATGCACAATATGGATATGGGTCCTGACGGTAGCATCTGAGTGAAGAAGTTGAGGTTTTCCACCACAATGGACACACATGGTGTCGACTCGGGTAACGGGTGTCTGGATATGGAATCAGCCGAGTTGTGTTATTTGCCTTGTTGGTGAATGCTGCAGAAGTCCTAATCCTGTAAGCGAAGGCCCCATCATTCAATCCTTGATGGCATTTTGCGGCTGGGGTTCCCATATATTGTAACCAGAGCCTGATGATCCATTATTATCATGAACAGCTTGACAATCACAAACATGTGGAAGTGTTCATAGGCCCAGACCACCGCTAGATCTTCCTTCTGAGGCTGAGCTGAGAATAGTTCCTCTCAGTGTCTGATAAGCTCTAGCTGGCGTATGCAATTATTGACTGCAGAGACTCGCGGCCTGTTTGATGTTTGGCAAGTATGCCACCGAAAACACCAGGGCTGCCATCAAAGGTAATTTCTGTACATAAAGACGGATCACAGTAGGCCACATGTTCGATGTCTACCTTTATTTGTCAAAAAGCTGCTTCACACTCGGAGGACCATTGAAATGCTACACCCTACTTAGTGAGCTCTCTTAGCGCAGTACTTGTGGTGGCAAAATCCTTAATGTATCGGCTGCAGTAACTTGCCATTCCCAGAAAGGAGACGATAATGCTGATGTTTTTGGGAGCCGAGATGTCGGAGATGGCTTTTACTTTATCCGGATCAGGGGCCATTCCTTTATGAGAAAATATTTGTCCAGAAAAGTTGAGTCTTGTGAAACTCACACTTATTAGCATTGAGCATATGTCCAGCCGCTAGAAGTGCAACACGCACAATTTCAAGAGCCCGGTCATGCTGCACTATGGTCAACCCCAAAATCAGAACGTTGTCACTGTAGTTGAAGCGTTGTTGACATATCTGATTACTTTGTGGATGCTTTCCTCGAAAATCTTGTCCACTG
Organism: Ambystoma mexicanum; assembly: GCF_040938575.1. Classification (NCBI taxonomy): domain Eukaryota; kingdom Metazoa; phylum Chordata; class Amphibia; order Caudata; family Ambystomatidae; genus Ambystoma; species Ambystoma mexicanum. The sequence goes on from NC_090923.1 coordinate 668,670,540, forward strand.
ATTAGATGCCGAAACTTACAAGCCTTGATGGGTACAGAAAGTTGTAATGTATATTGACTGATGATCACTCTCAATCTGATGGTAACCCTTGTTGAGATCGAGTTTGGGGAAGAACTGTGCTCCATTGAGCAAGCTAATCCTGTCATCCAGCTGCATTTGTGGATGTCTTTCTCTTCAAATTGCCTTGTTGGCCCGCCTCACATCGAAACACAAGCATATGTTGTTTAAGGAATTTTTCTTAGGGACAGAGACAATGGGCCTCTTTACGACCCAGGTGGTAAGGGGTTAACGGCACCGTAAAAGGTGTCGGCGCCATTAAACCCTTACCGCCTAATTACGAGGTCCATTTGCGGGTCCCGACCTTAACGGCTGGTTTTATCAGCCGTTAAGGAAGGAACCTGCAAAGGGACTTTCGAGGTAATTATGGTACCGCAATTTGCGGTACCATAATTACCGCCTTCCCCATTCCCATTGAGCCCTATGGGGGCAAAAATGGGAATGGGGAAGGCCCAATGGTGAATGGGGAATTACCGCCCCGCCAACCTTGGAATGGGGCGGTAATTCCGCCATTCACCATGGCGGAGTTGGTAAAATACTGGCGTCAACCATGGCGCAAATAGCGCCATGGTTAACGCCAGGGTCGTAATGAGGCCCAATGTGCAACACCAATGGGGTGGGGCCTGATGCTTGTTCAATGATGTCATTCTTTAGCAAGCATTTAATCTCCTTCTCCACTTGTGGCTGAAGATGAATCGTACTCATTAATGTGCAAAGCCACTGGGCACACTCAGCCTCATTATAAGTTTGGTGGTATCTCAGAGGTAATACCACTGAAATATCACCAAATGGTATTACCATTAAAACAACTTGGTCTGGCGGTAGTACCATCAGCAGTATTACCAACAGTGGTATTACCGCCGGATTACAAGAGGTGATAGGCAGTGTTAGTCTCCATTAATTGAAGTCCATAGGACTTTATGGGGATTTCAGGGGTATTACCACGAGCAGTATTACCACCAGTGGTAATACTGCCAATCTGGCTCTTTTTGGACAGTAAGGCTGAGGAATTTCCTCCAGCATTATGCTGGAGGTGATTCCTCTGCCTTACATCCAAACCTGTAGTTTGGCATTGTGGTAATGTGGCAGTAATGCAGCGGTAACTCTGTTACCACTGCATTACCACAGTTTTATTACCACCGCCAAACTCATATTGGGGCCATAGCGTGTGCTGACTTCATGGTGTACATAACAGCCTCAATGGCGGCCGAGCACCCCATCAAATTGCTCCCAGGGACTTCCCCTTGATGGACAAGCACTTCAGAGTGTAATTTCCTAACTTTGTAGTGGAGAATGGTATGGAATTTGCCCTGGTTGATGACAGGGCCCTTAGCATCCCACTGAAATGCTTGCAGTTTAGAGGGCGTCAGTGTTCGTTGACTAGTCATCTTTCGGAATTCGGAGATAACACATGACGTTCAGCGTTGCTCCCGTATCTATGACAAGTTTTGCAAAGTGATCATTTATGAGCATGTAGACATCGCTCCCACTCGTGTCCACTTGGTCAGACATCATGTAAGCATAATCAACATTCCCACGAGCATCAGTCGGGGGTGGAGACAGGGATCGCCCTATCATGTGGCGGACACGACTCGCCAGGTTCTTCCTGGCATTGTTGTCACGTCTGACAGGTATCGAGTTGCACACATTTGCCAGATGATTTTTTCCTGTTGCAGTAGGTGCACTTCTTCCCAAGGTAAAGATTCTGGGTGTGGTGCTGGACCAATCGTTTAACATGAATTCTTACATGGCCAGTACTGTGTCCTCTGCCACCCACTACATTAAACTGCTGTCTCATCTGCGACCATTTATTTCTCAGCCTAATGCAGAGTCCATCGCCCGTGCTATCATAGGTTCTAAACTAGATAACTGCTGCAGCCTATTAGCAGGTTCTAGCAAAAAGACCACTAACCGTCTCCAGGTGGTTCAAAATGGAGCGGTTAGAGTGGTTTCTGGACTTGCCTGCAGGGCACATGTATCTGAGACACGTCGAGCATTGCATAGGCTGCCCGTGGAGTCACAAATATTCTTTAGACTCATGGTCATCACCTTCAAATGCCTCAAGGACAACATGCCCACCGACCTACAAAGGTATATAGGAATAAAACCTGCCTTAGAAATCTTCGCTCAAATAATCAGAACCTGCTTCACCAGCCTAAATTTAAAACCAAAAAAGCACAATGGGGCACCTTCGATTTTGCGGCGCCAGCTCACTGGAACACCATGCCAGATCAGCTGGGAAACTCTGTAACCCTGAGTAACTTCACAAAGGGCCCCAAAACCTTTCTTTTTAAATAGTATTCTTCAAACCTATTAGTGCCACTCTTTCGGTCCTGGATCTCCCGGTTCCCCAAGTCTTTATTTGTCTTGTCTGCGCCCTCACACCCATGGGTCTATGGCTGCGCAATATAAATGTAATAAAGTAAAGTAATAAAGGAAAGTACCCTCGTCCTCCTCCTCGCTCATCCTGGAGTGGCTTTCCGCTATTCAGGCATGGTGCACCTTTAATAATCTCTGTCGTAATGCCAGTAAGACAGAGATCCTTCTCATTGTGACCGCTGCTCCCACCTTTCCCCTTTCACTCTGGTCGGCCTCCCTTGGCCCTCTGCCCTCACTCTCATGTGAGGGCAAAAACCTCAACTCCACTCTCTACTTCTCTCCACATATCACGGACGTCTCTAAAAAGTCCCATTTCCAACTGCATCTCCTCAGAGGTATTCTACTTTTCTCACCTTCCCCCAGAAGTACACTGTCCCCAGAGCCCTGGTTCTCTCTAGGCTTGACTGTTGCAACAGCCTCGTTCTCAATCTACCTAATTCTACCCTCCGCCCTTTGCAGCTCATCCAAAACAGGGCCCAGAGACTTATTCTTTGCATCAAGGCCAGGGACAGCATCTCTCCGGGTCTTAAATCCCTCCAATTGGCTGCAAAGATCAAGACCCTCTGCATTGTCCACAAGGCCGTCTGGGGCTGGGGCCCATACTATCTCCAACGCTCTCTTCCTAAGTACCTTCCTTCCAGAGCCCTCCACTCCTCTATCTTCAATTCTCTATGGGTGAGTTGCTTCTCCAAACAGAGACTGAGTGGTAGATCTCTTTCCTCTGCAGGTGCCTCCCTCTGGAATGGCCTTGCTGCCACTCTCCACTTTGAGCCGGACCTACTTAAATTCCGGAAGCTCCTCAAGACCTTCCTTTTCTCCTCTTGCTTCTCTCTGCCTCTCCCCTGCTAACAGGTCCCCACCTCTTTCTCTCTTTGCCTTCCTTCTGCTATCTTTCCCTTCATCCTGCTGTTACGTTGGCTGGCTGCCTGGTGCTCCTGTGAGTCATATAGGACTCCTGCCCCCCTTGCCCAGTCCCTAGCACTTGTATTTTGGCCATCCTGCACTGTCAACAGGCCTTCCTTGCACTTCCTGGGCATGTTCCCCCTGGAGGCTCTGCCTTCCTGCACTTAAACCAGGTCACTCTTCCAGTGGGTGCACTTCTCCCTCTTCCCCTCTCCTGCACTTCTTGTCTGCGCACTTGCACAATCTAAATGATACTAGGTCTAGTAAGATTGTTTGTCTTGCTCTCCCATGTTTTCTGCTCCCTGGCTGGTTGCGCCTTGAAACACTTGTGTATAGGCGCATTATAAATAATCAATCAATCAATCAAGATGTCACATGATTGTATAGGTTAACCGAGAATGCTGGGTTTAACAATGCAGATGGTTTGAATCACCAAAGGGGCCTCCGGGCGCATCCGCCCTCCAGTCTGTAGTGCCAGTGATACTGGGGATTGATCTGAGAGGGTACTAGGCAATATTATGTAGTCAGAAATAGATCTAAGTAACCTGGTTGACACTAGCCGCACATATTTTCTTTTTTTTTAATTGTGTTTTGGTTTACAGAAAACCTTTCACAAATGTATAATAACAAGAAGAACAGATAAAACAAAAAAAACTAATCTTAGTTTGCACATAATACATACATTACAAACAGGAAACAAGAATAAAAACTAATTATCATTTCCTCAAGTTCATGATAGATAAAAAGAAATAGACAGTGTTCAATTCACAGTACATACATAGAAACAGAGAAATTAAAAATGTAAATCTATATCATTCAGAAAATGTACAAGCACAACATGTGTTAAGTTGTATAATACGATATAACGATAAGATTTAACTTCAGGCACAAAAGACCCACCTTCAGGAACACCGGGATCAGAAACAGCAGTGTGGCTATCAAGAATCTCCCTGTGGAACCTGAGCCCCCACGCCAGTGAACGTCTACTGAAACCCAGGCCCCCCAGAGAAACCCTGTGGGGAAAAAAACCCTGGTTGTCCGTCAGATGAGGGTACTTCTGGCTGGTATCAGGAGTGGAGAGTAGCGATGAGATCTTCTTCCTTAGATCTGAGGAGTCAGCAGAGTGAAATGGATGGTGCTGGAGGCTGTAGTGGTAAGTAGGAGATAGGTCAGAATAGGAAGCAGTGGACTAAGGAAGAGATCAAAGCTACTAGACTGGTGAATCCACTATATGTACCTGTGATGAGCAATCTGAGAAAGGCACTGTTCAAAGGCTACCGTATACTTGTATCAGGGAAGCAGGAGGCGTTTCCTTTATATGTAAACAGACACATGTAGAAAAAGTCAGGGTAGATTCGATACAAGTATTTAGAATAGAAATCCTAGCCTGCCTATATTCCGTACCTGGCGAGGTAACAACCAAGGACTGAGATGAGAGAAATCCTCTTTTAACAGCCGTTTGGAGGAATGGAGGCAGACGTTTGTGTGCTGCAGGGCGTTGTTACCGAACGACTATCCGAATTAGTGTAAACTTGTAGATGTCGGTGGAATCGGCTTTAAGTACAGAACAAAGGAGGTATAAGGAAACCGCTTGGAATGTAATGACAGAATAGCAGTAATGATAGTAAGATATACCTTTGCCGCAAGACGCCGGATGAGTTATGTAGCTGGCGAGAGTGACCATTGGAAAAAGGAACAACTGCAGAGCTCTGCGGGCAGGAAAGGTTGTAATTAGCTAGTGTTAGAAGGTAAGTAAATGTTAGTACAGAAAAGTCTGAACTCACGTAGCGTTCGCTATGAAGAGTAGCAACGCGGTGGCTTCCGGGCATCTCTGACTGAAGAATTCTCTCTGAAGGGGGAGGAGGAGCCAAGCAGTCACATGACACCTGCACGACTGCACTGTTGCACAGACCAGAAAGCGCCATGTTAGAAGGAGGAAAATTTCACTTTATCTGGATTCAACTTAAGTTCCATATCAGATGAACCAATTTGATCCAATTCCCTCATGAAAATCCTAAACACATTCACAAGCAATGTGCCTCCACCGGTGCCACAGTGACCAACGGAAGTGGCGCCGCATGACAACATGTTAATTCCCCACATCAATCTAGACCAGAACAATTCTCTAGAAAATTCAGAGGAAAAACTCTCCTTTTCCTTAATAAGGGCTGTCAATCTAATTGTGCTGAGAGCTTCGCAGTCCACTATCCAATGTTTGACACTTTCAGCGGCATCTTGACACTTACAGAAACAACAATTTAGAAGGGTCGCGCTCCATGAGCGGGCATAGTCCAGTACCTAGTCCTCTCTGTAGTCGGAATTGTTTGAGCTTGAAGCGTAAGAAAACCTGTCAGGTCCTATGACATGGAAAACACTTCAGATATATAGGTAGATCACCCCTTTTTCTAGGGAACTTAGCATATTCAGTACACTTTGAATTTCTAGACAGAGCCTCAATAGTCAGCCTCCAGTCTTCCCGGAATAGTTTAAATTTCACTTTATCTGGATTCAACTTAAGTTCCATATCGGATGAACCAATTTGATCCAATAGTTCCCTCATGCAAATCCTAAACACATTCACAGAGGGAACTGTGCCATAAATTGAAAATCCAAAATAATGAGTTACCTGGAGGCCTGAAGAAATTGGAATATTGATTGATGATGAGCATGAAGTGATACAAGATTAAGTTCATGCCAAATTACAGCATTAGGGATCGATGTTGCCAAGCCCAGTACATTCATCCACAAAATCCTTGCAAGGTGTCAAGAACAGGTCCCACATCAACAGACGCCATATCAAGCCTGTACAACAAAACAGGCTCTACCTTCCCCAGGTAATGTGTCAGTGCTGGTAAGAGAGAGAAATCACACACTCTCCTCACTATGCGCTTCATATGGGACCTCAAAGGGATTAGTTTAACCTTCAATGTGTCTTTCCACATCTTAACTGAAGATGCATAGCTCAAATTATACCCAGATAGCGAATGGAAGCCATCCTTTCCACTAGACCAGAGCCCAGTGACCAACGCTTAACCACAGACTCCTTGCCACTAGAGAATACAACCACCTTGGGCTTAACACCATTTAACACCAAATTGTTAAACACAGTGTACACATGAAAGATCTGAAATGCTGGAGGTGGACTTATCTAAATATATGATCACCAGTCCGCAGAGCTGCTCCCCCTTTCATTCCGCTGAGGGAAGCATAACATATCTAGGGATAAAATTAAACGGTAGAGTTTCTGCGATGTATAAAGCTAATTACCTGTACTTAATTAAAAAGTCACAAGCAGACTTTGCCAGGTGGACACTGATGCGGATATGCTGGCTAGGTCGAATAAATACGGTGAAGATGGTGACCCTCCCTAGGTTGTTATCTAAGTTTCAAACACTTCGTATAGTGGTCCCAAAGTTATTCTTTCAATCAATGAACACATTGATCTCTAGATTTGTCTGGCAAGGTAAACACCCAAGAGTTGCATTAGATCTCCTGACGACTCCAAGACAGAGAGGTGGAGTGTGGCTGCCTAATTTATATCGTTATTATGAGGCTGCTCAATTGAGAGTTGTGTGCAAATGGTTATCAGATTGCAGGGACAAAATCTGGGCACGGATGGATAGAGCAGTGGCGGGATGCTCATTAGCAGGTTTATTGTGCATACATGGGAAAGACAGTGCACCAGGCGCAGTAGGGTGCTCCGAACAACTTGTGATATATGGGACAGATTGATCAAAAGGGGACACCATTCCACTGTCCCACCAGCTTTCACCCCAATGTTTGAAAATCCAAATTTCACACCAGGAACGGTAAAGGGCTCATTCAATCGGTGGAAAGAAAGTGGGTGTGTGAAGATTAGAGATTTGGGGTGGGAAGGAGACATAGCGTCATTCGAGGAATGCAAGACGCACACAGGGGTAGTGGAGGGAGACAGATATGAATACATACAGTTGAGACATTGGTTACGAAGGAAGAAGATTCGCCAAGCAGCAATTAGGCATCTAACAAAATTTGAGATATACGTTACCACTCATACAGGGGAAAAACATTTGGTATCAGACATATATATTATACTACAAGAGAGCTCAGACCAAAATACGTGGCCATATCAAATACCATGGGAGGGTACGTTGGGAGAAGGGGTCCCTATGGGCCACTGGGAAGAAATGTTGGGGAATATCCCGAAATTGACCAGGTCCCTACTGCTATGAGAGGTCTGGTATAAAATGATGACACAATGGCATTACACCCCTAGTAGATTACAGAAAATGTATGACTTGGCATCTCTGGAATGCTGGAGGAGATGCAAGGGCATTGGGGACTGGAGACATACATGGTGGGGGGGCCCCAAGATCAAGGGTTTCTGGGAAGAAGTTACGGGTTATCTGCAGAGAATGGTACCGGAAGTCCAACCACTCTCTCTAGGCGAGAATTTATGCGGACTAGTAGACCCAGAGCAACCTATAATCTCAAAGCCACAGCAAAGAGCAATGGCAACATTGCTTATATAGGCCTGGCTGGTAATGGCAAAAACCTGGAAACAAAAATGTCCACTTACAGTGATGTGTTGGTTTCGCAAATGGTGGGATACAGTAGCAATGGAGTGCATTGCCTACAAGATCCAAGGGGATGTGTAGAGATTCCAGAAGGAATGGGGAAAACGTATCCTTTCTTGAAAAGTGACTTTGTGCAACAATGGTGCCCACAAAATGTACGGTTGCTGGATATACAGTGACTATAGAAGTACCAGATGATCCCCTTAGAAGTCAATAAACTATACGTACCCTAAATTCTATAGCTAGACTTTTTTGTCCCCAGGGTGGGGGCTGGGTGGGTATATGGGTCGGGGGGTAAATGTTTGATAATTTCTAATAAAGAACTACTTAAAACAAATAAAAATAGAAGGGGACTCACAGTACCCCTGGGACAAACAAGTATGTTTCAGGCGAATCGTTCTATATGAAAAGGAAATCAAATCCTGTGAGTCTTCATGTAGGGGAATTGAGGAAAAAATTAATTTTTCAAATCGACAACAGTAAAATTTCTAGCTGTTGATGAGATATTGCACAATATTGCCACAGGGTTTGGAACTAAAGGAACCTCTGCTTTGAGTATATTATTTAGGGGCAAAGATCCTGTATAAATCTCCATGAGCCCCCCCCCCTCGATTTTCGACAGGGTAAACGGCTGTGTTGCATGGAGAATCTGATGGTAATAGAATGCCTTGTTCCATTAGGGCGGATATAGTTTTGAATAGCCCCTCATCCTCTGTTCTGGACATCGGGTACTGTTTTGCACGTGGCAACACGTGGCAACATAGCTCCTGCTTTAACATTAATTTTCACTGCTCCCACTCCCTTCAGTAGGCCACGTTATATGGACTTGTAGTCCATAAAATACTTGCCACCTTCTCCACATCTTGCTGAAAAAATGGCAGTTTTGTTTTTACCAAACCCATTCTCCGTTGGTACCTCTATGTTCTCAACTTTAATCCAATAATTCAGACTTATAAAGAAAACTAACTCATCATCTGAATAAGTCATCCCTGAATAGTTCTTCATCTGTCAAGTCTGTCAGTCTATATCCCGCATTGAGGGCTATCACTGTTCTCCATCCCCTTCCCTCATCGTCTGTCCCATGAAGCATCACCCTTTCTTCTCTTACCACTGCTGCTTCTAATTCCAAAGGAATTACTTGCCCTTCCTCATCATCTATAGGAATTTCTGACCTGAACAAAAATGTATCAGTCATCCTTATTATTTTAACTGCAATTTTGGTAACCATGATAATAAACCGGTCACTCCATATAAAACACTTCCTCGTCTAGAGGGACTCCTCTTAAGGCTTTCTTTCCTGTAAAGGCTAATATAAATTCCCTCATATTCATATAATGTATCTCCGGGGTTGAACACACTATGCCTTTGTCAGTAAAAGATATCGTAATTTTAAGATTTGTCATTAAATCATATCATAGTATTTCACTGGTGTCTGTTTAGAGTATACTAATGGCATAGGCATGTTGTGTTCCCCTACAGAAATGGGTAGTGTGTCGCCCCAGAAAATCCTTGAGTATTCATGGCAATGGCTGCCACAGACACAGTAACGATTCTCTCCAGTGTCTACAAGAAATGAAAATATCTTGCGTCCGATTGTCACCTTGACCTTTGGTTCATCATGGGGGTCTGGTGTTACAGATAGTACTGAACACATCAGGTCGTCCTGCGGGCTATCCTATTGTGGGTATAAATTCTTCCATGTGCCTGTGTGTAGAGGAGGTCTCAGATACGGCCTGCACTCCAGCCCCCCATTTTGAGGTACCAGGAACATACTTGCCAAGATATGTGATGTATGTGGAACAAATAAACCAACAGAGAGCTGCACTTGGACTCTGCCCAGTGCCCATCAGAAGAGCAATGCCTGTTGAAGTGACTATAACCAGACAACCAGGGGCAGCCCGGTACCCACTGAGACAACCGTACCAGCAGTTAACACGAACTGAAGATTACTTGCAAACTATCCCCGAAGAGACCCAAAGAGCCTTAATAGAAGGCGAGTGGTGATGACCCAAGGGCCTGGACAGACGTACAGATGAACATAAACAACAATCGAAAGATGAAACACAAGGACGAAATGTGAAGAGTAATGATGTAATGGACTTGCAAGAAGAAACGATGTTGATATATAAAGAAACGTAACCATGAAGTGAGATGAAATATGCAACTAACTAGCACCTGTAAATAGGCTTGGAACGCAAGAAGCTAAGGAAACGGTACTGCTTGCAATGCTTAGTAGAAGAATAGAGCGGCAAGCGCCAATTATATATCTACCTCAATGAAACACATTATACAAGTGCGACTCCATTTTGCAAAAGCAGAATTAAGCCCAGGCTGCAAGGAGCCAACCAGGCCGAGATTCATATTCCAGTTAAAGCCAGAAGGAAAGAGCAGAATCGAAACTGAGCACAAAGCAGCTCATGCCTGGGAATTCAAGGACAACTCAAGGAAGAGAGGAGAGCGGCAACTTCACAGAATCGAAACTTCAGAGCATAGCAGCCTGCCCCGTGAAGGTCGATATAAGAAGGCCCCAGGCAGGTGGCAAGGCTAAGAAAGAATCAAATACACGGAAAGAAGGAAAATGAAGCAGATTCACAGTGAACAGACACATGACCAGCCAAGCGTGAAGAGGTAACAACGTCTGATGTCACCCAGAACCCGAGGATGCCATAACGTTTCCTGATAAGAAGCTGCAGTTTCGAGGCCATCCTCAGCCAACTAATTGACACATAGCCCTTAAGTACTGATTGATGGAAGGGAGGAAGGGTGAATCTGGGTGTCCATTCTGCATGCTGCTAATTAAAGTGGCGATTTATGTCTAGGGGTGTAACCTACCCAATCATAATGGACCAAATAATCTAGGGTCCTATAGCTAGTAGAACCAATTAGACGTAGTTCTTGTAGTGACGTCTATCACGAGTGATGTAGAGGGATGGGCGTAGACGCCCACCCAATAAGAGTTATCCAATCCTCACACTCTGTTACCATATACAGATATAGCCCCTATACTTAAGTTACCTTTCCTGATCAATAGAATTGCATGACAAACTTTGAGTGTTACACGTCAATGATGACGAGTTTGCCTATAAGAATTGCTGTCTGAATGAAGAATTTGGAGGTTGAAGCAAGACAGGCGATCGCATCATTGTTGATTTCCATTTGTTTCCCTGTTTTGTGTACTTGTCATTAAACGGACTTCCCTTTGCCAAACTGCTGAGTTATCCTTATTGATTGGTGTTGGAGTAAGAGAATCCTGCACCCCATCCTCCTCAAGGTGCAGCTATCTCGTCTTAAAAGTACTTGAGGGTGAGCTCTGATCCCATGGGCCCATCAGAGGTCGCTCCGCCCTCCTGTACATTTGGTAGCGGTGAGGATGGTTATGACCATCAACTATTGAACATTGATTATTGATAAGACACCTATTGACTGTCGACACGAAGTAACTCTAGGTCTTCGGCAATATCATGAGTCCTTCGCCATTTTGGCCGAGTAGACTGTGAACCTTCCCGTGGACAATGATAGTATAAACTTGTCCTAAAAAACTGCAGTGGGTTTGAAGGCACCCGTTTTAAAAACAGAAACCCTTCCATTCCTATGGGCAGTGATCAGACGAAAGACCAAAAAAGGCGGTAAAGGAGGCGGTGATCCCAAGGATCCAGAGAGGAATGATGCAAGCGGTGAGTGAAACAAAAAATTCAATGCTTTGGCAAATGTTTTATAGGCATTAGAACAAGTAAGGGAAAGGTAACTGAGGGAGGCGGAAAAACTAAATAGTCAGAAGTAGAGAAGACTGTATATATATATATATATATATAAGGGGATAATGACTCTAGAATAACTGAATAAAATATAGGATACCGGGGTGGACACCCGAGAAGAGTAGGGATACCGGGGTGACACCCGAGAAGAGAGAGGATACACCTTGTTCCTGCGCTTTAATGTAGCAGTCAGAAGAAACGTGAACTCATAGTCCCACATAATAGGGAAAAAATAGGCTACTACGACGATTAAAGACGTTGTAAAAGGAGTTTGTTTAAACTCCATGTCGGGGTATTGATTAGAAGGAAGAGATATCTGTTTCCAGCTGGTGTCTATCTATTCTGTTTAATGTTTGCCATACATGTTCTGTTGATGTGTCATATGTGCGGAAATGTGTCTCCTTGACATTTGAAATTGATCAAGGGATTTTACGTGATTCTATAGTTGAGAGGGAATCGCACCTGAATTGATGTTCTTGAGTAAATTGGTGATATAAAAGTTTGGCAGGAAAAGATTGGATTAGAGCTTGCAATATTTGGTGCTCGCTCATATTGTTGGGTATGGTGAAGTTGCATGAAAGTATTCCTAGAACAGATTTAAGCATGGAAGACATTACTCTGCTAGCACGCTTCTGTAAACAGTTGCCTAAACATGAACCCAAGCTTAAGAAATATAGCACCGAGTGGGTTAAGGGTACCGCCCATAAGATGTTTATGCCGTGGCCGCAGAATGGGTCCTTATCTAAAGCCATCTTACAACATATGACGACTTACTTGCATGCCACATATACAAGCAAGAAATTAGAAAAACGTCTTGCTTCTCTAGAACTTTGGAAGATGTTTGAACAGCCGAAGGAGGAAGAGCCACCCACAGACTGGATATTAAACGTTTGCACAGAGGGGGGTTGAGACGCCTACCGCGCCACCAGCCCCGCCTGAGCCAGAAATCGAGGGAAGTAAGTCAGAGGGACTCTACCCATTAAGAGCACTAAAGGCAGCCACGGGGTATAGCAACCCCGCATATGAGTCACCTACGTACAGTAGTGATGACAATAAAGGGAAGGAACTGGAAATTAATTCTACCTCCACAGTCCCGAGGGACGAGGAGAGGCGCGATAATGAAAAGAGGGATCAGGCACAGACAAGTGCACCTCTTGATAAAGAGAGAGAGGGGACGAAATGAAAAGGAAGTGAAGACAGAACAGATGAGATAGCATTCGCGAAAGACGAATGGATGGGAGGACAGATATTGTTGAAACTTGATAGAAAAGGAAGTGATGATGTAAGACCGAGAGAGAAGTCTGATGAGACACAGAGAAGGGAGAAGGAGAAGGATAAGGAAATAAGGAATGAGAGAATAAAAAGGAATGATAGGCTGAGGCGAGAACAGCTATATCGCGAAGAGCAAGGAAAGCCGCTCAGTCGCAAGCAGATAGCAAACAGATAGCAGCCTATGACCAGTACAGACAGACCTGCAAAGGTTGGAAGAAGAGCAAAGAGTATGTGAGAAAAGAGTGAAGAGATGAGAAGATGAGGAAGTTAGAAGGGCAAACGAACATAGAAACGAAAGGAGAAGGGAAGAAGATAAGGTCAGAGAAGAAGCAAGGAAGAACAAGGAATTCAATGATGATATTGAACGTAAACATAGACAGAGGGCACGCGATTGCGAATATCTGAAGCAGGAAGTTAAAAAACCCAAGGACACGTTGCTTGCGGAAACTCATGTAGTGGGTTTCCAATCGAATATGGGTGGGTAGATTATTCCAAATGCCGGCTGCCAGTATAAGGAAGGATCTGCCAAGACCACATTTAAGTTTATGCGGAGCAACTGTGATTTTACTGAGATGGCTAGATCTTAGTGTTCTGCCTGCAACATAGGAATGAATCCTGGATTTCAAGTAAGCCGGGGCTTTTCCATGGATGCATTTGTGCACGATTGTTAAGGCCTTGAAGTGGACCCTATCCTCTATTTTTAACCAGTGTAGCTCTCTTCTGGAGTCACTGATGTGCTGTGATTTGGTTTTATGCTTCACAATCTTTACCGCGTTATTCTAGACACCCCGGTAGCTGTGTATGCATTTCTTTGAAGCACCCAAAATCAGGGCATTGCCATAATCCAAACGTGACAATATGATGGCTCTAGCAATGGTGGCACTGTTGTCCTCGGATATGTATGGCCGGATGGATTTTAGGAGCCTGAGGTGATAAGCACAGTTTTTTTTAATATATTGTGCCTGCATATTTGTCCCCAATGAAGCTTCAAGCATCATGCCCAGGGTTTTAACTTTACTTAGGACCTGAATCTGTGTATCTTTTATTTTAAAGGATTTATATGAGGTGGATAGTTTGGCTGTGACTGAAGGGGAGCCGAAAATCACAAGCTCGGTTTTTTGTCCATTGAGGCACATCCAATTGAAGTCCATCCAATGTTCCACGTTGTTGTAGATCAAGGTGAGCTGGTCACTATCTTTCTGGTAGTCTCTGCCAGCTGCGTATCGTAGGCGTAGTTGCTAAAGATTGCATTGATGTAATCGAGGACAAGGCATAGGTATCTCAAGTAGATGTTAAAAAGTAGTGGTGACATACTTGCACCTTGAGGAACTCCACAAATGATTTCCTTTTCCATGGAGAACTTGTCGCCCCAATGGACCTTAGATATCCTGTCTTTTAGGAATGACATAATCCAGCCGATGGCTTCCTCTGAGCAGTTAGCTGTTTTCTTCACAGCGGACTGAAGTAAGTTATGGTCCAATAGGTTGAATACTGCACATAGGTCGAGGAGAATGAGGAGACCTGCCTTTCCTTTATCGATAATGCTAAGCATTTTAGATTGTAAATCAAGCATTGCCGACTCTGTGCTGTGAGCTGGGCGAAAACCCGATTGTTGAGGATGTAGTGAATTAGTGGATTCTACATGTGCCTGTAGCTGGCTAGTGGCGATCCTGTCCATGATTTTCAATATAAAATTACAGTTCGTAATGGGTCTCAAGTTATTGGGGTCTCTTTGATAGAGGTTCGGTTTTTTAACCAATGGTGTAGCTGTAACTTTTTTAATGGCCTTAGGTACTTCCTGATCTCTGCATTGATGATTTTGGTTAACATCGGTGCAAAAATGTCCGCATTGTCCAAGATTATTTTAGGAGGGAGAATGTTCTCTGCACAGGAGGTGGGTTTCATGGAGGTAAGGGTTTTGGTCATGTCTTCCACCGTGATTTCTGAAAACTTGAAGGTTTCCAAGAGTGGAGGGGTAGTCTCCGGGGGCATAGTCATTGCTGTAGTTTTATTCATTAATGAGTTTAGGATAGTGTCTCTGGCTTTCGAGATTTAATTGAAGAAGACGATCTGGGTGGCATCACATTCTTCTTGTGTAGGTGAGAACGGGGGTGTGATAGCAATTGGTTTTTCCACTGATTTTAGGATGTTAAAAACTTCAATAGTGGAATTAGCAGCAGCTTTGATTTGGTCGTTATAATAGTTTTTCTTGGCTTCTAGTATCATACATTTGTATTTGGATTCACTTTCTTTCCAGGAAGCTTTATTAGCCGGCGATGGATTTTTTCGCCAACTATTTTCTCTGTTTCTTTTAACCTTTTTTTGGTCTGTAAATTCGCTAGTAAACCACAGTGTTTGTTTTTTGACTGGTTTGGAAGGTTTTGTTTGAACAATATATTCCATGGCCACACATGGATCGAGAGAACTTGAAAAACAAGCTTCCAATGCTGACATTGGGAGCTGGGAAGTGGATACATGATTGCGATACTCGGTGAGAGAGCAGACGATGTATGGGCACAGGCTGGGTACCCTGGTGTCATCATAATTAACACTGCCCACGACGGAGCGCCATTAAATAATTGCAGAGCAGCAGTATGGAAAGCGCTAAGAGTACTGTACCCAGACACTTCCGATATGGGAGCTATAATGACTCGAAAAATGAAGGAGTCAGAAGATCTGTTGATTTATATCCAGAATTTACAAGATGCGTGGGTGCTCGGAACGCATGAATCTTGGATGAAATCTATACATGTATTCTACCACATATTGTGCCAAGGGTTGCCAGAACCAGTACAGAAACAGCTCAAGAAATTGGTAGGGGTAGAGGCTAAACCTTGGGCTGAAATACAGTTGACTATTGCACATTACTGTAGATTGTTGCAAGAAAAGAATCGAAAAAAGCAGGTAACTCGTAAGGGTAAGGAAGCGAAGCTGGTGCAAAAGAAATTATCAAAGTATGCTCTCAAAGGAGCCATGCTGACAAACCCAGCTGAACAGAACATGCCACAGGTGGCTAACCCGCAGCAGAGCAATCAGGGTAACGTAGCATTGTACCCGAGGGGAAGGGGATTTAGAGGGAGAGGATGGCAGAGTAATTAGGGAAGTTTTCAGAGTAATCAGGGAGGCTTTCAAAACGTTCACATGGGCAATCCAGATATGTCAAATGGACAAATAGCCCGACCACCGCCAGTGTGTTGGCTGTGTGGAATGACAGGGCATTTGGCACGCTCGTGCAGAAGCCAAGGCACGTGGCAAAATGGCCAAGGAATGGGAACAGGCACTGGGAATCCACCTGCAATCTCCCAACAGGGCGGTGCACAGAATCACACAGTGCAGCAGCAAGCACCAGGCATGCAGCAGGGTGCACAGCAGGGGGTTCAACCCCAAGCATGGGGAACTTGCCACAAGGGCAATTCCAACAGGCACCATTGCAAATGTCTCAGGGCACAAACTCCGGAATGGGAGGCAACCCTGGGAATGGAGAAAATCCACAAGTGTACAGTGGACCGAATTTATATATGAACTAGGACAGCTCACTGGGAACCCTGATGTGCTCTATCCTATCAGTGACACCAGACCCTAACAGGGAACCAAGGGTGAATGTCGCCATAGGGGGTAAAGAATATTCCTTCCTAGTTGACACGGGTGCAACACGATCGTGCATATGGGAGGGAAGGTTTTCCTTGTCCGGCGAGGCCATAGACACTCAGAGTTTTACAGGAGCTCACAGTCGAGTTCCCTTTACAGACGCACTCCCAGTTTCCGTAGGAGAGTGCAAAAGGAATGTACCCTTATTATATTCACGTCAGACCCCAGTAAACCTTTTGGGTCGAGACTTAATGACAAAATTGAACATGACAATCTCGTTCAGGGAGGAGGGCATAGTATGCTCCACTCCAGGAATGCATTATTCAACGGTATGCAAAATGATCAGAGCATACTCAGGACAGATAGCCATGAGAGCTATACCCTTAGAGCCAGAAGTCTTCGCATATGGCATGCGTGTGCTTATGGCGGGATTGGCAGGCCTTGCAGATAGGACCCTGAGAACCCCTGACGAGTTTCTATTCAGACCAAGAATACCTATGCATGAAAAAGAGAGACAACCCCACCCTCTCTGGTCCCCCTTTGTTGTTCCCTTGTGCCCCCCCTTCCTGCACACAGGAGTCTGTCCTGATACATTCTGGTTTCACCATCACCGTCTTGTGGCCAATGCTGGATTTTACTTTTATGGACTTCATTGATTCATGGTGCGTCACCCTTTCTCAACTCTCAAGTTGGAATTCCTTTGCATCTTGTACTCATGGTGGCCCTGAATCATGCTGTTCCCATCTTCATCTTGTATCCAGACTTGCAACATTAAGTGTTACTACTGACTTCTGCAATTGTATTTGGTCTCCCCTCTTGCTTCTCCACTCTTTTTGACTGCTTACTCTCTGTTCTGTCCTCCTCTCCCCTCTCCCTTTTCCTATGTCCTCCCCTTACTTTCTTCTATGCACTTACTCTATCAGAATTGTCCCTGGACCTAGTATGATAGCAACCTCGTCTGTCGCTCCCCCATCCCCTTACTGTTCCCTATCTCCCCACTCCCTCCAGCACTTTCTGAAACAATGTCAGGCCTAGTACGATAGTCGCTTGTTTTGTTCCTCTCCTCCCTTTCTGCACCCCTCTCCCTCACCTTTTGTTTTCCTCCGGCTCTACCAGAAATGTCGTCAGGCCTAGTACGGTAGTCGCCTGTCTGTTTCCATTTCTTTCCCACTCTTCCGCTCCCTTCCTTATCTATGTCTTAGCACTTGCGCTATCTGAAATGTCGTCAGGCCGAGTACGATAGTTAATTTCACATCCTTACTGTTCATGGCCTGTAAGAATGTCGTCGTATTTTCCCTTGTTCCCTCCCTTGCCTTGAAGCGTTTTGAAACACATTGTGTATAGGCACTTTATAAATAAACTATCATATCAAGTATTTCCCTTGACAATACAAACTGCAGCAGTGCGAGGGAAAGTAGCATTGGTCGAAGGTACGATGATGAAGGCAGACAATGGTGTGCGATTATCGCCATTGAAGAAGGATATCGAGTGACGGACGTCACCGATGATGATCTGTTTGAAGAACAACCTGACTCAGAAGAGACGAGGGTGGAAGTGAGTCTCATATTTTGGGTGAAAATGATCAAGAGAGAAGTGCCTCAGAGAATGATGTTGCCACTGATACGTCCGGAATACTTTAATGACGACATGGCCCAGGGGCCTGCCTCAGTATGGACTACAGGACCTTATGACGTAGGCCTCCTGAAGGGGGTGGGAGAAGTGAAAATTAAACTGAAACCAAGAGCAATTTTACCAAGAGTGCGACAATATCCGATGTCCAGAGAAGCGGATGAAGGGATCGCAAAGACAATTTCCACCATGATGGATCAAGGCATCCTAGTGACGTCAGAATCACCCTGTAATACAGTGATTTACCCCGTCAAGAAATCAAAAGGAGGGTCTTGGCGTTTAATCCAAGATTTAAGAGCATTAAACGATATTGTTGAAGCCGAGTTCCCTCTAGTCCCTAACCCATCTACGATCCTGTGTAACATACCGATCGAGGCGAAATATTTCACGGTGATTGACTTGAAAAATGCTTTTTTCTCAATCCCGTTGCACCGTGACTCACAAGATCTGACGTCATTTACATTCAGACAAATGCGCCTGAAAAGTACGATATTGCCACAGGGATACTGTCAGTCACCGTCCATTTTCAACAGAGTCCTACAGATGGACCTAAGCAATATTGGATTAGACAGTTTTGTCTTGCAGTATGTGGATGACATTCTAATCTGCAGCACCACTGAAGAGCAATGCAGGCGCGATTCAGTCCAGCTACTGACTATACTGGCTGAGAAAGGATATAAGGTTGACAAGGAAAAGCTACAATACTGTCAACAGGAAGTGCTGTACATAGGCCAGCTCATCTCGCATGAAGGGAAAAAGGTGACCCCAGAAAGGGCTGAAGCTATCATGAACACGGCTAAGCAAATGCAGAGCTTCTTAGGCCTGTGCAACTATGTTAGAGCATGGGGTTTCGATTACAGCACTTATACCAAGCCCTTGCTCCAGGCTTTAAAAAAAGGCCCAGGTGACAAGGGAAAGAGTTGAATGGACTGAGGCAATGGAAAAGGGGTTTACTGAGCTCAAGAGAGCGATTTGTACAGCTCCAGTTCTCGGTATTCCTAATGATGCAGAGGAATTCTACCTGTTCTCACAAACAGATGGCAGCGTTATGTGCTCGCTCAAAAAACCTCATTGGGGTACAAGGCCCTGGCATATTACAGTGGGAGCTTGGATCCAGTAATGAGAGGCCACTTCCCATGCGAACAAAGCTTAGCTGCCGCAGTGTTCACCATAGAGAAGGCGACAACCATTGTAATGGGATGCTCCAGGACGTTATACGTCGAGCACACATTATTTGCCATCTTAGAAAAACCAAAAGGCACATTGACATCTCAGAGAGCTTCTGCCTATGAAGTGATCATATCGAATCCATCGATCAAAACAGTTTGATGTAAACCAGTAAACCCAGCTACGTTCATAGCTGAGCCAGTCACTGAAGGAGAGCCGATACATGACTGTGCAAACTATGAAGAATTCTATGATGAAATCCACAGGGTAAAAGAAAATGCCTTGGTGGGTGCTGAGATCGTTTTCATCGACGGTTCTTCGAGAATCGACCAAGAAGACGGACAAAGATACACAGGCGTGGCCATAGTAAAACACTTAGCGAATGGAGAATTTCGAGTACTCATCAGTGCACGAATACCATCTCATTATTCAGCACAGGCTGCAGAATTATTGGCGTTGATACTCGCCATCGAGAATCATGCAGACCAGGAAGTAACTGTGTACAGTAACTCCGCCTATGTGATGTCTACAGTGCACGCAGGCCTAGCACGATGGAAAAGGAGGGCTACCTCCGAGCAGACGGCACACCAGTGCAGCACGCAGCCTTATTGGACAGGCTGATTAAGGCACTACAGCTCCCAGTGGGCATAGCAGTCGTGAAATGCGCCACCCACACCAAAGGGACAGATTTCATGTCACTTGGAAACCATGCAGCAGACACGGAAGCCAAGCGTATGGCATCCAAGAGTGAAACGATCAAGGAAGTAGAAGTGGCGTGCACCCATGAACGAATGATGATAGCACGAGCCACACCAGAAGCCTATAGTAATATGGGGCAGACCCAACTGATGGAGATCCAAGGGGAGGCCCCTCAGGATGAAAAGAACCTACGGAAACGTCAAGGGTGTTCTTTAAACCAGTAATGCCTGTAGCCCTACTAAAAATAGCATTGGAACAGTTGCATTAGCCATTTCACATGTCAAAAGAGAACCTAGCAGCAACCTAGCAGCAACGCTCGCAGAAGACTGGTTTATACTGAATTTAGCTGAGCATGTTGCATTCTTTATGGTGAACTGCATAATCTGCCAGCAATTCACTGCTGGGCACACATTAAAGGTAGTGAGAGGAGTCATCCCCCGGCCAAATGGGCCTTTTCAGCACTTACACATCGACTATGTCGACATGATTCAAGTGTGTAACGGGTACAGGTACTTAATTGTAGTGGTGTGTCCATTCTCTAGATGGATAGAAGCAGGTCCCTGTACACACCCAGACTCAACCTGTGCAGCCAAATTCCTGGTGAGGAAAGTGTTCTCTAGATGGGGGGGGTGTGAGGTGATGAGGTCAGACAACGGGGCTCATTTTGTTAACGCAGTCTTTGAGCAGATCAGCTTGCTGCTTGGCATAAAGCACAAGTTCTCGTCGGCGTATCATCCGGATGGTATTGGTATCTGTAAGAGGCTCAACGCTTGTTAAAGGAAAGGATAGCCAAGTTGAAGCTTACTCTAAAGAGGGGATGGTTGCACTGCCTTCCACTGGCATTGTATGCTCTTCGAAACCAACCAGGCTCCGACCATCATCTTACGCCGCACGAGATAGTCACAGGAAGGAGAATGAACAACTCCCTTACCCCCAAGACAGAGCTAGATGTGATGCCCAGTCAACCCGAGAGGTCTTGGGAACCGAACTGCAGGAATATCTGAACTGCATGACATCCAGCCTTACTGTGATTGCAGACCAACTACAGCGACGACGAAAAGAGTGCAGTGCAGCACAAGACACAGCAGGAGGCACTGGGGTAGACGCAGCTCAAGGTCTACGTGTACCTCTCATCTTCCCTGGAGACGCCGTGTTGGTGAAAAAACACAAAAGGAAAAGGTGGGACGAGCCAAGATTCAACGGCCCTTTTATCTTAGAGGACTGCACTCCTTCAGCTGTCAAACTGTAAGGCAGGAGAGCATGGATCTTTCTCAATGACATTAAGCCCTATATCGGAGAAAGCCTTCTAGCTGCATCCCACCGCGAAGAGACCACAGACAACAGGGAAGAACCTCAGCAGATACAGACGAGATCCATGACGAGGAAGAAGGACGCATGAGCAGCAAAGCCAAGACAAAGAACACGGTTGGAAGTTGTGGCTTGTGCTGAACATTTCCTCTAAGAAAAAAAGGGGATAAGGACAATAACAGACACTCTGTGCATCCCAGTTGCAGGGTGAAGAATAAAAAGGGGGTAAGGGCATAAAACGAACACTTGGAGCAGCCTAGTTGCAGGATGAAGAAGAAAATTGCGCATTTAAGCCACAACACGGTTGTTGATACAAACTTTTGAACCAAGCCACACTTAAGCATTGTTGAACAACAAAACCCAAAAAGACTGTGATCAAGGACTTTTGCCCAAAGGAGCTAACACAGTATCCTGAAGCAACCAACACTTGAAGACTTTGTTTTGCAGAACTTATGGTATCCCCCCAGCAGAAATATCACAAGGGATGTGCTGTCCTGTGTCCAATTAGTACTAGAGACATATCCATCACTTGTAGGGAGAGTCACCAGTGTCACAGACTTTATTCAAGATCCTGCCAACAAGAAAGTAATCTGTCAACTGCTTACTGTCATCGCGGAAGCCTTCGCTGTGTTACCGGAATACAGTGATAAGGACACAAATGCTCCCACAACAGGCGATAGTAGATGAACTCACAAACACGGTTTTCTTTCGTATCATAGAGGAGTGCCCAGCACTCATCGGGAGAACCAGACACCATCACCTTTATACGAGATCCAACAAACAGTGAACATTTGAACCAGCTGTGGGTCAAACTGAACTACGTAGTCGCAATCCACGCAGCAGGAAAGTGCAAGGACTGTTCACGTCAAAAGAAAGGCCTGTGATCCAGAACCCAGCAAAGCAGGACAAATGTCCCTGTCTCCCGAGGATAGCCGACTGGCGCACAACGTCCTGTTTTGTCCAGTCACTGACTTTCCAGAAATGGCAGGGAGACCTGCCGAGGTTGATGTCATCACCTTCATCAGAGATCCAGCTAATGTCGCGCATATGGGAACGCTCCTACATGGCATTATGCTCCAGGTGGAACTGTCCAACTTCCAAAGACAGTATCTGAGGAGATTCCAGTGAAACCTTCCGCCGAGGGACAGATCAAGGAAGCCAAGGCACCTCTCCATCTTTCCGCAGAGGGACAGATCCAGGAGGCAGAGTCAAAGCTCTTCATCTTTCCGCCGAGGGACAGATCGTGGGAACAGAGACAAGAACTTCACCATTTTATTTTATTTTTTTACTTTGATTATGATTGATTGTTATTTTTCCATTTCTTCGCATTTGAACAGGTTCCAGCATGTCCTCAAGACTGAAGCAAATTCGGGGGGTGGACTGGGAACTGACCTATTTTGAATATGCACAATGAACGTGCCTCACCAAAGGTGTTAGTCTAACCTTTTTCCATAGTCTAGCAAGGGAACTGTATCCCATAACCAGAGACAATCGTCACCCGCAAGAGGGGGTCACTTGCAAAGCACCAGACACTTTATGATACAAACCTTTGGAGAAACAATAATGAAGTAAGTGAAAGAATAGAACTTAGACATTGCTATGATTGAAATGGGGGCCCAGAACAGTAACCTGGTCCTCCCACAAACAGAGGGGCGCCCCGCTTCCCTGGAAGGAAATGCTGCCAATTATCATACTGCACGATTATGTGTATATTATGTGATTATCATTGTCTTTTTGTCATTAACAATCAGAACTGCATTCTTTATTGGTGCACGAAGCTTCCCAATTTCAGTGCACCCACCAGATAATGTACGCATGAGTCCCACAAAAGCACCTAGACCCTATATAGTTATTCCACTTCCAAGAAAATCTGATGGTACAGTAAACAAACTAAAATTTAATGTAATTGGCAGTGACTCATACACACTTGAGGTATCGAATGAAGAGAAAAGCTGGAGACATGGTCAGCGTGGAATGAATGAAAGCGTAGCACTGACCACTGCACGCACACACACACTGAATGCACACGAACCAGGGCAAGTGTCAATGGCAACAGAACCTCGAACGTAGATAAGAAAAGGCAAGAGACTGCCTACCGAACAACCCGTCCCAGAAAATAGTAAAGGTGACCGAAAAGCACCAAGTGAAAGGCTTACTGAAGAAGATATAGCAAAAGCCCTCAAGGAGACTGAAGCGGCTACAGGAGAATTCACTGCAAGGACGCAAATGTTGATAGATAATTTATTCCCGTTCATAGCTAGAGCGAAGAAGCTACATGAGGAACTGAAAAATAGAACCACAGAGACTGTAGTGACACGCACACCAGTTCCAACACAAGAAACAAGCACCAGGTCCACGATGCAGCCTTACATTGGGCTGATGGCAGACAGGTGGTCATTAAAGGCACTCTATGAAAAAATACAAGAGGAGAGGAAGAGAATCGCAAAACCTCCTCCTATCACATTGATGCAGATAATGAAAACCGCTTCACCGACCAGAATGCCCGAGAGTCCTCCAGCAAATAAAAGTCACACAGACGCATTTAGAGATGTAGTTATAGCTAACTACAGAAAGACACAAAGAATCAAGAGAAGCCCACATGAAGATAACAATGAACTAAACGATTACCTGGACAGCACAGCACATCTAGCAAACAACATTTCATACCAACACATGAAAGAGGTCGGAAGAAGAAAATCAGAAGGAGAATGCTTCGTCTGTGCACTTCTACCGTACAGCATGGGAACATCCAAGATCTTTGTGGCTGTAGAAATTGATGTTCCAACAGCACACTGTATGTCATACGTGGCAATGTGCAACACCAGAGGACAGTTTATGGGGAGGGACGCCTCATTGATATGGGCAACTGAAACGGACTACCCAGATGAAGACGGCTACGTCCAGGACATTAAAACAAGAAACAGCGCATACTAAGAATCCCATGATCAGGTATGAAAAGTCTGAAGTTAAAGGATCAGGAACAAGATCGGAGATAAACCCGAGGCTGAACGTCCAAGGAAAGAATCCAGAAGAGGCTCAACTTTGGAAGAACAGAGGCCAAATGCAGATTCGGGGGACAGTGGTTTCCCCAAATGGATGGGAAGAAGGAGTGGTGATCTGCCAAGCTTGGATGGTCCTTGAAGTGATAGAAAACTCACAAAGACTGTGCAAACCTCTATGACCGAAGTTGGTAAAGTTACTAACCTGGGTCGAAGACAGAAGAGGACCCTTGCAGATAGTGCCACTGGAAAGCCCAAAATTGTGCTTCAGGAACAATGGCACAAGGAAGATGGGAGAGAATCAGAGCTGCGGACGAATCTTCGAGGCCCCAGGAATGACGCATGGAACCGCAGTAATTATGGATCATTATTGGGCGTCTGGATCCAGAGCATACATCAGACTGCCAAGAGACTGGGGAGGCATATGCACAAGAGTGAACGTCCACGTTCCTGCACTAGTGATCCCAAAAAGTGACCTGAATATTGACAGTTTTCCGAAAGCAGATGCTCA
The DNA here is from genome assembly GCF_040938575.1 of Ambystoma mexicanum. Lineage (NCBI taxonomy): Eukaryota > Metazoa > Chordata > Amphibia > Caudata > Ambystomatidae > Ambystoma > Ambystoma mexicanum. Next base: position 668,695,363 of record NC_090923.1, read on the forward strand.
CCTGAGGAAAAGGAGATCAGTGAAGCTGGTATCCTGGATGAAGAGAGAAACTTACTTTTCTGCAAAATCAGAAGAAGCATTCCATGCAATCCCATATGAACACAGGCTGTTCAGCCTCACCTCATCAGTATTCACAACAATCTTCAAGCCAAGAATCCAAGTTGGAGTAAATACGAAATGGTTGCAGATAACCAGATGGGAGTTATTGCAGACCATCAACACAACCATAAAAGGATTCAATGCGATTAATGAAGAACTAAGAGCAATCCGATTGATGATCCTCCAGAACAGATATGTACTTGGACATGATCACCACGCTGGATGGAGGTGTTTGCGCAAAAATCGGAGAATCATGTTGCACATTTATACCCTCACATGATGAAGAAAATGGAACCTTAACAGAAGCCATAAGTATGCGGACAGACCTACAGAACCAGATGATCGATGAAACTGACAAAGTTGATGATGACAGCTAGTTCGGAACTCTATTCTCATGGGTCCCACAATGGATGTCAGACATATTCAAGTTTCTGGTAGCCCTGCTATTAATGATACTACTAGGATTTTGTGTTATCAAGATAATCATCACACAATGCCAGAAAACTGCGAAGAAAGCCATAGGGATGAAGATCATGATCGATGTCAAACCAGGATGGAAGCCGAGAGACCTGACTGATGAAGAAACAAGAGAATTTGTGAAGGCCAGCAAATTTGCGTCAGAAGGAACAAAGTTTGTGTATCCCAGAAACCAAAGAAAGTATGAAGGAAAATGGATCTATTGCAGCCCAAATGGACAATGCCAGTTAATGACCTGGAACAAAGACGAACATGTAAAAACAGCCGGAAGTCTGAAAGGAGTGATAAAAATACGGACTCCAAAGAAACACACATTCACATTATCATGTACAAACCCAGAAGACGATGAACAAGATGCAGAAGAACCAAGTAAGACGAATCCAAAGGAGGAAGCAGAAGTGGTCGATGAACCGACCAGAGGGCAGAGTGTAGAGGAAGTCCCAGATACGGCCTGCACGCCAGCCCCCCATTTTGAAGTACCAGGAACATACTTGGCAAGATATGTGATATATGAGGAACAAATAAACCAACAGAGAGCTGCACTTGGACTCTGCCCAGTGCCCATCAGAAGAGCAATGCATGTTGAAGTGACTATAACCAGACAACCAGGGGCAGCCCGGTACCCACTGAGACAACCGTACCAGCAGTTAACAAGAAATGAAGACTATTTGCAAACTGTCCCCGTAGAGACCCAAAGAGCCTTAATGGAAGGCGAGTGGTGATGACCCAAGGGCCCGGACAGACGTACAGATGAACATAAATGACAATCGAAAGATGACACACAAGGACAAAATGTGAAGAGTAATGATGTAATGGACTTGTGAGAAGAAACGATGTTGATATATAAAGAAACGTAACCATGAAGTGAGATGAAATATGCAACTAACTTATGCCTGTAAATAGGCTTGGACCGCAAGAAGCTAAGGAAACGGTACTGCTTGCAAAGCTTAGTAGAAGAATAGAGCGTCAAGCGCCAATTATATATCTACCTCAATGAAGCACATTATACAAGTGCAACTCCATTTTGTAAAAGCAGAATTAAGCCCAGGCTGCAAGGGGCCAACCAGGCCGAGATTCATATTCCAGCTAAAGCCAGAAGGAAAGAGCCGAATCAAAACTGAGCACAAAGCAGCTCATGCCTGGGAATTCGAGGTCAACTCAAGGAAGGGAGGAGAGCGGCAACTTCGGAGAATCAAAACTTCAGAGCATAGCAGCCAGCCAGTGAAGGTCGAGATAAGGAGGCCCCAGGCAAGTGGCAAGGCTAAGAAAGAATCAAATACACGGAAAGAAGGTAAATGAAGCAGATTCACAGTGAACAGACACGTGACCAGCCAAGCGCGAAGAGGTACCAACATCTGATGTCACCCAGAACCCGAGGATGCCATATCTTTTCCTGATAAGAAGCTACAGTTTCGAGGCCATCCTCAGCCAACTAATTGACACATAGCCTTAAAGTACTGATTGATGGAAGGGAGGCAGGGTGAATCTTGGGGCACACTGCATCTGGGTGTCCATTCTGTATGCTGCTAATTAAAGTGGTGATTTATGTCTAGGGGTGTAACCTACCCAATCATAATGGACCAAATAATCTAGGGTCCTATAGCTAGTAGAACAATTGAGATGTCGTACTTGTAGTGATGTCTATCACAAGTGATGTAGAGGGATGGGCATAGATGCCCACCCGATAAGAGTTATCCAATCCTCACACTCTTTTACCATATACAGATATAGCCCCTATACTTAAGTTGCCTTTCCCGACCAATAGAATTGCATGACAAACTTTGAGTGTTACACGTCAATGATGACGAGTTTTGCCTATAAGAATTACTGTCTGAATGAAGAATTTGGAGGTTGAGGCGAGACAGGCGATCGCATCACTGTTGATTTCCATTTGTTTCCCCGTTTTTTGTACTTGATATTAAACAGACTTCCCTTTGCCAAACTACTGAGTTGTCCTTATTGATTGGTGTTGGAGTAAGAGAATCCTGCACCCCATCCTCCTCAAGGTGCAGCTATCTCTTCTTAAAAGTACTTGAGGGTGAGCTCTGATCCCATGGGCCTGTCAGAGGTCGCTCCGCCCACCTGTACACTTGTGAAAAGATTCCCTCCCACCACAGTCACACTCCCTAATTTGGGTTTTGCTGCTTGTGTAGCTCCCGTGTCCATTTGCCATTGTGATGCGCCTGTCTGTTGCATTGGGATGTATTGTATATGTTGAGTGGGTGCCTGTTGTATTTGCATAGGTGCTTGCTGTTGTTGCCCCTGTAATGACTGTGTTTGCATTGGTGCTTCTTGGAATTCCTGAGGTTGTGGCAATTGTGTCTGTATTGGCACTTGCTGAAACTGCTGTGGTTGTGGCGCATATGCCTGATTTTGCGTGTGATCTTGGACATAATATCCTTGTGAGACTGTATTGTATTGTGGAGCATATCCTGTCCCTTCTCATGGAGATTGCAAATTCTGTTGTTGCATGTCCTTTACTTCTACATGCTCACCCTTTTGGCTTCTATAGCCTTCCTTTTTTTTAAAACTCTTTATTCATTTCAACACATAACAAATAAACATCAACAACAACAAACATTACACTGCATCTGGCACATTGTGTAGGGATCTGCACTCTGTCATCCGTCTCCTCGGTGCAATGGCTCGGCCCTCTCCTCGTCTGTCCATACTATTCAGCATTTTACTGTCCCCGGCTTCCGCATTAGACTCCTTGTGGCGTAGTCCCAGCCCCTACCAAGCTCCTCCTTCCCATTGGTACTTGGTGTTCAATTCTCCTCCGGCCTACTGGGGCTTGTCCTGTCTTGTCCATCCGTGCCATTAAACAGGTCTTGCATTAGGGAGTTCCATGCATCGCTCTGGTCCACACTGATGTTTCTGCTATTGTCCATTTCTTCAGGTCCCGCCCACCACGTTTCTACTGATGGCCCTGTGCTCGAGTTCCATGCCATCGCTATACAGCATTTTGGCAGAATGCACATTAGGTTTTTCATCTTTGCTATATGTGTTCTTTGTTTGCCACCCATCGGGAACAGCCCCAGGATATATGAATGCCGCGACCACGCTTGCATTTGGATCGTTCCTGCCACCGCCCTTGTTTTCACTGTGTCCCAAAAGTTAGCTATCATCGGGAAGCACCAGAACATCTGCATCCTATCCGCCTTTTCTGCCGCACAGCGTGGGCAGTTTCGGGTTTGATCGTGTCCCGTGTATGACATTCTCTTAGGTGTTAGGTATGCCCTATGTAAGAGGTACAACTGCATTTGCTTGAATCTCGCATTTCTGGAGACATTTCTTGCATACCTGAGTGTAATACTCCACTCTTCATCAGTGAAGGTCCTGTGGAGTTCCTCTTCTCATCTAGCTCTTGCTTGCAGAACCCTCTCATTGTTGCTACTCAGGAGCCATTCATAGAGTCTGGATATCGTGTGTCCTCCCTCCGACACATCATACCACGCATCCAGTACTCCCTTGCTGTCTACTTCCCCTGACAGTGTCTTCCACCTCCTCTTGAACCTCTGTACCATGCTATTGTACAATAGAAATTGTCCGCTGTGTAGGTCCTGTTTTTTTATTAGGGTCTGAAAGTCCACCTATGGTCCATCCTTCCATAGGTCCCCAGTTTGTACCACTCCTTTGTCTTCCAACTGCGTGCGGTAAGTAGCCTGGGATGGTGAATGGATGTCAACTAGTCCAATGAGGGGGATTTGGCTAGAGTAGGGGTCCTGTGTCCCTTGCATCTTCCATGTCCTCCTCCACAGAGTCAGGCCCAGTTGAACTATAGTTGGGAGTGGTTTGGCTAGAGCTTTGTCTATCCATAGAAGTTCCCTCAGGTAGTAGCATCGTATTGCTGGCTAAAAGAGCAGTGTGTCTATGGATGTTTCAGCCTCCAGCCACTTTACCACGAATTGCAGTTGTGCCACCAGGTAGTAGCGTTCAAAGTCTGGCAGCCTGATCCCTCCCCATTCATAGTCTCTCTGTAATGTATTCAGCACTATCCTGTTCCTCCTCTGCCCCACTGGAACTCTCGTGCCAGTGTGTGTAGTCGTCTAAAGAAGGGCCTGGGAATATTGTACGGGATGTTAGTAAAGTACTACAATAGGCAGGGCAGGACCGTCATCTTGAATAGGGCTGCTCTTCCTATCATCCCTAGTGGGAGTGTCTTTCAGAATGTCATGGTTTTTTCTATTTTGACTATGGCCGCCTGTGTGTTAGTCATGTGCATTGCTGTGACGCTGTGGTGTACGTCCACTCCCAGGTAGCGGAAAGTGGTTGGTGTCTATCTAAGTCCTAGGCTTGGCAACTGGTCAGGGGCGGTCTTCCTCATACTTACCAGGGGGAAAAGTTAGGATTTCTCCTTGTTGATCGTGATTCCTGATAGTCTGGCAAATGCCCCAGTGCTTCTAGTAGGTCTGGCATGTTTTCCCTTGGACTCCCAACATAAAGGAGTATGTCGTCTGCGTATATCGAGATTAGATGTACCACCCCGTCTTTTCTATTCCCGCTTTCACGTACTCTGCCCTTAGGAAGACAGCGAATGGCTTCAAGGCCAATATATATGGCATCTGGTATAGTGGACATTTCTGCTTTGTGTCCCTGTCAATCTTGCACCCCTCCGAGATGTGCCTACCGGTTTTCACCCTTGCTCTGGGATCACTGTAAAGGAGCCGTATCCAGCGAAGGTACCCCTCTCCTATCCCAAAGTGGGCAAGGGCTCCCAGCAGCCAGTCCCAATTCACTGAATAAAATGCCTTAATGGCATCTAGTGACGCCACAACGCAGTCCCCCTGTTTTTGGTTCGTGCTCTCACAACATAGTGGAGTCTGCGCAGATTACTTGTTGTGTTTCTTCCCGTTACATACCCCGTTTGGTCTGGGTGCACCAGCGTGGAAATGTCCCGCTTGAGTCGATTTGCTAGGGCTGTGGTCAGGATTTTGGAATCCTGATTGATCAAGGAAATTAGTCTGTAGGAGCCACACTCAAGAGGCGGCTTTCCCAGTTTCAATATGGGTATGATGACCGATTCTGATAGGCTCTGTGGTAACCTTTCTACCCTGTACGCCTCCTGAAACACCTCCAGCAGCTTTGGGGCCAAGGTGTCTTTATATTTCTTATAGAATTCCCCAGGTAGCCTGTCTGGTACCAGGGATTTGCCTGTTGGGAGGCCGGCTATTTATTTATTTATTTATTTATTCGCATTTGTTTAGCGCACAGGCAGCCCAGAGGGCATCATGGCGCTTGTTACAGATATGACAATGACTTGTTGTACATTCAGTGAAGTCATTACTTAGTTGCAAGAGAAAAAAAGGTAGCTACAGGAGAGGAGAAGAGAGGAGGAGAAGAGAGGAGAGGAGGAGGAGAGAGTAGACGACACGAAGGAAGAGGAATTAGTTAAACAAGGTGGTTTTCAGTTTTTTTAGGAAGGCAGTGAGAGAGGTTTCTGCTCTGAGCGTGCTAGGTAGTGCGTTCCATAGCTTAGGGGCAATGTAGGGGAAACTTATTCCACCTGCTCTGGCTCGTTTGATGCGTGGGACCCTAAGTTGGTTGGTGTGGCATTGCCTGGTTGGTCTGGTGGATTGAGATCTGGCTAGCGTGTCAGACTGGTATGAAGGTGCAGACAAGTTGATACATTTGTGTGTGGTGGTAAGTATTTTGAATGTAATGCGCTCTTTGACACGTAGCCAGTGTGCTGCCTTTCTGGCTTGCGCGATGTGGTCCCTTTTAGGTATATTGAGAGCTGCTCTTAGTGCATTGTTCTGTGTTGTTTGGAGTTTATTGAGATTGGAGTTGGAGGTGCCAGCCAATAGCGCATTACAGTAATCTAGTTTGGCTCCAATGGTGGCTCTGGCAATAGAGAGGCAGTTATCTTTGGTAAGGAAAGGTTTGATGGCATTAATGAACTTAATGCTCAGGGCGGAGGCAGAAACAATGGAGTTGACTTGCTTGTCCATGGAGAGTGAGGCGTCGATGTGGACTCCTAGTGTTTTAACAGAAGGTAGAACTGGGATAACACAATTGTCTATGCATAAGTTGGTGTAGAGTGGGTCGAGGTTAATGAGAGTGGATTTTTGACCAAGGATGAGAATTTCGGTCTTATCTCCGTTAAGACATAGGCCGTTCGTGGCCATCCATGCTTGGATGGTTGCGTATATATTCCGGAGGGTGGCTGTGTCCTGATGGCAGAGTCCTGTGAGCGGGAGGAGTACTTGGGTATCGTCAGCATAGTTGGTGTATGTGATCCCAAGTGCGTCCAGTTTATCAAAGAGAGGTTTGGTAAAAAGATTATAGAGAGTAGGAGCCGTACATGAGCCCTGAGGGACTCCATGCCTGATGGTGGTAGGCTCTGCGTTAGCTATATTGGAAAACACATTTATCACTCTTCCTTCGAGGAAGGAGGTGATCCAGTTTGTGGCTTGTTTGGAGAAATGTGCGGCCTGAGTGAGATGGTTAGTGAGGATGGCATGATTGACTAAATCAAATGCCGCTGAGAGGTCTAGGAGGAGCAGAAGGGCCGGCTTGCCTTTGTCTAAAATTAGGGTAATTTGGTTCTTCAGGTCTAGTAAAGCGGTTTCAGTGCCATGACCTTTGCGGAATCCGGACTGCCTTTTCCCTAGGACAGAGTTATTTTCCAGGTAGGACTGTATCTGCATGTGTGCAGCTTTATCTAAGATTTTTAGAAGAAATGGAACCGTTGTAATGGGCCGGTAGTTGTTAGGTTGGGAAGGGTCCAGGGATGGTTTCTTTAAGAGCGGGCGCACCCCCACCTCTTTAAGGCTGTCAGGGACTTTGCCCGTCTTGAATGAGGCGTTAATGAATGCTGTCATGATCGGTGTGAGGGGTGCCGCACACTCTTTAATGATGTTGGCTATCAAGGCGGTCAGCTCATCTGGCGTGAGGGGTGCATCCAATGTCTGCGCCTGCTCCTCCGTTAGCCTGGGGAGAGGAATCTCCCCTAGGGCATCAGTTATGTTGTCTGCTTCTGCTTCCTGTTTCCTGGAGTACAGTTCTTCATAGAACCTCAAGATCACTCCACTAATCCCATCTTGGGTCCTCACTACCTCACCCTGCTCATCCCTGATTGCGGTTATTGGTTCATTCCTGTTCTCTTGTTTAGTGAGCCAAGATAAGAGCATATTAGGCTTGTCTCCTTCCGCTTGTAGTCTCTGTACATACTTCCCATAGTCTAATCTGCCCAGTTTTCCCCAGGCTTTGCAACACTGCAGTCGCAGCGCTGCGAGTTCCTCCGGTTCTTCCCCTTTCTTCCCCGCCTGTGCTTCTACCCTTTCTATCTTCTTTTCTATTTCCCCCAGTTCAGCCATAATGGATCCCCTGAGTCCACCCGCCTTCCCTATCGCTGCTCCTCTGACCACCACCTTGAAAGCTTCCCAAACCACGCCAGTGCTATCCACACTTCCCACGTTATGGTCAAAATAGTCTTTTATCATCTCTCTAATATGTTCTTGAAAGACCTCATCCATCAGTGCCTCCAACCCCTCAGTCTACAGGTGGGTATGGGGGCCCCTCTGTGTGTATGTGCCCATGTTGCTACCATTGGGGCATGGTCGGATAGCGTTCTTGCTTTAATGTCTATCCCCATGAATTACCCTAGGGTCTCCCTGCCCATAAATAAGTAATCTATGCAGGTGTATGTACCATGTGGGGTGCTATAGTGTGTATATCCCCTGGTATTGGTATGTACCTTCCTCCAGACGTCTTCCAGTTCCAGCTGATTCAGGGTCTGCTGTAGGGCCCAAGCTGGCGGAGCCGGTTTCTCCTGCTTGTTGTCGGATCTGTCCACCAGTGGGTTCAGCGTGCAGTTGAAGTCTCCTGCCCATATGAATGACGCTCCTCTGTAGGGGGCTAGCTGGGGGGGTGATCGTCCTAAAGAACACTGTTGCATTGTGGTTGGGAGCGTACGTGTTTATCAGACACACCTCTTTGTTCTCCATCATCCCGTGTACGATCACCATTCTGCCTTCCGTGTCACTCTCTTGTTTTATAAGTTTAAAGGGCACTCCTGGAGCTATCCATGTCAGGACTCCCCTGGTGTAGTTAGAGTATGTTGGGCTGTACATTTGTCCTCCCCATTTCTTGGCTATCTTGATTTGCTTTTCCGCCATCAAATGTGTTTCTTGTAGCATGGAAATTTGTGCTTTTGCTCTATTCAGCCATGCATGGACCCTTAGTCTCTTGACATAGGCATTTAGTCCCCTGACGTTCCAGGTGGCTATGACTGCTTTTTCATGGCCCAGTTGGCTACTTTGTCCTGCGGCCCTTCAGTCCCCATGGGCCTGCCTGTTGGCTTGTGTCCGCCGACAGGCTTCCTTGTTCCGTCGTCTGTTGATTTCTTCTGTATGAGGTGGCTCTGCCCTTTCCTGTACATGTTGTCTCTTACCTGTGTGGACTTGTTGCGGGTTTGCCGCCTTGTTGTGCCTCAACGGTAACCTTGATCGGGATATGTGCCTGTTCGCCTGCCATTTGCGCTTCGCTCCTGTTGCCTGGTGCTTCCTCCTCCACTCATGACTTCTCTCCTCCTAATTAACCACTCTTTAACTATAACTAATAAACAAACACACAGCCTCCCTCCCCCTGCTCGGGCCTCGCTGCTTCTCTTGCTTTGCCAACCTGGGTGGGGCCGGCTCGCGGCAGCGTGATGTCTTAAAACTGACATCCTAACTAATAAAAAGGCTCGGGGTTGCGTGTCCTGCCGCCAACCATGGTAATAGGGAATCTCGTTGCTCCTTTAATTATATTCCATCTGGCTTGCGTAATATCAATAGTGTTGGAACCTCCTTTCCCATGATAGGCTCACTCCTGCTGACTCCCGGATATATTCTCGTTGTTATTGGCATTTCTGTGCCTCCCCTGCAGGAGGCCCTGTTGGTCCATCCATGCTTGGGCGTCTTCCATTCTCTCGAAGAAATGCAATCTGCCCCCTCATATCACGTTCAGTTTCGTCAGGTTTAGCAGCATGTAGCGTATGCCCGCTGCCTCGAGGCGGTCATTGATGGGTCCGTATCTTGCCCGTTGTCTCTGAACCAGGATGGTTTAGTCAGGATAGATCGTTATTCTGCAGGAATTTCTAGTTTTCACCCCCCTTCTCTGGAGAATGTCAGTATTTTATCACAATCTTTAAAGTTCAAAATTCTTGCAATCATTGATCTCGGGGGAGCCCCTGGTTGGGGCCTCCTGACCTGGGCTCTGTGGGCTCTCTCCACTGTAAATCCTTGGGACAGTACCTCTGCTCCGATCTCTTGCAGCAGGAGATTTTTGACATAATTCATGGGGTGCTGACCTTCCTCTCCCTCTGGTAGTCCAGTGATCCGAATGTTATTCCTTCGCGGCCTCCCTTCTGCATCCTCTGCCCTCTATTCCAGGATCTTCACCCGTCGGAGCACGTCTGATATGTGTGACCGGGTAGTGGCAATGTCGCTAGTGTTTTGCTGCACCTGTTGTTCCACCGTTCCCAAACGGTCCACCAAGGTCCGTACATCTTGTCAGAGGAGACCTACGTCTACCATCACTGTGTCCATCTTGTTTTCCAGGGTCGTCTTTACGGCCGCTATGGCCGTGTCTAGCCTGTTTCACAGCAACGCCCTCAGGGCTTCTATGGCTTCCAGTATCGGGTTCTCATTCTCACCATCTCACTGTTGTGTGTTGTTTGAGGCCGTGGCCACCTCCGATGGGGTAGATTGGTCTTTGTCTGTCTTCCTGGCAAAAGGTTCAATGCTGGTTTGTCTGCCTCTTCCCCCCTTTGATTTGCTGTTCGAAGTTGCGTCGGCCACTCCCTTCCTCCCCACTCCAAGCGGTCTTCCAGGCTTCTACCGTGTGATGACTGGGGTAACTCGGGGGGGCCTGTTGTGTAACGCCCTCTGTTCGCCAGGCGCCTCACTGTCCTTTCGTGCCTCTGTGGTTGTAGGCTTAGCAAGTAAGTCCTACCACCCCCATGTGGGTTCCCCGCCTTCAGCTGTCTCGATTTTTGCCCCCCGTTGACGGAGGGAGGACCACAACATGCTGTGCTCTGTGATATATCAAGTTGGGCAGTGCGACCTGCCCGAGCTTAGTCCCTGCGAGCTTAGTCCCGGCTAGGCTGGTGGTGAGTTCTCGCAGGCGGCTGACCTCCGGCCTGTCTCAGCCGATTGCTTCCTATATGTGCCCCGCTTGCTTCAGGGCCGCTATATTGCACAGCAGATGGGTTATGCACTCCCATGTCCCACTGTCGTTGCTGCCCGGTCTGTTGCAGCAGGTGTCTCTGGTTCGCCCCCTCACCTCGCTTGTTGAGCTCCTCTCTGCTGGTTGGGGCCAGGGTCTATCAGCTCTCGGTGACCGTGGGTTGTGCATCTCCCATGTCACGGGCCAAAGGATGCGCTAGCTGCTCCGACGGCCTACAGCTTCCTGTGCGCTCTTCTCCTCTCCTCCTCCTGATAGGGGGGTGCCTCCCTCTGAGCCGGACCCTTTTCCACAAGATGTCTCACTTGGTATCCACACTTTCTCTTAGTTGCTTTGTCGCTGCACGAGTGGGTTGTGTTCTCCCACGTCTCTCCGCTTCATGCTTCCAGTCATTCTTGTTGTTTTGCTCCTCTGGCTGTCCGTGGTCACGGATTTCTGAGTGATGGGTCCTCCTATGCTGCTCAGCTTTAAAAATGGCCATCTGCTCGCATGGGCGTTTGTTTTGTTACTAGCGTGTGTTCCTTGCTACAAGTTATTGCCCTCTTGCAATAGCTGCGTGGTCCTTGTGGGTCATATGCCCACGTGATATCAGGATGTGGGCCATGCTTCCGTCATCCCTTCACCTCAACGCTCTGATTATCCCAGTTCATCCGCCAGGAAAAGCTGGAGGACTTCCGCTGTTCTTTGCCACCTTTCGTAAGCCTGAGCTGTCCCGTCCTCCTCAGGTTCCCCTTTGTGTGTTGCCCACTGTCGTCTGATTTTGGGCTATGATTTCCCCGGGCTCTCCACCTTGGGGCCTCTTCTGGGTCTTTTGCTTCTCGCCACGGCGGACCAGGATCTGGCTCGCCGTGGGCACAGACTACTCTTCAAGCCTCACGCCACAGGGAGCGGCTGCCGGTGTCCAAGCCCCAGTCCGGGGCTCTTGTGTGGTGTGAGCCGCCGATGGGGTGCTGCAAACTCGTAAGCTCTCTCCTTCTGGAGCCGGCTGGCGCTGCGCTCCCACTGCTGTTTCTCCCGGGCCGGGGGCAGGCTTCTCCGCAGAGGGGGCCCCACAGCTCCCCATGCCTCCTGTTGTGTCTTCCCACTATCCAGCCTTCGGAAGCCCCAGGTTGGCCAGCCCCAGTGTGAGGTTGCAGCCTGTACACCTCACACCGAGGTCCGGGGTCGCCCCTTGGCCACTACGTTCCCCAGCTTCCTTCTCCATGATACCTCTCCTCCTGTATGGTGCTTGCGCTCTGGTGGTTTCAGCCGCACAGCATGGCTGTGCCCGCCCGCTCCGGACCCTTGGTCGCCGGACCGATGTGTCTACTGCGGCTCTCTGGGTGGGTTTGGAGCCCACCAGCTGCTCTTCCTCTGTGATGGGTCACCAATCTGTCCATATGCCTCTGTGCCTCCCGGCAGCCTCGGTCAGGTACGGCTGTGCGCTGGTCGTCCTTAGCAAACCTCACAGCCCGCGTCCGCCATTTTAGCTGTTGCAAGCAGACTATTACCAGCTAATTTTTCTCCGGATTCCTGCTCCGATTATCTAAGGCGGGGCTCCTCAGCTGTTCTGCGTGTGTTCCAACACCAATTTTTATGATTCTTGCTGCATTTCTTCGCAAGTTAAGCCAGTTTGGTCGGATTTGCTTTAGGATCTTGCAGGAGCTCTGAAGCCACGTTCCTTACCGCATGGCTGCCAAGCTACGCCCCTTCTTTATCCTTCCTTATCCCTCATTTGTCTATATAATTTCCCCATCCCAGTTCCTATGGTCTCTGTGTCTTCTTTGCTCCATGTTGGTATGTCTAATAAGCCTTGCAACCCTCCACAGGACGGTTGTGACCCACTCTCTTCTTCGGTTCCTTCTTGCGTTTCCATGGGTATCATGCTTTGACCTCATCATCTTTAAATCCCCTACTACTGTTCAGTTCTTCCTCTCTTCTCCTTATTTCCCTTAATTCCTCGTCCTCTCGCCTTCTTTATAACCTTCGTGCTTTCAATCTGTGTGCTTCTTCTTCTTCTCGTTTCTCTTCTTCTAGCCTCTCCTTTTGCCTTTTTGCCTCATGCTTTCTTCGTTCTTCCCTTTGCTTACGTTGCTTTCCCTTTCTTGTTTTTATAGCACCTCTTCTTCCTTCTCTTTCACTTTCTTTTCTCGCTCTTCCCTTTCCTCTCTCTCGACATCCATCAATACCTTTATCATCTAGTTTAAGCAAAATGTGTCCTCCCATCAACTCGTTATGTACTATTGTTGTACCTTTAGCTATATCCTTTATTCCTTTTTGTTTCTCTACCTCTTGCTCTATTTCTATCTATTTATTCTGTCTATCCCTTTTCTCATCACGCTGTTTACTTTCATCGCGTGTCTCTATATATTTGCATTCTCTGCCTCTTCGCTAGTATAGGCAGGGGGCTCGTATTGTAGATTAACATACCCCGCTGCTCTTCTCTTTATCCTCTGCGTCTTTCAAGGGATGTAAAGAGGAGATGAAAGCGTTACATCTTCCCCTTTATGCATCCACTCCCTATTGACTGGGTCTTCTTTCTCATTCTGGTATATTTTCCAGAGCTCCAATACTGCCAATCTTTTCTCTAACTTCTTTCCCTTATATGTGGAATGTAAATATGTCACCAGGTAACATAATGCCATATTAGATAACGAACCTCCTGGATGCCAGGCCATAAATGTCTTATAAGTTATGACCTTAATCCATTCGGATGATACGGCCTAATCTTGGTAATGTTCGGCATAAATGTGTGAGAGGTGTTTCTTCCATGATAAGTCAAACCAGACTGCCAATACTTACCCAATGTTTTCCTCTTCCTTCCAAATGTATTAAATATATTGCTTTAATATATTTGAGCAGACACTATCAATCGCTGCTAGTAATCCAAAATATCTGAATATTTTTCATAGCTTTATTGATTATTTTTTTGACAAAATTTGACACTGTTCTTCTTGCTCCTTCGTTTACACTTTCTGTTAAAAAAAATGTATATTGTTCTTTGTTTTTTAGTATCTTTAAACTGTCTTCTTTATTTATAATTTGGTTTTGTTGGTTTCTAGCTATTAGATTGACATCAATCCTTTCTTTAAAAAGTGTAAGGAAAAAAACGTTTTTATTTATTTATGCTACCATTTCTTATTATTTGTTGTCATTCGTTTTAAACACATTATCCTTCATACAAACATACAATATCTTTTACATATGTGCACTTTCAACATATATATATTGATTCCCCTTAGATACGTCTTGCTTTAACGTCTTAGTAAATGTAACTCTTCTCTTTTTTTTACTCCCTCTGGGAGTTTGACACACGTTCTTCTAACTGGCTCTGCCTTTAGGAATCGATATGGGGATATAGAGTGTGTCCTATCTGTCCCTCTTGTGCCCGTGAATTCAAGTTATTCTTATCTCTCTTACTTTTATAATCAACAAAATTCAGTTACTCTTTATGTCTCTTATATATACAGCATACTTCAATTACAGTCCCTCCCCTCTATGTTGTTACCAGCTGCAATGGTCTACTTACATCCATGGCTCATCTATGATATTTTATTTATAGTAAAAGTCGCTCAGCATCGACTCTCCCTCCATCTGCCAGTTTGCCCTTTCGTCCGCTGGGAACCTGCGGGGTCCGGACAGAAATTCCATCAAAGGGGGGCCTGTCGACCGTATGTTGATCATGTGATTCTTTGTGTGCCACTTTCCACAGGAAACTCTGCAATCGTCTGGTTCGTGGCGGGAGCCGTCGATCGTCCAGGAGTCTAGGTCTGGCCTCTAAGTCAATTAGACCTGAACCATCCCGCACTGCCAACAAATGTGCTCTAGCACCTTGAAGCTTCTTTGTGCTAGATGGAATTACCAATAAAATGTCTCAGACCACATAATCGGACAGACTCAAAGAAGATGGTAAAATACTGCTTTTATCTCAATGAAGGAAAGCAGGGTGGATCATCATTCATCAAATTGCTTCATGCAAGATCACACTGTCTTTTTTATTATACTTAGTTTATATAATGCTCGATGCATCATCTATGATGTCATACTAAGTGGCATTTTACAAAAACCTATCAGGGGTGGGATTGGATTAGGGGAACATGTCTACATATAGAATGCATGAATATCAATCTCCCATTGGGGGTCCCTTGTCTGTAGGATGTGCCCTGAGCTGCTTCTACACGTATGACACTGATTACAGCAGAGAATATGGCAGCGGAATAATACTTTGCAATATTGTATGTAAAAGTGCATGGCAGGCTTTTCTGATTGGTTGGCTAACCAAATCCCTTGGACTTTTGGCTCGCTAGCAGCACGTACGTTGGAAAAGAAACCCAGGTGCTTGGAGATACGTCAATCCTCCCCTTGTTTCCCAATCAGTCTACCCTCTCTCATCGGTAGGCCTCATTCCAGTGTCCTCTGTTTGAAGGCTGACCTTGCCAGTCTGCACTGTCTTGGAACATTCAAGGGAGTGTAAGCACACCAATATCTTAGCTTTGAACCTAATGAAGAGCCCTTGTTTGCTAGCTCTTCATCGCATGTTGAGAGACCACAAATGTATACATTTCGACATTGTATTCAGCACTATTTGATTCAATTATACTGGGTCCAGTTGCTCCTCTTGGCCTATCGAGACCTGCTCACTCTATCCCATAGAAACTTTATACGCTTTTAATTGTCCACTACTTGGCATCAGTAAATGTTTTTGTTCCTCCTTATCTTGAGCAATATGTTGTTCGCACATGGTCTGCTCGTTGGACCCCCTTTGCACTTTGCCTTCATCTCTCGAAATAGCATCATTGGTCCTAGGCCAATGTACCCCTCTATTTTGCAAGGGAAAAATAACTTCTTCATCATTTTTCACTTTAAGACCCTGGGCTTGTATTTTGAGGTACTTGGGTTGATTGACATACGCCGTTGTCCATTTTCTTCTAATGGTCGTCCTAAACGTTGAATATATACCTCTCATAACCAAGCTTCTCATAATAAGCATCATATGTTCTTTCAACCTTGCCTTTCTGCGTATTTCCAGTTATTAGTTTTTTTTAATTTTTTTATTTGTTTATGACTCAATGGGGTGGATTCATGGAGCAAACGTGCGCCGAAAATCCCAGCGCAAGCAGGCGCAAGGTGGCGCAAGTGTGAGAAACCCAGCGCACGCGCACGCGTGCGATTCAAGGAAGACGCTGCACGTGTTTCCCGCTGTCCAAGCGCCAAATCCTGCCATGGCGCACGCGGGCACACACGCCGTGCGCTACGCGCACAGCAAAAGCGCACATAGCGTGGCGCACACAACCAAAGTGTGCGGAACAGTGGGCGTAACACACGGAATGGGAAATAACGCGTGAAAAAGAAGGCGTAACTGGGGAAGTACTGCAGGGAACTACACAGAACGCCCACACGCATGCGAACAACCCGTATTCATGGATTCGAATACGGGAAACCCACGCACGGCAAAAGACGCACACAGGCATCAACGCGTCCGCCACACGAAGGCAGGCGGAAGCGTCCCCGCGCACAGTATCAAAGTGCGCGCAAACAACAAACACGTATATACAGCTTCGATGAATGCCCCATTTGTCGCAGCACTGATCGTGGGACACCGCAGGAGGAGGAGAATAGCCAGGGCACGCATTTTCGCACCACGGACAAGCCTTTTTGGGATGCCTGACGACCAGGTCTACGGCAGGTATAGGTTTCCACCCCATATCATCCTAGACCTGGTCAGGGAGTGGGAAGATGACCTTACATCCCCCACCCTTTGCTCCCAAGCATTGAGCCCCTTGGAGAAGGTGCTCAATGTCCTGCATTTTTTGGCCACTGGTCATTTCAGCGAACTACTGCCATAGTGGGGGGGGGGATCACAGGCCACGCAGTCACGCTGCCTACACCAGGTACTGGCAATCATGACAGCGCGCCCCTCAGTCCGCAGGCACATATACATGCCCAGAACACCCGCAGAAAGGCAGGCCGTTGTCTTGGATTTTTTCAGGGTGGCACACTTCCTCAAAGTGCTCGGTGCCATAGATTGCACCCATGTGGCCCTACGTCCACCTAGGGCCACTGAGCACATCTACCAAAACCGCAAGCACTGGCATTCCATCAATGTACAGGTGGTATGCAATGCAAAGGGAATCATCACCTCTGTCTATGCAAACTACCCTGGCTCCACCCATGACAGTTTCATATACAGAATGTCCGCCCTGAGCCGGGCCCTGGAAGCTGGGCAGCATGGCGACACATGGCTCCTAGGTGAGTACAAATGCCCTTGCACATGCATGCATGTCACACACACACACACAAATACACAAACCCCAATAATCACAACCATTTACACCTCCCCAGGGGACAGTGCCTACCCTCTGAGCAACCACATGATGACGCCAATCCAGAACCCCACCACACCACCCCAGGTAACATACAACGCCGCCCATATTGCAACCAGGGCCATAGTGGAGCGCACATTCAGAGTGCTCAAGTCACGTTTCCGATTCCTTGACCGCTCTGGCGGGCAGCTACTCTATGCACCCCCAGTAGTGTGCAGGATCATTGTGGCAGCATGTGTCCTGCACAATGTTGCAACACGGCAGGGCGTACCGGTGGACATGGTGGTGCCCCCACATCCCCAACCACAGGCACAGGCGCTGCCCATGGGAGGGGACAGGGCACGTGGCGAGGAAGCCCGGACCCAGCTTGTGGCCACATTTTTCACCTAAACTCCCACCCCTGCGGAGTGCACACAGGCCTGGCACATACCAGGTGACAATCGATGATGACAAAGAGACAGTCAACTGACACAACCCTACCACCCTGAGATAGTTGCCATGGAAGTGCCACATTGTCTGCATTCCTAGCTACTTAAACACAAGCTATCCTGTGTGACCAAAAGGCACACATATGACATGACATGATATGGCATTTGTAACGTGCCTATACACAAGTATTTCAAGGTGCGATGAGGCAGGGAGGGGGGAAGAAGGGAAGACAGACAACGATACTACTAGGCCAGGTGTCATTTAGATTGTGCAAATGCAGTGGTAGGGGGAAGGGAAAAGTGCAAGGGGAAGGGGAGGGGGGAGTGCAGTACAGGGTAAGTAGACTAAAGAACAAATAAATAGGCCAGCTGGTGGCAACTGCAAAGGTAAGTGCAGACAAGTGCTGGGAAGGGGGGGCTGTAGGTATAGAGAGACAGTCCCGCAGTGCAGGGGTTGCCAGGGAGGCAGTGCAAGTGGAGAGAGGCTGGCCCAGGGACCGAGGTCGGTGAGAGTGGCCCAGTTGCAGATCCAGTGCAGTTCCAGTGAAGAATTTTGCAAGGGGGAGGCAGAGAGAAAGCAGAAGCAAAGAGGAAGGTCTTGAGGTGCTTCCGGAACCAGAGATGGTTCTCCTCAAGTTCCAGTGAGGCAGGAAGGCTGTTCCAGAGGGAGACCCCTGCCGCGTAGAGAGATCTACCCCCTGCTAGTTGCTTTGAGAAGCGGATGACCCTGACATGCAAGGTGTGAATCACACACACCTGTAAAACAGGCCATGGCCATCACTGTTATGTCACTCAAACCCTCCCAAACCACAACATGACATGGCAAGCAATACCCATACACCAACACACTAACAATAAGGTACACATTGCCATGTCAAAAATGTACAATGGCATCAGACAATGATGCCTGACATGGAATCAGATGAAGTGACCTCCCACCCAAAATAAGTCATTTCCAAATGCATTGCAAGAGTTGTAGACATAACATAACAATGAATGCCTGTCTACATTCACATTGTGCATTGCAAAATCGACACTGCAGCTTCTGTGTGCTGTGTCCAACTCCTGCAACACACTGCTCAGCGCACAGCACAGTGAACAGCCATTGTGTGTGATGCACACCCTGAGCATCACATCTAAACGACAGAACACATCAAAAAGCAAATTAGGCATGTACAGGATCCATAATTGGTCACAGAACATGTGCTGCAGGGACACAGTGGGCACCAGAAGGCAAACAGTGTACACGTGGATATGCAAGGGTGGTTGTACATGTAGTGCATCATAGTGCAAGTGTGTGGGTCAGTAAGGACATGCACTCAACATATGCATGTGCAATCAAGTGACCATCAGTGTCCTCTACACATCACATGTGAACATTCACCATGTGTACACCCCAGCATGTCAAACCACAACTATCCCCTCACACCTGAAAGGTAAACACAACACATGAACAGGCATTGATCAGCAGAACACAACATATACATAGGATACCACCATTACAATGTCAGGGTTCCCATCACACTGCAGGGCAAGGCAACTATCAACAACAACCCCCCCCTCCCTCACGAATGACCATGACCCACTGAACAACTGCACCTGGGTCATGGAGCCTTCAACCCACAATTTCACCTGGCCACAGGATCACCCTTCCCCTTCGTCACCATCTCCCATCTTGTGTGTAAAAAGGTGCCTGCACCCTCAGAGTCCACCCTCATTTGCAAAATAACAAAATCCAAGCCAGAAAAACGAACCAGAACACCCTCCAGTAGATGACTTGACGTAGCAGTACCTCACAAAGGCCAAGTACTACCACAATGATGTAACAACCAAGGTAGCACAGTAAAACAATGTCACAACAGGATGTGAGCAAAACAGAAAGGTGATGGCTGGACGGTTTTGAATTAATCATAACCACGGGCAAAGCTCTGGGCAACCCTCCAGACCATCGTTTTTCAGCCTGCCAACCCATTACAGAAGGGGAAAAACCATATGCAAATCAGGCTTGGTCCTACCCCAAAAGGGGCCGTCCAGCCCGAACTGCTAGGTCACATCCCTTCTGCACGAGACCACAAGCATCCCCAGACATGTTTCAGCCTTGTTGGGCGTCATCAGTGAGGAGTAGCTTGGGTCTCTAGGCCCGGCAGACTCGGGACCCACGTCTGGGCATACCCGTCCCACTCGGGGTGACTTTAGCAAAACAGAAAGGTGATGGCTGGACGGTTTTGAATTAATCATAACCACGGGCAAAGCTCTGGGCAACCCTCCAGACCATCGTTTTTCAGCCTGCCAACCCATTACAGAAGGGGAAAAACCATATGCAAATCAGGCTTGGTCCTACCCCAAAAGGGGCTGTCCAGCCCGAACTGCTAGGTCACATCCCTTCTGCACGAGACCACAAGCATCCCCAGACATGTTTCAGCCTTGTTGGGCGTCATCAGTGAGGAGTAGCTTGGGTCTCTAGGCCCGGCAGACTCGGGACCCACGTCTGGGCATACCCGTCCCACTCGGGGTGACTTTAGCAAAACAGAAAGGTGATGGCTGGACGGTTTTGAATTAATCATAACCACGGGCAAAGCTCTGGGCAACCCTCCAGACCATCGTTTTTCAGCCTGCCAACCCATTACAGAAGGGGAAAAACCATATGCAAATCAGGCTTGGTCCTACCCCAAAAGGGGCCGTCCAGCCCGAACTGCTAGGTCACATCCCTTCTGCACGAGACCACAAGCATCCCCAGACATGTTTCAGCCTTGTTGGGCGTCATCAGTGAGGAGTAGCTTGGGTCTCTAGGCCCGGCAGACTCGGGACCCACGTGTGGGCATACCCGTCCCACTCGGGGTGACTTTAGCAAAACAGAAAGGTGATGGCTGGACGGTTTTGAATGAATCATAACCACGGGCAAAGCTCTGGGCAACCCTCCAGACCATCGTTTTTCAGCCTGCCAACCCATTACAGAAGGGGAAAAACCATATGCAAATCAGGCTTGGTCCTACCCCAAAAGGGGCCGTCCAGCCCGAACTGCTAGGTCACATCCCTTCTGCACGAGACCACAATCATCCCCAGACATGTTTCAGCCTTGTTGGGCATCATCAGTGAGGAGTAGCTTGGGTCTCTAGGCCCGGCAGACTCGGGACCCAGGATGTGAACCATGTGTGGTACATAACATAGAATGATGCACCATGAACGGATGTGTACTGTCACAGGTCCCGTGTACAGGCGCGGGAGTGTCACGGAACAACCACCCCCACCGTGTCCCGGGTGCCTGCAAGGTCAAACTCACACAGGCCTCTGAGACCCTGGTGGGGAAGGAGGGTCAGGGATATGCAGTCGGGACAGGTGTTGGCACACTGGATAACTGGAATGAGTGGCAGGAGAGGGGAGGAGGAATAACACATGAAAGTAGGGAATGCACGAAAATGTACTACCTGCATGAACACATACACAATCCGAACAAACTTGGACATCATTGTCATGGCCTTCTGTAGTCCAGGCTTAGGAGTGGCACGAACCAACCACCCCCTCTAAGGTTTTGGCGCCTGCAAGTTTGGGGCTTACACAGGCATCCGCAACCCCAGCGGGGAAAGAGGGTTAGGGAACGTTGCTTGGATAGGTATGGGAAGCAGGAACACCGGGTAGAGGGTACAGGGTTTAAAATTGGATAGGACTCCGGGTGATTAGGGGAAAAAAAACATACCAAATTGAATTACACATTCATCCATGCATTAGTGCACCCCCCAGCAAGCCTATGCAGAGCAGTTTGAAAGAAAAACAACAAGACACTTAGCTCTGGTTTTGAGTGCTGGCCTCCTGCCTGTGCACTCTCAGGTCCAGTTACAGGAGCACTGCAATGCTGCAAAGAGAGCCACAGTCAATAATCTGTACGTGCCCATTACACAAAAACACACCACCAAACATGCCCCATAGCAACAAACTACTCTACAAACAGACAATCTGGTGTAGATGCTTTGTACCCATATATAACATTACCCCTGTGATGGGTCATACACAGTCAATGCAGTAAGTCAGCCACCGGTGGGTGCGTGGCAAATGGAACACCAATGTGTCACAATTCACACAACATGCAATGTTCCCTGGGTAAGCAGACAGACCCATATAGCAAGGCATGACTTCAGAACAAGTCGTGTTCCACCATGACCGAAACAATGTTGGCAGTGCATGCATCAAAATGTACATGGAAATGAAATGCACTGCACCCGAGTATGTCCCTTGCTGTATGTCCCTGTGAGCTGCCCCTTTCCATGTCTCGGAAGGCTACATGGTTGATACAAATGCCTCAATGGACCTTGGTGTACCGAGGGTATGTGCCACTGCCCCTGCAGGTGTCCCAGACAACCTTACAATCAACAGTCATCAGTCCACCAACACATCTGAGCTGCATTGTGTGCTTCAACACCAATATTCGTCCAAGCTCACCCTCAGTGCTGTGACTAAGCCTGCATGTGCAACTCGCCTGGTGCAAGCTTTGCTGTGTTGTGGCCCCCCTGTGCTGCTCACCTTGCCTGGAGTTCCTTGGAACACGTCAGCAGTTCTAGGATGTAGGTCTGCAATCCCTGTGCCTCTGCTTGTGCACACATGTGCATGTGGGCACCAACAAACGTGTCCAGAATTCAGACGTCCAATGGGCCATGTCTGCTGGCAAAGGTGCTCTGGAGGCTCATCCCCCTGCAGAAAGGGCATGAAACACATGATTAATGCTTTAAAGTCATCTGTGTGTGTCTCCTCAGGCATCTCATTACTGGACCATGTCAGAGACTTACATCAGAAATCACACCATCAGTCCGTATTTCACATCCAAAGTGTGGAACACACTATCTACGGCATAATTGCAACAAGCACGTGTACAGTAAAGATAAGAAACATACTACACAATGCATAGCAATGAATGTACACATTAATCATGAAACACCCCATCTAGCAAAAGCTGAACAGTGGACAATAACACCGCAATCATCCCCACTAGGGGTGTCAACACAAGTCACACAGCACCAGACATGCCACAGATATGACAGTCCAAAGCCCTTGTGTAATAGGTTGTCACACCGAACCATCCTTGCGAGCCCATGGATAAGGGAGGCAGGAGTGGCATATGTGAGTCAAGGACCCCAAGCAGCAAACACATACACAAGACAAGCCTGAAGGGCCCAGCTGGAACAGACAATGGATGCCTTCAAAAGCCACAAAGCACTGCACCGTCACATGAAAGCACAATAGACAAGCAATTTTAAACTATATTAACTAATTACACTAACTATGAAAAACCTACATTACCTAATTAAACTAACTATCAAACAGAAACTTAACTAACTAAACTAAAAGAAAAATCAAAAATGGCCACATACGACCCAGGGGGAGGGGAGGCACCCAGGAGGGGGGAGGTACAGGGTGCAGCTCAACACCCACATGCGATGATGCTGAGCCAAAAAAAAAACCTCCATGGGCTCAACGCCTGCACAGCCCGACCTATGTGGGAGATAGATGGTCGTCCGAGTCTGGCTCATCCTGGAAAGGAGGACGTGGCACAGTAGCCTGGCCACGCCTAGCCGCAGCTTGCCCCTCGTCGGCAGCAAGTCTGCCGGATGGGTGAACCATGGTTCTGTGTGGCGATGTGTCGTAGGTCTGCATTCAGAACCTCACGTGATACACGTGCTTCCTCTTGCAAGGTAGCACGTGTAACACGGACTTCCTCCTGCAAGGCCTGGCTGGACAACCGCTGCACCTCCCGGCAAGCCTGTAGCTCAGCCAAGATGGTACGCTCAAGCTGTGCAAACCTCTCTTCTGCCCGCTGCCTCTGGGACATCATAAGGCCACCCAGAGTGGATTTGAGGGAAGCATACTCCTCCCTCAGGGCATCCATGTGCACCTCTGCGTGAGCAGCAATTGCTTGACGCAGAGACGACATTTCAGCCTGGCGTGCCCTGTCTGAGGCCGCCATGCCCAGCCTGAGCGAGCGGGCCGTGGACCGTGACGCCTGCTGCTGGAGAAGCACCTGCCTAGCAGGGGGGAGCACAGATCGGGCCACACGCTCCATGCTCTCAGCGATGTTCTCCATTGCTGCCCCCTGCCGTTCTGAATTGGCAGTCATGTCTTGCTCCCACTCAGTATACTGCGGTTGCGCACGGCGACCGCGTTGCCGGGCTTGACCCCTGCGGGACCCAAGGACCGGGGGTCCTCGCTGTGTTGCCACCGCCCGCGGCTGCACGACTACATGCCCCCGTCGACGTGATGTCCCAGGCACATCAGTGACTGGCGTGGAGGGTGACCCTGCGTCCCAATCCACCACGGGCGGAGGAACCAAGACTGTCTGATCCCTCAGTGCAGGTGTCGCAGACAGAGGAGTGTCCACATCAGAATCACTCACCCCTGAAACATGGACTTGATGCTCATCCAACTCAACATGGACGTCAGAGTCGTCATCAAGGCTGGACTCATAGGCAGCCAGAGACAAGATGGACTGTAGCACTTGGGGGTTTTCGTGGCCTACCACCCCACGACCCCCACTTGTGCCGGGTTGATGTAGTGGTAACAACCCTGTGTCTGGCATGACAACACCATCCTCCGCCTCCATTGCGTCATCACCTGAAAAATAGAGAGAAAAAAGGTCACTACACATGTCAGAAGCACACAACACACACACACACCGACAACAAACGCATCAGACAGACATGTGACACACAACATATAACCTGGCATGCATGCTGGGTCATCTTTGAATTGCTTCTGTGATCAGACCTGTTGAAAGGTGGCAGTTTCCATGGAGGTGGGTCTATGCAGTGCAGAAAATGTGTACGCCACTCACTACCTACATGTACAAGAACTCCATGGTGTGTGCCAGGAAATGTGAAGGCAGTGCAAGGTCAAATTCAGGCATCACGTGCATTGTGCATTCAATGTGTACCATATCTAGAAGCCAAGCACCCCTCCACCCCAGTACAAAAGCAGGGATGCCTAGCATGGTATCAAAAAGCTGGCCATACACCTGTGTATTGACAGGCAGTGTTGACTGGCATCATCAGCTTAATGTGATTCAAGTGACAACACTGCAAATGATGATGGGACAGTAAGCAGGACACATGATGAAAACTCTGGAGGCCGCCCACGTGTTAAGAAGACACAACAACAGTTGGACAGAGTCATTGGCCATTGAACAGGATGAGGCCTGTGAGCCACACAGATTGTCAGACCCTAAACATGTGTGCAACGCAGTACTGAGCCACAGTTGACATGGGAAGGCTGATGAGATGCCATGCAATGTATGTCACCCAGGACTTGTATTACAGTGATCATCCAGTCAAGGACACATAGGGGCATGCGTGCAATGCACATGGAGCATGAATGGGCACTCATGTCCCTGCGGGACATCTGACCTATGCACAGTACAAGTGAGATACCCTGCATCAAGTACTAAGGCTGTACCACACGGCATATGTCTGGCAGATTCTACGCTGGAAGTTAGCATCTACACAGGACGCATGAACAGGAAAGTACACATTGGCAAGATTGAAGCAGACCAGTGCAAAGGTGGAACTGGGGTGCAGAGTGGCGGAGGAGGGGCAAGGGAGCATGCCTACATGGAGTCCCCGCATGCAGGCAGAGGAGACATGCATCACGGAAGCATTGCATTACTTACACATCAGAACCATGTACACGTCACATGTAGTGGCAGTCATGCACAACACATCCCACAAGTGAAACACACACGTCCTCAACAAACACGCATCAACACTCACTGGACTGGGCATCAAAGTCCAGCATCTCTCCCACTCCTTCGACCAATTCAGGTGGTATGAACTCTGCAACGAGTGCCTCATGCGGATGAGCTCTTCCTCCTCTGGTGCAGGCCCACCGCCAGTCACCAGAGTCAAGTTGTAATTAGAGGCACGCTTAGCCTTAGTGCTGTGTTTGATGTCATTCCAACGCTTTTTGCACTCTTGCGCCGTGCGCACCTCATGGCCGAATGAACTGACATGTTCCGCAACATGCTTCCAGTGGGTGTCACGTTGGGCAGCCGTAGTCTGACTATTGGCACCCACTAGCATGTCACGGCTGCGGCCCCGCATGTAGCCCACGAGGAAGTCCAGTTCCTGCTTGCAGAAAGGCTTCTTCCTCGACGTGCAGGAGGTCGTGGTTGTGTGTGGGGTCCCAGCCTGTGCTGCAGGTGCAACCTTCCTCCTCTTGGACTGTGGCGCAGACCCTGGCTGGCTAATGCCGCCCAGACCAGTATGGCCAGTGGGTTCGGTGGATTGAGCCAAGGGAGTGGCAGGTGGAGGGACAACCAAAGGCCTGACTTGTGTCAGTGGCATCTGGGTGCCCTCTAATGGACCCTGCGCAGCAACATCAGCTGTGGCAGGGTCATTGACCGCAACGGTCCTGGTTGGCAGACTCACAACCGGGGTATTGTTGGGTGCATCTGCCCCTGCACTTGCCAACACCCGGCTGTTCGGGGCAGCAGATGACATAACTGCCCCAGGGACACGTGTCTTGGCCTGAGCAGCCCCGCCTGCCCTTATGGTTTCCCTCCTGGCCTGTTGGAAATCTACCAAGGGCTCCTCAAGTGCCAATGCAGCCTGCGCTGGCAGACCCTGAACCTGGGTGGCGGTGTCCACAGCTGCACCTGCAGCTACCACTACCCTTGGGCCCGTGGCAGTCGATGGAACGGACTGCCGGGTCACACGGGCGCCAGGGCCAGATGCAGAAGCTGCATCCCCCGGAACCACAGAGGGTGGTGGCATGACTGCACCGACACATGGCACAACATTGTGCTCAAGTGGTGCACCCCTGCCTCTTCCCCCTCTGTGGCCGCCCTGGACACCCTGGAGTCCCCCTACTCCCTGGTCACCACGGCCATGTCCCCGACCACGCCCGCCACGAGGAGTACGCCCAGCTGAGGCGCCCCTCCCCTTTAGTGTCCTCCCAACCATGGCACAGATGTAGTAGTGCCGGCACAGATGGAGTAGTGCCAATGGGAGGTGTACACCACAATTGACCTGGGCAATTGGGGTGAAGGGGGTGGGAAGCAAGATGTTAACAGCCCCCCTGCACCTGCAAGGCTGTATGTGACCCTGGTGATGTAGTGACGGGTCACGCAATGCTCAGGCACCCCAAAACTGCAGTAAAACCGTGCACGCAACCCTGCAGCCTACGTGCGTGGATTCAACCTCCCGCAGTACGCGGTGGCACCCAGTAACACGAATAACGCGTCGCGTGGGACACGCAGGCTACTATGACATCGAAAATGGGTGCGATACACAGGGCCACCCGCAGTGGGAAAAATAGCATGTGCGACTCACCATCTGACTAGCGCGATGCAGAAAAACACGCGTAGCCAATACCCCTGCCAAAAGAAGAGATACGTCCTTGATAGCTGTGAAGTTGTGATGGCGTGCGAAACAACAGGAAGCAGCAACACACGTCGGTCTCCACGAAAGGCACGTACAGCGAACTGCTGGCCCCGCTCACCTTTAACCCGTGCTGAGGGAAACGCCTGCGCGCGTCACGTCACTTACGCGCATGGGCCCTTTCCTCAGATTACACGCGGACGTGCAGTTTTTCACACGCGCTGAAACGCCCATGCACGCCTGCGCGCATCACGTCACAGAGGCGCTTGCGCTTGAAGGGCCTTCTGTCCAATGAAATTGCGTATGTGTGCAGACGCGCTTACGCGCTAAGGGTATTTCCTCGAATTACACACTGACGTGCAGAATTTTCACGTGCCAAATCACTCTGTATCAAGCTGGCCACGCGTAAGCACACGGAAGACCACGCTCCTGCCCAGAAGGCCGAATTACTGCCCCCCAGATCCCTGAGCATGCTCCCACCTGCCATCTGCTGCTGCCTGACTGCCTGCTGCCCAGGTGCCCTGCCATTTGCTGCCTGCACATCAGCCAGGGGTGCTGTTGCTGTGACCACCCCTGCTGGAACCGAAGACTCCCGACTGGGATTCCATCGCTCCACAGCCCAGCCCCAGGACCCAGTTGCCCACCCACTCCTGCCTCTGGGGTTGTCATGTCGGGCACTGCAACATCTGGCACCACTGACAACCCCCGGCCAGAGAGGCAGAGGGGCACCAGCTTCAGTGCCAGGGAAGTTGGTGACCTGGTGGAGCAAGTCCTGGGGCAGTATGATGCCCTCTTCGGAAGTGTGCGCGCTGACAAGGAAGGACGGACTCGGATTTGGACGGACATCGTGACTGCCATCAACGCGGAGGGGGTGGCAGTCCGTGACTTCCAACATGTCAAGAAGCGCTAGGGGGACTTCAGGTCCAGGACCCTGAACAAGGCCCGGCGCCTCTTGACATGGGGACATGAGTTGCGGGCCTGGTGGAGGGTGCCCTGCACTGCTGGGGGGTGGGGGTGCAGGGGGACATGAGTTGGACATGAGTGGGGGCCTGCTGGCAAGTGCCCCACAGTGCTGGGGGGTGGGGGTGCAGGGGGACATGTGTGGGGGCCTGGTGGAGGGTGCCCCACAGTGCTGTGGGGTGGGGGTGCAGGGGGACATGAGTTGGGGGCCTGGTGGAGGGTGCCCTGCACTGCTGGGGGATGGGGGTGCAGGGGGACATGAGTTGGACATGAGTGGGGGCCTGCTGGCAGGTGCCCCACAGTGCTGGGGGGTGGGGGTGCAGGGGGACATGTGTGGGGGCCTGGTGGAGGGTGCCCCACGGTGCTGGGGGGTGGGGGTGCATGGGGACATGAGTTGGGGGCTGGTGGAGGGTGCCCTGCACTGCTAGGGGGTGGGGGTGCAGGGGGACATGAGTTGGACATGAGTGGGGGCCTGCTGGCAGGTGCCCCACAGTGCTGGGGGGTGGGGGTGCAGGGGGACATGTGTGGGGGCCTGGTGGAGGGTGCCCCACAGTGCTGGGGGTGGGGGTGCAGGGGGACATGAGTTGGGGGCCTGGTGGAGGGTGCCCTGCACTGCTGGGGGGTGGGGGTGCAGGGGGACATGAGTTGGACATGAGTGGGGGCCTGCTGGCAGATGCCCCACAGTGCTGGGGGGTGGGGGTGCAGGGGGACATGTGTGGGGGCCTGGTGGAGGGTGCCCCACAGTGCTGGGGGGTGTGGGTGCAGGGGGACATGAGTTGATGGCCTGGTGAAGGGTGCCCTGCACTGCTGGGGGGTGGGGTGCAGGGGGACATGTGTGGGGGCCTGGTGGAGGGTGCACCACAGTGCTGGGGGGTGGGGGTGCAGGGGGACATGAGTTGGACATGAGTAGGGGCCTGCTGGCAGGTGCCCCCCACAGTGCTGGGGGGTGGGGGTGTAGGGGGACATGTGTGGGGGCCTGGTGGAGAGTGCCCCATAGTGCTGGGGAGTGGGGGTGCAGGGGGACATGAGTTTGGGGGCCTGGTGGAGGGTGCCCTGCACTGCTGGGGGGTGGGGGTGCAGGGGGACATGTGTGGGGGCCTGGTGGAGGGTGCCCCACAGTGCTGGGGGGTGGGGGTGCTGGGGAACATGAGTGGTTGTGCAGGGTAGTCCCCCGTGGTGTGGGCTGCCTGCAGGGGCCGTGGAGGTTGTGGAGCAAACACCTGGGAGGACCCACACGTTCAATTCACGTGTAGTACTCCACGGAACCCCTGAAATACAGGTACCCTGCTGATATCGCGTGTGAAACTTCCCGCGCCCCCCAAAATACACGTACCCAGGACATTCGCGTGTGGAACTTCCAGCGCACCCCTGGAATACACGTACCCAGCTGAAATTGCGTGTGAAACTTCCCGCGCACCCCTGAAATACACGTACCCTGCTGAATTTGCGTGTGAAACTTCCCGCACACCCCAGTAATACACATACCACGCTCGCACAGGGCCAATCGCGTGTGAAACTTCCCGCGCACCCCTGAAATACACATACCCTGCTGAATTCACGTGTGTAACTTTCCGCGCACCCCGAAATACACGTATCCAGGACATTCGCGTGTGGAACTTCCAGCGCACCCCTGATATACACGTACCCTGATGGAATCGCGTGTAGAACTTTCCGCGCACCCCTGAAATACACGTACCCTGCTGAATTCACGTGTGTAACTTTCCACGCACCCCGAAATACACGTACCCAGGACATTCGCGTGTGAAACTTCCAGCGCACCCCTGATATACACGTACCCTGATGGAATCGCGTGTAGAACTTTCCGCGCACCCCTGAAATACACGTACCCTGCTGAATTCACGTGTGTAACTTCCCACGCACCCCGAAATACACGTACCCAGGACATTCGCGTGTGGAACTTCCAGCGCACCCCTGATATACACGTACCCTGATGGAATCGCATGTAGAACTTTCCGCGCACCCCTGGAATACACGTACCCTGCTGAATTCACGTGTGTAACTTCCCGCGCACCCCGTAATACACGTACCCAGGACATTCGCTTGTGGAACTTCCAGCGCACCCCTGATATACATGTACCCAACTGAAATCGCGTGTGAAACTTCCCGCGCACCCCTGATGTACACGTACCCTGATGGAATCGCGTGTGGAACTTCCCGGGCACCCCTGAAATACACGTACCCAGCTGAAATAACGTGAGGAACTTCCCACGCACCCCAGTGATACACGTACCCCGCTTGCCGTGCTGGTCCAGGGTTAGACCAGCCCTTTGCGCTGGATTGGGGATTTTGATGGCTTTTCCCTGCGCAAGGGGCGTTCTTGGGGGCGTAACTGGCGCTGCTGCAGGGTCGCTGCGCCACTGTGCGCCACGGCTGGTTTTGGTGGCTGGAATCCATGAATACGCTGTGCGTGGAAATGTATTTTGGCGCACGCGGCTGGCGCAGGGATTTGCACGCGCACACTGTGCGCTAGCCGCGTTCGCCACTTGTGCGCTGAATTCTATGAATTACCCCCAATGAGTCTTTACAAAATTATCATACATATACAAAACAAATTACACTTCAGAGTCTAAAACATTTCATCATACACAAAAGTATTTCAAACATTGCATTTTGCTCACAATCCCAGCAAAGCACTTGCGAGATCTACCTTTCTAATCACCTATGTTTCCATGGAAGATGTTAAAAATAAGAGATTATTTTAAATGTTACATTTACAGTTTTCCATGGAAAGGGTTACAGAGCGAAGGAAATGTTTTACATGTTCATTTCACAGTTTTCCAACACCCGAACCACCGCAGATATTAATGCAGCGTTTGATCCCGAGGTTATTCTATCCCAAAAAAATTCTGAGAGGAGATCCTCTTCACAGCACACAAAACACCTGAAGAGTACTGACCGTTGATTCCATGTCCCTTCACATTCCATCAACAAATGTCTAAGTGTTTGCTTTGCTGGATTAATGCAAATTGTACATAGCTGCTTTGCTCTGTCTCCTTGTTTTCGCTTTTCCAATACTTCTCCACAATGGACCAAGTTAAGTCGCAACCTTAGGAGGTTTTTGCGTAACAAACTGTTGGGGAATTTCGCGAGATAGGTCGAGAGACTGGCAAGTTTTTTTCTCCCCTTAAAAAGGGGTCTACAGGAAAAGCCATTCTTACTTTCTCTATTGTCTCTATCCAATCAAAAGACTCTAGATTTTTCTTAATCTTAAACAGATTTTAGATAAGAGTCTCCACATCGGGGTCAATCTTGGACAGAGATTCAATTACCCTGCTCTCTAGTGATGACAAAGTTGCTGACCTTGAATTTAACATATGACACCTTATGTCGCCATAGAGAGTGGTCTCTTTACTTGTAATGATCTCCCAATATAAGGAAATCAGTTTCCAATCTGCATGCATCCTAACGATTTTAAGCCCAGTTCAAATCTAAGGCTCCAGCTGGGCGTGCAGGTAGGGAGTCCTAAAACCTTTTTGCACAACCGACCTTCGAATATCTCCCAATTTATTAACCAGAGCCGCAGTCTGGCTTCCAGTCCATAAAGAATAGTTGGAACTATTTTAGCCAGATAATATCTGACTGACAGAGAGATAGAAAATGTACAAAGCGTATGGTTCAATTTGAGCATTTGTGAAGCACCCTGTACTATCTTCTCTATCACCTCAGCCTCAACTTTAAACAGGGTGGGAGAAGCATGGAAGTTGTATCCCAAACACTTAACCACCTCTACCCTATTGATCTTTTGACCGTCTAGCTCCCAGTTTGTGTATTTAACTTTTTTTTTAGGATGTTTAAAGATCATAATATTTGACTTAGCAGGATTTATTGAGAGCTTATTACTTCCTGCGTACTCACTCAATCTAGTTAGTAAGTGCTAGAGCCCAATTGGTGTCCTATCCAGTAACACAATATCATCTGCATAGGCCAGCCAACAGATCTTTCTCCCATTTAGCACCGGACTTGCCAATGCAGATGGTTCCAGAGCGATCCCCATGTCCGCTAGGAAGAGATTAAAGAAAAGGGGGCCCCTAGACACCCTTGTCTTACCCCCCTTTCTACCTCGATGAGTTCCAAAAAGGTGCCGTAGCTCATCCAACCCATATCTTAATTTGGTCTCTCTATGGAGTTCCACCAGTACTGCAAAAAGTACTTCAGGTAAGCACCATTGCCTCAGTTTATGCCAGAGTAAATCCCTGTCAACTTGGTCAAAGGCTTTAGATAAATCAATCTGTGCTACGTACAGGGGGAGCGGTCTATTTCCCTCTGCCTGCTTGCTTACTAAATTCAGAATCTGGCCATTTAACATTGTCGACATGACTTTTCTAAATCCTGTTTGAAAACGAGAGAAAATGCTTCGATCTTCTACCCATTGTGTCATTTCATTTAACAAGAGCTTCATAAAAATGTTGCTTTCTATGTCGAACAGAGCTATAGGTCTATAGTTCGCTGCTGCTCAACGATTACCGCTCTTGAAAAAAGGTATGACCAATGCGAACTTCCAGGATGTTGGAAACAAACGTCGCTTAAGGATTTCTCTGAATAAGCATTATAGTAAATTTGACCACATTTATGGTTTGTTTTTGAGTGTTTGATATGTCAGGCCTGCCACTTTTGAGGTTGATGATTTAGCTATAAACTCTTGAATATCTTCTCCATCAAAGTTAAGTTGCCAAGGTGTATTTGGTTTTTCTACGAACTGGGAACCACTCGTATTTTTTAAGATTTCGGTTAAGTGCTCCACCCACCCTCTTTCAGAGACCAGATTGCACAGAGAGCTCCCTGTTCCCCCTCAAATTGACTAATTGCTGCTTCCAGTTCTTGACCAGTGAGTCACTTCATTCTTCTTTTTGTTTGTGATTAATGTATCGTGTGGTACATGTTTCTCTTAGTGTTTCGGTTGCATCATCATTCTCAAGTATTTTCATGCTGTTTGAGCATAGGATCTTCATCTTCTTTATGACATTCTTTTGCTGTCATCAGACTTTCCATTTCGACAGCTCGGCAAAGAGCATCCTTCTTGGTAACTTTCCTGCATTTTGTCAGCTTGTGGGTACACTCTAAATAGATGCTTGAGTGCATATCGTCTCTCATATCGTCTCTCATATACTCAATGTTGTACGGGGATATTGCAAGGATTCATGCATGGGTTCCCAATTGTGGCTCTTCGTCTGTCTTTGTCTTTGTCTGTCATTCCAATAGGACGGTGCTAAGGGGTGGGAGACCAGGGAGAAGGTGTCCACCTGCTCCTCTAGACAAACACTCTTGACATTCTTACCCTGTCATGAGGATCTGCCTGACCCCTGCCTCCAAGCATAGTAGCTGGTATGGTTCCGGTCTATGAAACGCAAGTGCTGAGTTGCTGAAAAGAAGTGGCAGACCTCGGTCTTATCCTCTGACAAACTGGCCTCTCGCCTACTCCAAAGGCAATACCTTTCTCTTTCGGCTCCAAGAAGATGGCCCGCATCCAGGCCCATATCTCTGGAGCTTCTAGCAACACGGCTGAACTCTTCAAAATCCTCAAGGAACTAGCCAATCCATTTGCAGTCTCCACCACGCCTCATCCCTATAAGCACCTCTGAACTGCGCCGGCCACCCATTTCATGTCCATCACTCAGGACATTCGGACATCTCTCTCTTCTCCCACTGTCCCCCTGCCTCCCTTGCCTCTCTTCCACCCCTGCCCACTCTCTCCTCCTTCTCACCTAACACAACAGACGAGATCTCTAGAGTAATCCGCTCTGTTAAGGTCTCATCCAAACAGGTTTCTCCCTGTTCTTCCAGAAACATTAAGGACACCATCTCCTCCCTCGCAACCACTACTTAGCACCTGGCTCTTTCCTTTCTTCTCTTAGGCACTTCCTTGTGCACCCACTCCCAAAAAAGCCTTCAGCCGATAGGCAAATACCATCTAATAGGAACATGCTGAGGCGTTCAGGTTCCAACTCATCCAAACAAGCAAGAAGCGTGATTCATTTACGCCAGCCACCAAAGTGCACTTTCAGCTATCAGCTTTCAGCCATCAGTCATTGCCCTGCCCCGGGAGTTCTATACTAAGGTCCCTCAGAACCAATCCCAATCAGCAAATGTTCAGATAGGTAAGTCATATTGTTCTGGTCAAATTATTTATTTAGTGTTCAGTCATACACCAACGTATGATGCAGTGAAGCTGAATTCTTTGTATGATAATAATCTCAAGCGGTCTTTATGCCCAATCAAATTCCTACACAAGTAAAATGCACTGTAATCTAAACAATAGCCGCTTGGGGGAGCACCTGCCTGTGTAATGGCTCAGCCCCGCATTTAATTCTTCACTTTGGCGCTGCTTTCGTGGGAATTCGGCAAAGTGTCAATAAAAGATTTCACAGGCCGCGAGTGCGCCACCAGGGTTATTAAAACCCCGCCTCTAATCTGACCTAGATTCAGATTCCAAGCTCCCACCCCCTGCATGCATACATAAAGCACAATACAACATGGAGTTATACAAATACAGACTCGTGATTTCACACGCACAGATACATGAGTTTACGGCGCTACAAATATATGCATATTCATTTAAAAGAAAAAAAAAACTTGGTTAATTGGACATTATGGCTAACATTACCATTAAATTAAGGGGGCAAACAAATCCATAGAGAAAACTAGTTGTTTGCGTTGCAGCACCCTAACTCCTCTACCCTTGTAAAACTACCATATTTCGACCACTACCATGATCTGATCATGACTTCTTTTATGTTAATATTTACAGTTATTACTTTATTGTTCAAGGAGCCCAGTCTGGGGTGTTCCTTTTTTCCACAGCTCTTACTCGTTTCTCAAGTCCGGATCGAGGTGCGAGTATGTGCGTGACATTGTTAGCGGCAGAGGTGCTGCGAGCAGTGCCCCCTGGTGGCCGAGTTATGGCTGTATAACAACAGCGCTAGAACGTGAATGGAGGCTTTAGATACCATTACAAAAATGACGTTTTTGTTGTGCCAGCCACGTCTTTTTTTAACAGTCCTTTAAATACATTTTAATTTATTTTTCAATGCAAACTCATCCATAACGTCTCTTTAATCAAAATCTTTTCCACTGAATTTCAATTTTTTAAAATGATGTACCGTATTATATCTTCAGTACCGATCGGGCATTGGCCAAGGGCCTGTCACACACTTTGACTGGGTGCAGGTGCTTCCAGCCAGCCCTGGGCAACACTGTCTGGACAGCAGCCATGCCAGTGTCTAGACTGACTGAGGCTTTCTGTTGATACAACTGAATTAAATCTAAAATGGCTATATCATTTATTTCTTTAGGAAGTTGAATAGTTGTATTTAATTTTAAATCTGTCAGCTCAGCATTTCATTCAGGATTTCTCATAGGAATCAGTAATGTCTACATTAGAAAGTCAGGACCCTGACTCCGACCCAAGGCCGTGAGGGAACTCTGCAGCCCCAGAAGGGTGGTCTGCCAGGGCAATATCACCAAAGCCATGGAGGTGGTACATGCAGAGCACCCTGCCCCCTCTAAACCCTGGCCTGAGCGCCCTGGCTTCTGAGGTGGAAGACATCCAAGGCGGAGGGACAGCCCATTCCAGGCATCTGGTCAGTGCACCGTCCACAGTTCCTACATACATGTCAGGGAAACTGATTACAAATGCAGTCAAT
Source organism: Ambystoma mexicanum (assembly GCF_040938575.1). NCBI lineage: Eukaryota > Metazoa > Chordata > Amphibia > Caudata > Ambystomatidae > Ambystoma > Ambystoma mexicanum. The sequence goes on from NC_090923.1 coordinate 668,730,816, forward strand.
GCTATGAACCTAGTGATGGGAGCTATAAAGATGACCCAAAACGTGGGGCGAGGGGGTCATGTGGCGCTGCAACCTGTGTACTTCAGCAGAGTAATGTCAATATTGCCTAATGTGGGGGAACGGGGTCTAAGTGAAAGCACTACAGCCAAGGAATAAAATCATGGGATCCATTGTGCCAGAAGGATCCAAACAGGGACGTATAGGACTGACGGAAGTGCAGTGACTAAGATGGAAAACAACGGAAGATGTAGCGTGCAGCAACGGAAGATGTAGCGTGCAGCAACGGGAGATGTAGCGTGCAGCAATGGGAGATGTAGCGTGTAGCAACGGGGGATGTAGCATGTGGCAATGGGAGATGTAGCGTGCAGCAACTGGAGATGTAGCGTGTAGCCGTGGGGTCCTGCTTACGAGCCGGTACCCCGGCGTACACAGAAGAAGGAGGGTTTCCACCACGAAAGCAGGAAGACCACAGGAGCTGGGGCAAAGAGCAGCCGCAGGGCAACGCAAAGCCAGCTTAGAGCTTGGGAAGCCACCGAGCCGCAGCAGCTGGGGAAAGAAACACTATCAAGTAAGTGACCCCAACTGGGAGCCCCCAACATTTATAGAAAGAACTTCATCAGTCAAACAGCAGAGACCAGAACAAGGACAAGAAGACTAGGACTATAAAGGACAGAGGAAGGAACATCAAGGGGTGAAGCCCTGCTCCAGGAGCCAGTGGACCAGAGTGGGGGAGATAGTCAAACCCAGATGCACCTCAAAAAAGACTGGCACGGGACTACAGATTCAGGAGGAGGGAAATCTTCAAGGTCCTGGGCCAAGTAGGCAGAGGTGCCAGATTGCTGATGCCCATTGGAATCTTCAAGGGACAAAGACTGCTTGCCAGTGAGAAAGCTGTGACACCCCTAGGGAGTGAGAAGGGCGCAGTGTCCCTTCAGAGTGGGAAGTGGATGACATCCCTTGAAAGTGCTAAACTAGACTATGGGCCTCATTATGAGAATCGCGTTAAAAACACAGTCATTACCGGCATGGTGGTATTAGCGTGTCCGTGCACCCTTGATGCCGCTAATAGCGGCTGATTACGAGTGTGCGAGCACGCGCGAACCCCCATGCCAGTAATGGCTGCACTGCCATGGCGCTAAAGACCCCCCAACCCCCTGATAGCGCCATCACGGAACCCGCTGCTACCACCTCCGCTCAGTAGCATCCCCTTAATAATGGACCCCGCAATACCATCATGCAAATACCGGGTTACCCCGCAATACCATCATGCGAATACCGGGTTACCGGGTTCGTAATACCGGACCCGGAAGTAACATCATCGCGCCGGAATGGAAAATGCGCCGGCAGCCATCTTAAAAAACACAATCCATTGCAATCCTCTTAACACAGCACAGGTACAGAGTGGAGAGCGGGCCCAATCAAGCCACCATGTCCCAAGCAACTCGCAAGATCCCCCCCGCATGCGCAAGAAGCACTTCTCGGACGAAGAGCTGAACATGCTGGCGGATACGCTGGCAGGCCAATGCCGATGAGGTCTTTGCCAAAGACCTCAAATGCGCAGCTAAACTGCGCAAAAAAGAAATATGGGAGGAGGTGGCACGGAAGGTGACTGTGGTTGGCAACACTACCCGCACGTTGAAGAACTGCAAAAAAAGGTGGAACTATCGACGTCTCTGGGTGCACAACATACTATCAGCCAACCGCAGGGAGGCCATGGCTACAGGAGGCAGGGACCACTCACCCACCAAATTGATGCAATGGGAGGAGACATGTAGCACCACAATAAACATGGAATCAATCGAGGGCTTCGTAGAAATGGAGACGGGTGTGCCGACTTCGGCAGGTGGAGGCGAGTGTCCCCACAAACCCCATAGAAACAAAGCATGACGTAGCGCAACAGATGTGAAAATGAACCAAGCCAATGCATGGGCCATCATACACATATATACAGATCCATGTCCAGATGGTGGCCCAAACCCTGGCACAATGAAATGAATGCTGCGTGCCAATCCCATTACCAACAGACAACCAACACATAGGGATCCTTCACATGTCACACATCATGCAAACCGCAATACAACGATATACCACCTAGTACACATCAGTCCAGAAAGGAGAGTCCACGGCGTATGCCAATATGCCCCCCCCCATTGCAAGTACCCTGTGCGTCACACCTACATAAATGCACTGCATGAAACGCGATCCACTGACCAGCACCAAATCATGCATCTTGCACGTAACACTATCACTGATGCCCTGCATCTCTTGTTCTCCCACAGGCAGAGATGTAGAAAGTATAGACCAGGACCCTGCCCCAAAGGCTACAACATCCTCAAAGGGATCCAGGGCCAGACAAGAAGGCACTGGTCCTTCTACCTCCAGGGCAACACCAACGCCCAGAGGGCAACACAGGCCAGCAGAGAAGGAGACAACACCAGCCGACGACACTGCCATCACAGAGTCGGCAACTCTTGCAGAGGCAGAGAATTATGGAACGCAGTCTGCTGGCACCAGTTCCATAGGCGAGGTAGCAGCAACTGCCCCCCTCATCAACATGGCGGTCCACGCCGAGGAATACCTAGACTGGACATGGACAACAACATCCATGTTGCGTGTCCTCAAACCTCAAGCCCCCAGCCCACCCCCATCACTCCACAAAGGGCACACCAGTATGCCCCATGCAGGAACATGCCGTTGTACTGGGGAGTCCCCATCTGTCAACCACATCAGAGGGCAGTCCTGCAATGGGCCACCCTGCCACTGCACCGTCCACCTCCACAGCTCCCACCAACATGGAGGCGCCTGGTGAGGGTAGAAGCCCGCCAGGACAGTAGGATTGAACTTGTCCGGCAGTATGTGGCTGAGGGGGAACTGACCCGCCGTGAGATACAGGAGGCAAATGTGGCTTCGCACAGCCATCCACATCTACCCCATCGACCACACCTGCCAGCTCAACTCCCGCAAGCCCTGTGCGCATGACCAGGTGCAGTGCACGCCACACGGACATGCTGCACCCAGACCCAAAGAGAGGCTGGAACTAGCGGGTCCACCCTGCATGTGCCAACTGCCACCTTGGGATAATCATAATTGGCATATCGTGTGTGGGATGACAATGGGTGAGGGGGAGGTGGTGTTGGTGGTGTTTGGGAGGTGATGGGGGTGTGTGGGGGGTGTTGGGGGTGTTGGGGGAGTATAGGGTGTTGGGGGGTATGGGTTGTTGGGGGCTTTGGGGGTGGGGGGAGGAGGGACGATAAGTGTGAGGTGGAGGGATGAAGCACAATATTGTTAAAATTTCAATACACCCGTTGTGTTAAAAATCATATCATGAATGGACATTGTTCATTTCATGTGTGTTTATTCAATTCATGACAGTGCACAGTGCCCAACTCCCACACACCCTGTGTGGCAGTATGTGGCGGAGGGGGAACTGACCCGCCGTGAGATACAGGAGGCAAATGTGGCTTCCATAATGGCCATGAACTCCAACACCAATGTCATCAGAGACAGTTTAGCTGCAGTTACTCAGGTCCTTGTCAGGATTGTAGACCTTATGCAGCAGCAACAACCTGTGACGGCGGTCGCACAGCCATCCACATCTACCCCATCGACCACACCTGCCAGCTCAACTCCCGCAAGCCCTGTGCGCATGACCAGGTGCAGCGCACGCCACACGGACATGCTGCCCCCAGACCCAAAGAGAGGCTGGAACTAGCGGGTCCACCCTGCATGTGCCAACTTGGGATAATCATGATTGGCACATTGTGTGTGGGATGACAATGGGTGAGGGGTGAGGTGGTGTTGGTGGTGTTTGGGAGGTGTTGGGGGTGTGTGGGGTTGTTGGGGGTGTTGGGGGGGTATGGGGTGTTTGGGGGATATGGGGTGTTGGAGGCTTTGGGGGGTGGGGGGAGGGTGTGTGTGAGGTGGAGGGATGAAGAACAATATTGTTAAAATTTCAATACAACCGTTGTGTTAAAAATCATATCATGAATGGACATTGTTCATTTCATGTGTGTTTATTCAATTCATGACAGCGCACAGTGCCCAATTCCCACGCACCCTGTGTCCATGTCCGCAACATCCCAGTGCCCATTGTAGTACTAACACAGCACCATCTGCATCCCTGTGGTTCAGAAGAAATCGTCAATCACTGATTGGCGCACAGCACGGCCATCTTGTGCATCGCGAACTGCCAGGGGTGCTGCTTCTCCTCCATCATCATCCTCATCATCCTCACCCGGTGCATGCAGGTCAACGTCAGGTGGCAGTGGTATGTTTCACCGGATGCACATGTTGTGCAGCATGGCACAGACCATGGTGATCTTTCCCACCTTCTCAGGCCCGTAAAGGAGTGCTCCACCAGACCTGCTGAGGCAGCGGAACCGTGCCTTCAACAGGCCAACGGTCTGCTCAATCACAACACGGGTACGGGTATGAACCCGATTGTACTCCTCTTCGTGCCTGTTCTGCGGGTTCCGTACAGGGGTAAGTAGCCACGGCTTCAAGGGATAGCCACCATCACCTGCATGGGAGCACAATGAGGTATGTGTAAATCAATATCTGACCTGACACCATTTGAAATCACTGCCATGGCTGCAGCTATTTGCTGTTGACATGCACATGTCCCTGGATGTTTGCACACAAGCTCATTTGATGCAATGTGTACTGTACTGTGGTCTGCTGGTGTGGACTGCGTTGTCCAGATGATGCAGGGTGTTCACTTGCATGCTGATGCAGATGTAGTGTGGATGCAGAACAATGTCTTGCCACCCATATTGGCGATGTATGGTACTCTGTATGTATTGCCACTAGCGGCATTGCCACAAGTGTAATCATGTTTTGTCATCCATTGCTTGACATTCCTATGGTGGCCTGCTTGTGCGTCTGGAATATTGTCATTGCTGTGCAGCATTGGTCTTATGTATGGCATTGATGTGTCATGTTCAGGTTGAGTTGTTCAAGGCAACATTGTTTAGCTGTATGTGCATTGTCCACTCACTGCCCAATCTCACCCAGGTGGATTATGCATCCACCCCATCTCACCCAGGTGGATCATGCATCCCCCCACAATCTAACCCCCCCACTGTACTGCCATGGGCCTGTCAGGCAACTTACCAAGCAGCCAGGCATGTCGTCCAGCATGTCGCTCCATGTAGCGGGGTAGCAAGGAGTTACGCAGCATCATGGCATCATGTGTGGATCCGGGATATCGGGCACAACAATGTGTGATGATCTTGCTGGCGTCACATACCATCTGCACCATGTTGGAGTGGTGTTGCTTACAATTGCGGTACACCGTCTCTATGGCATGAGGGACCACCAATTCTACATGGGTGCAGTCGAGGGCACTGACGCAATTGGGCATGCTTGCCAGTGCCTGGAAGCCAACTTTAGTGTCAGCAAGCTCCTGGGCAGTCCGTGGTAGGGATATGTGGATGTTTGCGTGCTTCAGGAAGGCATCCAGCACATGGGTCAGCATGCATGAAAAGAGAGGTTGGGATATGCCATGCAGCTGGCCCACTGTGTGCTGGTAGGTGCCTGTGGCCAGGAAGTGTAGCACAGACACTACCTTCAGTAGAGGGCGGATGGCAGTGCGATATCTATCAGGCTGACGATGTCGTCGTGTGTCCACTATGTTGGTGATGGTGTCCTGGTCCAACCGGTAAAGGATGTGGATCTGCTCAGGGGTTAGGTTAAAAAGACTGGCTCTGATGCGAGGGATTGGTGGCTGCCTACATGGTACCACTGGCTGCACTGGTGGGACTTGCTGGGCCTATCTCACCCTCCTTCTCCTCCTGCGTCTCCTCTGTGCTGCCTGTTGTTGTTGTTATGGTTGTAGTTGTAGTTGTTGTTGCTGGTGTAGCAGTACAGTCATGTCCTCCAGCTCCAGGATTGCAACAGATAGTGGGATCATGTTGGTGTAGGAAGGGATGTGGTGTGTGGGTGTGCTCCTTTTGTACTGGGACAGGCTCCATTGACTCCACCTGTGGTGATTGTGTGTACCTGTGGCCGTTGGCTACACTGCAGGTTGCTATTTACGCATGGTCCGTGATGCCTGTAATACTGCCATTGTGCAGGCTCTATTTACGGCCTCCGGGATGCCGGTAAGTGCATGCCCGCGCGACTTGTGATGTCCTTCTGTTAGTGGCATCCCAGCATTTCTGCCACAAAGAGGCGTGTGTAGGCACGCATGTCGGTAAGAAGGGGCACGGTACGGGCGGTGAAGGTATTGCCAGGTTGTCGGCTCGTAATGGGCCGGACCCATAATCGATACTGGTAATACCATTCCGCCTTCCTTTTTTCAATACCTCCATGCTCGTAATGAGTGCTTATGTCCCCTTTGAGTTAATCTGGTACACAGGTGAACCCGTGTATCCAAAACACTAGGCCCTTTAAGATGTGGCAGCAATACTTTCAGATGGATGGAGATGCAGAATATTCTAAAACATCAATAATCAGACTGACTCACAAAGTTGGCAAAGTAAGTCTGTTTTAATTGCAATTGTCTAAAACAGGGAGTACAATGACCATCAACGAATAAGTGCTCGATCTTCTCACTCAGCGAGTTTGATAAAAAATACAACATTTATAGTAAAAACTCATCATCATTGACGTCAATATACGTGACAAACTACAAAAACCTACTTGGGAAAGTGATAGGCTTAAAGGGAACATCTATGTATATGTTACATACTTGTCTGGAAAAGTGATTGGGTCTCTACCATCAGGTGGGACAACTAAGCCCTCATTTAGTGCAAGTCACTATGAATGTCATCAAATACACAACATCCTATTGGTTATACAAACTATACGGCTCTCTATTACGTGTCCCTCTACAATTGGTTGGCACCCTTGTATCCCTCTGTAATATTCCACACACGCTAGGAGCACGCAGGCTGGCACCCAGGTGCTGGTGGCTGGTCATAACCAAAGCTTCCCACCCAATTAGCCTGCCATCTATCATCACTATTGCCATCTGTCAGTCAATTAGCCCTTTGAACATTGGCCTTGGAAATGTTCTCTGTCCCTGAGAATAGAAGGGAGTATAGGCATACTCTGTCTCTTGGTTGCTATACATCTTGTCCCAGTATCTATTTTCATCCCACCATGTGACTGCAGACCACATTTCAGAGTCTTTCTGTATTTAAAATACTATTAAATGATGAACCTCTGACGTCTTTAGTGTTCTTGCTCCTCACCTCAGACAGGAGTTTGTTCTTTTCACACGTTCTGTAGCTACTGCATAAATGTCCAGGCTCACAGTGGCCTTGACTTCCTAATGCTGGGCCAGCCAGGACTTTCTTGAATTCACCTCCACCATTAAGTCGTTTTCTAACTATGCCACAATGAAAAAACCTTTCTGTTCACTGGGCCCAAGCTCTGCTAAAGTGCATTTTGGAATCATCCATCGTCCATATATTCCTAAGCATATATGTTTGGCGCATCTCCACAATCTATTCTCTACGTAGCTTGCCTCATGATTACTTCATCTGCTTGCGTTTACTGCATCTGTACACGTGTAAAATGACTTTGCATTTTATTCATTGTTTCTGTAGCATGAGCCTCTTCATCTCGAGCCCGAAATGTTGCTCATCTTTGACACCGCCTCCATATTTCTTTATAGAATGTTTATGTTCTCTCGCCTATGCATCTCTTCTGGGTGTGTCAGCCCTGCTTCATATAACGTCACAAGTCTTCTCTTTTGCTCATTTTTCATACTTCCTGCGGGATTTCATTCAAATGGCCATCATAGTGTCGTGAATGCATATGTGGCTTCCTTAATGGGTACCTCACTCCCAGGATTCTTTTCGGTATAGGTATTTTCACTTGCACTGCACGTGTCTCACACTCTGGCTCCCAACATATAGGCATCATCGGGGCAGAGATTTGAGTGGGGGTACTTGGCTCCACCTCTACACAGGAACAGGAAGAAGTGGACCAGGCACGTTCCCCAAGGCTGGAATGCAAATTGTGAGTTGGGTGCTAGATCTCTAAACAGTGAGCTAGGCACAATATACACTGCTGCTGGAAGAAGTGAACCTGGTACTATAAACCCAGAGGGATTGCAAATAGAGAGCTGAGTGTTGCACCCCTGTGAAGTTGAATTGTGGCAAAGAAGAAGCTGTTGAATACCACTCGGCCGCGTTTTAGCTGGTTTATAGTCATAATACCGAAGTTCTAAATCTCGAAAAAAAAATCTCGAAAAAAAAGGCCGAAAAAAAAAATATCGAATTTTTTTTTATGACGTTTTTTTCGAAATGGGGGGTTCCCCCCCCAACCCCCTTTTTTCTATTTTTTTTATTTGAACCCTTTTTTTTACTTACCTGACCCAAAAAATACATATATAAAAAAAAAATTCGATATTTTTTTTTTCGGCCTTTTTTTTCGAGATTTTTGTTATTCGAGATTTTTTTTTCGGCCTTTTGACCGACCACCGTCTTAGCTCAACTCAGATTCACAGGCTCAGATTCACAGGTACGTGGTGCCCACAGGCTCCTCAGCTCAGTTCACAATCACACAGTGACAGAATTGAGATACAACGTGCCTGTGTGCTGTATGCCTGTGAGTTTAGCTAACACACAGTACGTGTGCTAAAGCCCTGTGACTATGGACTGAGCCAGAAAGGGGCGGAGGTGAGCCTAGACGCCACTCAGCACTATATCCTTGTGACGCCGAGCTCAGCCAAGTAGCAGCTGGGCACTATAGCCCTGAGTGAGATGGGCTTAGCTAACCTGGGCTGGCCACTATCCTGACTAGAAAGAGATCACGGACACTTAATAGTTTGATAAATGCTGACCCTTTTTTTATATAGATGAGTGGAACAGCTTCTTTAGTTAAAGAGTAGCTACACACAGGTTCCGCAGGCATTGTACTAGGCCCTTTCTCATTTTGCCTGGGAGAGCAGACATCTGTCTGCAGAGGAAGGGTAGGGCCCCTTATAGTTTCCCAATCATATTCCTCTTTTCAAAGAACGCTTTCCTGGAGGAACGTCCAGTTTAGTTTCGGCCCAAGCATTTTCCATTTACAAATAAAAGAACGTAAAAAACATACTTTTTCTGTCACGTGTTTTGTTGATCAACCATATTATGGTTGTAGAACTGGGAGCAACTCAATTTGACCTTTAGGTTCCTGCTATGGCCACACATGGACACATAATGTGTTTTTCCCTTTTGTGCGTCTCTTACTTGTTAAAACATGTTTTTATTATTGCTATCTGGACCGTCCTTCCCAGGTTAGTTTTTACCTGGTCCGGTTATAATCTGAGAGAATTCCATGCTGGTAGGTTTGGGAGTTGAGGAGTGGGTGGAGGACACGTCTGTGATACCATTCTGCAAATTCGAACCAAGAGAACCAAGAGAACCAAGTCCCCCTGAGCTCACCACTTCCCGCTTTCCAACCAAGTTCTCCTGAGCTCACCACTTCCCGCTTTCCAACCAATTGCCCCTGAGCTCACCACTTCCCACTTTCCAACCAAGTCCCCCTGAGCTCGACACTTCCCGCTTTCCAACCAAGTCCCCCTGAGCTCACCACTTCCCGCTTTCCAACCAAGTCCCCCTGAGCTCACCACTTCCCGCTTTCCAACCAAGTCCCCCTGAGCTCACCACTTCCCACTTTCCAACCAAGTCCCCCTGAGCTCACCACTTCCCGCTTTCCAACCAAGTCCCCCTGAGCTCACCACTTCCCACTTTCCAACCAAGTCCCCATGAGCTCACCACTTCCCACTTTCCAACCAAGTCCCCCTGAGCTCACCACTTCCCGCTTTCCAACCAATTGCCCCTGAGCTCACCACTTCCCACTTTCCAACCAAGTCCCTCTGAGCTCACCACTTCCCACTTTCCAACCAAGTCCCCCTGAGCTCGACACTTCCCGCTTTCCAACCAAGTCCCCCTGAGCTCACCACTTCCCGCTTTCCAACCAAGTCCCCCTGAGCTCACCACTTCCCGCTTTCCAACCAAGTCCCCCTGAGCTCACCACTTCCCACTTTCCAACCAAGTCCCCATGAGCTCACCACTTCCCACTTTCCAACCAAGTCCCCCTGAGTTCACCAATTCCTGCTTTCCAACCAAGTCCCCCTGAGCTCACCACTTCCCGCTTTCCAACCAAGTCCCCCTGAGCTCACCACTTCCCACTTTCCAACCAAGTCCCCATGAGCTCACCACTTCCCACTTTCCAACCAAGTCCCCCTGAGTTCACCAATTCCTGCTTTCCAACCAAGTCCCCCTGAGCTCACCACTTCCCGCTTTCCAACCAAGTCCCCATGAGCTCACCACTTCCCACTTTCCAACCAAGTCCCCCTGAGTTCACCAATTCCTGCTTTCCAACCAAGTCCCCCTGAGCTCGACACTTCCCGCTTCCCATGCAAACAGTGCATATTCCAGAACCAGGAAAGGAAAGGTTGATCTTTCCCTAGTCCTTGTTCCCGTAATTGCTCTCCGGGGAGTGGTCCTAAAGGAAGACCTGGAATAAAACATCTTGATCCCTGTTTTGGGACAAGGTTTGGGGACCTGCGTAAGCCCAAAGGTCCCGAAAAGCTGTCCCAGGAATGCCTGGTAAAATCCTTCCTGGAGGTGCACTCGAGGAAAAGTCATCATAAACGATTAGGTGAAAAGAAGGAGTCACTAACAGCACAGGCCAGTCCTTCCCATATTCCTAATTCTATTTAGAAAATGTTTTACCTGGGGACCTACTTCAAAGTATCTCCTACTTCTCTAGGTGTTACACTTCCAATTTCCTCCGTACCACCACCACTCCGGCCTTCACTACCAACTCCACATTGTGGTGTCCTCCATCCACCTCCTCTGCATCACTCTCTCCTCTGTATCATCTCCAGCCTCTGATGTTATTACCTCCCTCATCACCAGGGGTGTCGCCACTTCCTCCCACAACCTGATTTCTGTCACCCCCTCCTGACTTCCACTTCTTGGTCATGGTGTTATTACCGCCTCCTGCAAACATTCTCATTTGATGTTACCACCTCCTCTGTCACTCCCTTAAATCTCACCACCTGTGCTCTCTCTCTGCTGCCAGCTCCCGACCTTGTTTACACTACTCCCACCATCAGCTTCTGTCCTCTCTCACAGTCTGTTACCACTTCTCCTTGAACTTCTTAGCTCTCGCCACCACATCATGCTCTCTAGTGTTGCCACATCTCCACTGTCTTCCATCTCTCCAGCCTCTGTTTTCATATCACTTTGTTTCACCTTTCTGGTTGAGCCTGCTGGGAAATTGAAACATTGTATCCCCAGTTTGAGACTCTCTTGCTGGGGAACAATGCTCCTGTAATTTAATTAGGAAGTGATGTGTTGGCAACATTGTATCTGCAGGGTTCACAGCTGGTCCCACACACTTTGTGAAATGACTCCTTTGATGTAGCAGCTGAAGCTGTAACTGTAACATATCATGCCTGCTACCATAGTCAAGTGAAGAGAAATACGTTCCCCAAGACTGGACTTTCATGGGCCACTGTAATTACCACTGCCATGGGATGGGGACTAAGCTGGGGTGAGCAGGGGCTTGGTTCACACTAACATCCAACGTACACTGGCTCGTTGTGGCACATGGCTGCCTGAGTCACCAACTAACGGGTCCCCAAACCAGGCAGAGGCCTTCATGGCAGGTTGCATATAAATGACAAATGCGTGACTTGATCCTTGGGGTGCTCCACATGTGTTGGTCCATGTGCCTTGTTAAAGGTCACATGGGCGTGTTGCATCTCTTTTCAGCTAGGTTTCTAGAAAATACCCAATTTGATCATTTAAAATCGATCGAATGGTACATTTGACCAATTTCGGCCATTACCATTTGATCGATTTGATAAAATACCAAACATGTGGAGCAGGGGTTGCAGGGATGTCCCACGCACCCATGTTCAGTATTTTTGGCCTTGATGCGTTGGAGGGTGTCCCCCGCTTCTGCAACATTGGAGGCGGGGGACCGAAGAAAAGGGACCCTGCGGCGTTGGATACTGTCCAGTCAGATGGTCGAAAACATTTGATCGAATGACCATTTGATCGACAGTCAAATGGTCGGAAAAAAAAGGTCGAATTTATTTATTTATTTATATATATTTTTTTGTTTGGGTTGGTAAAAAAATGTTTTTAATAAAGAAAATGGGGGGCTGGGGGGCAACCCCCCCATAAATTTTTTTTTTGTTGAAAAATCAACCCTTTTTTCGACCATTTGACTGTCGATCAAAAGGCATTCGATCCTTTTGTTTTCGACCAGATGACCTACATCAGCGTTGGATCCGACCTGCGTTAGAAGAACGGATCCTATTGCCGCAGCGGTGAAGGGGAAACGGCGGCGAGCAAGCAGGTAAGTAGGGGAGGAGGTGGTGTAAGGCACATTTGGGTTTGTGCAAAGCGATTCGCGGCGAACGGCAGCTGTGTAGATATTAGGAGGTCTTGTGCGGGACATCATCACCAAATGGAACAGTGCTCCAAGTCTGTTTATGTCGATGGCCATAATAGCAGCCCTGCAGGACAGTGGACAATACAAAAGCAGGTCCATCATATTTGTGTGTCATCCCGGGGAGAGCTGATATGTACGCCTGGTTAGCACCGAAAGCCAACAGGTGACAGAATGCCACCGGAGCTGGAAACGACAGACACGTCCACCAAGAGCTGCAAAGACTCTGTTGGATGCTGCCAGAAGAAAGGGGAGATGTGGTGGCAGACCACATGCCAATGTACTAAAGAGGGCACAGGGGAGTCATATATGAGAATCTGATGAGAGGGGCAGATCCAGAGACCACTAGACCACTGCTGGATTTCTGAAACTGTCAGAATTGGGGGCATGAGAGAAGTAGTGTATGTGGAGGAAGGAGGGGACACATGGGCATAATTATAGGGGGGACAAGGGTGACAAGTCCCGCCCCAACTTTTGTGGCCTGCCAAATTCTTCCCCCCATCTTTTGGCAGGGACAGGGGGGCCACATTGCAGCTGCTGCATAAGTAATTGGACAGTGCGAGCCTGGCTGGGGTGCCCAGCAGGCTCGCGCTGTCCATTACATAAGGCGAGCAGCAGGTATACCCCGCGCGGCTCAGTCCCTCGCCCTGGCTGGTGGCCTGACTCAAAGGCCCTCATTACGACCCTGGCGGAGGACCATGGTGCAATTTGCACCATGGTCCATGGCGCAGAGCTGCCAACTCCGCCATGGGGGTTGGCGGACTTACCACCCCATTCCGACCTTGGCGGGGCGGTAAGTCCCCAATCCCCATTTACCCTTCCCCATTCCCATTTTTGCCCCATAGGGTATAATGGGAGTGGGGAAGGCGTTAATTACGCCACCGTAAATTACGGTGGCGTAATTAACAACAGGTCCCGTAGCGCCATGGATTTTTCCGCCCGGAAAAACCAGGCGAAAAAACCACCATGGCGCTACGGGAACTCGTAGTAAGGCGGAAAGGTACGCCATGCATTACGCTGGCGTAAAACCCTTTCCGCCAGGGTCGTAATGAGGGCCAAAGTCAGCAGCCACTGCCAGGGTGCTGGACTGGGTGGTATTCATAGTATTCATCCATTTAGTTTGCATTTATTGTGTCAAATAAAAAAAAGAATGTGGGGGGGACGTCACATTTCGCATCATATAAAGCACGCCTTTGTCAAACGATGCAAAAGGTTAGCACATCGCCTTATCTTTTGTTATGATTAAGTCTTCAAAGACAGCCTACGAGCCATTCTTTAGAATTTTGTGGAATTGCATTCTGGTATTTGTAGTCTTCAATATGGGGGTGAAAATAATGCAACATTTGTACTCTTATTGTTTGTCATATTTCAATAAGGAGTCCTATATTGCTGGAGTACTTTAATTATGATGTGTGTACTTTTCAGGTCCAATTTATAAAACAGAGTATTGTTGAAAGCCAAACGTTGTGGTGAGGAGGGAAAGGATCAGAGGGCACATTTGTTGTGATGATTTACCAGGTCCATGGATGTAGGTAGAGAGGTTGCTGGGCTGAAGATGTTCTACCTGGCCCTGTGCTGATTTTCAGGGTACAAGTTGAGATTGCATGTGGGTTGACAGCGTCCGCTCACTTTTTTCACAGTGCCGACTCCATCCCTCTTGTTTGTTTTTGAGGCCAGCATGCAAAAAAAAATTAGGATGTTTTCGGTCCTTCTGTGTATGTTAATGATCCCCCACACTTCTTTCTGGACTTGAGCTCTACTAATGACATTTGTAGACCTGCAGAATTGCTTACACTGACTGCCTAAGTACTTTTGCGGTAAATAGGCTTAGTTACGATTGCACTATCCTGCAGCAAAAGCACTTTGCCCTGTCCGGCCCCGGGCCAATCCCCGCACATACATCCTTCGAGCGTGCAGTCACATTAGGTATGTTTGGATTACTTACCGGTGATATTTATTACTCTTTGTCCTGCTCTTCCTCATCACAGTACTTTCTTTTGAGGTCGACATCTCTACGAATGATTCCGCTCACTCGGTCGGCTGCTCCAAAATAAGCCTCACTCCTGATATTGCTACAACCGTAATATTACGTCAGTTTATTTGAACCCTACGGATATTAATGACACATTTCTTTACATCATTTTCAGCGAGGAGCCCCACATATCTTTTGCCTCCCAGGGCCCTGCTAATCCTAGGGCCGGCCCTGACTGCAGGCTAATCCTGTAGTGAGGGACTAACTTTTAGAGACTGCGAGAGTCGCTGGGAGAGGGGCAAACTTTGTGGATGCATCTGCATATTCTAAAGAGACTGTTTTAGTCACCTTAAATGTCAAAAGCTGTTGACTCTCTGTGTCAGAATCACACACTTAAGAACTGTGAGAATGAGCTGCCTTCTGTCTCCCATGGCCTGTGCACTCCCCTGACAAGTACCACGTCAGCCATCATGATTTCAATTGCCTTAAAATGTATGCATACAAACTCAGGTGAAATGCATTAAATTATTACTAAGGGCCAGGCGCTTGATAAAAGTGCAATCCCCCCACCCCCCAATCATTGTTTGTCAGGTCCTGTCCTGCCATGGCAATGTAGTAGTCAGGTCAAGTCAGCGTAGACCAACATTTTGGGTGTGTTGACTTTTGTGTCTGAATGAATGATAAATAATGCATTGTTTGTATGTTCTGGGTAGAATGAAGTTTGTGAATGCTATGTTTTTGTGTCACTGGGTGGGTGGCAGGCAGGAATGAAGATGGTTGAGGGCCCCCTGCTTAGAGCAAAAACAGTCTGAGGCACCTGGAGACCTTGAACTAATGCCGTTTCCCTGACACGCTGGTTCTTCCAGCGCTTTTGTCCTGTGCCTTTATGTTTGTCCACTGTGTTTTTGTTTGTGCGTCCTGAAACCTGCAGGATTCTGCACCCTATGAATCAATAAATAAAATAAATAAATAATAATAATCACAAGGGTGACAAAGATAATGTTAATGGCCGCCAATTATCTCGAGGCGACCAGCCAGCAGGGAGCTTAAACACTAAATACCCACTGAAGAGTTCTAAACCATTCTTTGTCAGCAAGTGGCTGATATGGAGGAACCAGTGTTCGAAGGCAATGAGGTGATAACACTTCAGTGTATCCTGTGGGAAGAGGCAATGCACTTAGTAATGCGAGCGCTGCAAAGTGCACATTTTAAGCCCCAGAACAGAAATAGAGAGAAAAGAATATATTGCTGTGTTACAAGGCCGCTGAGTGCTGACTGGCAACACGGGGGCAGGTGCTGGGGGCCACCCCTGAGGTTCGAGGCCTCTTCTATTTGAAAAGGTGGAAAGGCCCTGATGCTGTCCATGGTGAATGGATATGAATTTTGAGTGTCTGTGTATGTATGTATGTATGTATTTGTGTGTGCGAGAGGCACTTGGCAGGTGCAGCATATGTTTATAGGAATCGAGAAGGCAAATATGAAATATTACATAGCTAGACTCAGACGGGCATTTTGCCAGTCTTACTGTGACATGACTTTATTCTGGGCATCTTGATAAAGCAAGCATGGTATGTGTTATTAATTGGCTAGACTGTCATTTATTACTGTTGTCAACGCAGTGAATTCTAAAGACACACTGTGGTGTTATGACTTTCAGAAGACTGGCGTGCCTTTAGAATTTAATTTCAAAGATATGCCACCAGTCTTATGCAAGTTATGACAGAGCATCGGCAAGGGACCCTTGTGGTTGTCGTAGTTTAGCGTTATCCCTCAGAGCAACCATCCACCCTTCCTCCACCCCACCCCTTTCCTTCAGTTGTCATGTCCCCCCCCAACATTTTCGGTAAAGTTACTCCACAGGAGGGGAGTGTGGACACCCAATACAGAACCAGAGACTGACACTGACACTGAGGAGAGAAAGGCAGCGACCTTTAAGAGAATTAAGGAAAGACAAGGAGAATGTGAGGAGTGAAACTAATCCCCAACCACAGAGGAAAATCAAAGTGCAGCAGAGAACCCTAGTGCTGCATCATGGAACCTGTAGGGATGTTCACAAGCACATGACCATCAGCAGTGAGAATGTTACCGAGAAGAGAACCATTGTGCTGTACTGCAGACAATATGGTCCATGACAACAAATTGTGAGAATTGTGAGGAGCACATAACCACTAAGCTGTGAAGGAAAGAAACCCAAAACTAGAAGAAGCTTTGAAATCATTTCTTTTTGAAGTCGCTCTGACTTCAGAAATAAATTAATTCCATTACTGTTCGGTTCCGTAACAAAAATAATGTTTTTTCTGAAGTCAGAATGAATTAAAAAAGAAATAATTTCTTTTTGAAGTCCGAAATTCCGAATGCTTCCCCCACCCCACAACAGGACATGGAGGCCACTGGCTCCTCTGATCTTCACATGACAGGAAACAGCATTTCTGCTGCATGGAGCACAGAGCTGGAAGTCTACCTGTAGAGGAATTCCTCGAAGCAACAGATTCAAGAAAATGTATTTTTAGTAAATATGGGTGCGTGCATGCATACTAGGGTGTGTGTGTATATGTATGTTGTGTAATGTGTGTCAATCAGTGTGCAAGATGCATGGGTTGCTGGGTTTGTTTGCGCAAGTGCATGGTGAATGGGTGCATGTGTAATGGGCAACTGAATGGTGTGTGAATGTGTGTGTGCTTGTGTTTAATGCCTGGATTACTTACCGGTAATCTTCATTACCCCTAGTCATACTTTCTTTTCTCATCCAAGGACTTGTGTATGAGGCACCTTGACTCATGCATAACCACTGGGATGAGGTAGAGGGACATGGAGGTAATGCCCGGCTTAATCACTGGTAATCTTCATTACTCCTAGCCCTACTTTTTATCATCCCAGCACTTATGTGTCTGGCAAGATGGCTCATTCATAAGTGCTGGGATGAGGAAGAAGGCGTGGGAAGGTGAGGGGACATATGAGGATGGTGGACTGGGGGTTGGTGCGCTAAATTGCAATGGGCGCCCATGCTAAAGCAGGCACGATATGTGTTATTAGTAGCTAGACTGGCATCTTGGTGACGCCAGTCTCGTCATTTCTTTCTGTGGCATTACTTTCTTCACTGGCTTCTACAATAAAGTGAGAATGATAAGTGTTATTGCCGGTCTAGACTGGCATTTGGCTGCAGCCACAGGGATCGAAATTAAGGTTGGATAAGCAGGAGCTAAAAGCAGCTCCTGTGTATGCAGCATTAGCCAGTGACTAGGAGCTACCACTAAGGAATGAGGAGCTAGTACACAGAGTTTCGTAAATATAACACCCCCATAAGGTGCAAAGATATCCTTTGGTCCATTTTTTATGACCCCCTTATGCTTTCTCTGAATATGTATGAATGTTTACGTATAGATTGTCCCAAATGCACAGAGTAAAATTCACATAGTTTTGTTTGTTCAGTATCCTTTGGCCTGGGGAGCCAAAGGTAGATCCTGGTAGCTGTTGGTGCCAAGCTAACCAGGCTCTTTTAGGCCCTATCGAGGAGCTTAATAGCTCCTACCTCCACTCAGTTTTCAAACCTACCAGTCTAGCTATTTGTTACTGCGGAATGGCATATTTTTCTGGGCATCTATAGTGAAGAAAGTTTAGTGCTATTAAGTGGCTAGACTAGCATTTTGGTGCTAGCCATTTCTTATGATGGCTTGACATTTTTTACTGGGCATCTCTGATAACACAATCCTGTATAGTGTAATTACTGGCTAGACTGGCATTTAGGTGATGCCAGTTTAGCCTTTTCTTACTGTGGCATTGCATATTTTTCTGGGCATCTATGATAAAGGGTTACCAGACATTTGATCGAAAAAAATTGGTCGATTGGACAAATGGTTGAACCAATTTGGTCGAAAACCAAATGGTCGAATTTTTATTTTTTTTATTTTTACCCCTTTTTTTTTGGGAGGGGGAGGGGTCCCCCCCCAACCCCTTTTTTTTCTAAAAAACACTTTTTTTCCCTAAACTACAACCTTAAAAATATATATATAAATAAATAAAAAAATTTGGCCATTTGGTTTCGACGAAATTACGTCGACCAAATGTCCTGTCAACAAATTTTTTTCGATTAAATGTCCGGACACCATGATAAAGTAAGCATTATAAGTCTTATTACGTGCTTAGACTGTCATTTTTGTACAACCAGTCTAGGTATGCCTTACTGTGGCAAATGTTTTACTGGACATCATCAAGGCTAAAGCAAACATAATAAGTGTTACTACTGATCAGGTAAGTGTGGTACGGGCAGGAGGTACATCCATTACTGTATTCCAGCAAAGCCCCACCTCTCTTACTACCTACTATAAAATAGCCCCCCCTGTGTTAATCATATTTTATTTTGTGGGCTAAACTGTGCTCTCCCACAAGTGCTGTGATTCAATTCTTGGTGTTCCCCATTGATAATGTGTCTCCAAACTAGGGGTCTGCCCACTACCCCTGTGTTCCAACTCTAGGTGTGGTCCCACTACTGCTGTGTTCAATTCTGGGTGCCTCTTCCACTGTGCCCTATAGTTCACCATTATGTGTTGCACCATAGCTAGTTTGGGTTGAACGTTGCTACACCCTATAGCATCCTTCATGGGGTGATACGGGTGGGAAGCACAACCATTGTACAGCTCCAGAAGCCCAGCCATTCATGTACTACTGCTATGTAAACAATGCTAACATAGCTGGCATCTGTGCTGAATGGTGCCACCCTCCCTCCATAGTCATCCATTTTGATAAGCTGCATAGTAAGCTATGGTACTGAATTATGGAAGGACATTTGTAGCACCTACATGTATACTAGGGGGTAGGCATCATGCATATTTTAGATGTATTTTGCAGGAAATAAATGTGTTGTTCCAGATGTATTTTGGGGGTAGGAAACATTTACGGAAGATTAGCCAACCGTCACATTGAGATGTAATTGTGGAAATTAGCTATGCATCACATCAGAATGGAGATAGCACCCATAGAGGTGGTTGACGACGCCCTCAACATCCTTGAAGATGGCCACCACTGCCTCCTGGTTCTACTCGAACTTTCAGCAGCTTTCAAGAGAGCAGACTACCCGGCACTTACGGACATCCGATTTCAGAGCATGGGGATCAGCAACCTTGTTCAAATCCTACCTTTCCAACTGCAAGCAGTTTGTTCAGATGGACTCCTCGAGTTCGTCAATGCTACCCGTCAGTCGTGGAGTTCTGCAGGGTCCCATGCTCTCCCCAGTGATCTTCAATCTATACATGAAGTTGCTGGGAGCCACCCTAGCCACACACAACATCCACATCCACCAACACGCCGACGACACACAGCTATACCTCAAGATCGACTCGATCAAGGACATCTATAGGCTCAAAACCTGCCTCTCATTGATACAGTCTTGGATGTCCAGTGCATACTTGAAGCTCAACCCCTCCAAGACCGAATTCCTACTCCTCATCAACAATACCGAACTCCCAGACATACAGACCTGGCTATCAACCATGAATTCTAAGTGCTTTGCACCCAAGCTCACCTCCTGTGCCAAGTCCCTCGGGTTCCACATCGACAAACACATCTCCTTCAAGCATGCATAGCTATGAAAACTCAGACAGCTTGGTATCATTTCCCACCTTCTGTGAAACATCAAGCCTTTCCTCCCTCCAGACAGCTTTAGATCCACCTTTCAAGCACTGGTCCTATCTCACATGGATCGGGGCAATGCAGTCTTCGAAGGGCTCCCGTCATCCTCCCTTGTGACCCTTAGATGTGACCTACACGCGGCCACACGTATCAAGGGTCTATGCAGATATAACCACATCACCCCAGCCCTCATAGACTTTCACTGGCTCCCACTGCATGACGAATCACCTTCAAGTCTTGCTGCATCATCTATTAGGCAGTCACCCTCAAGTCACCCAGCTACCTCGCAGAGAAACTTTGCATCTCCGGCAGACAGCACACCGGCAGAAGCCAGGACATTTGCAGACTTGGAATCCACCACTTCAAAAAGAAAAGGACCAGAGAACAAGCCTTCTCTGCCTTCAGCCAAGACTATGGAACCTCATCCCCGTCAGCATCAGACTCGCCCCCATGCTCCTACAATTCAGAAAAGAACTCAAGATCCACCTCTGCAAGGAGTCTCTCCTCCTCAACATCTAGGCCATCACGTCACCGCTCTCCTCCCCGCCACCAATACAGCTGTACGCCTCCTCTTTACCCATCTGTATCCTACCTCACGCTGTATACTTGTTCTGTTGTTACCACTGAAAAGCGCTCTGTTATGCATCTGTAATGTTGTACACTGCTGTAAAGCGCTCCGTTATGTATCTGTATTGGTGTATACCTCTGTAATATGCTATGTTGATTCCCGAAGCTAGGTCCATGCTCAATTAATACCATAATAATAATAATTAAAAATAATAATAATAAAATTGCAAACGCTCCAGCTTTTTACCCAGTTTTCCGCAGAGAGTGTGCTGTATAATGCACCATTGTAACCCATTTTTCAAACATGCATCTTGTGGGAGGACACTTTCAAATTGCTTCTGGATGGATGGGCTTCCGCACTATGCTAAGTCACTCTGATATATAATTCAGGGAATTGTTTATGCCCCTTCAGTCACTGGCTGTGTGTGCATGTGTGTGTATGTGCGTGTGTGTGTGTAAGGTTGGGGCCTGTGCCAGAAGTGTTGGAAGATGGATGTTTTTTATATGTTTTACTGGCATTTTTACGCAAAAAGTCAAGTTGATAAATGTTATTACATGGAGGGGTGTTTGGGTTGGGGTGTTTATATTGCACAGTTAGACTTTACACATTTGTGCCTGAAAACACATTGGGCCTCATTACGCGGTAGGTGGTAAGTAATCCCTTACTACCCTATTCTGAGGTCCCTTAGCGGGTCCCTTCCTCAACGCCTGGCGTTATGGAAGGGACCCATTAAGGGACTTCAGAGCTAATAAGCGGGCCCGTTATTAGCTCCATCCCCGTTGGGGATGGGGGCTCGAATGGGAATGGGGAATGGTTCCCTGAATGGGGACTTTCCGGGTCCTCCAAGGTCGGAATGACTCGGTAAATCCCTATCCCGGGAACACGAACCTGGAATGCGGTAAGGGGGTAGCCATGGCACTAATAGCGCCATGGCTACCTCCTACCGCGTAATGAGGCCCATTGTGTATAGGCTCATTATAAATACACAATAAATAAAAATAAAATACATTTTCTGTGGCGTGGCATTTTATAAGCAGATATGGGGCAAGACAACTAAAATGTGTGTTCTTACATGGTTCTTACATGGTGGTTGGCGGCATTTGTGCAGCCAAACACACAAATGTTGCCTTACTGTAGCATTGCACGTCTTACTGGCATTGAGGTCAAAGCCCACTTGAAAATTATTGTTACATGGTGGTGTGGAAGTTGGACAGGCATTTGTGCAGCCAGCAATAACATATTTTCTTCCTGCGGCAGGAGATTTTTACTGGCAGTAAGGGCAAAGCCAACAAGATAATGGGGGTCATTACAAGGTTGGAGATAAAAACAGTCCTTACCAGCATGGGGCAAATACTGTGTCCGTGTAGTAAAGAGCCTGCTAATAGAGGGCTATTACGAGTTCGCGGGCACAAGCTTTGCGCCATGCCGGTAACGACATTACCGCTATGCCGGTAAAGTCCAAAAAATGGACCTTAGCGGCATCATGGAAAGTGCAGACAGCACTACCGGCAACAATGGAAATGGCAATAGCGGTGACCGCTATTAGCAGTGACCGCTAATAGCGGTCACCGTAAATAAGCGGAACCGGAAGTAGCGTCATCGCACAGGAATGGGAAAGAGCATGGCGGCCATCTTGGAAAACACAATCCATTGCCATCCTCAGCACTCAGGACCTGGCAGTAAAAAAAGGCGCCTCCTGCCAGCGCAAAGAGCACTTTAATGAAGACGAAGTTAGAGTGCTGGCTGAGACCCGGGCTGACAATGGCGAGGTTGTATTTGCAACCAGCCTCAAGAGAGAGGCAGTGTTGAAGAAAAAAGAAATCTGGGAACTCGTTGCACAAAGAGTCAGCGCGGTAGGCAACACCCCCCGCACAACAAAGGATGTCCGGAAGAGATGGGATGACCTGCGCCTGCGAGTCAGGAACATCCTGTCCGCAAACAGGAGCCAGGCCATGGCTACTGGTGGAGGACCAAGTTCACCAATAAAACTAAGCCGGTGGGAGGAGATCTGCGCCAGCACGATTGGCATAGAGGCCATCAAAGGTGTTGGCGAGATGGAGCGTGGCTCACTTCATCGACAGAAGGAGGTGAGTGTCCTAAGAAAACACTGTAATGCAAAGTATGATGATAGTCCACCAATTTGTCTGTCTAAAGAGGCAATGCATGGCCCAATATATACACATTCCCTGCTTAGATGTTATCCACAGCACAGACACATGCACATGCATGCAGCATGGCAATGCCATACCTGACACACACCACACATATATGAAAATGGCATAAGTCACACTGCACGCAGGCCACAACAGAAATGCATGTCACATAGCATATGGCTGCCTCAACATGAGTGACCCCGACGGATGCCTGCATGCTCCACCCATATAGCAAGCAACTTTATCATCAAAACTCCACTGCCTAATTCCCTCTAATGTGTAGAAGAGCAATGATACAAATGTATGCATGATGCTTGTCAAACCATCACTCATGCCGTCCCTCTCTTGGTCCCCCACAGGCTCAGATCCTGACAGTGAGGCCCAGCACTCACCCCCACAGGCGACTACACCCCAAAAGAGGGCCAGGGATGAAGGCAACAGGCCTTCAACTTCCAAAGTGTCAGACAAGCCACGACAGGCAATGAAGACCAATACTGCCCAGGAGGCCACGGCAGTGGTGCCGGTGAGGCCCATCACCACAGTCCCCACAACACCTGTGACAGCTGCACAGGAGACAGTCGATAGGGCACAATGAGCAGAAAACAGCTCTGTTGGGGAGGTGGCAGCTACGGCACCCCTGGCAGATGATGACGTGCAGGGCCAGGTGTGTGTGCCTGTTGAGGACGACTCCTTGGACCTACCTGCTACATCAAGTCCCGCCCCATCCCCCCAGTTCACGCCTGTCAACTCCGACCATGACAGCACCCTGGAGCAGTCTGGGTGGGAGTCCGTACAAGGGAGCATGGGTCCCACGGAGGACCCAACTGGATTTGCCCATGTCACACATGCACCCTCCACCTCCACTGGTGTACAGGCAGGGGTGCAGCAGGCAGAACACGCAGCACAGCGCCAGGAGAAACTCACTGCCCTAGTGAGACAGTTTGTGGCAGACAGTGCCCAAGAAAGGCAGGAGGGATGCGAAAACACTGCATCCCTGAGGCAGGTCATTGTGGAAAAGCACCAACAGGTTATGCGAGGAGGTGTCTGCCCTGAGGCAGGTGCTCACCCGCATTGCAGATTCCATGGAGGCTGAGCATCCAGCCCCCAGAATGGAGCAGGTGGCCACCCCTTCTTCGTCAAGCTCCACGCAAACCAGCCCCCTGCGTCGGTCCGTGCACACCCTGCAACCGCTTGGACATGCCACCACCAAGTGGAAGGATGTAGACGGGGCAGCCTGATGAAGGCAAATGACACATGAAGCATTTGCTTGGACACCATGTGTGTGGAAGTTGTGGGGGAAGATGGAGGGGGGTGAGGGTGTGGGTGGCAGTTGTGGGGGTAGGGGGGAGGTGTGTGGGGGAGTTGTGGGGGGAGGGGGAGGGGGTGAGGGTGTGTGTGTGAGTCAGGCAGTGTGCTGTCTGAACATCTATTTCAATAGCTATGCATACCTTAGACTTTCCCATAGTGTAAGGCACGAGTCCACATACATAGCATTCCTCCTCTGAGGTACTCCTTCCCACCTCTTTCATGTGCTGATACCACATGTTCCCTAAATGTGTTGTGCTGTCAAGATAACCATTCAATTCATGATCATCCTCTCTTGTACTTCTCCTAGGTCTCTTTCATGCAAGAAGTGCGCATGCTAACAGCTCATGAAACACATCAGTAGCCACCCTTCCTACAGGGGGAATCATAGGGACACTTGTTAGTGAAATCGGTACTTCCACATGAACTACTGGAGTTGGGACAATCACATAGGGCCTTGACTTTCATAAGATTTCTATATCTGTACTTTCCTTCTGCATATGAAGATAAATGGGAACTACTGCTCTTTTTTGACCAGCATAATAAACAGTGTGTATCATGAGAAACAGAAGAATAATGATGAATATGATACATGTATATATTATATACCAGTACATCAAACTCCAACAGCAATGGCTTCTCGTGCATTGTGGTGTTCTCTCGTTGTTTGCTACATTATTATTATTGCTATCAATATTCCCCATCTTGCCTGTAATTACTTTTGAGGGAGTAAAAAGTGACCTTTAATCAGGCAAGTTTATCAGATGCTCGGATAGTAGATAAACCTGTTTGATTATCTTGTGTAGCAGCCAATTTATTGCAGGTCGATTCCTGGGATCTCTCAGAAATACACAAGTGTTGGTCTGTCGTCCGACAAGATAAGGATGCTCTTGAAGCAGATAATGAAGGATCCTACCAAGCAGTTTATGGACATCCTCGTTAGATAGGACCATCTGTACTTTCCGGGCAATATTCAGGCAGTTGGAGGATTTGCTCAATGATGGCTGAGAGCAGTCTCCTCACAATGGGACCATTTTTAGGATCTTGCAGAAACAGGGGAATGTCACAAGTTCTCCCAACCAGTACAGCATATGCTCGAAGAATAAAGAGAAAAACAGCAAGAATGAGCCGGTACGTGTTGAAATCAGACACCACTGTAGAGGAGGTCCCAAGCATGACTCACACTCTAACAGTCCATTTTGAAGTACCAGGAATGTTCACGCCAAAATATGTGACGTATGATGAGCAAATAAACCAGCAGAGGGCCGCAGTGGGGCTCTGTCCAGTACCTATCAGAAGAACAGCACCTGTTGAAGTACCGACAACTAAGAAAACCTGGACAGTAAGGTACCCATTGAGAAAACCATATCGACAAATGAGACAGAATGAAGATTGTCAGAATGCAGTACCTGAAGAAGCTAAAAAGATACTGAAGGAAGACAAATGGTGACATCACAAGAACCTGGACTGACTCACATGTAGAAGATATGACGACCTGTGAATGATGAAAAGAGACGAAACACCATGGATAAGTGACATCCTGAACCTAAAGTGAAATAATCGATGTCAGAAGTTATGCCGCATGCGCAATGAAGATATTCAGTCAGTTTAAACGTGTACATCGGTCTCACTGAGACATGGTTTACGGCCAGCTCTGTCACCAGCTTTGACAAGCTCCTACCTGATGGCGACAAGTTCCTCTCTGTGCCCAGGCCCAACCGCTCTGGTGGGGGTCTTGCCCTTATCTTCCCTGAGTGGATTCCTGCCTCTGTCACTCCTACGCAGGCCTACTCCTCTTTTGAATGCCTCATCTGCAGGCTCTCTCTCTCTCCTCGAGCCATTCCCTTACTGTGGCTACTATCTATCGGCCATCTGGTCAGATTTCTTCCTTCCTCTCGGAGTGGGCAGACCTGTTCCCCTCACTCCTGGCCTCAACCACTCAACTCCTCCTTCTTGGAGACTTCAACATCCACCTGGATGCCTCCTGTCCCCCCTCTGTACTCTTTCGCAACCTCTGCGACTCTCTCTCACTCACCATTCTCCCCTCTGGCCCGACTCAGTCTGCAGGACACACTCTTGATGTTCTGATCTGCTCGGACCTTCCCCTCTCTATCCCTCTCTCCACTCCTCTCTCCTGGAGTGATCACTTTCTCCTTTCCTCCCACCTCACCCTCCTTACCCCCTAGGCCAAGCCACCTCCATCACTGCCATCCACCTTCCCGGTCATCTGACCCATGAAACGCATGTCAGTTGAGGCTTTCGCCACCACCTTCTCACTCCCTCCTCACCCTCTGGCTGATTCTCACCCTGACACAGCCCTCTCCACGCTCCACTCTTCTATATCTGATACTCTTGATATCCTTGCCCCTGTCATGAGAATCCGCCTGAAGCCCAAAGCCAAGTGTAACTCCTGGTATGACTCAGACATCATCATCCTAAAACGCAGGTGTAGGGTGGCCGAGAGGAAATGGCGTGCTTCAAGTTCATCATCTGACAAACTGGCCTGTCGCCTGCTGCAAAGGCAATACCGGCTCTCCGTCCTCACCAAGAAGAGAGCCCATATCCAAGCCCGCATCTTTGCGGCATCTAACAACTCGGCTGAACTCTTTAAAATCTGCAAGGAACTGGCCAATCTTGCCGCAGTCTCTACCTCTCCTGTCCCTTCCCAGGCCCTCTGCACGGCACTGGCTTCTCATTTCATTTCTAAAACTCAGGACATCCTGTCCTCACTCTCCTCCTTTCGCCTTCCCCCTCTACCCCCTGCTCTTCCTCTGGACCTTCCTCAGGCACCCCTCCTCCCTCCTTCTCGGCCTTTCCCCTTTTCTCTGCAGACGAGGTTTCTAGACAAGTCCGATCTATGAAAGTCTTGTCAAAACAGGTTCACCCCTGTTCCTCCAAAACTATCAAGGACCACATCGACCCCCTGGCTTCTGCCCTGGCTGATTTCGGCAACCACTCCTTCACCACTGGAGTCTTCCCTTCCCCCCTGAAGCACTCCCTTGTGCACCCTCTTCTTAAGAAACCATCTGCAGACCCCTCCTGCCCGGCTAACTATCGCCCAATCTCCATCACTCCCTTCCTGAGCAAGCTCCTGGAGAAACTGGCCATCTCCCAGCTCAATCTCCACACTGAATCTGTTGGTTGTCTTCATGACCATCACTCTGGCTTCAGAACTGCCAGAAGCATGGAAACTGCTCTCCTGAACATCCGTGAAGACCTGCTCACCAACCTTGACTCTAATACCCTGTGCGTTCTCATCTTGCTTGACCTCTCTTCTGCCTTTGACACTGTCAACCATGCCATCCTGCTCAACCGTCTCCGTGATAACCTGGGTAACACTGGTCAGGCTCTGGCGTGGCTGCCTTCTTTGCTCTCCAATCGACCCTCCCAGTTCCAACTGGGGTCCTTTCTCTCTGACATCTTTTTCTCTACCTGTGGCGTCCCCCAGGGATCTAACCTCTCTCCCTGTCTGTTCAACCAATACCTGGCACTCCTTGCCCACCGCATCGCCGCTCTCTGTCCTAACTTTCAGTGCTATGCGGACGATACCCAGCTCACTTTCAGGCTACCCTCAGCCTCCTCCTCTCCTTCCCTCCTTCCCTCATCTCTGACTGTCTGTTCGCCATCCAGGAGTGGTATGCCGCCAATGACCTCTGCCTTAATGCCAGTAAGACTGAGATTCTACTCATCGGCATACCCACTCCCTCCTTCCCTGCAGCTCTCTGGCTGGCCTCTCTTGGCCCTCTTCCTACTCCCACCTGCAAGGCTAAAAACCGCGGGGTCATCTTCGACTCTGCACTCTCCTTCTCCCCTCACATCTCTGACATCTCTAAGAGGTCACACTACCAGCTGCACCTCCTTAGAGGTATTCTTCCTTTCCTCTCCTTCTCCAGAAGCTCACTGTCTCCAGAGCCCTGGTCCTCTCTACTCTGGACTATTGTAACAACCTCTATCTAAGTATGCCTGCCTCTACTCTCCACCCTCTGCAATTTATCCAGTACAGAACTGCAAGACTTGTCCTCGGCCTCAAGCGCAGGGATCGTATCTCTCCAGGACTGAAATCCCTGCACTGACCCCCAGTGGCTGTGAGGATTAAGTTCAAAACCCTCTGCATTGTACACAAGGCCTTCTGGGGTCTGGGGCCGAAATATCTTCAACACTCTCTTCCTAAATATCTTCCTTCTCAAGCTCTTCGCTCATCTGCCTCCAACTCCCTCAGTGTCACTCGCTTCTCCAAGCAACGAGTTGGTGGCAGATTACTCTCTTCGGCTGGGGCCTCTCTCTGGAACAGCCTTCCTACCTCCCTGAAACTTGAGGAGAACCATCTCTGGTTCCGGAAGCACCTCAAAACCTTCCTCTTTGCCTCTGCTTTCTCTCCCCTCTTCCCTGCTGATTTCCTGACTGAAACTGCCCGGGTTACCTGACCACCCTTTCTGATCGCTGGCCCAGACCCCGTCAATTGCCCACTTGCACTGCCTCCCTGGCAACCCCTGCACCTGGGGACCGTTGTGCTGTATCCCTACACTCCCCCTACCAGCACTTTTGTCTGCACTTCCTTACAATTACCACCAGCTGGCCGTTTATTTATTTTCTTATTTATTCCACTTTTTCCCATGTACTGCACTTTCCCCTCTCCCTTCCCCCGCGCACTTTTCCTTTCCCCCCTTCCCATGCACTTGCGCGATCTGAATGACACTTGGCCTAGTAGAATCGCTGTCTGTCCTCCCTTTGTTTCCCCCCCTTGCCTCGTCGCGCCTTGAAACACTTGTGTATAGGTGCGTTATAAATGCCATATCATATCATACATATGCAAGGAACCGCAAGAAGCAAGAATTTGTGAGGCTTGCTTATGCTTCGTCGTAAGATAGATTGCGGCAAGCACCACCTGAAGAAGCTAAAAAGATACTGAAGGAAGACAAATCGTGACGTCACAAGAACCTGGACTGACTCACATACAGAAGATATGATGACCTGTGAATGATGAAAAGAGAGGAAACACTATGGCTAAGTGACATCCTGAATCTAAAGTGAAATAATCGATGTCAGAAGTTATGCCACATGCTCGATGAAGATATTCAGTCAGTTTAAACGTGTACACATGCAAGGAACTGTAAGAAGCAAGAATTTGTGAGGCTTGCTTATGCTTAGTAGTAAGAAAGATTGCAGCAAGTGCCACCTATGCATATTTACCTCAAAAGGAGCACTTTATATAAGTATACTTCCACTATGCACAAGAGCAGAATTGACTAAAGGTTACTAAAGGTCTCAATAGGAGAGCTCTGCAGCGAATAACTCGAGAATTAAAGACAGAGAGAAACTCAGACGAGGGCAAATCATGCCAGGAAGCCAAGGTCGCATCGGCTGAAATAGACCAACAATGGATACAATTTATGAAAAGAAGAACAGAGTATCCTGTTCAGAAAGGTCAAGAAAAGCCACAGAAGGCAGATGGCTGGCAGAATTAAATCAAATACTCAAATTGCATGAAGAATAAGACGATTTCACTGTGTCGGAATCACGTGACCAGTCAAGCGAGAAGGGATGAAACTTTCACACCTACGCTTTGGCTTGTGCCATGCACAGATGTCTTATCTTTTCCAGACCAAGAAGCAGTCTCAAGGCCAACCACAAAGAAATAATTGACACATGACCACTGAGGTGATGATTGATTGTAGCAATAATTGGAGGGAGCTGGGGGTGCAGACAAACTCCCTGCACCTGGCCGGCTATTCTGCACGCTGCTAGGCAAGTGGAAAAATATGAGTGGGGTTGTTGCCAACCCAATCATAGTGGACCAACTAATCTAGGGTCCTATAGTTAGTAGGACCAATGAGACATTTAGTGACGTTTACAGTAGCCATTTTGAAGGAAGGGCTAGATGCCCCACCTGACAGTGTTTATCCAATCCTCACTCCCCATTACCATATACAGATATAGCACCTATATTAAAGTTACCTTCCTAGAACCAATAGAATTGCATGCCAGATTTTAAGCATTACATGTCAGTGATGACAAGTTTCTAGTATAAATTATGTGTTTTTTGTGAAATTAATTGGAGTTGAAGCTAGAAGGAAGATCGAGCGATTGCTGATATTCATGAACTCCCCGTTTTTTGTACTTGTCATTAAACGAACTCCCTTTGCCAAACTATCGAGTTGTCATTATTGATTTGATGCGAGAGTATTAATCTGCATCCCCATCCATCTCACAGGTGCTGCTGCTCTTCTTAAAGTGCTATTGGGAAACCCCCAGCTCTATGGGTCAGCTGGGGCCCTACTGCACACTTGGTAGCAGAGATAGGATGGTTTATCGATTATCGATTAGTTAAGACACCCATTGGCTGTCGACATAAGAAACTCTGAGTCCTCGGCAATATTATGAGTCCTTTGTCATCCAGCTCAGTAGACCGAGAGGCTCCCTGTAGATAGTGGCTAGTCTAGAGTATAAAACATGCAGGTTGAGGTCCGAAGGAACCTGTTTTTCCCCCACGAACCCTTTCCCACTTCTACAAGCAGCTAATCGAGCGAAAAGCAAGGAGAAGCGGTAACGAAGGCAGTGATCCCGAGCATCCAGAGAGGAATAAAATGTGAACGGTGAGTGAAAAAGACTAAATACTTTGGAAAAAAGTTGCATGCCTTAGAACAAGTAAGGGAAGGTAACGGAGGGAGGCAGGACAAAAATAATGTCAGAGGCAGACTAGAATGTATATATATAAGGGGAAAGAAATACTGACTCGAGGGGGGCAGAGCTAAAGAAAGGATACCGGGAAAGATACCCGAGCTAAAGAGAGGATCCCGAGAAGGATACCCGAGCTAAAGAGAGGATACCAGGAAGGATACCCGAGCCAGAGGATACGCCCAGATACCTACGCTTTAATATAGCATTAGAAGAAGCCTGCATTCAAAGTCCTGAAAAGATAGGGCGCTATAGGAGACCAAAACAATTAAAAAGACATTTTGAAAGGGATGGGCTTACATTGCATGTCAGAATGATCATAGGGGCATGAGATTCATGTAGCCAGCCGGAGTCTGTCTAGTGTTTTTCTTTTTTCTGACGTCATGAGGTAAGAAAATGTTTGGGGGAATTTACATGAAAATTGCACGATTGTATAGCCAGGATGTTGTATGATATGAATTGATGGTTGTTGTTTGAAAAAGAAAAAATAAATTCTTGTGAAAAAACGGGATTGGAGCTTGCGACGATTGGTGCTCCCTCATATTGTTGGTTTTGTTTAAGAAATGTAAAAGCATAACAAAGTGTTATATGAGGAGAAGGTAAACAAATTTAAGCATGGAAAACGTTACACTTTTAGTACACTTGTGCAAACAGTTGCCAAAACATGCACCTAAGCTGAAAAAGTACAGTGCAGTATGGGTTAAAGGAACTGCCCACAAAATGTTTATGCCATGGCCCCAGGGTGGATCGCTATCTAAACGCCTAGCTAGTTTAGAACTTTGGAAGATGTACCAAGAAGGAAAGGAAGAGGAGCCACCGTTGGATTGAATACGCCTTCTGTGCCACCCGGCCCGCCTGAAACGATAGTGAAGCCAGCAAAGATGAAGGATTATACCCGTGGAGGGAGCTTAAAGCAGCCACGGGATATAGCAACCCGGCATATGAGTCACCTATGCAAAGAAGTGACAAAAACCAAGGCAAGGACAGAGACAGAGATATCACCTCCAAAGTCCCGAGGAACAAAGAGAGACGCAAGAAAGAAAAAGGAGACCAGGCACAAGGAAGTGCTTCTCTACATACAGACAGAGAGGGGAAAAAGATGCAAAGGAGATGAGGATAGGACTGATGAGATGGCATTTTCAGAGAACGCATGGATGGGAGGTCAGATTCTATTGAAACTCGATGGTAAAGGCATTGAGGATATGAGACAAAAGGGAGAGCCAGACGATTCAAAAGGAAAAGAGAAGGAAACAGAAAAAGGATTGAGAGATGAAAGAATCAGGAAAAAAGATAGGCAGAGATGAGAGAAGTTGTATCGCGAGGAGCAAGAAAGGTAACATGATCATAAGCAAAGAACAGCTAATGATCAAGACAGGCAACAACAGTGGAGAATAGAAGAAGAAGAACAGAAAGTACAGGAAAAGAGAATAAAGAGATGAAGGGATGAGGAAATACAAAGGGCAAATGAACATAGAGATGCGAAGAAACAGGAAGAAGATAGGGTCAGAGAGGAAGAGAGGAAGCGCAGAGAGTTTGATGATGACATAGAACGTAAGCGAAGACAGAGAGCATGAGATCTTGAATATCTGGAGAGAGATGTTAAAAAACCGATCCAGTGGTAGACTGGTAAGACATGGAAGCATTCTTTCCTGAGAACGATTCAGTACCAGGCACGTCTAGGGCACATATGGAAGATGACATTGACACCAGAAGCATCGGAGAGACGATCGATAGAATATATGATGAAATGGGGCTAGAACAGGTACTCCAAGGGAAAAGAGATGATGAGCGCCTGGAGAGCACTCAGTTGTACGTTACTAAGGATGCCTCTTGAAGTAGCAGAAATAGAGAGCTGTCCCTAGATAGGTTGACACTAAATAGGAATGAGGAAGATGAGAGGAGTTGCACGAGTTGGGCACAAACAATATCAGACGCAGAAAGAGAAGAATATGAGGAAAATGAAGATGAGAGAAGACACGAAAAACGCTTCTCTGGAGGAAAAGGAATAAGATGGTCAGATTCTAGTGGATCTGCACCTAAGGCATCAGAGTCAGCCACACAATCAGATCTACATGAAAGAGTATCTTACGGTCAGAGGGGGGTGTCTCCACCACCCTATGTGAGCATACTAAGGACACTGCCAGGTAGACGGCGATGCAGGAATATTACCCCGCCAGTGGATAGGAAAATGATGAGAGAAGAAAAGGAGTGTCATGTGTTACAATTCCTGTTGCTCGAAAAAGCTGGAACGAGGCCAAAGTGCATACCATGGCCACACATAGATAAAGAAAATCTGAAAAATAAGCTTCTAAAGTTAACATCGGGAGCCAGAAAATGGATACATGAGTTGGAAAAAATGACAGGAGGGAACACGTTAGCTATAGGGGACATCAAGGGTCTTTTCATCACTATACTTGGTGATCAAGCTGACGATGTGTGGACATGTGCAGGTTACCCTGGCGTGACTACAGTTAATACTGCGCATGATGGAGCACCATTTAATAATTGCAGAGTCTCGCTATGGAAAGCATTAGGATTGCTATACCCGGACACTTCAGACATGGGAGTCAGAGGATCCTTTGCTTTACATTCAGAATTTCCAAGACGCATGGGTGCTGAAAACTCACGAATCTTGGGGGACATCCATACCTGTGTTTTACCATATATTATCCAAGGGCTGCCAGATCAGGTACAGAAACAGCTCAAGAAATTGGTAGGAATTGAGGCCAAACCGTGGTCTGAAATACAGTTGACCATAGTGTGCTATTGCAGGCTGCTGCAAGAGAAAAATTGCAAAAAAGAGGCTGCACGAAAAGCTGAAGAGGCAAAGTTAGTGCAGAAAAAACTGTCAAAATATGCCATTGAAGGGGCAATGATAACCAGCATAGATGGGTCAAACATGCAGCAGGCCAACAATCAAGGGCAGGGTGATCAAGGCAATAACAGGTTCTACCCAAGGGGGAGAGGCTTCCGAGGAAGAGGATGGCAGAATCAGACCACCGCCAATATGTTGGACGCGTGGGATGACAGGGCATCGGGCACACACATGCAGAAGTCAAGGCATGGTGCAAAACGACCAAGGAACAAGAGTAGGGATGGTGAATCCACCTGTATTTTTGCAGCAGGGTGGAAATGGAGTTGCACAGAATCACACGGTGCAACAGCAAGCACCGGGAGCACAGAAGAGCGTGCAACCTCAAAATATGACACATTTTCTGCAAGGACAGACCCAACAGTCGAC
The DNA here is from genome assembly GCF_040938575.1 of Ambystoma mexicanum. Lineage (NCBI taxonomy): Eukaryota > Metazoa > Chordata > Amphibia > Caudata > Ambystomatidae > Ambystoma > Ambystoma mexicanum. Next base: position 668,764,760 of record NC_090923.1, read on the forward strand.
GATGCGACTGTCACAGATAATAAGTACAGGACATGTACTGAATTCTGGAATGAGAAATAACACTGGTGATGGAGGAAGTCCATTCACTCAGCATGAGAAAAAGTTATATATGGATTAGGACAGCTCACTGGGAAACCTGATGTGTTCTCTCCTTCAATTTTCAACAGAGTCCTACAGATGGACTTAAGCAATATCGCATTAGAGAGTGTTGTCTTGCAATATGTGGACGACATCTTAATTTGCAGAGCAACAGAGGAAACGTGCAGACACAATTCTATTTAGCTATTGACTATATTGGCAGAGAAGGGATATAAAGTTGACAAAGAGAAGTTACAATATTGTCAGCAAGAAGTGCTTTACAATGGCCAGCTGATCTCACATGAGGGGAAAAGGGTTACTCCTGAAAGGGCTGAGGCCATATTGAACACAGCCAAGCCACACACGATAAAACAGATGCAGAGCTTTCTAGGATTATGCAATTAAGTCAGGGCATGGGTCTTTGACTACAGCTCTTATTCCAAGCCCTTGTTACAAGCACAGTTGACAAAAGAAAACATGTAATGGACTGAGACCAAGGAAGAAGGGTTTGTTGAACTGAAAAAGGCCATTTGCATGGCACCAGTTCTAGGTATTCCCAATTATGTAGAGGATTTCTACCTGTTTTCACACACGAATGGCAGTGTTATGACGGCAGAACTCACACAGAGAACCACGTTGGGTTACAAGCCCCTGGCAGACTACAGTGGGACTTTGGAGCCAGTTTTGAGAGGCCACTTCCTGTGCGAACAAAGTTTAGCTGCTGCAGCGTTCGCCATCGAGAAGGCTACAACCATTGTGATGGGATGCTCAATGACGTTGTTTGTCGAGCACGCATTATTTGCCATTCTAGAGAAACCGAAAGGCACATTGACATCTCAGAGAGCTTCTGCCTATGAAGTGATCATGTCAAATCCATCGATTAAAATAATTTGATGTAAGATAGTGAACCCAGCTATGTTTATATCAGAGCCAGTCACTGACGGAGAGCCAATCCATGACTGTATGAACTATGATGAATTTTATGAGATTCCCAGAGTGAAAGGGAATGCAGAAGGAGAAATTGTCTTCATTGACAGTTCTTCGAGAATCGATCAAAATGACGGGCAAAGGTATACAGGCACCTCTGTGATGAAGTACACGGCAAATGGAGAATTTCGAGTACTCATTAGTGCACGATTACCATTTCATTATTCAGCGCAAGCTGCAGAATTATTGGTGTTGATACTCGCTATAACAAATCACGCAGACCAGGAAGTAACAGTGTACTGCGACTCCGCATATGTGATGTTGACAGTGCACACAGGCCTAGCGCGCTGGAAAAGGAGGGGCTACCTCTGAGCGGACGCCATGCCAGTGCAGCACGCAGCCTCATTGGATAAGCTCATTAAGGCCCTACAACTCCCAGTGGGCATAGCGCTCGTGAAATGCACCGCCCTCACGAAAGGGACAGATTTTATCTCAAGTGGAAATCAAGCAGCAGACACGGAAGCCAAGCATGTGGCGTCCAAGGATGAAACAATAATGAATGGAAATAACTGATGTGCTTGAGAGAATTATTGTTGCACAAAGCGAATCTGAGGGTTACAGTAACCTGGGGCAAACCCAGTTAATGGAACTCCAAAGGGAGGCACCACAGGAGGAGAAAAATCTGTGGAAGCGGCGAGGGTGTTCTTTGAACCCCCCCAAGACAGCACTGGTAAACCGTGATGGCTATAGCCCTATTGAAAATAGCTTTGGAACAGTTGCATTATCCAGCGCACATGACAAAAGAGAATCTAGCAGCAACGATTGTTGAAGACTGCTTTATACCGAACTTAGCAGAGCACGTTGCATTTTTTATGGTGAACTGTATAACCTGCCAACAGTTCACGGCTGGTCATACACAGAGTAATTAAAGGAGTCATCCAAAGGCCCAATGGACCTTTTCAGCCCTTGCATTTTGATTATGTCGATATGATTCAAGTATGTAACGGGTACAGGTATCTAATTGTTGTGGTGTGTCCATTCTCTAGATTGATAGAAGCAGGTCCATGTACACACCCAGACTCTACCTGTGCAGACAAATTTCTGGTGAGAGAGGTATTTCCCAGATGGGGAGTATGTGAGGTCATGAGGTCAGATAATTGACCTCACTTTGTTAATGCAGTATTTGAACAGATTAGCTTGCTGCTTGGTATAAAGCACATGTTCTCTTTGGCGTATCATCCCTAAGGTAACGGGATTTGTGAGAAGCTCAACGGCTTGTTAAAGGAAAGGATAGCCAAGTTGAAGCTTACTCTAAAGAAGGGGTGGCTGCTCTGCCTTCCACTGGCACTGTACGTACTCAGAAACCAGCCTGGTTCTGACCACCATCTTACGCCGCATGAGATAGCGACAGGCAGAAGGATGCACACACCATTGACACCCCGGGATAGAGGTAAATGTGATGCTCAGCCGACAGGGGAGGTTTTAGGATCAGAAATGCTAAATTACTTGAATTGCATGACATCTTGTTTTACTGTAATTTCAGTACAGCTGTAGTGATGACAAAAAGGGTGCAGGGCAGCACAGAAGGAGATACTACAACAGACCCGATTCAAGGTTTATCTCTACCACCAGTTTTCCCTGGGGACATGGTCATGGTGAGGAACCACACAAGAAAAAAGTGGGACGAGCCAAGGTTCTACGGACCATTTAGAGTGGTGGACGTCACTCCCTCTGCAGTGAAGCTACAAAGAAGAAGAGCATGGCTATTCCTGGGTGACATCAAGCCATACAACAGAGAAGGCCCACTGCCCACACCCCAACGCGTAGAGACTACAGACGACAGGGAAGAACCAGAGCACGTGCAGACGAGATCCATGACGAGGAGGAAGGACGCATGACCAGCAAACCAAAGGCAAAAAACTTTTGTGCAAAGTTGTGGCTTAATTTTGGACATTTCCTCCGTGCAAAAAAGGGGATAAGGACATAAAAACAGACACTCTGGACACTAGTTGCAGGGTGAAGAAGAAAAATTGCATGCATAGGCCACAACATAGGTTATTGACTTTTGAACTTTGGACTGAGGCAAACTGAAGCCTTAATGAGAGAAGGATATGCCAAATTTTGATCGAGGACACACAAATTGGAAGAAAATACAGTATACAGACTCGTTTCAAACAGGAGCATTATTTGGACTCACTTATGGTGTCCCACAGCAGTGACATCACTAAAGACCTTCTAATTTACTTTGAGTTAGTATTGAGATTGTATCCGTCGTTAGCGGGAAGGCTCACTGACATCACTGAATTTCTTCAAGACCGTGAAAATGAAAAGACAAATGTCCCAAGCAGAAGATGAAGCGAATAGGCTTGTCAGTGTGCTATACTTTCGCTTAATTGAAGACTGTCCAGATCTTGTTGGAAGACACACTGATGTCTTGACATTTCTTCGAGATCCAGCAAACACAGACGGTTTGGGTATAATCCTGAATGGAATCATAATTCAGGTTGCTCTTCACGCTCATCGAAATCACAGATGCTTCTCATCGTAATTGCTGAGCAAATGTCCATGTCACCTGAAAATAGCAGTCTAGCAAGCAACGTCTTCTTTCACCTGATTGAGGACTTTCCAGAACTTGTGGGGAGCCCTGCCGGTGTTGACGTTGTCACTTTCATCATTGACCCAGCAAACTCTACACAGATGAGCATGCTCCTGCATGGTATTGTAGTGCAAGTTGAAATGTCTAAGCATCATCAGAATTTCCGGAGAATACTGTAAGACTTTCCGCCGAGGGACAGATCGAGAAAGTGTTGCCAGAAAGCTTCACTGTTGTTTATGCTGACAAAGACATGACATGTCTTCTGGAGTGAAACAGATAAGAGGCATTGACTGGGAACTTGTTTATTTTGAACACGCAAACAGAGACTTGCTGTACTCATTACCTGATTTGACATTTTCATATACCAAAAAGAGAACTGTGTCCCGAGACAAGAGACAATTGTTCCAGTACCTGCAACCGATGAACAGAGACAGCAGAATCCAGAGATAATATTGCCTAGAATGTATTAAAAGTTAGTTTTCTTTCTTTATATGATCGAGATGGGCGACCAAAGCAGTAATGTTGTCATCCCTCAGGAGGAGAGACTCTCATATTGTCCCGGAACTAAGTGTTGTAGGTTAACGTATAGAGGAGTCATGTACCTAATCATTGTATCCATCATTGTTTTACTATCACTGACGATTCAAACTGCGTTTTTATTGCTGCACAAAGTGTTCTGATTCCAGTGCACCCACATAATGTTGTACGCATGACACCCACGAAGGCACCCAGACCCTTTATAGTCATTCCAGTCCCTAGAAGGTCTGACAAAGGAGTCAGTGAACTTGAAATGGATGTGATTAGCAATGACACACACACTCATTTGGTAACAAGTAAGTTGAAAAGCCAGAGACAGGGTCGGCAGAGTAAGAATGAGAAAAGGTTAATGAAAGACACACACACGCAAACGATGAGTGCACACACACCAGGTCTAGAGTCAATAACTGCAGAACCACAATCCAAAGAATGGGAGAAGGTTGGACAACCAACGATGAGAAGTTCTACTATAAGTGAAGTTAAAGGACAAATGGAAAAGGCTGAACTTTTAAAGAGACAAAAGGATATGTAGAATAAACCAACAGAGGCAGCATTGATAAGCACCGCTGATCCAGCACTGAAAGGGGCAAGTGCAAGCCCAGAAAAAGTCTCACATGCAGAGATGATAGAAGAACCAATATGGCCATTCAGAGCCAGAGCCAGGAAAAGACAAGAGGACAAGGAATGAATTACCAGACTTTCTTCTACTCGAATGGTACAGGTGAAGATGCCTGAGCCATGGATGGAGATACCTGAGAATCCTCCAGCGAGGAGAAACTACATGGATGTTATTAAAGAGGTGATGATAGCAGCTACATGAAAACCTTGAGAATCAAGAGAAGTACACAAGAAACTAATAACGAACTGAATGACTACCTGGACAGAACAGCATACTTGGGAAATAACATCTGATACCAACATATGAAAGAAGTTGAAAGATGAAATTCTGAGGAGGAATGCTTTGTTTGTGCATTCCTACCTTAGAGCATGGGGAAGTCAAATATCTTTGTAGCCGTTGAAATAGATGTGCAGACAGCGCACTGTCTATCACACGTAGCAATGTGCAAGACCAGAGGCCAGTTCATGGAAAGTGATGCTTCACTGAAATGGGCAACTGAAGCAACTGATCCAAATGAAGACGATTAAGTCCAGGACATAAAGACAAGAAACAATGGAAAAACAAAGCACATTGTGATCAGATATGAGCAGCCTGTAGTTAAAGGAGCAGAGATCAGAAGAGAGGCAATTCAAAAACTGAACGTTCAAGGAAAAACTCCAGAAGAAGCTCGGAGATGGAAGACAGGGGCCAAATGCAAATTTCGGGAACAGTGCTTTCACCAGACGGATGGGAGAAAGGAGTAGTGATCTGCAGAGCATGGATGGTCTTCGGTCATTACGAGCCCACCATTGACATAATACGAATTGGATGCAAGCGATTATGGCCAAGACTTGCAAAACTATTCACATGGGTCAAGGACAGAGGAGGACCCTTGCAGATAGTGCCATTGTAGAGCCCAAAATTCTACTCCAGGAATAATGGCACAAGGAAGATGGGGGAGAATCAGAACTGTGTACAAGTTTTTGACGCTCCAGGAATGGTACATGGTATTGCAGTGATCATGGATCATTATTGGGCATGTGGATCCAAAGCATATATCAGGCTGTCAAAGAACTGGGGAGGTATATGCACACTGGTGAATGTCCATGTTCCAGCATTGGTGATTCCAAAAAGCGATTTGAATATTGACAGTTTCCCGAAAGCAGATGCTCACTTAAGAAAGAAGAGATCTATGGAGGTTAAGAAGAGAATGAAGAGGGAACATTATTTCTCTGCGAAATCCATAGAAGCTTTCGATGCTATCCCATATGAACATAGATTGTTCAGTCAGACTTCTTCAGTGTTCACCTTGATCTTGATGTCAAGAGTTCAGGTTGGAGCAAATATTAAATGGTTGCAGATAACACGACCATAAAATAATTCAATGCAATCAAGGAAGATTTAAGAGCAATTCGACTAATGGCTCTCCAGAACAGATATGTCCTTGACATGATCACAACTATGGATGGAGGTGTTTGTGCAAAAATCGGAGAATCATGTTGCACATTCATACCAGCTCACGATGACGAAAATGGAACCTTAACAGAGGCCATAGGCATGCTGATGAAACTACAGAATCAAATGATTGATTAAACTGACGAAGTGGACAATGACAGCTGGTTTGGATCACTATTCTCATGGGTTCCACAATGGATGGCAGATGCATTGAAATTCCTAGGAGCCCTGCTAGTGATGCTATTGCTCAGATTCTGTGTTATGTTGTGTTATGTTATGTTATGTCATGTTATGTCATGTTATGTTATGTTATGGGTACTTGTATAGCGCACCGTCACCAATGGAATTGGTCCCCAGGCGCCCTGGCGGATCTGTAAACAGGAAGGGTGGGGTAGGGTTAGTCAGGAGGAGGGGAGAAGGAGAGTGGGAGAAGTGGTGTGCTGTTGGCAGCTTCAGCTCGGTTTACACTGAGTGCTGAGCTTTGGTGCTAGTATCGTATTGGATGAAGGCCTCGAGTGCTGTGTGTGAAGTTTATGTGTTGTTGATGCGGTGTGGTAAAGTGCGTGTGGATTGCTGGGAGAAAGATGGTTGTGTGGTTTTGTGTGGGTTTAAGTATGCAGAAGATTGATGGTTGGGTTAGTGGGGTCTGTATCCTGGTTCAGGTACTTATGATTCCATTAGAAATGTATACCTGGGGGTTCGGATGTTGCTGGTTCCTCGTGGGCTGACTCGATTTGGTGGTGTTGCGCTAATCCAACTGTATCCTATTGAGTATAGTTTGGATTGGTGGGTGCGTCTGTACCTAATCTTCAGGTGTGGGACTGGGTGGGTGAGAGATAATAATCTCTCAGTGCCAGAAAACTGCGAAAAAGGCCATAGGGATGAAGATCCTGATTGATGTCGAACCAGGTTGGAATACCAAGGACCTGACTGATGAAGAAATAAGAGACTTTGTGAAAGCCAGCATTTATGCACCAGACAGAACAAAGTTTCGATATCCAAGGAAACATAGAAATTATGTAGGAAAATTGATCTATTGTAGTTCAAGTGGACAATGTCAACTAATGACTTGGAACAAAGATGAACATGTGAGAACGGCAGGAAGCTTAAAGGGAGTCATAAAGATATGAACCCCAAAGATATATTTCTTCAGACCTCTATGTGTGGATTCAGAGGAAGAAGTAAAATTGGACCCAGAGGATGAAGTAAAGGCAGATACCAAGGTAAAAGTGAGAGTGGTCGATGAATCACCCAGAGGGTGTAGTGTAGAGGAGGACCCAAGCACGACTCACACTCCAACAGTCCATTTTGAAGTACCAGGAATGTTCACACCGAAATACGTGACATATGATGAGCAAATAAACCAGCTGAGCTGCAGTGGGGCTCTGTCGAGTACCTATCAGAAGAACAGCACCTGTTGAAGTACCTTCAACTAAGAAAACCTGGACAGTAAGGTACCCATTGGGAAAACCATATTGAGAAATGAGACAGAATGAAGATTGTCAGAATGCAGTACCTGAAGAAGCTAAAAAGATACTGAAGGAAGACAAATTGTGACGTCACAAGAACCTGGACTGACTCACATATAGAAGATATGATGACCTGTGACTGATGAAAAGAGACGAAACACCATGGCTAAGTGACATCCTGAACCTAAAGTGAAATAATCAATGTCAGAAGTTATGCCACATGCTCGATGAAGATATTCAGTCAGTTTAAACGTGTACACATGCAAGGAACTGTAAGAAGCAAGAATTTGTGAGGCTTGCTTATGCTTAGTAGTAAGAAAGATTGCAGCAAGTGCCACCTATACATATTTACCTCAAAATGAGCACTTTATATAAGTATACTTCCACTATGCACAAGAGCAGAATCGACTAAAGGTTACTAAAGGTCCCAAGAGGAGAGCTCCGCAGCGAACAACTCGAGAATTAAAGATAGAGAGAAACTCAGACGACGGCAAATCATGCGAAGAAGCCAGGCTTTCAGCTGAAATAGACCAACAGTGGATACAATTTATGAAAAGAAGAACATAGTATCCTGTTCAGAAAGGTTAAGATAAGCCACAGAAGGCAGATGGCTGGTAGAATTAAATCAAATACTCAAATTGCATGAAAAATAAGATGATTTCACAGTGTCAGAATCACGTGACCAGCCAAGCGAGAAGGGTAAAACTTTCAGACCTACGCATGGACCTGTGCCATGCACAGATGTCTTAACTTTTCCAGACCAAGAAGCAGTCTCAAGGCCAACCACAAAAAAATAATTGACACATGACCACTGAAGTGATGATTGATTGTAGCAATAATTGGAGGGAAGCTAGGGGTGCAGATGAACTCCCTGCACCTGGCCAGCTATTCTGCATGCTTCTAGGCAAGTGGAAAAGTATGAGTGGGGTTGTTGCCAACCCAATAATAGTGGACCAAGTAATCCAGGTTCCTGTAGTTAGTAGGACCAATGAGACGTCGTACTTTTAGTGATGTTTACAGTATCCATTTTGAAGGAAGGGCTTAGATGCCCCACCTAACAGTGTTTATCCAATCCCTACTCCCTGTTACCATATACAGATATAGCACCTATATTAAAGTTACCTTCCTAGAACCAATAGAATTGCATGCCAGATTTTAGGCGTTACACGTCAGTGATGACGAGTTTTTAGTATAAATGATGTGGTTTTTCTGAAATTAATTGGAGTTGAAGTGAGAAGGAAGATCGATCGATTGCTGATATTCATGAACTCCCCATTTTTTGTACTTGTCATTAAACGGACTCCCTTTGCAAAACTATTGAGTTGTCATTATTGATTTGATGCAACAGTATTAATCTGCATCCCCATCCATCTCACGGGTGTTGCTTCTCATCTTAAAGTGCTATTTGGAAACCCCCAGCTCTATGGGCTGGCTGGGGCCCTAGTGCATACCACCATGGGTACCTCCAAAGAGAAAATCAGTAAGAAAGGAATCGGGGAACTGCTCCCTCATCCATTCGTCAAAAAGGAATTCAAGATCTGGCATTTTTCTACTTCAGGACCTCAGTGCTGCACAGTCCAATGTTAGCAAACTCCTGTGGCTCGAGAACAATAGCTTTTACACTCCTTGCTTAGCAGCTACAAAGAGTGTCTCGGAGGCACAGCTCATGTGCACATTTTCCCTTTGTCTGCTGGACAGTCTCTGCGTCTTTCTTCCTCATCATCGTTCGAGTCTCCACATGCTGAACTTCTTCTCTGTGGCTTGCTTCCGAATGGGGTGGGGTGTGGTAGCCTGTCCAGCGTAGACTTCCACATCTACGAGATGAATCCACATGCGTCTCCCTACGACCTTAACTGCGGATGGAGTTATGTCCTCCACTATGAAAGGGGTGTTCAATCTGGGCTCGTGCCACTTTCACGTGAAATTCCTGATTAACATTTTATCACCAGGAAAAAGTCTTGGTGGGAGTAGTTCTTCAGGTCTGGTTGCTGTATGGCCTTCATCTGTGTTCTGAGACCGACACCCCGCCTGTTTAACTTGATCTGAAATGACAGAGATACATGCGGTCATACATGTTAAGTAAGCACATAGCTCATTTCCTAACAATTCTCCAGTTGGCTGGGCATCACTCCTAGTCCTCGATGAAGGAGTTAGAGGCATTCTCATTCACCTCCCAGTGACTAGTTTGTGGGGCCTGAGGTGGTGGTCAGAGCCAGGCTGATTTCTTAATGCATATAGTGCTAGGGACAGGCAATGCAGCCCCCCCTTTTCAGCGTTATTTTTAAGTTAGCTATTCTCTCTTTGAGCACACCGTAGAGCCTCTCTCATATCCCGTTCGCTTGCAGGTGATAAGCAGAAGAAAACCTATGTTTTTTACTGAGCAATAAGCTAATTTGCTCAAACACCTCGTTCTCAAAATGGGGACATTGGGCCTCATTACGACCCTGGAGGTAGCCATGGCGCTATTAGCGCCATGATTGCCTCCAAAACCTTACCGATTCCACCATGGTGAATGGAGCAATTACCGCCCCATTCCAAGGTTGGCGGGGGCGGTAATTCCCCATTCACCATGGCCCTTCCCCATTTCAGCTCTCATAGGGCTCAATGGGAATGGGGAAGGTGGTAATAACGGTACCGCAAATTGCAGTACCGTTATTACCTCTAAATCCCTTTGCGGGTCCCGTCCTTAACCGCTGTTTTTACCAGCCGTTAAGGGAGGACCCGCAAAGGGACCTCGGAATAGGGCGGTAAGGGATTACCGGCACCAGTGCCCTTACCGGTAATCCCTTACCGCCTGGGTCATAATGAGGCCCATTGTCTGATCTCAACACCGCACATATTCCCTATCTAGAAAATACTTCTCGAACTAAGAACTTTGCAGTGCAAGTGGCATCTGGGTGTGTGCATGGACCAGCCTCGATCCACCGAGAGAAGGGGCACACCACCAGTATCATACAACTATATCAATTACAGACCTGCAGCATATCAACATAGTCGATATGTGAATGCTGAATAGGGCCATTTGGTGAGGTATAACTCCTCTAACTGTTCACAGCATGTGCCCAGCAGTAAACTTTTGACAAATGATGCAATTTACTACACAAAAAGCAACGTGTTCTGGCAGGTTTGGTACAAATCAGTCCTCTGCAATAGTTGCAGTGAGGCTATCCCTAGTGACATGTGTGGGGTAGTGCAGCTGTTCCAATGCCACCCTTATTAAGGCTCCAGGCATCACCAGTTTACCAGTGCTGTCCTGTCACCACAGTGTCTCGGAAGGGGATAAAGAACACCCGCTCCTTGTCCACAGGTCTTGCTCATCCTATGGGGCTCCACTTTGAACTTCCACAAATTGCGTATTCGATAAATGGTTAAAGCTTTCATTCACAATCATCATTACCACCATTCTGTCTTTCACATCAGGCATATCAAGACTCATTATGTCAAGTGAATATGCAACTCTTTTGCCTCTTCGTCTGCGGCTTGGTTTCCGTCTGAAATAAAGTCTGTTCTCTTAGTGTGCGCTGCGCACTTAACTATCACGATGGCCACTGGGAGTTGTAGTGCCTTCATAAGTCTGTCCAATAAGGCTGCGTGCTGCACTGATGTGCCTTCCGCTCGGAGGTAGCCCCTTCTTTTCCAATGTGCTAACCCTGTCTTTACGGTTAACGTCACTTAGATAGAGTCACTGTACACTGTTACTTCATGGTCTGCGTGTTACTTGAGCGGGACAATCAGCACCTCTAATTCTGCAGCCTGTGCTGAAAAGTGAGACGTAGTCGTGGACTTGTCATTACTTTGAATTCCCCGTTAGCCCTGTGTTTTATCACAGCAGCACCTGAATGCCTTTGTCCATCAGTTTGATCGATCTTTGAAGAACCATCAATAAAAAGAATCTCCCCAGCTGCTAGAGCGTTTTCCTTCACCCTGGGATTCTCATCCTAGAATTCCTCATAACTCAAGCCGTCATGTACTTGCTCGTCCTCTGCTAGTGGTTCGGCTACAAATGTGGGAGGGTTCACCGTCTTACACTTGACTATTTTAATTGCTGGATTAGATGTAACCACCTCCTAAGAAGTAGCTCTTTGAGATGTCAGTGTACCTTTAGGTTTCTCCAAAACAGCAAACAAAGCATGTTCAACAAATATTTTCATGGAACACCCCTTTACTATTCTGGCAGACTTCTCAATAGTGAATGCGGTGGCTGTCAATGATTGTATGCACAGGAAGTGACCCCTCATTACTGGGTCCAGAATCCCACTGTAATATGCTAAGGGCTTGTACCCCAATGTAGTTTTCTGCTTGAGTACTGCTGCCATTACTGTTCCATTTGTGTGGGGAAAAAATAGAACTCCTCAGAATAATTGGGAATCCCTAAAACTAGAGCTGTACAAATTGCCTTTTTTAACTCATCAAACCCCTCCTCCATTTCCTCAGTCCATTCAATTTTTTCCTGATTCACCTGGGCCTTTTTCAGGGCCTGGAACAAGGGTCTTGTGTAGAAAGTATAATCAAATACCCATGCTCTAACATAATTGCATATTCCCAAAAACTGTTGCATTTCCTTTATCGTATGTGGTTTTGAGGGTTTCAAATTTGCCTCAGCTCTTTCAGGTGTAACTTTCTATCCTTCATGCGAGATTAACTGACCTATGTACAACACCTCTTCTTGGCAGTACTGCAATTTCTCTTTGTCCACCATATATCATTTCTCTGCTAAAATAATCATTAGCTAAACTGAGTCACATCTTCACTCTTCTTCTGATGTGCTGCAGACCAAAATATCATACATGTATTGCAACGAGTTACTCGGTAAATCAACATTGCTTAAGTCCATTTGCAGGACTCTATTGAAAATCGATGGTGACTCACAATACCCTTGAGGTAATCTTGTGCTTTTCAACTTAGTCTGACAGAATCTTTATGCAATGGGACTGAGAAAAGTAAATATCGTGCCTCAACCGGGATACTGCATAGGATAGTCGGCTGGATTAGGAACTAGAGGAAACTCCGCCTCTACAATCTGGTTAATCGGTCTCATACCTTGAATTAAATGCCACAACCCCCCTCCTTAGATTTTTTTATAGGGTACACTGCAGTATTGCATGGTGACTCTGACGTCATTCAAATGGCCTGATCCATCATGGCAGATATTGTCTTAAAAAAACTCTTGTCTGCCTCTCGAGACATAGGATACTGCGTTGCTTGAGGAAAAATTGCTGCTGGCTTCAGTTTAATCTCGACTTCTCCTACACCCTTTATCAGGCCCTTTATCAGGCCTATGTCATAAAGGCCTGTAGTCCATAAAGAAACTGTCACTTTTGCCATATTTGCATCGAAAGATGCGGGACACTGCCGCACTATCATCATTCTCTGTGGAATCTCACGTCTTTCTGCCCTAATCCAATATGTAATGCTCATCTCAAACACTATTTCGTCATCAAATGGGTTATCTCTAAATATGTCCTCATCAGTGACGTCAGTCAATATGAAACCCTCTCCAATAGCAATCACTGTACTCCATGATCTGCCGTAATCATCAAATCCTATGATCTTGGCCAATTCTCCTCACGCTACAGCTGCTTGTAACTCTAAGGGAAAAACCCGTAACCCCTCTTCGACCATGGGAATCTCTGGCCTAAACAGAAATTCATCAGGTATTCTTATAGTCTTACCCACTAAACAAGGCAGCCAAGTTAACAAAATGCGTACCCCGTAGTGAAAAATGTCTGGTTCTAATGGCATCCCTTGTATGGCTATTTGTCCTGTACATGCCATGATAAATTCTCACATGTTTAAATAATGTATTCCTGTCGTTGAACACACTATGCCTTCATCAATGAAAGAAATCGTCATGTTTAGTTTCGTCATTAAATCTCGGCCCAGTATATTAACTGATGTCTGGCTTGAATATAACAATGGGACAGACATATCACATTATCTTACAGAGACTGGAAATTTTTCAGTAAAGGGAACTCTACTTTTAGCTCCCAAGAACCCTTGAGCATTCATGGTATTACCCGACAATGAAAATGTTCCCTCTCGTATACATGAGCGAGTTGCACCTGTGTCTACTAAAAAAAAAAGGATTTGCCTCCTATAGTGACGTCAACCCTTGGTTCCTCTTGAGGATTGGGCATCACAGATAGTACTGAACACATCAAGTCACCCAGTGAGCTGTCCTATTGTGGGTACATAATTATTCCCGTGCCCGTGAAAGGATTCCCACCCTCAACAGTGACACCCCCTATTCTAGGAGTCAATAACTGTCCTGTGTTTGCATTCTGCTCTATCTGCATGGGTGCATGCTGTGACTGCCCTTGTGGCGGGTTCAATGGTGCTTGCTGTGGTTGCAAAGCCTATCGCATTCTCGGTTCTTGTGCTTGATACACTCTCTGATCTTGGGCAAACCCGTCCATACTTTGTGGGCTACATGCTGGCAAATAAGCGGCCCCCCTTCTTGAGAACTGCCCATTCTGTACATACCCTTGGCTCCCACATGTTTGCGCTATGTGCCCTGTCATTCCACATGTCCAACATACAGGAGGGAGTCTTCTGATCTGCTCTCCCTGCATGCCTTGATTATCATCCTGCATAGGCTGAAACCCACCTTGGTTGTTCTGAAAACGTCCCTGATTATTCTCAAAGCATACTCTTCCGTGGAAGCTTCCCCTACCTCTTGGTATGAATCTGTTCACTCCTTGATCAAACTGCCGTTGGTTATTTACCTGCGGCGTGCCTGTTGCCTGCTGTAATCCTGGCCCTTCTCCATTAGGTAACATAGCCCCTTCTATAGCATACTTTGATTGTTTGTTCGTACTTTTAGTGATGTTTACAGTATCCATTTTGAAGGAAGGGCTTAGATGCCCCACCTAACAGTGTTTATCCAATCCCTACTCCCCGTTACCATATACAGATATAGCACCTATGTTAAAGTTACCTTCCTAGAACCAATAGAATTGCATGCCAGATTTTAGGCGTTACACGTCAGTGATGACGAGTTTTTAGTATAAATGATGTGTTTTTTCTGAAATTAATTGGAGTTGAAGTGAGAAGGAAGATCGATCGATTGCTGATATTCATGAACTCCCCATTTTTTGTATTTGTCATTAAACGGACTCCCTTTGCCAAACTATTGAGTTGTCATTATTGATTTGATGCAACAGTATTAATCTGCATCCCCATCCATCTCACGGGTGTTGCTTCTCATCTTAAAGTGCTATTTGGAAACCCCCAGCTCTATGGGCTGGCTGGGGTCCTAGTGCATACCACCATGGGTGCCTCCAAAGAGAAAATCAGTAAGAAAGGAATCGGGGAACTGCTCCCTCATCCATTCGTCAAAAAGGTATTCAAGATCTGGCATTTTTCTACTTCAGGACCTCAGTGCTGCACAGTCCAATGTTAGCAAACTCCTGTGGCTCGAGAACAATAGCTTTTACACTCCTTGCTTAGCAGCTACAAAGAGTGTCTCGGAGGCACAGCTCATGTGCACATTTTCCCTTTGTCTGCTGGACAGTCTCTGCGTCTTTCTTCCTCATCATCGATCGAGTCTCCACATGCTGAACTTCTTCTCTGTGGCTTGCTTCCGAATGGGGTGGGGTGTGGTAGCCTGTCCAGCGTAGACTTCCCCATCTACGAGATGAATCCACATGCGTCTCCCTAGGACCTTAACTGCGGATGGAGTTATGTCCTCCACTATAAAAGGGGCGTTCAATCTGGGCTCGTGCCACTTTCACGTGAAATTCCTGATTAACATTTTATCACCAGGAAAAAAGTCTTGGTGGGAGTAGTTCTTCAGGTCTGGTTGCTGTATGGCCTTCATCTGTGTTCTGAGACCGACACCCCGCCTGTTTAACTTGATCTGAAATGACAAAGATACTTGCGGTCATACATGTTAAGTAAGCACATAGCTAATTTCCTAACAATTCTCCAGTTGGCTGGGCATCACTCCTAGTCCTCGATGGAGGAGTTAGAGGCTTTCTCATTCACCTCCCAGTGACTAGTTTGTGGGGCCTGAGGTGGTGGTCAGAGCCAGGCTGCTTTCTTAATGCATATAGTGCTAGGGACAGGCAATGCAGCCCCCCCTTTTCAGTGTTAGTTTTAAGTTAGCTATTCTCTCTTTGAGCACACCGTAGAGCCTCTCTCATATCCCGTTCGCTTGCAGGTGATAAGCAGAAGAAAACTTATGTTTTTTGCTGTGCAATAAGCTAATTTGCTCAAACACCTCGTTCTCAAAATGGGGACATTGGGCCTCTTTACGACCCTGGAGGTAACAATGGCGCTATTAGCGCCATGATTGCCTCCAAAACCTTACCGATTCCACCATGGTGAATGGAGCAATTACCGCCCCATTCCAAGGTTGGCGGGGGCGGTAATTCCCCATTCACCATGGCCCTTCCCCATTTCAGCTCCCATAGGGCTCAATGGGAATGGGGAAGGTGGAAATAACGGTACCGCAAATTGCGGTACCGTTATTACCTCTAAATCCCTTTGCGGGTCCCGTCCTTAACGGCTGGTTTTACCAGCCTTTAAGGGAGGACCCGCAAAGGGACCTCGGAATAGGGCGGTAAGGGATTACCGGCACCAGTGCCCTTACCAGTACCGGTAATCCCTTACCGCCTGGGTCATAATGAGGCCCATTGTCTGATCTCAACACCGCAAAATATTCCCCATCTAGAAAATACTTCTCGAACTAAGAACTTTGCAGTGCAAGTGGCATCTGGGTGTGTGCATGGACCAGCCTCGATCCACTGAGAGAAGGGGCACACCACCAGTATCATATAACTATATCAATTACAGACCTGCAGCATATCAACATAGTCGATATGTGAATGCTGACTATGGCCATTTGGTGAGGTATAACTCCTCTAACTGTTCACAGCATGTGCCCAGCAGTAAACTTTTGACAAATGATGCAATTTACTACATAAAAAGCAACGTGTTCTGGCAGGTTTGGTACACACCAGTCCTCTGCAATAGTTGCAGTGAGGCTCTCTCTAGTGACATGTGTGGGGTAGTGCAGCTGTTCCAATGCCACCCTTATTAAGGCTCCAGGCATCACCAGTTTACCAGTGCTGTCCTGTCACCACAGTGTCTCGGAAGGGGATAAAGAACACCCGCTCCTAGTCCACAGGTCTTGTTCATCCTATTGGGCTCCACTTTGAACTTCCACAAATTGCGTATTCGATAAATGGTTAAAGCTTTCATTCACAATCATCATTACCACCATTCTGTCTTTCACATCAGGCGTATCAAGACTCATTATGTCAAGTGAATATGCAACTCTTTTGCCTCTTCGTCTGCGGCTTGGTTTCCGTCTGAAATAAAGTCTGTTCTCTTAGTGTGCGCTGCGCACTTAACTATCACGATGGCCACTGGGAGTTGTAGTGCCTTCATAAGTCTGTCCAATAAGGCAGCGTGCTGCACTGATGTGCCTTCCGCTCGGAGGTAGCCCCTCCTTTTCCATCGTGCTAACCCTGTCTTTACGGTTAGCGTCACTTAGATAGAGTCACTGTACACTGTTACTTCATGGTCTGCGTGTTACTTGAGCGGGACAATCAGCACCACTAATTCTGCAGCCTGTGCTGAAAAGTGAGACGTAGTCGTGCACTTGTCATTACTTTGAATTCCCCGTTAGCCCTGTGTTTTACCACAGCAGCACCTGAATGCCTTTGTCCATCAGTTTGATCGATCTTTGAAGAACCATCAATAAAAAGAATCTCCCCAGCTGCTAGAGCGTTTTCCTTCACCCTGGGATTCTCATCCTAGAATTCCTCATAACTGAAGCCGTCATGTACTTGCTCGTCCTCTGCTAGTGGTTCGGCTACAAATGTGGCAGGGTTCACTGTCTTACACTTAACTATTTTAATTGCTGGATTAGATGTAACCACCTCCTAAGAAGAAGCTCTTTGAGATGTCAGTGTACCTTTAGGTTTCTCCAAAACAGCAAACAAAGCATGTTCAACAAATATTATCATGGAACACCCCTTTACTATTCTGGCAGACTTCTCAATAGTGAACGCGGTGGCTGTCAATGATTGTATGCACAGGAAGTGACCCCTCATTACTGGGTCCAGAATCCCACTGTAATATGCTAAGGGCTTGTACCCCAATGTAGTTTTCTGCTTGAGTACTGCTGCCATTACTGTTCCATTTGTGTGGGGAAAAAGAGAACTCCTCAGAATAATTGGGAATCCCTAAAACTGGAGCTGTACAAATTGCCTTTTTTAACTCATCAAACCCCTCCTCCATTTCCTCAGTCCATTCAATTTTTTCCTGATTCACCTGGGCCTTTTTCAGGGCCTGGAACAAGGGTCTTGTGTAGAAAGTATAATCAAATACCCATGCTCTAACATAATTGCATATTCCCAAAAACTGTTGAATTTGCTTTATCGTATGTGGTTTTGAGGGTTTCAAATTTGCCTCCGCTCTTTCAGGTGTAACTTTCTATCCTTCATGCGAGATTAACTGACCTATGTACAACACCTCTTCTTGGCAGTACTGCAATTTCTCTTTGTCCACCATATATCCTTTCTCTGCTAAAATAATCATTAGCTAAACTGAGTCACATCTTCACTCTTCTTCTGATGTGCTGCAGACCAAAATATCATACATGTATTGCAACGCGTTACTCGGTAAATCAACATTGCTTAAGTCCATTTGCAGGACTCTATTGAAAATCGATGGTGACTCACAATACCCTTGAGGTAAGCCTGTTCTTTTCAACTTAGTCTGAGAGAATCTTTATGCAATGGGACTGAGAAAAGTAAATATCGTGCCTCAACCGGGATACTACATAGGATAGTCGGCTGGATTAGGAACTAGAGGAAACTCCGCCTCTACAATCTGGTTAATCGGTCTCATACCTTGAATTAAATGCCACAACCCCCCTCCTTAGATTTTTTTATAGGGTACACTGCAGTATTGCATGGTGACTCTGACGTCATTGAAATGGCCTGATCCATCATGGCAGATATTGTCTTAAAAAAACTCTTGTCTGCCTCTCGAGACATAGCATACTGCGTTGCTTGAGGAAAAATTGCTGCTGGCTTCAGTTTAATCTTGACTTCTCCTACACCCTTTATCAAGCCCTTTATCAGGCCTATGTCATAAAGGCCTGTAGTCCATAAGGAAACTGGCACTTTTGCCATATTTACATCGAAAGATGCGGGACACTGCCGCACTATCATCATTCTCTGTGGAATCTCACGTCTTTCTGCCCTAATCCAATATGTAATGCTCATCTCAAACACTACTTCGTCATCAGAACGGTTATCTCTAAATATGTCCTCATCAGTGACGTCAGTCAATATGAAACCCTCTCCAATAGCAATCACTGTACTCCATGATCTGCCGTCATCATCAAATCCTATGATCTTGGCCAATTCTCCTCACGCTACAGCTGCTTGTAACTCTAAGGGAAAAACCCGTAACCCCTCTTCGACCATGGGAATCTCTGGCCTAAACAGAAATTCATCAGGTATTCTAATAGTCTTACCCACTAAACAAGGCAGCCAAGTTAAAAAAATGCGTACCCCGTAGTGAAAAATGTCTGGTTCTAATGGCATCCCTTGTATGGCTATTTGTCCTGTACATGCCATGATAAATTCTCCCATGTTTAAATAATGTATTCCTGTCGTTGAACACATTATGCCTTCATCAATGAAAGAAATCGTCATGTTTAGTTTCGTCATTAAATCTCGGCCCAGTATATTAACTGATGTCTGCCTTGAATATAACAATGGGACAGACATATCACATTATCTTACAGAGACTGGAAATTTTTCAGTAAAGGGAACTCTACTTTTAGCTCCCGAGAACCCTTGAGCATTCATGGTATTACCCGACAATGAAAATGTTCCCTCTCGTATACATGAGCGAGTTGCACCTGTGTCTACTAAAAAAAAAAAGGATTTGCCTCCTATAATGACGTCAACCCTTGGTTCCTCTTGAGGATTGGGCATCACAGATAGTACTGAACACATCAAGTCACTCAGTGAGCTGTCCTATTGTGGGTACATAATTATTCCCGTGCCCGTGAAAGGATTCCCACCCTCAACAGTGACACCCCCTATTCTAGGAGTCAATAACTGTCCTGTGTTTGCATTCTGCTCTATCTGCATGGGTGCATGCTGTGCCTACCCTTGTGGCGGGTTCAATGGTGCTTGCAAAGCCTATCGCATTCTCGGTTCTTGTGCTTGACACACTCTCTGATCTTGGGCAAACCCGTCCATACTTTGTGGGCTACATGCTGGCAGATAAGCGGTCCCCCTTCTTGAGAACTGCCCATTCTGTACATACCCTTGGCTCCCACATGTTTGCGCTATGTGCCCTGTCATTCCACATGTCCAACATACAGGAGGGAGTCTTCTGATCTGCTCTCCCTGCATGCCTTGATTATCATCCTGCATAGGCTGAAACCCACCTTGGTTGTTCTGAAAACGTCCCTGATTATTCTCAAAGCATACTCTTCCGTGGAAGCTTCCCCTACCTCTTGGTATGAATCTGTTCACTCCTTGATCAAACTGCCGTTGGTTATTTACCTGCGGCGTGCCTGTTGCCTGCTGTAATCCTGGCCCTTCTCCATTAGTTAACATAGCCCCTTCTATAGCATACTTTGATTGTTTATTCTGCCCTAACTTAGCCTTCTCGATCTTCCTAGCATCATCTCTCTTTTGATTTTTCTCCTGCAACAGTCGGAAATGATGTGCAATGGTCAGCTGTATTTCTGTCCATGGATTTGCCTCCATACCCACAAGCTTCTTGAGCTGTTTCTGTACTTTGTCTGGTAGTCCCTGACATAATATATGATAAAATATGGGTATAGCTTTTCCCCATGGCTCGCACATTTCCAAAGACCAGTGCTCTTGAAAATTCGGAATGTAAATAAGCGGATCCTCCCCTTCCTGTATCTTACGTGCCATTATAGCACCCATGTCTGACATATCAGGATATTGTACTCAAAGTGCTTTCCAGACTGCTGCTCTACAATTATTAAACCGCGCCCATCATGTGATGTGTTCTGTGCAGTGACACTTGAGTATCCTGCTCTGGTCCAAATGTCATCAGCCCTCTCCCCAAGGTTAGCTGCTAGAAGACCCTTAATGTCCCCTATAGCAAGCGTGTTTCCTCCTGTCATTTTCTCTAAATCATAGATCCATTTTTCGGCATCCAACGTCAGACTTACACCTTAAATTATACTTTTCCATCTGGGGCCACAGTATATACTGTTGTCTGGCCCCTCCTTTTTCTAAAAAGGGGAACTGCGAAATCCCAAAATCGTACTTGTCTCCCATCGTATGCCTGTCCATAGCAGGGACATTGGCTCCACACCATCTTCTTCCTGGTAATGACCTTAGCCTGCTCACATAGGGTGGCAAGTCCCCCCTCTCAATTAGAGGTCACCTTTGAGGTTAATCTGGCTGTGCCAGGGGCTCTGGCATCCTCGATTTAGGTATGTTCAGATCCAACCATCTCACTTACTTGTCTGTCTGAGAACACCCCTTAGGGACCACATGCACCAGCACCCTCCTTCCCATGGAAGGTTACCCTGTCTTTGTCTGACATATCTTGTCCCCAACTAGTGTGGCTTCCTCTTTCTCGTCTCTATTCAGAGTCAGCCTGCTCAAAGACAAGGCTCTGTGCTCGAGGCTGAACAGATCCCCCTCTTTGCCTCGCCACTGACCACCTTCAGATCGATCATCTTTCCCTTCATTTCTTGATTCACTTTTTGTCCTCATCTCCTGATAAGCCTTCTCGTTTCTGTCTCCAATAGCTCCTATATCGAAATTATCTTCTAATTCTACTCTAGTTGGTCCTGGCATTGGTTCTTCTTGGGTCGGGAAGAATTCCTCTATGTCTTCCCATGCCACTACTGGACTAGGTTCCATTAGCTCCTTCTCCATGCGATCAGTGTCACATGCCCTCTTCCTTCTCTTTCGTTCCATTTCTACATCAAATTCTCTTTGTTTCTTTGCTTCCTCCCTAACCCTTTCCTCTTCATGTCTTTTCACATCTCTTCTCTCGTTTGCCCTATGCACTCCTTCATCCCTGCATCTTTGCATTCTTTTAGCTCTTAATTTCTGTTCTTCCTCTTCTTCTATTCTCTTTTCTAGCTTATCGCATTCTTAGATTGCTCTCTGTTTATTTTGTACGATGTCCTTTCATCGCAGGATGTTTTTGCGTGGGTTTTTTTACCGCAAATTGTTTGCCGAAAAAAACTCATCACATTTTTTTGGGGGGTTAGAAAAAAAATATAAATTGGGTGTGGGTGTTCGGGAATATATCAAAAATTAAAGGGGATGGGGATATTGTGGGGGGATCCCCCCAAAAATAAACAAATAAAATTCGATGAGTTTTTTCATAAATAAATCTGCGGTAATAGAACCCGAAAAAAAAATCCCATGATGAAATGACATGGAGCCATTTATTAGCTTAATTTTTCTGCTCTTCTGCTCTCTCCTCCTTCATTAACTGTTCATCCTGATACAGTTGTTCCCGCCTTTGCCTACTATTTCTTTTACCCTCATCTTCTTTCAATCATTCCTCTCGTTCTATGTCTTTTTTATCTTGCTCGTCCTGATCTTCCCTATGTCTTACTTCCTCAATGTTCTTTTCATCAAGTTTGAGCAATATCTGACCGCCCATCCATTCGTTCTGTATGAGCGCTACCTCATCAGCTTCATCCCTTTCTCCTTTCTGTCTCTTTATTTCTCTTACTATATCTAGAGACGTACCTGGTTGTTCACCTTTCTCCTTGTCCCGTGGGACTTTAGAGAAACATCCCTTTCGGGAGTCTTTTCTGGACTCTCATCGCTACTATACACAGGCGGCTCATATGTCGGATTACTGTACCCTGTAGCATTCTTAAATTCTCTTAAAGGATATAATCCTTCATCTTTCATTTACTTCAGGCATGGTAGGGGAGCAGGAAGCTCAACAACCCCCTCTTTGCACTGGTTAAGCATCCAGTCTTCAGGAGGCGGGTCTTCCCTTTCCTCCTGGTACATCTTCCAAAGTTCTCGGCTAGCTAACCTCTTTTCTGGATTTGTTCCCGTGTACGCTGCGTGCAAGTATGTCGTTATGTGTTGCAAAACTGCTTTGGACAGTGATCCCCCTTTTGGCCATTGCATGAACATTTTATCTGCCGTGCCTTAACCCATTCTGCACTGTATTGCTTAAGCTTGGGTGCGTATTTTGGCAGCTGTTTGCACAAGTGTATAAGCACAGTAACATCCTCCATCATGACTAGTCACAATAGACTGTCAATAGTTACCGTTATTTTACACAGATAAATGTTTTTCAGAAAAATAATGCAATATGAGCATGCACCAATCGTCGCTGCCCCAAACCTCTACATTTCACTTTACTTTGATCTACCTTTTCAATAAACATCATCAGTCAACTGAATAAATAAACAATCACATTTCTGCATTTTATCATAGCTATTACTTTTCGTTCTTCAATACTTCATAATTTCTTTACCACATACAATATACAGACTGACAGACTGGCCGGCCCCAACATACATTTCCGGCAAAGCTCCTTGTGGCTGATCGGAGTGTAAGTTGTTCTCTTTAGCGACCCCTGGTCTGCTGTAGCCCATTTATTTCCACTTGGACTTTGAAGCAACTTCTTCTTAAATGTCTCTTGATGAAGGATTATGAACTTATCATATGGATTGCTCCTTGTCCATATACCTTGAACTATGACGCCCTTCGTCCTTAAACCAAAATACCCCAACCAACCCTCCGTTACTCTTTCCCCGTTGCCCCGTTATCACTTTTCCCACTCAGTGCTCATTCCTCAGTTGTCACCTCTCTCAATCTACTCACCATTCGCGTTTTCAGCTTCCGACCCTCGGGATTGCCACCTCCTCAACCAGCCGATTCAGACTTCGGTCCGCTGCGCTGCCTGTAGAAACCAGGAGGGGATTCCGTGAAAGAGGGACCCATCCCACCTTTTTTTAGTGACTTGCAAGGTTTTACTACTGGCTGCTATCTAGAGGGAACTTCACATTCCTCCAACTAAATGGCGGAGGACATCCGATATTCCAAGGCCCTTAAAAGCCTACTTGATCGATGGGTCTTGAATCATCATCTCTCTGCCACCATGTACACCAACACAGGGCTCATTAAGACGAGGTAGCAATGAGATAGATGGGGATGCAGAATATAGTAAAACATCAATAATCAGACTAACTCAGGAAGTTGGCAAAGTAAGTCTGTTTTATTTGAAATTGTCTAAAACAGGGAGTACAGCGAACATCAACGAACATACGCTCGATTTTCTCACTCAGCGAGTTTAATAAAAAACACAGCTAATATAGTAAAAACTCATCATCATTGACGTCAATCTACATGGCAAACTACATAGACCTACTTGGGAAAGTGATAGGTTTACAGGGAACATCTAAGTATACGTTCCATACTGGCAGGGATAGTGATAGGGTCTCTAACATAAAGTGGGCAACTAGCCCTCCTCTAATACACGTCACTATGTATGTCATCAAATACATGATGTCCTATTGGTCATTCAAACTATAGGGCTTTCTATTATGTGGCCCTCTATAATTGGTTGGCATCCTCGTACCCCTCTCTAATATTCCACACACGCTAGCAGCGCACAGGCTGCTACCCTAGGTGCTTGTGGGCTGGTCTTGACCATAGAGTCCCACCTAATTAGCCTGTCATCTATCATCACCCTTGCTGTCTGCCATTCAATTAGCCTTTGAACATGGCCTTGTAAATGTTCTTTGTGCCTGAGAATAAAAGGGAGTACAGGCATAGTTTGTCTCTTGGTTTCAGTGTATCTCCCCCACTGTCTATTTTCATCTGACCATGTGACTGGAGACCACGTTTCAGAGCTTTTTGCTGTATTAAATACTATTAAATGTTGAACCCCTGACATCTTCATTTTTGTTCACCCCACCTCAGACAGGGTTTGTTCTTTTCACATGTTTTGTAGCTACTGAATTAACATCCAGGCTCACGGTGGCCTCAACTTCTTGGTGCTGGGCCAGCCGAGCCTTTCATGAATTCACCTCCACCATTTAGTTGTTTTTCAACTGCGCCACACTGAAAAAAGCCTTTCTGTTCACGGGGTCCAGACTAAAGTGCGTTGTGGAACATCCATATTCGATACATTCCTATGAGTATACATTGGCGCATTGCTGCAATCTATTCGCTACGTAGCCAGCCTTAAGAATACTTTGTCTGCTTGTGTTACTGAGTCTGTACAATTACAAAATTATTTTGCATTTTCTTCATCGTTTCTGTAGCATGAGCATCTTCATCTCTTACCCTAAATGTTGCTCATCTTTTAACACCTCCTCCTTAGATCCTATAGAATGTCTATGGTCTTCAGCCTCTTGCCTATTTTCTGGGTGTGTCTGTTCTGCTTCGCATTACGTCACCAGTCTTCTTTCTCACTCATCTTCACACTTCTGGGATTTCATTCAAATGGCCATCATATTTTCGTGATTGCATATATGGTTACCTCAATAGGTACCTTACTTCCATGATTCTTTGCGGTACAGGCATTCTCACTGGTACTGCACGTGTCTCACACTCTGGCTCCCAGCATATAGGCAATAAGGGAGCAGAGCTTTGGGTGGGGGTACTTGGCTCCTTCTCTACACTTCCTACCTCTGAGCATCTCAAATAGTGAAATGCCTGTTGTGGAATGAGAAGTGAATCTATACGCTACCACTACTTCATCAGCAGATTTCCACCAATCTCTCCCTTCAGCAATGGCGCCTCTAATGCTATCCTTGATGACCCCATTAAACCTTTCTACTACACCATTTGTCTCGGGATGATAAATTGAACTTGTCCATTGCTGAATCCCATTGCTTTTTAAGAATGCTTCCATTTCCTCTGACACCAATTGCACACCATTAATTATACTTGATGAATATCCTTCTCTCTTGAATATCTCATCTAAGAAACTAATAATGTCTCTTGTGCATATGTTTTGTGCCCATGATGTCTCACCTCAATGGGACAACATGTCAGCCAAAACTATAAAGAACTTTAAACCACTTTGACATTGTACGCGCCCTACAATGTCTAAACCTACATGCCCTCACTGAATTTCAGGATTAGATCTTAACGTCATTGGCTCCACCCTTGTAACAGATGTTTTGCCAGACTGTTCACAAATGTGACACTCTAGAACTAACCTTTCCACTTGTACATCCATGCCCGGCCATGAATAATCTTGTCTGAACAATTGTTTAGTCTTTGTCAAACCCTGATGGCCTTCGTGGGCTATGACCAGCATTTTGTTTCTCACACCTTGGGGAGGAACATATCTCCCTTCCAGCTTACCTCATCAAACACCAGCCTTATGGCATCAGGTAAGGATCCTCTCCTTACTGCAATGTTTTTCATTCCACACTCAATGCGTTCCTTGGTGTGCCTCAATACCTCATCTTCTGACATGGCTTCCCGCCATTCTTCCTCCGGCAACACATCCTGATTCATTTCAATGACCAACACTTGATGATCTATGTCTTCATCGTTTAAACCTTGTTCCTCAACCACATTAGTCAATGGAGACAAAGAATATGCAGCTTTGTTTTTTACTCCTGTTGCATACTCCACCTCACATAGATAATCCTGCAGACTGGCCAACCACTTCCTAATCCCGGAGGATACCTTGTCTAGACCCTTGGTGGTTAAAATGTCTTTTAAAGGCTTATGGTCTGGGTGAATCATACATTTCATGCCCCGCAAAAATGGCTGAAACTTATCTATGGTCCATTTGACTGCCAACAGCTCTTTCTCAATTGAGTCATTTTTCTCTGCTTCTTTTAACACTTGTGAAGCAAAAGACACAGTAGATTCCTTACCCTTACACACTTGTGTTAGCACAGCTCCTAAACCTTGATTACTGGCATCTGTCATTACTATAGATCTCCTACTGGGATCATAGCTACTGAGTGTTGGGGCTTTATTGAAAGCACCCTCGATAACCTTGAACTCATTTTCACAAGTATGATCCCATTGGAATATGGCACCTTTCTTTACTAATCTCCTCATATTCACGGATTTTGTGGCTAACCCCAGAATACTTTTTGAGTAATGCTCTGCCATTCACAGAAAGGAAATTACTTGAGCCTTATCCATGGAACTGGGAAAACCCCAAATATTATTCACAAGTTCCAATTTGGGTTGTATACCAATTTCAGAAATGTCATGTCCTAAATACTGAATTGTGGTTTTATGAAACTTACACTTCTCTTTGCTAAGAGTCAAACCATGTTCCAGGAAAATATCAACAAATGTATTTAGTCTCTTATCATGCTCTTCCCTGTATTGGGCAAAAATGAACACATCATTTTGAAAACATAGAGACCGCCCCGGTAGTCACTAAACATTTGATACATCACCCTCTGGAAGACCACAGCAGCAGACACTAGGCCAAAGGGTTGCCAGTCATAGGGTCGAAATCAAAAGGATCGAATGCCTTTTGATCGACAGTCGAAGGACCGAAAAAAAGGGTTGAATTTCTTTTTTTTATGGGGGGTTTTCCCCCAACCCCCTCTTTTTTCTTTATTAAAAACATTTTTTTTTACCAGCCCAAACTAAAAGAATATATATATAAATAAATAAATAAAAATTCGACCCTTTTTTTTCAATTCTTTTGCATTCGAGCAAAAGGTCATTCGATCCTTTATATTCGATCCTTTGACTGGGCACCATACTAAGAGCATGGGTTTACACTGGAATAGACCCTTGGTGTAATGAATGCAGTGACATGGCTAGAATCTGGATGAAGAACTATTTGATGGTAGGCAGATCTCAAATGTAGAGTGCTCTTGCTTTTGGCTCCTTTTATTGTGCCTAATATTTTGTAATGTTTGGTAATGGATGCCTATCTGGTATGACTGAGCCATTCACCAACCTCAAATCAATACAAAGTCTTAGATTTCCTTTGGGTTTGTCTACAACCACCATGGGCAAAACCCATTCAGAGGACTCAGTCCTCTAATTGACACCATTCTTCTCAATTTCTTCAAGTTCATCTTGAACTTTCTGTCTAAGACTTATGGAAATAGATCTAGCCTGTTGTACTAACAGAAGAGAGTCCGGTTTCAACCCAATTTTTTGCATGTAATTTTGGAAAAAACCTAATCTGTCTCTAAAAATCTCATGAGATTCAACATTCATCAAATCACCAACTGAGGATATACCCCCAATCATACCATCAACTGCATAAACCATCTCTTCAGCATTGGGGTCTAACTTTATTCTTTGTTTCTTTTGATGAGACCAACTCAACAAGAGAAGGGTACCTTTATGTGATATGTATACCTTTCCTTTGGCCATTCTATCTTTAAATTGAATGATGGACCAAAACAGACCTAGTTTCTCAATTATTTCCCACCATAAGCTACTGGCTTAAAAGCCACATCATTGAGATGACCTTTCTTGAGTAATTTGCTTTCAATAATTTTCTTCGGCATTAAGGTGCATTTAGCACCCAAATCTATCACCATTTCAAATTCCACACCATTAATTTTGACTGTCGACATGGGTTTTTCAACATCAGCATCTTCATCAATAATAAAGCAATATTCCCCAAGTGGCGGGGGCATTACCGACTCAGGTAATGCCCCGGGCCCATAGTTATAGGCCCCGGGGCATTACCTGAGTCAATAATGCCCCCGCCACTTGTGGAATATATCTATTAGAAACCCAGCCCACAAAAACTGTGTGCCGGGGCACTAAAAGCTTTTCTTTTGTCCCAAAATGCTGCAGCGTTTCGGGAGAAAAAAAAAGACAAAGAAAATGGCCGCCAGGAAAGGGAAAACGGAGCCCGTTTTCCCTTTCCATGGCAGCCATCAGGAGTGGACACACTGAAAACAGAAGCGCTCCCAACGCGTCCGCTCCTGAAAAAAAGAAGGTAAGTGGGGTTGGGAGGGCAGAGGGGAGGGGAAGGGGAAATAAATAAAACAAAAAATAAACGTACCGCGGTCTCCGGCGGGGGACGATGGAAGCCTCCAGCTGTGTGGAGGCTTGGAGCAGGGAGGGCCCCGCTTTGAGGTCTCGACACACCTGGAGGCTGCCATCGTTCCCCACCGGGGACCAAGAGATAGAAGGTAAGTGGGGTAGAGAGGCGGGAGAAGGGAGGAAAGAGGGGAAAAAAGCCTTACCTGAGTCCCCGGCAGGGGGCAAAGGCAGCCTCTCAGCTGTGGGGAGGTTCGGAGCAGGGATGGCCCTGCTTCGAGCATCCTCATTAGCTGAGGGGCTGCCACGACCCCCGGCGAGGAAAAGGCGGCTGGAAACCCGGCCGAGAATCAAAGTATTCTCGGCCGGGTAATGCCTCGGCGATCAGAATGGCGCTTTCATTCTGATTGTGCCCTCGCCGGGTACTAATGTTATATATTTCTTCTTCGTCCACAATACAAGCACACGCTTCTGAGTCATCACATAGTTCATCAACATTCTCTTTCTTTGTTCTGCAACAGTCTATGAAATGACCCTTCCTATTACATTTCTTACAAATGGTCCTGACAGCAGGACATTTGTCACTATTAGCAAAGTGATAAATACTATCACAACAGAATATTTTTCTCATATCGTTCCCTTCTCCCTTTTCTTTAAATCTAGATGCTTTCTTTTTTTAAAAGACATTTTCTTATCTGGATTCTTGCTTTGTACAGCTAGAACATCCAGGACCTGTGCATCATCACTTTTTTTGGTATCAACTTCAGATCTCTTCTTTAATTCTCTTACACATTGGTGGGTGTGCTCAACCTCCTTTGCAACTCCAAGTACCGCCTCAAGGGGAGTGTAGAGGAACAGTTAAACACATTATCCCTAACTCCTGCCACCTCAGCATTGTCATACTGGAACAGTTGGAAAAGAGCTCTGTGTGGGACCCCATGTGTTGTTCCCACACCGCATCGAGTGTACGACAGACGATATGCACTCAGACAACCGTATCGAAAGTACCCTCACACTGAAAGTGTGGAAGGATGCTGTGTGGAAGGATGTTTGCACGCACTATTGGACATCATGGAGCACTAAGTGAAACCTGGTGAGGGCAGAGTGATGTCATAAAGCAAATATACAAAGCCATACTGAAACGATATGAAAATACTTACTAGAGACGCTGTGACTGAAGTGATAAGAGGAAAATGTACGAAACGATAAAGTAATCATGAATGCAAAAGAAGACAAAGTAACTTGCTGACCAATAAGTGTAAATACCAGTAACTCAAGGTAGAAAAAAACATATAGAAGCTTGCTATAGAGGAATATATAACCTGACTAGGATGGCCATAATTGTAAAATGGATGCCGGCTTGTGTTAAGATTCAATTCAGCTACCCCAGAAACAGATCAGGGTTGACTAGTCAGGAGACATTGGAAGAATAGCTTTGTGTGCAAAACAAAGTCTATGTTGGCTATGGATCAAGGGTGCTATTTTGAAGGAATAGCTGCAAAGCACAAGGTAGGCAGATGGATAAGACATGGATGAGAAATGTTTCTCTTAGATTAAAGAAGAAGAAAACATCTGCAAAGGCCAAGTATTAGAGAATTAAATGTGTATAAAGTCTATACACGGGAGAGTGAGTAAGTCTCTAGAGGCCAAGAAGAGCAATGACACCCAGTATAATTAAATCAAATCGCAGTAAATCAGAGGCCGAAATGCACACAATCGTAGTGTGACTCAGAAGTTGAAAACAAGGGCTATTCATTAAGCATCAGACGAAGAAAGTGATGTGCTTTCACTCCCTTAAATGTCCCAGAACAGAGAGCATGCTACAAGGTCAACTACAGATGGGAAACTTTGGCTCATGACCAGACTGATGAGAGATGATGGACTAATTGGGAAAGTGGGGAGTAATCTGATGTGATTCAAGCACCTGGGTTTCGTTTCACGTATGTGCTGCTAGTTGAGCCAAATGTCCAAGGTTGGGTGAGAATGCCAATCAATCAGTGGGTCTATGGATCAACCTGCCATACAATGTTGCATAGACCAATCCGCTGCCAGTTTGTTCCCTATAATCAATATTTTACGTATTTAGAGGTAGTTCGATGTGTGCCTCACAGATAAGAGACAGCAAATGCTGTACTAACCCCTATGTGTTCTATAAGTAGAGATGTTTCCTTAACCAATCCCTCCCACTAATAGGTTTTCCAGTTTGCCATGTAGGAGGACATCATAGATGATGCATATTGAGGTATAAGACCTCTGTGTAATCAAGTTTGTGTGTGAGTGTGCAATCGTCAGTCCGATGTCTGTCAGTTGACTCTGCTTTATTAAATTGAGAATAAAGTAGTACTTTGTCACATTCTTTGAGTCTATCTGGTTATTTGGTCTGAGATCTTTATTGGTAATTCCATCTAGCACAAGAGACGTTTCAAGGTGCTAGAGTACATGTTGGTAGCTGTGCAGATGGTTCAGGTCTAATCGACCCTAGGCCCAGATACAGATCTTCAGACTTTTGGCTGCTCCCGCCATTAGTCAGAAGACTGCAGAGCTACCTGTGGAGAACAACGCGCAACAAAACACACGTAAAAAGAAAGGGTTGGCAGGTCCCCCTTTTACAAAATCACTGTACGGTCCCCACAGGTGCTCCGTGGACAGAAGGCGAACTGCTCGGTTGAGGGAGAGTCGATGCCGAGGGACTCGAGCAGAGCCGTGGACATAAGTAAATATTGAAAGTGGCAAAAATAAGGGAGGGACTGTGTTGTAAATAATATGTATAAGTAAAAGTAACCGGATATAGGGGGAATATTAAGAAGATAAGTAGATACCTCGATTCCCGGTTCCAAGGGGATAGAAGTGTACGCACTAAAAAGACTCCAAATAGGGGTGTTAATGATGTCTGAGACAAGGCCAACAAGAAGAGTGTGTATCAAGTTCCAAGATGGAGTGAAAATGAGAGGAGATACATTTAGTAAAGATAGTAAAAGAAGGCGTACATAGAATTTTTTTTAAAGTGCTCATGTGTGGGGTTATGAAGACGTTAGTGTAAAGCATTGTGTTTAAACTAGTAGATATAAAATGATTGTCAAAAATCAAGGTGATTATTAAGATTTCTCAATCTAGAGATTGACGTCAATCGGGAGGGTAAAAATCGAAGGAAAATAATAAATAAATAAAAAAAGAGATTCTTAAAATATCAACGATAAAACACCAAGATATTAAAAATAGATAGAAGGGTTGGCCGCCAGAGGGCGCACGGATGCAGAACCCCTCCGTGTGAGCTCCGCTTCCCTAACCCCCAAAAGTGCGTTGAGCCCCCACTTTTGGCCCCCCCACCCGAGCAACAACGACGGACGAAGCCCCCTGTACCTGGCCCCCGACTTCCGGGCGAAACTCCGACGAGAATCGGAGCGATTTTCCCCTCGAAATCGCCCCAACTTGAGCCGCCCCCCTCGGGCCTCCTACGCAGCACCTTCCCGGAGCACTGAATCCGCGGGAGTCCGTGAACGGCCTGCTCGGCCTCCCGCTCTCCAACGCACCACCCCCGTCGGCCGCCCCCCCCGGATCACAGAACTCTCGCGGCCCCGCGGACCGGCTACAACCAAGTCGGGTGAGTGTTTTCCGCCCGCATTACGCGCGGGCTTCCCAAGAACCCCGAGAGGCGCTCCCGCCCCCGAGCACAGAGACTCCCAGCAACGCCACCCTACCTGCGGAGACACGGCGCTTCCCCCCCCCTGGAACCACAACAAGTCGTCTCCTACCCGCGCCCTGGAGTTACAACAGGTGCCGACCAGGGAGACCAGGAGCCCCCTCCTCCATCGACATCGCGGAGGCGGACCCCCGAGGGCCTCCAGGGCACCCCGAGGACACGAAATTTTTTGCCTCCCCCCACCCAGTAGGGAATTACTCCCCCCACGCTACAGAGCTTGGCCCACACATTGAGGGCCTGGCGCGGAACCCCCTCAGCAGCCAGGCAGCATTTCGAATAGGGCCCTTCCCCCACAAGCCTGATCCGGACCTCCTCTAGCCCCGAACTGTCCACGCCGGACCCCCACGAGCTCACTACAGTCCGGACAAGCCCCGAAGGCTACACTAGGACAGTGTAGTGGAACCTGAGCGGCAGAGGACACCAGACTGGAGACCGCCACCAGGGACGCACAGAGCGAACGGAGGGTAGGGCCCCTGACCCCAGGGCGTGTGCCTCCTCTCGTCGCCCGCTCCAGTTCACCGGAGCCACCATCCTGTATCCCACATCCCACGCCGGCAAGCAACCAAAGCCACGGTGCTGAGGGAAAGGCCCCCAGCGTAGGGGCGTGTGCCTCCTCGCACCCACACATCGCATGAGCATCCGCAGCAAACTCGCCAGATTCGCATACATCCCCCCATACCCGGACCCCGATACCAACGGAACAATGTCAACCGAGCCCCCCGAGGCGGGCGCGGCAGCCACCAAGGGGGACATAGCCGCCCTCCTAAGCGAGATCAGAACCATGGGCGCGAACCTAGGAGGCAAGATCGACAGAATGACCCAGAGGGTCGATAACATAGAACAGAGGCTTGAAGGAGTTGAAAACAACCAGGTCTCGATCGATGTAATGGAAGTCCAACTGAACCTCAGAATGAGCAACATAGAGAAGAGAGAAGAGGACATCCGGCTAAAAATTGACGATTTAGAAAATAGGGAGCGCCGTAACAACCTCCGCTTTTTTGGGATCCCGGAGCGCGAG
Organism: Ambystoma mexicanum; assembly: GCF_040938575.1. Lineage (NCBI taxonomy): Eukaryota > Metazoa > Chordata > Amphibia > Caudata > Ambystomatidae > Ambystoma > Ambystoma mexicanum. The sequence continues at coordinate 668,798,089 of NC_090923.1, forward strand.
GGTGAAACAGAATCAGACCTTAAACACACCATACACGATATCATCAGGATATTAGTCGCAGATGAGAATGTGGACGAACTCGCAATTGAGCGAATACACAGAGCCGGCGGCCCAACAGGGGGCCCAAGATCCGTCCTAGCCAAGTTCCACAGGTACCAGGATAGAACAAGGATTCTCACGAAGGCTCGATCGGCAGACTCCCTCACCCTCAGCGGGGCCCAGATATCCATCTTCCAAGACCTCTCATCGCTCACGTTGGCCCTACGGCGTCTCTGCAGCCCCCTCACGAAGTGGCTCACGGACCGAGGCACAAGGTACAGGTGGGGATACCCCTTCTCCCTCAATTTTGAGCACGAGAGCAAGCGGATAATGCTCCGATCCGAAGACGACATCCGGAACTGCATCGCGGATCTCGTGGGCCCGGACCCACGGGAGGAATCACATGGCGACTCGGCACGGGATGGAGCGAAGAGGAGACCCCAGGGCCCGAAGCGGAATAAAGTCAAGGGAGCAAGAAAATATAGACGTCCTAATGACTCCCCGGATGTAAATGGATGAAGCGGCACCCACCCGTCACTTGCCCTGAGGAACCTCGTTCGAGATCCATGGGCCAGGGACTTGGTACCTAGCGGTGGGACGTCGTCACAGACCCGCCGGACACCCCACATTGTGCGTTCTCCACTGATGTTACAGCTGAGGACCGACCGGCGGATGACGTCCCTTGAACCTATACGTATCGTTGCATTTCTTTTTTCTATTTTTTACCTGTAATGACAGTTCTTGTTCCTTGTTTCTTTTGTGATTGATGTTCAGCAATCAAATTGGGGGGGAGGGGGCTCAAATCCATAATACGCTACTATGTGAGGGGGGGTTGCGTGGCTATAACCCTCACGGGCGATCCGCTGAAAGACCGGCTGCGTACATCTGGTCCAACGCGGGCGCCATCACCTTTAAGACTCAGTTTCACATGGGTTTGAAAGATGCAGGACTCAGATTGAAATCGGGAACACTGGGTATGATGACCAATACCCAAAGGGAAGGGGAGGTGGGTGGGACGACCGCAAATGCAATGCCTCACGAGGCACAAAACACTTATCGGTGTACTTCCACTGTGGCAACTAATCCTCGAAGACGACGCGACACACATGACGAACACTCTAAGTCCAGCAATGTCAACGAAACGTAACATAGCAGGTGACAGGCACGGCACCCTTAAAATCGGCACTCTAAATGTCAAGGGCCTCAACTCCCCCACTAAGAGATCTCTAGTATCCCGAGAATTCAAGAGGGCAGGCTTTGATATCCTCTTTCTACAAGAGACTCGATATTCCAGAGGCAAAGAACGGAGAGTTTTACACCCCAAACTAGGCTCCGAACACTGGGGTTCCGGCCCCTTGAAAAAGGCAGGAGTGGGCATCCTGATCAACAAGACTCTACAATTTGAGTTATTGAGATCTTGGTCCGACGTGAGCGGTAGAACTATTGTCCTTGTAGGCAATATACAAGGCACCACCGTCACGCTCGCATCCATTTATGCACCAAACACAGGCCAATCTCGGTTTCTCCACCAAGCGATTCCCAAGGTTATGACTGAGGCGCAAGGCGAAGTAATCCTGGGTGGAGATCTCAATACGTGGATGGACCCTGAACTCGACAGGCAAGCCGGCGACCCCTCCGCAAGCACTCCAGTTACCAGCGCACGCTCGAGGGTGGCAGAACTGATGGATGTATATAACTTAACAGATGCCTGGAGACATCAGAACCCGTCACGCACAGGCTACACCTTCTATTCGACTCCACACGCCACGTACTCCAGGATAGACTATATATACCTAACGCCTGCACTCACAACGGCAATGACGGAAACCAGTATATCACCGGTCACCTGGTCGGATCACGACACGGTAACGGTCACATTGGATCAAATGGCCCTTCCTCAGAGATCGACCAAATGGCGCTGCAATGAGTCGCTCTTTAGAGACTCGGTCTTCCGTGAGCAACTTGAACAGGACATCACCCACTACTTTGAAGAAAACAACACAGGTGACGTCTCCACGAACACAGTCTGGGAGGCGGGCAAAGCCACCTGGAGAGGGGTGCTCATTAGGGACGGTGCGGCCAAAAAGAGAGAACGACAACTCATAGAGAGTAGGCTACGGACCGAAATCACTCAACTGGACCAATTGGCGCAAACCGCGACTACGGAAAGGCTACACAAGATAGAACAGGCCAACGCCAAAAGGGAGGAACTGCGCCAGCTTGAAACAGGGGCCATTGAGCACCGACTCCAATGCCTAAAGCAGAGGCACTATGAACACGGCAATAAGGCGGGGGCACTACTCGCTGCTAGACTCCGAGGCCAGCATCGCGAGAGGTGGGTACCCACTATACAAGAAGAAGAACCACTCCGAGTCCGTTGCCCCCCCAATATCCCTGAAGCCTTTGCCACTTTCTACGAGAAGCTCTACACCTCGCAAGAAGCCCCCGGCGTGGAAGCAATCACGGATTACTTGTCGGCGGTCTCCATGCCTTCTCTTCCGGCAGATATTTCGCAGGCATTGGACTCCCCCATTACAGCAGAAGAAGTAGAAAATGCCATTAAAAGACTCCCGACAGGGAAGGCCCCCGGGAATGACGGCTACACGGCAGGTTTTTATAAGACCTTTCAAAGAGCTCTCCTCCCCTTCATGGTTGAACTCTTCAATAACATTCTTCTCTCCGGAGTGGCCCCCGCGTCCTTCTCAGAGGCGCTGATAGCAGTAATCCCCAAAGAAGGAAAGGACCCAAAATACTGTGCCTCATACCGTCCGATATCACTGCTGAACACCGATGCCAAAATATACACAAGAATCCTCACAGCCCGTCTAGAGACACATATGCCCTCGATAATTCATAACGATCAGGTTGGCTTTATTCTGGGTCGACAGGGCGCTGACTCCACACGCAAGACCCTCCACCTTATACATGAATCTAGGACATCTCCAGATATGCCAGCATTGATGTCAATTGACGCGGAAAAGGCGTTCGACAGGGTCGAATGGCATTTCCTAGAAGCCACGCTGAAGCACATAGGCCTCGGCCCTGTCCTCCGCCGAGCGATTAAAGCTGTCTACTCGACCCCGAAAGCCTCAGTAATGGTGAACTCCCAATTTTCGCGCTGGTTCCCACTAACCAGGGGAACGAGACAAGGATGCCCCCTGTCGGCGATACTCTTCGCACTGTCCCTAGAACCACTCGCCAGAGCTCTCCGGGCGGACTCCACCGTGGAAGGAATCCGAGTGAACGGTAGGGAATACAAGTTGGCCCTGTACGCAGATGACATCCTGCTGCACGTATTCAACCCCCTGTCATCAGTCCCGCGGGCGATCCACCTCATTGAGGAATACGGAACACTCTCCGGCTTCAAAATCAATAGAACTAAGTCCATCCTCTTCCCGCTCCACGTACCCTCCCCTGAACAACAAAGGGAGCTGGCACACCTCGGCCTAACCATACAGGAATCCACATTACGCTATCTGGGGATTAATATAACAAGAGATCTTTCACAGCTCTACGAGGCGAACTTCCCTCAGCTCCTAGCTGCCCTAAAGGCTGATTTACTGAAATGGAAGCCACTCACAATCTCCTGGATGGGACGCTTGAATGCAATCAAGATGGTGACCCTCCCACGCTTTCTGTATCCATTTCAGGTCCTTCCCGTCATGATCCCAGAACACTTATTTAGACAGGTCAAGAAAGCTATACTCGATTTCCTCTGGGATGGAGGAAAACCACGAATAGCATATGACATCCTGATACTACCGAAGGAGCTGGGAGGAGTAGGTCTTCCAGATATGGAAATATATTATCAGGCAACACAATTGAGGATTCTGGTCCCACACTTACGAGGCAGGAAGGACCTCCAGTGGGTCCAGCTCGACAATGACTTCCTTCGCAACGTGACCCTCGCAGAATGGCTATGGGTTCCAAGATCGAAGCTTGTAAAACCACTGCGCGAACACCCGATATTGGGCACCATGTGGAACATTTGGAAGAAGGGGAAGGGTATGACAGGAGTTACTACATGGCCCTCACCACTGAGCCACCTCTGGTCACCAGGCATCAGGGAGAGGATCCCCGAACACGCCAGGTATCAAACCTGGTTTGATGCAGGTCTAGAAAGAGTCGGTCAGCTGTGGAGGAAGGAGAAATTTATATCAATCTCGGAACTGGAAGATGCCCTCCAAATCCACCCGATCCCGATATTCCTGTACCTATGGCTAAAAGGGGTGCTGTCAAGAGAGGAATGGAAAGCCGCCACGCGCAGAGAATTAACGCCCTTTGAAATGATCCTCGACACGATTAGCGCGACCAAAGGGCTGATATCCCGGATGTATAAAGCTCTGATCACCAAGGACCGCTCCCCGATCCTCCGCCTCAAAGGCAAATGGGAAAAAGATTTCGGCAGAGAATTTGGCCAGCAGGCCTGGGACCAGATATGCAGTACGCCCGCCAGAGTGTCTATTGCTACTCAATACAAATTGCACGCTGTAAAGCTACTCCACCGTTGGCAGTACGATCCACATAGACTCTCAAAGATGTTCCAAACCTCCAGCCCCAGATGCTGGCGCCATTGCGGAGCGGACACCAACTACTGGCACATGTGGTGGGGGTGCCCCAAAGTGCGTATTTATTGGCAGGAGGTCCTCGGGTGGATTAAGCGCCTAGATGGCATAGACAGAGAATCCTCTCCCCTTCTGATGTTGTTCGGTCTTGAAGAGGACGAAGACGAGCTGGTGCATGTGAGAGGACTGGTATCCCCCCTCCTATTAGCGGCCAGGGCAGCCCTAGTTACAAAATGGAAATCCCCACGGCTACCGGACGAAAGAGACTGGCTGAAAGTCGCCACCAATATCTACACTATGGAGAAAATAACGACAGCCCTGCACGACAAGGCGGCGCAACACGAAGAAGCGTGGAGTGACTTCGCAAGCCATTACATCTCAAGACCGGACGACCACCCAACATCTAGTCAGTAAAAGCATTCACCAACTGCCTTTCATGATGCATGAAAATTGAAATCCTTATCACTTAAACGCCTGTGCCTGTCACACACCTGATCACATTGCTAATGATTCACGATCCACAACGACAATGACTTCCGGATGTGGTCACGTCGCAAGTCTCTTCGGACTAAAGCAATCATCTTGCCACTGAAGTGTTATGAGCAATAAAAGAGGAGGGAGGGAGGGAGGGAAGGGGAGCTACATGGTTCACTCGTCGGGAGTGGACCCATGCTTGACTGTGCTGTCATTATAGTTACGATATTTGAATCTGAGTTGGGAAAAGGGGCAGAAGTGATATATGGTTCCTATGTATGTTCGACTGTGCTTCTAGCTCATGATTCACTCTTGCTGTTTAAAACCAATAAAATTGAATTTGAAAAAAAAAAAAAAATAGATAGAAAATTTAAACGAAGGAACAAAAAGAACATTGTTGTGTAGAGTTTTAAAAAAGGGATAAAATATTTTGATTTTCGGATAATTAAGCAGCAATTGATGGTGTCTGTTCAAATTAATCAGTGTGGTTTATTTGATAACATAAGGAGAAGAATAAAAAATCAGGTAAATATAGACAGTAGAAATCGACTTGTCACCTTGGGGGACACTCCTTTCCTACACTTATGCAGGACATTACCAAGATACACAGCTAAGAAAAGGACATAACATTCGGAATGGGTCAGAGGCATTACTAATAAGACACTCATGCCATGGTCTCAGGAGAATTGGTTGTCAAAAACAGTACTGCAACATATGACAATGTATTTGCATGCTACATATAAGGGAAAGAAGTTACAGAAAAGGATGGCCGTTTTAGAGCTCTGGAACAGAGTGAGAAAGGTGTGGGTGCTTAATCAGCATAATGGGGAGGATAAACCGTCTTTGTCACCCTTTTCCCCTCCTGAAGACAAGAATTTAGACACACAGCAAAAGGGATTTTATCTTTTAAAAGAATTGAAAGCAGTGGCGGAGTACATTAGACCGACCTACAAGCCCCCCACTTATAACATTGAGGACAATGTTGAAGAGAGTAAAAACAGAGAACTCAAATATATCTCGACACGCGATAAAAAGTAAACAGCATGATGAGAGAAAGGACAGACAAGACAGACATATGGAGTTAGAGGAAGAAGCAAGGAAGCAGAAATAAATAATGGAGAAAGCTAAGGGAATAACAATAGTACAGAATGAATGGATGGGAGGACGGATATTACTCAAAATAGATGATAAGGGCATTGATGGGGTTTGAGAGAGAGAAGAGCGTGCAAAGAAAGAAAAGGAAGAAGAGAGAGCATATCAAGAAGAGAAATAACGAGAATGTAAATGAAGGGATTGATTGATTGATTATTTATATAGCGCCTATACACAATGTGTTTCAAAGCACTTTAGGGCAGGGAGAGAACAAGGGACAATGCAGTGACATTCTTATGAGACCTTCATACATTAAGAATGTGAAATTAACTATCATACTCGGCCTGGCGACATTTCAGATAGTGCAAGAGCTTTTGATAATGATATGGAGGGGCGGGGGTTGGAAGGAGAATGAGACAGACAATCGGCTACCTTATTAGGCCTGATGACAATTTTGGTAGTGCCGGAATTTAACAAGAGGTGGGGAGTGGGACAGGGAGACGGAGAAGAACAAAACAAGCAACTATCGCACTAGGCCTGACGACATTTCAGATAGTGCTGGAGGGGGAGAGGGAGCAAACGACAAGTATGGGGGAAGACAAACAAGCTGCTATCCTAAAGGTCTTGCGACATTTCTGATAAAGAGCTTTGAGAATGATAGGAGGGGTCTGGGGTGGGAAGGAGAATGAGACTGGCAAGCGGCTACCTTACTAGGCCTAACGACAATTTTGGTAGTGCCGGAATTAACATGAGGTGGGGGAGGGGGAAACAGGGAAAAGGAAAAGAACAAAACAAGCAACTATCGTATTAGGCCTGACGACATTTCATATAGTGCTGGAGGGGGATAGGGAGGGAAGAAAACTAGTGAGGGAGGGGGCTAGGATACAAACAAGCTGCTATCATACAGGTCAGTAGAAGTTTCTGATAGAGTAAGTGCTAAGGATACAGTGAAGGGAGGTGGAGGGGGAGAGGGGAGAGGAGGGGACAGCAGAAGAGGGGTAAAGATAAGCTGACATCTAAGCAAACAACAGAGGGGATGAGCTACAACAGGCAAGCATACAGGCAACCGGGGGTGAGTTAGAGAAAAGGATGATAAGAGAGGGAAGGGTAGGCAATAAAGATGATGGCAACTATGCTAAATGCATGAAAACACAGCCAAATCCAAATTAAGCTAGATGCATGATAACACAGCCAAATCTGAATCAAGCTAGATGCATGAAAACACAGCCACATTTGAAAAGCACCCAGAAACAGAAGTAAGAGGTGGGTGTGAACACGTAGTATAATCAGAGGTGCAAACATGGTGCCAAGCAGAGAGAGGGGCTGAGGCAAAAGAGGGTAGAAATGTGTCCAGTGTAGGGAACGTACCCATAGTTATGAGGAGTGTTATGGAAGTCCAGATTTCAAGGTAGAATGAAGTTGCAGTGTCAAGGAAGTTCGAGTGCAGGGGTGACAAGAAAATACCTGAAGTAGCGTTCTGGTAGTGGACAGGGAGCAGACAGAGGCCTTCATTGTGGGCCTTGGTAGACTGGGCCAGCTCCCGCCTCCTGGTTGCTGGGATTGGTCTATCTAGACCAGTGCAACCAATGGGTGGGGGAGACTTAGGCCAGCCCAAGGCAGTTGCACTTGAAGAAAATGGTGCAGCCATCTAGAAGGGCCAAAAGTACAATGAGGCACCAATTCCCAAAGGCAAAGAGAGTCCAAAGCCCAGGAATTGGGTAGTAAAACCTATGATATCAGCACACGAAGAGGGTGGGAAGAAGACCATCAGATGAAACCTGCTATGTGTGTTCTCTTATACCATATGCTTTCAGAACCTCTAAAATATTCATAGCAACAGAAGTATTAGTGAAAAGGGCACATTGCCTGGCATACCTTTGCCAAACCAGAGGACAGCTCCAAGGCAGAACATCATCAATAGTGTGGGTGAATAAAGCAACATCTCAAAGAGAAGACAACTGTGTACAAGCCATAAAGTCAAGAGAAAAGCCATAAACGATGCATCAAATGATAAAATACGAACAGCCTGGAATAAATGGAGCAGGAATCAAGATTGAAGAAAATAAGATGCTACAATGCGAGGATAAGAATGGGAAGGAAATACGAGAATGCTGGAAAAGAGATAAGGAACAGTGCTTACTCCTGAAAGATGGGCTGATGGATTGGCTGTGTACAAAGCATCAGCATTAACTGGACAATGTGAAGTAGTTGTGGCAAATGCAGTAAAGGAATGAAAAAACCAATGGCCTAAGATTGCAAGATTGTTGACATGGGTCGATGATGAGGGGGCCATTGCAGTTACTACCCCTGAAGAATGTGTCTGTATGCTTCTGAAATAATAGCACTATGAAAGTTGGAGAAAACCGCAAGTGTGGCCGAGTTTTTGATGTACCAGGCATGAACGAAGGAACAGCAGTCCTGATGGACCATTACTGGGCCTGTGGATCAAGAGCATATATAAAGTTGCCACCAAAATGGAGAGGAGTTTGTTCATTGGTACTGATAAGCATACCAGTGTTAGCAGTACCACAAAGTGGCCTGCAGATTACAGACTTCCCAAAAATTGACACAGACCTGTAGAAGAAAAGATCAGTTCATCGAAGCAGACAGAGGAGAGATAATTACTTCTCAGCAAAATCAATAGACTCCTATTATGACCTTCCAGATGAGCATATGTTGTTCAGCAGAACAACAGTGATATTCACAGATATATTTTTGCCAGGAATTCAGACTGCAGTAAATGCTTAAGTGGTTACAGATAACCAGATGGGAGCTGCTGCAAACAATCAATATGACATAAAAAAGGATTTAATGCGATCAGAGAAGAGTTGCGGGCAATCAGGCTCATGGCCCTCAAGAACAGGTACGTCTTAGACTTAATTACAGCAATGGAAGGAGGCGTGTGTGCTGTACATTTATTCCTGCTCATGATGAAGAGAATGGGACTTTAACAGAAGCAATAACGATGTTGTCAACCTTGTACACAGAAATGGTGGATGAAGTAGACAACACCGTGGAAGACAGCTGGTTTTCGTCTCTGTTTTCATAGATTCCAACATGGTTGGCAAATGCCTTCTAATTGCTTGCAGCAGTACTAGTGTTGGTATTGCTAGGATTTTGTCTCAGAAAGATCATCTTAGCACATAGCAAAGAAAGCTATTGGGATAGAGATCATGAATGATATAGACGCTGCAACTGATGAGCAGATGTAAAATGAGGAAGGTACCCGTGAGAATATTTAAAAAAGTACCCTTGCACCTCCAGGAACAAAGTTCTACTACCCTAGGGATCATAACAAATATGTAGGAGAATAGATATTCTGTCCACCATCAGGAGATTGCTACCCCATGACCTGGAGTGTGGATGAACATATAAAAAATGCAGGTCACCTGGGGGGGGTGACAAAGATGTGGGTCCAAAAGAAACTATAGTTTGCAGAGATGATAAAGGAAAATGAAAAAAAGAATGTGGTCAAGGACTCAACCACAGGGGGGAATGTAGAGGAGCAGTTAGACGCATTATCCCTACCTCCCGCCCCCTTACCACCCTCATATTGGAACAGTAGGAGAGCGCATGTGTTGTTCCTATACAGCGAGTGCACAAGAGACAATGGGGGTCATTTTGAGGTTGGAGGTAAGTAACGGTCCTTAACGGCATGGCGTAAATAGCGTGCCCATGCAGTCATTAGTCGGCTAATAGAGGACTATTACGACTTTGCGGGCACGAGATTTGCGCCATGCCGGTAAGGGCATTACTGCCATGCCATTAAAGGCACGGAAAATGCACTTAGCGGCATCATGCATAGCGCAGATAGCACTACCGGCATGAACCAATGCGGCATTAGCAGTCACCACTATTAGCGGTCACCGCTAATAATGGTCACAGTAAATAAGCAGAACTGGAAGTAGCGTCATCGCACAGGAATGGGAAGGAGCACAGCGGCCATCTTTAAAAACACAATCCATTGCCATCCTCACCACACAGGACCTGTGGGACTCTGCTGTTAGTCAGAAAACCTTCTCCAAACACACCACTATGCCCAAGGCCCTTAAGAAGGGAGCTGCCCGCCAGCGCAAGGAGAGATTCAACGGGGATGAGCTGAAGATGCTAGCCGGGACACTGCAGGAGCATGCTGGGATTGTCTTTGCCAACAGCATGAAGAGGGAGGCCATCTTGAAAAAAAAGGAGATCTGGGCACTTGTGGCACAGAAAGTTAGTGCTGTTGGAAACACCCCACGCACCACCAAAGACTGCCGTAAGAGCTGGGATGATTTGCGACTCAGAGTGAGAAAAATCCTCTCAGTCAACAGGAGCCACGCAATGGCAACAGGAGGATGTCCCAGCTCACCCATCAAGCTGACCCCATGGGAGGACATCTGCGCCAGCATGATCGGAATGGAGGAGATAGAAGGTGTTGGCGAGATGAGTGTGGCGCCACAACATCAGCCGATGGAGGTGAGTGTCCTAAGAAAAAAATGTAATGCCGAGTCTGATGAAAGTCAACCAATATGTCAGTCCAAAGAGTCAAGCCATGGTCCAACACACACACACTCCCAGCAAAGTAGGCAGACGCATCACAGACACATGCAGATGCCTGCAGCAAAGCAATGCCATACCTGACACATACCACACAAAGATGTAAATGCCATAAGTCACACAGCATGCGGGCCCCAACAAATATGCATGTCAAATAGCATAGCTCTTGGCCAACAAGAGTGACCCCGACGTATGCCTGCATGACCCACCCATGTTCCAAACAACATGCTCATCCAAACTCAAATGCCTATTATCCTCAATTGTGTGGATGATCAATTGTCCAAATGTATGTATGATGCCTATAAAAACATCACCCATGCCGTCTCTCTCTTCGACCCCCACAGGCTCTGACCATGACAGCGATGGGCAGGACGCAACCCCTGCAAAGACCACACCCCGGAAGAGGTCCCGGGATGACGCCAACTGCCCTTTGACCTCAAAGGGACAACCCAGGGGCCGCCATGCACCACCAGGCAAGACACCCCAGGTTGCCATTTCACCGGTGCCGCCAAGAGCTGTAGAGGCCGAAGCACCACCACCCATTGGCCAGCCTGAGGAATCAGGCGAGGCACCACACTCTGAGGAGTCCAGTTTGGCTGCGGAGGTGACAGCCACAGCACCCCAGGCTGTGGCGGACCCACAGGATGACATATGGGTGCCCGTTGAGGACGATGCATCAGAAGTGCTCTACACGCCCAGTCCACCGGTATCCCCCAAATATCACCCCTCGAAACTGACCACGCCACCACCCCGGAGCAGTCTGGGCAGGAGGAAACCGAAGGACGCTTCAGTCCCATATTGTCGAGTATTGAGGCTGAGCAGGCTGAGCAGGACAGCCAGGAACCATCCACCTCCACAAGTGCACCCTCAGGGCTGCAGCGGTCAGCACAGCTGACTGCCCTTGTGCAGCAGTTTGTTGAGGACTACACACTGGCTAGACAGGAGTGGCGGGAGAACATAGCCTCTCTAGGCAGGTCCATCTCGGAGAACACCGCCTCCATGGCCAAAATATTTACCGAAAACACTAGCTGGCTCTGCGAAAAGGTCTCCGCCCTCCGCCAGGTACTAGGCCGCATAGCTGATGCCATGGAGGCAGGGCGTCTGGCTACCCAATTCGAGCAGACGGCCACACCGTTATCATCTAGCTCGACCCAGACGAGCCCGCTCTGCAGGTCAGCACGTACCCTGCGCCGGCCAGACATGCAGCCACCTGGACCAGGGAGTGCGAATTGATAGTCCTCTGTCAGCATATCATGTCACCCTCTGCAGCCATGTCTGTCAGTAATTTTGTGCAATCACTGACTGACGCACAGCACATCCCTCCTGTGCATTGGCACCGCAATGATGTGCAGCCACTTCTTCTTCATCCCCTTCATCATCACCAGGTGGTAGCAGTTCAATGTCAGGGGTCAGGGGCACATTGTGTCGGATTAACATGTTTTGCAGCATAATACATGCCATGAGGGTCTTGGCCACCTTCTCATGCCTGTAGAGGAGTGCCCCACCTGACGGCCTAAGGCAGCAAAACCATGCCTTCAACAGGCCAAAGGTCTGGTCAATGAGCACATGGCTAAGGGTGTGGGATCAATTGTAGTCCTCCTCATGCATGTTCTGTGTGTTTCGGACAGGGGTGATGTGCCACGGCATCAAGGGATAGCCACTGTCACCTGCATGGGAGGTATTAAAAGCTACATGTCAGTCGATTGATGATGGGCAGCTGTACTAGTCACACATGTTTGCAGATCATCGTTGGTCACATGCACATGTCCCTGGTTGTATGCATGCCATTTTTGGGCCCTCAATGTGTCCTGTGCCATGGAATAATGGTGTGGGTTGCATCTTCAAGATGATACTCGGTGTGCTCTGCCGTATTTTAGCTCATGCATTGTGTACGCATACAGCTGTGTTTGTGTAAATTTAGTGATGTGTTGTGTTCTGTAGGATTTTCTGATGGGGAGCGTTGGCAGTAGGGTCGGCAATGATAGGCATTCTGCGCTGATTTTTCCCATGGTGACATGCAGCATTCCTGTGGTTGATCCGGGATATCGGGCACAACAATGTGTGATGATCTTGCTCGCGTTGCCTTCCATCTGCACCTGTTTGTAGTGGTATAGTTTGCGATTGCGGTAAACCACCTCCATGGCATGGAGGCCACCTTTTGTTTCAAGAATCTCCTTGGGAGTCCGTGGCAGGGATATGTATTCCATTGTGTGCTTGAGGGGGCATCCAGCACTTGCTTCAGGATGCAAGTGAATGAGGGTGGTGATATGCCATGCATGTACCAGACTGTGTGCTGGTAGGTGGCTGTGGAAAGGAAGTGGAGCACCGACACTACCTTCAGTAGAGGTGGGGTGGTGGTGCATATTTCAATGAGGCTGACAATCATGTTTCATGTCCACAATCGTGTTGATGGTGTCCCGGTCCAGACGGTACAGGTTGTGGTTGTGCTGCGGGGTTGGGTTGGAGGGACTGGCTCTGATCTTCAGGATTGGGGGCTGCATGCGTGGTTACGCTGGCTGCACTGGTGGTACATGCTGGGCCTGTCTCACCCTCCTTCTCCTGCTGCGTCTCGTCTGTGGTGCCTGCTGTTGGTGTTGGTGTTGGTGTTGCAATGCATGCATGTCCTCCACCTGAAGTGTTGATGCTACTGTTGGATTGATCTTGGTGTGGAAAGGGGTGTGGTGTGTGGGTGTGCTCCTTTTGGTCAGGCCCAGACCCCATTGTCTCTACCTGTGCTGATGGTGTGCATCTGTGGCAGTTGGGAACACTGCACATGGCATTTTACGGTTGGTCAGAGATGGCGGTATTTACGGCATGCCGGAAACCACTTTTAAGGCCTTCATGATGCTGGTATTTGCATGTCCGCTTCACTTGTGATCTCCTCCATAAACACGGCATGCCGCTATTGCCGGTATGATGACCCGCGTGCCCGCGCCCATGCTGCTATTAGAGGCACCGTAATTTACAATGCCGCTAATAGCGGTTTGGCTGGTCAGAATAGCCCATAGCAGTAAGCGATTCCGGTAATCCTTTACCGGCATCGTTTATCCCTTACCTCCAATGTCAGAATGACCCCCAGTATGCACTTAGACAAACGTATCCAATGTACCCTCACACTGAAAGTGTGGAAGGATGCCGTGTGGAAGGATGTCAGCACGCACTATTGGACATCATGGAGCGCTGAGTAAAACCTGATGAGATCACCCTGGTTCTCTAAAGAAATAAATGGGTGGCGGTACCCCTTGCATATTTGTCAATTAACTGTGGTGTGCTTATAAATCATTGTAAACCTAAATGTACTACTAAAAAGTAGTGGTGCACCACTCAGGTATGTAGTCTCAAGTGTGGAAAGGAAATCTGATTAACATATATAATAGGTAGGTCTGGCTTCTAATCAACAGGATGAGGTTGAGCATATAGCAAGTGACAGGCAGGTATGATTATATACTACCAAAGGGCTCCTTAATTGTAAATATGTCCCATCACCCCAAATATCAGCAATACTCTTCCACATTTGCATTGAAAGAAATATCACCTCAAATGAAATCGAATTTTCCCAATGATAAAAAATAAGGCTGGAAAGATTTCTCACCAAGAGCACGTATCCACAATGAAATCAGATATTGCATCAAAATTATCAGATATTGCCTCCCAAATTATCACTATCAATTATCCAAAAATCAACAATAAGAAAAACAATTTCTCGAAAAAAATGTCCTTCATCCAGGAAATAAATGCTGATGCAAAATGCTGACAATACATGCAATAGCCAACACAGGTATCAATTTGCTAATGATATGTGCACTATGCAGACATTATACTCAATTGTCAATACAGTTGTACAGTGTCATGTTTTTAAAATACCAATAAAGTCGACCCATAGAGGACCAGTATCCAAGTTTCAAAGTATACACGGTCAGCATGCAAAGTGCATTGGGCACGCTCCAGAGCTTTGCGACTAGCTTGAGCTGCTTCCCAAAAATAAACAGCAAATTAGGAGTGTCCAAGTAGTAGGTACGGGCACTTTCCAAATCTATGGTCGCTCCCCATGGAATTCCAGTCCAGGATTTCAAGTAGAGACTATAAGGAGGCTCCTGGAAATTACTGCACTCACAGTTAAAGGACACTGAGGGATGGGGAAAACAGCGAGGTTGAGCAGGGTACTTGATGCAGGATATCCAAGGTAAAATAAGTATGCTGTGTTGCTTTGCACAGGCTCCTCTCTCCACATTACAAAGGCGCCAATATTAATAAAGCACAGTACAAACGAAGCAATCCCTCTTCCACTAGCTTTACACAGGCCCCTCTCTCCATGAGCGCTGATATAAAACACCCTCGCCCGAGATCCTTCCAGTAACTGTCCACTGTAAGCAGCAATCAAGGCAATGAGTCCGAGCTCATGGGTGAGCCACAGATGAAGTGCTAGGATTGTTTAGTGCTACACGGCATGAAGCCGCATTAGGTGTGAGTGCGAACCTCCAGGGCAGAGGGTGTGCCAATGCAAGTGCTGAGGGTAGACAGGAGCTGGAGCGATTGGGTGCAGGAGTCAGGGGTCCTTAGAATGCATAAGGGCCCCGGACACCAATCACAGCAACTGTGGGGTTAGCAGAGGAGAGAAGAAAGGAATGATGAGGTAAAGCGGAACATTTTAAGGAGTTTCTGGAATTCAAGAAAGTCCTGCTCAAGGCACAGTGGGAGGGGGAAGCTGTTCCATAGGACGGATCCAGCTGAGGAAAGCGAAAAACCACCTACCCTCTGTTTAGCAAAAAGCTTTACACACAAAGAGTTGGTGCCAGAGGAACGTAGTGGTCTAGAGGAAGAGTATTTAGTAAGATAAAGTTGAAGATAGTGTGGTCCCAGGCCCGAGAGAGCCTTATGGATGATGCAAAGGGATTTGAATTTAATCTGTGCAGCACCTGGGAGCCAGTGAAGACTTTTTAGGTCAGGAGAGGTGTGGTCCCTGGGTCTAAGGCCAAGGATAAGTCTTGCTGCCCTATTCTGGATTAGCTAGAGGGGTCGCAGAGTGGAAGATGGTAGATTCATGAGGAGGCTATTGTAATAGTCAAGCCTCGAGAGAACCAGGGCTCTTGATGTGCTCTATATTGGAGTGTTCCAGGAACAGATGTTACTAGTGCAAAATGTTACAGAAAGGCCATCTCAAAGGCAGATGATCACACTACTAGTGCCGCCGTGAAGACATCTCAAAAGTTCATCACGCAACCACTCACAATCTAACTACATTGTGTAACATGTCTTGTCGGTTCTAGATATTGTCATCACAATAAAAACTGCTCTTATTGTAGCTGTACCCTCCTGAGTCTTACATGCATGCTTACCAATAGCTTATCACATTAGAGAAACACGCATCCCTACCTGGATAATCATATCCCCTCACACAAGGGTGACCAGACGTCCCGGTTTTGCCGGGACTGTCCGGGTATTTCTTCCTCCATCCCGGGGTCCCGAGACTTTTTTAAGTTTAAAAACCCTGTTCTGGGAGTTGGGGATCAGGGGAATACCATCTCGGTTTTTGGCCGGATATCATGATTTTTTCATCGGTTTGCCAAAAACCGTGATGGTATCCACCTGATCTCCAAATCCCGGACGTGGTTTTTAAACTTAAAATAGCCCCGGGACACAGGGCGCTGCAACATGACATGGGACAGGCCACCCACATAGAAGTAGGACTACAGTTTCACCGCTGAAGCTGTAGTCCTACTTCTATGTCAGTGGTCTGTCCCAATATTTTATTTTCAAAATCTGGTCATCCTATCTCACACTCATCCTGATTGTTTTTCCTCTCTGTTTTTGGTCTCCTTTCTCTTTCCTGTCAACTCCCTTAATCCCCACACACCCTCTTTCCCCACACACCCTCTTTCCTTTACACAAAGGTCTGGCGACACCATGGAAGGATCATAAATGACACGTTTCAGACAAAGACAGGTGCCGTAAAACTACTACGGTGGTGATGGGGTAGTATAAATATTGGATAGTATAACGTAGCAATAACAGTAACATTGCAGGTCAATGGTTCCATATGGTTACTTGCAATGCTGTCCCCTTCTGTTTCTGTCTGCAAATCTACAGTTCCATTCAGGTCCTGTGAATGCAAACATTTTACTCTGACGTCATGCAGTCTTTATGACTTCAGGTACGCCATTCTACTATTTAGTGAAGGACCATTCTAGAACATTTACAAACATTCCAGTCAGTAGCCCGTGCAGCTCACATCTTGTAGACCATTTTTTACCCAGTCCGACGTCACATAAATTCCAAGACATGCTCCGTACAATTCTCTCTGTTTTCAGAAACAACCCAAAGCCTACATTCGCCTCATCCAAAAACTATGGTGGTTCCGTGCGCCCAAACCCTAACTTTATCTATGAGTCATTCATGTTCTGTATTGTCCGGGGTGGGGGGGTATTGACTGAAAAGCACACCACATGTTGTGGCAGTGAAGGCGTCTTACTGGCTCCATCGAGTTTGGAAACCAAGGCAAAACAGCATGTTGCAGGGAAATTAAGTGAAGGGGAGTTTATATTAATCGTAATCCCCCTTCGTATGTATCCCCCCTTCGTATTTACTTTTACTAGGGTAAAAGGGAGGTGGCTGCAAACTCCTACCCCGACCGTCCCCCAAGGGTTCACCCCTGTGGCTTAAGTTGATTTGTGTCCCATTTCTGAAAACAGAAGCCTTTGCCAACAAAAGCAGTAACAAATCTCCGACCCCCAGTCCCCGTCTCCCCATTTCCATATGAAGAGGGAGGGGGCTTGACGAGAAATCAGTTTCCAAGCTGTTCTGAATAGGGGGGGGGGTCCTGTCATGCTCCCCACCCCCTTCACTCTCCCCTCACAGTAATGTGCCCAGCTGGAGGGGGCCTGCATCTGCACAGGAAAGGCCATGCACAGACTGGCTGTGGGCACGCAGAGGAAGCAGAGCGCCCCGCCCCGCCCGGCTCCCTGCATACTAATGGCATTCCAGGGCCTGCACAAAGGAGGTCGAGAGAATAGCGGAGGGCCTCCCCACGGCTAATCTGCTGGAAAAAGTTTCCCTAACAATGGCTGCCGGCCTAGGCCCTATCCCTCCCCCTCAACGAGGGCAGATGAGCCTGGGACCCTCAGAAAGGATAAAGTTAGGAGTCCCGCATTTGGAACTGCGGTGGGGGGCGGGGGCGAACAGTTTGGTTCCAGAAACCAGAGACACTGCCTCCTTTCATGCTTGTTAAGGGCCTCTCTTTGTTGGCTGCGCGCAGGAACAGATGTTGGCCGGGCCTGTGTTGGAATTGTGCGAAAGCTCATTCAGGCTGCCAAGGAAAGGAAATGGCGTATAATCCTGTAGCGAGGGCGAGAGGTGGAAAAAACGCTTTTATGGCCTGGCCAGGCCTGGCTGGGGGAAGAGGGAGGTAGTTATTTAGCCAGTAAACAGCTCTAAATGATAGATTGACTTCAGCCGTCGACTCCGGACACTTTTATCAAAGAGGCATGTAAAGTGGCTATGGCTTCAGCTCAGGGAATGGGGGGACGGGGGGGGGGGCTGCTTGGCACTTCTTTAATGACCTCCCGCCAGCCCACAACCGACTGACCAAACAGAAAATGCATCCGAACAATAGCAAAAACATTGCTTTTCTTTGAAGACCTGCTTACTCAGAAGGGCGGGGCTGGTTGTGAAGGGGGGCTGAGAGGTATGTGAGGGGGTACAGTGACACGGGTTAAGAGGTGCTTGTCAACTTCAAAAATATGATCACGATAAGGTAGCCCAAATTGTGTGGAACCTGCACGTGATGGGTTCCATCCAGTTCTTTGCAGCAGCAAACATACCGGTGCCATCTCCCATTGGTCACCACCTTAGGGCGGGAGGGGGCTGGATGGGGGGGGCAAGACAGAAAGTCCCTGGCAGTTGTTACCTACTAATAAAATACAGACAACTGTTTACATTTGGAAACACAAGATCACATTTATTGGAACATACAACCATACAGGGGCAGTCCCAGCCCTAAGCAACTTCATAGTTCAAAGACTTCTAAGGGGCCCATAAGCAGGGCAATGTCATAGTCTTAATGTTCTGGGGGACACTTGTCACTTCCAGTTTTAGCAGGGTAGTGGACATACATTTCTGCACATAACTGTCAAGCAGTACTTCTTCCTCGGGACCACTGAATCTCGTTGACGAGGAGTCTCTACTATCCCTAAGGGACTTAGTGCCCATCATCCGAATTTGTCTTGAGTGCGGGCATTGTGAAACCGCCCACGGTCAAAACCGCAGCATCAAACTCCTCACCAGCTAGGACTGCCCCGAAACTCTGCCATGCTTTGGGGGTGACCCCCCGCTATACTCAATGCCCCCAAACAACAACTCATACTTACCAATGCTCTAGCTGTAACCAGCCTTCATCAGGGTCCCCAGGATAGCTGTGAAGAACAGATAATTCTCGTTGTCAGATAAATGCACCCCATGTTAATGTTATGTTAATGTTATGTTAATGTTAATGTTAAAGGATATTTGTACCGAGCACTATCACCACTGCAGTGGTCTCCTGACGCTCTGGCGGCTCTGAAAAAAAGGGAGGGGGGGGTGAGTTAGTGGGAGTGAGCAGGAAAAGTGCAAGATAGCAGTGATGTGCTGTTGGCAGCCTCAGCCCAGTGGGTCCGTTGGTTGAGCTTGGGGTCTTTTACAATCGGTAGTCATCGTGTGCTGTTGTGCAAGTCTATGTGCGGTTTGTTTTGTTGTTGCAGTGTAGTGAAGTTTGTGCGGTTTGCTGCGTTTAAGGCTTGTGGTTGTGTTTGGTTCGAGTTTGAGAGGTGTATGCAGAGGAGTGAAATTGTTAGTAGGTTGGTTATTGATTCATGGATTGCACGCTTGGTCCAGGCTTGGCAAAAGCGTTGTATAACAATCGTCAAATTACATTTTTATCTCGATGTGACGCAGGCTACATTGAGGAATCCATCTAAGTGTGGCACATGCTAACATTCACAATTCTATCTAGATGCGACACAGGCTAGGTTGAGGAGTCCATCTAAGTGTGGCACATGCTAACATTCACAATTCTATCTAGATGCAACGCAGGCTAGGTTAAGGAATCCATCCAAATATGGCACATTCTAACATTCATAATTCTATCTAGATGTGACGCATGCTAAGCTTAGGAATTCCCTCTATGTGTGCACATGCTAACATTTTCAATTCTATCTAGTTGCAACACAGGCTAGGTTGAGGAGTCCATCTAAGTGTGGCACATGCTAACATTCACAATTCTATCTAGATGCGATGCAGGCTAGGTTGAGGAGTCCATCTAAGTGTGGCGCATGCTAACATTCACAATTCTATCTAGATGCGACGCAGGCTAGGTTGAGGAGTCCATCTAAGTGTAGTACATGCTAACATTCACAATTCTATCTAGATCTGACGCAGGCTAGATTCAGGAATCCATCCAAGTATGGCACATGCTAACATTAATAATTCTATCTAGATGTGACGCATGCTAAGCTTAGGAATTCCCTCTATGTGTGCACATGCTAACATTTTCAATTCTATCTAGTTGCAACACAGGCTAGGTTGAGGAGTCCATCTAAGTGTGGCACATGCTAACATTCACAATTCTATCTAGATGCGATGCAGGCTAGGTTGAGGAGTCCATCTAAGTGTGGCGCATGCTAACATTCACAATTCTATCTAGATGCGATACAGGCTAGGTTGAGATGTCCATTTAAGTGTGGCACATGCTAACATTCACAATTCTATCTGTGACACATGCTAAGCTTAGGAATTCCCTCTATGTGTGCACATGCTAAAATTTCAATTCTATCTAGATGCAATGCAGGCTAGGTTGAGGAGTCCATCTAAGTGTGGCACATGCTAACATTCACAATTCTATCTAGATGCGACGCAGGCTAGGTTGAGGAATCCCTCTAAGTATGGCACATGCTAACATTCATAATTCTATCTAGATGTGACGCATGCTAAGCTTAGGAATTCCCTCTATGTGTGCACATGCTAAAATTTCAATTCTATCTAGATGCGATGCAGGCTAGGTTGAGGAGTCCATCTAAGTGTGGCACATACTAACATTCGCCACTCTATCTAGATGAGACGCATGCTAAGTTTAGGAATCCATCTAAGTGTGGCACATGCTAACATTCACAATTCTATCTCGATGCGACGCATGCTAACGATTATTACACCTGTATAAGGTGACATAGGCTGATCTTGACCATTCTCTATAGGTTAGTTAACATTGGCTTTGCAGACCTACCAATGATATAGAGAGTGCTATATAAACACTGAGTAACAAACATAACAGTATGTTAGTGCAGTGCAACATTTATAGTCCAACCAAGAGTGTATTTCGGTCACTGGTCACTAATCTCTTTAGTATGCATGTTGTAATTCTATGGCAGTCAAAGTTATGCTAAGGTATAGTGGCGAGGGCTTTCTGGAGTAGAGTGATTGCTCTACCCCCGACCCCTGCCACACTCACAGTTTTGTTGGTGTCTATTGGCCGCTGGCCTCCTTTGCTTCCCCTGCGGAAACCGGCAGACACATCCTGGAGCCGCCAGTACAGGAGCCGCCCTTTGCCTTGGGGCCCTTAGCCGTAGAGCTGCCAGACAGAGGGCTGCCTTGGTTGGTTCAGTTAAGACCAGACAGTCAGCCCATCACAGGGGAGGGAGGTCCGGGAGGCGGGCAGAAGGAGGGGAAGGGGAAGCCGTGGAGAACGGGAAAGGGATTCACATGAGGGGGTCTGGGGCAGCATGGCCACGAGGTGGCAAGAGTGGAATGGGGGGTCCCTGCAGCTCACCTGGGGTTGCCTTGCTGATAATGGCATTCTCCCATGGTGAAGATGCAGGCCCAAACACAGTGCAAGGCCCGATTGGCCAATCACAGGGGAGGGAGGTCCGGGAGGCGGGCAGAGGGAGGGGAAGGGGAAGCCATGGAGAATGGGAAAGGGATCCATATGAGGGGGTCTGGGGCAGCATGGCCATGAGGTGGCAAGAGTGGAATGGAGGGTCCCTGCAGCTCACTTGGGGTCGCCTTGCTGATAATGGCGTTCTCCCACAGTGAAGCTGCAGGCCCAAACACAGTGCAAGGCCCGATTGGCCAATCACAGGGGAGGGAGGTCCGGGAGGCGGGCAGAGGGAGGGGAAAGGGAAGCCATGGAGAACGGGAAAGGGATCCATACGAGGGGGTCTGGGGCAGCATGGCCACGAGGTGCAAGAGTGGAATGGAGGGTCCCTGCAGCTCACCAGGGGTCGCCTTGCTGATAATGGCGTTCTCCCACAAAATGGGATGGCGAATTTAGGCAAGCGTGTCTAACAAATCCCATGCCCTCAGCCTTTGCAAACTTTTCAATTCCTCTGTTTGCTCTTCGCCTGGACTTTTCCATGCCTATCTGAGACACCGCCCCGTGCCATTGTAATCTGGGCACCACCGCAGACCAGATGATGTCGGTGCCAGGCAATTTCTCCCACTGCTCATGCCCACTTTAATCTGGTCCCATAATCGACCCCTCCCCAGTATGGCGAGGGCGTTACCACCTAGATGTACCACCAGCACCCTGGGCGCCGGCCTCCATTGCAGCTGCCTGCGCACTGCTGGCAACAAAGAGTGCCATATCGTACCTGAAGCCCGATCCAAACGACCCTGTTTGTTTGCAATCCTAAATTGGGAGCCAGTGCCAATGGCGGGCCGCGTTCTCAGACCGAATAATAAATGAATGGCCCACAATCCATACCGCGTCCTCTGTTGATAGAAATTGCATAGTGGGGGAACATTTTGAAAAAAACAGAATCAGCCACAACCAACAATTCTGTCCGTTAACATGCAGAGATTCCCCTAGCCAATCCCTGTACCAGACTCTGGCTTGCCCTGTGGCCTAACATACAGATGAAATCGGTTTGACTGCCATCTGCCCAGCTTCTGAATTGCTGTTTCCGGCATGCTCTGCAAAAAGGCCACCGGGGCGGCCCCTATCCGGAAACTGTGGGAAGACCATCCCTTGCCATGAACCCCCACTGCACCCAGCGTGGTTGAAAGAATTCTTTTAAACTGGTAGTTGGTCAGCGGGACTCCACTAGAATGCATCAGGAGGGGGCCAGGCTGCTGGGGCCTCAAAGTCAAGAAAGCCCTTAGTAATGCAACCAGACAACTGTCGCTGTGGGCGGATTGGTGCAGCACCACCCACTACCCCTTGGCCCCCTGATCAGTCTTGCACTGGCGCAACTTAATGCTCAATCCTCTCTGCCTTTTAACGGAACTGCACATCCCCCAAGGCCAGAGCCCTACCGGAGAGGTCACCTGTGGCCACCAATTCACTGACCATAAAAGCCCCAAAAAATGCCAGTGCAAATGGCGCCCTGAACAGTGCCACCTCAAATCCATTAAAGCATACCCCAGGCAAGGCGCATAACAGCTTCTGTAATAACTCAAAGTCGATGGGTTTCCGACCATCCCGCTTTGGACCCTCAGACCGGACCCCTCCCTTCAATGCCATGCGCACCAAAAACTCCTTTGTTGGGTCCTTCCTACCTCTTAATTTGGAATGGAATGCTATGGCCGCCAGGTGCCCCATCGCCCAGCTCTTGCTCTTACCATCACTATGAGCTCATACCACAAATGCATGTACCTTCTACTGAACAGTCTGTTATTTGCAGCATTTCTGCCACACTCAAAAACTTACTGTAGCCCTGCCGGTACCTGAATCTAACGCCTGGTGTGAGTTATTGGTCGCCAAGTTCCACAGCGACTTGTCCATGACTCCAGCTGCCACCACTCGCTCCAAAACAAAGCCCCTCTTTCTTTGCCATTAGATGGGCCTCCAGAAACTTGTGCCACCGAAAACGAGAAAGAGCACCAGCAGCAATATTCACCACCCCTTGTACATGTCATGCCCTGAACTCGATATTCCTTCTCAAGCATGACTCCACCAATCTCCTTAAAAGGCTAGCCACCGCTGGGCATGACCCAGACTGCATGTTTATGGCCTGAGCCACAGCCTTGTCATCACACCAGAAGCACACCCTCTTGTTCTCAAGTTTCTTGGGCCACAGTGTGAGTGCCAAGACAATAGGCAAGAGCTCCAATGCCATGATATTCTTTGTCCTGCCCTTCTTGTGCCACTGGGACGGACATTTTTGAGCGCACTAGTCCTGCCCTAATATTTCTACAAAACCTTCACTCCCTGAAGCATCTGAGTCTAACTGTAATTCACCACCAGTCTGCCACAGGCTTCTCCATAATAGCACCCCATTAAACTCCCAGAGGAACAACCACCACATGCGTAAATGTTCCTTCAAACCCGACCCCAGGCGGATGTGGTGGTGCCCCATAACAACTCCGGCTGTCGCCATTGCCAATCTTTGAGCAAACATCCGGCTCGCCGGGATGGCTTTGGCCGCAAAATTCAATTTCCCAAACAGTTGCTGCACTCCTTCCAACGTGGTCCTATCATTTGACAAATTGTTTTCTATTTCTCTAATCAATTCCGAAATCTTCTCTTGTGGCAACCTGCAAGTACCCTTTATAGTATCTATCTCAATACCTAAAAAGGTTAAAACCTCAGTGGGTCCTTGGATTTTTTCAGGTGCCACTGATATCCCCATTCTGGTCATCAAGTTTGTAAAGGAAGACAGCGCATGTCCACAGTCAATTGAGCCCTCCCTGCCCATGAACATAAAGTTATCAAGATAATGAATTATGTCACCCCGCTGTTCCACTCTGCGCGCTGCCCATTCCAAGAAAGTGCTAAATGCCTTTTTCGCTCACTTCCTATTGGGAAACTGACATGCCCTGAAAGACAGTCAGTCTTGGGAGACTTTGTTTCCCTTAGTCCTTGTCAGTGTTGCAACTTTTCTGCAACATGTAACAAGTGTACAATGTGCCTTACAGTACAGTGCACTTGGGTCTTCCTGTCATTTCCAAAGGCCCTAGATACTCTCGAAGGCTTTTTTAGGAGAAGTGCAGATGTGCCCTGGACAGGGCTGGTGGCAGTTTATCATTTTGCATACTTTTAACCCTTTCTTGCCAGGTAAACCGCAATTACTGTGTTTGGCATGGTTAGGTGGCCTGGCACCAAAATGGCCACACCCTAAGGTTCTTTGTCCTGTCCTTTGGCCATCTTGCCCCTTCACCTTCCCCAGGTCAAGCCGGCCCGGGTCAGTCCTTATTTGGGCATGCATTTTCCCGCTGAAAGCTGCAGAGCTGCGGCATTGCCGCATCTGAACCTGCAACCGAAGTGGACTCGACAGCCGAAGTTTGGTCAGGAGTGCGCCGGGGGTTGGTGAGTAATTGCAACTGTCGGGGGGAAATTCTGCCGGGGTCGGCCGGGCCGTCCGCAGACCTCCGGGCAGGGAGGCCCCAACTCCTCCCGTATATCCCAGATGAGATAGAGTATGAGACACACGCAAGAAGCAAGGTGACTCTGCTGTTTATTAGACAAAAACGGCAGGGATGGGTCAAGGAGCGTACGCGTCCGTCCTGACACACACACAATCGTGGGGCTCGCAGGCCCTTTTTACTGTATTATGACGCGCTACCTGCGTCACTTTAGAAAGTTAACAAAAAACCTATCGCCACTCTTAATTGGTTGCTCGAGTGGTAGGGTTAGTATAGCACACGTATAGAGAATAATATGAGTGGATGAAGGTTAGTCAGGTGATATATCTGGGTTGTCCCTACAATTAGATACATGAGAATTGTTACATGAAGACTCCTAATGATTGGTTAATATTACTGGCGTCAGTGATAAGAGCCCCATGTTCTGATTGGTGCGCCCGTGAGCTTCCCAGCCTGGGACCACCGCTGTTCCCAGCTCTCGGTGTACCTGCAATTTGCAACAATGTTTCACTATGGGTACGTGCAGACAATGTGAGGATTTATTCATAGCTGGAAGGCTGACCGCTCCCACTGTCGCAAATGTCCATTGAGCCTTTCAAGTGTATCTGCCTGTGTCTCGTAACGAGGGATCCAGACGCCTCTTTTCTCCTGGGCTTGGCATCTCGTCAGGTTCGGCTTGGTCACGTGAGGTGGGACCGTGTTTGAGGCAGAATTCTGCACAATGAATATTGTTTTTCCACTGTGTGTCTGGTTTAATTTGCAGGTGTGACTTTAACGTTGGTGCGCGGAGTGCGAGGTTGCAACATCGTGCCCTTGATGATTTGCTCTTGGAATGTGGGTTTGCAACATTGCGACCTTGGCTGGTTGCTTCGCCAGGCTCATTCTGCAGGATCAGCAACCTGACTCTTGTTTTGTTAATGTCCACGGGAGCTCTTGCTTGCGGCCTACTTAGGCCTGGTGTATAAGTGGGTCCGTCTGGTGCACAGGTGCTTTAGGTTACAGTACCATATAGTTCCATGACCAGTATCGTGTCTTCATTATATTTCTCATGGTGGCAACTGGTTTTAAGAGAAGCGTGAGCAAGCTTTGTAGATGAGTTCATGACGCGTCTTGCGTTTCTGCACTTTGAAAGCCTATGTAAAAAATAATAAAGATGCACGTCCGTGAGTATGCCTGTCGCCTACGTCATAGCACTGAGTATATTCTTCGTGTAGATTGGTGCGGGAATGTCCAGTGTGTATATTTGCACAGGTGTGCTTACCGTTGTCTAGGTCGTCATGGCATCTCTAACGACGTGTAGATTTTAGTCTAGTTGGTCCGTGCCGCAGGTGTCGGCATGGCCAGTGCGGGCTGCAGGGCAGGCAGATGGACACATCCGTATGTTCCTGTACCAGGGTATCTGGTAGTCTGGTAAATGGACAAACTCTTCTCGTGGCGGGTGTCTGGGTCGTGACCCTTTAGGCCAAGCGCGAGAGGTGAAGGACGGGAGCCTGGTCTTCCATTCTCCCACTTCAGTCCCCCCTCTGGTCGACTTGTCGACCACAAACATATCCTTCTCGTTATCTCCTCTTACTCGCCATATCTTAGTTATTCCTCCTAGATGTCCATAGTGGTTTACATGATCTTCAAATGACCAATACATATATTCACAGGTTCCTCCAGGAGTACAGTATACCCATTTCCCTATGTAGCTCCTGGGGTTTCTTGGGTTCTCGATCTTCACCGATGGTGGGTCTAGATGGTTGGTGATGATTTGGTTGCGCAACTTCTCCCTCTCCTGTATTATCACACCTGTATGTTGGCGTCATCTGCTGGCATCAAGGGGTGCATTCCCACCATTTCGAGCAACTCGTCAGTGGTACGTGCCTTCCGGGCCTTCCAAAATCTAATTATGATCAGCGTAGCTCCAGCCAAAATAGTACAACCCACTATAATTTTCAGTCCATCTGACAGCCAGGATGGCATCCATGACCATAATAGTGAAAACCAGCTCTTATCCTTGTTTACACCGTTACTTTCATCCATCATTTTGGAGTGCATCTGGGCCAATTGTGAAACTGCTTCTGTCAGTGTACCATTGTCAGCATCGTTGGCAGGTATGAACGTGCAGCATGATTGTCCTATCTTTGCACAAACTCCTCCTTCCATTGCTGTGAGAAGGTCCAATACATATCTGTTCTGGAGTGCTACCATCCTTATAGCTCGCAGCTCCTCTTTTATTGCGTTGAATCCATTTACTGTAGAATTGATGGTCATCATTAGTTCCCATCTAGTTATCTGGAGCCATTTTGCGTTTGCGTAAGCCTGCAGTCCCGGATGTATTATTGAGGAGAAGAACATTGCTGCTCTGCTGAATAGTCTGTGTTCTGGCGGTATTGAAGTGAGTGCCGTTTCCGACCTTCCCCACAGGTAATTTCCTGTCAGAGGTTCTCCTTGTCTTTTCCTTCTATTTAGGACAGTATCATTGCTGTTGGTCCTGTTCCCTTGCTCCTCCTGAAGTGGTGCAGATCTCTTTTTTCTCTTATCCCCTTCATCCATTTTGGGAAAGTTCACCACATTGACATGCTTCTTGGGTACCACTAGTGATGGTACATTGACGTGCACCATTGTGCACACACCATTCCACAGGGGAGGCAGTGTATGGTATGCCTTTTCTCCACAGGCCCAATAATGGTCCATTATTACTGCTGTTCCTGCTCCCCCCTCAGGTAACTCCATCACACTTGCACAGTTGGTGTTATATCCTACGTCCACCTCTCCTTTATGCTGGTAGCATACCTTGGGCGCAGTCAGCGGCAGTATTGTTATTGGGTCTTCATCCGTTTCTACCCACGTGAGCATTGGTACGTACTTGATCCACGTCGTCCAACATCGGTGGTTGTGTGCCTCGATAGTTGAGATAGTTTCTTTTGTTACCATGTTGCTGCCAATCACTCCTATCTCCCAGCTGTTGTCCAGGTACACCTTCCCGGTTATCGTCACCAGCGGCCTCTCCCAACATCCTTGTTTACCCGGAACTTCAGTGGCGTACCAATCACATGGTAGATACTGCAGTGTTACTTTCTTTGTTTCTCCTTTTGCAGGACCACTTGTTATGTATCTGAATGCTTCAGCATGTAAACTGCTCTTGTGGTAACTCAAATAGGTCTTGAGGAAGTTGTTTTCATATGGGTATGAGTCTCGTGTTTTCCATGTCATATGCACCACTGTCCCTTGAAATCTTCCTTTCGTTTGGAACAGTGCCAAGTATATTATGCACTGTGCTGTCTTTTCATCTATTTCTGTGGCAACAAATGTTCGTGAAGCACTCATGGCGTATGGTATTAATGAGCAAACGTAGCAGCTGTCCTCTGTTGTCTGCTTACCAATGCGGGTCATGTGTTGGTACCATATGTTGTTTGAGACGTGTGCTGAATCTTGTATATAATTATCAATACCTTTATTGTCTGAGTATGTGCTGCGTTTAACTCTATTTTGCTTGGGTGCAATGTTACTACTATCACCTGACGTAACACCTGTTGCAGCAGGGGATGGGGGTGTATTAGGTTTGGGTGCAGCAATAAAATTAATAGCATAGCTGTACTGCCATACAGAGGCAGCCAAGAACCCGGTGATCATCAAAATCCCTATTATGTTTATTACATATGCTAATCTCACCAGCATTTTGCTCTTACCTTGCTGCAGTCCTGGCAGCGTATTCTTGCGACGTTAAAGTTGCCCGCCTAAAAATTCTCAAAATGCTTGTTATTAAATGTTAGTTGTTGGTTTCCTTTAAGCTCTCCCTATCAAATAGTCATTCAGTGCCCAGGCAAAGAGCTGTTCCCACGCTACTCTAAGTGATCTATCTCTTAGGACCGGCAAGTATGGGCGGAGGTGGGGCATTGAATATTCTATGGCCAAGAGGAATGCTGTGTAGTAGACACGTACCCTTCCCCTTTTCAGGTACGTTGGCCTTTTTATTTCGTATACAAATTGGTGTGACAATTCTTCTGGGTAGTTATCGTCTGGGAGTACCATCTACGCCTGGGCAGTGAACTTGTTAGTTATCTATTTTCTTAACAATACAATAATACGCAGTTCCTGTATGTGCGAGAGAAGAGAAAAAGAGAACATTCACATGTTTACATGTGTACTTGTGCAGGCAATGTCCTTCAGTTCAGTTATTACTATATTTGGGGGTCAATGGGCAGGGGGTTTGGGCTCAGTTGGCGGAAGTATTTTTACTCTTTGAGCGTGTGACCATGGGGTGGGCAGTATGGGGATCACCCCTTTCTTCGTCAGTTATTGTCCCCGGGGAAGCTGGGTAGTGACAGGGTATGGGAACAATTGGGTCGTTGGCTGTGGTAGAACTCTCTTCCGCCGTTGGTGATGTTGTTGCTGTTCTCCCAATGGACCTGTCGGTGGCGCTGGGGCGGGTCTGCAGTTTGTAGATCTTTACATCATGTAGGTGGTTCCAGGCACGCTTGTCCTTTAGCTTTACTGCGCTTGTTGATACTTCCTCTACCAGATGGGGGCCAGTAAATCTTTTATCATTCCATTTCCTGTTGAAATTGCGAAGTAGCACGTGGTCACCTTTAGCAAGTTTACACAGGTTTTCCTTTTCCAATTCTGTATTGGCGCCTTCTTGTTGATTGCTGGTAGTCCCGCCCCGTGTGCGCTCGAGCTGTTGAGACACAAACACAACACTAGTAATCAAAGAAGACACATATTGGTACATTTCATCACCTAACACACTCGCTGTGATTTCGTGATCAGTGAATGCCCTTGACGTTGGCGTTAGGGGAAGGCGCATTTGACGTCCGGTAACCACCTCGTGAGGGGTGAGGTGGTGGTCGGACCCTGGCCTATTCCTCAATTCAAATAGGGCTAATGGAAGGCAATACAACCAGCTTTTCTTTGTTGTTTGTTGTATTTTTGCAATTGCCTCCTTTAATAGGCCATTCAGGCATTCACATATGCCGTTAGCCTGTGGGTGGTATGCACATGCGAATTTGTGTTTTATGCTCAGCAAGGATGTGATATGCTGGAACATTTCGTTTGCGAAATGCGGGCCATTGTCTGACCTTAACACCTCGCACACTCCCCACCTGGGGAAGACCTCCCTTACTAGGAATTTGGCTGCTCTAAATGCATCTGGGTGTGAACAGGGCCCTGCTTCAATCCACCTAGAGAATGGGCATACTACTACAATCATATACCTATTACCTTGACATATGTTGATCATATCAACATAGTCAATGTGAAGATGCCGAAAAGGTCCCTCTGGCCGGGGTATAGTACCTCTTATCACCTTTAGGGTATGACCGGCCGTAAACTGTTGACATGTGAGACAATTGCTGATAAAATTCGACACATGAGAATTTAACTCGGGGCAGAACCAATCTTCTCTAATTCGTGCTGCAATTACTTCCTTGCCTGTGTGAGCTGGGTGATGTAATTGGCTCAGGGCGGTGTTCAAAAGTGCCAATGGTATTACAACTTTTCCAGTGCCACCCTGGCGCCATAGTGCGTCGGTTGGTGACATTGTACATCCTCTTTTTACCCATATTTCTTTTTCGGCCATTGGTGCAGCCGCTTGTAGCTCCATAATCTGCGTGGCTGGGAGATGGGTGTACCCTTCTCTTATCAACATCTCCTTAGCCATTCCCCTCCCTGTGATTCTGGGGGGTTCCATATCTCACCAAAGTATGCAGCATATTTCGCATGTGCGTCTGCTGCTGCATTCCCTTTTGAGACGTGGTCTTCACCATTGATGTGTGCGGTGCATTTTACTAGGGCTAATTCTTGGGGGTCATTTATTACTTCAAGTAGTTCAGCCAATAAGAGGGCATGTTGCACTGGAGTGCCATCAGCTCTCCTAAACCCTCTTCTTCTCCATTTTGATAGCCCTGAGTGGACAGTGGATGTAACATATGCACTGTCGGAGTATATGGTTACTCGTTTGTCAAAACTTTCCTTCAATGCCAATATTAGTGCAACCAGTTGCGCGGCTTGAGCGGAGTAATGCTGTGGTAATTGCACACATTTCATAGCCACACACACCGGCGCCTCCATCATTTTTACCACTGCTGCCCCAGTCCTTCGTATCCCATCTCCTTGATCAATAGTTGATGACCCATCAATAAACAAAAGCTCACCTCCCTCTAGTGCGTTTTCTTCAACTTTTCTAGTACATGAGTACATTTCAGTTGTTTGGGTACAGTCATGGGCATAATCTCCCCCTCAATTACTTCTGCTAGGAACCTTGCAGGGTTAACCGTGCTACATCTAACAATTGCTAGTTCAGCTCTAGACAAAATGATCTCATAACCTGATGCCCTCTGCGTGGTTAGGGTGGACTTAGGTTTATTCAATATTGCAAATAGTGCATGTTCCACAAACAGTGTAGTTGGACACCCCATGGTTATTGCTGATGCTTTTTCCACTGCAAAAGCAGCTGCAGCGAGACCTTGTTCGCAAGGGAAGTGACCTAACATCACAGGGTCTAAGTGACCGCTGTAAAATGCTACTGGTTTATAGCCCATGCTTGTTTTTTGGGCCAATACTGCTTTCATCACTGCTGAGTCGCAATGTGAGAATATAAAAAATCGTCGCTCATAGTCTGGGGATGCCAGTACTGGAGCAGTTGATATCGCATCTTTCAATTCATCAAAGGCCTCCCTCATTTCCATAGTCCACCCCAACTTTTTCTCCCCTTTATTAGCTTCCCTCAAACCCTCAAGCAGGGGTCCTATGTATGAACTGTAATCAAATACCCATGCTCTACAGTAGTTGCACAGCCCCAGGAATTGCTGCAGTTCTCTCACAGTCTGTGGCATTGGAGTGCTTGAAATGGCCTGTGCTCTTTGTGGTGCAATCTTTCTTCCATGTTGGGATATCAGTTGGCCAATGTAAAGTACCTGTTCTTGACAGTATTGTATCTTTTCCATGTCTACCTTGTACCCTTTTTCAGCCAATATTGTCAACATCTTTAAGGAGTCCTCTCTGCATTTACTTTCGTTTGTACTGCAAATTATTATGTCATCCACATACTGTAACACTGTGCTTTCCACTTCAACGTTACCCAAATCCATCTGTATTACTCTATTGAAAATTGAGGGTGATTCGCAATACCCCTGTGGCAATCTGGTATGTTTCCACTTTGTATTTCGGTAAGTGAAGCTTGTCAAATCTTGTGAGTCTGGGTGTAATGGTATTGAGAAAAACGCATTTTTAAGGTCCATCACTGTAAATCGTGATGCTTCCGCTGGAATGCCACACAATATTGTGGCCGGGTTTGCTGTTACTGGATATTCTGCTTCTACTATGTTGTTCAAGGGCCTGAGGTCCTGTATGAAGCGCCAATACCCCCCTTTAGCCTTGCGCACTGGGTACACAGCCGTGTTACATGGTGATTCTGAGGGGACCAATATGCCATTGTTTATAAGGGCCGTTATGGTTTTCATATATGCCCTCATCTGCCTCTTTTGACAGTGGGTACTGTTTCACTCTGGGTAGTATGGCACCTTTTTTCAATTTTATCCTTACTCCCCCTATGCTTTTTATGCATCCCACGTCATAAGGGCTAATAGTCCACAATGATTTGGGCACCTTTGACATATCCTCCTTAAAGAAGGGGACTGGGGTGCATGCGGGTGCCTCAAGTGCCATCGCAATTTTCTGTGCTACTTGTTTGTGAGCCACTCTTAGCCATATTTCTACACTCATCATGAACACCATTTCACCTTCCTCCTTTTCTTCTGAGAACAGCTCCTCATCTGACACCTGGGTCAGCCTACATCCTTCTGCTAGTGCTATCACTGCTCTCCATGCTCTCCCTTCTTTATCTTGGGCGTGCACAGCAATATAATCAGCTGTTGCAATAATGCTCTCAATGTCCATTACAACCACCTTTCCTTCTGGTTCATTAACAGGTGTTTCTGGTCGGAACAGATAGGCTGCTGGCCTCCTCCATATTTTCCCTTCTATCCCTGGCATCCATGCAAATGCCATGTCTGTTCCATACTGGAATAGCTCGCCATCTACTGGCTCCGCCCTAATCGCTGTCTGTCCACAGTATGCTTGCATAATCTGTCGTGCTGCGAGCATGTTAATCCCTGGAGTAGAGCAAATTATGCCGTCCTCTGTAAAGGAGATCGTCATATTCAACCTGTTCATTATGTCCCTCCCCAATATATTTACTGGTGAGGCACTATAATATAAAAGTGGAACTGACAGATCATAATCTCCAATAGATAAGGGAACGTTATCAGTAAAGGGAACCAACCCTTTAGCCCCAGAAAATCCTTGGGTGTTCATGGCTTCGCCTGACATCTTAAATTTACCTTCCCTTATGCAAGACCGGGTTGCCCCGGTGTCAACAAGGAATGA
The DNA here is from genome assembly GCF_040938575.1 of Ambystoma mexicanum. Classification (NCBI taxonomy): domain Eukaryota; kingdom Metazoa; phylum Chordata; class Amphibia; order Caudata; family Ambystomatidae; genus Ambystoma; species Ambystoma mexicanum. Next base: position 668,831,490 of record NC_090923.1, read on the forward strand.
TAATTTTTTGTCACCTATCGTTACCTCTATGCGTGGCTCCTCCGCACTATTAGGTGTTACTGACAGGATGGGACACACCAAGGCCGTCTGTGGGCTGTCCTATTGAGGGTACAATGATTGGCCATTCCCTGTGTAAGGGTTGTGTCCCAAGACCGTCACCCTACCCAATTGTGTTTGTTGCGTTTGGGGTTGTTGTGTTATCGCTACTTGTTGTTGTGGCAGTGAATATGTCTGTGGCTGTTGTTGTGTTATCGCTACCTGTTGTTGTGGCAGTGAATATGTCTGTGGCTGTTGTTGTGTTATTTGTTGTTGTGGTTCACTTCCTTGTTGCAACGTCTGCTGTTGTTGTATGCCCTGCTGTTCTTGTGAGGTCCTAGGTTGTACCTGTTCATTCCATGCTGGTGTTCCTGGCCTGACCCTACACGTGCGTGACATGTGTCCTAATAATCCACAACTCCAACACACGGGTGGTTCCCTGCTTTGCCATGGGAAGCTCCCTGTGTTGTCCCGGTATACTGGTTGCCCTGTGGGGTAGGAGTTTCTAAGTCCTCCCACCTGCTTTTGGGTGTTATATCCGTATCCTCTCCCTCTCATAAATCCTCCTCTCCCCCTGTTATAATTATAATACCCAGCTCCTTGCATTGGGTACCCTCCTCCCATGTTTGGTGCGTGTAATTGCAGTGGCGGCACTTGTTGTGTTATAGTCTGTGAAGGTGCTATTTGAGCGGGATCTTGTGCAGCCACTACTTGTGTGGGGCTTTGGGCCATTGGTGTGGGCGTAGTTATTAGTGCCCCTTCCATTGTGTATTTAGTAAGTTTTTTCTGTACTAGTTTAGCCTCTTCTGTTTTCCTGTCCTCTTTTGTTTCATTTTTCCTTGCCATGTCCTGCAGTGATGTACTATGGTCAGTTGTATTTCTGGCCATGGTTTTGCTTCCATTCCCACTACTTTCTTTAGTTGTTTCTGAACTCCTTCTGGGAGCCCTTGTACTAGTATATGATAGAATATTGCTGGTGTTTTATCCCATTGTTCTCTAGTTTCCATGCGCCACTTCTCTTGGATATCCTGGATATAATCAACAGGATCCTCATTCTCACGCATCTTACGGGAGGTAATTGCTCCTATGTCTGATGTGTCTGGGTACTGTACTCTTAATGCCTGCCATAGTGCATGTCTGCAGTTTGCAAATGGTGCCCCATCATGCGATGTGTTTGTTATTGTTACCCCATGGAATCCCGCTCTCTTCCAAATGTCATCCGCTCTATCCCCTAATATTGATATTAACAGGCCCTTTACATCTCCTACTGCTAGTTTCTGTCCTGCGGTGTGTTTTTCCATTTCATATATCCACTTACCCGCACCTCCACTTAGTGATGGAAGCCTACATTTTATATTTTCTTTATCCGTATGCTTCCAAGGGACATACTGTGGTCTAACCCCTCCTCTCTCCAACAGTGGCATTAAGTTGTGTCTTGTGTCACCCTTTACGTTCCATAATATCGAGTCCTCACACCCCTCCTCTTCTTCCGTTTCTTTTACCTCTTCAATTTCGTCCTTATTACCCCTGCCCTTAACTCCTTCTTCTCCATCCTTTCCCCTCCTTTCGTCATTTCCTGTATTTAATGTGGGCATGTTTATTCGTCTGTCCTGCCTGCGACTAGGGAGGTCTCTAAGCCGACATGCATAGGGTGTCAGTTCGTCTATGAAGGGCGCAAGCTTTATTCTGCGCAGCGAGCGTGAGGTGGTTGAGCATGTAGGGTGCGATGGGGGAGGGCGTGATGGGGATGGGGATGGTGAGGTTTCATGGGTTTGTCTTTCCACTAGTCCTTGCTCTCCCTCCTCACTTCTCTCCAGCTCCTCCTTTCTCCTACTGATCCATGGCGAGTCTATGTTGGTTCGAGTGAGGTATAGCTTATCTAAGCTTTCCCTTTCACTTTTTCTTCCTTCCCTCTCCACTCCTTCTTCCTCCTCACTACAAAAATCATTCATAAATGGCATCCCCCACTCTGTCTTTTTCCCTTTTATTGTTACTGTTTGTAAGTCTATTAGGTCTATTTCTCCTTTTTCTCCGTTACCAACTGCTCCCCCTAGTGCTGATGTTATCGCTACTTCTCTGCTTCTGTATACATCCCCCCATCTTTCATTCTCCCTACTCCTCTCTTCTCTTCCTCCTTCACTTCTCTCCTCCATCTCCCTACTATTTTCCTCCCTTTTCCTTTTCAATTCCTCCATCACTTCATTGCTCATCTGTTCCAATATTCTTTCATCCTCTTTCTTCCTTTCCCATTTCACCCTTTCTCTTTCTACTATACTCTCTATTACCTTCCCCTCTTCATATTACTTAGCTGTCTCTGATAGTAACCTCCTCTTCCATATTGCCATTTCCTTTTCTTTTTCTTCTTCTTCCCTCTTCTTCTCTCTCAGCACTACTCTTGATACCCTGTCTGCTGCTGCTTTTACCCTTTCAGCTTCTCTCCTTTGCTCCTCATTTCGTTCCCTTAATTTTTCCAATTCGTTCTTACCTTCTTTCCTTTTCCTCGCTCTCTCTCTTTCCTCCCTCTCGAGCTGTTTGATCAATTCATTCTGCTCATCCCTTAGCTTTGCTAATCTTTCCTCCAAAATCTCTTCCTTTTGCCGTAATAGCTCCTCCCCCCTCATTTCACTCTCTCTGGCACTATCCTCGTCTGTTCTCTTTACTACCTCCCTCTCTTCTCCAGTTAGTGAACCTCGTAATTTTAATAATATCTGTGCAGCTACCCACTCATCATTTCCTATCTCTACAGTCTGCTCTTCTCCAATCCTCCCCTCCCCCACTGGCATCTTCCTATGAGCCACATATGGTGGAGGGCTGTATGCCGGGTTCGAGTATCCTTCAGCCGCCCTTAACTGTCCTCCTTCTATTTCTCCTAATTCTCTTAAAGGGTACAACCCCCCTCCCTCTGTTTTCACTCCCAGTGTTATGGGTATCTCGTTGCTTGGTTCCTTTTTTATGTCATCTGATTTATCAACCTTTTCTCCTCCCTCTCCTCCGTTCCCCGTGTTCTTTGTGCTTTCACTCCCCTTTTTCCCATCCTCTCCTTCCTTCTTAATCTCTTTTTCTTCCGGTGTTTCCCCCATAGTGAACATTCCATTTGGTCCTGGTCGGGACCCCTGGAACATCCTCCATAAGTTAAACACCTCCACATGGTTTGCCAACTTCTTCCCCTTGTATGTATTGTGCAGATGGTTTAGCAGTGAATGTTGGGCATATGGATCGAAGCTACCATTAGGCGGCCATGGTGTTAACATTTTGTTATCCGTCCCCTGGGTCCATTCTATGCTGTACTTAATTAGTTTCTCCCTATGGGGTGGCAGTGTGGTGCATATGTGTTGTAGTGGGGTAGTGAGGGTGTTCCCCCACCCTCCCGACCCTGTCCCGTATGACATAGTAGCGCTCCACTTGTTACCCTTCTCCTATCTGGTAGCAGTTTATCTCACTAGCAGTTTACAATATACAACCTTATATTGTTTACCTGGCCCCGTGAGTTTGGGGACTTACGACAATCCTTTGACAAAATTATAAAATTTAAAAAAAAGAAAATATATATAGGGTTTTACATTTGTATGTTTCCTTCTATCTCTCTTTCTTCATACAACACCCTTACGGCCCCCTGCGGCCGAAGCTCACGCAGCCCCCTGCGGCTGCGTACCCCATATGACGCTCTTATACAGTCGTCCTGTTTCCACGTTCTCCTCCCCCTTTTACACTCGCCGTGGCCGGCGTTCTCCGTGCGCAGCCACGCCCCTCCCCCTTTCTCCTTTCCCCGATCAACTCATTTACCGTTTGTCTCCGTGTCCGCTCCCTTACCATATATCTCTTTCCCACCACTCTCAAAACCAATGTGCCTTGTGCTCGTGATATCCTATTAAAGCCCTACTGGTGACGTCACCGATCTCTTCGAGCTACTGGTAAGTTCTTCATATGTTCTTTAAGTTCAAAATACACTTGCAATCTACCCCCGCTAACCCTACAGCTGTCTTCCTGTCACTCCTGGAACAAGGTAATCAAATCAATAATATAATCGGACTGCGCACGCTGCGTCGCCTCGCGTGTGATACGCCCCTCAACAGGAGGGCTTAACCAGCCAATTATCTTCCGTATTGGGCAACTAGCTTAGCTACCGCCTACAGGGAAACGTCATCTACCTATCGAGTTTCTTGCTCGAACAATAGGGATCCTCATCTACTCATTGATCAATAAATGCCAAATCGTAGGAAACCACACACACACCCACCTTTACACGTGGTCGCGACCTAGGCCAATCAGTGTCTACGAGCGGCCGCACGTGATCTTTTTGTGCTCCGCCCCCCTCTTTCGCGTGACGTAGCCGACTGCTCTCGCACTCGTTTTACTACCATTCATTCCATTGCCAACACTAAGTTGTCAAACCGTCGCCGCGCACCTGTACAACACCTCCCTCCTCCCTTATTTACTTCCTCCCCCCTCCCTCACAATTTCGCATTGCTTGTTGTGCGTGTCATGCTCACCTAGTTCTCTCGATGCAGGGCCGTTCGACTGCGTGCACCCCTCCAAGCGGCTCGCCACCTCCCCTCGTCTGGACCACGTCTGGACACTCGCCGACCGCGGGCGGGATACTTCTCAACCGGCTCCCGAGGGCCAATATCCGGATTGCGCTGTCCGGTCTTCTCGCAGCTCCGCGATGGTCCTGTAGTCCTCAGAAGGGGGCAACGGCAGGGGGCCGCGCCGCCGGGCCTCCTCGCAACGGGAGTGCCTGGAAAAAGTAAAAATAAAAAGGTGGATCTTAAACAGATCTCAGCAGTGCCTCCAACTTGTCGGGGGGAAATTCTGCCGGGGTCGGCCGGGCCGTCCACAGACCTCCGGGCAGGGAGGCCCCAACTCCTCCCGTATATCCCAGATGAGATAGAGTATGAGACACACGCAAGAAGCAAGGTGACTCTGCTGTTTATTAGACAAAAACGGCAGGGATGGGTCAAGGAGCGTACGCGTCCGTCCTGACACACACACAATCGTGGGGCTCGCAGGCCCTTTTTACTGTATTATGACGCGCTACTTGCGTCACTTTAGAAAGTTAACAAAAAACCTATCGCCACTCTTAATTGGTTGCTCGAGTGGTAGGGTTAGTATAGCACACGTATAGAGAATAATATGAGTGGATGAAGGTTAGTCAGGTGATATATCTGGGTTGTCCCTACAATTAGATACATGAGAATTGTTACATGAAGACTCCTAATGATTGGTTAATATTACTGGCGTCAGTGATAAGAGCCCCATGTTCTGATTGGTGCGCCCGTGAGCTTCCCAGCCTGGGACCACCGCTGTTCCCAGCTCTCGGTGTACCTGCAATTTGCAACAATGTTTCACTATGGGTACGTGCAGACAATGTGAGGATTTATTCATAGCTGGAAGGCTGACCGCTCCCACTGTCGCAAATGTCCATTGAGCCTTTCAAGTGTATCTGCCTGTGTCTCGTAACGAGGGATCCAGACGCCTCTTTTCTCCTGGGCTTGGCATCTCGTCAGGTTCGGCTTGGTCACGTGAGGTGGGACCGTGTTTGAGGCAGAATTCTGCACAATGAATATTGTTTTTCCACTGTGTGTCTGGTTTAATTTGCAGGTGTGACTTTAACGTTGGTGCGCGGAGTGCGAGGTTGCAACATCGTGCCCTTGATGATTTGCTCTTGGAATGTGGGTTTGCAACATTGCGACCTTGGCTGGTTGCTTCGCCGGGCTCATTCTGCAGGATCAGCAACCTGACTCTTGTTTTGTTAATGTCCACGGGAGCTCTTGCTTGCGGCCTACTTAGGCCTGGTGTATAAGTGGGTCCGTCTGGTGCACAGGTGCTTTAGGTTACAGTACCATATAGTTCCATGACCAGTATCGTGTCTTCATTATATTTCTCATGGTGGCAACTGGTTTTAAGAGAAGCGTGAGCAAGCTTGCGTTTCTGCACTTTGAAAGCCTATGTAAAAAATAATAAAGATGCACGTCCGTGAGTATGCCTGTCGCCTACGTCATAGCACTGAGTATATTCTTCGTGTAGATTGGTGCGGGAATGTCCAGTGTGTATATTTGCACAGGTGTGCTTACCGTTGTCTAGGTCGTCATGGCATCTCTAACGACGTGTAGATTTTAGTCTAGTTGGTCCGTGCCGCAGGTGTCGGCATGGCCAGTGCGGGCTGCAGGGCAGGCAGATGGACACATCCGTATGTTCCTGTACCAGGGTATCTGGTCGTCTGGTAAATGGACAAACTCTTCTCGTGGCGGGTGTCTGGGTCGTGACCCTTTAGGCCAAGCGCGAGAGGTGAAGGACGGGAGCCTGGTATTCCATTCTCCCACTTCACAACACTTACTGGTGGCCCCTAGCGCATCCATCCATTTTTACACACGAGTGGCCCCTGAGGGCACCTCTCCTTTGCACTGCTAGTGCGAACTAGCGAACTATTCCCAACTTTTGGAATCGACTCTGCCCTCAAGTGGATGCCCTCCTCGATTAGTAGGAACCTATTCTGCATCACCTCACCTACCTTCCTGAGCTGCTACAGCCCCTACAAAAGACCCTACTTTGTCCATTTGAACTACCGCATGCACCAGCTTCGTAATTACATTTGAGCATTAGGCTCCCCTCATCTTAGGGATTGCACTGCCTTTCATTTAGGACTGTGTTTGATGCAGAAGGGCCTAAAGACTATTGCACTGCCTGCATCCTTCTCTGTTTAGGTTGTGGACCCATTTGATGCATTCACCCTTTAGACCCTACTGGTCTTGTATATATAAGTATAGATAGGATTGTATTGGTTTAATAGTATTGCTGTGATTTTCTTACTGTGTGTTGAATTGCAAAGGCCTCATCTGAGACCTAGTCTTGACCACAACCAAGCTACCTTGATTTGTCTGGCTTGTCCAGAAGGTTACCCTGTTCCAAGAAAATAGGCTGGCCTTCTGAACCTCTGCCCACCAGGTCAGAGTTCAGAAATCCATCTTAACAAATTGGTGTACAGCGGTGGGATAGGACTGAAGGTATCCAGTGTTGCACACTAGTGAAGGAATTTCAGATTACCCCTACCCAGGACACATAGTGAATGTTGTAGTGATAATTATAAAAGGCCATAGACCTATCTGATATAATGGAAACAAATACCTTTATAACCTTAACTGCTTCTAGATCAAAAACATTGACAAAGATGTGTACTGAGAGGGGTATACCTGTTCAAGGTACAACATTGGAAATGATTCAGAGAATCATGGAATGGCAAGAGTTGCAACTCAGTGCCAAAGCCTCAGATGAGAGTGCAGAAGGAGGCGGGGCTGCTCCCACAGGCAAAACTGACAGTTCTGTCGCTGTCCTCATCCATGGTGCCCATGAAGACCTGGATGATGTAATGTCCAATGTTTCCTCTGCAAGCTCTGATGCTGAGGCCATGCTGGAATTCAAGAAGCAAGAGCTGCTATTTAGGCAGAAGGAGCTTGAATTTCACAGGGCTAAGCTGAAGATAGAACAGGCAGAAAAACAAAAGGACAGGGTTCACCAGTTGGAACTAGCCAAGCTTCAAGTTTCAAATGGATCCAAGGGATCTGAACATGGGTCTGGGTCCTCCTCTCATCCAAGATTTCCTAAAGATCTGCTCAGTTTGTATGATGAGAAGAATGACATTATAGACTGGTTGAATGCATTTGAGTATGCATGTGAGGCTCAAGAGGTTGTAGATGCTGATAAAATCGCATGGATGCTCAGCAGACTACCCCATTCTGGCTGCAGTGCTATTATGGAAATGTCAAAAGCTGAAAGAGTAGAATTTGCAATGTTGAAGCAAACTCTCTTCTTAAAGTTTGGGAAGATTCCTGCCCAATACCTGAAGGGGTTTAGAGAGTACAAAAAGAAGGAAGTACTAGGCTATAAGGTCTCCACTTTTGAGGGTATGAAATGTCTTGACATGCTTGAACATATTTTTGCATCTTGTTCCCCTGAGCTTGAGCAGCCTTTGGCAGATTAAAAGGAGTTAGATCCTAAGATTCTGGCCATTGCAGCAGATGTGTGGGTGTCACATAGAGTGTCCCATAAGTACAAGACTCATCCTGGTAAGCAGGAGGAGGGGAAAAGTCCAAGGATAAGGAGGGTGGGAGATCTGATAAAACCTCCTCCCAAAAGAGCCACAAAAATAAATGTAAGGGTAAGTCATAAGAGAACACAGAGGGTAGTGGAGGTTATCCTCCAAAACAGAACTCTGGTTACAGTAAGTCTACATATGTCCCAAGACCCAGTGGATCTTGTGTGGTGTGTGGAGCAAGTGACCATGTGAAGAGGGACTCCAGATGTAAGGTTAAAACCTTGGGGTTCCACTCTGCGAATCTGGCCTTCTCCTCCTATGAGGAAGAAGAGAATAAAGGGCCATCCTTGTCCTCAGGCTCCTTCCCAAGTGAGATAGATTCTGAGATAGCTTTAGTTTCCCAGGGTTCCTGGGAACCTAATGTTTCAGAGTCTTATGCTAGGATTCCTGATAATACCAAGCACCACTTTAAGGACAGTGTGCTGATTAACGGAGTAGATACTCCTGCTCTTAGGGATAGTGGGTGTAGCAGAACTGTAGTGGATTCTACCTTGGTAGACCCAGAGGAAGTTGCCAGAGCTCCTCTGTTCCACACCAAGTTGGCCGATGGCCCACCTCTCAAGTTCCCAGGTATACCTGTAAATCTTACTATCAATGGTACATTGGTCAGGATTCCAGTCAGCATTCAGAGAGATGTCCTAGGAAAGGTCTTGCTGGGGAATGATCTCAGAGCTTTAGGGTTTGTGGGAGACAGAGCAGAAAGACCCTGCACAAGGTCACAAACCAGGGCTGCCTTGGCCAAGTCCAATGCCCAGCCCAAACCAAAGGGGAAACCCAAGGCTAAAGGAGTCAGAAAAAGTAACAGAGGGAAAGAAAACATTCCCCCTAAACTCACCTACCACTGAGGTGGAGGTAGTTGGTTCAACACCTGAACCTGACGAGGAAGAGGTGTTACCTAAGGTTTTGGATGCCAATGACCATCCTGAACTACAAGGATTGTTAGTAGAAGGTGGTCCTGACAGGACGGAATTCAGTAGGGGCCAACGTGAGTGCCCATCTCTGGAAGGACTATGGAGACAGGCCTGCTCCCAGCTTGAGGGTGAACCACTTGGGAAGCACAGGATTTATTGAGAAGGTGGGCTCCTCTACACTGAGCCTACAGAGTCTACAGAAGGAGACCATAGGTGGTTGGTGGTTCCCCTTGCTGTAACACCCTTCCTCCTGCAGCTGGCGCATGAAGTGCCCCTTGCTGTTCACCTTGGTATCAAGAGAACCAAGCAAAGGTTATACATGCATTGCTACTCACCCAAGATGGGGGTGCAGGTAGAAAGTCACTGCAGGAGTTGTGCCACATGCCAGTTATCTGGGAAAAGTGACACAACAATCCAAGCTCCATTTGTAACACTCCCAGTTGTTGGGGTACCATTTGAGAGGGTAGGGATCGACATTGTTGGTCCCCTTGACTCCCAAACATCCTCAGGCAATAGGTTTATCCTGGTGCTGGTCGACCATGCTACCAGGTATCCTGAGGCCATCCCATTGAAGACTGTGACTGCCAAGTCAGTTGCAAAAGCTCTACCTGGCATATTTATTAGTGTTGGCTTCCCTAAAGAAGTTGTGTCTGATAGGGGCAGCAACTTTATGTCAAAGTACATGCAGGCCATGGGGAAGGAATGTGGATTCAGAGAGGTACCTCAGGAGGGTGTTGGATTCAGCCCCTTCGAAATTCTGTTTGGTCACCCTGTAAGGGGATCCTTAGCCATAGTCAAGGAGGGATGGGAGATGCCCACTCCCCCCATAACTATGAACGTAGTAGATATGTGCTAGGGCTCAGAAAAAGAATGGTATTTCTGATGGGTCTGGTTAGTGAGAAACTGAAGGCAAGGCAAGCTCTGGTGAAACATTGGTATGACCAGAAGGCTGCCCTCATCAATTTCACACCTGGTCAGCAAGTTCTGATCATAAATCCTATAAGGCCTAGAAACCTTATAGACCAAATGGTCAGGCCCTTACACAGTGGATGAGTCACTGGGTGAGGTCAACTATTTAGTGGACCATGGAAGGGCTGGACAAGCTCCAAAAGTGTTTCATGTGAATAGACTGCAGGCTTTCATCCCAAGAGTTGAAATCGCTGCACTGCTGCTGGCTTCAGATGTTGAGGAGGAGGAGTCAGAACCTCTCCCTTACCTGTTCCAGGGCAGTCCTTCGGACAGCTCCATTGAGGGTATCCATGTGACCCCTCACCTGACTGCTGATCAACAAGCAGAGGTGAAAAGTCTGTTGAGGCAATTTTCCCCCTCGTTCTCACAGTCTGCTGGTTTGACACCTTGGTGAAAACATGACATTGACACAGGAGACACTGTACCTACCAAAAGTAGGGGATACAGGATATCAGCCAATGTAAGGTCTTACATTAAGACAAAGGTCAACAAAATGTTGGATCGTGGGGTGATTGAACCCTCTAGTTGTCCTTGGTCCAGCCCTGTGGTTTTGGTTCCAAAGGCAGGTACATCTGAGTTGAGGTTCTGTGTGGATTACAGGGCTATGAATGCTGTCACCAAGACAGAAGCCTGCCCCTTGCCTAGAACAGATGAGCTGGTGGATACTCTGGGTGCTTCCCAATACCTCAGCACATTTAACCTCACTGCAGGCTATTGGCAAATAGCCCTTGCAGAACATGCCAAGGAGAAGACAGCTTTCTCAACACCAGAGGGTCTTTACCAGTTCGGGGTAATGCCTTTTGGGTTGAAGAATGGCCCTGCCATTTTTCAGAGGCTGGTGAATCATGTCCTTAATGGGTTGGATGAATTCTGTCTTGCATATCTGGATGATATAGCAGTTTTCACCTGGGAGGATCATGTGAAACAACTTAGGATTGTGTTGCAGGCTCTTCACAAGGCCCACTTGACCATGAAGGCCAGTAAGTGCCAGATTGGACAAAGTTCAGTGGTCTACCTTGGACATGAAGTAGGTGGAGGGAGGATACAGCCTCTACCCATGAAAATACAAGCAGTACAAGACTGCCGTACCCACACTACTCAAACTCAAGTGAGAGCCTTTTAGGACTCACTGGGTACTACAGGAATTTCATGGCAGACTATGGCACCATAGCTGCCCATCTGACTGCTCTCACAACTCCTAAGAAACCCAAGAAGGTAACTTGGTCTGAAGAGTGTGGGAAGGCCTTCAATGGCTTAAAAGACTCCTTGTGCCAGGCCTCTGTTCTCAAGGCCCCAATTACCAAAGACCTTTTATTGTGCAGGCAGATGCCTCTGACACTGGGATAGGAGCTGTACTATCACAAGTAGATGCAAAGGGTAAGGAACACCCTATTGGCATCATTAGTTGCCAGATTAAGGACAGAGAGCTCAGATGGTCCACAGTAGAGAAATAATGTTTCTCTGTTGCGTGGGCCCTAAGGAAGCCGATGCCCTACCTCTATGGGACCCACTTCACTGTGCAAACTGACCATAAGCCCTTAAAGTGGCTAATGAACATGAAGGGAGAGAATCCAAAGTTGCTCAGGTTGTCCATAAGCCTTCAAGGCTTTGACTTCACTATTGAGCATAGGCCAGGGGTCCAACATAGCAATGCTGATGGGTTGTCCAGAATGTTTAACCGACCTGAACATGAGACTCATCCAGGGGTGGATTAATTCCCCCTGTCCTTGGTCTGGGAGGGGCGAGTGTTAGGAAAGATTTCCATTTAATGTATAATTTTCCCTCCAGTTGTGTACCCCCCCCCCTAACTTTTTTCTCTGTTTAAACACCATAGTCTGACTTTTCCAGAGGAGCACAGCCTTCTGCTGCACTCCCCTGGGCTTTTTTTCACTCACTTCTTATGGGGAAACTGACATGCCCTTAAAGACAGTCAGTACTGGGAGACTTAGTTTCCCTTAGTCCTTGTCAGTGTTGCAACTTTTCTGCAACATGTAACAAGTGTACAATGTACCTTACAGTACAGTGCACTTGGGTCTTCATGCCATTTCCAAAGGCCTTAGATACTCTCGAAGGATTTTATAGGAGAAGTGCAGATGGGCCTTGGACAGAGCTGGTGGCAGCTTATAATTTCACATATTTTTAACTCTTTCTTGCCAGGTAAACCGTGATTACCGCGTCTGGCATGGTTAGGTCGCCTGGCTCCAAAATGCCCATGCCACAAGGTTATTTGTCCTGTCCTTTGGCCATCTTGCCCCTTCACCTTCCCCAGGTCGAGCCGACCAGGGTCAGTCCTTATTTGGGCATGCATTTTCCCACAAAGCACCAAGCTTTCGTGGGCTTCTGCATGCCTTGTGTGCGCGCCCCCAACATGTAGGCTGGAACGTCTAGTTCCAATACACATCCCGGGTGCCAGAGAGTCTGGTGTGCTGTGAATGACGGAAACACTGTGGTCCATGATTGGTCCATGTACGGTATGCCTGTATTTGAGCAGATCTTCCATTGGGTCCTCTTCGTTTTGGCACGATTTTGGATAAGAGAGGGCTCCAAACACCCATACATGTCGATTTCTGGAGTTCTCAATGAACGAAGGATAGGATCCAAGTATCCTGAAACTAAGAAGCCGAGTCAAGGAACCGCTGGTGACTACTGGGAGGTTTGGCACCCTGAGCCCGTTATTGTCCCGTGGGACCCCTCTACATCTGGTCATCCTAGAAGGTCTATGAAGGCGCTTCAATGCATTGGAATAGTCATTGGAATAGTGGGACCAACTATTCTCGGCACCTTCATCAACCCCTCCAAGTAAGCCTTTTCGGAAGTGTCCCTGGGCCAAACAGTGGGCTGACCAGCTTGTGCAGGAGTGTTGCCCTGATACCGCTGCTATTTTGAGGAGGCCCTTGAAACTTGGTACATCGCAAGCTCCTTGTTCACAGCACTCTCACACCAAATTTCGTACACTTGGCATTCCCATGTCTGGAGTAAAGTGAGTGTGCCCGAACTGGAGTACACGCAGTTAGTTGCCCAGCTGTGGTGACAAACTTTGCAAGTTAATTGCAGCTGTGGTCCTCTGTACCCTGAAGCCTGCTACAGTGGAAATGACCTGATCCATCCACCAGGAGCAGAGAAATCACCACTGTCCCAAGGGGAATCAATGCTGTATTTTGGTCGCTGAAAGCTGCAGAGCCGCGAGATTGACGCATTTGAACCTGCAACCGAAGTGGACTCGACAGACGAAGTTTGGTCTGGAGTGCGCCAGGGGTCAGTGAGTAGTTGCAACCGTAACTGGTGACCCCTAGCACATCCATCCATTTTTACGCACGAGTGAACCCTGATGGCCTCTCTCCTTTCCACTGCAAGTGCGAACTAGCCAACTGTTCCCAACTCTTGGAATCAACTCTGACCTCAAGTGGAGGCCCTCGTCGATTAGTGGGAACCTATTCTGCATCACCTCACCTACCTTCCTGAGCTGCTACAGCCCCTACAAAAGACCCTGCTTTGCTCATTTGAACTACCACGTGTGCCAGCTTCACAAGTACATTTGAGCAGTAGGCTCCCCTCATTTTAGGGATTGGACTGCCTTTCAGTTAGGACTGTGTTTGATGCAGAAGGGCCTAAAGACTATTTGCACTGCCTGCTTCCTTCCCTGTTTAGGTTGTGGACCCATTTGGTGCATTCACCCTTTAGATCCCATTGGTGTTGTATATATATGTATAGATAGGATTGTATTGGTTTAATAGTATTGCTGTGATTTTCTTACTGTGTGTTGAATTGCAAAGGCCTTGGAATAAATGTATTTGTATTTTTAATATATAGACACCTGACTGGGAGTGATATGTAAGTGTCCTTTTATCTGTGTGCTCATTGAGGTCTTTCAGTCACCCTCACCCCTCCTGAGACCTACCCTTGACCGCCGCAAAAGATACCTTGATTGGTCTGGCTTGCCCAGAAGGTTACCCTATACCAAGAAACTAGGCTGGCCTTCTGAACCTCTGCCCACCAGGTCAAAGTTCAGAAATCCATCTTAACACTCATACTTACCATACCATGGCTTCCTTGCTCCTCTGGATGTTTCACCACTTGGTCTACTGACCCTATCCTTACCTCCCATGAATGACACCCAACCTTTCATGTCTTTTTGATCCCATGTCATCTCGGGTACCAGAGCCATTTTGGACCTAAAATCCCTGTCATAATCGATCCACCCTGTGGAGCCATATTTCTTATGCTCATTTATAACCCCTGTGTATTTCCACAAAGCCTGACCCTGCCCTGGATCATTTTCCATCCAGACAGCAGCCAACAGAGAGAAAGCTTTCTCTCAATTATGTATGTTCTCCTCAGGCCTGTCCCTCCTCTGCCTCCTCTTGCCATCCTCTTTGCTAATATTAATGTCAGGGCCTGCTGTCTCCACCAATAACAGTGAAAATATATCAAAATACTCCCTCGCTCAGATCCTTTCTTTGACCTGCAACGGGATATGCCATGCCATGGAGGATCTGCCAGATAATAAGGGTGCTATAGTTACTAGTGGGGGAGCAACATCGCCTACAACACCCCCTCCAGTGCTTCCCCCACTGGTCGTTTCGGTTAATACGCCAGGCTGCTGAGCAGGATGCTGCGCCGGTACCTCCGCCGCTGCAGTTACCCCCCCTTTGTCATATAGGAACTGCACCCCTGTTTCCCCCAAAACTGTCTGGTTCTGTAGAGCTAAAGAACTCGGTAAAGCCGCCACCCCTACTAGACCTAACACCTCTGTGACAGCAGCCGGCTCCGGGGGGGGGGCTTCCCGCACCTCTCTAATGGCTGCACTAGGTGGAGCTTCCAATGGTGCCAGCACAGCTCCCCGCAATCATTTCAACATCTCTCCTAATGTTTCATTCATCTTTTCACTGAGCCCGCAGCCACTGCTGGCAGTGAAATTATCAAACTGCTACTCAGCTGTTCATTTGTGGGTGCAATTTTATTGTTAATTGAAGTACCCAACTCAATTACTGTGGCCAAGGCCTGCTGACCTGCAGTCCCCTGTGTACCGTGTGACATGACAACACTTTCCTTACCCTTTGTTTTGCGTGCTGCCCACTTCTTCGGTGGTGTGTCCCAAGTTCACCCTCCCGCAGTGACAACAAAACCCTGCCTGGCAATACTGACACAGCCTTACCCTTTGGCACCCGGGCTTCCCTTTTTGCCTTGGGCGTTGTTGCGCTGGTATGTATCTCACTGGCCAGTAGGGTGTCCAAGACTGGGGCTGCACAATCTGCTGATGAGAGGGCAATTTCTGCTCGTCCTCCATCTTCTCAGCCCAGTCCTTCCCCCTCTTGCGCATCTTTTCCTGAAAACGAGCAAACATCTCAGCCTCCTCGTCAAATTCGTCCCCACAAGATCTATTCAAAACTATATATCTATTCCTGGAAACATGTCTGGCGACCCTAGCTGAGACATGTTGTGGGCCCTGTATTGGGTAAAACAATGTATTAGTTGTGTGATTGTTAGTATACTTAATGCCACACCTCTCCAAATTACTCTTTGCAGTTGCAACCAGCTTTACCACTTATCAAGGGAGACAATTATTGTATAATTGTGCAGTTTATACACATAAACCTGTTAAGTCAACCTTACCGGTCTGTCTTTGCTCTTCTACCGTACCTTGACCGTTCCAAAACAAGCATAATTTCCTGCAACCTAAACCTGTTTTTGGCACAAAATGTACATAATTATTAATTTAATAATGTCCAGTACATCCATTCCGGTGACATAGCAAAAACAAAGAGGTGATGGCTGGAAGGTTTAGACTTAATCTTAACCACTGGCAATGCTCTGGGCAACCCTCCAGACCACCGTTCTTCGCCTGCCAAGCCATTACAGAAGGGAAAGACCATATGCAAATCAGGCTTGGCCCCACCCCAAAAGGGGCAGTCCAGCCCGAACTGCTAGGCCACATCCCTTCTGCACGAGACCACAAGCATCCCCAAACATGTTTCGCCCTTGTTGGGGCTCATCAGTGAGGAGTAGCCTGGGTCTCTAGGCCCAGCAGGCACGGGACCCACGTCTGGGCATACCCGTCCCACTCGGGGTGACATAGCAAAAACAAAGAGGTGATGGCTGGAAGGTTTAGACTTAATCTTAACCACTGGCAATGCTCTGGGCAACCCTCCAGACCACCGTTCTTCGCCTGCCAAGCCATTACAGAAGGGAAAGACCATATGCAAATCAGGCTTGGCCCCACCCCAAAAGGGGCAGTCCAGCCCGAACTGCTAGGCCACATCCCTTCTGCACGAGACCACAAGCATCCCCAAACATGTTTCGCCCTTGTTGGGGCTCATCAGTGAGGAGTAGCCTGGGTCTCTAGGCCCAGGAGGCACGGGACCCACGTCTGGGCATACCCGTCCCACTCGGGGTGACATAGCAAAAACAAAGAGGTGATGGCTGGAATGTTTAGACTTAATCTTAACCACTGGCAATGCTCTGGGCAACCCTCCAGACCACTGTTCTTCGCCTGCCAAGCCATTACAGAAGGGAAAGACCATATGCAAATCAGGCTTGGCCCCACCCCAAAAGGGGCAGTCCAGCCCGAACTGCTAGGCCACATCCCTTCTGCACGAGACCACAAGCATCCCCAAACATGTTTCGCCCTTGTTGGGGCTCATCAGTGAGGAGTAGCCTGGGTCTCTAGGCCCAGCAGGCACGGGACCCACGTCTGGGCATACCCGTCCCACTCGGGGTGACATAGCAAAAACAAAGAGGTGATGGCTGGAAGGTTTAGACTTAATCTTAACCACTGGCAATGCTCTGGGCAACCCTCCAGACCACCGTTCTTCGCCTGCCAAGCCATTACAGAAGGGAAAGACCATATGCAAATCAGGCTTGGCCCCACCCCAAAAGGGGCAGTCCAGCCCGAACTGCTAGGCCACATCCCTTCTGCACGAGACCACAAGCATCCCCAAACATGTTTCGCCCTTGTTGGGGCTCATCAGTGAGGAGTAGCCTGGGTCTCTAGGCCCAGCAGGCACGGGACCCACATCTGGGCATACCCGTCCCACTCGGGGTGACATAGCAAAAACAAAGAGGTGATGGCTGGAAGGTTTAGACTTAATCTTAACCACTGGCAATGCTCTGGGCAACCCTCCAGACCACTGTTCTTCGCCTGCCAAGCCATTACAGAAGGGAAAGACCATATGCAAATCAGGCTTGGCCCCACCCCAAAAGGGGCAGTCCAGCCCGAACTGCTAGGCCACATCCCTTCTGCACGAGACCACAAGCATCCCCAAACATGTTTCGCCCTTGTTGGGGCTCATCAGTGAGGAGTAGCCTGGGTCTCTAGGCCCAGCAGGCACGGGACCCACGTCTGGGCATACCCGTCCCACTCGGGGTGACATAGCAAAAACAAAGAGGTGATGGCTGGAAGGTTTAGACTTAATCTTAACCACTGGCAATGCTCTGGGCAATGCTCTGGGCAACCCTCCAGACCACCGTTCTTCGCCTGCCAAGCCATTACAGAAGGGAAAGACCATATGCAAATCAGGCTTGGCCCCACCCCAAAAGGGGCAGTCCAGCCCGAACTGCTAGGCCACATCCCTTCTGCACGAGACCACAAGCATCCCCAAACATGTTTCGCCCTTGTTGGGGCTCATCAGTGAGGAGTAACCTGGGTCTCTAGGCCCAGCAGGCACGGGACCCACATCTGGGCATACCCGTCCCACTCGGGGTGACATAGCAAAAACAAAGAGGTGATGGCTGGAAGGTTTAGACTTTATCTTAACCACTGGCAATGCTCTGGACAACCCTCCAGACCACCGTTCTTCGCCTGCCAAGCCATTACAGAAGGGAAAGACCATATGCAAATCAGGCTTGGCCCCACCCCAAAAGGGGCAGTCCAGCCCGAACTGCTAGGCCACATCCCTTCTGCACGAGACCACAAGCATCCCCAAACATGTTTCGCCCTTGTTGGGGCTCATCAGTGAGGAGTAGCCTGGGTCTCTAGGCCCAGCAGGCACGGGACCCACGTCTGGGCATACCCGTCCCACTCGGGGTGACATAGCAAAAACAAAGAGGTGATGGCTGGAAGGTTTAGACTTAATCTTAACCACTGGCAATGCTCTGGGCAACCCTCCAGACCACCGTTCTTCGCCTGCCAAGCCATTACAGAAGGGAAAGACCATATGCAAATCAGGCTTGGCCCCACCCCAAAAGGGGCAGTCCAGCCCGAACTGCTAGGCCACATCCCTTCTGCACGAGACCACAAGCATCCCCAAACATGTTTCGCCCTTGTTGGGGCTCATCAGTGAGGAGTAGCCTGGGTCTCTAGGCCCAGCAGGCACGGGACCCACGTCTGGGCATACCCGTCCCACTCGGGTGACATAGCAAAAACAAAGAGGTGATGGCTGGAAGGTTTAGACTTAATCTTAACCACTGGCAATGCTCTGGGCAATCCTCCAGACCACCGTTCTTCGCCTGCCAAGCCATTACAGAAGGGAAAGACCATATGCAAATCAGGCTTGGCCCCACCCCAAAAGGGGCAGTCCAGCCCGAACTGCTAGGCCACATCCCTTCTGCACGAGACCACAAGCATCCCCAAACATGTTTCGCCCTTGTTGGGGCTCATCAGTGAGGAGTAGCCTGGGTCTCTAGGCCCAGCAGGCACGGGACCCACGTCTGGGCATACCCGTCCCACTCGGGGTGACATAGCAAAAACAAAGAGGTGATGGCTGGAAGGTTTAGACTTAATCTTAACCACTGGCAATGCTCTGGGCAACCCTCCAGACCACCGTTCTTCGCCTGCCAAGCCATTACAGAAGGGAAAGACCATATGCAAATCAGGCTTGGCCCCACCCCAAAAGGGGCAGTCCAGCCCGAACTGCTAGGCCACATCCCTTCTGCACGAGACCACAAGCATCCCCAAACATGTTTCGCCCTTGTTGGGGCTCATCAGTGAGGAGTAGCCTGGGTCTCTAGGCCCAGCAGGCACGGGACCCACGTCTGGGCATACCCGTCCCACTCGGGGTGACATAGCAAAAACAAAGAGGTGATGGCTGGAAGGTTTAGACTTAATCTTAACCACTGGCAATGCTCTGGGCAACCCTCCAGACCACCGTTCTTCGCCTGCCAAGCCATTACAGAAGGGAAAGACCATATGCAAATCAGGCTTGGCCCCACCCCAAAAGGGGCAGTCCAGCCCGAACTGCTAGGCCACATCCCTTCTGCACGAGACCACAAGCATCCCCAAACATGTTTCGCCCTTGTTGGGGCTCATCAGTGAGGAGTAGCCTGGGTCTCTAGGCCCAGCAGGCACGGGACCCACGTCTGGGCATACCCGTCCCACTCGGGGTGACATAGCAAAAACAAAGAGGTGATGGCTGGAAGGTTTAGACTTAATCTTAACCACTGGCAATGCTCTGGGCAACCCTCCAGACCACCGTTCTTCGCCTGCCAAGCCATTACAGAAGGGAAAGACCATATGCAAATCAGGCTTGGCCCCACCCCAAAAGGGGCAGTCCAGCCCGAACTGCTAGGCCACATCCCTTCTGCACGAGACCACAAGCATCCCCAAACATGTTTCGCCCTTGTTGGGGCTCATCAGTGAGGAGTAGCCTGGGTCTCTAGGCCCAGCAGGCACGGGACCCACGTCTGGGCATACCCGTCCCACTCGGGGTGACATAGCAAAAACAAAGAGGTGATGGCTGGAAGGTTTAGACTTAATCTTAACCACTGGCAATGCTCTGGGCAACCCTCCAGACCACCGTTCTTCGCCTGCCAAGCCATTACAGAAGGGAAAGACCATATGCAAATCAGGCTTGGCCCCACCCCAAAAGGGGCAGTCCAGCCCGAACTGCTAGGCCACATCCCTTCTGCACGAGACCACAAGCATCCCCAAACATGTTTCGCCCTTGTTGGGGCTCATCAGTGAGGAGTAGCCTGGGTCTCTAGGCCCAGCAGGCACGGGACCCACGTCTGGGCATACCCGTCCCACTCGGGGTGACATAGCAAAAACAAAGAGGTGATGGCTGGAAGGTTTAGACTTAATCTTAACCACTGGCAATGCTCTGGGCAACCCTCCAGACCACCGTTCTTCGCCTGCCAAGCCATTACAGAAGGGAAAGACCATATGCAAATCAGGCTTGGCCCCACCCCAAAAGGGGCAGTCCAGCCCGAACAGCTAGGCCACATCCCTTCTGCACGAGACCACAAGCATCCCCAAACATGTTTCGCCCTTGTTGGGGCTCATCAGTGAGGAGTAGCCTGGGTCTCTAGGCCCAGCAGGCACGGGACCCACGTCTGGGCATACCCGTCCCACTCGGGATGACATAGCAAAAACAAAGAGGTGATGGCTGGAAGGTTTAGACTTAATCTTAACCACTGGCAATGCTCTGGGCAACCCTCCAGACCACCGTTCTTCGCCTGCCAAGCCATTACAGAAGGGAAAGACCATATGCAAATCAGGCTTGGCCCCACCCCAAAAGGGGCAGTCCAGCCCGAACTGCTAGGCCACATCCCTTCTGCACGAGACCACAAGCATCCCCAAACTTGTTTCGCCCTTGTTGGGGCTCATCAGTGAGGAGTAGCCTGGGTCTCTAGGCCCAGCAGGCACGGGACCCACGTCTGGGCATACCCGTCCCACTCGGGGTGACATAGCAAAAACAAAGAGGTGATGGCTGGAAGGTTTAGACTTAATCTTAACCACTGGCAATGCTCTGGGCAACCCTCCAGACCACTGTTCTTCGCCTGCCAAGCCATTACAGAAGGGAAAGACCATATGCAAATCAGGCTTGGCCCCACCCCAAAAGGGGCAGTCCAGCCCGAACTGCTAGGCCACATCCCTTCTGCACGAGACCACAAGCATCCCCAAACATGTTTCGCCCTTGTTGGGGCTCATCAGTGAGGAGTAGCCTGGGTCTCTAGGCCCAGCAGGCACAGGACCCACGTCTGGGCATACCCGTCCCACTCGGGGTGACATAGCAAAAACAAAGAGGTGATGGCTGGAAGGTTTAGACTTAATCTTAACCACTGGCAATGCTCTGGGCAACCCTCCAGACCACCGTTCTTCGCCTGCCAAGCCATTACAGAAGGGAAAGACCATATGCAAATCAGGCTTGGCCCCACCCCAAAAGGGGCAGTCCAGCCCGAACTGCTAGGCCACATCCCTTCTGCACGAGACCACAAGCATCCCCAAACATGTTTCGCCCTTGTTGGGGCTCATCAGTGAGGAGTAGCCTGGGTCTCTAGGCCCAGCAGGCACGGGACCCACGTCTGGGCATACCCGTCCCACTCGGGGTGACATAGCAAAAACAAAGAGGTGATGGCTGGAAGGTTTAGACTTAATCTTAACCACTGGCAATGCTCTGGGCAACCCTCCAGACCACTGTTCTTCGCCTGCCAAGCCATTACAGAAGGGAAAGACCATATGCAAATCAGGCTTGGCCCCACCCCAAAAGGGGCAGTCCAGCCCGAACTGCTAGGCCACATCCCTTCCGCACAAGACCACAAGCATCCCCAAACATGTTTCGCCCTTGTTGGGGCTCATCAGTGAGGAGTAGCCTGGGTCTCTAGGCCCAGCAGGCACGGGACCCACGTCTGGGCATACCCGTCCCACTCGGGGTGACATAGCAAAAACAAAGAGGTGATGGCTGGAAGGTTTAGACTTAATCTTAACCACTGGCAATGCTCTGGGCAACCCTCCAGACCACCGTTCTTCGCCTGCCAAGCCATTACAGAAGGGAAAGACCATATGCAAATCAGGCTTGGCCCCACCCCAAAAGGGGCAGTCCAGCCCGAACTGCTAGGCCACATCCCTTCTGCACGAGACCACAAGCATCCCCAAACATGTTTCGCCCTTGTTGGGGCTCATCAGTGAGGAGTAGCCTGGGTCTCTAGGACCAGCAGGCACGGGACCCACGTCTGGGCATACCCGTCCCACTCGGGGTGACATAGCAAAAACAAAGAGGTGATGGCTGGAAGGTTTAGACTTAATCTTAACCACTGGCAATGCTCTGGGCAACCCTCCAGACCACCGTTCTTCGCCTGCCAAGCCATTACAGAAGGGAAAGACCATATGCAAATCAGGCTTGGCCCCACCCCAAAAGGGGCAGTCCAGCCCGAACTGCTAGGCCACATCCCTTCTGCACGAGACCACAAGCATCCCCAAACATGTTTCGTCCCTTGTTGGGGCTCATCAGTGAGGAGTAGCCTGGGTCTCTAGGACCAGCAGGCACGGGACCCACGTCTGGGCATACCCGTCCCACTCGGGGTGACATAGCAAAAACAAAGAGGTGATGGCTGGAAGGTTTAGACTTAATCTTAACCACTGGCAATGCTCTGGGCAACCCTCCAGACCACCGTTCTTCGCCTGCCAAGCCATTACAGAAGGGAAAGACCATATGCAAATCAGGCTTGGCCCCACCCCAAAAGGGGCAGTCCAGCCCGAACTGCTAGGCCACATCCCTTCTGCACGAGACCACAAGCATCCCCAAACATGTTTCGCCCTTGTTGGGGCTCATCAGTGAGGAGTAGCCTGGGTCTCTAGGACCAGCAGGCACGGGACCCACGTCTGGGCATACCCGTCCCACTCGGGGTGACATAGCAAAAACAAAGAGGTGATGGCTGGAAGGTTTAGACTTAATCTTAACCACTGGCAATGCTCTGGGCAACCCTCCAGACCACCGTTCTTCGCCTGCCAAGCCATTACAGAAGGGAAAGACCATATGCAAATCAGGCTTGGCCCCACCCCAAAAGGGGCAGTCCAGGCTGAAACATGTCTGGGGATGCTTGTGGTCTCGTGCAAAAGGGATGTGACCTAGCAGTTCGGGCTGGACCACCCCTTTGGGGGTGGGACCAAGCCTGATTTGCATATGGTTTTTCCCCTTTTGTAATGGCTTGGCAGGCGAAGAACGATGGTCTGGAGGGTTGCCCAGAGCAATGCCAGAGGTCAAGATTTATTCTAAACCTTCCAGCCATCAACTGTTTTGTTTTGCTATTGTCACCCCGAGTGGGAAGGGTATGCCCAGACGTGGGTCCCTTGCCTGCTGGGCCTAGAGACCCAAGCTACTCCTCACTGATGACGCCCAACAAGGCTGAAACATGTCTGGGGATGCTTGTGGTCTCGTGCAAAAGGGATGTGACCTAGCAGTTCGGGCTGGACTACCTGTTTGGGGGTGGGACCAAGCCTGATTTGCATATGGTTTTTCCCCTTTTGTAATGGCTTGGCAGGCGAAGAACGATGGTCTGGAGGGTTGCCCAGAGCAATGCCAGAGATCAAGATTTATTCTAAACCTTCCAGCCATCAACTCTTTTGTTTTGCTATTGTCACCCCGAGTGGGAAGGGTATGCCCAGACGTGGGTCCTTTGCCTGCTGGGCCTAGAGACCCAAGCTACTCCTCACTGATGACGCCCAACAAGGCTGAAACATGTCTGGGGATGCTTGTGGTCTCGTGCAAAAGGGATGTGACCTAGCAGTTCGGGCTGGACTACCCCTTTGGGGGTGGGACCAAGCCTGATTTGCATATGGTTTTTCCCCTTTTGTAATGGCTTGGCAGGCGAAGAACGATGGTCTGGAGGGTTGCCCAGAGCAATGCCAGAGGTCAAGATTTATTCTAAACCTTCCAGCCATCAACTCTTTTGTTTTGCTATTGTCACCCCGAGTGGGAAGGGTATGCCCAGACGTGGGTCCCTTGCCTGCTGGGCCTAGAGACCCAAGCTACTCCTCACTGATGACGCCCAACAAGGCTGAAACATGTCTGGGGATGCTTGTGGTCTCGTGCAAAAGGGATGTGACCTAGCAGTTCGGGCTGGACTACCCCTTTGGGGGTGGGACCAAGCCTGATTTGCATATGGTTTTTCCCCTTTTGTAATGGCTTGGCAGGCGAAGAACGATGGTCTGGAGGGTTGCCCAGAGCAATGCCAGAGGTCAAGATTTATTCTAAACCTTCCAGCCATCAACTCTTTTGTTTTGCTATTGTCACCCCGAGTGGGAAGGGTATGCCCAGACGTGGGTCCCTTGCCTGCTGGGCCTAGAGACCCAAGCTACTCCTCACTGATGATGCCCAACAAGGCTGAAACATGTCTGGGGATGCTTGTGGTCTCGTGCAAAAGGGATGTGACCTAGCAGTTCGGGCTGGACTACCCCTTTGGGGGTGGGACCAAGCCTGATTTGCATATGGTTTTTCCCCTTTTGTAATGGCTTGGCAGGCGAAGAACGATGGTCTGGAGGGTTGCCCAGAGCAATGCCAGAGGTCAAGATTTATTCTAAACCTTCCAGCCATCAACTCTTTTGTTTTGCTATTGTCACCCCGAGTGGGAAGGGTATGCCCAGACGTGGGTCCCTTGCCTGCTGGGCCTAGAGACCCAAGCTACTCCTCACTGATGACGCCCAACAAGGCTGAAACATGTCTGGGGATGCTTGTGGTCTCGTGCAAAAGGGATGTGACCTAGCAGTTCGGGCTGGACTACCCCTTTGGGGGTGGGACCAAGCCTGATTTGCATATGGTTTTTCCCCTTTTGTAATGGCTTGGCAGGCGAAGAACGATGGTCTGGAGGGTTGCCCAGAGCAATGCCAGAGGTCAAGATTTATTCTAAACCTTCCAGCCATCAACTCTTTTGTTTTGCTATTGTCACCCCGAGTGGGAAGGGTATGCCCAGACGTGGGTCCCTTGCCTGCTGGGCCTAGAGACCCAAGCTACTCCTCACTGATGACGCCCAACAAGGCTGAAACATTTCTGGGGATGCTTGTGGTCTCGTGCAAAAGGGATGTGACCTAGCAGTTCGGGCTGGACTACCCCTTTGGGGGTGGGACCAAGCCTGATTTGCATATGGTTTTTCCCCTTTTGTAATGGCTTGGCAGGCGAAGAACGATGGTCTGGAGGGTTGCCCAGAGCAATGCCAGAGGTCAAGATTTATTCTAAACCTTCCAGCCATCAACTCTTTTGTTTTGCTACATCCATTCCGGTGTTCGTGCTGTCTTGGCCCGCAGCCCCACACGTTCACAATCCCAAGCTCCTTGTTCCAGTCCTGTTCTCATACTCTGCAAAAGTACCCTTGCATGGCATAAATCAACACACTTTGGCATCAACACACTTTCCAACATTCGCATTGCTCTGCGTCGACCTGTTTCCAAGCTGAAAGCCTTGACGCATTTTGAAACAATGTTCGTTCCGTTATCCTAGTTAAAACCCACTTGCAAGATCTCGTTCCTCCAACCGGGAGGGTAGGTCGTAACCCCTCACCATATAGTTGGGCCAGGATGACTGATGTAAAACGTAAAACATGAGCGCAGCAACTCTATTTCCATTTACTAACATTCCAGCGCCTGCCTGGAGGTAAAGCAAAACAACTCTTATTTCGCCTAACTGCGTTCGAAACCACCCGCGTGATGCGGGCAGACCCCAAAGGAAACCACCATCTCCCTATTCTGAGCCATGAGCATGCGGCCTGGCAGCATTCAGAAACTGCTTTTCGCATGGAAATTCTACCCTCCATAAACCCCTGGAAAGTGGTACCCGTTCTGATAACCTGCTAACCCCACACATAAGGCCTCATCACGAGTTGGGCGGTATCCCAGCGGTAATACCACCGGGCTATTAGCGTTACCGCCAAACCCCAGGCGCTATTAGCGCCGGATCACGGGTTATTCGGAATGGTAATTCCCCATTGGGCCCATTCGGGAATTCCCCATTCCCCATTGGGCCCAATGGGGAATTTTCTGCAATACTACCGCCGGCGGTATTAGCGCACAGTAATAGCTCCAAAAATCGTCACATTCGTGGCAGAATCCTGCCAAACGTGTGATTTGGCAGACCCTTAAATACGGCAGTGATAGCGTTACCGCCGCATTCAAGGGTTACCGCCAAACTCGTGATGTGGCCCATAGGGCCTCATCACGAGTTGGGCTGTATTCCCGGCTGTAATACCGCCGACTGTAATAGCCCTAGCACCGACTGGTCCGGTGGTATTACCACAGGATCACGGGTTAGGCCTTAACGGCAAATCCCCATTCCTGATTGGGTCCATTGGATCCAATGGGTAATTTTCAGTGCTAATACTGCGGGCTAATACAGCCGGCTGTAATACCGCCAAAAACAGGGATTTTCACCTCCAGAAAAAAGCTGGTGGTAAAACAGCCGATTTAGCACCCAACTCATGATAGGGCCAGCCCTTAAATGCGACGGTAATACCATTACCACTGCATTTAAGGGCTACAGCCCAATTCGTGATGAGGCCTATAGTCTAGTCCATGGGACTGTACCCTGCCTCAATTAAAATGCCTTGTAATTACACAACGCCATGCTTTGAGGGTGGACCAGAAAGGACACTGGCTATATCCATAATGGCTAAACCTATGCGCACGTGGCAGCAGCATTTATTAAATACTTTCTTGTAACCTGCCTTCCAAGTTAACTCGATTGAATATTTAATCGTAAAACATATGCTTTGTAGACACGGCTAGTAACCATATTGCAAAATTGCAGAAACCCATCAGAGCAAAACTATGCCGCGCAATGAGGGCGGACCAGAAAGGACACCGGACGTCTTTCCTTCGTAAAACAGGTTCATATGGCTCAGCGGGCATTATTCAAAAACTTTTTTCATACAAATTACCTTCCTGCCCCACCCATTCAGCATTCTGTACTCAATGCAAGTTGCATTACGCTGCTGCTGGCATATAGTCATCAATAAGCAAACGTTTACTGAAAGCATCCAGCACAATGCGCGCGGACTAAAGAACATCAATCAGTGAAACCCCCGCTTTCGGCACGACGGCGCATGGCAAACAAACGTTATTTGCAAAACGGTATTTTTAATGCATCACGTTATTTTCAAATGCGCGATTATGCGCGTGGACTAGAGAACCTCAAAACAGTGAACACCACGCTTTCGGTATGGCGGTCACAAGGGAAACAACAAATGTTATTTGCAAAACATTATGATTAATACATAACATTATTTTCAATGCGCAATTATGCTCTCACTGACCCCCTTCATTCGGCACAGAGGCCGCAATTCGAAGTGCATCAAATGATTACAATCGGCACGACGGCCGCACAGGACAGCAGACACCACAGCAAAACAGAACATGTAGTGACCCTTCAACCGCCAGGTTTAAGGAAGGCTCGGCTAGAAAGCTAGAAGGTAACTGGCGTAGGTACCCCGGCTGTGGCAATGGCATGGCCGAGAAACATCAAAGCAACTGTCCGTAGTGCCGAGACCGATTCAGGCCCAATTCCGCCTGCTCCCCAATCCCATAATTACCAATCAGATCCTACTCCTTCCTTCCTCAATGTGATTCCGCACCCATGACCACATCAAGGGGGAGGGGGTGGGCTGTGGAAAGAAACTGGGCTACTAGTCCCCCCACCTTATATCCCATCCCCCTGGCGCCCAACCAGATGCAGGCAAGGTGGAGTCCGCATCCATTTCACAAAATGGATGCCTCCTAGTGCTTGAAATGAAAGGGGTTTAAACATTATTTGTTCAACATTTTCTTCAAAAAGATATTTAATATATGTTTTCTATTATTGCCCATCTTTTAAGACAATGGGCCTCATTACGACCCAGGCGGTAAGTTACCGCCTGGGCCGTGACTTTACCACCATGGCGTAAACTACGTTTACGCCATGGTGGTTGGCGGATTTACCGCCCCATTCCAACCTTGGCGGGGCGGTAAATCCCCATTTTCCCATTTTCCCTTCCCCATTCCCATTTTGCCCCATAGGGCATAATGGGAGTGGGGAAGGCGTTAATTACGCCACCGTAAATGCTAAACGCAGGTGTTAAAACCTCCATGGCGCTAAGGGATCTCGGAATCAGGCGGTAAGGGTCGGCGCTGTTTACGCCGCCGTAAAACCCTTACCGCCTGAGTCGTAATGAGGCCCAATAACATTTTTGAGCGCACTATTCCTTTAAGTGCTAAGGGCATTTATATTGGTCCTGAATTCCCATAAGGAATCATTATAGGCTCTGCCCACTCCCATATTTAATTGAACGCACACTCCACAGACGATTCAAAGAGGAACTTGAAATACAAATGTAATCACTTCTGAGCTATATTTATTTATGTACAGGGAAGAACAATTCTTTTTTGATCACAAAAGAGCATAACCATTGACAAAATATCGGATTTGACGGGAAGCACTGAGCTTCATACAATTATCCTTGTATATACAGTCAAAGCATAGGATGTGTTACTAAAATCTGGAAGGCAGCAAGCCGCACACTTTGTAGAGACTGGCTGTGAAGCACATCAGACAGTGCTAAATTCCCTGAAGGCCACTCTTCCCAATCTACAGACACATCTAGAAACTCAGAGCAGGTCCAAAGTGTGCATATTCTCCTGGGGGTGGAGAGTCAAGTCATTTGACACATGCCTGTCTGAGTATAGGAGCCAATAGTGGAAAGTCCTAGAGAGAAAACCTGCACCCCTTTAGCGTTCTTCCATTCCCAGAAATCGGAGCCCTGGAATTCCAACTCCACCTCATCAGGCTATGCGTTGTCTACCTCATCAAGCTACCTCTGTGCCCCAACTGTTATCCCCACTATGCTGTATCCCAAATTGTTCCTGGGTACTTTGTGCCAACAAGCCAACCCCTCCCCTATCTCCCACAATGTGTGAGAGACAGGGGTGGGGTTGTGAGTGTAGAGATCAGAGTAGCACAGAGATAGGGTTGTCAATGATGGCACCAGAGGGAGGACTTCAACATTTACAATAAACCCTTTAAAAATATTATGAACAATAAATCCTACTTCACTTTAAATGGCCTTCCCTCTTAAAATTGTGGGAGATACCTATGCAATATGATGTTTATTTCTGGAACTTGTGCATCTATGATGATTCACTCACTATGCGTATTCTGCCACCTAATGGTTGTTCTGTATAGTAAGTTATTTACTTCCAAAGTAAAAGGCATGGACTGTTGCTCCTTTGCAGCTACCCACAATGCCCCTTGAGTCTACGGCCTCAGGCTGCTTTTTCCTGCCATTGGTCTGGTGGCAGGAGTGAGCAGTCCATTCAGTGAACAACATCAACGAATAATCCACTTTTCAACAGGCATTGACCCAGCCCCGAAGAACGACATCAATCTGCTCACGAAAGCAACATTGTGCATGCCCTGAAGGAGACATTCATCCAATTCCTGGCGTGTCCAGGGAACAGTTGTATAAAAAGTGTGACTCTTAACTTTAAGATGAAATTATTTGGTGTCAGGCCCCTGGCACAGACAGCCCAATCGGAGAAACAGTTTTAATGTAATTCAAAGTTCGCTTGGCGTGACACACATGATCTGTAACCACTCTCTACCCCCAACATGTAGAGGAAGCGAGTTCAGCCTGTAAGAAATGTAATCCTAAATCTCTTTAACAGTAGAAATGAGTCAACACTATACCATGTATGCCATACAGGCTGCTGCAGTGGGTGCATCAAGATGAAAGTGGGGACATAGTTGAGTTATATAGGCACTGAGGGGGAGATGGACTCCAAAATAATCTGAGTTGAGTTTCACCAAGATCAGCGCAGAGACTGGCATTTTGTCCAATTAGTCACCAAAGGGGAAACATCAACATGCTGCCAAGTACCGGCTACTGAAGACACCCACGCATTAGAGTTGAGGAAACACATAGTTTTGACTCAGAGCACATCAAAAGCCAAATCCTTCACATCTACCTTAAACATTTATGGTAAATATGCTGGTGTAAAACCCATCCGTTACACACGCTCACAAGCAATACTCTATAACTACTTACCCAGCAGAGATAGAACAGTGCTTTAGTTTCACTATGAAGAGGGTGAAGGGGAGTATTATGATGAGGAAGACCATGGGAGAAGCAGACTTTTACCCGGACCATGGCCAATTATCTCATTCTGATGAGACTGAAATCAATGTCAACCTGTTAAAGGGTTAGGCAAGTACCTCCTATTCCTGAGGGTTTATAGGGTAGATATTAAGCACCCTTATATGATTGAAGGGGAAACAAACCGAACTGGATGGAGGTACATGAATATGTAGACCTAGGGGAGAATTAACTATAGAGGTATCCAATTGATTTAAGGTTTCAAATTAACACAAGATCCACGGGACAGACACATTTGTAGAGACCATAGAGGAAAACCGTTGAAAGCCTGATGTGTTCCTAACATGGAATAAAAGAGCCACCACTGCAAACCAATCCATAAACCCAAGGATTGAAACAGGTATAAACCTTCATTACTGAACCCTATAATTGTAGGCAGACCCATACAGCCAGATGCCCTGGTGGCAAAAACTGCACACAAACGCTGTGGGCTGCCTGTGTCCAAGCAGGCACACCTACAGATAATGTACATGAGTACACCATGGGTACAAAGATGGTCATTATGGTAGCCTATAACATAGGGATTGCAAATATCTGTGCACTACTCAGTAGGTATTATGGTGCTCAATGGGAAAACATGCAAACCCTACTGAATGATATGCCAGATGGGGTTTAAACACAGGCCAACGTTGTTATTAAAGGAGGTCATTGGGTGGCAAATGTAGTTCTCAATATCTTTCGATGCAGCTGAAACTAATGTAGAGGAGCAAGTGGACACATTCTACCTAGTCACGACCCCCTCACGCCCGTCCCATGACAGACAAGGAGCCACAAGTGGGAATCCATGCAAAAGTGTATATGACATGTCTATAACATTTTGATTATATGAAAGACAATATGCACTCAGGCAGCCATTCAGAAAATACCCTCACGTTGAAACAGTGGAGGAAAGCTACCAAGATGGATGTCCCTTGCCGAGTTGCAGGAATGCAGCCATGAATAAAATGGTGCGCAACATGGATGTACATAAAACAAAGTTTAATGACAGCAAAAAAAGGTCACAAAGAAGATATATGAATCTATGCTGAAACAATATGAAAATACTTAAGAATAACGATGTAACTGGAGTATTTAGAAAAATATGTGCTCCATGATGCAGTATGTATGAACACAAAGAAGAATGAAGTGACCCACTGGTCAATAACTGCAAATACGCTGAAACACAAGGTAGAAAGAATGCGTTGAAGCTTGCTTATGAGAGGTATGTATTCAACGTTTAGGACAACCATTAAAAGAAGATGGACAATCAACCCAGCTACCTCCAAATACGAGCCCAGGATCTTAACATGGAAAAATGAAGAAGCTGTTTTCCCTTGCAGAATAAAGGATTACATTGGCTTCGAACCAAGGATGCTATTTCGAGAGATGGAGTAAAAGCACAAAGGGAGTCTAACGAGTGGACCATGTGCAAGGACATATTTCCCAAAGATTAGGAGGAAGAACAACGTTTACTGATGCTAAATATTGCACAATTAAAAGGGTATGAAATTAAAATGGGATAGAGTGAGCAAGTCTCTAAATGTCAAGAGGAGCAACTGCACCCAGCATAATTGAATCAAATGGTGTAAAAGCACTGTTGATATGGACAATTTCCCAGTCTTGCAACACGCGAACTCGCAAACAAAGCCTATTTATTAAGCCCGAAGCTAAGCTAAAGATATGCCTACACTCCCTTAAATGTCCCGAGACAGTGCAAACTGGCAAGGTCAGCCTTCAAACAGAAGACATTGGCATGAGGCCTACCGATGAGAGAGGATAGACTAATTGGGGATACAAGTGGAAAACCGACATATCTCCAAGCACCTGTGTTTCATTTCTATGTACGTGCTGCTAGCAAGCGAATATCCAAGGTTGGAGTTGGGTTGGGTTGCCAACCAATTAGAATAGCCTGCCATGCTCATTTACATACAATGTTTCAAGGTATTATTCCACTGTCACATTCTCTACTGACGAGTGTCTTATACCAAGTGTACATAAGTAGCCCAGGGAGTGTCTTACAAATAAGAGACCACCATGTTAGCAAGGCAAATGTCCAAGGTTGGAGTTGGTTTGGCAACCAGTTAGAATAGAGTGCCATGCACTTTTACATACAATGTTGCAAAGTATTATTCCACTGTCACATCCTCTGCTATGACAAGTGTCTTACACCACGTGTACAGAAGTAGCCCAGCGTGTGTCTTACAGATACGAGACAACCAATGAGAGACTAACATGTGTATATTCTATAGGTATCACAACGGATGGGTAACCCCTAAACCATGGAACTGGGAAACAACAAAATAGCACGAGAAAACCCCGGAAGGGGAAAGAAGTTCACATGGAAAAGTACTATATTAGTCAGAGTACTCAATTGTAAAAACTAGAGGCAAAGAAGAGGAGGAAGCTCAGACATAAATATTCACATTTTAATTTTTAATTTATTATCATAGTAAAATCGCATGATATATAAACATCTAAACATCAATGAAAAGGAAGAATTAATTTATGTATAAAATTGTTGTCAAATCTCATGCCTCGAAATATTCAGACACAATTAAACTACCATAATTCATAACCTTGTATTGATCGAGGTAAAAACATCACTATCTCATTTATAAGTTGCATTCAAAGGATAGAATTGCTGTAAACCCAATTAATAATTGAGTGCTGATTGCAAACGAATGCTAACCAGGAAATAAAGTGCTGGATGCAAAAAAAGTGCTAAGTGCCAAACTGCCACAATTCATAACCTTGTATTGATCGAGGTAAAAACATCACTGTCTCATTTATAAGTTGCATTCAAAAGATAGAATTGCTGTAAACCCAATTAATAATTGAGTGCTGATTGCAAACGAATGCTAACCAAGGAATAAAGTGCTGGATGCAGAAAAAGTGCTAAGTGCCTACTGTACATACTGTGCATAGATGATCTTAAAATATCAAAACAGTTTCGGCGAATTCAGCCTATCTGGTTCAATTGAACGAACCAGTAGTCGCCTTCTTCAGGGCGCACTATGTATTAAAGATATAAACCTAGAACATACTAATGCATGAGTATCGATATATCATTCAGTAGTTCTCGTAGATAAAATCTTTGTGTGATTCATAAGGGCTTGATTGTGGATCTGGAGTCTGTTTTGAAGACGTAGACCCTTGATAAAACACATTAGGACAAACAGAATGAGAAAAAACAAAAAAACTTGGTGGTTAAAAACCGAAAATGAATGAGTGAGCCTCCTAATATTCAATGCCTCATAACCATACGAATAGAGCCTAGGGACATATGTTATATATATATTCACCTAAGTTGGTCCAAGATAGTGGTGCCGCAAAATAATTTTGATTCGATCCGCCACCCGAGCTGGACTGGTGATGCAAATTAATTCACATCTAAAAAGACAAACCAAACAGAAGCTAAAAGAGATATCCCAAGATTAACTCTAACTTCAATGGCCAAAGCACAGTATCCCCTGTCACCGCCAGAAGTAAATCAGAGTTCTGCCTCTTCCAATTACTAACCTTAAAATGATTTGAACTCTTGATCGAAGCCATAAGGGACCCAGTTCTGGAAAAAAGAATCAGGAATGTTCCCACTGGGCTGTCCGGAATATTCCAAAATCGGTGTAAGCTCAAGCCAGGAGAAGAGGCCAACGGTTTCGGGACCGTAGAGGAAATAGCCGTGGGTGCAAACCCTAAAGGAAAGATATAAGACCAGTTTGCGTTTTGGTGGTTGCAAAAAGAGCTTTAAAGGCAGCGTTTGTAAGAAGCCTGAAAGGATAAAAGACGAGCTGCATCGAAGTTCAGTATAGTACGACCCGATGGGTAAACTTCAATCTTTGCCTATCCTTGACCTGAAACTGGACGTAGCTCTTACAGGTCTATATAAAAGATGAATTGCTCACCCGGAGTACGCCTTTACTCTCGCCTCTGTAGACGGCCGCTGGAATCTCGCGCCGTCCAATATGGTACCCGCGACTGTGTTTATAAACACGCGCGATGCTAGAAAAAGAAGTAGGACTGTGTGCGTAACCCAAATCCCGGAAAGATAGAAAAAGGACTAAGTATAGGCACACGTAATGCTGGGACTAGTAACAGAGAAAAGACTGCATGAGGGCCCCTAGTACCAGGCGAAACTAAGACTAAAAAAGGACTGTAAACAGCCTCGCAGCAAGAGTAGGGCTCTAATGGGAATTATTTAGTCCATTATATTTTGTATTGCATATTTTAAGGTATACAGTGGAGCCATTCTTCTTGGCGATTTAAACCTGTCTCGTAGCTATTGGTATGATACATCCACCATTGTTCTCTTTGAGACAGGCGAGCTGCTATATTATTGGCATCAGTGCCATAGACTTTTTCCAAAACACACCATTTCAAACTAGTCAGATCGTGATTATTGTCGACAAAGTGTGACACTAGCGGAGCTGATGCGATTTTATTGCGAATTTTTGACTTATGTTCACCAATTCTGATTTTGATGGGCCTAGATGTTCTGCCGATGTACGTAAGAGCGCAAGGGCAGATAATGACATAAATCACATTTTTGGTATTACAAGTGGTGTGATGGTGGAGATTCCAATTTTTGCCATTAATCCCTACAACGGTACCAGTAATTGTGGAAGTGCATTGATTGCAAAAACCGCATGGGAAATGGCCTTGAATAGGTTTACCGCCCCAAAGGCCTGGCACCGTATTTGATTTGGGTCCAGTGCTCGACCTGTCGGCTTTAGTGAGCCAACTTTTGAGGTTCTTGCCTCTCTTAAATGCAAAAATGGGTTTTGCAAGTCCTGGATTATTTAATTGGAGAAGGTGCCAATGTTTCATAATACTTTGTTTGATCTTGTGATGAAAGGTATTAAAAGTCATGGCGCAGACTAGCCGTTCCTTAGTGATGTCTTCCCGACAGTGTTTCTCAAGGAGGATATCTCGGTGTTGAGATCTGGCTCTTTTTCGAAAAAGACATCACTAAGGAACGGCTAGTCTGCGCCATGACTTTTAATACCTTTCATCACAAGATCAAACAAAGTATTATGAAACATTGGCACCTTCTCCAA
Organism: Ambystoma mexicanum; assembly: GCF_040938575.1. NCBI lineage: Eukaryota > Metazoa > Chordata > Amphibia > Caudata > Ambystomatidae > Ambystoma > Ambystoma mexicanum. The sequence continues at coordinate 668,866,352 of NC_090923.1, forward strand.
TTAAATAATCCAGGACTTGCAAAACCCATTTTTGCATTTAAGAGAGGCAAGAACCTCAAAAGTTGGCTCACTAAAGCCGACAGGTCGAGCACTGGACCCAAATCAAATACGGTGCCAGGCCTTTGGGGCGGTAAACCTATTCAAGGCCATTTCCCATGCGGTTTTTGCAATCAATGCACTTCCACAATTACTGGTACCGTTGTAGGGATTAATGGCAAAAATTGGAATCTCCACCATCACACCACTTGTAATACCAAAAATGTGATTTATGTCATTATCTGCCCTTGCGCTCTTACGTACATCGGCAGAACATCTAGGCCCATCAAAATCAGAATTGGTGAACATAAGTCAAAAATTCGCAATAAAATCGCATCAGCTCCGCTAGTGTCACACTTTGTCGACAATAATCACGATCTGACTAGTTTGAAATGGTGTGTTTTGGAAAAAGTCTATGGCACTGATGCCAATAATATAGCAGCTCGCCTGTCTCAAAGAGAACAATGGTGGATGTATCATACCAATAGCTACGAGACAGGTTTAAATCGCCAAGAAGAATGGCTCCACTGTATACCTTAAAATATGCAATACAAAATATAATGGACTAAATAATTCCCATTAGAGCCCTACTCTTGCTGCGAGGCTGTTTACAGTCCTTTTTTAGTCTTAGTTTCGCCTGGTACTAGGGGCCCTCATGCAGTCTTTTCTCTGTTACTAGTCCCAGCATTACGTGTGCCTATACTTAGTCCTTTTTCTATCTTTCCGGGATTTGGGTTACGCACACAGTCCTACTTCTTTTTCTAGCATCGCGCGTGTTTATAAACACAGTCGCGGGTACCATATTGGACGGCGCGAGATTCCAGCGGCCGTCTACAGAGGCGAGAGTAAAGGCGTACTCCGGGTGAGCAATTCATCTTTTATATAGACCTGTAAGAGCTACGTCCAGTTTCAGGTCAAGGATAGGCAAAGATTGAAGTTTACCCATCGGGTCGTACTATACTGAACTTCGATGCAGCTCGTCTTTTATCCTTTCAGGCTTCTTACAAACGCTGCCTTTAAAGCTCTTTTTGCAACCACCAAAACGCAAACTGGTCTTATATCTTTCCTTTAGGGTTTGCACCCACGGCTATTTCCTCTACGGTCCCGAAACCGTTGGCCTCTTCTCCTGGCTTGAGCTTACACCGATTTTGGAATATTCCGGACAGCCCAGTGGGAACATTCCTGATTCTTTTTTCCAGAACTGGGTCCCTTATGGCTTCGATCAAGAGTTCAAATCATTTTAAGGTTAGTAATTGGAAGAGGCAGAACTCTGATTTACTTCTGGCGGTGACAGGGGATACTGTGCTTTGGCCATTGAAGTTAGAGTTAATCTTGGGATATCTCTTTTAGCTTCTGTTTGGTTTGTCTTTTTAGATGTGAATTAATTTGCATCACCAGTCCAGCTCGGGTGGCGGATCGAATCAAAATTATTTTGCGGCACCACTATCTTGGACCAACTTAGGTGAATATATATATAACATATGTCCCTAGGCTCTATTCGTATGGTTATGAGGCATTGAATATTAGGAGGCTCACTCATTCATTTTCGGTTTTTAACCACCAAGTTTTTTTGTTTTTTCTCATTCTGTTTGTCCTAATGTGTTTTATCAAGGGTCTACGTCTTCAAAACAGACTCCAGATCCACAATCAAGCCCTTATGAATCACACAAAGATTTTATCTACGAGAACTACTGAATGATATATCGATACTCATGCATTAGTATGTTCTAGGTTTATATCTTTAATACATAGTGCGCCCTGAAGAAGGCGACTACTGGTTCGTTCAATTGAACCAGATAGGCTGAATTCGCCGAAACTGTTTTGATATTTTAAGATCATCTATGCACAGTATGTACAGTAGGCACTTAGCACTTTTTCTGCATCCAGCACTTTATTCCTTGGTTAGCATTCGTTTGCAATCAGCACTCAATTATTAATTGGGTTTACAGCAATTCTATCTTTTGAATGCAACTTATAAATGAGACAGTGATGTTTTTACCTCGATCAATACAAGGTTATGAATTGTGGTAGTTTGGCACTTAGCACTTTTTTTGCATCCAGCACTTTATTTCCTGGTTAGCATTCGTTTGCAATCAGCACTCAATTATTAATTGGGTTTACAGCAATTCTATCCTTTGAATGCAACTTATAAATGAGACAGTGATGTTTTTACCTCGATCAATGCAAGGTTATGAATTATGGTAGTTTAATTGTGTCTGAATATTTCGAGGCATGAGATTTGACAACAATTTTATACATAAATTAATTCTTCCTTTTCATTGATGTTTAGATGTTTATATATCATGCGATTTTACTATGATAATAAATTAAAAATTAAAATGTGAATATTTATGTCTGAGCTTCCTCCTCTTCTTTGCCTCTAGTTTTTACAATTGAGTACTCTGACTAATATAGTACTTTTCCATGTGAACTTCTTTCCCCTTCCGGGGTTTTCTCGTGCTATTATATTCTATAGGTAGACATATTCCCCTAATCAAATGCCACCCCTCGATAGGTTTTTGCAACTTGCCACGTAGGATGATGTCATAGATGACGCATCTAGCATTATATAAACTAAGTATGATCAAAAAGACATTGTGATTCTGCATGAATCGACTAGATGAGTGTTTATTCATCCTGCTTTACTTCTTTCAGATTAAAGCAGTATGTGACCATCTCCTTTGAGTCTGTCTGGTTATTTGGTCTGGGATATTTTATTGGTAATTCCATCCAGCACACAGATGTTTAAATGTGCTAGAGAACATTATGCAATGCCAGGCCCTTAATACTGCTATCGTAACACTATACTCGATTGTTAAATGAGCAGACAGAGGCTAGCAGGTAAGTCTTGCTTAGTTTGTTGGAGGCACAATACTGGTTGCACGCTGCAGGTAAACAAGCCCAAGAGCACACTCCTTACACCAACTTCACCACTCACCAATATACTTGATTTCAGTGGTAAACAATCCTTTATAAGGATGCCACACATTTCATCATCCTTCTTGGAAGGTTGAACCACCCCCATTCCAAATACCTATAATTACTAGATTTATTAGCATGCAGCCCAACTTCCTTCTTACAATAAAGTCTAAATCACCTGGTTCGCTGATGGGTGATGCAACTAGGGAACCAGGGCTACTCTGGCTAACTTCCCCTTGTTCCACACCCTGCCATCCCAGTGACTACTGTGCCATCATACACATATTCCACTCATTGTGGTTCCCAAAACCTACGGATACCAGGACCAGGTCAGGAAACACCCTTCTTCACCGGCCCTACCAGCGCAGCCTTGCCCGGGCAGCCGTGCCCAGGCAGCCATCGGCTCAGGGCCTGAGGCAACAGGCAGCTCTCTCCTAAGCAGCTCCAATCCATGTTTTCCAGTGTTCACCTGGGGCACCTAATGCAGACAATCTACAGAGACAGATAATGTAAGTGTGGTATAGACGTGGAGTAGGGCCATCACTGTACTCCAGTAAAACCACTCCGCTCTTCTTACCTAACATCATATAGTTACAGGCATTTAGCCTAATTATGTAAGGTAGCCATATTCTGCATCTAACCAAATTGTGTAAAGTAGCCATATTATGCATTTAGCCTAATTGTGCAAGGTAGCTATTTCAAGCTATTTCATGCATTTAGCCTAATTGTGTAAGGTACCCATATTCTCCATTCAGCCTAACAGTTTAAAGTAGCAATATACTGCATTTAGCCTAATTTTGTAAGGTAGCTATATTCTGCATTCAGCCTAATTGTGTAAGGTAGCCACATTCTTCATTTATCCTAACTGTGTAAGGTAGCCATATTCTGCATTTAGCCTAATTGTGTAAGGTAGCCATATTCTGCATGTAGCCTAACTGTGTAAGGTAGCCATATTCTGCATTTAGCCTAATTGTGTAAGGTAGCCATATTCTGCATGTAGTCTCATTGAGTAAGGTAGCCATATTCTGTATTTAGCCTAATTGTGTAAGGCAGCCATATTTTGTATCAGGCATAGCTGTGTGGAGTGGTCATATTATGCATTTGGCATAGTTGTATGGTGTAGCCTTATTGTACAGTTTGGCCTAATTGTAGAAGGTAGCCATATTCTGTGTTGCCTAGTTTTGTGGGGTAGCTATATTCTGCGTTTGGCCTACTTGTGCAAGGTAGCCATATTCTGTATTGGGCCAAGCTGTGTGAGGGTGGTCATATTCTGCCTTTTGTCCTAATCGTGTAAGGTAACCACATTCTGCTTTTAGCTTAATTGTGTAAGGTAGTCATTTTCTGCTTTTAGCCTAATTGTGTAAGGTAGACATATTCAGCACTTAGCCTAGTTGTGTGCGGTAGCCATATTCTATGTTTGACCTTGTTGTATAAGGTAGCTGTAGAGGAGGTCCCAAATAAAGCCTGCACTCCCATCGCCCATTTTGAAGTACCAGGACTGTTCACAACAAAATATGTGACGGATGATGAGCAAATAAACCAGCAGAGAGCCGCAGTAGGGCTCTGCCCAGTACCCATCAGAAGAGCAACACCTATTAAAGTACCAATACACAGACAACCATGGACAGTAAGGTATCCATTGAGAAAACCCAACCAACAAATGAGGTGAAATGAAGATTGCCTAAGTACCGTCCCGGAAGAAACCAAAAAGGTCTTAATGGAAGACGAATGGTGATGTCACGAGAGCCTGTATGGACTCATAGATAGAACAAATGACGAACCAAGAATGACACAAGGAGATGAAACGCAATGAGAAAAGAGATTGTGAGTTTAAAGTGATAGAAAAATATCAAAGCATAAGAGAGTTAAGCTGTAAGCAGGATGAAGATATTCAACCAGCTAACGCCTGTACATATGCTTGAAACCACAAGAAAGCTAAGAAAACATTGCGGCTTGCTATGCTAAGTAGAAGAATAGCGTGGCAAGCACCATTGTACATAATCTACCTCAAGATGAAGCACATTATTATAAGTGCGATTCCACTTTACACGAAAAGCAGAATCAACTCAGGTTACTAGAGGCCAAACAAGACAAGATTCATATTCTAGCAAAATGAGAAGAGACAGCTGAATCGAAACTCAGCAGATGCAACTCATGCCAAGAGAGCTAAGGTCATACCAATAGAAGGAACAAACAGTAGCTACATCTAACTGAAATTTAAGAACAGAATATATTGTTCTGAAAGATCAAGATAAGGAAGCGTAGGCAGGTGGCAATCCGAATAAGAATTAAATGCACAAATCGAGAGAAACTAGGCAAATTCACGGTGTCTGCATCACGTGACCATCCAAGCGAGGAGAAGCACGAGTTCACACCAACGCGTGGCATCCGCCCAGGAAGAGATATCAGAACTTTCCCAGACAGAAGATGCAGTTTCGAGGCCAACCACAGTAACATAATTGACACATTGTTGTTGAATTGATGATTGATTGTAACCTTAAGGAAGGCCGGGTAGCTGAGGGGGCACCCTGCACCTGGCTGACCATTCTGCATGCTGCTAAGTAAAGTAGAAATGTATGCATGGGGTTGGTGCCAACCCAATCACAATGGACCACACAATCTAGGATCCTATAGTAGTAGAACCAATGGGACATCGTACTCTTAGTGACGTCTACAGTAGTCATTTTGAAGGAAGGGCTTGGACGCCCACCTGACAGTATTTACCCAATCCCCTCACTCTGTTACCATATACAGATATAGCACCTATATTAAAGTTACCTTTTCCGAACCAATAGAAATGCTTATTAACTTTTGAGTGTTACACGTCACTTATGACGAATTTTCAGTATAAATTATGTGTTTTTTATGAAGTTCTTTGGAGTTGAAGCGAGAGGAACTATCGCATCACTGCTGATTGCCATGAATCCCCGTTTTTTGTACTTGTCATTAAACAGACTCCCTTTGCCAAACCATTGAGTTGTCCTTATTGATTGGTGTTGGAGTAATAAATCTGCACCCCCATCCATCTCAAGGTGCAGCTATCTTGTCTTAAAGTACTCTCAGAGCAAACCTCGGCTGTATGGGCCGGCCGGGGGTCTCCTGAGTACACTTGGTAGCAGAGATTTGATGGTTATCGATTATCGATTATGGATTTGAATAAGACACCTATTGACCATCGACATAAAGTAACTCTAGGTCTTCGACAATATCACAAGTCCTTTGCCATTTGCCTGAGTAGACTGTGAAGCGCCCCGTAGACAATGGTAGCATAAAGAGACTGCAAATAGGGCCTGAAGGGACCCGTGTTCCCCACGCATCCCTTCCCATTCCTATGGGCAGCTGAACAGGCAAAAAAACGAAGAAGGCGGTAACGAAGGCGGTGATCCCGAGGATCCAGAGAATAACCATGCGAGCGGTGAGTGAAAAAGACTAATGTTCTGACAAACGTGCATGCTTTAGAAAAAGTAAAAAAGTAACAGGAAAAGGTAACAGAGGGAGGCAGGAAAAAACTAAATTATAGTTAGAAGTAGGGAAGACTGTATATATATATATATATATATATATATATATATATATATATATATATATATATATATATATATACGGGGATAATGACTGGGGAATAATTAAATAAATAAAGGATACCGGCGAGGACACCCGAGAAGAGAGAGGTTACCGGGGCAGACACCCAAGAAGTGAGAGGATTCGCCTTATTCCTATGCTTTAATATAGCGGCTAGAAGAAACCGGTACCCAGAGTCTCACATAATGGGGAACAAATAGACTACCACAACGTTTAAAGACGTTGTGAAAGGGGAAGGTTTACACTCCATGAAGGGGTAAAGATTAGAGGCAGAGATATCTGTGTCCAGCTGGTGTCCGTCTAGTCTGTCAAGCGACTGTCTTACATGTTTTATGTTGTGACGTCATATGTAAAATAAATTCTTAGAGAAAACTGATTTCAATTTTATGCGTTTTAATAGCTGAGATAAAATCGCATACAAATTGATGTTTTTTTAGTAAATCAGAAGGTATAACATTTTGTGAAAATTTGGATTGGAGCTTGTGTTGTTTGGTCCTCGCTCATATTGTTAGAAGTTGTTTAAGCCACACAAAAGCATTGACAAGTGTTATATAAGAGGAAACTAAACAGATTTAAGCATGGAACACATGACTCCATTGGCACACTTATGCAAGCAGTTGCCAAAACATGCACCCAAGTTAAAGAAATACAGTACCGAGTGGGTTAAATGTACCACCCACAAGATGTTTATGCCATGACCACATAATGGGTCTTTATATAAAGCCGTCTTACAACATATGACGACATATTTGCATGCCACATATACAGGCAAGAAGTTAGAAAAACGCCTTGCTGTTCTCGAGTTATGGAAAATGTATGAAGAGGGAAAGAAGGAAGAGCCGCCAACAGATTGGATACTTAATGCATGCAAAGAGGGGGGGAGACGCCTACCGCGCCACCTGCCCCACCCGAAACGAAAGTTGAAGAAAGTAAGGACAGCAACCCCGCATATGATTCACCTACATGTACTAGTGACGAAAATCAAGGGAAAGATAAAGATAAGAATATTGCCCCCGCAGTCCCAAGGGACAAGGAGAGACGTGATGATGAAAGAAGAGATCAGGCACAGACAAGTGCATCTCTCGACAAAGAGAGAGAAGGGAAGAGATTGAAGGGAAACGAAGATAGAACTGATGAAATAGCATTCGCAAAAGACGAATGGATGGGCGGGTACATTTTATTGAAACTCGATGGCAAAGGCATTGATGACGCGAAACAAAAAGAGAGGTTAGATGAGACACAGAGAAAGGGGAAAGAGAAGGAGTTAAGAGTCAAGAGGATAAGAAAGAAAGACAGACAAAGGCGAGAACAGCTATGTCGTGAAGAGCAAGAGAGACAGCTCGATCGCAATCCAAGAGCAGCCAATGACCAAGACAGACAGAATCAGCAAAGGTTAGAGGAAGAGCAAAGGATACGTGAGAAAAGAATAAAAAGACGAAGAGATGAGGAAATTTGAAGGGGAGATGAACGTAGAAATGAAAAGAGAAAGGAAGAAGATAGGGTCAGAGAAGAGGCGAGGAAACGCAAAGAATTTGATGACGATGTAGAACGTAAACAGAGACAGAGAGCACACGATCTTGAATATCTGGGGAAAGAGGTTAAAAAACCTGCTCCAGTTGTAGACTGGGAAGACATCGAAGAATTCTTTCCTGAGTACGATTCAGTACCAGGCACGTCTAGGGCAAATACTGATGAGTACTTCGACACCAGAAGCATCAGCGAAACAATCGATAGAATAAATGATAAAATGGGGCTAGAACAAATACCCTAAGGGGAGGTGGAGGACGCGCGCCTGGAGAGCACTCAGCTGTATGACACTGAGGATGTCACCCAAAGTAGTGAGAATAGAGAGCTATCCTTGGATAGATTAGAAATAAGTAGGAACAAAGAGGATATGGGGAAGTCGCACTAGTTGGGGACAGACAATGTCTGACTCTGAAAGGGAGGAGCGCGAGGAAAATGAGGAAGAGGGACGGAGCGAAAGATGACTCCCAAGGGAAAAAGGAATATGGTGGTCAGACAATAGCGAATCTGCACCGAGAGCATCAAAGTCAGCCATGCAGCCGAACCGATATGAAGAAGTATCTCACGGTCAGAGGGGGGTATCTTTGCCGCGTTATGTGGACAGACTAAGCACATTGCCAGGCAGACGGCGATGCAGGAATATTACCCCTGCAATAGACAGGAGAACAATGAGAGAAGAGGGAGAGGGCTACACATTCCAATTTCTGTTGCTCGAGAAGCGGGGACTAAGACCGCAATATATTCCATGGCCACACATGGATCGGGAAAATTTGAAAAACAAGCTGCCAATGCTGACATCGGGAGCTGGAAAGTGGATACATGATTTAGAAAAAAATGACAGGAGGAAACACGTTAGCCATAGGGGACATCAAAGGTCTCCTAATCGCCATACTTGGTGAGAGAGCAGGCGATGTGTGGGCACGAGCAGGCTACCCTGGTGTAACCACAATTAATACCACGCACGACGGAGCTCCATTTAACAATTGTAGAGCCGCAGTATGGAAAGAGCTACGAGTACTATACCCAGATACTTCCAATATGGGAGCTACATTGATGCGAAAAATGAAGGAGTCTGAAGATCTGTTAATTTACATACAGAATTTTCAAGACGCCTGGGTGCTCGAGACTCATAAATCTTGGACGAAATCTATACCTGTGTTTTACCATATATTGTGCCAAAGGCTGCCAGAGCCGGTGCAGAAGCAACTCAAGAAATTGGTGGGAATTGAAACCAAGCCTTGGGCTGAAATACAGTTGACCATTGCACATTATTGTAGACTGCTGCAGGAAAAGAATCGCAAAAAGGAAGCAACACGAAAAGGTGGGGAAGCGAAATTGGTGCAAAAGAAATCGTCAAAATATGCTCTTGAGGGAACCATGATAACTAGCACAGCTGAATCAAGCATGCAGCAGGTGGCTAGTCCACAGCAGAATAATCAGGGCAATACGGGATTTTATCCCAGGGGAAGAAGATGGCAGAGCCATCAGGGACGTTTCCAAAATAATCAAGGAGGTATTCAAAATATGTAAAATGGTAACCAAGATTTGTCAAATGGGCAAATGATCTGACCACCGCCCGTATGTTGGCTGTGTGGAATGACAGGGCATTTGGCGCGCACATGCAGAAATCAAGGCATGATGCAGAGCGGCCAAGGAACAGGAGCAGGCATGGCAAATCCACCTGCAGTTTTACAGCAGGGTGGTGCACAGAATCACACGGTGCAACAACAAGCGCATGGAGCAAAACAAGGGGTGCAACCGTAAAGCATGAGGAATTGTCCACAAGGACAATCCCAAAAGGCACCGCTGCAACTATCGCAGACCATGAACCCTGGAATGGGAAGTAACAATGGGAATGGGGGAAATGCACCAGCACACAGTGGGCAAATTTGTATATAAACTAGGACAGCTCACTGGGAACCCTGATGTGTTCTATCCTATCAGTGACACCAGACACTCACAGGGAACCTAGGGTGGATGTCGTTATAGGGGATAAAGAATGTTCCTTCTTAGTTGACACAGGTGCAACACGCTCGTGCATACATGAAGTCAAGTATTCCTTGTCCAGCGAGGCCATAGATAGTCAAGAGTTTTACAGGAGCTACCAGTCGTGTTCCCTTCACAAATGCACTTCCAGTCTCCATAGGAGAATGTGAAAAGAGTGTACCTTTATTATATTCTCGGCAGACCCAAGTACATATTTTGGGTCGAGATATTTAATGACAAAGTTAAACATGACAATCCCGTTCACGGAGAAGGGCATAGTATGTGCCACTCCAGGAATGCACTACTCAAATGTATGCAAAATGATTAGAGCATACTCAGGACACATAGCCATGCGGGCCATACCATTGGAGCCAGACATTTTCACATATGATATGTGTGTGCTTATGGCAGGATTGCCAGGCCTTGCATACAAAGTAATGAGAACCCCTGATGAGTTCTTATTCAGACCCAGAATGCCGATGCATGAGGAGAAGGGACAAGTATTTCCCTTGATGATACACATGGCTGCAGTGCGAGGGAGAGTGGCCTTGATTGATGTTTATGAGGACGAGGGCCGACAATGGTGCGCAGTAATCGCCATTGAAGAAGGATATCGATTGACTAACGTCACCGATGACAATCTGTTTGAAGAGCAAACAGATATAGGAGAGACAATGGTGGAAGTAAGGCTCAACTTTTGGGTAAAGATGATTAAAAGAGATTAGACTGAAACCAGGAGCAATTCTACCAAGAGCCCGACAATATCCCATGTGCAGAGAGGCAGATGAGGGCATTTTTAAGACAATTTCTGCTATGATAGAGCAAAGCATCTTAGTGACGTCAGAGTCGTCATGTAATACGTCAGTGTACCCTGTGAAAAAAAGTAAAGGGGGGTCGTGGAGGCTAATTCAAGATCTGAGGCCAATAAATGATATTGCTGAGGCCGAGATCCCTCTAGTTCCAAACCCATCTACAAATCTATGTAATATACCTGTTGAGGCAAAATATTTCACGGTGATTGACTTGAAAAATGCATTTTTCTCAATCCTGTTGCACCGTGACTCACAAGATCTGATGTCATTCACGTTCAGACAAATGCGTCTGAAAAGCACGATGCTGCCACAGGGGTATGGTGAGTCTCCTTCTATTTTTAACAGAGTCCTGCAGATGGATTTGAGCAATATCGCACTAGAAAGTGTCATCCTGCAATATGTGGATGACATCATAATTTGTAGCACAACAGAAGAACAATACAGGCACGATTATGTTCAGCTATTGACCATAATGGCTGAGAAAGGATATTTAGTTGACAAAGAAAAGTTACAATATTGTCAACAAGAAGTGCTGTACATAGGCCAGCTGATCTCACATGAGGGAAAGAAAGTGACCCCAGAAAGGGCTGAAGCCATATTTAACCCGGCTAAGCCACACACGATAAAGAAGATGCAGAGCTTTTTAGGCCTATGCAACTATCTCAGGGCATGGGTCTTCGACTACAGCTCTTACACCAAGCCTTTACTTCAGGCCTTAAAGAAGGCCCAAGTGACGAAAGAAAAGATTGAATGGTCTGAGACCACGAACAAAGGATTTGCTGAACTCAAAAGAGCCATCTGCACAGCACCAGTTCCAGGGATCCCCAATTATGCAGAGGAATTTTACCTGTTTTCACACACAAATGGCAGCGTTATGATGGCAGTACTCACACAGAGAACCATGTTGGGGTACAAGCCCCTGGCATACTACAGTGGGAATTTGGACCCAGTTATGAGGGGTCATTTCCGTGCGAACAAAGTACAAATATCAGCTGCCACAGCGTTCGCCTTAGAGAAGGCTACAACCATTGTAATGGGGTGCTCAATGACGTTGTACGTCGAGCACTCGCTATTTGCCATTCTAGAGAAACCAAAGGCACATTGACATCTCAAAGAGCTTCTGCTTATGAAGTGATCATATCAAATCCATCGATTAAAATAGTCTGAAGTAAGATAGTGAACCCAGCCATGTTTATAGCAGAGCCAGTCACTGAAGGAGAGCCCATACATGACTGTGCAAATTATGAAGAATTCTATGATGAAATCCCCAGGGTGAAAGAAAATGCCTTGGCAGAGGGAGAGATCGTCATTATTGACAGGTGTTCGAGGATCGACCAAAATGATGGGCAAAGATACACAGGTGTTGCTGTGATGAAACACACAACGAATGGAGAGTTTCGAGTGCTTCTTAGTGCACAAATACCATCTCATTATTCAGCACAGGCTGCAGAATTATTGGCGTTAATACTCGCAATTGAGAATCACAGAGACCAGGAAGTAACAGTGTACAGTGACTCCGCCTATGTGATGTCAACAGTGCACGCAGGCTTCGCGTGCTGGAAAAGGAGGTGCTACCTCCGAGCAGACGGCATGCCAGTGCAGCACGCAGCCTTATTGAACAGGCTGATCAAGGCACTACAGCTCGCAGTGGGAATAGCGGTCGTGAAATGCGCCACCCACACGAAGGGGACAGATTTTATCTCACGCGGAAATCAAGCAGCAGACACGGAAGCCAAGCGCATGGCATCCAAAAGCGAAACAATCATGGAAGTGGAAGTTTTCCATGCCAACGAGCGAATGATGGTTACACGAACTGCACCTGAAAGTTACAGTAATTTGGGGCAAACACAGCTAATGGAACTCCAAGGGGAGGCGCCACAAGAAGAGAAGAACCTGTGGAAACGTCAAGGGTGTTCTTTAAACCCCTCTGACAGCTTGTGGTGACAAGACAGCACTGCTAAATGAGTAATGCCTGTAGCCCTATTAAAAATAGCACTGGAGCAGTTACTTTACCCGGCGCACATGACAAAAGAGAATCTAGCAGCAACACTCGCAGAAGACTGGTTCATACCAAATTTAGCGGATCACGTTGCATTCTTTATAGTGAACTGTATAATCTGCCAGCAATTCACGGCTGGGTACACATTAAAAGTAATGAGAGGAGTCATCCCAAGGACAAATGGGCCCTTTCAACACTTGCATGTCGATTACGTCGACATATTCAAGTATGTAACGGGTACAGATACTTCATTTTTGTGGTGTGTCCATTCTCTAGATGGATTGAGGCAGGTCCATGTACACACCCAGACTCTAGCTGTGCGGCCAAATTGTTAGTGAGAGAAGTGTTCCTCAGGTGGGGGGTGTGTGAGGTCATGAGGTCAGATAATGGCCCTCATTTTGTCAATGCAGTGTTCGAGCAGATTAGCTTGCTGCTTGGTATAAAGCACAAGTTCTCGTTGGTGTATCATCCACAAGGTAATGGGATCTGTGAGAAGCTCAACGGCTTGTAAAGGAAAGGATAGCCAAGTTGAAGCTTACTCTAAAGAAGGCATAGATGCACTGCCTTCCACTGGCACTGTACACACTTTGGAACCAACCCGGGTCGGACCATCATCTTACGCCACACGAGATAGCCACAGCATGAAGAATGAGAACTCCTCTGACACCCCGAGATAGAGCCAGATATTAGACCCAGTCAACAGGAGAGGTTTTAGGGTTGAAATCCAAAACTATCTGAACTGCATGACATCTTTCCTCACTTTAATTTCAGACCAGCTGCAGCAACGACGAAAAGGGTGCAGAGCAGCCCAGAACACAGAAGGAGACACTACAACAGACCAAGTTCAAGGTCTACGTGTTCCACCCGTCTTCCCTGGAGATGCCGTCCTTGTGAAGAATCATACAAGGAAAAAGTGGGACAAACCAGGTTTCAACGGTCCTTTTACAGTGGAAGACTGCACTCCATCCTTAGTGAAACTACAAGGTAAGAGAGCTTAGATTTTTCTCAGCGATATAAAACCCTACATCGGAGAAGGCCCCCTGCCTACACCCCAACGAGAGGAATCGACGAGTGACCCAGAAGAACCACAGCACGTGCAGACGAGATCCATGACGCAGAAGGACTCATGACCAGCCAGACAAAGACAAAGAACCTTTGCAAATTGTGGCTTAAATTGGACACTTCCTCTAAGCAAAAAAGGGTATATGGACATAAGAAACAGACACTCTGTGCATCCTAGTTACAGGTTGAAGAAGAAAATTGCACGAACAAGCCACAACACAGTCTGATGACTTTGAACTTTGGACTGAGGCATACTTAAGCCTTGAGAAAAGAATATGCCAAATTGTGACCGAGGACACTTACATTGGAAGCAAACACATTATCCTAACTCATTCCACACCAAGACCCGATTCAGAATCACTTATGGTGTCCCGCAGTAGCAACATCACCAAAGATGTGATCACCTATTTTGATCTAGTGCTAAGATCATACCCGTCATTGGTAGGGAGGCTTACCAGTGTCACTAACTTTCTACAAGATCCTGAAAATGAAAAGATAATAAGAAAACTCCTCACTGTCATTGCCAAACATTTTATCCTACTCCCTGAGTATATTGAGAAAGAATCAAATGTTCCCAACACAGGCGGAAATAGATGAGCTCATCAACACACTGTTCTTTGGCATAATAGAAGACTGTCCAACTTTTATCCGGAGAAACACAGATACACTCACATTCCTTCGAGACCCAGCAAATACAGAGCATTTAAGCCATCGTTTAAATAAAATCATAATTCTAGTTGCACTCCATGCAACCGTACAGGGCAGACATTGTTCACATTTAGGTGAAGACAGATAATTCCGAACCTCAGCAAGACAGGACAAATGTCCCTGTCACAGGAAGACAGCAGGCTGGTTCATAATGTCCTTTTTCATCTAGTCACTAACTTTCCAGAGCTAGTGGGGAGATCAATCGATGTTGACGTCCTCACATTTATCAGAAACCCAGCTAATGTTGCACAGATGGGCATGCTTTTGCATGGAATTGTACTGCAAATAGAGCTCTCGAAGCATCTGTTAAGCAGAATCCTGTGCAGTTCCCTTAGGGTGCACTACAGAAGATTAAGACTACATGTATATGCAATAAATCCCCTTTGGTATCAGTCTGTACCACAAAGATTTAGTTGGTAGCTGTGGCTAAGCAATCAGACTTATCTCAAGAGGGAGATGAGCAGTATTCAGGGTTTACTCATTAGGACTACAATACTATGGAACAAGGAAACACTGACCAAAGCTTTGTATCAAAAAGAATATATATATATATTTATTTTACACACTCGGATGTTCACACACAAATCATTATTATAAAAGCAAGTCAAGAAAAGTATACACAACTCTCTATTTAAATTAATTAATAAGTTTGAGCAAGAGTGAAAACTGAGCAAAACGGCACAGTGCAAACAAAGCAGAAATGGCACTCTATCAATTTCTCAAAAGGGAGGGAAAGGCCAAGTTATACAGGAATATACTCTTAAACACACCAGCAACACTTCCCAAGACGATTGTAAACAAGTTAGGCAAGGGAGTACTTTAGCATGTATAATACTGAGGTGAAAACCGAGCAAAATGGCACTTCACAAGTTTAAAAACGGGGAAGGAAAAGGTGATCATAAGAGTTAGGTGCACCAACACATTTCTAGGTGTGAAGCAATCTAGAGAAGGCAGTTTTAATAGATTTAGCCAGAGTCAATAGGCCTGTGCCAGAGTTAGTGGTACAGGGCAAAAGGCCCAGGAGCAAAATGTTCTTGTAGCTGCAGTCAAGTCTTTGTTAAACGATTCGAAAAGGTGGTTGCAGAAGGTGAAAGACAATGTTAGACGATAGGGGCGGCCAACCCAGTAGGTAGGTAAAGGATTTAAAACACCTTTAGCAGTACCCAACGAAACAGGAGGCCAGGCGGACCAATGTACTTTAAAAGTAGAAGAGGCTCCTGCGGTGGCGGTAGTTCGTGGCAGTTCCTGCAGTTCGGGAGATCCAGCAGTGGAAGAGAGGCTCTCGTCGTGGAGGAAGGTTTGAGTTACTACACTGCCCTGGGATGAAACCAGCTGCGGTGCTGCCAAACGAAATAAAAGGTACGCTCCTTTAAATCGCGGTCGTGGTGCACGGGTGCCTGGCTATCCGGTCTCCGAGTGCTTGGCACTGGTGATTCAACCAAGGCAGGTCCTGGAAGGCGATTGGTGAACTGGTTGGCCCCACCAGCTCAAGGGAAGAAGACTCTTGCAGGTGAAGATATTCTCGAGTCGTTGGAGAAAAGTGGTGAGGATCTGCAGCTGGGCTTCACCGGTGGTTCAGTTGTTGCAGATGTCTTTGGCTTCTCTCCTCTTCGGCTTCTTAGTTCCAGTGGCGACGTCTTGTCCTCCAGTCCTCAGGACCCTGCTTTTATGTAGCAAGACCCCCATTCATACAGCCTAGCTGTCACTCACACAGTGGGGCGGCTCTCCTGGTGGGAGAACCCCCCAGCCTATCAGGGCAGAGTGCGACTTGGGTTGCGTAGGCAACCCGGTCCAGGGTGTCTATTCCCCCTCCCACACATCCTGTCTACCCCAGACTCGGTGGTGCCGAAAGGAGGACTTCTTTGCAGAAGCCTGCCAAAATGACAAACAAAGGATCCCCGACCTGGGTTAGGACTACAAAGAAAGACACAAGAAAGAAATTAAATCAAAGTTCTGGCAATAAAAACCTACCGGGGTAAAGTTAATATTAAAATAACACGTGGTATGTTAGAGGCTGTCAGTAAAAGTGGTAGCCTCGAACAATGGGAAAATCCCATAGGCAAATATTTGCGGTCGAATATTTTTGGTAGTAACCACTGCCTCCAGCCAGAAACCTTTGAGAGAGGGACTGTACGGTGCCCCCTCGAAAATGAACACTAGGGAAAAACTATTAACCCTTCCTAGTACCTCCATAGTAAGATGGGATGTACTGGTTTTGTTCATAAGATTTGACTAGTAATAAATAATAATAATAATAAAGTAAAGTCAATGGGGACTTTACATGCCCTGGGAGACAGTAGTCAGTCCCAGGGTATGGAGTCTATGTTTGGGGGTCGCTACGACACCCCTGTGGTACGGCACGGAGGGTGCTGTGTACCTCACATGAGAACGATGGTTCCTATGAGGGTGAGAAAAACCCCATAGATCATAAACACACAAGATAGCCTAAAACACACACTAGCAATCTGTCTAAGAGTGGGGGAAAAAGGGTCGCACACTTAGCAGGAGAAAATAATAAACCCCTCAAATCCAGCAAAGCTGCGGGGGGACTCTATAGGTAAGGGAAATTAGCCATAGAATGAGAATTCTCCCTAACACCATCAACAGAACTATCTGAGGAAATTCTAAAAAATCTTTCGCCGAGGGACAGATCGAGGAAGCAGTGTCAAGAACTTCATTTGCATTTGATATTTATCTGTCCTTACTCTTCGTATTGACCAGCATACACCATGTGTATGATTTTTCCCATAGTCTAGCAAAGGAACTGTATCCTGACATAAGAGACAATTTGTCACTCGCGAGAGGGGGGACACTTGGGGAGCACCTAAAACTTTTAAAACACAGAGCTCGAAAGACGATATTGGTTAAGGAAATGCAATAAAATTGACATTTGATAAATGATCGAGATGGAGGTTCAGAGCAGCAATCTGGTCCTACACAGGAGGAGAGAAGACTAAGTTTCTCTGGAAGAAAATGCTGCCGCCTGACCTACAGGGGCATAATGTACCTATGCATCATATTCATTGTTGTTTTACTGTCATTAACAATGAGAACTGCATTCTTTATTGGTGCACAACGTGTCCAAATTTCAGTGCACCCACCTAATGATGCACGCATAAAACCCACAAAGGCACCCAGACCTTACATTGTCATTCCAGTCCCGAGAAGATCTGATGGTGGAGTGAATGAACTTGAAATGGATGTGATTAGCAACAATATGCACACACTTGTGGTAATGAACGAAAAGAAAAGCCGGAGACAGGGTTGTCAAGGAATGAATGAAGTAAAATCACTGACAACTACATGCATGCAAACACTGAATGCACACGAAACAGGCCTAGTGTCAATGACTGCAGAAACACAAACCAAAGCAGCAGAGAAGAAGAGACTGCCTGCCATCAGAAACTCCACAGTAGATGTTGTGAGAAAACAAGAATTAAGGCAAAAACAAACAGAAGCAGTTATATCAGAAACACTTAAGAAAACCAGAGCCAACACTGAGAAACTTTCTGCACGGACACAACTGATAGTAGACTCATTAGTTCCGCACATAGCCAGAGCAAGGGAACTGCAAGAGGAACTGAAGAACAAAATGTAAGAGACTGTATTACCAAGCACATATTTTCCAACGCAAGGGACAAGTACCAGTTCTACAATACAACCATACACCGGACCAGTGTCAGGCTGGTTGGCATGGGCATTTGTAATCAGCAGAAGAAGGATGTATGAGAAAAGGGCAAGAACTGCCAGACTCTTGTCCACTCAAATGGCGCAGATGAGGAGGCCTGCACCTTGGACTAGGATACCTGAGAATCCTCCAGCAAGAAAAAGCCATACAGATGCATTCAGGGATGTAGTAATAGCCAACTACAGGAAAACACTAAGAATCAAGAGAAGATGCATGGAGATGACAATGAACTGAACGGCTACCTGGACAGGTCAGCACATATGGGAAACAAAATTTGGTACCAGCACACGAAAGTAGTGGGAAGACGAAGTTCAGAAGGGGAATGCTTTGTTTGCGCACTCCTACCATACAGCATGGGGAAGTCCAAGATCTTCGTAGCTGTAGAAATCGATGTCCAGACAGCACACTGTATGTCACACATAGCAATGTGCAAGACCAGAGGCCAGTTCATGGGTAGTGATGCCTCCCTGAAATGGGCAACTGAAGCAACTTATCCAAATGAAGACGATTATGACCAGGACATAAAGACAAGAAACAATGGAAAAACTAAACACATTGTGTTCAGATATTAGAAGGCTGGAGTCAAAGGAGCAGAGATCAGAAGAGAAGCAAATCAGAAGCTAAATGTCCAAGGAAAAACTCCAGAAGAAGCTCAGAGATGGAAGAATAGAGGCCAAATGCAAATGTGGGGAACAGTGCTTTCACCAGACAGATGGGAGAAAGGAGTAGTGATATGCCGAGCATGGATGGTCTTCGGTCACTACAAGCCAACCATCAACATAGTGCGAAACGGATGCAAGCCATTATGGCCAAAACTTGCAAAACTACTTAAATGGGTCGAAGACAGAGGAGGACCCTTGCAGATAGTGCCACTGGAGAGCCCAAAGTTCTCCTTCAGGAATAATGGCACAAGGAAGATGGGAGAGAATCAGAACTATGGAGGAATTTTTGACGCCCCAGGAATGGTATATGGAACTGCAGTGATTATGGATCATTATTGGGCGTGTGGATCCAAAGCATACATCAGACTGCCAAGAGACTGGGGAGGCATATGCACGATAGTGAATGTCCACGTTCCGGCATTGGTGATCCCGAAAAAAAGTGACCTGAATATTGACAGTTTCCCGAAAGCAGATGCTCACCTGAGGAAGAAGAGATCTGTGGAACTGAAAACTCGGATGAAGAGAGAGAATTACTTCTCTGCTAAATCACAAGAAGCTTTTCATGCAATCCCATATGAACACAGACTGTTCAGCCTCACCTCATCAGTGTTTGCAACAATTTTCATTCCAGGATTCCAAGTTGGAGCACATACTAAATGGTTACAGATAGCCATTTGGGAGTTACTGCAGACCCTCACCATGACAATAAAAGGATTCAATGCAATAAAGGAAGAGTTAAGAGCCATCCGACTGATGATTCTCCAGAACAGATATGTGCTTGACATGATCACAGCAATGGATGGAGGAGTTTGTGCAAAAATAGGAGAATCATGTTGCACATTTATACCTTCTCACTACGAGGAAAATGGAACTTTAACAGAAGCCATAGGTATGCTGACGAAGCTACAGAACCAGATAATCGACGAAATTGATGAAGTTGATGATGACAGCTGGTTTGGATCACTATTCTCTTGGGTCCCACAATAAATGGCAGACATATTCACATTTCCAGGAGCCCTGCTAGTGATGATATTACTAGGATTTTGTATTATCAAGATAATAATCTCGCAATGCCAGAAAACTGCGAAGAAAGCCATAGGGATGAAGATCAGGATTGATGTCAAGCCAAGATGGAAGCCCAAAGATCTGACTGATGAAGAAATAAGAGACTTTGTGAAGGCCAGCAGGCACGCGCCAGAAGGTACAAAGTTTCTCTATCCCAGGAAGCACAGAAACTATGTGGGAAGATGGGTTTACGGTAGCCCAAATGGACAATGTCAACTAATGACATGGAATAAAGACAAATAGTAAGGACAGCAGGAAGACTGAAAGGAGTTATAAAAAAATGGACTCCAAAGAGACACTTCTTCAAACCATCATGTATAGATCCAGAAGATGAAGAAGGAATGAACCCAGGCGATGGAGTGAAGATAAACATAGAAGAATCAAGTGAATTGCATCCAAAGAAGGAGATGAAAGTGGTCAATGAATCGCCCAGAGGGGGGAGTGTAGAGGAGGACCCAAATAAAGCATTCACTCCCATCGCCCATGTTGAAGTACCAGGAACGTTCACACCGAAATATGTGACATATGATGAGCAAATAAACCAGCAGAGAGCCGCAGTAGGGCTCTGCCCAGTACCCATCAGAAGTGCAACACCTATTGAAGTACCAGTGCCCAGACAACCATGGACAGTAAGGTATCCATTGAGAAAACCCTACCAACAAATGAGACGAAATGAGGATTGCCTAAGTACCGTCCCGGAAAAAACCGAAAAGGTCTTAATGGAAGACGAATGGTGACATCACGAGAGCCCGGATGGACTCACAGATAGAACAAATGATGAACCAAGAATGACACAAGGAGACGAAATGCCATGAGAAAAGAGATTGTGAGCCTAAAGTTATAGAAAACTATCAAAGCATAAGAGAGTTAAGCTGTAAGCAGGATGAAGATATTCAACCAGCTAACGCCTGTACAGATGCTTGAAACCGCAAGAAAGCTAAGAAAACAGTGCAGCTTGCTATGCTAAGTAGAAGCCATTGTACATAATCTACCTCAAGACGAAGCAAATTATTATAAGTGCCATTCCACTTTACATGAAAAGCAGAATTAACTCAGGTTACTAGAGGCCAAACAAGACGAGATTTATATTCTACCAAAATGAGAAGAGACGGCTGAATTGAAACTCAGCAGATGAAACTCATGCCAAGAGAGCCAAGGTCATACCAATAGAAGGAACAAACAGTAGCTACATCTAATTGAAACTTAAGAACAGAATATCCTGTCTCTGAAAGGTCAAGATAAGGAAGCGTAGGTAGGTGGCAAGCTGAATAAGAATGAAATGCACAAATCGAGAGAAACTAGGCAAATTCACGGTGTCTGCATCATGTTACCCTTCAAGCGAGGAGAAGCACGAGTTCACACCTACGCGTGGCATCCGCCCAGGAAGAGATATCGGAACTTTCCCAGACAGAAGATGCAGTTTCGAGGCCAACCACAGTAACATAATTGACACATTGTCGTGAAATGATGATTGATTGTAACCTTAATTGGAGGAAGCCTGGGTAGCTGAGGGGCACCCTGCACCTGGCTGACCATTCTGTGTGCTGCTAAGTAAAGTGGAAATGTATGCATGGGGTTGGTGCCAACCCAATCACAATGGACCACACAACCTAGGGTCCTATAGTAGTAGAACCAATGGGACGTCATACTCTTAGTGACGTCTACAGTAGTCATTTTGAAGGAAGGGCTTAGATGCCCACCTGACAGCATTTACCCAATCCCCTCACTCTGTTACCATATACAGATATAGCACCTACATTAAAGTTACCTTTTCCGAACCAATAGAAATGCTTATTAACTTTTGAGTGTTACACGTCACTTATGATGAATTTTCAGTATAAATTATGTGTTTTTTATGACGTTTGTAGGAACTGAAGTGAGACGGACTATCACATCACTGCTGATTGCCATGACTTCCTGTTTTTTTTACTTTTCATTAAACGGACGCCCTTTGCTAAACCATTGAGTTGTCCTTATTGATTGGTGTTGGAGTAATAAATCTGCACCCCTCATCCATCTGAAGGTGCAGCTATCTCGTCTTAAAGTACTCTCATAGCAAACCTCGGCTATATGGGCCTGCCGGGGGTCTCCTGAGTACATAGCCATATTCTGTATTTGGCCTACCTGTGTGGGGCGGCCATATCCTACATTTGGCTTATTCGTGTGGTGCAGCCTTATTCTGCAGTTTGGCCTTATTGTGTAAGGTAGCCATATATTGCATAAGGTGATCTCTAAAATCAATCACTCATTGGACCTCATTCCAAGTCTGGCCGTCTGGAAATAAGGGTGTCTGGAAATAAGCCTCATTCACATCTAGAAAGTGCCCTCTGAGATTTATTGTGTGCACCCTGCCTGTCCCACAGACTTAGAAATTGTTCCTGTTAGCTTAATTCACATCTAGAAGTGCCCTCCAAGATATTAATGTGATTTATTTGTTCCACACACTTAGAGATTTGCTCTTGCTGCATTGATTCTCATCTAGAAGGTGCCCTCAGTGACTTGGAATTGTTCCTGTTGGCCTGATTCGCATCTAGGAAGTGTCCCCAGAGTGATTACTGTATTTTATCCTGCCTGTTTCACACACATAGAAATTGTTCCTGTTAACCTGATTCACATCTAGAAGTGCCCTCCAAGATATTACTGTGATTTATTTATTCCACACACTTAGAAATTGCTCTTGTTTTAGTCTGCCTGTGCCACACACTTAGAATTGTTCCTGTTAGCTTGATTCACATCTAGAAGTGCCCTCCGAGATATTACTGTGATTTATTTGTTCCACACAAATAGCGATTGCTCTTGCTGCATTTATTATCACCTAGAAAGTACCATCTGTGACTTAGAAATTGTTCCTGGTAGCTTGATTTACATCTGGATTGTGCCCCCTTAGATAGTACTATAATCTATTTGCCTGCGCTGCTCACTTGGAATTTCTCCTGTTGGCTTAATCTGTATCTAGAAAGTGTCCACTCTGATTGATGCACTTCTAGAAGTGCACACTGTGATATTTCTGTGATTTAGTTGCCTCTGTCATTCACTTAGAACTCCTGATTTATTTGTACCACACACTTAGAAATTATCTCTTGCTGCATTGATTCTCATCTAGAAAGTAACCTCTGTGAGTTAGAAATTATTCATGGAAGCTTGACTCACATCTAGAGGGTGCCACCTTAAATAATACTGCAATCTATTTGCCTATGCTGCTCACTTAGAATTGCTCCTGTTAGCTCAATCCACACAGAGAAAGTGCCCACTGTGATTCATGCACTTTTAGAAAGTGCACACTGTGATATTTTTGTGATTTAGTTGCCCCTGCCACTTACTTAGAACGCCCTACCGTTACCCTCTTTGGCCCTCTCCCACTGACCCAGTGACCAGAATCTAGATGCAGATTGTACATCTTGGGCCTATACATCTACTGTTATTAGTTCATCAACCTCTAGATACTGCACTGACCTCCCCAGGATGGAGATCCCAATTCTTGATATACCCCTTCTCTGACCCGTCCTGATCCCTAGCCTCCCTGCACCATACCCACCCCCCATCCTTCGCGGAACACAACCCGTGCTCTAGCATGCAACTTCATGATCCCCTCTGTATTCCCCACCTGATCGCAAACCACATCCACTCCCCCGTAATCAATACACACAGACACCGCCCACTCTCCTACCATCATCCCTCGTCCAACTCTAAGATCAGAGGAGCACTCTGGCGTGCCAAAACACTGCTCCCTCAAGCGTTTCACGCCCTCTCCCTATCCCACCCTGACACATTGACTCCCACTCTCCCTCTGACATCTATTGAGAACACCCTAATACCTCCCGCCCATACACCACGCCCTCTATTGAACTCCCAAGCCAGGGGATCCCTCTGCTGCTCCAAACAGCACGTACCCACCTCCACTTCCACTCCATCCTTGTGTCCTCTGAGGAACTCCCCTTCTCTCTACCAATATCCCATCCCACCCACTCCCTCCCCCTTAGCCCTCTGGGGAAAACACCACCCCCTCGACCAACCTCCCATACTACCCCTCCAACACCCAAAATCCCTACTCGACCCCCGCCAACAAACCACCTCCTTCATATCCCTTCCCCTCTCTGAATATAGTGTGTCTTGCCCATGCTAGAACGGTAGCCTCATCGCCCTCCCCCTCTGACCCCTCCAACCTCTATCACACCCCTATGGCAGCAAAATCCATGAAATACAGAAAGCGTGACTGGTTCTCTCCCTCGACCCTCTACTCCTCACCACTTATGCCTCAGCCCACCCTCCCAGACTCTCCCTCCTTATCCCCTTGCACTCCCATCTCCCCTCCCCCAGTTTCCACCCCTTTCTCTTGACTTCTCACCCTGTACACCTATACCCCCTTCGCCCACCAGACTCATTCCAAATTCTGCCCACCTAAACCCCTTGAGCCTGTTTGTTCAATCTCTGGGGTTAGCAGAACTCTGCCGAGAGTGAGGTGTGTCTTGCTGTTTTGAAAGAGTGTGTTGTTCTTTATGCAAGAGGAGGAGGTGTTAGGGTTGCTTCCTCCAGGTGTGTTTGAGGTGTGTTTGTTTGTTGTAGGAAAGGAGGTGTTAGGTTTGGCTCTTGTACTTGCATGTGTGCTGAGCCCTGATTGATGTCATCATCAGAATGTAGGCTGTGAGTGTGGAGTGTGAGGTCAGAATGTTTAGAGTTGAATGGGTTCTAACCCAGGCAGTTAGATTATGTGGGCATATGTGGACATCGATGGTGGGGTGGTGGGAGCCAGTGGGCTCCTGTCCCTTTCCTCTTTATCTCCTAATAACTATGATGACATCTGATCCTTGTAACAGAAGAACCCTAATAAAGTAACCTAGTCTGTGTATCCTGAGTGGCCTGTGTATCCTGAGTGTCCCTTGGAGTGAACCCTATGACCAAGAGCCGGTTATAACAATTGGCGACGATTATGGTCCAAGGTATGGTGAAGGAGGACCTTGGAGTGGACACCAAGTGAAGCAAAAGGAGATACAGGTAAGTGTGATGTCATTTGAGAGAGGAGAAGAGACTCTGCTGCAGGGGGTGCAGGCAAGAGGACAAGTGAATGAAAGGAGTGAGGGTGAGCCCACTGCCCCCCATAGACTGTTTGCGCCCACCACCCAGGGCTGTTTGAGCCAGTCCACCAGGGCTGGAAGGGACAGCCTGCCAGAGGAGACCCCTGGGAAGAAGGTAGAGTGCCCTGTTTGAGGCAGGAGTCATTAGAGGCTGTCCAAGAGTCTGGAGAAATGGAAAGCACCCAGGGCTAGAAGGGGCAGCCTGTCAGAAGAGAGGTTTTATAAGCGGCCTGTCAGAAGAAACCTCTGGGAAGAAGGGAGTATCCCCTGCTGTAGCCCAGGAGTCATTAGAGGCTGCCCAAGAGTCTGGTGAAATGAAAAGCAACCAGGGCTGTGTGAGGCAGCTTGGCCCAAGGGATCCCTAGCAGAAGCTAGAGCGATAAAGAAACTGCCCAGGAGTACAGACCCTCTGAGCAGATGAGAGGGTGCTCTGCCATGTCCAGAGGATCAAGAGAGGATGCCAGTAATGGGTTTCAAAGGCATGAGTAGCTGGAAGAGCCAAGCTAAGAGGCTACCAGAGTGAGTTTGTTCTGCCACCCGCAAGGGAAAAGTATCCTGCTCGTGCTTTAAGTATGCTGCATCCTCGAGTGACTATGGTGCCATCGTGTTGGTTTCTTGGATTATTGCTAAGAGGTGTTATGGCACCTCTGTTGATGACTGTGAAAAGTGTTTTTGCCGTGTCTCGTGGAACAGGCGAACTGAAGTAAAGGTGGAGGCAGCGGTTTGCGTCAGCAGATGACCGTTGGTGGAGCGGAGCTCAGTCAGGCTCTGCTCCCATATTGTGATTGATGACGCCATGACCGTGGCTGTGGGTGATGGCGATCGTTTTAGAACTCTGCTGTTTACCTGCATTCCGCTGTGGAACCGTGCTGTAGTTCGTTTCTTTGGTGTTGATGATACACGGGGTGTAAATGCTGTCGGAAGGAATGACTTTAGAGAAAAGGAACCTTGAAACGTAACAACGTAACGACGTTTCCAGGAAGTCTTCATGAAGAGCGTAAGAGTGGAGCTCCGAACTGCCGGTTTAGAAGCATGGACGATATGGTACAAGTTGGAGCGAGGTGTACAGTCTCCAGCACGAGGCTTAAGAGACTTTATTGTGTCATCCGCGGAGTAAGTTTGGACCTGGGGACAATGTGAAATGTTATTGCTGCACAGCGCAGAAATGCCATCAAGTGATCTTAGGTCTGGGTGAAACAAGGTCGGCTATGTTACTGCTGGAAGCAGCGTTAGTGTTGTTTTCTGATCTGGTTCGCATTGTATTCATGGGGGATTTATGTAATTCAAGGGTGATACCATCGAATGTGAGTCGTGTTCATTTCCGTATTGGTAATGGATGAATAGTGATTATTGCAGCAGTGTTTAAGTTGAGTTGTATAATTAGCAGCTGTCAACTAATACATGAACAGAATGTGAATGCATACTTGTTAGATCTAACAACCTTGAGGATTTTCAGGATTTTAGAGTTGTCTTCTAGGTGACAACATGGACTTTTAGGTTGCAGCTAAACATTATTTCATTCCAGCATGTCAGGATGTGTTTTCCTGGAGTGGCTTGTATGAGGAATGTGGTTATGGTGCACGATCAGAGTGATGTTATCCACATTATGCGTAGCATAACATTCTTGAGGCATTTCAGCGTTTAGAGTTGCCCGTGTACTGGCAACATGGACTTTTAGGAAATAAAAACTGCAATTTTCTATGTGAATGTTTCTGTCATTGCAATGCTTAGTAATAACTACATTGAAGGATGGTAAGATTGGTATGTTGTTAGTGTGTTATTGGTGTCCAACCTACGATTTCTGCTAGAGCGACTGCAGCGCTTCTTAGTAGTTAACATTCTTTGTGGGGGTTGTGTGCATCTGTGTCTAATGTATGTTTTGAAGTAGTATGTGGGAGTTTTGGGTCAATTTAGTGCATGACCAGGATTTGCCAAGGAAGTCTGCGGAGTTGGAGGTGTTTGTTTGGTGTTTTGTGGCTCTGTTGAGTCAGTGATGTTTACTAGTGGCAGACTAGTATGGAAACTTGTTGGAGTTTTGATGGGTGTTGGTTAGTGACTCTGCGGGGTCCTGGGGTATCTAGTAGGAGACTAGTACCAGAAGCTTTGCAAAGCTTTGATGTTGTTTTTGGTTAGTGACTCTGCGGGGTCCTGAGGTATCTAGTAGGAGACTAGTACCAGAAGCTTTGCAAAGCTTTTATGTTGTGGTGATTTCTGGCTCTGCGGAGTTCACGTGAAGCTTTGAGAAGCTTTTATGTTGTTTTGGGTTGTGGTTCTGCGGAGCCCAGAGGCATGTAGCAGAGCACTAGTGCCTGAAGCTATGTGAAGCTTAGATGTTGTTTTTGGTGACCTTATGGAGTAGGTAAGGTTCAGGGATTTCGTTTGAAATTCTTAAGATGCAAGTGATATTGTATCTTGTGTTTTTTGCCTTGTGAATTTTTAGGTGGTTTCTGGGATTGCCATTGAATTCTTCTTGGTCAATCTCAGAACCTTGGCAATGTTTCATCTTCGGCTGTGGTCACTATGGGGGTGTTTTGAATTGTTCAGAAGGGCTCAAATGTCAGGCCAACATTTGCAGCTGGGTTTTGTTGTGTTTGTGTTAGTGACAGCTAGTTTCCTTTAATTATGGTGTGATTGGGTGAGTGAGTGATGATCTGGTGTGGCTGTGTTCACTTGAATTTCTGAATGGGTCTAACAGTGGCATGAGTTGTAAGTGTAGTTCTCTGTTGACCCGGGTAGATTGTTGGGTTGTTAGTAAGTGTCTCGTGTTGTTACGACAGTACCTGGTCTTTCTCGGTTTTGGGAGTTAGTGCTCGGAAGTGGCAGCTCGAGGTTTCTTTGTGGCAGGGAGAAACGGAAGGAGTTTTGTGTTTGATTGGCTTTGGTAGTGTTTGTTGTAGTTGCCAAGGTGGGCGGTTAGTGCTCGAAAGTGGCAGTTCGAGGTTCCCCGTGGCAGGTGGGAACGGAAGGTAAATTGGGTTGTTCTTGATTGGTTAGGAGCGTTAGGTGTGGCTGCTGGGTCTGTCGTAGGATGTTAGTTAAGCCTGCGGATTCAATTGCTTGGGTAGTAAGCAGAACATAGTTGGAGCGAGGA
Organism: Ambystoma mexicanum; assembly: GCF_040938575.1. Taxonomy (NCBI): domain Eukaryota; kingdom Metazoa; phylum Chordata; class Amphibia; order Caudata; family Ambystomatidae; genus Ambystoma; species Ambystoma mexicanum. The sequence goes on from NC_090923.1 coordinate 668,894,558, forward strand.
AGCCATGTTCAGTGTGGTAGTAGGTGTGCCTTTAAGCAACAGGAGGAAGTGTTAAGGTTGCTTTCCTGATGATGAGTTTGACATGTGTTTGTCTGTTGAAGGAAAGGAGGTGTTAGGGTTGGCTCCTGTGCTTGCATGTATGCTGTGCCAGGATTGATGTCATCATTAGAATGTAAGCTGTGAGTGTGAGGTTAGAATGTTCAGAGATGAATTGGTTCTAACCCAGGCAGTTACAAGATGTGAGCCTGGGTGGTGGGAGCCAGTGGGCTCCTGTCCCTTTCCTCTTTATCTCCTAATAACTATAATGACATCTGATCCTTGTAACAGAAGAACCCTAATAAAGTAACCTGACCTGTGTATCCTGAGTGGCCTGTGTATCCTGAGTGTCCCTTGGAGTGAACCCTATGACCAAGAGCCGGTCATAACACACCATCCAACCCATTTACCACCGTCCCAACCCCACTTGACCCACCCCTGGTCTCTCACATTCCTACCTCAACCCGCTTACTCTTGCTGCCCCCCATTGACGTAACTCTCTCAGCAGACACTCAGGCACCACGGGCACCCAACCCCTACTGTACCCCTCCTCAGCCTGTCCTGAATGTTCCTACCACACCCACCACCCCACCGGGCAGCCATGTTCCTCAAGCTCCTCTCTGATGAGCACCACAAAACCCACATCCCCTCACAAAGTCACTTGTATCCTCTTTAACGCCCCGCTCAGTAGCAAAAAACTGACACAGCATTTTTTACTCCTATCCTCTGACAAGCCGGACCTCATTTATATCACCAAAACCTGGTTCTCCAATGACTTTGGCCATGTAGCACACAAAGCCTTCCCCCCTGGCTACTCGCTCATTGCCCACAATAAACGCTCCAGAGGTGGCGGAGTGGCCGTCCTCTTCACTAGTAATTTCTCTGTCTCACGCGTCGAATCCCAGACATGGATTGCCTCGTGTGAATCCCTTCTAGTAAAATTAACTCTACCACGACATTCACCCACAGCTTCCTCCTCATCTACAGACCCCCTGGGTATGACAGACATTTTTTGTGATTCAATAGCTACCATTCAAGTAAATGACCCATCTCTTACACTCCTATGAGACTTTAATATCTGGTTTGAAATCCCCATTAACCCCATGACTCATCCACTGGTTGAAAGTCATGATGCGCTCAACCTCTCCCATCATACGACTGGTCCAACCCACTCAGGGGGGCATACCTTGGTGCAATTTTCTGCTCCCATGACCTGGTTTACTTATCCCGTCCCAAACCACTTATCTGGACTGACCACTATGCCATCCCTTTCTCTATCCACACCCCTACACCTCCTCCTACAGCTCCCCCACACCCCTGCCGGGATCTCAAATGCTGGAACAAAGTCAAGATCCTTCCCGACCTAGCCGAAGCCCTTCTTCTTTGCACCCCTGCAACGCTCCCCCAGATAGAGCCTTAACCTTCGACTCCTTCAACTCCTGGCTTAATGACTCACTAATTCCTCTCACCCCCTCATGCCCCGTCCCCAAAATGGTTCACACCCCTCCTGAGGAATGCCAAAAAACAAAATAACTCTCTTGAATGCAAATGGCAAGCATCTAAAACTGATCTCAGCAGATCCATGTTCGCTCTGCACCACCGTAACTACAAAGCTGAAATCCAAAAGGCCAAAAAAGCCTATTACAATAACTGAATTCTCAGCTGTGAAAACCGCAGCAAAGAACTCCACATGATCATATCATAATTCATCAAACCCACTTGCTCCTCTACCCAATCCACCCCCACACAATCACTCTGCGACTCCCTCTCCTTACACTTCTACAACACCGCTCTTGACAGGGCGACATCCCTTAACACCAAATTGTGCTTCCCCCCTCCCCCATCACCTACCCCTCCTGATCCCATTGTCCCATCGCCCAATGTCCCTACCTTCGACTCCTTCAAACCCATCTCCAGGGACAAGTTCCTTGACCTACTATCACCCAGCAAACCCTCCGGGTCGCCCCTCGACCGCTGACAAGCCTCTGTCTTGAAAGAAATATTCTCATCTACCTGCCCAGGAGAACATGCAAGAGCCATTCTAAATGAATCCCTTCAACTCTGGCATCTTCCCTGATGCCTTCAAAATAGTGCATGTCAAGCCACTTCTAAAAAAGGCATCCCTTGACCCGCTTGACCCCAAGAATTACAGACCGATCTCCAACACCAAATTTCTCACGAATCTCACTGACCAGAGTGCAAACTCCCAGCTGAACTCCTTTGTAGAATCCAACTGCCTTCTCGACCCCGCACAATCAGGCTTCAAACCGCAACATGGAACTGAAACCACTCTGATATCGATCTGGGATGATCTCAAGGTCACTGCAGACACTGAAGGCTGTGCAGCATTGATTCTATTTAACCTCTCTGCAGCTTTTGACACGGTTAACCACTCAATCCTCTTTGACCACCATCACTCCCTAGGAATCCGTGGCACTGCTCTCAAATGGATCGCCTCCTTCCTCAGCGACAGGAAACAAATAACCCTCCTCTATCTTATGTCTCAACTGCTCGCTCGTTGAACACTGGAGTACCCCAAGGCGCATGCCTGTCTGCTGTCCTGTTCAACCTCTAACTAACCTCTCTTCCAGAAATCCTCCGCATGCAAAACATCTCCTGTTACAACTACCTGATGATATCCAAATTATCCTAAGAATTCCCAAGTCAGGCACCAACGCCCTTCCCGACTTTGAAGCCTGTCTCCACGATATTGATTGATGGTTTGACAATAAACCAACTTCTTTTGAACCCTGTTAAATCTGAAATCATGGTGTGCGGCAATACTGCCCTTCTACCACATCCGACCCCATGGCTCCCATCCCTCGGCCCCCTCACACCACTCTGATACAGTCAAAAACCTAGGCTGCACTATGGACTCCGGTCTGACCCTCTGCCGTCAGATCAACAATGTGTCAAAATGCTGTCACTACCACCTCAAACTTCTCAGAGGCATTTTACCCTACCTCTCCTACCCGAACAGACTTGAGCAGTTATGTCTATTGTGATGTTGAGACTGGACTATGCCAACTCCCTATACCTAGGAGCCGTGGCATACCAACTCAACAAACACCAAAGAGCCCAGAACACTGCTGCAAAACTGCTCATTGCCCTGGGTCAAAGAGACCACATCTCACCAGCTCTCTGAACCCTCCAATGGCTCCCAGTCAGACGAAGGGCCACCTTCAAGACCCTATGCATCACTCACCGAGCAGTGCACAAGACCGGGCCATTATACCTACAAGAAAAGATAAAAGCATACCTCCCTTCCCGCACCCTAAGATCAAGCACTGCCCACCTTCTAGTGATTCCAACCTCTAACTCTGTCAGGATCGGAGGATCCGCCTTCTCAACCTTGGCCCCAACTCTTTGGAACTTGCTTCCCCCTCATATTCGACAGACCCAAGACTATATGACGTTCCACAAAGCTCTTGAAATGTGGCTCTTTCCGTAATACCAACCACGACCTTCTGAAGCGATTCAACTCTAGCAACCCGATGACTAATGCTCAATGAGATCCCGAACAATGTCATCACTGAACACATAATTAAGCAACCACATGCCGGAAATGCAGAATATCGATCTCCTTAGATCATAACTCCACGCAAACACTCTCATCCCATATCACTATGCTTACTCTCTACTCTACACCATCACACAATTAGAGTGCAGCTACACCCCTTGATCAATTTGGCCTAGCTGCTCACATACGAACATTAACCCATGAACACCTCACCATTCTAATAAAACGCAGCTATATCCCATAACAAATGGCCTAGCTGCACACTTAAGCATCCTACAGGCCTAACGCAGCCAGAACCCAGTCTTGGTGTCCACCCGCCAAACTGCACACATTCAATCAATATCAATACCACCACACTTAATGCTAGTATTCAGCTACCATCAGGCAAGTACATCAGCTGCACACATATCTGGTGCACCCAAGCACCCTACGACACCCTATTCTCTCAACTGACCTGGACTACGGTCCCCAAGGGCGTTCAACCTACCAGCGCTTTGAGGTCATACCAATGATATATAGAGCGCTATATAAATGCCAAGTAACATAACATAACAGGTGACGCAAGCAATGTTACGAGGTCAGCAGAAATCCGTCGGTAGCACCAGAGGGTTAACACAGACCTCGTACTATTTAAGACCCTGCTCCCCTTTTTTAATCTAGGCATTTTCCTAATTCTGTTCTCATCTAGTTTTCCTATGCATTTTAAGCCCTGCTCTTCCTTTCAATCTAGATGATACATAGCACTGCTCTTTGTACATAGACAGAACCCAAGATGTAAACATTGTTGTTTGTACAGCTAACCCATTTCTCCCCTTGCACACTGCACCTTCGTAATTTAGCAGAAGTCCCTCTCTCATTCCACACACCCTGCACTCACATATAACACAAACACTATTGCACAACACCTCTGCCATAAGAAGGAAGGAAGCTACCTTCAACGTCAAAAAATCGAACTGTAGCTTCCCACGTAATTCTCTATCTCCTTAAACACAGTGCACCCCGAGTAGTTCATAGTTTACATCCACTGTGCCCATCCACACACCATTCAGACATGGGTGACATGGTCTTGGTCACCCACACAAAACTTAAAATGGCAGAAATACCCACAAACATAATAGCACCTCCCAATTCTCCTAAATGTGGACTCCGCCCACGCTGAGGGCGTTCAACCAAGCGCGCTGGGACCAGAATTACGGTCAAAGGCGCTATTCAAAAAAATGACAAAATGTATCAATGAATGAATACCTTTAGGAACTATGCCTCCTCTCTTCACTTAGACTCACTCTCCTTCTTGTAAATCTCCCGCTCGCACACTGCAGAATATTTTGTATCTCTTTATCCACTGTGTCTTCCTTTCCACTTGTTCCCTCACCTCTTGCTCATTCCAATCAACAAACCTGGGTCATCCTAACCATGGAGGACAACCGCAGTGTGAGGTTGTCTCCTCCTCAGCAGTGGTCGAAGTGTATGATAAGAAGTAGTTGAATTATGCTCCTTGCTGGCCTGTCTCCACTCCCCGCAAACCCCATCGCATGCCCCCTCCCACGCACCATACAAACCCCTAAACAAATACGCCTGCTGTTTAAGGGAACGTTCAGTGCAGTGCAATGAAGTGCAAGTTTTAACTTCTTCCTACACCTTTATTTTAAAACAAAACCATTCCAGAACGGTTTCTTTTTAAAAGTATTGGAACAATAAAACTTAATTAAAAATGTAGAGGAGCACCACTCCCAACCGCTCCACCCACTTCAACCACTGCTTGTCAGTACATCAAATGGAATCAGTCCAGTGTAGCATACATGGCCAAACTGGATTATTATTATTATTATTATTATTATTATTATTATTATTATTATTATTATTATTATTATTGTTAATTTCTTGTTACGTCCAACACACCCATAGGCTTCAGTGCACACATGAAAGAGTCCGGAAACATCAGCTCAGCAGACTAGAGTGGCCTAATCCATAGAATTAAAAAGGTGGGTCTTTATGGGCTTCTTAAATCTGGTGAGACATGAGATGTTATCTATACTGGGCAGAAGAGGGTTCCATAAGCCCGGTGCACAGGCATCAAAACTAGTGTCACCAAAATGTTTCAACTTGTATCGAGGGGAGAATAGTTTATTAGATCCATTAGAGTGGAGAATTTGCTTAACAGGAGCCTAATGCAGCTGCTTCAGCAGATAATCAGGGGCTTTGTCAGTGAGACACTAGTGGGATTAAGAAAGGATTTTATGAGATATGAGATGATGGAATGGCAGCCAATGGAAACATCTCCTTGCCTTGGTTAGGTGGTCAGTTTTGTCCAACCCACATACCACTCTCACTGCTCCATTTTAAGCTACCTGAAGAGTTTTTAGATCACCCTTAGAAGTAGCAGCCAGTAGGCTGTAACAATAGTCAATTCTAGCATTGACCAAAGCAGAGGTCACTGATGATATATTAGAAGTTGACAAATATGGCTTAATTTGTCTAATCAACTTAGTAGAATAGGCATAGGAGGCTTTTACATGCATAACATGTTTCATCATAGTAAGCCCCAAGTCAAAATAGACTCCTAGGGTTTTCACAAAAGGGCTTACTTGTATGGTACAATCTGAGATTTTAAACTGGCTATACTTGGAGTCAGGTGTTTTTATGCGTTGGTCTGAACCAATAATAATCAGTTCAGTTTTGTTATTGTTAAGAGCCAATAAATTGGTAATTATCCAATCCTGAATCAGGTCATATTTCTGACTGATTTTGGCCATGTCCAAGTCATAGTTCCCAGTCAGCTCAAAGACTGGTATCGTCGGCATAGGTGGCATATTTAATAATGACACCATCCACCAGGTCAAAGAGCAGGCGACTATATATGTTAAAAAGGGTAGGTAAAATACAAGCACCCCGGGGACACCGCAAGACGGTTTATAGTCATAATGTAGAAAGTCAAAATGTAGAAAGTCAAAATGTCAAAAAATAAATGTAGAAAAAAAAAATGTCGAATTTTATTTTATGACGTTTTTTATCCGAAATGTGGGGGTTTCCCCCTAACCCCCCCTTTTTTGTTTTTTTTTTGTTTACCCATTTTTTTTTATTCCCGGACCCCAAAATAAATATATAATTAAAAAGAGGGAATTCGACATTTTTTTTTCGACATTTTTTTTTCGACATTTTGACTGACCACCCCGCAAGACATCAATTCAGGTGGTGCCTGAAATCCACCAGTCACTACTCTGGCCATTCGCGAACCAAGGAAAGAGGCCATCCAAGAAATGGTGGACTTGGAACAGTTTGCGATCTTCCCTATTCTCTTGAGCAGCAAAGAATGATCCACTAGATCAAATGCTGCCGAGGGGTCAAGGAGCATAAGCAGAGCAAGCTGGCCCCCATCCACGATCTCAATTAAGTTAGCCCGAGATAGAGTATTGCAGTCTCGGTGCCGTGCGCTGCACAAAAGCCTGATTGACGGACACCCAATAGACAATGGGCCTCATTACAAGGTTGGTGCAACCCGCTAGTGGTACCGGCAGGTTGCCGCTGACCTCATAACACTGTTCTGCCACCTGAGATCCCCGTGCCACAGAGACATCACAAGTCTCGGCAGCCCGGGATATCAGGCGGCGGAAACTGTACGTCCCCCGTGGAGTCCATTAGGACTCCACGGGAATGGGGACAAGGAAGCACTGCCACCGATGGGAACGGTGCCGGTGCTTCATTGAAAACCATGCCTGCAGGGGCTGGTGCTCCTGGCAGGTCAGACCTGCCGGGAGCACCAGTCCCTGCAAGCATTCTTGTAGTCTGGTGGTCCGGAAAGGGTGCTGGTATGTTGCTACCAGCACCCTTATTTCTGGACCACCAGACCTGGAATGAGGCCCAATGTCTGTCTATATGTCCTGGAGTTGCAGGTAAGTCACCATATCAAGAATTTTCAAAAGCAAAGGAACACTAGTGATAGGACTAGTGATAGGACGGAAATTAGCCACAATCTCCAGATCGAGAGTCTCCTTCTTTAATATCAGGGTTATCCAGATGTCCTTCAGACATTGAGGAACCACCAAGGTGAGAAAAGAGGAATTGGCAATGTTAATAACAGAAGGCACAAGGCAGCCAATGGAATCTGTAATAATACTGGCCAGTCAGGCATCTTCAACACAAACGGGGGGCTTCAGTCCCTTCACAATACTAATGAGCCTGTCTTCCGTGACTTGATTTAAACAAAATTCAGATACTGCACAAGGATGATCAGTCAGTGAACCTTAATGGCAGACTGGTGTGACTTCATTTTCATAAAAGTCGCTTTTATGTCCTACAGGACCTATACCTTTTTTACCCTCTAATTCTCTAATGCTGGCAAACAGTTCTCTCTGGTAAGATTTTGCATTGGCTATCCTAGTATGAAAATTATTTCTTTTGGCAGAGAGAATTGCATTTCTGTAATCAGCCGCAGCAATCCGTTATGTAGCAAGGGTATCCTGTAAAGGACCTGTCCTCCATAATCTGTCACAGAGCCTCTTAGCCTTCCTGTCCTTTATAACATCAAGGGAGAGCCATGTTTTGCCTGAAACCTCAGTCTTGACATTCTTAACAGAAATAAGTGCCAGTGTTAGTGATGTCCAAAAACTGATGAACTAAAACATTTGGCTCATTGGAGGGAACCAGTTTGGAAATCATAGGAAGGGCAAGATCTGCAAAGGCCTCATGGGAAGCCTTTCTGAGATTTCACACCCTCAATACCAATCGGGGGTAGGTTCTAGCCTGTTTACGAGTGACAGGAAGAAGGAGACTAAAGGAGATCAAGTGGTTGTAGAGATAAGGTCATTTCTCAGACGTAATTCAACACAGCCATCTTCGGATAAAGACACACAAAGTGCAAGAAACAGAAATATTTATTTCACCACGGCCAGCCGGGAGCATTTGTTCAATAAACTATGGTACAAGCTGAACACAAGAAAGTCTCAAGGTCCTCCTATATGTAACATATATTTATAACCAAAAATATATAACACACCAGTTCTATTCTAAAATGAATTTTAGTAAAATACAGTGCCCCCCTTTCTTATTGGGTACACATGCTTCCTGAAATGCATCAATATGTTCCTCTCCCAATGACCTTATACTCTTCTGACCAGCATACAACTTGTTTTCCCATTTTCAATGAATCACAGAACTTATTTTGCATCTTAGAGTGGGATAAAAAACGGTTCTGAGATGACGCAAGGTCCAGCTAGCCTGCAAAGTACACAAGGCTTGCTGTCGCATTCTCTTCGGGTCATCTGTCTACCTTATATATTTCTTACTTTACTGCCAAGTCCATTCATTAAAAAAACTCTTGGGACACACTGCTAAGATTGTGTTTTCTCCTATTTGATTCTGTTTTCTCCATGACATTTTGCCAAAATCTGTCTGCAGTTCATTTCTAATGCATGCTGTGGCATCCATTTTGGGAAGGATGGCTACCTTTTGCTGTAGCCTTTCTATGTTAATGAAATATAGCCATATGTTATTCATGTTGCATGCAAAAGTATGCATTTCTTTATATATCTGTTTTCCTAAATGAATGTGTACATATAGCCCTATCCACTTCCAATTTACATTGTATCCATTCCCTAATGCACCTACCCGGGATAGCTGCCTCTTATGAATAATTTGTCTTACTTTTTCAATGTTGGACAAGAGGGCGGGGCACCGGCCCTGAGTGACATGTTCACTTGTCCATCACCTGAGGGGGAAGGGTTGTCACTTTTGGTCTACTCCTCTTCATAGTGGTCTGTCCATGAGTAACAACAAGGGACATAACCAAAGGACCATGGGTTAACACCCAATCAAGGCTATGACCATCTCTGAGAGTAGGGTCTTCAACAAGTTGAGTAATCTCCATTGCCTGAAGGGCCGTAAGAAGAGACACATCATCTTGATCAGAACTGTTATGTACCCAGAGATCAAAGTCTCCCAATATAATAGTATAAGTGGTAGATTTTAGGAAGTCAACTATAAGGGTCAAATGTTGTTCCTTGAAAAAGGGCACACTAGTGGGGCGGGGGGGTTGATATATGGCCAGGATACAAATAGTGGTATTATAGTCAACACTTAATTTAATCAGGGAATATTCGCACATTTCAAGTTAATAAAGTTGAGTGTGTGTGCATAAGAAGAATCTCTTATAATAAATGCAACACCTCCACCTTTGCCCTCATCACGGTCTGTTTTGATGATTTTATACCCAGAGGGAATAGCCAGGAAACCTGCATGATTAGTTGTATCGGATAACCAAGCTTCAGTTAGACAGAGGATGTCCAGGTTCTGTATAATAATTAAATCCTTTTTTATCACACAGGAACAGTAGTATTGCGTCTTTAAAGGACACCTTGAAGGTGGTTTGAAGGCGGTTTGTGTTTGGCTCAAATAAGTTCCCTGTTTTTTTTTTTAATAATTAAATCAGCCACCTCTATGGCATATATAACTAATGATCAGGTATTTAAAAGGCGTAATATCAGTTTTTCACAATTAATTCGATTCATATGCAAAACAGTAGTTATGCTGTTGCCCATAATGGATACATTATCAAAGGAATATAAAACAGTGGAAGTGAAGGGCTTCATGGTTCCTGTTTTGATGCAAACAGCTTGCTGCATATAAGATTAAACATCCCTCAATGGTCCACATAGCAGTTCTGGGGATCTCAAAATGCCATCTCCTGTTGCACCTCTATCGCAGCAGATATGATGCCTTCAGTCATAACTTCCAAGGAAGTGGCATCATTAACATTATTAAGTGTTCCGGGGGGAGAATGGCAAACTACTTGCAGCCATATAGCACGTGACTATGTCATCGGCATATAGGAGAAAAACTTGTTGTTAATGGGTCGTTACCTAAGTTTCTCTTAGCTAGTTCTATTGCCTCCCGCCGATGCATGTTGTTATGCAGGCAAGCAGCGGCGCACACAATAAACAATATATTCACAAGTTAATGCTCTTACTAAAAGTCGTAGTGTGAAACAATGATCACTCAAGGGCGAATAGCATGGACCAGTGTGCCCCTGATGCGCCGACACTGACGCGCCTGGGGAAAATTAAACAGCGCAAGGACTACAGGTAATTGTAGTCCAATCACGTCAGGATGCTAAAAAGGCATTTATTTTCAAAAGCGTTCAGGCTTCTAACACGCCTGAAGTAAAGCAAGCTAGTGCAGCAATTAATAAGCATGCTCACAATGTTTATGAAAATGCAATAAAATACATCTTAAAAAACTAAACTTTGTAACACACAATTAAAGTGCAATCAAGGAATAATTAAAATGTAACACATGCACATACCCTGTGCTCGACAACCTCCTCTCAGCTGACCCCTGTCACCTTTGCCATCCTTATTGCTTGTATTACAGTATGTTTGACTATTTTGACCATTATTTTCTGGGTGGTGGGAGAACATTTGTGTTGTTCCAACCTTACTGCTGCAAGAAATGCTCTAGAAATCTTGAGGTCCTTCACGTCCAGCCTCTAGTAGTTTCCTTTGCACTCCTGCTGGAGGTACTAACCTACCCCCTTTGCACAGGTGCCCAACTTCTGCACTCAGCTCTCCCCTTAGCCTGTGATACTGCTTTGGAAGACTTTCTTGATTGGATCCTCCACTCCATTGTTCTACTGGAGTCACAACCTACTTAGGTTTTTCGCTGGCCATCATGGCCTCTTCCCACTCTTGTTTGCTGACTGCCCCTCCACACACACTACAAAAACGTATTCCTCCACTTCCTCCTCTTCCTTCCCTTACTGATCACTCCCTGTCCTCGACAAGTAATCTGTGACAGCATTTTCCTTTCCAGGTATGTGTCCCACAATAAAGGCGTCCTCTTGCAATGAGGTAACCCACCTCATTATCCTCTGAGAGACATCTTCCAACCACCGACTTGTGAATATCTCTACCAAAAGATTGAGATAGGCGTGTACTTGGAACTCCATTCCCCACAAAAATGCACAAAATGTTTTAATAGAGTAATCACATTTTTGGTAGGCAGTCATGGCTCCCTGTGCCCCCAGACTATGCGTTGATGTGGGAGGCACTTAACTTGCCTTTGCCAGACATCCCCCTTACCTTCTACACCAGGGAGGACCACCTGTTCTGGTTCCAGCTCTTGCCACTTCCACAAGCGGAGCCGCCTGCACCAGCATTCCTCTCACGCCGCTGTCAGGCCACATGCTTTGGCATTCCGTTTGCTTAGCCACTGCTGGGCCCTCACCACTCCAGCACACAGCTGCTGTGTTGTCGTTCACTCAATTCTTGCTGCACCATGGGAAATACGTTAATAGAGGTCCCCTCCAATGGAGTTTCCTTGGGAGCTTTACCAGTTGTCACCACTGTTAAAAGAGTAGATGAAGGCTGGCAGGTAAGTTGTGGTTAGTTTATTGGAGGCCCAATACTGTTTGCACAATGCAAGTAAACCCCAAAGAGCTCCCTCCTTCCATCAGTTTCACCATTTGAACTGTTCTTGCTTTCAGAGGTAAACACTTCTTCCTAAAGGTTCCACACATTCCTTCATTCTTCATGGTAGGTTGAACCGCCCCATTCCCAAGTAACTTGACCTTTTAGATCTTTGAAACGTTTATTTACAAAGTAACATGTTACAAACGATACAAATCATCCCATGAAACAGACAAATTAAAATAAACAAAGCATTTAACAATACAATTTTATACATCGTGATATATAAGAAATAATAATCCCCCACTAAATCTGCTACATCCCTTAATCACCCCCCTCCCCACCACCGCCGGTATAGATCGCTTTAGATCCCCAAAGACCAGGAGCATGTCATCAGCAAATAACCACATTTTTTTGCTGTAGTCCCCAACTCGATAATCCCTTCATCCTATCCTCAGCTCTGATAGTTGCAGCTAATGGTTCTAATGCAATTACAAATAGTAATGGCGACAAAGGGCATCCCTGCCTAGTTCCTCTTTCCAATTAGAATTTCACTGACCTTATACCATTAGTGTTAACTTCAGCTGTTGGTTCATTGTAGAGTAGTCTAATCCACGATACACATTTTTCACCAAATCCCCTCTTGATCAGCACCGAGAAGAGGAAATCTCAATTCACTCTATCAAAAGCTTTTTCCGCATCGAGGGACAGAACAGCACTTTCTTCTTGTTGATCTCTCGCTTTGGATATTGTATTTCATAGTCTCCTGATGTTACTTGAAGTCTTCCTCCCCTTCACAAAACCCGATTGGTTTCCGTGAATTAATGATGGAAGCAGATTTTCCAATCTTATCGCTAAAATCTTAGCTAAAATTTTGTTATCAGTATTTATAAGATTTATAGGCCTATAGCTCGTTGGTAGGGCATCATCTTTCCCCTTTTTCAGAAAGACAGAAATCATAGCATGCATGGTAGACTCCGGCAGGGAACCACTCACCAGCGACTCTGTATACACATCCTTCAATAGGTGAAGTGCGGAATTCGGTAATAACCTATCAAATTCAACAGGAAACCCATCAGGTCCAGGGGCTTTCCCGGTGTTCAGTTTACCAATTGCTCTTTTAATTTCATCAACTGTAATATTCGCTTCTAACATCTTCGAATCACACTCAGTAATCTTCGAAAGATCCACTTTTTCCAGAAATTCTTCCCCCTTGCCAGTCAACTCCGACTTATTTTTGTAAAGATTCATATAGAAGTCTCGAAAAACGTTGTTTATCTCTTCTGGGTGGTAGGTGATTTTGTCATTCTTATCTCGAATCGATGATATGGATCGCTCAGCTTCCCTCTTCCTTAATCTGTAAACCAGCCATCTGTCGCACTTTTCCCCCTTCTCGTAATATGCACATTTAAGATAGAAGTTCTTCCGTACTGCACGCTCATCTATCAGTACTTTCAGTTCTCTCTTCATTTTTTGGGAGTAGACACACTTAAGGAACTTGGTGCCTCGGTCTGGATGAACCCTTCTATTACAATAAATGGCAATGTGTTTTTTTGGGAGAAATGGTTTCTGGGAGGAGTTTGTTGGATAGCTGATCTGTTTAAAAATGACATTTTGATGGCAGCGATAGCACTACAGCAGCGCTATAAAATAGAGAACTTTAAAACTTCAGACTACAGAAAGCTTAAAAAGGCGAATGAGGATGTTGATTTAGAGACGAGAATTAATTTGGACCTGTTTACTAGGAAGGCAATAGGAGCGGAAGGAGGACTGGCCAGCCAGGTATATAAGATGATTGTGTCATATTACAAATGTAATGACTCACTGAGAGAAGATTGGAGTAGAAGAATTGGTTCAGATATTTCAGAGGAGGAGAGGTCAAGGCAAATTAAGATTCTTAATCGGATTTATTGGACACCAGAAAAAATGTGGAAGAGAGGGATGTTGTGGAGTTCAGATTGTTGGAGATGTGTACATGAGTCGGGTACTTTGGAACACATGATGTGGGATTGCAGGTTGGTGAGATTATTTTGGAGTGAGATTGGTCAGGTGTGTGATGGGGAGATTGAGGAGTTGCCTACTCTGAACTTCAAAATGGTGATATTGAGGAGTGATGAACTATTGGATGATCTTCCTCAAAGTCAGAAGAAATGGTTGTTCAGAGGGGCTATGATTGGTAAGAAGATACTTTTGTGCAATTGGAAATCTACATTGACTTTGAATAGTGAGACATGGTTAGCTGAAATGCACACATTGGCAGAAATGGAGAGAGTATTGTACAGGAGAGAGGGGAAGATAGGTTTGTTTGAGAACATCTGGGGTACATTTCTATTGTTGTACTAAACTTGGTGAAGTAACTGAGTGCGTTTTCTTATAGCATCCAACATCTATATTCCCATTTCTGCATCGCAGGATTTCATCAAAAATCATGAAGAAACCACTAGACTTTGAACTTCTGATTCCAAAAAAAGGCATTCATCCATAGCTGAACTGAACCTTTTGAAAACTAAAAGTCCATATACGCCAATTCTTATGTTTGCCACGGGAACCAAGATTAGAAATTATCTTTAACCAGTCCTAACACATCCAATGGGAATTACCCAAACAGCTAGGTGATGTTTAATTACATTTTTTTACATCAGTTAAAAGATTAAAAAGACCCATAATCATTCATTATGTACAGGCCCAAGACATATTAAGCATATTTGGCTAAACAACTTAAATACTAATGAGCATTAACCATGTTGCTGTCACATCACTCGCTTCCAGTAAAGCCCTATAATATTTCTTTTTTTTTCATTTCCATGTGCAAGTAATGAAATAACTATATACAATTGTGGTTCATGAGACAACATCTAAGATGTTAATTTACTCCATATGATACTTTGTGTTCAAGCTACTTTAGAATGGTTCGTTTTTATTGTATCTACTCCATAGCCTTGAGAAAGTACCCTGTGCCACAAATAACTTGTTGGCTGGTTTTACAATGATACTAAACACCTTTCCCACTATTTGGAGTACCTCATTATTATGCATGTTTTCATTGTGTTTATTGATTTTGCATCTTTTCCCCTTCAACCCTCCCCTGCACTTGCTCGATCTCAATGTCACCAGGCCTAGTAGGATCGCTATCTCTGTCTTCCCTGTTTGCCCTCCCTTGCCTCGTCGCGCCTTGAAACACTTGTGTATAGGCACGTTATAAATGCCATATCATATCATATCATATAACAAAAACCAGCCAATAATACAACAATTCAGAGTGTTAGTCAGATTCAACCATAGCAAGAAACTCATATTTGCCCTCCTGCCCAAAGCAGCTATATGGCATCTGTATCCCTCATCAATGTGTCGGAGAGGAAGGTGAAACAGCGTTGGCCAACAGATATTATACTTTTGGTACCCATATATCTGGCGGGAGTGCATGTAATGGCACGGTGCGAATGTAGGCTACATAAAAATCCTGACAACGTACAATGGGCCTCATTACAAGCATGGCAGTCCGGGAACTACGTTACCCGTAAGCATGCCGGTACCGTAGTTCCCGGACCGCCATACTACGTGCTCTGCTCGCGGGTGCCGTTTCACCCGCTAGGTTTTTCCTGGTGGGTGTAACGGCACCCGCGAGCAGAGCACGTCGGATGCACTGACACAGCTGTGTATGTGCCGGTGCATCCGACCTCCCCTGCTCTTGATTCCGGCACCCGCAAATGGGCAATTACCGGGTCCACCAAGCTCGGCATGACCCGGTTCTTGCCTATTCGCGGGTGCCGGAAAAAATGCAACTCCGGCGGCAGCCAGAGTTGTAATGAGGCCAAATGTCTTCGACCCATTGAGGTTGTGTTGCCACCGGCCTCTTCCACCATGCTATGGCCACCCTTCTTTGAGCTAAAGTTAGGCCTAGTAGTATTACCAAGGGGTCCACCTCCAACTGCTCCTCATTAACTTCTGATAGTGTTTCAAGGACCTCCCCCAAAAAGACTGCTATGGGGAGGAATGGGGGAGGGTTGCTTGAAGGGCCTTGCACTGTGGGCATTCTTGTTAGATCTCGGGAAAATATGTATCCAACTTAGCTGGTGTATTGTAGGTCTGATGCATATGGTTGAAATTAATGTTTGCATCTAGCATTAAGTGAAACGCTGCGAGTTTGGCTCCTAATGTATGCCCATGCCCCATCCTCTATTTCACTACCCAGCCCCTTCTACCACCTTTATTTCGAATTATCCCCTGTCTGCGGGATCGTCGACATCAGTACATCAGTCTGTCATAGATTTGCGAGACCAAACGTCCCTCCTCTTGAGCTGAAATAACCTCATGCAATAGCGGGAATGGGGGCAGTTTGCGTGGGAATGTCAAAAAAAAGACAGTGGGCCTCATTATAAGGTTGCTGGTCTGGATACAACGGTACTGCTAAGCTTACCGGTACCGTTGTATCCAGACCGGCAAACTCTGAGTTGTGCTCATGGGTGCCTTTCATTCCGCCAGGTCAGACCTGGCGGAATGAAAGGCAGCCGGGAGCACACCAAGCTTGTAGCATCGGCACGGTAATGAACCGTGCTGGTGCTACAGGCATCCCCATTCCCATTGAGCCCTATGGGGCTCAATGGGAATGGGGATCTACCGGCTCCGGCACCCGCGAAAGGGCAATTACCGGGTCCGGCCGGGCCGCAATACCCCAGTAATTGCCCATTCGCGGGTGCCAGACTTTCTTGACGGTTTGGAGGTAGACTTGCCGGTTTTACCAGCAAGTCTAGCTCCAACCTTGTAATGAGGCCCAGTGAACTCATTTGTGATATGAACATATATCTAGGGGGGTGGTACCACCTTTTTCTTTGAATACTTCCAGGGATATAAACGTATCATCTCGAAAATAGTCCCCAAGCACGCAGATGCCAGGCTTATCTTTTAGGGTGATAGGCCTCGACTCGTACCAGAATGACAAGAAGTGAGCCTGTGCCACCCAGTAGTACCGCTCCAAGTTTGGAAGTGCCAGGTCCCCCTTGGCATAGGCCTGTGTAAGGGTATCCCGCCTGACTCTAGGAGTATTTCCCACTCATAGGAACTCCACCAGAATCCCCCAAGCCTCCTATAAAAAGGAGTCCCAGAAGTGCAATTGGGAGGTTCAAGAAGAGGTCTATTAATCTCGGCAGTACAACCATTTAGTAAGTGCCACCTGACCCATAATAGAGAGAGGCAAGCCCCGCTGCGTCGAATCTCTTCCTGCAAAGTATCAACCGCCCTATCATAATTCCCATGAAATAACACCTCCTGTTCTCATGCAATTTTGATGCCTGGCATTAGTAGTCTCCCATTTAGACCCATAGTCATCTCATCGATTTGCCATAGTTGATTGTTTGCCCTGATAATTCCCCGAACTGTATTACTTGTCTCATCACCAGGTTCAGGTTCTCCGGTGGCTCCTTTAGGAATAAAGCTATATCATCCGCTTAGAGCAAGATAACCAGCCTATGGGAGTAGAGCTGGATCCCTCCATGCAGATTACATGCACAGAGCAGCACAGCATGCAAATAGCAACAGGGACCTCATTATTATAATAATTTGGCATTTATTTATATAGCCGACCCCGGAAGGATGAAAGGCTGAGTTTGGCCCCTGCTGGGATTCGAACCTGCGTTAGCAGGCGCTGCAAGGATGTCAAAGCGAGTGCTCTACTTGCTGTGCCACTTGACTGGTTTATGAGAAGATACGAAGGCCAGGGGTGGACTGGAAACCAAAAGAGGCACTGGAAATAATTTCCAAAGTGGCCCCATATTACACATTTTCACCAAGCACAACCCTTTTCCCATGAGAACATGTGGAAATAAAATAGGTTACCACGCAAAAGAGGCCCCGGATGCAGAGGCCTAACGGTCAATCTCCAGAGTTCCCTATAGGCCAGTCCACCCCTGACAAAGGCTCAAGGTAAGTGATTCACACCACCAGTTTAAAGTACTTCCATTTGGGATAGCATTGGCACCACGTGTATTCACAAAAGTACCGTTTGCAGTCACAGCTCACTTGTGCATGGTGTAAGTTTGCTCTTTGCTGGATGACTAGCTCACAACGGGGAACAATGCAAAGCACTGCACCAAGTGCACTCAAACAAAACCACTATTCTGCCTACTAGGATTCTCAAACCTCGCAAAACTCACTTGGTTTCTATAGGGCAGATCTGGGCACAGCATTCTCTAGCCTTCTTGTCTTGTCGCAGCAAGAGTCCAGGCTTCCATGAACAGTTTCCCTTTATCAGCCAGCCAGAAAGTCAGCATGCAATGTTATAAACCTACTCTGAAAGATGGTGTTCGGCATCTATCGAATTACATATGTCAGACATATGTCAAACACACACGGAGATCAGGAATTGCCCACTGCACATTTGTTACAGGAAACAGGCGACTACCAAGATCTAGGTGTGATGACATAAAAGGTTCTCAAGTTGCTAGATAGGTGACATTTTAAAAAACAAGCGTTGACAATGCCAACAGTTTGGGATGCTATGTAGGCATGGGAAAGGCACTTGCCTTGCACTGCCATAGTGGTGTTAACTGGCCGTTGATGGTCAAAGGTGCAACATTTTGTGAGTACCTGGGCATCTAATAGCAGTGCCCGGCAAATGCCTAATATGGATACATAAGCTAAAAGTGTTGGCTCCGCCAATGCTTTATTTTCACAGGACTTCAGTGAAGCAATTAAGCACTGCGGCAACCCGCTATCCGACCCTGCCATACTACACCCCATCCAAAAATCCACCACCATCAACACCTTCTTCATCGACAAAATCAGAAAGATTCACCAGCATATAAACACCAGCTATGCATCCATAGACCCACCTCACGTCCCCCCTTACGAAATCTCCACACCGTGGACAACAGACACTATCGACAGAGGACCTGGCAGAAACCCTGACTGCCCTCAAAGCCACATTGTATAGAGATGACATCCTTTCAGCATCTATCCTCAAGCCCCTCCGTGAAGAAGCTCTCCTTCCCTACCTGGAGATCATCAAGAGTTCCCTAACTCGGGCACCTTCCCATCGACCCTAAACACACGACAAATCCTCCCTCTACTAAATAAACCCACTCTGGATCCTGACAACCTAGGTAACTATCGCCCCATCACCCATCTTTCCTTCCTAGGTAAGATCATCAAGAACACAACTGCAGCAACACATCAACACCAACAATATCCTCCAACCCTACTAATCTGGGTTCAGACCCAGATGCAGCACAGGGACTGCAACTATACAGGTGGTTGACGACGCCCCCAACTTCCTTGATTACGGCCACCTCTGCCTCTTGGTTCTAATCGACCTCTCAGCCGCGTTCGACATAGTAGACCACCGGGCAATTACAGACACCCTACATCAGCGCATGGGGATCAGAAAACTTGTCCTATGCTGGTTAAAGTCCTACCTCACCAACCGCCAGCAGTTTGTTCATATGGACTCCTGTAGATCACCAATGTTACCTGTCACATGTTCAGTCCAGCAGGGTTCCATCCTCTCCCCAGTGATCTTCATTCTATATGTAGGGCTGCTGGGAGCCATCCTAGCCACACACAACATCCACCAATATGCCAATGACATACAGCTATACCTCAAGATCGACTCCATCCATGACATCCACAGGCTCAAAACTTGCCTCTCGCTGATCCAGTCTTGGATGGCCAGTGCATACTTGAAGCTCAACCCCTCCAAGACAGAATTCCTACTCCTTACCAACAACACCGAACACCCAGACATACAGACCTGGCTATCGACCATGAAATCTGAGGGCTTCACACCCGAGCTCACCTCCTGCGCCAAGTCATTTGGGTTCCAAATCAATAAACACCTCTCCTTCAAGACACATACAGCTAAGAACATTCAGACAGCTTGGTATCAGCTCTCCCTCCTGCAGAAAGTCAAGTCATTCCTCCCTCCGAACAACGTTAGATCCACTTTTTAAGCACTGGTCCTATCCCGCCTGGATGGGGGCAATGCACTCCTCAAAGGCTTCCCGTCGTCCTCCCTTGTGCCCCTGAGAGGTGTCCTACACACGGCTGCATGCCTCATCAAGGATCTACGCAGATATAACCACACCACCCCGGCCCTCATCGACCTTCACTGGCTCCCACTGCATGCACAAATCACCTTGAAGGCTTGCTGCATCATCTATAAGGCAGTTGCCCTCAAGTCACCCAGCTACCTCGCAGGGAAACTCAGCATCTCCGGCAGACAGCGCACCACCAGAAGCCAGGACACGGGCAAAAAGGAAAGGACCAGAAAGCAAGCCTTCGTTGCTTATGACCCAAAACTATGGAACCTCCTCCCAATCAGCATCAGACTCGCCTCCACGCTCCGACAATTCAGAAAACAACTCAGGACAAACCTCTTCAAGGATTCACTCCGCCTCAACACCTAGGCCAACATGTTACCCCTCGTGCCAATTGACTCGCTAGACACTGCCCACACCTCTCTTCCCCGCCACCCGGTACAGCTGTACCCTATCTATGTCCCTCTCTGTAGCCTACCCTCTGCTATATGTCTGCACTGTTGTTACCTTTGAAAAGCGGTCCGTTATGCACCTGTACTGTTGTATACCTCTGTAAAGTGTTACGCTATGTATCCGTATTATTGTATACCTTTGTAAAATGCTCTGTTGCCTCTTGAATCTTGGTCCGTGCTCAGTAAATACAATTATAATAATAATAATAATAATAATAATAATAATAATAATAATAATAATAATAATAATAATAATAATAAAAGGACATGCATAGTGCTTATAAATAGATAGAGTGGCCGAAGGCTGACCTGTTTAAGACATTTCTATTACACCAGTAGCTGGGTTACAACTCCAATTAAGCGATTAACTATCAGAAGACTGCTTTGAAAAAAACACTGGCAGGCAGTTGAAGTGCAAGTTTGATGATAAGGCTGGATTAAAGCGAGCTGAAAGAGTTCCCATGAGGAGGTGTTTTGGATGGGTAATAGCAGGAAGTAGGTGGGAAATTACCATAGGGATGAGCATTGCCAACAGGGGCAATCAATGGATGGTTAAATAACCAAACAACACTTACAAGCTGTGTGTCCCTCCTCATATGTCATTTCTCCATAGCTGTACTCTAATGCAATAGTTTTGGCGTAGAGGTGGCACAAGCGCCACCTAATAGTCGAACCAAAAAAATGTTAGGGGTTGCCCATTCATAAATCCCCATGCTGAAATTACTATCACAAAAAGTGCCTCCATGACTGGGTGGGGGCTTCAGTGGAAGAGGCGAAACTCAAGTCATTCAAAGTCCATTGCAAGTAGACTGCTCAGAATGCACACTTGCATATCATTATCAGCATTTCTGGAACTCACTCCCAAAGTAAATATGCACAATAGAAGAACACCCAACCTTCAGTAAATCACTAAAAACCTGGCTCTTTAATTTTCCAACTTAAAACACTAAGCACTGTCTAAGAGAAACACCAAACCTTACTACACAGCGATACAACACAAAAAATGGGGTGGCCTTTGGACTGCCGGATCATCTTAACCAAACTGAGCAGGACCAGCGAAAGAAAACATAATATGGCTAACAACTGCATAAGAAACTTCAGTCAAAACCAAACAATATACGCAACATTACACAAGGAGC
Organism: Ambystoma mexicanum; assembly: GCF_040938575.1. Classification (NCBI taxonomy): domain Eukaryota; kingdom Metazoa; phylum Chordata; class Amphibia; order Caudata; family Ambystomatidae; genus Ambystoma; species Ambystoma mexicanum. The sequence continues at coordinate 668,916,134 of NC_090923.1, forward strand.
TCCCCATTGCTGCCATTAACCCTATTAAAGCTATCGGTATTCCTGCAAACACACCACACAACACAATTACCAAATGCAACAGCCACGCACGACTAACGTAACACCAACTCTAAAATCATAAAGCAAAATTCACACCTTCTCTAAGACCTCACTCAGTTACAACATGCTCAAATTCCAACACTACGTCGCAGGCACACAAAACAATCTATACAGACTCCCACACCAGAACACCCATCAACCTATACGACCTAGAAGCAACCGCAACACACAGTGACTGTTTTTTCCAGAACTGAAACTACCAACTGAACAGCAAAAGCACTCTTGTGCTCTCCCTCTCCTCGCACTAACAAAAAGCCTTCCGCCTCTCCCCCCCCTTTCTATTTAGATCCACCAGATTGCCTGGATACCATGAGAATGGTAGCGGTGCGCGGTATAACAGGACAGTGGACCTCATTACAAGGTTGCCGGTCTGGTAACAATGTTAAAGGTAAGTTTGCCGGTACCGTTGTTACCGGACCGGCAAACTATGAGGTCTGCTCACGGTGTGCCTGTCAGCCCAGCAGGTGACCTGCCGGGTGGAACGGCACCCACGAGCAGACCTACACGGTAGCACTAGCACCATTATTAACAGTGCCGGTGCTACCGGCCTCCCCATTCCCATTGAACCCTAACGGGCTAAAATGGGAATGGGGAGTAATAATTACCAGTACCCGGCAATGGGCAAATACCGGGTACGACCCTGCCATACTACACCCCATCAAAAAATCGACCACCATCAACACCTTCTTCATCGACAAAATCAGAAAGATTCGCCAGCATATAAACACCCCCTATGCATCCACAGACCCACCTCACGTCCCCCCATACGAAATCTCCACACCATGGACAACAGACACTCTCGACAGAGGACCTGGCAGAAACCCTGGCTGCCCTCAAAGCCACATTGAATACAGATGACATCCTTTCAGCATCTATCCTCAAGCCCCTCCGTGAAGAAGCTCTCCTTCCCTACCTGGAGCTCATCAACAGTTCCCTAACTCGGGCACCTTCCCATCGACCCTAAACACATGACAAATCCTCCCTCTACTAAATAAACCCACTCTGGATCCAGACAACCTAGGTAACTATCGCCCTATCACCCATCTTTGCTTCCTAGGTAAGATCATCGAGAAAACGGTAGCTGCACAACTGCAGCAACACATCAACACCAACAATATCCTCCAAACCTACTAATCTGGGTACAGACCCAGATGCAGCACGGGCACTGCAACCATACAAGTGGTTGACGACGCCCCCAACTTCCTTGATGACAGCCACCTCTGCCTCTTGGTTCTAATCAACTTCTCAGCCGCGTTTGACACAGTAGACCACCAAGCATTTATAGACACCCTACATCAGCGCATGGGGATCAGAAACCTTGTCCTATGCTGGTTAAAGTCCTACCTCACCAACCGCCAGCAGTTTGTTCAAATGGACTCCTCTAGATCACCAATGTTAACTGTCACATGTTCAGTCCTAGAGCATTCTCTCTAACTTGGGGAATATCATCATAAAATTCAGTATACGTTACACAGCCATGTACATCATCAACTTCTCCCACTGGTTCAGCTATAAACACTGCTGGATTCGCTGTGCTACACCTAACAATTTTGATTGCAGGGTTTGGGATAATCACCTCATTCACTGACATGTTTTGTGTGGTCAATGTACTTTTAGGTTTCTCCGAAATTGCAAATAATGCATGTTCTATGAACATCGTTAATGAACACCCCATGGTTATACTTGAGGCCTTTTGAACTGCAAATGCAGCTGCTGCTAAAGATTGCTCACAAGGATAATGCCCTTTCATGACTGGACCTAAAATCCCACTATAGTAGGCCAATGGTTTATGACCATATCCTAGAGGTTTTTTTTCTGTGTAAGCACTGCTGTCATGACCTCTCCATTTGAATGAGAGAATAAGTACAATTCTTCACTGTAATTGTGAATCCCTAGAAGACTAGCTGTGCTGATCATGTTTTTTAATATATAAAATCCTTTAGTCATTTCTTCTGTTCATATTCATTTATTTTTTGCCATATATGCCTCTTTGAGTCCTTATAAAAGTGAATGAATATATGTACTGTAATCAAAGACCCAGACCCTGCAATAACTGCATAGGCCTGAAAATTGTTGAATTTGTCTCACTGTTCTTAGCTGTTCAGTTCTTATAATAGCCTCTGCCCTTTCAGGTGTCACTTTTCTTCCTTCGAGTGAGATCAACTGTCTTATATACAGTACTTCTTCTTGACAATATTGCAGTTTCTCCATATCTACATAGTACCCTTTCACTGCCAGTACAGTCATAGGGCTGACAGAGTCTTCTCTGCACCTTTCTTCTGTCTCCCTGCACACCACAATATCATCAACGTACTGAATTATTGCACTTTCAAGTTGGACATTACCCAAGTTCATCTGAAGGACCCTGTTAAAAATTGATGGGGACTCTCTGTACCCTTAGGGGAAACAAGTATGTTTCAGGCAAATCGTTCTGAAAAGTAAGTCAAATCTTGTGAGTGTTCATGAAGGGGAACTTAAACAAATGCATTTTTTAAATCTAAACAGTGAAATACTTTGCTTTCGATGGGATATTGCAAAATATTGCAGCAGGATTTGGAACTAAGGGAAACTCTGCTTCCACTATGTTGTTCAGAGGGCGAAAGTCATGAATAAATCTCTACAAACCCGCCATTGATTTTCTGATAGTGTACACGGCCGTGTTACACGGGGAATCAGATGGTACCAAAATGCTGTACTTCATTAAAGTGGATATGGTTTCGAATATACCTTCATTCGCTTCTCCGGACATTGGATACTGTTTTGCACGTGGCAGAATTTATCCTGGTTTGAGCTTAGTTTTAACTGTTCCTACTCCTTGCAATAGGCCCATGTCATATTGATTTGTAGTCCATAAAATACTTGGTACATTTTCAAAGTCTTCCTGAAAAAACGGGCAGCTTCATTTTTACCAATGCCATTCTCTGTGATATTTCTAAATTCTCTACTTTGATCCAATAAGTGAGATTTATGAAAAATATGAACTCATCATTTGAATAGTCATCCCTAAATAGCTCCTTGTCTATCAAATCTGTCAACCTACATCCTTCATTAAGGGATATCACCAATCTCCATCCCCTTCCCTCATTGTCTGTCCCATGCAGCGTCACCCTTTCTTCTCTAACTATTGCTGCTTCTAGTTCTAAAGGGATAATGTTCCCTTCCTTGTCGTTGTAAAGACTGGAGGGGGGTTATCTGCTCTCCTGCATTGAATATGGCGGAGTAGAAGCACAGAACACCCAGCCAAGGTTCTCTATAGGGTACCAATGGACGAGAATCCAAGGCTTAAGCTCTCAAGAGGTGATGCAGGCTGGTTCTTAAGCACAGTGTAATCCCCAAGTCCCCCACAAAAGGAATGTCCACACACCATGTTATGAGCTAACACGGTTTTTTATATAAAAATAAGGTTCAAGATATATACATCAATTAATAAAACTCTTTGTACTCTGGTAATTCTAATATGGCAAATATATACAATGTCTACGTGGTACGACACTTAGCTATTGATGCCTTTAAAATGCATCAACTTCTGACTGTTATAATGGTGTTCAAATCATATAACAATGGGTATCAGCATAGATCATAGGAAGAAAGGCAAGTTAGATAAAACAATGGCAGAAACACAATTCTGAGTGAGGATCCCCCCACCTGTGCAACCTGTAATAAAGAGTATTAACAAGCTCAGTCCATTAATGTTTAAATAGTCTTGTTTCCTGGTTAAAATGTTCAACTATCCCATTGTACCTTAGTTAGAAGAGTTTCTTCAACGGTTCATCGACAAATTCCTTGAGAGTGGACTCCCTTTAAAGCAGGAGGCACAGGGCGTTAAGATTCCTCGAAGAAATGTGAACACTGGCGTCGAGACAGCAGCTTTAATCTTCGTGGTGCTCTTCAATGATCTATCGTGGAAGTCCAGGGGAGATGAGGCATGCGGTGCACCCCTATGCATGGAGTTTGGTGCCACAAAGATGACTCAGTGAAGAATGTAGGGTCTAGAACATGGCTGGATTTTGGATCTTCACTTGTCAGCATCATTGTGGACTTCAGGTGGTGGGAAACCCACCAGCGGACTTCCCTCGGTCATCGGCGACCTCGACTTTCTCTGGCGGGACAAAGTGGTCAACGGTGATGGCAAGGGAGCCCTTCGTTCACTGTCATTAGACAAGGTGGAGCTTTGCGGCACCGGTCGTCGAGCAGCATGGCGTCAAGCTGTCCCCGCTTCTGGGCAACAAGTCTCGACGGGCTTCTAGCAGTTATGGAAATCCTCCAAACCCGATCAACGGCAATGGACTTCGACTGCCTCGATGTCCTGGTGCATTACTTCAAGCTTTCTTGGCGGACCCTGTCTCCGGACGACAGCCTTTCGGGACTGGCTTCCAGGGTGTCTCGATGAAGATCAGCTTCTGCACAATGTTTCCTCGTAGCTCGGAGAGAGGTCTCTGAGCCAGGTCCTCTCTTGGATCAGTTCTCGACAGACTCAACAGCTTTTAGATTGGGTCAAAGGAAATCAGCAGCAATTCTTCGTCTTCCAGCTGGGCTTCACAAATAAGCAGCTTCAAGTTTTAACTTCTGCTTCTGAACAAATTGGGAAGTGAGACGTCCCCAAATATACACATCTGTACCTCATTCAGTCAGCCAATCAGACAGAAGGGCATTCATGCAGGCAGGCATCCAATCAGGCTCACACTGCATTCAGGTCATTCACTTCCACTCAGCCACCCATAACAAGGAATGTGTATTGGGGCAAGCACCCAGCCTTCCAGCACACCACATTGCATTCATGTCAGTTTCAGGCAGAGCAGTCTCATTCTTTGTGTCAGACATATGGAAACCAGACACCAATCTATTGATTCCTATGGCAGGGCCTAGGTATCACAAAATGGAGGCTACTCAGATCACCTATAAATTCAGCATGGAGCTGCCACCAGCCCATACCCAGCTCTTTGGGCCACACATAGGTGCCCAAAAACATACACTAGGGATACAGGTTTGTACCCCCACCCATGGGTGCCATAAGGGTATCCCAAGGGTCTCTCTTCACCATGACCAACACGAGGAAGGGCTGCACGGCCAGGAGTCCCACATGGACTCCTGTGCAGGAAACATCACAGAACAAACATAAGGGAGTACAGGACAAGGACATGGAGGCCTTGTTCCACCAATGCATTTCCGGTATCACTGTCGTCCATAGGAATCTCTGGCCTGAACAAAAACGTATCAGGTATTCTCAATAACTTGCTGATCAATATAGGCAACCAGGATAATAAGACAGTCTCTCCATGCAAAAACACTTCCTCGTCTAGAGGTACTCCCCATAAAGCTTTCTTTACTGTAAATGCTAATATGAGCTCGCTCACATTTACATAATGTATCCCTGGAGTTGAACACACTATTGCTTTGTCATTAAAAGATATCATCATATTAAGTTTCATCATTAAGTCACGCCCAAGTATGTTTGCTGGTGTTTGTCTAGAGTACAATAATGGCATAGAAATGTTGTGTTCACCTATAGAAATTGGTAATTTGTCTGTAAATGGAACTAAATTTATCGCCCCAGAAAATCCCTGCACCTTCATGGCATTGCCTGGCATTGGATATTTTTCCGCAGGGACAAGTTGCTCAAGAAGTGAAAATGTCTTGCCTCCTATCATCACCTTGACCCTTGGATCCTCCTGGGGGTCTGGTGTTACAGATAGTGTTGAACACATCAGGTTGCTCTGTGAGCTGTCCTATTGTGGATATAAATCCATCTCCATACCTGTGAAACAATTCCCTCCTACCAGAGTCACACTCCCCAATTTGAGTGCGGCTACTTGCGTGGCTCCCATATCCATGTGCTATTGTGACACACCTGCCTGTTGATTTGGAATATATTGTACTTGCTGTGTAGGTGCCTGCTGCCTCTGCATAGGTGACTGCTGTTGTTGCCCTTGTGGCAATTGCATCTGCATTGGGACTTCATGTATTTGCTGTGATTGTTGTGCATATGTCTGAGTTTGCGTGTGATCTTGGGCATAATATCCTTGTGAATCTGTAATATACTGTGGAGCATATCCCATCCCCCCTCTTGGAAATTGCCAATTTTGTTGTTGCATGCCTCCCCTGCTTCTGCATACTCTTGCTCAACGTCCTAATTTACTGCAACTCCAACATTGCGGTGGCTGTCCTGCATTAAATCCTCCCCTTCCTTGAGGGGTTTGAAATCCACCTCATCCTCCTCCTCAAGGCCCATTCCCTCTGCCGCTCAGCATATAATTATACCCGTTTTGATCCATGACATATGCTGCATTGTTCAGCTGCAGTAACTTCACTATTTGTGCCCTCGCCCCCTCATTACTTGTCAATACCGATCCTTCAATTGCATTCTTTGATAATCTTTACTGCACCAACTTCGCCTCTTCCTGTTTCTTACCTACAGCTTTCTTTTGATCTTTTTCCCTTAATATTCTACAGCAATGCACAATTGCCAATTGTATCTCTGGCCATGGTTTTGCTTCCATTTCTACCTGTTTCTGAAGCTGGCGTTACACCGGCTCTGGCAGCCCTTGACATAAAATGTGATAAAATAATGCTACAGTCTTATCTCAAGATGCATGCGTCTCCAAATTCTATCTATCCTGAATCTCCTGAATAAAGGCATTGGGGACTTCAGTCTCTCCAATTTTCCTAGTCATTATTGCCCCAATATCCGATGTATCAGGATATTGTACTCTGAATGATTGCCATACATCTGCTCTATGATTATTAAATGGTGCTCCATCATGCACCATGTTTTGTGTGGTGTCTTTCAGATATCCGGTTCTTTTCCAAATGTCGTCAGCTCTCTCCCCTAGAATAGCTGATAATAGGCCTTTAATGTCACTTTTGGCTAAAGTCGCTCCTGAAGTTCTTTTCTCTAATTTAGAAATCCACTTTCCAACACCGGAAGTTAAAGTTGGTAGTGTGCACTTTAAATTCTTCTTATCCTTTTGGGGCCATGGAATATATTGTGGTCGACCCCCCCTTTCTCTAATAGTGGACATTGTGACAATCCTTATTCATAATCATTCCCGCCCACACTCTTTGTCTTCCACGCAGCGTTGTCCTCGCCTGTTTGTTTACATCCTGCCAATGCCCTTAATGTGCTTACATAAGGCAGCAATATATTTCCTGTACTGCGCAATCATACTTGTGGTCGTTCAGTATATGGTGTCGGTTCTGGTGTTTTTTCTATCGTATCTTCTAAATCTGACCATTTTACCCCTTTATCTACACTAGATTCTCTTGAAAATCCATATGCACATTTTCTGAGTGCCTTCTCGTCTTCCTTCCTTTCCTCATCTGACTTTATTGTGGCCCAACTCATATGACTACTATATTCTTCTATATCGTCAAGTTCTAACCTTGTTAAAGATATTGTTCTATGATCGTCTGTTATGAAATCCCCTGATCTACCTTCAGTTTCCTTTAATCAGGAGCTTTCAGTATTCTCTTCAATTCCATACCTTCCTCTAGCCCTCATTTGCCTACATAGTTTCCCAAGCCTCTGCTCTATGTATTCTGTCCTGCCTACTAGCCCATGCTGATCGCAGCATTCCGTGTACTTTCATCTTTGGCCTTCTGTCTCATTTTGTTTCTCTTCTAATCTCTCCTTCTCTTTTTTCATCTTACATTTTTTCCATTCCTCCCTTTGCTTACACTCTTTGTCCCTTTTTTCTTTGTACAATCTCTCTTCTTCTTTCTCTTTGTTTCTTCTCTCGCTCTTCTCATTCCTCTCTTTCTCAAACTCCATCAATGCCCTTGTCGTCTAGTTTGAGCAATATTTGTCCTCCCATCCATTAGTTCTGTACTATTGTTATGCCCTTAGCTGTATCCTTTGTTTACTTCTGTCTGTGCATTTTCCTCTATCTCTATCTGTCTGTCCATCCTTTCTCTCATCACACTGCTAATCTTCATCCCGTGTTAATATGTATTTGCATTCTCGATTCCTGCTCTCTTCTGTGGTGTCTTCATTGCTATAAGCGGGTGGGGGGTGAAGTTGTCACATCTTCTTTGTGCTGAATAAGCATCCACTCCCTCTCAGCTGGATCTTCTTTCCCACTCTGGTACTTCTTTCCTTTATGAGTGCCATGTAAATAGGTGGTCATGTGGCGCATTATCGGTTTTGATAATGAACCCTCTGGAGGCCACAACATTTGTGTTTTATTAGTTGTGTCCTTGACCCACTCGGAATGATATTTCCTAATTTTGACTGTATATCTTGGCAATGTTCTGCATAGCTGTAAAGAGGTGTGCCCTCCATAGTGACAAGTCAATTTAGACTGCCAATACTTACCCAGTCTGTTATTCTTCTTTCTAGGTTTGTATTCAATATATCGTTTTAATCTCTTTGAGCAAGCACCATCAAAAGCTGCTCATAATCTGTAAATCAAAATGTTTTGAAAACTCTTTGTACCACTGTTCGTCTTGCTCCTTCGTTTACACCTTCTGTCAATTATTTTTATATCATTCTTTGTTTTTAGTATCTTACTGTTCTCTTCTTTATTTAATTACTCATTTCATCTCATTTTAAACCTTCTAATTGAAGTCAATTCTTTATTTACAAAATGTACCAAAAATCGCTTGTATTTCTTTCTTTTTGCTGTCGTTTTAAATCTATCAGTTTAAACATGCAGAAATCTTTATAGAAACATTTTACACCACCTACAAATGTGCACTTTCAATGTGTTCCACTACATAGGTCTTCCTTTACTATTCTTAGTAAATGTATCTCATCTCTTATTTTTTACACCGTCTCGGAGTTTAATACACACCCTTCTTATTGGCTATATGCATCAGTATCCTTAACGCTCCTATATGGAGTTACGGCATTGATTCTTTCCGGCCCTCGCAGGCTCATGAAATCGAGGTATCATTTTTTCTTTTTTATCCCCCAAAATCCAGTTACTCTTTATATATATATATATATATATATATATATATATATATATATATATACAACACACCGCAATGCAATCCATCCCCCCTTTATCTTTTACCACGTTGGATGGTCTACGTATTCCAATATTCAGCTCCAGTCCCTCAGCATCAACTCTCCCACAATCGGCCAGTTTTTCTTCGGTCCACAGGGTACCTGAAGTGAGCGGACAGGAATTTCATCAAAAGGGGCACCTGCCAACTGAATCTTGAAAGCGTGTTCTTTTAAGCTCCAATCTCCACAGGAAATTCCGCGATCGTCTATCTAATGGTAGGAGCAGGCTATCATCCGGGCTCTGGATCTGGGCCTGGATCTAGTTTGTTAGACCAGAACCATCCGCACCACCCCCAAATGTGCTCTGGCACTTTGAAGCATCCTCAATGAGCTAGATGGAATTACCAGTAGATATCTTAGACCAAATAACTGTAAAGACCCAGGGAAGAGGGTAAAACACTGCTTTAATCTCAATGAAAGAAAGCAGTGAGTTGTAACAGCTATCAAAACAGATGCATGCGTATTCACACCTTATCTTGTTTGTAGAGAGTTGATATACTTTTCCATACATCACTTATGACACCATCCTACGTAGCATTTGCAAAACCTATTAACGGGAGGGATTGGATTACGGGAACATGTCTACTTATAGAATTATATATGGGTTAATATCTCATTGGCTGCCCCTTGTCTGTAGGACACACCCTGAGCTACCTCTACATACGTAATATACTGATTATAGCAGAGAATATGCAAGCGGGTTGGTAAATGCAACATTGTATGTAAAAGTGCATGGCAGGCTCTATGATTAGTTTGCAACCCCATCCAACCTTGGACTTTCAGCTTGTTTAGCAGCATATGAACAGAAATTAAACCTAGCTGCTCGAGATGCGTCGATTAATTTCTTCTTTTCCCAATTAGTCCATCATATGTCATCGACCTGATCCTTAGCCAAGGCCTTCTGTTTGTAGTTGACCTCGTAGTCTGCTCACTGTCCTGGAACATTCAAGGGAGTATGAGCAGACCGCTATCTCCATCTGAGCTTTTAATGAATAGCCCTTGTTTTAGACTTCTGAGTCACGTGTTAGAAGACCACAATGTTGTCCATTTCAGCCTCTTATTTATGACTATTTGATTTTATAAAGCAGGGTGCCACTACCCTTTCTGGCCTTTAGAGACTTTCTCACTCGACCTCACATAGGCTTCTGCCCTCGTGATTGTTCAGTACTCTGCACTTTCAGATGTCCTTGTCTATCCTAATCTTAGCAGAAATATGTCTTATGCACATTGTCTGCTCATTCAACCCCCTTTGTGCCTTGCACCCATCTCTCAAAATAGCCGCCTTGAGCCCAGGCCGAGGAACTCCTTTATTCTGCACAAGAAAACAGCTTCTTCATCAGTTCTTCAATTTGCAATCCTAGGCTTGTCTTTTGACGTAGCAGGGTTGATTCTTGACACAGGCCGTCATCCATTTTCCTCCAATGGCTGTCCTAAACATTGTGTATATACCTCTGTTTAGAAAGCTTCTATGTACCTTTTCTACCTTGCATTACAGCGTATTTACAGTTATTGTTCAGCATGTTACTTCATCTTCTTATATTCACGATTACTTCGTCTTTAGGTACATGTTTCTCTTAGTGCTTCCGTTACATTGTCAGTTTTATGTATTTTCATATAGGTTCATACATCTTCTTTATGACATCATCCTATCATCATCAGACTTTACTTAGAGTTCATCCATATAACTCATAGCCGCATTCTTGCCTCTTGGTAGTGAACATCCTTGCTGGTAGCAGCCTTCTTCTGTCTCTATGTGAGGGTATATTCTGAATGGCTGCCTGAGTGCATATTGTCTCTCATATACTCAACGCGTTATAGGAATATTGCATGGATTCATGCATGGGTTCCCAATTGTAGCTCTTCGTCTGCTACTCCAATTGGATGCTGGTAAGGGGGCCGGGACCAGAGGACAGGCATCCTCCTGCTGCTCTACAGAGCCATAGATTGAGGTTCCTACTTCTGTTTGAAATAGAAGATGTGGGAGGCAGAGAGAGACGAAGAGGAACATAGACATTGGAGCAAGGGAGGAAAAGTAGTGCCGGAAGAGATAGACGCGGAAGGGTCAGCAGTGAGGTCGACCAATGTAATGGAGGATCCTGGGGAGACAGGTTTGATAGTTAATTTGCATGTTGATGGGTAGGTTGTGGAGGGATGCCAGAGGGTGACTGAATAGACGAGACTCAAGTTAGAGTTTGTGAGACCCAGAGAGTTCTAGGAGGTCATTGTTAGGTAGGCAATCAAACTGCCAGGTCAAGGAGGAAAGAATTAAGAGGGTCCATAGATTAGTAGGATAGTGATAGACGTAGGTGCTAGCCCTTGATTTGGAAAAGTCAGATGGCAGAGGTAGGACTTGGATGATCCAATTGTTCATTCAGCCCACTCCACCACCTCACCTAGCCAGAGTGTGAGAGAAGCCTGCATATTCAGTGTGCACGGCAGCAAGCAATGCATTGCCATGACAGGCAATCCAGGTTTCCATGATACAAATGAAAGCAATCTGGGGTGGGATGGGAGTGAAAGAAGTCAGAGACAAAGGACATTTTTTGCAATGCGAGTAAGCATTCCCTAGTCCAAGGGAAAGAGTAGCGTGCTAGTTGGAGAAGAAGGGGCCGGCAGCATAATTTGGAAGAGAACGTGAGGGGTGTAGATGAGGATGGAATACAAATAATCAGGAAGCCTTTGTGGATGAAGCCGAGTACAGCGATGTGGTAGAAAGAAGGGCTGGCCCTGGGAAGGAGTAAGGAGCAGGTTCTATCAGGATAGGCCTGCAGACTCTGTGACAAGGGTAAGGAGGTAGCTGCAAGTAGAAGAATGGGGATTGTTACAGGACTACCTGGGACCATATGTCCAAGCTATTATTTTGGGAAATATTTAGAAGTTTGGCCAACTTAAACAAAGCAGAATCTTCCCAAGCACAAATGTGTGGTGCAGTGATTATATAGAAAAAAAGAAAACCAAATGAAATACCAAAAAAACAACGAAAAGGGGTAAGAGGTTATAAAGTGTGGGGGGGGTGGATTAAAAGTGTTGGGAAACAGGGGGTTGGAGGAAGGCCCCCCAATTTAAAAAACAATCAAATTCAATGTATTTTTTTTTCATTCGTTGTAATCACATGTTACCCAAATATGGCAGGCTGGTTCTTTTCCCCAGTGTCAATAGGGCCTCTCCCTCTCTGGGATGTCCCCCAATTTCCTCCACCATCCACCCCAGTGATTTTTGTCCTTCCTAGCTTCTTGTCAAATGTCCTTTCCAGTTTCTGTTACAGTTCAAAAAATGGGACCCCACAACATCTTTTAGTTGTCTGTGTATTATAGGCTCTAGGGTTCCCTGACCCCTTTGTCAGATGCACGACAAGCTACTGGTTTTCCAGGGTTCCATACCCAAAGTCTACCGCATAATCCTGCTAGCATGTGTCAGTGGGATTAGACTGGCAGGTAGAGGCGGAAAGCTATTCCTTTAAGCCTGTCATAGTTCTGTCATCCTCACCATTCTGATCTTATTATATCATCCCTGTTCCAGTTGTATTCCTCCTCTCACCTCCTCGTCCTGTTCAAGGCTGGCTTGACATTTCCTTTCCTTGTCTGTCCTGTTCTGTTGTTCTGTCTGACTGCGGGATTGCTCTCCTCCTCCTCTTGTTTCATTCATTGCCTGATATTGTCGGCTCCTTTACAACACAACTAGCAGCTCCTGCTATCACCACCTCTTCCTTTCTTGATGTTACCCCTTCCTCCTACCTATCACCATATCCTCTTGGTGGTGTCACCTCAGTTTTGGTCATGATTGCATCACCTCACCCTGACTACCACCTTTTCCTCCAGTAAAACCACCATCTCATTTAGTGATGTCACTACCGCCTCCTAACTACCACCCTTGCCACCTGGCATTAGCACCTCTCCCTCTACTCTTAATGTTACCCCTTTCTCTTTCACACTTGATTTTACCATCTCCAGATTACCACCCCCTCCTGATGTTACCAACCCCAGACTACCCCTTCCTGTCCTGGTGTTACCGCCTCCTCTCCACTGCTGCTACTTCTCTAACCTTCTCTTCTCCATCTTCTGCTTCCTCAACTCTGTCATTCTCCAGCCACCTCCAAACTCGTGCATCCTGCTGCTGAAACACGCACTGCATGACCAAAGTCTGTGCTTTAGAAGCCAGTCCCTTCCCCATCGGTTTAACTCCATGTGAGTACCTGCACTCGTGTTCTGCCATGGTGGACGTGGGGATTGGCTGACTTCTTCAAGTTCACCTGGTACCACTATTGGGGGGAATACCAAGACTTTCTAGGGCCTGGCGGACACAGTGTTCCTTGTTTGTGGCTTTCGGACATCTTGGAATTCTCTTTCCTCTCCCCTTTACGGCCTCTCTGGGAATGTACCAGTTCTCCTATTTCCGCAGCACTTAAACAGGCTGCTAGAACACTTTGTTCACCCCTGACCATGTATAGGACCCTCTTTCTAGACAACCTGCAACTTTGTAATCTCTACTGGTCAGAGGGTGGACTGGCAGAGGTTGAGAATGCTCTGCTGAGAGCTGATGTGCATGTGAAATTGCAGTTAGAAAGCCACAAACAAGGCACACTGTGTCTAAAACAGGCTTCGGGAGCTTGGGGCTTTGATCGGACGTCCTTGCTCCCACAGATTCCCTGGTAAGAGTAGCAGGACAAATGCTACAAGTATCATGTGGGTGAAACAGACTACTTCTGAAGCAGGGTGTTTGTTTTCTTGCTCTGAGAATTTGGCTCCTCTTAGAGGCAGGATTCAGACTCCTTGAGTTGGGGAGAGCATCCACAGCAGGAAGTCCAGTGACTGACTCTACTGCTGGAGATCTATTGAGTGTCCATTTTATTGTCACTCTCCTTGGCTGAATTGCTGTAGCGCTGGGGAGGATCACGGTTACTAGGAATGCCCTGCACTAACCTACTGGGGTGCTGGAGAGGGATAAAGGTCACCAGGATTACCACGCACTGAACTACTGCATGTGTCCCCTGTTCTGTGGCAAGAACCAAGGGTGGGCAACGAGGGGATTCGTCGCACACAGGCCCCGGGCACATCATCCACTACTTTTGAGAGGACCCAGCCCCCAAGCTATGCCCTTGGTGCAAGGGACTTCATCACAGGATATGGAAATACATGGTGGAGGGTCACTAGTTAGCAAAACTGCAAAATGTTTAAAGCAAACTTGCTAAAATAATTTCAATCCTCATCCATATTTGGTGCTTCCAGCACTCATAAAAACCCTACCCTGAAAGGTGTCATTTATTTCTCCACAAAAGTACTTTCACATGTGTACTTAATAAATCATCAATACACATACTCAACCAACAAGATTACCCCTTTGTCTCAGACTGGCAATCTCATGTTTGCGTAAAAAGATCTGCAATCCTGCAACTATATGCCTATGGCTCTCATAGGTTTGCCGGTCCGGAAAAAAAGGTGTCAGTAACAACATGTATCAGCAAACTACAAATCTGCCAGTAGAAGCTGTGATCTACTGCCATGCCTGACCTGCCGGTAGATCAGGGCCCTACCAGCTGATAATTGCAGCAATCACAGGCACTGCTATTACAGGTGCCTATAATGGCAGCACCCCATTAACATGGAGTCCTCCAGCACTCCATGGCAATAGCCCTAATATCCTAGTAACACCAGGATATCGGGCGGTAGAGACGATAAGGTAGTCCCCATGTATCCCTCCAGAATTACCGGTGGGATACCAGGGGACTTATAATGAGCCCTAAAATGTCTTTAACACTGACGAGGGCAGACAGCTTTGCTGAAATAAGTCAGGCCAACTAGCCATGGTGTCTTCATTGTCTAGTCCACTGATCACTGTAGCTTTCTGTGGTTTTCTAGCTGCTTTCCATAGCTCTCTTTGCATCAAAGGCATCCACACCAGCATAGCAGTAGGGAGTACTGGACCATGTCTTTCTTAGTTTCTGCGGGTACCTTCCAATGGCCTTCGTCAAATCCAGACCGGTTTCTTGCAGCAGATAATTCTACCCTACATGCAATACCAGTGGGTCTGGTCAGACTCTTTTCCTCCCTAGTTCAAAGACTGTGGGTATAATTTTGGCCCACTGGATTCCTGTCCTGACCATGCAACTTCAGCCTCTTAGTGGTCTCAACACATGTGACCTAGCAGAGCAATACAATGCCAATTCAATCAAGGTAGACAGAGGGAAGCTATTCCCATCGAACCAGAGGTGGAAAGATAAATGTGTTGCTCACGAACCAACAACTAAATGCACTCTTCAGGCTTAGGTGATCAGAGATGGCAACACTGAGGAATGCACAGCACCTCCAAGTTCATTCTCATTGTCTTGAGAAGACACTCAGCCTGGTAACTTTCCATGGTCCCAGGGCTGCGGTATTACATCCTGCCCAATCCTGTTACCTTTCACGTGAAGACACATGTTGCAGTAGCCAAAAGTCTCCCTACGGTCCAGTAACTTTGTATTTTGTAGAATGTAGAGTTGGTCCCAAGAGGAGCCACCAGATTTGGCTACCCAGTATTAGACCTAACCCCTATTGAATGTGTATATAGTTTGCTTAAACTGACCAATCTGTGCCTGATAGATTTCAGGGACGGAACATGGTCTTGTGATGTCACTTCTGGATAAAACCATGTGACACACGCTCAGATGACGAGAGCTCTGAAAAACTTATATTTTTCTAGTGTGCTCCCTGTCATTTTGTTAGATATTAAAGACACTAATCTTTGCCCTATGGTTGGGTCATTCGTTCTTGCGGCAGGGAGTTTTTGATGGGGCTCAGAGTGTGTGTCTGCTGGTCATTGGGGGGACTGCTATAGAGCTACTGCCACTCCTCCCCAAGTGGTAGCAGAGGGTTGGCCGCTAAGACCTTTCAGCATTAAATTGCCTCATGCCGCCATATGCCCATGGGGCTGTGCAGAGAACCGTGGAACCCGACTCCTAAATCCACACGAGGGGAAAAAGAGAAGAGGTCAACAGGAGCTGCCTTTGGGGTGAATTCCTGCCCAGCTCCTGTGGGACGCCTAGCAGACCAGATGGCATTGTGGCAGATTGTGGGAGAGTCAGTGTCCAAGGGGCTTCAGCGAACCACAGAGTGTAAGTATAGACTCTGCTACATGGCAAATGTGGAAGCGGGCGGGGAGGTGTTCCACTTGAGGTTGCATTTTGTGGTTTTCTGCTTTGTGTAAGGATTATCCCTTTCTTAGGCGGTCACTTTGGCCGGTTAGCTTAAATGGTCAGTTTAGTTTGCAGATGAAAAAACTTTGAAAAATAAAATGAAAACTGGTTTAGCTGTGAATTAGGCAATCCAGCTTGGTACATGGATGATTATGTATGGTTACTGTATATAGGTGTTAGCGTAAGATGCTAGCTTATATTACGGAAGGTGGTTTCCTAGTTTCTCTCTTAGAGATGCATTCCTATATGGCGACGCTATATAAGAGAGATGATGTGATTTCAAGGTTTACCCCGTTAGTGAGGCATGAAAATAGCTGTGTGTGTGTGTGTGTTAGGTCATGTTTGTCATTGTGTTTTTGTGATTAAGAGCAGATATATATATATATATTGATTGAAGGGACAGATCGATAATTATTTCCTCTAGGGTATTGGTGATGTCACCCGCTAAATTGTTTAATAGGACTTCAGGTGCACCGAAGGTGGTGAATTTCAGTTGTTGGACTATTGAGTTGAGGACCAGTGTTGTACCATTGGGGCAAGGACTGAGAAGCGCATGAGTGGAGTTGTGGTTGGAGCCTTCAGGGCGGAGAGGACGCAGTGAGGGTGGTGCACGGAGCATGCCTGTACCGATTGTGGTGAACCAGAGAGGCTGTTAAGAAGATTTGTTGCACCGTTATGATTCAGAGAAATGGGTCAAGACTTGATTGTTCCAAATGAATGGTTAGGCAGACAGATATTGTTCAAACTGGACAGGAAGGCCAGAAGTGAGACAGGGCACACAGGGAACGAAGCACTGAGTCGTAAACACACGGAGGAGAAGGAAAGGGTGGAAATAATGGATGAAGTATATAGAAGGGAAAGGGGGAAAAGGAGGAAAGCGAGAAGATGCGAAAAGAGGGAGCAGAATAAAGGGAAGAAAAATAAAGGAGAAGACAGAGCTAGAGGATATATCGAAGAGGAAAGCTGAAGAAGAGCAGTAAAGGCAATTGCAAGTAAAGAAGAAGAGCAAGTTAGAAGTCGAGCGGCTCGTTAAAGAGTGCTGATGCAGGGAAGAAGACGGGCAGAGACACGAGCGAGAAAGAGATGAAAGCAGAGAGAGACACTTTTCGAAGGCTGTGGAGATTAAGATGGACTTGGTACATTAGGATGACGAGGAAGGAATATGAAGGAAGTTAGGGGAACTTTCCAGGAGTAGGAGAGACAGCACGGCTGCCCCACGGGTGGCTAGGAGTACCACTGGGGGGGAAAAAATGGGAGTACAGATCTAGTCAAAAGAAAAAAGTGTGGAGGCCCAATGTTAACGAGACTCCGCTTCGAGGACAAGAGAAACAGAGACAGTGGCAATAGTATTGTGACCGTGGTTTTAAACAAGGATAAACAGGAAGAGAGGATGATGAAGGGGGGGTGCCTTATCACTGCTCCATGGAAGCAAGCCTTGACAGAGACACAGTGTGGGGAGACTGACAATACCTATGGGTTTGGCGAGCTATATAAATTAATAAACAAACAGGGGGAGATAAGCGGGAGAAAACGAAGGGCGACTGACGTGTCCCAGAGACAGATCTCACAGTGCAGATGATATTACTCTGTATGCACAGAGGCTCAGGGCCCTGCCAGGATGGAAACAGACAGAGATGACAAGGACATTCGCCGCCACTAAAGACATGGGAAAACAGGACAAAGGAACAATATTGACCGTTCCCATTATTGGAAAATGGTGTTGGGCGGCCTCATATTCCATGGCAACTAGTGGATAAAGACAATTTAAGATTTAAACTACCTTTATTGACTGCTGGGTCTGGGAAATGAATTCAGGAGCTGAAAAGACTAACAGCAGGGATGACATTATCAGTGGTTGAGATACTTTCAGCCATTCTTGGGACGGTAGGAGACAATGTACGGAGAAGAGCAGGGTACCCTGGGGCGACAGAGCAAAACCCTGCACACGATGGTGCACCGTTCAATAATTGCAGGGCAGCCATATGGCAAGCTCTAAGGATGCAATACCCAGACACCTCGGATATAAGCGCTATTATGGCATGCCAAATGCGTGAGGATGTAGACCCACTTCAATACATTAAAGAGATTCAAGAGTGATGGCATCTCGAGACGAGAGCCGTGGGACAAAACAGTGGGGTTATTTTACAGCATATTATGCCAAGGGTTACCTGGGCTGGTGCAGAAACAGCTAAAGAAGCTGGTGCGGATGCAGGCTAAGCCGTGGTCAGAAATGCAGCTAACTATAGCACACTATTGTCAGCTAATGAATGCGAGAAGGAAGCGTGAGGAGAGAAAACAGGAAGAAGCGAAGTTAATGCAGAAGAAATTATCAAAGTATACAATGGAAGGGGCAATGCTGACGAGCGCGGAGGTAGTAGTCACCAAGCATGCGCCGATCAGACAGCAAATAATGGGAGTTGGCTCTGCAGGACGATGCGACATGAATCAGTGGCCACGGGGACAGGCACCTCGCAGAAGAGGGTTTGGACACACATTGCAGCAGAGGGGTTTCACTGGGACAGAAAAGACAGATGGGAAGTCCCATACAATGCTGGTTATGTGGACGAATGGGTCACATAGCTTGAGTGTGCAGGAGCAGAGGTTGGATGCACCATGGGGGAATGCAGCACCAATTCACATATCATACAGAGCAGACAGACTATTATGCCCAGGATCCCACGCAAGCACAGATATAAGCGCTGTAACAGACACATACACAGGACAAGCAAATGCAGACATATAAGGCTGTGACACATGCAGCTATCACAACCAGCACAGCAGGCATCACAGCAGAACATTATGCTCCGACACATACAAACTCCATGATGCAGACTCCTGTGCGAAAACTGGGCGGCTGGGGGGGGGGGGTGAACTGTAGTTGGAGGCAATCCATTCACAGGGATGGGAATGTCATGTTACGTACCATAGGACAGCCCACAGACAGACATGATGTGTTCCATCCTATTCATTACACCCAATCCGGCTGAGTAACCACATATAGGGGTGACAAGACTTTCCTTTCTCGTAGACACAGGGGCAACTCAGTCCTGTATTAGGGAGGGAAGATAGCCAATGTCAGGCATTGCCTTAAATGTGCAGGGATTCTACGCGGCTACAGGGTTGGTTCCTTTTACTGACGAACTTCCACTTTCTGTAGGAGAACACGACTTGACCATGCCACTGTTATATTCCTGACAAGACACCAGTGAACATAAGGGTTAGAGACATGATGAGCTGACTTAACATGCCCCTTTCATTCACAGACAAGGGATGGTGTGCTCGACACCAGGAATTCATTACATGAACGTGAGTGAACTCATTCCGGTATATGGCAGGCAGGCGGTACAGAGGGTGGTGCCAGCTGATATTGAGCTGTTCCAATATGGAGTAAAGTGTTGATGGCTGCCTCCCAGGGATACAGGGCAGGCTGTTAGCATACCCAACAAGTTCTTATTCAGAGCAGTGATTCCCCTGGATGAAAGGGAAAGAAAGGTGATCCAAAAGAACTCGAGGCAGTCGTAGTGAGAGATGGGAGAATAGTGTTGCATGAACTGATGACACAGGACGATCATGGAGGACAGTGATTGCAGTGGGGGAGGGCTACAGGTTAACTGACGTGACAGATGAGGAACCATTTCAAGATGATCGATCAGATCACGGTGTGGTTGACATAAACATTACACAGGGCAAAAATACATTAAAGAGCCACAGAGAATGGCTGTGTTGCGAAAGGCACCACCACCATCTCTCGAGGAAGACTTTGGACAAGTAACCAGAGTCTTATGGACCAGTGGTCCCCATGATGTGGATCTGCTAAGTGGGGATAGGGGCAGTCAAGATCAAACTTAAGGGGCTATTTTACCAATGGTGAGACAGTATCCCATATCAAAGGAGGCAGACAAGGTATTCATAAAACAATCACTGCGTTAGTAGGGCAAGGCATTTTGTTACCCTAAGAACCACAGTGTAACACTGCAGAGTACCCAGTAAAAAAGGCGACCGGAGGGTTGTGGCGGTTTTTTCAGGATTTGCGTCCCTTGAACCAAATTGTTGAAGCAGAATTTCCACTACTTCCAAATCCATCGGTAATCATATGTGGCATCCTCACGGAAGCTACCCATTTCACGGTAATATATTTGAAGAACACCTTCTCTACACCGCTCCATGAAGAGTCACAGGACTTGACGGGGTACTGTGAGTCACCAATCTTTAATAGGGTCCTCCAGATGGTTCTTGGCAACATATAGATGGGGAGCACCGTCATACAGTATGTAGACATGACTTTGATTTGTCACACAGATGACTACCTTAGGGCACAAGCCATTGGCCTACTGTAGTGGCTGTCTAGACCTAGTAATGAGAGGACTTTACCCATGCAAACAAGCTTTGGCTGCTGCAGCATTTGCCAAGTACTGTGATGGGATGCAACACTGCACTTTATGTTGATCAATCCTCGAAAGGCCCAAGAGCACACTTAATACAAAGAGAGCTTCTGGATAAGAGGTCAATCTTGAATCCAGAAATATAGGTGGTCAGGTGCAAAACTGTAAACTTGTCGACATTCCTAGCTGAACCAGTGGGGGAGGGAGACTACATACATGACGGTACTGCATGCATGGAACAGTACAACTGACAAATCAACTTCCGGGGATCCAGGGAAGTATATCAGTTTCTCAACAATCAATCAGCCCAACACCTCTAGTACACCAGAAGTGATCCAAAAAGATCGGAAAGACAAGCAAATTATAAACCTCCTTGTCCAATGTTTGTAACGTGGACGGAACGGCAGGCTCATCTCTGCAAGTCGTTGATTAGTTGCAACATAGCAAAATTACAATTATTACCCAGTGATAACAGGGACTGTTCATTTAAGGTTGTATACAAATCTCTACTTTATTATTCAACTGTTACGCTCAACTGGCTCCCACAGAGGCGTCGATCTGAACTGGACAGCTGCGGTCTCCACCAATGTGACGCGTAGGGCCGAGATGACGGACTGGACTGGCCCACCTAGCTTTGTTTGCTTGGCCCATTGGAATATTCTTCTGCAAATGGAGAAAGGGAATTAACCGCCCATGGAGTTGAGCGCAAATCTCCCCACCCCCGCTGTTCTCCCCACAGATCACCTTTGATGTCCCCTCCTATAGTCTCACCTGATGGTTTGAAAAGATGAGCTCTCCATCCTGCATTGAGCGCAGGGGCGCGTTGATGACCAGTTGCTTCACTGGCTCGAAGGAATTGGTGAGTTCCAGAACAATATTGACTCCGAAACGTATGTAGTTCGTAAGAGTTCACATGTCTGACTTTCACTCTTGTTCCGATTCCTTGCAGTTTGCAGCTTGACCCCAGCGAAGAGTTCCTCGTGGTAGCTGACGAAGTTCAGGTAAGGATTTGGCTTATCCTACACAGTTCAATAAAATAAGGCCAGAATGTAACCTGTGGCTTGCTCCTTTATTCAGGTGTGGAGAGAAAATATGAAGTTCGGGGAATAATGCCTCCGGCGGTAAAATTAGGTAAGTCTATTGTGGTGAGAAGAGTTCCCCTTGTTTGTCCCTTCGTCTCACCTTGTTGTCCTTTTGTTCCCCTTAGGGGCCAGGGTATGGCGAGGATGCACTGGAGACTGCGCCGACACGTGAAGAGGAATAGTACCCCCGGCGGTAATTAGGTAAGTCTATGGGGGTAGTTACGATTGCCTCTATTTATTCCCTTGGTTCACCTTTGCTGTTCTTGTGTTCCCCTTAGGGGCCAGAGTGCGGCGGGAACGTGCAGAAGGATACGGTGGATCGTGAGGATGCTGCGAAGGCCGGTGAATTCAGCGCGGCGCTGCAGCAGGCGAGGCGGCGCGCGGAAAATGCTTCTTTCTTCCAGCTCGAAGGCACAGTGGATCCGGAATTCAGGTAAGGATCGAAGGTTTTGCTCTTATTCTAACCTCTTCTCCTTCTGTTCCTCCCTTTTTCTAGAAGCTGCAGACTCGAGGCGGGCGTGGCAGCGTTACGCTGCTGGATGCAGAATATCGCGAAGCGTGTTGCTCTTCGGGCGTGGTTTAAATAGCCTCCAAAGTAGTCCCAGGTAAGTATTCCTCCCCAGCTCCGCCCAAGTAAAAAATAGTCCCTAGGTAAAATAGTCCCTTCCAAGCCTCATTTGGCTTGGAGCTCTGCAGCATGGTCTGCATCAGGTAAGTTCTACTCTATGAGCCTGGCGCCTATGGTGCCCGGACTGACTCTCCATATGAGCCTGGTGCCATAGTCGCCAGGAGCTCACCCAAACAGCCCCTAGCAGGGGTTTTTGGGCTTGCTCAAAATAACTTGATGCCTGCTTCCAGGGTTGCTGGACCTGGTCTGGTTCCCCTGGGGTAGGCATCATGACATCAACAGGCAGCTCTAGCACACTGCAAAAGGCAACCCACCCTGTAAAGGAATGCAGAGGGCAGACAGTTTCAAGAAGGAAACGGGTTGCACTCTTGATACTGACAGGAGGGTAGTCGGTAAAGTAATTATCGCAATAGTTCAGGGCTACTAGGTTTCTACCCAAAGGGAGCAATGGGTCAAAAAATGTCACTAGCAGCCTTCAGAGAAGGTCCAGGCGGACAGAACCACAATGTACCTTGTGCTCGTTTAGGTTCTTGGTGCTTAGTATACCGTCGATTTGAGGGCGCTTTGCAGCTTCTGCAACAGAGTTCAAGATGTGAGACAGCTGCAGGTATCAGGCGGCAGGCAGTTCAGTGAGCAAGGCTGGATGGACGGCTGCAGGCTGGCATATAAAGCAGCTCGGGGTCAAGAATTGTTGTCTCTGTGCCGATTGGTGGGTCTAAAGCACTAGTCGAGGCGCCACAGATGAAGTTGGCAACTGTGGCATGACAACAGTGAGCTGGAGGGGCTCCACTGGCTCAAAAATGCCCTTTAAGGCGGACACTGGTTGATGCTTGTCAATGCACCCCTCTTAGCTTCTTCACTGGGCTTGTGTTGTCCCTTTAGGTGGATGACCCAAGGCGGAGGAGTGTGTTGCAGGCAACATCCCTGTTGAGACTCTCTGGTACTTCCCACTAGGAAGCTTGCTTGCTGAGCCTAGCAGGACATGTGTGCTGGCTTAGTACCAGTTCTGGAGCATCCTCTAGATTCACCATCTCCCTCTGTTCCCTGGGAGATGTTTAGGGGCGGGATCTTGCTTCCCTCTTTGGGAATCCTGGCGTTTTCTTCACTGGCAGAAGCTGTAAGGCAGACTGGACCTTCAGCCATGGTCCAAATTAGTTGTTTTCTTACTCCTTGCAAAGTCTTCAGCTGATCTGCCCAAAAGTGGGGCTCAGCCCTTTTTTAAAGCCAAATGGGCCACAGTGATTGGGGTAGGCTAAGCCTACCTTAAAAGAACCATCGTGGGTGCCCACCAACAATCTCCTGTATGCGCGAGGTCATAACCAGAGTGCTTTTCAATAGAAAAGGTAAAGGGGTGAAAACATGTCCCACCCCCTTCCTGTTTGTTGTGGATCAAAGGGTCTCTCGCTAGTTAATTCAGCTCTCTGTGGTTCCTGATTAAAGCAGCAGGTCTCACTTGAAGGTGCGGCAAGAACAGACTTTCTGAATTCATTAATCCACACACTCGTACCTTCCGAATGGGGTCCCACAGCAGGGGTGACTACTGTAAATACATAGTGCCAGACATGTTGGTCACTGCCCTTGCTACTGAGAGGCAGGAGCTGGCTTCAGGTTGACACAGTGCATATGGAATGGGTGTTGGGGTTTCCAGTCTCCATTCCTTGGCAGCCATGCCCCATGTGGGCCTGTTTAAGTATACTCTATTAGTATGTTAATTGCCACCAACATCTGCAGAGGGTAAACAAATGGACAGGACAACTCCATGGAACCTTTGATAGTCAATGAGGCTGGCCATGGCATGAGGAAGGTTCTGGCCCTCCCCATTCTGAGATGCATCATGTACTCAACCTGTCAGATCCCAACTAAATCCAACAGGGAGGACGGCATCTGTAAACTGGGTCCACCCACAGTACACATCCCACTATGTATGTCATGCTGTGAGCATTGGGATAATAAAACATATTTAAGAACAGAACATCAAGTGCTATCATTGTCACCCACCCTCTCACCACCCAGCCCAATAGGGAAGAATCCATGGTGAAAACCACCTGTGGAGAAGGGTCTCGTAAGGAAATCCCCAAGCAACATATTCAGCATTCTACCACCACACCAAATCCCAAACCAATTCTTTAGGGAATCGGTACAAGACACGGCTCAGGGTCACGCGCTTGAGACCATGAATTTTGAAGCATTAGTTCAGCTCTCTGCATCTTCAATCTGGCCAGAGGAATTGCCTGAAGACATGATGCCAGGAGACAGAGCAGTCTCTGGAACCACCAAGCACAGAAACAGAAACAGTTTGTGAAACAGCAAGCAGGTATTCTGAATATCCACCAATCCTTCCAATGTCAGAAAAACCTCAGCATGGTGGGTGTCTCATAGGAAGCCCATGAAGATCAGGAGCTGGGATGCATCCAAATGAGACTTTCTCTAGCTCACCAACAGGCAGCGGTCGAAGTGCAGGAGATAAAGTTGCTCCTTTACAGTCTCCGGGGAGCAAATCCTTACTAGCTAGTCATCCACATACAGATTAACATGGACAACTTGAAGGCAGAGCAATGAGGCAACAGATGCCATAATGTTCGTTAAAAGACTGAGTGTAGTGTTAAAGCCATAGGGGAGGAACTGGTAGCGGGACTGACCCAGCAAAAACCTGAGAAACTTAAGGGGGGCATATAGGGATGTCCAAGTATACATCCTTCAGGTCCACTGCCCAGATCCAATGTCCCTGCTATAGAGCAGACAGTAGTCTGTGTGATCTTCATTTTCTGAAGATGAAGGGAAAGAGAAAGATGGAAGTCACCAAGTCCAGGATGGTGCACAGGCCTGTCTGGTTCACTTTGTCACCGTAAACATGAGAGAGTAAAAACCATGAGCGACTACTGAACTTGGCACCACCTATACGGCTATCTGCAATAGTTTCATGATTACTATAGAGCCAAGATTCATAGGAGGGAGTTAAAGAAAATCTATCCCCTGCTGGTTACCAACAGCACCCAAGAGTCTGAGGCCAAGGTCCTCTAAGTGAATAGAGAGTCTGCCATACCACCACCCCCTAGAGTCCCATGGGACCAGGCAACCCAATCACTGAGGATTTATAAGCATCCAGAGACGAAGTACATGTTGATGAGGGAAGAGAAAGAAAAAAAAAACTTGTCCTCGAGTGATGGGTGTCCTGTTGCTTTGCGCCCCACGAAGCATCAAGAAACCAGAGAAATATATGGACCATGGCCTTTTTTTTCTGGCCAGTTGTACATGTTGCCGAGTGCATGATTTTAAGCTTGTACATTTTAGTTGAACTCAGGTCTGTGCCGCATTTTTTATTACTAGGCAGAAGGAGTTGGTGTAATTACTGCAAATTGCCTCCTTACCTACCAAGAGTGCCAATAAGCAACACGGCAGTAAGATCAGAGGGAAGCGGACATCAAATCGGAAATCCGGGAAACCCGTGTCTTGCTGGGACTTCAAAGTCCCATTGGACAACACGCGGCGCACTCTACAGCATGCCACACGGGGCGAGGTAGGCCTGAACTGACTGCTTGCGGCAGTCAGCAGGTCTCACTGTCCATTTGCAGAGAAATCTATGGCCGCAAAAAAGGTGAGTCATGCCTCCACATAGGGGTGGTTGTCAGGGGGGGCACAAATATTCCCCCAGGTGTTAAAGGAGCTTGACAATGTTATGTTATTTTGCATTTATATAGCGCCTTATATACCATTGGTATGGTCTGAAGGCGCTGGTAGGTTGAACGCCCTTGGGAACCGAAGTTCGGGTCAGTATAGAGAGAAGAGAGAGTCCAAAAAGTGCGTGTGCGCACCAGGTATGTGTGCAGCTGGTGCGGAATTCAAGTGGTAGCTGCTTCTTAGCGGTAGGTGTGGTGGTTGAGTGGTCAGGGGTATGTGTTTGCACTGGCCATCTTTATCCAGGACGAGTGTGGCTGCGTTAGGCCCGAGGAGAACGTCTGGCTGGGGGGTGTGAAACCAGCAATGTTTACTTAGAGTGCTGTGGAGTGAGCGGGAGAATGTAGATATGAGAACAGTTATACCGAATGGTGTCATAGTATCTTTGTGTTCTAGTTGAGTGGTGGTGTAAGTGAGAGAGTAAGCGTGGGGTGTGCTATGATGTATGCTCTTCCAAATGTTCCTTGCATTCCAAAACATATTATGTATGTTACGCAATTCAGCATACTCATCTGCTCTACAAATCCATCCGCTCCAAGCGTTCGTCCACTCCCCACAGTCATCAGCACCACATACATTCTTACACACCACATACTCATTCGCTCTACATACACTTGTTTGTTCCACACACTCGTCCGCACCACATACACTCGTTCAATTCACACATTCGTCCGCTCTATAAGTTCGTCCAGTCTGCATCCTCGTACAGTCTACACACTCATCCAGTTTAGACACTGATCCAGTCCACAACACTCATCCGGTCCACCCACTCGTCGGCACAACATACTACTCACCGGCTTGACAATACTACTCATCTGCTCTGCGTGTCCATCCGTTCCAGACACTCATCCACTCTGTGCATTTGTCCGCTCCACACATTCATCTGTTTTCAATGGGTTTGGCAGTATCTCCCCGAGAGCCCTCGATAAGACCAGACTTCTGGAAATTTGCAGGCCAACTCAGGAGGCAGTAAGGGCAGAGGGAGGTATGAAGGTAGAGCCATTAGTAATTACTGCAGCATCACTTAATGCTCGATCAGCAGTGGCCCATGCAGTCGAGCTGGGGGAATTATCAATGATAATAATCTGGATTTATTATTATTAAGAGAAACCTGGTTTACAGAAGCATCAGACAGTTTTCCATCATTACCCCCGATGTATTGCATATAGGATATTGATCATGTGGATAAGAGGGGGAGGGATTGCAATAGTTTATAGATCCTTGCTTTGTGTTCCTCATTTGGAGACCTTGGACTGGCCGGACAACTCCAAGATGCGACATGTCACCATTTCACTCTCCCCCTCACGGTCAGTGAAAGTTATACTGCGGTATAGACCTCCAAAACCAGCAGGTACATTTCTGGAGAAGCTAGGAGGTCAATTTGACCCTGGTCAGGAGTAGATACAAGGAACTCCTATGTGTAGGAGACTGGAATATTTGGTTGGACTGTAGTACGCATCCCAATTCTGTGGAATTAGCTGATCTTGGAAATCATGGGTTATCTATTCTGTCCATTGCGACCACACATGTTGGGTCACTGCCTGGACCTAGTAGCATCTAGGGGGAAGTCTGTTTTGTTTTACAAGACACTCTCCATTCTGTGGTTAGACCACCAGAAAGGTGTGCGGGGTGGCGGTCAGTAAGCATCCCACTTTTGATGTGTAAAGCAAGTGACCTGGCCAAAATTCCAGGGGAGGAACTGCAGGCGAGACTGGCAAACATTGATTCCATGCTCCCTTGAGATGTTCCAATTATGCACCCCTGAAATTAAAGAGGTCTAGGGATTTCTAAGCCTTTGTTTGGGCCTTCGCTGGTCCTGCTTCGCAAGCAGGTGTGCCAAACCAACAAGCTTTGGAGGAAAACAAAGTCAGGTCCTGATGCTGACAGGGCAAAGGAAGCATTGAAAACAAGATGGCCATATTCAAAGCAAAAATTGATTTTCTCCATGGGGAGATTAAGCAGGTGGGGAATCAGGTAAAGACAGTTTTTGCAACGGTGTCCAAATTTAATACACGATCCTACATTTCAGCATCTCTCATCCCTTCACAGGAACAAGCCCATGACTTCAATACCTTCTTTGAGGAGAAGTTAATAGCAATACAGAAGAGTATGGAGATTGAGAGAGGCCAGGGAGGATCATCCGATGCTATAGGGGCAGTGGAACAGGAGAACAAATTGATTCCTGCAGGTGACTGAGAAGTTGATATACTCACTTAGTCTACAACTAATGGTGTGACATTTGTGCTGCCAGGCAGCTTGCTGCAAACTCCATTTATGACTAGGTTTGTGAACAAATCCCTGGACAGAGGTCAGGTTCCGGATGCACCTAAAAGTCCAACAGTGAAATCCATGCTGAAAAAACACAATTTAGATCCAGCTGGGCTAAAGAACTATCAGCCAGTGACCGATCTGATTTGGCCAGTCAAAATTTTGAAGAAGATTGCATCTGCGGATAAAGAGGGCAATTCCAATGTGGATTCCAACCAAAACATGGGACAGAGAGCCTTGTTGGCAGTACATGAGGACTTGGAGGACGCGGATCAACAGTTTTGTTCATATTGGATATATCCACATCCTTCAACACAGTGGATCATCAGATTATGTTGGAGCATCTTGGAGGAGTTGGAAAGGCTTCAGCAAGCACTGACGTGGTTTAGATCTTTGACAGAACGAGGCCAGTGGGTTTCAATTGGGGGCATCACCTCGGAACCGATCTTCCTTGGATGTAGTGTCCCCAAGGATCATCATGGTGCACTCCGATTTTTAACCACTACATGTACCCAGTCTCAAATATAGTGGACTCCCATGGACTAAGTTTTCACTCATATGCCGATTACAGTCAAATCTACAGTGAGACAAAAATAGAGGACACATTTATAAGAATCAACCAGTGCATGGTGGACAAAGTAGCCAGATCCAATGGAATGTAGTTAAAATTGAGATCATCATGGTTGGGCCCAAGGGGAGAACTGCAGATAAGAAATCATTCTCCCCCATATTCTTGGGGGAAAACTACAGTTTTGCCAAAAAATAATGTAATATTTGGGCTATTTTTGGCAAGAGAACTTCCATAGATAGGCCCAGGTGGGGGGCCAATGAGAAGTCCATGTTTTACTCCCTGCAGACGCCTAAGAATGTACTTCCCTTCCTTCACAGTGGTTGTAGGAACAATGACAAATACTCACCTAGACTATTGCAACAGTCTGATGGGAGGCATCCCAGCCAAGCAAATCTGCAGAAGGCTCAGAATGCAGTGATCATACTGGTGCGACAGCTGGGAAACAGAGCAGGTCTTACTTTCCACAGATCTTTCACTGGCTGGCAGTGGAGTACCACATCAAATTTAAAGCAGCCCGTTTGATTTACAAATGTGTCAATGGGCTTGCTCCAAAGTACGTCAGGGCGAATATTTGCCACGGTTCAGTCTTTGGACCCATCTCCCACTGGCAATTAGAGCCTGTCAGTCTTTGTCGCAGTTTAGGAAGGCTTTAAAAACCCACCCGTTTAACTCACCATTTAACCCTGAGACAACATGGTACTGGTTCTGTGTGGCACTTTATTGGTAGCTGTTTTAACCCATCTGCATACTGTAAAGTTTGTATTGGAGCGCAGTGCAAACCAAAACCAAATTTTAAAAAATCCATGATTCCACTTTAATAATAATAATTTGGCATTTATATAGCGCTACGAACCCTCAGGTATCTGAGCGCTGCTTATTATTACCCACGGTGTGTGGTGCTCATTTATCGACCTCGGAAGGATGAAAGGGATTCGAACCTGCGTTAGCAGGCTCTGCACGGATGTCAAAGCGAGCGCTCTACTCGCTGTGCCACTTGACCAGCTAAGAGACCACCAATGGCTGACTGCTGCCAGCTGTAAGACAAATGATTTGGCCATATGTGTTACTGCCTTCTTGGCCAGCTCCTAATCTGTGGCGCTATGGAAAAGATCTTTATCAAATGGGAGGTTCAACACTGTATCCTGGACAGCCTACAATAAACTTAATGGCACAAAGCCATGCCATCTTCCCCGACAGACATTCCTCTTGAAGAGTCAAGATGATAGGCAGCTGCCTCCAGAAGATCCTGAGCCATCATTCATGCCCCCTTGAACTTTTCCACATGCCCCTGGGGTATGAGCTTTTCAAATTCCACCAGATCGGATCCTTCCATGGCCTCTGGTTATATGCAGTGCATCGTTTACCTACATCAATTGATAATTTGCAGACACCCCCCCTCAGGGTTTGTTCCTTGCTCAAAACCTGAGAGGAGCAAGACAGAGGACTGTCTTGAAAAGAGAGGCTGCCGTCACAACAGACAGAGCAAGACTGTTGCAGACAAGGTAACAGTATCTTCCCACACCTCACATCGGTTTTCCTGTTGGAGGGTTGGGGGAGGGGCTAACATCTCACCACAGACCAACACCATTAAATCCATGACCAGGTCATGAAAGGCTCTCAGCGATGAGGAGACATATCCTCTTCCTCCGGCGGGTCATCTAGTACTTCAGAAGCAGCGGACTCCCTTTCAGGAGGGCTCCCGATCCCCTAGAGGTTTAAGCTTTGGAAGGAGTCAGCCTCCAAATCCCCAGACTTCGAAAGCTCGACAGATGGCTGACCTAAAACACGATTGCAGATAGGGCCTAGTAACCCCAACATAGGGAACCTTGGGAACGCCGGTGCAGAATTGAGCCCAGTAAGTTTAGAAATCCATTCCCCAACAAAGAAATGAACACACTAATTACCTGCTGCACTGACACATGATACACAAGACCACATACAATAGACAGTACCTAAGTGCATACCATGGACAAGTTTCCCCCCTACCCTGTGCTCTCATCCTTGACATCTCACTAAAGTGTTCAAGGTTGGTGATGCCAACCAGTAGCAGTCCTCTCACCACACCACCCATGATGAAGGGCAGCAAATTAGTGGCAAATATGGTGATGTAGCGAAACCATTATCTGGAGGGGATGGGCTCAGGAGGCATCAGATGCTTTCCTTAGTGGTCCAACCTGTGGCATAAATAGCTTAAGATATAACAAACCAAACTTTGGAATTGAAAGTGACATCACTGTCTCCATGAGGGGGGGGGGGGGAGACCTGGTCATTTTCAGCACCTTTCATGCCATCCATCATTTTACGTTTTGAATAAAGCTGGGTTTCACTGTGCACCTAGAGTACTCTCTTGAGTAATTATGCAAAAGCAGCAAATTGGGCCATCTCTACAGCAAATTGCCAAACCCTTCTCTGCACATGGGGTGAGACACCACCATGTTACTCTGAGTAAGCCATTTGGCAGCTCGCACGTCTCTTCACATCAGCCAAGATCAAAGGATCACTGAAATGGGGACATTGGGCTGGGACAGCAGAAGAGATGGGGTGATTGGTGCAAGTGTACACCATAAACTATTTAGACCACTTAGCAAAACGTTGAGTAGAAATAAAAACCGCCATGGGTCCAATGGCAGGGAATAGCCAAGAAACATCACTTCAGTGAAGCCCTGCAATGAAGAGAGATGCAATAATCCACATGGGCGGGCAATGGGACACAGGCCAGACATTTGGCGACATGATCCATTCCAATCTGTAGGTACTTATCCAGTCGTTTTTTCCCTTTGCCTTCTGGGACATAGTCTGGGTTCTATAAATGGGAAAAGTGGAACTACATGTTCATGAATGTAAAGAAAAACCAGGACTGGATAAAAATCTACAAATTGGAACGGTCATGTTGCCAACTGTGCAGGCAGCCATTCTGAGAAATCAGGACTGGGGTGGCGGGGTCGGTTTGGGGGGGGGGGGGGGGGGGGGGGGGGGGGGGGGGGGGAGTGTAGAATAAAAAAAAAAAAAAAAAAAAAAAAAAAAAAACACAAAGCAGTGCAGGCCAGAGGTACATGCGCACATTGATTACATGTCAGTTCATAAATGAGACAGGTCAAACTAATTAGTTCTAGTTGTAATGCTGCAATTGTAACAATGTACAACACACTTTAAAGTCTACTCTACAGGGATTCAACCCCACCCCAACAAAACCTAAAAGGGTTGACTAGCCCTTCAGCCTGCCAGCCTAACTTAGTACCATGTAAAGTTGGCAATGCATGACCTTTTCAAATCCACCCCCCCACCAGGGCTCAATAGACTGTAGCTAAATGACATGCTTGGAAATTCATATACTTGCCCATTGACGTGCACACCCAGCCATCATTTACCAAAACACAAACGCTACATTTCCATCATATCAAGGTGTATTTGTTTACATACATTGCCCTACCAAATCATTACCTTCATGTGTTATTTGCTGCACCATTTACATCTAGGCAATACGCACTGCTGGCAAGATTGCCCAGGCTAATGGCACACAAGTTAATAGTAAATTCAGCTCCCAAGTTACAAATCTACATTTGACCCAGTAAGTCACTACTGGAATAGTGATGGGTAATGTTGGGGTGGTCAGGAAAGGTCCCCATGATTACGTGGGACTCAAGTTGCATGCACCATAGGATTTCACTGGGGGTGGCAGCGAGAAGGGCGCAACGTTGCTATTTCATAGACATGGTTCCATTATGGATTGGGTCCCATAACACCATCCAACTGCTCCCAGGAGAATTGTACAAAAACGTGATTCATGTACAACCGTTTACTATGGTGGGCCTGTTTGGGCTAAGGCGATTAAAGGCCATCCCTACAGAAGCACAAGAAAAACACATTTCAAACACTGCATGCCAACAAGTCAATGTTTCCCTTCCAAACCACTCAAAGGCAATGAAATGCAGCAGGAATGTAACTGCTGAGCCCCAGAACTACAAAAACACGAGTAGTAGTGCTACTCTATGCAAATGCCGACCAGAAATGTCCTCTTGAGGTCTGACCTAAATACTCCGGTCGTTCATTCCAACCCATAAATAGTGCTGTTCTAAGCGATCGTGTAGTGCCTCCCCATTCCCAGATCCTGGAAGAGAGCCCTTCTTGGATATACGTGGTGTGGGATGAAAATACAGCTGCAGTGACAGATGGAGAGGCCATGCTAGGCCCATATGGTGAAGTGAAGCAGGCTATTGAGTCTCATTGAAATATAAAAGCCAGTACAAAACTGATTTCCAACATGACGCCTAGTAAGTGAGAATGGGACTCACTGAACTTGATCAAAATGGAAAGACTCAGCCGAAGGAGTGTCTGATATTGCCAAATGATACGCAATGATTGTGAAAAGACATGGGGTGCTGCTGCAGATGCCGACTACGTGTAAACTGGGAAAAGGCAGCCATCGACAGATTCAAAACTGCAGCAGTACACATGGGAAAAGATGCATTGAAAAGGGAAGCCAAGCGACATGAAGTCAATTTCAACCTGTCCAAGCCATACGCAATGAAAGAGCCTAGATATGCTAAATGTTGCATGTAAGCACACCTTGTTGATTTAAAGCTGTATTTTCTGAAGTATGGATGCAGCAAGGTTTTCCCCACTGAACTGAAAGGACCATGGCCAAAGACCTGTGGGCTGCTGCACCCCTGTAAAAGTGGTCCCATTCAGTTAGAAATACAAAGCATTCAATCAAAATAGTGGGAGCTGTAGATAACACTAGCAGAGATTACTTTTATGGGTAGGCCTAGCCATTAGTGACCAACAGAAAAGATCTTTTCAGGGTTGACTGGACCTCAAGAAATGG
Organism: Ambystoma mexicanum; assembly: GCF_040938575.1. NCBI lineage: Eukaryota > Metazoa > Chordata > Amphibia > Caudata > Ambystomatidae > Ambystoma > Ambystoma mexicanum. The sequence continues at coordinate 668,949,842 of NC_090923.1, forward strand.
CTTCCCTAAACAAACCTTGCTGATAAATCTTAAAACCGGTTGGGGCTAGTGTAAAGACTAGGGACACATGATTTCTTGCCATGCGATTACATTGGGCCACCTTTTCTTAAAGAAATACGTCCCGGTGAGCTCATCCCAGCCTCATATTAAAGGGGATTAAGCCACAATCCTGTGTGATGCATACAATACAAGTTGAAGGCAAGCTGGTGTGGTGAAGTTATGGAATTATGGTTTGAATCTTGAAGGGTCGTGACTTCGGCTCAGGAGTAGAGCAATAACACTGTAGCTCCTCTCAGGAAGGGCATGCCAAGATTATATTTTCCGACATCCCATAAAATATCAAACACTCATATATGTGCCTGCAGTTATCTGGAAGCTGCCAGGTTTTGTTAAGGACAACGAAAGGTTGAACCCACTCCATCATCCACCCTGCACCCCCACTCCATCATCCACCCTGCACCCCCACTCCTCCCACCCCATCCCCTCAATCAACAGGCAGTGTGCATGTTGTGAGGGAGAGCTGGCCAATGCACAGTGTGGGAATTATGGAACTAGCAGAGAGGCAGGGAGAGCTACCAAGACCTTAAACTTTGCTCGGGAGACAGACTGGGAAATCTAGATGCTAGCTGGGACTGCCATTTGAGGAGCCAGAGGAAGTCTGAGTGCTACCCTTGACCGAAGCCTTTCACCAGATCTGTGCTGCCATCAGTAGCCCTGCTGTATCCCTGGATGCCCCATGCAAGAAGAGTAATCAAAATGCCAACAAAAGTGGGGGGAATCTGAAAGCCTTAATCCCCATCTCGCATAGCGGGTAGAGGGGGCAGGAACTAAGGGTGTCAATCGAAATTTCCCATATATTTACTTGCCTCCCAAATCCAAATCACACGACCCTGAATTTTATGCAAACTAATATTCCCAAACTACTTTGCAAGTTTTTCTAAACTTGCCCTTCAAATAAAGCCCATTGTGTCATTTCCCAAACCCTGCAAAGCCAGAACTACGTTTCCATTATATTCCCACTCCCTGAACCTTGCCTCAATTGATACCTGGTGGTGGGGATTGCGCGGAGAACAGCGACTAAGCAATAACAGCCATATTGTTTGTGGGTGAAATTGCAAGAAATCTGATGTGAGATGACCGTCCATCTCTAAATTTTACCTGTGTGTTGTAGTATCTGTAAATCCATAAGTCATTAAATTGGTGCAAGTTTTGCGATATTGTGATGTGCCATGGCGCTGGTGACTGCTTTGTCAAACATTAAATATATATTCTTACGATACACTGGCCCCAGTTCCTAGCTCATTGGTGGTACAGAGGGTATTTGCTGGGGGGTGCGAAATAGGTTGGAGGCCTCACCAAAGTTGAAACTGTACAAGCACTTTAGGTGTGCGCCACCTTGCTTGCGGGAAAGTAACCGAGTGACTCCCTAATAAACCATGAAAAAGCAGCAAGCAAACCCCAACAAGAAAGGTCAAACCGAAGATCAATACGGTTCATCAACCTAATACACAACTAATTCTGCAAGTCTCAGCAGCATGCTCTATTTTTTTTTTTTTATAGATTCAACAGGCAGGAAGACCATTAACTCAAGCAAGGTGTGTAAGGTTGCCAAGTTAGAAAATCAGAGGCACAGCAACATGTGTGGGTCTTGGGTCTCATGACAGGTCAACTAACATGCCAGTTACAGATGAAATATCATTGCGTAAAGGTGATAAAGGCTAATCTTGTGGTGGCCTGCCACTGGTCAATAAACCATGATTCCAATACGGGGCTGAAATAAAAATCTTGTGCAGCATCACCAAGTTTTGGGCCATAGGTTAGGGAAATGGCTGTTCACAATAAAGAGCTAGAGGTAGGGTTTGGAATTGAGGGGAGAGAACAGCTATTTAGCTTCTGCTTGTAGAGTAAAAGAGTAAAGTTAGCGCGATTCCAACAAGTTACCAGGAGTCAATTTTGGCTCCCACTGTACAAAACAATTAGACTGGGGCAATATATAAAAAAAGTTTCTTTGCTCCATATTGTCTTGCAGCATGAATTGGCTTGGGCCACAGTGCAGCAAATAAAACTTGTCCATAAAGCGTATAGATTACACCCCCCCCCAAAAAAAAAAAAATCTTCATCGACTTAAAAATCAACATGGGAAGGAACGATAGATACACTCCACCCCACCCCCCCATTTTGGACACACAAATTGAAGCACTTCTGGCAGAATAAGACGACGTTCGGGTTAATCCTATGGATATAAAATAGGAATTGAGCTCGCTATTTAAACATTATGCAAAAAAGGGGTCCTTGCTGCCGAAACTTGATCGACGTCCAAGCGTATTTGAGTGTATTTAAACGTAGTGCCTACATTAGAAGTACTGCATACAGCGCTCTTGTACATTATGTAAGAAACAATTAAGCATAAACACATGAGTTAAAATGTGTAATGTAGCAGTCTCTGAACAGCTTTGGTAGCGTTTAAGGGATCATATTTCAATCTTTCTAGATGTATATGAATTACTGTAGTCTCAAAGCAGAACTGTATATGGTGCTGCAGAAGATCAAATCCATTTGACCGTGTGGAAAAAGTAACCATCTAGTACGTTTATTTTCATATAGGTTGAAGTATTGAATTCTTCGTCAGTTAGGTTACTTTTTGTAAATGTATTTTATTGTTTCATAGGTTTCCAGTAATTTCCCTTCACACATGTGAAACCGTTACCACGAATGACGTTGTTATGACAGATCTGAAGGTCCTAAACATGGAGAACTTATGTAGAAGTTGGATTTGCAGAATTTTATGTTCTAGCTTCTTGCGCGCCAGTGGCCGCTCCTGGTCACTGGTTAATGCTGGATACCCAGGAGCAGCTTTTAGCTCTGGTTCATCCAGTGGATTCCAGGACAGAGGCCTGAAGCCAAAAAATAAATCCAAGAGTAAAACATGGAGCCAATTGGTACCCCAATAAATGTTAGGGTGCCAGATCTAATAAAAAACAGTCTGGGTCAGTGCAGCGAATTACTGTTTCACCCGAGATCAAAACGTATTGGACTTAATGTGCTGGTGCCAACTCTACTGTGGAACCTAAGGAAGCTGTCTAGAATCACATTATTAAAGCACTAGCCCCGCTTGGAGGAAGAAGGAGCAGGGACAGACATCAATGGTCCCAATGCTACTGTTAGATGTTGTACCCACAGTGTCATGAAGTCCAAAAGCAACCCCAATACTTAGAACTTTCTAGACCAGTTGTCTAGAAACTGGGTGGCTGCCACCCGACCCCTCCCCCCCCCCCTCTCAAGGGGGTGGAAAGGAGGCCCAGGAGAGGACTATGTCCGAGGTAGGGGGCCCAGAAACCATACATATTTTTTACAGGGGGTGCTCAGTATGAAAATGTGTGAACAACGTTATAGACTGACATTTGCCCTTTGGTCATTTCGGGACCACAGATCAGCGTTTTCAATCAAAGAATGGAAGCAAAGAGTTTAGGCAGCTCAGATACTGTTGCACCAATTTTGAAACGTCTAGGCCCAAGTGACATTGTAACACATCAAACCCTCATCTCTTACCCATGCACAAAAGTGACTGGAGACCCTTTGAAAAATCAAGCTTTTATTTAAACAGCAAAAAAACAATTACATGAAATTAAAATATATTAAGAATGCACACCCCTCTATATGGAAAAACACTGTAAATTACTTAAATTAAAAAACATAAAGACATCACAACTTAAAATAAATTAAAACAAGGTAAGTAAAATAAGTGTTCAAAATGACCAGCACTTACTGGGGAAATTACCACAGGCATTTTGTTATTAAACTATTCAGTTCTAATATATTTTTACACCCAACATTCGACTAAAAAGTTACATCGCTACCTTTTTTGGTTCATTTACAAACACGTCTTGCATAAAGAAGAAGCTTTGTAACCTGAGCTTCTCAACAATAGAGAAGTACTTATTTGGGGGAGGGGCAAATACAGCTGGGACAAAGTATCTAGCAGCAATAGGCACATGACGGAAGTGAGAATTGAAAGGCCACAAGTTTAGGACAGGCGGGAACACTCGCTGGATTGGACGACAGTCCTGCCTCCTCCACCCACCTGCTGTGCAACTGATGGGAGGCTTGGTGAATTACGAAGCCAGGGTGTAGATCTAGACCCTCGAAGCAGCATTACTGCTAATGTACAAGTTCAGAACAAACACTGCCTAGCACAAATTCTACCATTGGGGACCCTTCAGAGATAACAGTACTTTGCTCCTAGATTAAAGTATTCATTCAAACAGACCAGGCACCATTCACCATAAACCAACACCGTGGCACGGAATATCCCCCCCCCCCCCCCCCCCCCCCCCATGAGTAATTGAGTGGTTTCTGGAGATTTGCATTGGATTAGAACTGCAAAGACTAAAGACCTAGTCCTCTTTCACAGCTCCAACTTGTTCACTGGTTTCTTATTTCATGCTAGCTTTGTAGATACTAAGGAGCAAGCACTCGCCCCTTCCGTGAAAGTCAGTCAGTTGTATCTGGCGGACGTCTTCTCAGGCTCTCAACAAGGGTATTCCACTTTTAGCTGTCGAGAAACCCTACTTCAGAATCAAAGCAGCCTGTCAACTTCTGCGCTCAAGCTTTAGTTGTCAAATATATTCGAGCATTGGGGACTGGGGGAATAAATACAATAAATAGTGGGAAACATTAAAAAGTGCAGAGCTTGCAGAAGGAGCGCTTAAGGAGTAGGTTGCTCAAGATCAGAGTCTGGCTAGGATGGACGGGTAGACTTCAAATTGCCTGTGTAAAAAAAAACACTAACCAGACCACCTTTGGGACCACAAGCTACGAACTGACTTGACTGCCAAGTACGTGGTTATTCATGGCATCAGTTATGAAGCAACTACCCGATCTGTTAGGGTAATCTTAAACGAGCACCAAGTGTACCAGGAAGGCCTCACATCGCAGGTCACACTGCCCATCAACATACCTTGCAGCCAAGTACCAAGGTAGCTACTATGACTGGCAAGGCAGAGCACTCCTCATGGGAGGAGGCCTACCGATGGGTGGAGGACAATGAAGGAGTTTACAAGGGGACAGTGAAAGCTGAACGGGCTTCCACTGTAGTCTCTGTGGGAAAAGACTAATCACCACTATTCGACACTGCACCATAAAGGCGGAATAAAAGACTGACATGTTGCATGTATGCCAAGCCCATTTACCTGGCGCTGCTCATAAGGTGGCAAGGCATCCAAGAGTTATCGAACCACCATCCAGTGCGGAGGGTTCCTAGACAAACCCAAAGAAGGGTTGGAGTCATGAGAAAACCAATTCAGTATGCCACGGTATACAAGAGAATTGTAGTCACTCTACCCCCACCCATCACAGGTTCTCCTTCGTGCTTTATCCCAAACTGGCATTCCCTTTCCACAATAGGACTGCCCATTATCAAATGAAGATCTGCACCTACTGTTTGCGTACAGAAATCAGTACAAATATTACTTCATCAAAAGCACAGATCACGTCAACAAAAAAAAGTGATCCATGGACATGTGTGATAACATTTTGCAATTTTTGCTTACCAATACTGATACAGAACCTCCCAATTTTAGTCTAGAAACTACAGTAACATGCCATTACATAATCCATGATTTAAAGCAAAAATAAATAGATTACAGAGGATATGTCCCAAAAAAGTGGATAATGCCACAGGACCTCCAAGATATCTGGGTTCAGAGCATGGCAGAAGTGCAGCCAACCTAGTATAGCCCGATAATCAGAGCCCACTTTGTGTCACAGTCACCACCCCTCAACGCTAATGAGATTCAATCATTTTACAGTTATGTTTGCACAGCAACCATGAACACACAAGTATTCAAACTTGTGACCCCCACCCCTTCACATGACACCAGGTGGTGCTCGTTCAGAGCCAAAGCTGGCCTCTGATCTTGTGGTCAAGGAATCTTTAACCAATACTGTACAGTTTAGACACAAGTACCCGCCGCAACATTCTGGGTCATTTAGCACGAACACGAGGCACCCACATTTCAAGCTCTTACTCATACCAGTCCAGCACTACTTTGCCGCCCCAACAGAGAACCATAGTCCTGCTCACGAAAACCCCATTGATTTAGCTTGATCAGCTGCAGACTGCACAAGAATAGGATTGTCCAGGTGAGATAGGCACAGGCGTGAGGGTGAACCAACTGAAGCCCCCTCATCTTAGTCCAGTCCTCATCACACGTCAGTCATCAGGAAAGGAGATCCGGCTGAAGATTGGGAGCCTGCGCCCTGTAGCGTCGCACCCAGGAGACTCCGAGCCACTGCTACTGCTGCCCCCGGAGCTGCTATACCCATCCTGCTCTTGGTCGGATAGAGAGTCTCGGGAGGGGCTTCGACAGAGCTTCAGTGGCAAGCTAGGGAAGGAGAAAGCATTACGCCCCTTTAGAGTCTGCAGCAGGTCCGCCGGGGTCACAGCATCAGAGCTCCGAGAAGAAAAGAAGGAGGTATTGGCACCACCAAAGCACCCAGACATATGCGCTGGGCCACCAGACTCCCTCCCCGAAAGGGTGGTAGAGAAAAAGCGAGGTGGGGCACCAACATGTGAGCCCAAGGGGTCTTCACTGCTAGAGGAGAAACCCTGTGCATCAGGGAAGACTGGAGAATGGAGTCGAGGACTCTGGGAAGTGGAGGGTGGAGGGGATGTAGAGCTGGCACGGGAGAAGTGGAGCGGGTCCTGTAGGTTAAGATGCTCTGAAAAGGATGAGGTGGAAGAGACACCAGCGAAGCTCAGGCTCTGGCGCAGAAGAGGAGGGCGAGAGCTGCTACTGAAGCGCTGCTCCTCAGCATTGTGGATGAAGTGGCAGCGGGCACCATAGGGGCAGAAGCCAATGGTATGGAAGGTGCGGCATAGTTCCGTTTTGTACTTTGGGTGACGGCTAAGCCCCCGCAGCTCCTCTGGTCCGTGGGCAAACTGGCACTTGGAACCATATTTACAGGTGGCATTCTCCCGGTAAGTGCGGCACTGCTCAGTCTTGTAGCGGGAGGACAAGCCAGGTGTGGTAGGAAGGCTCAGGCCTGGTGGAGGCATGCAGGGGCTCTCAATCATGCTGACTGAGCGGTCCACACGAAAGGGAATGCTGTGCAGCAGGCTGGTGCGTGGCAGCTCAGCCTCCCGGGTCCAGTGGCTGTGGAGAGGCCATGGAGACGAGTCATTCAGATGGTCCATGCTGTTGCTACCACCAGTACGATCTGTGCTGGATAGGGCCGCTGGACAGGCAGAGAGGGCCCGCTGGAATACGCCAGATGTTTCCCGGAAGCTTTTGGCTAGTGAGATTGGATCCTCCAGCATGCTTAGCTTCAGGAAATCCTGCAAGGGGAGAGGCAAGGGGTTAGTTTCAGTTAGTAAAGGGCAGTCACGTCACAAAAAGGCAAACATTGTCTGGCAAGCAACAGTTAAAGCAGCTCTATAGACATGCAAACATTCCAATTTACACAAAAGGCCCACACCACTGTTTGACGAGGCATATCAACCACCAACAGTGTTGGAGAGAACCCACAAGACCAGTCACGAAGTATGCATGTGAAAGAAGCAGAATATGACACCACACCAGTTTTACTTGGTTAGCGGTGTCCTGAGGCTATTATAGAAACTAACAAGTACAAGAGTCCTACACTACTAGGCTGGCCACAAGGCGATGGTGTATGCACTCTTTAGAAAGCAAGATGCACCTCTGCCATTAAGGGTGCCCTTAAGGTGATCATCTTGTGCAGTGCCATCCCATCAAACTTTAGCAGATTATAGATGGGACAGGATGGCCACCACAGTAGACGTTCACCAAATGCACTGTACATTGTAAGGCATGAGCAAAAAGCAAAGAAACAAATCCCATATTAAAAAGGAGACTGATCACGCCATGTAGGATTTGGCACCAAGCCCTGGCGATTGTGCCAGCTGTAAAAGTTAAAACAAATCACTTTGGACTTTTGATATCAGATTCTAACTCTGTGAAGACCTGAATCTACAGCTGGAAGTTTCAGAGCAAGAAGGCTTCACGCAGGCGACTAGTGTAGTCTGAACAGAAGGTTTCAGACCTGCACTGTGAGAGTTTTCCAAACTCCTCAATCTTGGTTCCAGATCCCAAACACCACCTGGAATTGAATCCACCACTTCATTGGAAGCAGCTATGTACCACTCGACCACAAGCCTGTGCTGAACCCTTTAATGGAGAGAAGGGCTGCTTCAGAAAGGTTACATGGTCCAAGTTTGGCACCATTTTGTGTGTTGGGTTTTTATAATGTACATCTACACTGTTTGAAGATGCAACAAGGGGGGTTAAGAACAGGGATGACAAAACAGCCCTTCTAGGCCTTGTGACATTCAGATTGTGCAAGTGCAGTAATAGAAGTACAGGGAAGAGAGGGGGAGGGGGGTTGGAGGGATAAGTGAGCAGGGGCAGAAAGGTACACGTGGTAAGTGCAAAGAAAGGGCAAGAGGGTGGGAGCAGACCCAGCCAGGCTAGTACAGGTGGCAGGAGCCTAGAAAGGCAAGTGCGGGGGAGGTTGGGAGAAAAAAAATAAAATAAAAAAATTAGAGGAAACCAACCTTCGGGTTAGACTTCTAGGGGAGGGGAGGGCCTGGTGTCTTGAAAGAAAGAATCAGAAGGAACTAGGTAGCCTGTCGAGAGGTAAAGGGCAGAATTAGCAGGGAAGGAGCAAGAGAAAGGAGGGTATTGAGAAGCTTCAGAGATCTGGCTCAAGTCAGAGTGGCAAGAAGGCCATTCCAGAGGGAGGCACATGCAGGGGAGGCGGTTGAGACCAACCTCCCCTCCCCCCCCCCACTCTCTGCTTGCAGAAAGTCTGATCTACAGAGCTGGAGCTAGAAGACTGAAGGGCTCTAGCAGAGAGGTATAGGGAGAGAGTTTGATGTAGTGTGGTCCCAGGCTCCAAAAATCCTTGTGGGTGATAGAGGGTTTTGAACTTGATGCTCGCAGCTACTGGGAGCCAGTAGAGATTAGGGCTGTAGAGTGCGTCCCCATGGCTCTTGAGGCAGAGGATAAATCTTGCAGTCCTATTCTGGATTAGGATAAGGGACGAGTTGGGTAGGTGGAGGAGGAATAGGCTGTTTGAGTAGTCCAGCCTGGAGAGGACCAGAGCTCTGGAGACACCAGGTTTCTGGGGGGCGGGTGGGTAGCTAGGGCCATACGTCGGTCCATAAAAAAATAATTGGGAAAAAAAGTGCTCAACTCCCACTCGATAATGAAGGTAATGTATCACGCATATTGTCTTTAACCTTGGCAGGACGTGGCTCCTCAGTGAATACACTGTAGAAACTATGAAGAAAGTGGGCACACTTGGGCAGCCATTTTGAGACGCTACTGTGTTCTCGCAGCAGAAGTAATCTCAGCATACCAGTGCCCAGCCAATCCATGCGCGTTATTGCAACAGTTGCTGTATTTAACATCAATTCTAAAATAGCTGCTCACAGGAGTTTTTCCGTTCCCATTAGGGCGCCAATTTGTTGTTTTGACATTTACAGATTCAAGTGCTCATTAATACTCCTGTAAACAGAACAGCTCCCCTCCCACGTTTCTTATGCACTTATCAGATGTACATTTCTGACTAACTTTCACCTGCCACTTGCTGGCTGCACTACCATGGTTTAAAGCCCTTATTTATTCTATTTAATAATTATGTTTTCTCTCTCCCCCCCGCCTTACACACCCCCCTGCCCATTTTCCTTTCCCATGCACTTGTGCTTTCTTAAATGTCACTGGGCCTAGTAAGATCGCTGGTTTTGGTTCCCCTCCCTTTTCGCCTGATCCCGCTCTGAAACACTTGTGTACGAGCGCGATATAACTATCATTTCATTGAACAAGCCATTATCGATGCCAAAGTAGCCCCATCGACATCCTCCATGTAGGTATCCTAACATTAGGCAACCCACCCGCAGCAAACAAATCACAAGAAACTTCACCCTACGTGTGTAGACCACCACCACCCCCACTCCAAAGCAGGGGGTTGAGGGGAGAGCTTCCTGTTCGGCCTTATTGGCGTCCATCTGACCAGGACTTGCTACAAGTGGACCCCGAGAATAATGGTGCTATCTCCCCACAGAAATCCACGCATTCATGCGATGTTGGAGCCTCTCCAATTACAGCGATGAATACAAGAGGCGCTCTTTCCCGCCTGAAATAAAACAAAAAAAGCCCATCGGAGGCAGGCAGGGAAATGGTCAGCTGCAAAGCTAACCCGCCACAAGTCCCAGCATCGCCGAAGCCATTAGCCCAAGGACAGCACCGCCACTGCAGGACGAGAAGAAAATCAAACTAGGACACCTTCCCACCAAGATTCACAAGCCTCAGGCAATAATAGAGCCAATGCAAAGCGTTGCAGTAAACGGTGAAAGGAAGCTACATACGCAACAACTTCAGCGCAGCAGCGACCCCCGCCAAACAAATTTACAAGACCGACAACCCCCCTTCCAGCCGGTTTAGACTAGACTCCATAGGTCTAGTTGGCGAGGTCAGCATCGTGGTAAATTTAAGGTGCAGCCAACGACAGCGAATATCGCATAGAAGTCGGTAAAGGGGTTATGCAGTAAAGGCAATGTTGTTTTATGCTGTGGCCACTTTTGGATCAAAATACATTTTTCCCCAGACATTTCATATCTGCTTATATGAAAAAAGGGAGACACTGCTCAGCCCTCCCCAAACCTGCATTGGGCATCCTTCGCACCCCCTGGGTTATGTATTGGAGATGAGCAGGATAGACCGGTCCCACGTGCCCGTCTCCCCAAAGCAGACAAGCACACCGTTCAAGCATGGACCCCGGTGGACCAACTCGAAAACTAGGTTCAACTCCAGATGGATTTGAGTCGAAAGGGAAAGCCTGCTGGAGGTCCTAAACCGAAAACAAAGTGTTAACACCTCGGATAACCGATGACGCCAATGGAAAGTCCTATTGAGGCCTTTGTAGATGCAGAACCCCAGACTGAGTGTAGCCAATGTCAGCGCGCCCGAAACCCCTCCACTCGCTTTCGGTATAAAGACAAAATGATCCACAAATCTGCTAGCCCACCACAACCCACTAGAAGTCTCAGTTACCGCCACACTGGGATCATTGCCAAGGTACTCTGCAATTAATGAGCCAGTGCCCAAAACTTTAATTAAAAAACCTCACTTACAGGGCCCAACAAGTACCCATGCAGGTTTGAGAATACTCCGATCGAGCCCCTTCCTACCCTCCCATATTCCCCTCAATGTTCCGACACCTCTTCCTTGGTACAGAGAGTCTTTGGGAACGGACCTGGGTTCTTCATCAGCTCCAGCCAGAGGAACGTGGTGAGGTTTTGGGAACTCCAATGACATACCCATGTCGAAACCTCAAATAAGTCTTAAAATCAATAAGATGACGGGGCAAATGAGGTGTCGCACTTCGTACCAGTGTGTGTCCTCTACGGCTCCTGGTGCTGCTGCACAAGGAACCCACATGCTCTGCCGAAGGTTATACGATTTCACAACAGGGCATGCTGGATCCCTTTAACCTCAACAGCACAGGCCACGCGGCGGCGTGTAGGATCTGACTGGCACGCGGACGCCTGCTTCACAACTCTAACCCCCCCCCCCCCCCCGACCTTCAGAGTGCACTCACAGCTGCAGTTGGTCAAGAAAGAGTGCCGTCCATTACGCCACAAAAGAGCGTCTTATTTTAACGATGAAATACCCACTACATAAGTCTTATGGTCAGCAGGAAGAGCAACAAGCCCCAAAATCCACACGCTAACAGAACGGGGCCTACCCCCGCAGCATCTGTTCAGCAACCTACCCCCACCACCAGCACACATGACAAATTAAAAGCAGATTAAAAATGCCCGTCAGGCCTCCACGTTCTTCCATTAGCAGCAGAGGGTTACAAAAGACACTACTATGGCGGGAAATTCAAGAGCTCAGGCAGTTGAAGCATGACGCGCGCTCCAAAGAGCCCCGGCAGCATTTTCTCGGCGTTTCTTTCTAGTTAGATCACGTCAAGTGGACTTGCCGTGCACCTGTCGCCGGCGTTATGTAATATTTTATCCAATACCGTGCCAGTATCCCCTGGTCTTCGGTATGGGATACCAAAGCAGTGAGTGGGCTACTTAGATCACTAGAGAAGTTTAAAGCGATACAGTAACGTGGGATACCCAGAGATACGAGTGCGACACAAACAGCAATAGAAGAAGAAAAAAAAAAAAAATCACGGGTTGGGGGCTAACAACCGCCCCTTTACAAGTCTGCAGGCACGATATGCATCAGTGTGAAACAAGTAGCCCTACTTCCACCCTCACAGCTCATAATTGGGCTTGCATTTGCCAGGAACAAACATGTCCGACAGACGAAAGTAAGCCTACGTAATACTTCAGGTGCACAATAGGAGTGCACGCGCCCAACCCTACCGTCTTCTGGAAGATAACATATGGAACTTTGAGTCAACCTAAAAATAAAAAATGGGGGGGGGGCAATATCTGCAAGTTCGCTTGAGTGCTTTAAAGCATTGCAATTTGTTTTTGTATGAATTCGGTGAGAAACAGACAAGTCGGGGGGAAAAAGCGTGAATTGAGACGTTATCTTGGAGAGTGCCGCGTTACTCTATCGGACTTCAAACAGCGATGGAAAGCCACTACGTCTGAAAAAAGCAGATATGCCACACACTGACTGGGGGAAAAATGAGGGGGGTGGGTCCTTTTTAAACATTGTTAACTTGTATCCCGGGCCGGTGAAGACTCAACTGCAGTGCGCATGATGAAGGGCGTGGGCAATACCATGGTCGCGCCGGGGGGCTCTGCTCACCTTGCAAAGGTCCATATCCAGCTCCAGAAAGGGGCTCAGCATGTCAGACGGCATGGTCGCGAGCTCAGCCTGATGCACGAGGCCTTCCTGTCCTCCAAAGGAGCTCTGCAATGAAACAGCCGGTGGCCGACCCTCACGTGTTGCTTTATGAGACTTGATGCTCTGTCCGGACTCCTCCTCCGACATGGAGGGGTGGCCAGCTGATCAGCGAGCCCCGCCTCAGCCAAAGCCCTGCAAGGCACCTTCGGGAGGCGGGGCTGTTTAGTCTGTTCCCCTCCCCCAGGCCTGAGCAGCGGCGTTGAATCCGGTGTCAACTTTCTGAACTAGTTCTGATGCTTAACAGCCACCCGGGGGCAGAGGCCTTCAGTTGTTCCAGGTCAGGTGTGAGTAGTTTCTCTGCGTTTTGTAGTTCTGATGCTTTACAGCCACCTCGGGCAGAGTTCTCGACTTGTTCCAGGTCATGTGTGATTAGTTAGTTTCTTTGAGTGCTGTTACTTGAGGTTTTGCTATCACATAAACTCAAGTGTCTTAATGCAACAAAAAAAAACATGGCGGAGCAACTCAAGATGATAAAGCGAGATCTCTGCTGTGCTTTATTCATTATCCCAATCATTGACCATTTAAAGCATGCTGACTAGGCAATACTTCCTCTACTGCAGGGGTCTGCAACATTTGCCTCTCCAGATGTTTCGGACTACAAATACCCTCCATCAGCTCTAGCCAGGATAGTCAATGGTGTGGGATCATAGGATTTGCAGTCGAAAAACATCTGGAGAGCAGTGCAGGTTGCAGACCCCTGCTATTACTGGTCCTGTATACATCATTCGTGTCCACAGCACGAATATAAATCAAGAATACTATCACACAACTCAAGGGCCATTATAAATTCGGCCCCAGTGGCCTGCGCCCTGTAACTGGACTAAGCAGAAAAAAGTGAATTCTGGGCAAAATCCTTTCGTTTCACCCGTTTGTATGCAAAGCGAAATTGTTTTCGAAAATAGTTCCTTCTTGAACATTTATTTTGGAGGCAACGAGGGTTTGCTATGGTTGTGCAAAATTTCGGACGTTTGGGTGGTGGGTCGGGGGGCAAGACATTTCACACGCCCAAATTAAAGCCACTCAAAAAGCTAAATTTGGCCAACAGTGGTGAAACGGGGAAACAGTCCACTCTGGAAAGCGAAAATAGAGGATCATTTTGCCCACCCTTGTAACCTGCAAGTCACACAAAGATTTCTGAGACAGGTAATGCACCCAATGGACTGTTTTTATTGTCTTGTTTCTAATATTGTATTCAGCTAATGAAAGCACTCCCTCCAAGAATGCCTCTAACCAGGCGTTGAAGAGAACATGCTTAAAACTCATTAAACAAGGGTGTGGGAGGCCCTGTACTGACAACAAACATCCGTCAAATATCCTGCTCTATGGAATTTCTCCCACTAAGGATGGTCTACAGCCACGTTTTTGCTCACTTCACCCTTCACAGAGCAATAGTCTCCTCTGAACAAGAGTACCATCAGCAACCCCATACACATGTTTCGGCCTTATTGGGCCTCCTCAGTGAGGTGATGCTGAGCCTCTCTAACACATGTCTGGGTTTACTGTTGGTACTCTTGTTCAGAGAAGAATTGCCTAGCATTTCGGTGCTGGACTACCCTGGTGGGTGGGACCAGACTGATATGAAAAATGATATTTCCTCTCTGTGAAAGGTACAGTGAGCTGAAACGTGGTTGTAGACCCTCCTGAGTGGGAAACCTCCCATAGAAGAGGTTATTTGAACCGTGTTTGTTCTCAGTAGAGAGGCTCCCACTATTTTGTAACATTTATATAATGCTTGGGGTTTAACCCTCAGTTACCAAGGGTAATCCAGAAGTGGCCCCTTGCTCACTATGCTTAGAGAGGCACATCTTCATCTCACTGATGAGGCCCTACTAGGCCGAAACACCTATGTCGGGGGGAAATTCTGCCGGGGTCGGCCGGGCCGTCCGCGGACCTCCAGGCAGGGAGGCCCCAACTCCTCCCGTGTATATCCCAGATGAGATGAGATAGAGTATGAGACGCACACAAGGAGCAAGGTGACTCTGCTGTTTATTAGACAAAACGGCAGGGATGGGTCAAGGAGCGTACGCGTTCGTCCTGACACACACACAATCGTGGGGCTCGCAGGCCCTTTTTACTGTATTATGACGCGCTACTTGCGTCACTTCAGAAAGTTAACAAAAAACCTATCGCCACTCTTAATTGGGTGTTCGAGTGGTAGGGTTAGTATAGCACACATATAGAGAAAGATATTAGTGGACAAGGTGTAGTCAGGTGGTATATCTGGGTTGTCCCTACAATTAGATACATGAGAATTGTTACATGAAGACTCCTGAGGATTGGCTAAATTTGCTGGCGTCAGTGATAAGAGCCCCATGTTCTGATTGGTGCGCCCGTGAGCTTCCCAGCCTGGGACCACCGTCGTTCCCAGCTCTCGGTGTACCTGTAAGTTGCAACAATGTTTCACTATGGGTACATGCAGACAATGTGAGGACTTATTCATAGCTGGACGGGGGACCGCTCCCACTGTTGCAGATGTCCATTGAGCCTTTCAAGTGTATCTGCCAGTGTCTCGTAGCGAGGGATCCAGACGCCTCTGTTCTCCTGGGTTTGGCATCTCGTCAGGTTCGGCTTGGTCACGTGGGGAGGGACCGTGAAAGAGGCAGAATTCTGCACAATTAATATTGTTTTTCTACTGCGCGTCTGGTTTAATTTGTCGGTGTGACTTTAACGTTGGTGCGCGGAGTACGAGGTTGCAACATCGTGCCTTTGATGATTTGCTCTTGGAACGTGGGTTTGCAACATTGCGACCTTGGCTGGTTGCTTCGCCGAGCTCATTCTGCAGGATCAGCAACTGACTCTTGCCTTGTTGATGTCCACGGGAGCTCTTGTTTGAGGCCTACTTGGGCCTGGTGCATAAGTTGTCCGTTTGGTGCACAGGTGCTTTAGGTTATAGGAGCATATAATTTCATGACCAGTATTGTCTTCATTATACTTCTCATGGCGGTAACTGGTTTCAAGAGAAGCGTGAGCAAGCTAGTAGAAGAGTTCATGACGCGTCTTGCGTTTCTGCATTCTGAAAGCCTATGTAAAAATAATAAAGATGCACGTCCGTGAATATGCCTGTCGCCTACGTCATAGCACTGAGTGTATTCTTCGTGTAGGTTGGTGTGGGAATGTCCAGTGTGTACATTTGTACAGATGTGCTTCCCGTTGTTTAGGTCGTCATGGCATCTCTAACGACGTGTAGATTTTAGTCTAGTTGATCCGTGCCGCAGGTGTCGGCATGGCCAGTGCGGGCTGCTGGGCAGGCAGATGGACACATCCGTATGTTCCTGTACCAGGGTATCTGGTCGTCTGGTAAATGGACAAACTCTTCTTGTGGCGGGTGTTTGGGTCGTGACCCTCTAGGCCAAGCGCGAGAGGCGAAGGACGGGAGCCTGGTCTTCCATTCTCCCACTTCAGTCCCCCCTCTGGTCGACTTGTCGACCACAAACATATCCTTCTCGTTATCTTCTCTTACTCGCCATATCTTAGTTATTCCTCCGAGATGTCCATAGTGGTTTACATGATCTTCAAAGGACCAATACATATATTCACAGGTACCTCCAGGAGTACAGTATACCCATCTTCCTATGTAGCTCCTGGGGTTTCTTGGGTTCTCGATCTTCACTGATGGTGGGTCTAGATGGTTGGTAATTATTTGGGTGCGCAGCTTCTCCCTCTCCTGTATTATTACACCTGTATGCTGGCCGTCATCTGCTGGCATCAAGGGGTGCATTCCCACCATTTCCAGCAACTCGTCAGTAGTGCGTGCCTTCCGTGCCTTCCAAAATCTAATTATGATCAGGGTAGCTCCAGCCAATATAGTACAGCCCACTATTATTTTCAGTCCATCTGACAGCCAGGATGGCATCCATGACCATAATAGTGAAAACCAGCTCTTATCCTTGTTCACACCGTTGCTTTCATCCATCATTTTGGAGTGCATCTGGGCCAATTGCGAAACTGCTTCTGTCAGTGTACCATTGTCAGCATCATTGGCAGGTATGAACGTGCAGCATGATTGTCCTATCTTTGCACAAACTCCTCCTTCCATTGCTGTGAGAAGGTCCAATACATATCTGTTCTGGAGTGCTACCATCCTTACAGCTCGCAGCTCCTCTTTTATTGCGTTGAACCCATTTACTGTAGAATTGATGGTCATCATTAGTTCCCATCTAGTTATTTGGAGCCATTTTGCGTTTGCATAAGCCTGTAGTCCCGGGTGTATTATTGAGGAGAAGAACATTGCTGCTCTGCTAAATAGTCTGTGTTCTGGCGGTATTGATGTTAGTGCCGTTTCCGACCTTCCCCACAGGTAATTTCCTGTCAGCGGCTCTCCTTGTCTTTTTCTTCTATTTAGGACAGTGTCATTGCTGTTGGTCCTGTTCCCTTGCTCCTCCTGAAGTGGTGCAGATCTCTTTCTTCTCTTATCCCCTTCATCCATTCTAGGAAATTTCGCCACATTGACGTGCTTCTTAGGTACCACTAGTGATGGTACATTGACGTGTACCATTGTGCACACACCATTCCACAGGGGAGGCAGTGTATGGTATGCCTTTTCTCCACAGGCCCAATAATGGTCCATTATTACTGCTGTTCCCGCTCCCCCCTCAGGTAACTCCGTCACACTTGCACAATTGGTGTTATATCCTACGTCCACCTCTCCTTTATGCTGGTAGCATACCTTGGGCGCAGTCAACGGTAGTATCGTTATTGGGTCTTCATCTTCTTCTACCCACGTGAGCATTGGTACATACTTGATCCACGTCGTCCAACATCGGTGATTGTGTGTCTCGATGGTTGAGATAGTTTCTTTTGTTACCATGTTGCTGCCAATCACTCCTATCTCCCAGCTGTTGTCCAGATACACCTTTCCTGTTATCGTCAGTAGCGGCCTCTCCCAGCATCCTTGTTTACCCGGAACTTCAGTGGCGTACCAATCACATGGTAGATACTGCAGTGTTACTTTCTGTGTTTCTCCTTTTGCAGGGCCACTTGTTATATATTTGAATGCTTCAGCATGTAAACTGGTCTTGTGATAACTCAAGTAGGTCTTGAGGAAGTTGTTTTCATATGGGTATGAGTCTCGTGTTTTCCATGTCATGTGCACTACAGTTCCTTGGAATCTTCCTTTCGTCTGGAACAGTGCCAAGTATATTATGCACTGCGCTATCTTCTCATTTATTTCTGTGGCAACAAATGTTCGTGAAGCACTCATGGCGTATGGTATTAATGAACAGACGTAGCAGCTATCCTCAGTTGTCTGCTTACCAATGCGGGTCATGTGTTGGTACCATATGTTGTTTGTGACGTGTGCTGAATCTTGTACATAATTATCAATACCTTTATTGTCTGAGTATGTGCTGCGTTTAACTCTATTTTGCTTGGGTGCAATGTTACTACTACCACCTGACGTAACACCTGTTGCAGCAAGGAACGGGGGTATATTAGGTTTGGGTGCAGCAATAAAATTGATAGCACAGCTGTACTGCCAGACAGAGGCCGCCAAAAATCCGGTGATCATCAAAATCCCTATTATTTTTATTACAACTGCTAATCTCACCGGCATTTTGCTCTTACCTTGCTGCAGTCCTGGCAGCGTATTCTTGCGACGTTAAAGTTGCCCGCCTAAAAATTCTCAGAAATGCTCGTTTTTAGATGTTAGTTTTGTTTTATTTAAGCTCTCCCTATCAAATAGTCATTCAGTGCCCAGGCGAAGAGCTGCTCCCACGCTACTCTAAGTGATTGGTCTCTTAGGACCGGCAAGTATGGGCAGAGGTGGGGCATGTAATATTCTATGGCCAGGAGGAAGGCTGTGTAGTAGACACGTACCCTTCTTCTTTTTAGGTATGTTGGCCTTTTTATTTCGTATACAAATTGGTGTGACAATTCTTCTGGGTAATTATCGTCTGGGAGTACCATCTACGCCTGGACAGTGGACTTGTTAATTAGCTCTCTACTTAACAATACAATAATACGCAGTTCCTGTATGTGCGAGAGAAAAAAGAGAACATTCACGTGTTTACATGTGTATTTGTGCGAGAGAACATTCAGTTTAAGTTGCAATTATACAATAATACGCAGTTCCTGTATGTGCGAGAGAAAAAGAGAACATTCACGTGTTTACATGTGTATTTGTGCGGCCAGTGGCTTTCAGTTTAAGTTACAACTGTCCTTGGGAGTCAATGGGCGGGGGGGTTTTTTTGCGCTCAGATGGCGGAAGTATTTTTACTCTTTGAACGTGTGACCATGGGGTGGGCAGTGTAGGGATCACCCCTTTCTTCGTCAGTTGTTGTCTCTGGGGTAGCTGGGTAGTGACACGGTAAGGGAACAATTGGGTCGTTGTCTGTGGTAGAACTTCCTTCCGCTGTCGGGGATGTTGTTGCTGTTCTTCCAATGGACCTGTTGTTGGCGCTGGGAGGGTCTGCAGTTTGTATATCTTTACATCATATAGGTGGTTCCAGGCACGCTTGTCCTTTAGTTTTACTGCTCTTGGTGATACGTCTTCTACCAGATGTGGGCCGGTGAACCTTTTGTCGTTCCACCTCCTATTGAAATTGCGAAGTAGCACGTGGTCACCTTTGGCAAGTTTGCACAAGTTCTCTTTTTCTAATTCTGTACTGGCGCCTTCTCCTTGATTTCTGGTGGACCCGCCCCGCGTGCGCTCGAGCTGTTGAGACACAAACACAACACTAGTAATCAAAGACGACACATATTGATACATTTCATCACCTACTACACTCGCTGAACTTTCGTGGTCAGTGAATGCCCTTGACGTTGGCGTTAGGGGAAGGCGCATTTGACGTCCAGTAACCACCTCGTGTGGGGTGAGGTGGTGGTCGGACCCTGGCCTGTTCCTTAGTTTGAATAGGGCTAACGGAAGGCAATACAACCAACTTTTCTTTGTTGTTTGTTGTATCTTTGCAATTGCCTCCTTCAATAAGCCATTTAGGCGTTCACATACACTGTTAGCCTGTGGGTGATATGCACATGCAAATTTGTGCTTTATGCTCAGCAGGGCTGTGATATGTTGGAACATTTCGTTTGCGAAATGTGGGCCATTGTCTGAACTTAACACCTCGCACACTCCCCACCTGGGGAAGACCTCCCTTACTATGAATTTGGCTGCTCTAAATGCATCTGGGTGTGAACAGGGCCCTGCTTCAATCCACCTAGAAAATGGGCATACTACTACAATCATGTACCTATTACCTTGACATATGTTGATCATATCAACATAGTCAATGTGAAGGTGCCGAAAAGGTCCTTCTGGCCGGGGTATGGTACCTCTTATCACTTTTAGGGTATGACCGGCCGTAAACTGTTGGCATGTGAGACAATTGCTGATAAAATTTGACACATGAGAATTTAACTCGGGACAGAACCAATCTTCTCTAATTCGTGCTGCAATTATTTCCTTGCCTGTATGGGCTGGGTGATGTAATTGGCTCAGGGCGGTATTTAAAAGTGCCAACGGTATTACAACTTTCCCAGTACCACCCTGGCGCCATAGTGCGTCGGTTGGTGACATTGTACATCCTCTTTTTACCCATATTTCCTTTTCGGCCATTGGTGCAGCTGCTTGTAATTCCATAATCTGTGTGGCTGGGAGATGGGTGTACCCTTCTCTTATTAACATCTCCCTAGCCATTCCCCTCCCTCTCCCTCTCTGTGAGTCTGTGGGGTTCCATATCTCACCAAAGTATGCAGCATATTTCGCATGTGCGTCTGCTGCTGCATTCCCTTTTGAGACGTGGTCTTCACCATTGGTGTGTGCGGTGCATTTTACTAAGGCTAGCTCTTGGGGGTCGTTTATTACTTCAATTAATTCAGCCAACAAGAGGGCATGTTGCACTGGAGTGCCATCAGCTCTCCTAAACCCTCTTCTCCTCCATTTTGATAGCCCTGAGTGGACAGTGGATGTAACATATGCACTGTCGGAATACATTGTTACACGTTTGTTAAAACTTTCCTTTAATGCCAATATTAGTGCAACTAGTTCAGCGGCTTGAGCAGAGTAATGCTGTGGTAACTGTACACACTTCATAGCCACACACACCGGCGCCTCCATCATTTTTACCACTGCTGCCCCAGTCCTCCGTATCCCATCTCCTTGATCAATAGTTGATGACCCATCAATAAACAAAAGCTCACCTCCCTCTAGTGCATTTTCTTCAACTTTTCTAGTGCATGAATATATTTCATTTAGTTGGGTGCAGTCGTGGGCGTAATCTCCCTCCTCAATTATTTCTGCTAGAAATCTTGCAGGGTTAACAGTGCTACATCTAACAATCGCTAGTTCAGCCCTAGACAAAATGATCTCATAACCTGATGCCCTTTGTGTCGTTAGTGTGGACTTGGGTTTATTCAATATTGCAAATAGTGCATGTTCCACAAACAGTGTAGTTGGACACCCCATGGTTATTGCTGATGCCTTTTCTACTGCAAAAGCAGCTGCAGCGAGACCTTGTTCGCAAGGGAAGTGGCCTAACATCACGGGGTCTAAGTGACCGCTGTAAAATGCTACTGGTTTATAGCCCATGCTTGTTTTTTGGGCCAATACTGCTTTCATTACTGCTGAGTCGCAATGTGAAAATATAAAAAAGCGTCGCTCATAGTCTGGGGATGCCAGTACTGGAGCTGTTGATATCGCGTCCTTCAATTCGTCAAATGCCTCCCTCATTTCCATAGTCCACCCCAACTTTTTCTCCCCTTTATTTGCTTCCTTCAAACCCTCAAGCAGGGGTCCTATGTATGAACTGTAATCAAATACCCATGCTCTACAGTAGTTGCACAGCCCCAGAAATTGCTGCAGTTCTCTCACAGTCTGTGGCATGGGAGTGCTTGAGATGGCCTGTGCTCTTTGTGGTGCAATCTTTCTTCCATGTTGGGATATCAGTTGGCCAATGTAAAGTACCTGTTCCTGACAGTATTGTATTTTTTCCATGTCTACCTTATACCCCTTTTCAGCCAATATAGTCAACATTTTTAAGGAGTCCTCTCTGCATTTACTTTCATTTATACTGCAAATTATTATGTCATCCACATACTGTAACACTGTGCTTTCCACCTCAACGTTACCCAAATCCATCTGTATTACTCTATTGAAAATTGAGGGTGATTCACAATACCCCTGTGGTAACCTGGTATGTTTCCATTTTGTATTTCGGTAAGTGAAACTTGTCAAATCTTGTGAGTCGGGGTGTAATGGTATTGAGAAAAATGCATTTTTAAGGTCTATTACTGTAAATCGTGATGCTTCTGCTGGAATGCCACACAATATTGTGGCCGGGTTTGCTGTTACTGGATATTCTGCTTCTACTATGTTGTTCAAGGGCCTGAGGTCCTGTATGAAGCGCCAAGACCCCCCTTTAGCCTTGCGCACTGGGTACACAGCCGTGTTACATGGTGATTCTGAGGGGACCAATATGCCATTGTTTATAAGGGCCGTTATAGTTTCATATATGCCCTCATCTGCCTCTTTTGACAATGGGTACTGCTTTACTCTTGGTAGTATGGCACCTTTTTTCAATTTTATCCGTACACCCCCTATGCTTTTTATGCATCCTACGTCATAAGGGCTAATGGTCCATAATGATTTGGGCACCTTTGACATATCCTCCTTAAAGAAAGGGACTGGGGTGCATGCAGGTGCCTCAAGTGCCATCGCAATTTTCTGCGCTATTTGTTTGTGAGCCACTCTTAACCATATTTCTACACTCATCATGAACACCATTTCCCCCTCCTCCTTTTCTTCTGAGAACAGCTCCTCATCTGACACCTGGGTCAACCTACATCCTTCTGCTAGTGCTATCACTGCCCTCCATGCTCTTCCTTCTTTGTCTTGGGCGTGCACAGCAATATACTCAGCTGTTGCAATAATGCTCTCAATGTCCATTACAAACACCTTTCCTTCTTGTTCATTAACAGGTGTTTCTGGTCGGAACAGATAAGCTGCTGGCCTCCTCCATATTTTCCCTTCTATCCCTGGCATCCATGCAAATGCCATGTCTGTTCCATACTGGAATAGCTCGCCATCTACTGGTTCCGCCCTAATAGCTGTCTGCCCGCAGTATGCTTGCATAATCTGTCGTGCTGCTAGCATGTTAATCCCTGGAGTAGAGCAAATTATACCATCCTCTGTAAAGGAGATTGTCATATTTAACCTATTCATTATGTCCCTCCCCAGTATATTTACTGGTGAGGCACTATAATACAAAAGTGGAACTGACAGATCATAATCTCCGATAGATAAGGGAACGTTATCAGTAAAAGGAACCAACCCTTTAGCCCCAGAAAATCCTTGGGTGTTCATGGCTTCGCCTGACATCTTAAATTTACCTTCCCTTATGCAAGACCGGGTTGCCCCGGTGTCAACAAGGAATGATAATTTTTTGTCACCTATCGTTACCTCTATGCGTGGCTCCTCCGCACTATTAGGTGTTACTGACAGGATGGGACACACCAAGGCCGTCTGTGGGCTGTCCTATTGGGGGTACAATGATTGGCCATTCCCTGTGTAAGGGTTGTGTCCCAAGACCGTCACCCTACCCAATTGCGTTTGTTCAGTTTGGGGTTGTTGTGTTAGCGCTACTTGTTGTTGTGGCAGTGGCTGTTGTTGTGTTATTTGTTGTTGTGGCAGTGAATATGTTTGTGGCTGTTGTTGCGTTATTTGTTGTTGTTGTTTGCCCTGCTGTTCTTGTGATGGCCTAGGTTGTGCCTGTTCATTCCATGCTGGTGTTCCTGGCCTGACCCTACACGTACGTGACATGTGTCCTAGTAATCCACAACTCCAACACACGGGTGGTTCCCTGCTCTGCCATGGGAAGCTCCCTGTGTTGTCCTGGTATACCGGTTGCCCTGTGGGGTAGGAATTTCCAAGTCCCCCCACCTGCTGTTGGGTATTATATCCGTATCCTCTCCCTCTCATAAATCCTCCTCTCCCCCTGTTATAACTATAATACCCAGCTCCTTGCATTGGGTACCCTCCTCCCACGTTTGGTGCGTGTAATTGCAGTGGCGGCACTTGCTGTATTATACTTTGTGGAGGTGCTATTTGAGCTGGATCTTGTGCAGCCACTATTTGTGTGGGGCTTTGGGCCATTGGTGTGGGCGTAGTTATTAGTGCTCCTTCCATTGTGTATTTAGTAAGTTTTTTCTGTACTAGTTTGGCCTCTTCTGTTTTCCTGTCCTCTTCCTTTTGTTTCATTTTTCCTTGCCATATCCTGCAGTGATGTACTATAGTCAGCTGTATTTCTGGCCATGGTTTTGCTTCCATTCCCACTACTTTCTTTAGTTGTTTCTGAACTCCTTCTGGGAGCCCTTGTACTAGTATATGATAAAATATGGCTGGTGTTTTATCCCATTGTTCTCTAGTTTCCATGCGCCACTTCTCTTGAATATCCTGGATATAATCAACAGGATCCTCATTCTCACGCATCTTACGGGAAGTAATTGCTCCTATGTCTGATGTGTCTGGGTACTGTACTCTCAGTGCCTGCCATAGCGCATGTCTGCAGTTTGCAAATGGCGCCCCATCATGCGATGTGTTCGTTATTGTTACCCCATGGAATCCCGCTCTCTTCCAGATGTCGTCCGCTCTATCCCCTAATATTGATATTAACAGGCCCTTCACATCTCCTACTGCTAGTTTCTGTCCTGCGGTGTGTTTTTCCATTTCATATATCCACTTACCCGCACCTCCACTTAGTGATGGGAGCCTACATTTTATATTTTCTTTATCCGTATGCTTCCAAGGTACATACTGCGGTCTAACCCCTCCTCTCTCCAACAGTGGCATTAAGTTGTGTCTTGTGTCACCCCTTACGCTCCATAATATTGAGTCCTCACACCCCTCCTCTTCCCCCGTTTCCTTTACCACTTCAAATTCTTCCTTACTACCCCTGCTCCTACCTCCCTCTCCGTCCTTTCCCCTTTTTTCATCATTTCCTGTGTTTAATATGGGTATGTTTATTTGTCTGTCTTGCCTGCGGCTAGGGAGGTCTCTAAGCCGACATGCATAGGGGGTCAATTCGTCCATGAAAGGCGCAAGCTTTATTGTGCGCAGCGAGCGTGTGGCGGTTGAGCATGTAGGGTGCGATGGGGGAGGGCGTGATGGAGATGGCGATGGTGTGGCTTCATGGGTTTGTTTTTCCACTAGTTGTTGCACCCTCTCCTCACTTCGTTCCAGCTCCTCCCTTCTCTTACTGATCCATGGCGAGTCTATGTTTGTTCTAGTGAGGTACAGCTTCTCTAAGCTTTCCCTTTCACTCTTTCTTCCTCCCCTCTCTACTCCTTCTTCCTCCTCACTGCAAAAATCAGTCATAAATGGTATCCCCCACTCTGCCTTTTTCCCTTTTACTGTTACTGTTTCTAAGTCTATTAGCTCCATTTCTCCTCTTCCTTTGTTACCAACTGTTCCCCCTGGTGTTGATGTTGTTGCTACTTCTCTACTTCTATATACATCCCCCTATTTTTCACTCTCCCTATTACTCCCTCCTCTTTCCCCTTCACTCCTCTCCTCCATCTCCCTACTATTTTCCTCCCTTTTCCTTTTTAGTTCCTCCATCACTTCGTTGCTCATCTGTTCCAATATTCTTTCATCCTCTTTCTTCCTTTCCCATTTCACCCTTTCTCTTTCTATTGCTTTCCCCTCTTCATATTTCTTAGCTGCCTCTGATAGTACCCTCCTCCTCCATATTTCCATTTCCCTTTCTTTATCTTCTTCTTCCTTCTTTTTTTCTCTCAACACTACTCTTGACACCCTGTCTGCTGCTGCTTTTACCCTTTCAGCTTCTATCCTTTGCTCCTCATTTCGTTCCCTTAATTTGTCCAATTCGTCTTTACCCTCTTTCCTTTTCCTCACTCTCTCTTTTTCCTCCTTCTCAAGCTGTTTTATTAATTCATTCTGCTCATCCCTTAGCTTTGCCAATTTTTCCTCCAAAATCTCTTCTCTTTGTCGTAATAGCTCCTCCCCCTTCATCTCACTCTCCCTTGTACTATCCTCGTCTGTTCTCTTTACTGCCTCCCTCTCTTCTCCCGTTAGTGAACCCCGTAATTTTAATAATATCTGTGCAGCTACCCACTCATCATGTCCTATCTCTACAATCTGCTCTTCTCCAATCCTCCCCTCCCCCACTGTCATCTTCCTATGAGCCACATATGGTGGAGGGCTGTATGCCGGGTTCGAGTATCCTTCAGCCGTCCTTAACTGTCCTTCTATTTCTCCTAATTCTCTTAAAGGGTACAACCCTTCTCCCTCTGTTTTCACTCCCGGTGTTATGGGTATCTCGTTGCTCGGTTCCTTTTTTATGTTGTCTAATTTATCAATCTTTTCTCCTCCCTCTCCTTCATTCCCCTTATTCTTTGTCCTTTCACACCCCTTTTCCCCATCCGTTCCTTCTTTCTTAATCTCTTTTACTTCCGGTGTTTCCCCCATAGAGAACATTCCATTTGGTCCTGGTCGGGACCCCTGGAACATCCTCCATAAGTTAAACACCTCCACATGGCTCACCAACTTCTTCCCCTTGTATGTATTGTGCAGATGGTTTAGCAGTGAATGTTGGGCATATGGATCGAAACTACCATTAGGCGGCCATGGTGTTAACATTTTGTTATCCGTCCCCTGGGTCCACTCTATGCTGTACTTAATTAATTTCTCCCTATGGGGTGGCAGTGTGGTGCATATGTGTTGTAGTGGGGTAGTGAGGGTGTTCCCCCACCCTCCCGACCCTGTCCCGTATGACATAGTGGTGCCCCACTTGTTACTCTTCCCTTCACTATCAGTTTACAATTTACAACCTTATATCGTTTACCTGGCCCCGTAAGTGTGGGGACTTACGACAATCCTTTGACAAATTATGCAATAATAATAATAAAAAAAAAATAAATAAAACACAAATATATATATATGTATAATTTTATATTGTATATTCCTTCCCCTACGGCCCCCTACGGCCCCCTGCGGCCGAGGCGCACGCAGCCCCCTGTGGCTGCGTACCCCTTACGACGATCTTATACAGTCGTCCTGATTCCTCGTTCTCCTCCCCCTTTTACACTTGCCGTGGCCGGCGTTCTCCGTGCGCAGCCACGCCCCTCTCCCCTTCTCCTCTTCCGATCCACTCGTTTATCGTTTATCTCCGTATCCGCTCCCTTATCATGTTTCTCTTCCCCACCACTCTCAAACCCAAAGTTCCTTGTACTCGCGATATCCTATTAAATCCCTACTGGTGACGTCACCGATGTCTTTACGCTACTGGTACATTCTCATTATTAGTTTCAAAATACACTTGCAATCTACCCCCGCTAACCCTACAGCTGTCTTCCTGTCTCTCCTGGAACAAGGTAATCTCATCAATAATATAATCGGACTGCGCACGCTGCGTCGCCTCGCGTGTGATACTCCCCTCAACAGGAGGGCTTAACCAGCCAATTATCTTCCGTATTGGGCAACTATGCAACTAGCTACCGCCTACAGGGAAACGTCATCTACCTATCGAGTTTCTTGCTCGAACAATAGGGAACCTCGTCATCTACCTATCGAGTTTCTTGCTCGAACAATAGGGAACCTCATCTACTCATTGATCAATAAATGTCAAATCGTAGGAAACCACACACACCCACCCCTACACGTTAGTCGCGATTTAGGCCAATCAGTGTCTACGAGCGGCCACACGTGATGTTTTCGTGCTCCGCCCCCCTCTTTCGCGTGACGTAGCCGACTGCTCTCGCACTCGTCTCGCCACCATTCATTCCATTAGCAACACTCAGTTGTTAAACCCTCGCCGCGCATCTGTACAATACCTCCCTCCTCCCTTATTTACTTCCTCCCCCTCCCTCACAATTTCGCATTGCTCGTTGTGCGTGTCATGCTCACCAAGTTCTCTCGATGCAGGGCCGCTCGACTGCGTGCACCCCTCCAAGCGGCTCGCCACCTCCCCTCGTCTGGACCACGTCTGGACACTCGCCAACCGCGGGCGGGATACTTCTCAACCGGCTCCCGAGGGCCAATATCCGGATTGCGCTGTCCGGTCTTCTCGCAGCTCCGCGATGGTCCTGTAGTCCTCAGAAGGGGGCAACGGCAGAGGGGGCCGCGCCGCCGGGCCTCCTCGCAACGGGAGTGCCTGGAAAAAGTAAAAATAAAAAGTCGATCTTAAGCAGATCTCAGCAGTGCCTCCAACTTGTCGGGGGGAAATTCTGCCGGGGTCGGCCGGGCCGTCCGCGGACCTCCAGGCAGGGAGGCCCCAACTCCTCCCGTGTATATCCCAGATGAGATGAGATAGAGTATGAGACGCACACAAGGAGCAAGGTGACTCTGCTGTTTATTAGACAAAACGGCAGGGATGGGTCAAGGAGCGTACGCGTTCGTCCTGACACACACACAATCGTGGGGCTCGCAGGCCCTTTTTACTGTATTATGACGCGCTACTTGCGTCACTTCAGAAAGTTAACAAAAAACCTATCGCCACTCTTAATTGGGTGTTCGAGTGGTAGGGTTAGTATAGCACACATATAGAGAAAGATATTAGTGGACAAGGTGTAGTCAGGTGGTATATCTGGGTTGTCCCTACAATTAGATACATGAGAATTGTTACATGAAGACTCCTGAGGATTGGCTAAATTTGCTGGCGTCAGTGATAAAAGCCCCATGTTCTGATTGGTGCGCCCGTGAGCTTCCCAGCCTGGGACCACCGTCGTTCCCAGCTCTCGGTGTACCTGTAAGTTGCAACAATGTTTCACTATGGGTACATGCAGACAATGTGAGGACTTATTCATAGCTGGACGGGGGACCGCTCCCACTGTTGCAGATGTCCATTGAGCCTTTCAAGTGTATCTGCCAGTGTCTCGTAGCGAGGGATCCAGACGCCTCTGTTCTCCTGGGTTTGGCATCTCGTCAGGTTCGGCTTGGTCACGTGGGGAGGGACCGTGAAAGAGGCAGAATTCTGCACAATTAATATTGTTTTTCTACTGCGCGTCTGGTTTAATTTGTCGGTGTGACTTTAACGTTGGTGCGCGGAGTACGAGGTTGCAACATCGTGCCTTTGATGATTTGCTCTTGGAACGTGGGTTTGCAACATTGCGACCTTGGCTGGTTGCTTCGCCGAGCTCATTCTGCAGGATCAGCAACTGACTCTTGCCTTGTTGATGTCCACGGGAGCTCTTGTTTGAGGCCTACTTGGGCCTGGTGCATAAGTTGTCCGTTTGGTGCACAGGTGCTTTAGGTTATAGGAGCATATAATTTCATGACCAGTATTGTCTTCATTATACTTCTCATGGCGGTAACTGGTTTCAAGAGAAGCGTGAGCAAGCTAGTAGAAGAGTTCATGACGCGTCTTGCGTTTCTGCATTCTGAAAGCCTATGTAAAAATAATAAAGATGCACGTCCGTGAATATGCCTGTCGCCTACGTCATAGCACTGAGTATATTCTTCGTGTAGGTTGGTGTGGGAATGTCCAGTGTGTACATTTGTACAGATGTGCTTCCCGTTGTCTAGGTCGTCATGGCATCTCTAACGACGTGTAGATTTTAGTCTAGTTGATCCGTGCCGCAGGTGTCGGCATGGCCAGTGCGGGCTGCTGGGCAGGCAGATGGACACATCCGTATGTTCCTGTACCAGGGTATCTGGTCGTCTGGTAAATGGACAAACTCTTCTCGTGGCGGGTGTTTGGGTCGTGACCCTCTGGGCCAAGCGCGAGAGGCGAAGGACGGGAGCCTGGTCTTCCATTCTCCCACTTCACCTAACTGGGGTTGCTGTTGGTACTCTTGTTCAGAAGAGTATTGCCCAGCATTTCGGTGCTGGACAGCCCAAGCCGGTAGGGACCAGGCCGATATGCAAATGGTTATTTCACCTCTGTGAAAGGTACAGTGAGCTAAAACAGGCTTGTAGACACTCCTGAGTAGAAGAAATTCCATTGAATAGGGTATTTGACCAATGTTTGTTCTCAGTGGAGGGGCTCCTCACTCTTTATTAATTAGTATGGCTTAAAACCCAGTTTCGTTTTTTTGGATCACTGATATAGCGAGGTCCATATCTGCACCAAATGTTGAGGTTGGGATGAAAATATACATGTGATGTTTAAGAAGGCAATATTAATGCACCTCTCTGCTTATGGGGAGACAGTTTAACATCTTTTGATGATTGATGATGGAGACCCAGCCCTGAAGTCATGTTGCAAGCTTTTGTGTAGTGCATAGCTGCCGTAGATATGTTCTTGTAGCGCTTCGTTGTCCCGGTAATGCCTTACTTTACTTTCCGTGTTCCGATAAGCCATAGAGCAGATTAAGGATTGCAAGAGTGTTGGGTGGATCGGGATCTTGGGGTCTATTTTGGCTGTAGTCCAATATGATGGTATCCAACGAGTTATTGACTGTGGCCCCTACGTACTGCGTGTCTGTTGCGAGCAAGTATTCTGGGCAGAGGAGGGGCTGATGCAGGCATAGAATGAATGCAAGAGGCCCCATCCTAAGTTAATGCTTGCAAGGTTCTAGAATGGGGTGTGGCTTATGCCGGACTATTTTTGGTGTCATGCACCTTGCTCCACTATGATATGATATGGCATTTATAACGGCCCTGTACACAGGTGTTTCTAAGCGCAACAAGACAAGGAGGGGAAAACAACAGGGAACAAAATAACGATCTTACTAGACCTTGTGCATTCAGATCACGCAAGTGCTGGGAAGAGGGAAGGGGAGAAGTGCCAGGAGGGAGGGGAAGAGGGAAGCGCAGTTAACTCACAAGTGCAGCCAGCAGGTGGGTCATAAGTGCATAGAGAAGGAACTGTAGGGTTGCCGATACAGACCCTTAAGTGCCGGGGAGCCAGAAGCAGTGCAAATGCAACTGGACATGCAGGAGCCTGGGCACGAGTTCAGAGGGTGACCAGGTAACCAGTGCGCAGAGCAGTTAGGTGCATCAGCAGGGGAGAGTAAGAGAGAAAGCGGAAGCGTAAAGGAAGGTCTTGAGTTGCTTCCGGAACCGGAAGTGGTTCTGCTCAAGTTTGAGAGAGGCAGGGAGGCTGTTCCAGAGGGAGACCCCAGCTGAGGAGATAGATCTGCCCCCAACTCTCTGCTTGGAGAAGTGCCTGATCCTCAGAGAGTTGGAAGTGGATGAGCGGAGAGCTTGAGAAGGAAGATGTTTTGGAAGAGAACGTTGGAGGTAGAGTGGTCCTAGTCCCCAGAAAGCCTTGTGGATAATGCAGAGGGTCAGCCAGTGAAGAGATTTCAGAGCTGGAGAGATGATCCTTGGGCTTGAGGCCAAGGACAAGTCTCAAAGTCCTGTTCTGGATAAGTTGTAAAGGTCAAGGAGTAGAGGCAGGAAGATGTAGATAGAGGCTGTAGCAATAGTCCAGCCTAGAGAGGACCAGAGCTCTGGAGACAGTGAGATTCTGGGGGAAAGAGTAAAAAGGAAGAATACCTCTGAGGTGGTGCAGCTGATAGTTTGACTTTTTAGAGATGTCAGCGATCTGAGGAGAGGAGAGGGTGAAGTCGAAGATGATACCAAGGTTTTTAGCCTCACAGGAAAGAGCAGGAAGAGGGCCCAGAGTGGGCCGACAGATACGAAAGGAGTGAGCGGGTGTCCCAATGAGGAGGATCTTAGTCTGTTAGGGAGAACCCCCAAGCAGGCAGAGCCTTTGCTAGGAGTCCGCGGATGCCGAACTCATGGGAGGCCTAACTCCTTCCTTTCCCACAAGTAGCAAGGTACAACTGGGGTTTAATACAGCCAACAAACCACAGGGGTTACATGCACGGAGGGAATTCCAGGCACATCTCGCCGCATTCTGGCTCGCAGGCCAGTTTTGATGACAAGTGGCATCACAACTTGCGTCACTTTCTGAGCCCTTCTCCAAAACCTAACTCCACCTTGGATAGGTTGCTGAGTGGTGGGTCCCATATAGGAGCCAATATAGAAGTTATTTTATTGGACAAGGAAGCGTCAGATGTTAGGCTTGGACCATCCCCGAAAACTGATACTAACTATTTGTTACAGTAGGTGGACCTTGCGATTGGTCAGTGACCCCAGCTACTCACCCCTAGGGCCATGATTTCTGATTGGTTAAGCGGCAGGCCCCCAAGCCTGGGACAACCTCAGTTCCCAGCCCGCTAGACACCTGTTCACAGTGCATGTGCAACTATGTGTCTGTGAGGTGCAACTATGTGTCAGCGCCATAACCGTGTGTGGACCAGTATTGCCATCGGCGTGCTCTTTTCCCAGAGCAGAACTGTAGCTGGAGTGTAACAGATTTGTTGCAACCAGTGTCTGGTCCGTGAGACGGTTTGCTCTTCCCAGTCTCCAATTCTCGGCTCCTTATCAGCTTGGCCGGATCATGTGCTTGGAGACCACGTTTGTGAGCACAGGAGCTCTGAATTATTCTGTATTTGTCGGAGAACGTGCCTCTCCTGCAGCCGGTGTTACTTCAGTTCAGGTGAGGAATGCCATTTGCAACATTGTGACCTTGGCAGTGGCTTTGTTCCCGCCGTGGTGATTCTGCTTGCACAACATTTGTGTGGCTTCAGCTTTCTCTAAGATGATCATGGCCTACTAGATTTTCCTAAACCATGGTCTGGCTTTTACTGTATGTATCTTCCATAGTATCCATAGGTTAGTGCGTCATGGCTGTCAGGTTCCTCGAGTGCTCCTGCTATACCATGGGGTTATTTGCATGTAAGCAACTGCAAGCATTTACACAAGCCCTTCTTGCAATCCTGCGTTGTTGCGGCAAGCCTAATGGCAAAATAATAAATGTGCAGACAGTATGTATATGTCAATGTCCTCTAACTCACAGAGCTGTACAAATGTACAAATGTATTCTT
Source organism: Ambystoma mexicanum (assembly GCF_040938575.1). NCBI lineage: Eukaryota > Metazoa > Chordata > Amphibia > Caudata > Ambystomatidae > Ambystoma > Ambystoma mexicanum. The sequence goes on from NC_090923.1 coordinate 668,982,523, forward strand.
CATGTAGGTGGGTGTGGGAGTGTCCCGATATGTGCGGATGGCACGTGTGCTTCATGTCTGACGTAGCTATGTCGACGTGATGTCTCTAACGACTTGAGGCATGGCTTCTCAGTGCTTTAGTCGATTCTGTCAGCGTAGCTGTCCCCAGCTCCCTCTTATGCATCTTCGTCCACTACGAGTAGTGTTCGTACTGCTGCATGTTAATTGTCCATTGTGGGAGCATTGGGAATCGGTGTGAGTTCATATGATCGGAGGCCATATTGTCTTTGGTGCTTCTTCTGGTTGGAGAGTCTTCCGGGACGGGAGGTGTATTCTGACCATCCCTCTTCAAGTCTTACTGGTATTAAGGCAGAGATCATTGGCGGCACACCATTCCTGAATTGCGGCCAGACAGTCTGGTATGAGAGAAGAAGCAGAGGTGGCTGAGGGGAGCCTGAAAGAGAGCTGTCATCTGCATAACATTGAAAATTGGAGCAGAAAATAGCGTTGCGGTGGGCAAGAGGTGCCAGGTAGTGGTTTAAGAGCAAGGGAGAGAGGTTAGACCCCTGGGCAACCCCACAAATAGAGAGAGGCATAGAAGAGAGGAAATACCAAAGTTGGACCTGAGAGGGTTGGTCGGTGAGAAAGGAGGTCAACCAGGCCAGGGCCTGATCTGTAATACCAAGGTTGTCCTAGAGACGATTGTGCAGGATGTCATGGTTGAACGTGTCAAAAGCAGAGGATAGATGAAGGAGAATGAGGACAGAAGGGATATTAGAGTCAAGATTGGAGAGCAAAGCTTCACGGGTGTTCAGGAGTAGTGGAGCATGTCACAGCATTCTCTGTTGCCACGGCTACTGCAAGCACCTATCAGAGCAAGGGGATTGTCACAGCGGATGGAGATTCTGCAAGCTTCTTTTTTCTAGATGTGGGGAAGCTGGAAGTTTCTCCTGTGTAAGACATGTTCGGTGTCATGTGTGATGGTCCACTTCTACATCGAGCTCACACAAAGCACTTTACTGCAGTACAGCATGCCCAGCGGCTGAAAGGGACTATGCCACTCAGGCACTGGAGGCAAATCTAAGCAAAATGTCAGCAGTCGAGCACACCAAAGCACGTGCGCATATGGGATTGGCACATCTGAATGTTTTAAAATGGAAATTAGCTTTTTAATTAAAACACCCACTAAAACGAATTATAAAACACACTTGCCGTCTCATTTCTTCAACCCTGCTGCATGTGAGTGAAGATTAAGGCCTAACTATAAATGCTTGCAGAATGGAACTAGTAGGCCTGAGACACCTCAAACCCGCATTTCAAGAACTGGGATACATTCGTACAGAACTGTGGAAGGGACCACTATCACTGACATGCCCACAATCACAATTATATAGCCTGGTACAATTCAAACAAATTGCACAAATTCCTTCCACCCTTGGTGCCCACTCAACTCCCAGAGCTACCGTTATAAAGTCTGGTGCCCATTAAAAAAGTTGCACAGAGTCCTTCCACCGCCGAGCATTAAAGTACTAACCTCTTAAATCCTTCAAGCAACCCACTGAGCTTATATTATAGCAGCATCGCCAGAGCAGCACAATCATCTAAAATGGGACATCGCAGACAGCAAGAAGTAACTGCGGGAATGTACAATGTGACGTGGCGCACCTGTATGCTGCCAATTAGGGCCACAATGGGACGTAGCAAAACACAACTATATAGTGCATGAAACTACGCACCTGCCGAATACCTCGCCATGGTTAATCAAGCAATGCACATTTGGACATAGTGTCTAGTATGCTGGAAAATGTGACGCGGCATTGTGGACAACACACCTCAAGGCAGAAACGTCGAAAGTTCAGAATCTTCAAACAGGAGGCTGACCTTGGAGAAACAGAGACCTTGGAGAAACAGAGGACACACAACCATTTCTCCTGCACTGTGCACTGCATACAAGACCTTGTAGAGTTCACTTGACTCGCCCACTTCCTGAGACAAACATTCTTTATTTATTAAAACAGAAGAACAATTCTGCCTCTTCCCTCAGAGACCCGCCAAAACCAGAAGCGGGGACGGGGTGTTAGCTCAATGCCTTTTTACGAAAGGAAACACCGTACTGAATGAAACACCGTCCACAAAACTGCATGGAAAAGCTCTAAGAATGCGCACAGTAGTGCATTTTGTGCCGAGTGTACTTAAGTTGTTGACTTTGCCAACACCTGCTTGGCTGGTCTTGCCATTAAAGTGCTGTATGCCGTCCTTTTTTTGAAAGGGTGACCTGTACGCAGAGTTTATCAGGCCTGGCTCTGCTTGACTGGAAAATATCAGTTATTAGCTGTCCACAGCATAATATCGCTGATGTAGCACTGTGACGATATGACTGCTGCTGTAACCAGCACTGATTTCAATCATAAAGATGAAAACGGCGCAACATGAATGGCATTCCTCCTTTGCTTCCTAAGATAGAAAGGGGTGAGGGCAATCTACACTTTATTTATTTGCATTTGTATCGCGCAACTTGCAGCCCAGGGGCATTGAGGCACTGTTACAGGAATATGTAAGAGGTTTGACATACAGGTTCAAGCGCCCTTAGGCTTCTTAGTTAGTTACAAATTACATGACATACAGAATGGAAAATGTGACAGGTAGAGAAAGAAAAACAGTAGGGTAGTTCTACCTGATTCAAGAGAGTGTGAGTCTGCATGAAGCAGCCAAACTGCAGTAGTGTGGTAAGTGCCAAAATAAAAGAAAATATCCAATCAAGGTTCTATTAAAAAAAGACTTTCATTAAATGAAAAGGACAGGCAAACTATTAAAAAAGGTACGAGGCTGTCACATCGCCAGTATATTGTTCAGAAAAAATGTCAATGAAAAAACTCAGAAACATGTAGGGTGGGTGGGGAATAAGCAGTAAATAATAGGAGAGTAGCGCTTGGTGGAGCCCCAAATATAAGAGCCCCCCAAATATTAAAAAAATGGTTTTGATGAGTTATTTTGAAAAAAAAACCTTTAAGCAAATAAAACGAATCGATAAAAGATAACTGCCGATGTAAATAACACAGAACCATTAAAAACACCAGCATCCCACCTATGCAAGGTGATGCACAGTGAATGCATACTTTCAGAGAATGAGGTGCTCTGAGTTTTGAAGAATAGAGGTCTGCAGGAAAATAGTCTTACAGAAAAGTCAAAGAAGTTGAAGAATGTGTTTTTAAGGTATAAAGTAGGGTCTAAATGTCACTAGGTCCCATAGAACAGGGCCAGATGGACAGAACCACTAAGTGATACCTTATTGCCTTATTTCAGGAGCTCAACAACATGGAGCTGGATTTCTGGTCTTTTCCCTGTGTGTCGAATTGAGCCTGCCAAGCTGCTTCGTTGGGATTCATCCACATGGTACATTTCAACAAACAGCAATGGCTCCAGTCTTGAAGAAACTTGGACAAGCAGGATGTTCAAATACATGCAGTTCGAAGGTTTGACTGGGCCTCAATGCGTGAAGTGCTAATTCAATTCATCAGTGAGCTGGCTCAACTGGATCCGGAAGTGCTGGTCGACAAGAAGCAACAGCACAAGGCACAAAAAAGCTTGGGACAGGCGGTGAATGGATTGGCGCAGCTCAAAGAAAAAGCGGTTTAAAGTGTAAAGTGTCAAAGACAGCTCAATTGGGTCTTCATAGCGGTCCGAAGATGTTGGGAGCACTTGCAGTGCTTAAAATTAGCTTGAAGTTACACTGAGAGCAAAGAGCAACTTCATTTGGTACTTGGGGTTCTTTGAGACCCCCCACTAGGCCCCTCAGGAAATGGGTTCTATGTGCATTCACCCCCAGTTTTTTTTTGCCGAAAATGTTTTGCCCAAAAAGACATAGGGCCTCATTACAAGTACTCCGGTTCGGAATTAACACTGCCGGTAAAACCATACCGGCACCGTTTCCATGTCCGCCCAATCATGACCCGCGGCCCCGTAATACCACCACCCTCAACCGCCACCACGGAAATAGGGGTCCCGTTAAGTCCGTCTGCACGGAAACCCCTCCGTTACCGTCAACACGAAACACCGTGAGCATCACAACTAGCGCGGACACGGAAATACCGGCAAAAAAATGGCGTAAATACCGTGATCACGGTTGCGGAACCGCCGCCACCGCGAACATGGCGTTATACACTGCCTGCTGAACTGAATCAGGGCACAGGTGCACCAAATCAGCCCAGCTGGACCTAGCAGGCCACTGGGAGCCTACAAAAGGGCCACACCCAGCCCAACACAACACAGAACCATGCAGACAGCAGGTCTAGTAGCACTGGGACTGGGCCTACTCAACCAACAGGCAACACTGCAATGGTGGCAGCAATGGCGCAGAGGAGGAGGCGTAGGCGGAGGAGGCGCAGGCGGCAACCAGCCAACCCTGCAGCTATGGCAAACCCCATTGCCCAGCCAGCCCGACCCCGCCGCCAGCCAGCAATACCACGCATCAGGGCCTCACCCTGGAACCTCACCCCAGGACAGATCCACACACTATACCGGCTGGACCGTGCAACAATCCTGCACATCACCGCCATGATTGAGGACAACATCAGCAGCCAAATTGACACCCCCACCGCCACCCTCCCCCTCTTGAAGGTTGTCTCAGTACTGCATTTCCTTGGCACTGGCACCTATCAACACACGGTTGGTGAGCTGCACGGCATATCACAACCCTGTTTCTCAAAAATCCTGGTACAGGTACTGGATGCCCTGTTGCGCCATGTGTCGGAACACATAGCCCTACCCCGCACCCTCCCCGAGGTCATTGCCACCAAGTTGGCCTTCCATGCCATAGCAGGCATGCCAAATTGCATAGGCGCAGTTGACTGCACTCACGTTGAGCTGACAGTACCACGTGCAATTGAGGTGGTGTTCCGCAATAGGAAACAGTATCACTCTTTGAATGTCCAGATGGTTTGTGATGCCATGCAACTGATTACACACTGCTGCGCACGTTTCCCAGGCTCATCACAAGACTCAATGGTACTGCGGAATTCCACGTTGCCACGGTACATGGAACGCTATGCCGGACAAAGCACATGGCTATTGGGTGAGTACAGCTGACAATGCTACAACCCTGTCGAAGTGGTGTGTGTGTGTCCAGGCCAATGAGCATTGTGAGTGTGCCGCTGTGACCGCACATGCATCACCCCCCTTCCATCTACCAAATACACAGCGGATGCCAAACATCATGAAGGAAGACATGACAGGGCACCACAATGTGCCCGTGCACAAGCTGGCACAGCTAATCCCGTCACTGTCCCATGAACCTTGTGCCACTGCAGACACCCACCCTCAATTGAAACACTGCCTCAAAAGGCACGAGAGGCGTGTAAATGAGACGACGTGTATTTACTACTCCCATACAGTGGAGTCACTCTGCCATGTGTGGACAGCACTGCACCGTGACATGCACACAATCAAATGTCACCCGCAGGGCACAGTAAACATGCAAGTTAATGTGTAGGCCTATATCAAGTTAGCGACATACATTGTGATGCCCAAAACATACCTCCATACACTGCATGGTACATATGCATGAATGAATGATGATACAAGATTGCACAGCAGCAGATGAGGACATGATGCCACAAACACTGACATGTTCCCCCATCTACATCCCATGTAGGTGCTGCGGGATATGCACTCACGCCATGGATGATGACACCTGTACGGAGACCAAGGAACAGGCATGAAGAGGCATACAATAGGGCACATATCCGCACACGTGGAATGATTGAGAGGACATTTGGACTGCTGAGGGCCCGTTTCCGCTGTCTGAGCAGATCTGGCGGATCACTGCTGTACAGCCCAGTGAAGACGGGTAAAATCACGCTCGTATGTGCCATGCTGCACAATATATGCCTGCGCAGGAACATCCCAATGCCACCAGGCGCAGATGAGGAAGATGGGGATGCGGATGGGGATGGGGATGGGGATGCGGATGGGGATGGGGATGGAGATGGGGATGGGGATGGGGATGGGGATGGAGATGGGGATGGGATGGCACCGCCTCCCCCTGGGGGTCCACATGATGGCCAGAGAGCACGGGATGCCCTGATTCGCATTTACTTTTGAGTCACAGCACATTCACAGAAATGCACGAACATGGTGACGACAATGAATTAATAGTTGCACTGCAAAATAAATGATCAATCTCCACACATGTATGTCTTGATTCGAAATGGTGATGTATTGATGTAATAACAACAGGGAAGGAGGTGCATTGGTTAGGGAAGCTGTACACCCGGGGCCACCCACCACCCAAACGTGCCCACCCCCACCCAGGCCCCATTGTTCAAACCCCCAAAACTACCTACCCCACCACCCAAACATGCCCATCCCTCTCACACCCTTGTAGTCCACTTGTGTCCTGCACTGCCCCACACACATGCCATCAATTCCATGTGCGCTTCTGTGCCTGTGCAACCTTGCCCGAGGGACCCGTTAGCCTACTCGAGCGCCTCTTTGGACTGGCAGTAGTGGAGCTGGATGGGGTGGTTGTGTTTGATTGCGCAGAATCTGGGATTGAGGGCATCCGTGCCAGATTTGCCTGTTGGCCAACCAACATGGCCTCTACAAGCCTGGAGGTGTGGTCGTTGCCCTCCCGCAATTGGCGTGCAAGAGTTACTATAGTGCTTGCAAAGCGTCCGATGGACCTCGACAGGCGACGCACTGAGGCGCTGTAGCTCTCCCTCTGCAGCCTGGATTCCTCTAGCTGCCTCTCCACCAGCTGGGTGAGGGTAGCCTGCTGCTCCTCCATCCGCTGCATGCGGGCATTCATTTCGGCCATGGATGGGGTGGGCGACCTCATGGGACTCCTCAGTGATGTGGGGCTGAACTCCAGCTCATGGAAGGAGCCCAGGTCTTCCAATGTGGGCATCTCCCCCTGTGGCCCCGTTTCCGAGTGCTCTTGCGGGGCACTGTAATCACTGCAGGCCGCCCCCTCTGCAGCGCTGCTGCCTTCGGTGTTGTGTTGGGTGGCCATGATAGGTTCCCGTGGCACCTGTCTAGACTCAGGCAGTGTGGAGACGGTGGGGATGTCGGTGGTGGTGGTGGGCGGCACATCTGTAGTGGCTGGTAATGTGGCCAGAGGTGCAGAACTGCCGGCAGCATCCTCCTGTGTGGTGGCGGTGGCTTGTGTACTTGCCAGTGCAGATTGGCTGGCCTGTTGTGCAGTATCACTGTCACTTGAAACGGCTGTGGGGACACAAAGGGTATGCAATTAGTGTTGTTGTGGTGGCAGATGGGTGCATCACATGCGTCATTAAGATTGTACATTGAATAGTGTTAGTCACATGCATCTGATTACTGGTGTATGCATTCTGTGATATTGGTTGCCATACGGATCATGATGGGTCCTTTGGCCCACTCATGCACTGCCTGAGGGGGGGGGGTTGTTAATGGGTCCTTTGGCCCACACATGCACTGCTTTGGGGGATGGGGTTGTTAATGGGTCCTTTGGCCCACACATGCACTGCCTGGGGGGGGGTTGTTGATGGGTCCTTTGGCCCACAGATGCACTGCCTGGGGGGGGGATTGTTAATGGGTCCTTTGGCCCAGTACTCACAACTGCATATTTTCATGTGGCATTCATGTTTGGGCACTTACCGGCATCTGCAGGTGGGCTCACTCCTGCCTCAGCCTCCCCGATCCCATGGATTCCCTCAAGGTGGAGGACGCTGCTGCAACGCTCCTCCCATGCTTGCAGCCTCAGTGGGGAAGGGGGTCCTCCGCCTGTCCCACTGCTGCGTTGGCGGTGCGTGGAAATGAGGTTGCGTACCCTCAGCCTCAGGTCGTCCCACCGCTTGTGGCAGTCCTTCACGCTCCTCACTGTCACGCCCACAGCGGTGCACTTGCGTGCAGCTTCGGCCCACACCTCCTTCCTCCGCTGCTGTGTGGCACGCCGTTGGTCGGCGCTGAACAGCATCTCTGCATTGTCCACAATGTGCTCCACCAAGACGGTTAGCTCTGCCTCGCTGAAGCGCTGTTTGCGCTGCCTCTGAGCAGGAATCCTGGCAGACATGCTGGTGGTCCCTTTTGGCTTCTCAGAGTTAGGATTGTGCTTGTGCTGACTCTGGATGGCAATGGATTGTGCTTTTATATGATGGCCGCCTCTCTGTTTCCTGTTTTGGCGATCATGGTATTTCCGGTTCCGTGTCCGTGGCGGCGGAGGCGGACATGGGTTTTGCGCCACTTGTGGCTGCGTTATTTCCATTTCCGTGGGGTTTTCCGTGACGGCGGTAACAACGTTTCCGAGTCCATGTGGTGCGTGCGACCGACAGCGTGTAATCGGACGGTTTTTCCGCAACCTTGCGGACACAGAAATGTTTTTACCGCCGTCACGGATTTTGCACGGTCCCGGACTGGCAGGTTGTAATGAGGCCCATAGTATTTCTATTTTTATTTGGGGAGGGCCCCGGGAGGGCCCCCCTCCCATGTTATTTATTCCCTATACATCACAGCACCCTACCCTTTATATGCTCCTAACCCCATATTTTTGGATGTTTTTTTCGGCAAAACATTGTTGTCAAAAAGTGCTGCGGAAAAAAAACGGGTGATGAATGAACGTTGTACCTTGACATTTTAGTCTGTCTTCTACCCTTCCCAGCCAGGACAGTTGCCACAGACATTTCAGGAGGCCGGAGCCTGGGTAGCAGTGTCTGCAGCTGTCAGGCTTTTCTAACAACAGGTCGCTTCAAATATTACCCGGAAGCAGTTAAGATGGGAGTTGATCTGCACCCACCTTGGAAGTCTTTATCTTCACTGCAATAGCTGGGGACCGTGGCCAGTTTTTACCCTAACAAGGTTCTAGTGAAATCTTGTAAACATTTCAAGATAATAATTAAAAAAAGATGAATTTAAGGAGGCTCGCCCCCTTTTCTAGTCATTTGCATCGGTTGATTGGTCCATAGAGCTGGGCGAGCCAAGAGGGGCAAAACGGGTCCAAACCTGGGCTTTGGTCTGACCCTCAGCTCAGGTCAGTGTCTGCCCAAGGCAGAGCCTGGACATGAGCCCCTCCATCTGCCCGGCTGTCACTGTAAAAGAAAGCCCGAAGTATTGACAACACAACAGGAGGGTACTCACATGCCTTCCTGCTCTACCCCAAGGGGATTGGCTGAAAGGGGGCAGCAAGTCAGGCAGCCAAGGCAGGAAGTCAGGAGAGTGCACTTCTGTTGTGCGGTGGCAAATTTAAAGGTAAGCACCCCTTCCACTCAACGTTTAAAATATACTGGTGCGCCCCCGTCATTAAGCTAATTGCCCTGCACCCACACCAACTTTAATACTCCCCCTACCTCTCTTGCTCTGAGTGCCCCCAGTCCAGTTTCTCCCCCTTCCACAAAATCATCAGTGGGACCCTGCAGCTCCAGTCCCATGTCACACCTGTTCTTGTCTCACCAGCCCTCTTTTTGTTCCCCAGCCCCTTTACCTCTCCTTTCTTGTCTGTTACACCCTCACATTGGTTGTCTCAGCCTCCAGCTCCATACACTGCTTTTTTTGGCCCCTATATCCCTCAAACCCCTTTTTTGTACACTTGCTGCCGTACATACATTTTGTAGCCCGCACCCCTCCCCTGTTACCTATGTTTACTAGCCCCCTCACACTGCTTTTCTCAGTCCCCAATCTCCTTACCTCCCTTTGGTTGGCCCCATCACCCTCTTGCTTTTCTCGGCTCCCAGCCCCATACACAGCTTTTCTCATCCCCCAGCTCCCTTGCCTCCCCTTTCTCGGCCCCCTGAAATTAATGTACGCAAAACCAGTCCATTAGCAAGAAATAAGGAAGTGCACCAAGTGCAAGAAAAAACAGCTTTATTCACTGTAATAAAAACAAAGTGTTGGCCTTGAGTCAAGCAAGATAAAAAAAACTCAACACGCTCACATTGGGTTGAGCATTATAAGGCGAAAAACCACAAGATTTGCATAGTTACCTAAAATAATACATGGGACATTTTCTAACATAATAATTGTCTATTTTAATCAAAACTCCTATATATCCCTCCCTTTACATTGGAGTCTACTATTGGCTAATCCATGATCTACAATATAGTCATCATTACAATCACATTATTACCGCACAATTTGGTTGGTTGGCATGCTGCATACTGACAGTGATAAGAAAACTTCACTGCCATTGGATGGCACCTCTTAAGGTGGCCTTGAATGTTGCAAGTGCGCTTGACAGTCCAATTTATTATTTGATTTACTGACCGGGAATAGAGGGATCAACCCCCCGCTGTCAAGACCAAAAAGATACCCCCATCTAATTTCTCATGCCAGTGCCCAATTTCTCCCAGGACACTTACCCAACCTTGAATATTCTAGTTAGTTGTCTCGATACTTGCTTCCGACGCAGCTGCATAAGCTTTTAATTGGGTCACGGATGAAGAACAGCCTTTATGGGGATCTGTCTGCCGGGGATAATTTCTTCTATTTTACTGTCCATGGTGTATGGCACTAATTGGCCAGAGGGTGCACTGTGTATACAACTTAGTTTAGTGTCTTTGGCAATATTTCTTCTTGGGAACCATGCACCTGGGATCAAGGCTTCTGTGTGTTTATTCAATTATCGTTTGGACCAGAAATAATTGCTACATATCTATTGTTGTGTCATGGGAATAACATCTCCTTGCCGCTCTGTCGAGCACTACCTTATACTACCTTCCACTGTAACCTTGTCTGTCTCATACTTTCAGGTGAGTATGGGTTTTTCATTTTCATAAAGTTGGAGAACTCTTAGCACTGCTGCGCGGCAGCTCTAAAATAACACGTTGTGCAGTTTCAAGTGGGGCTCTTTCTGCAAAATGACGGTACTTCTGCTCAATGCTACATTATAGTTATCCGGAATATTGTTTCTTCGTGTATATACCTCTTAGTAACCTCAGTGCATTCAGCACCCTCTTTTTCTCAGTAATCTTCTCGGTGTACGCTGCAACCTAACTCCCTCAATGTGGCACAACTACCTCTAGTGTTGCAGACTAATTCTACTCTACTTGTGTTTATATTTTAACAGCCCCAAGCTCCCTCACCCCCCTTTTTTGGCCCCTAGCCTCCTCACACCTCTTTTCCCAGCACCTAGGCCCCTAGGATCCCTTTTCTCTGCCCTGTGCCCTCTCAAACCCCTTTCCTAGCCCCATAACCTAATTTCTCGGCCCCAAACCCCCTCACACTGCTTTTCTCAGCACCCAACCCCTTAACACCCCTTTTCTCATCCCCCTCACATCCCTTTTCTCACTGCAGACTCGTTTCACCCTTTTAATAGGCCCCCAGATTCTTTCGTATGCCCCCCAGCCCAAGACACATACCCCCCTGTTTTGCGCATCTCTTTCGCTCGCTCGCTCGGCTCGTGTTTGGCCCTAAGAGCAGGTCAGAGCCACTGGCTCGGCCCCAGCCAAGAAGTCCCTGACACCCCCTGATCTAGTAGTCCATTCCAAGCCTTCTTTTACAGGGCCAATTCTTGCTCTTCCTTGTGATGTCAGCTCCCAGAGTGCCTTTTCTGCAGGAAGTTAGGTGAGATCTCAGGACAGAAGTAAGATGTTGCATCCCCTCCTCTGTGTACAGGTCCTCTCCCTAGCGACACTATATTTCCAGCTCTGTCCCATCTGCCCGGGATCATAAGGATTATAGGAATGATCTCCCTAGTGTGACTTCCACATTGTGTTGCAGAGGTCGCTTTGAAGCTCCCAGTACTCACCCTAACCTTGGAGGGGGTCCGCCCTGTCCCCCAAGAAAGTTGTCAAGCCTTCCCAGTGGAGTGCAATAAGATTCCTGGGCCAGGACCACCATGTGGGGTCGGAGAGTGAAACTTCCAGGCTCACACACTATTACATAAATTGCCCTGCAGCTGTATGTCAGTGGAAACTAAGTGGAAATAATAAAATTACATCCGATCTGGTTTTGGCAGTTTTAACAGCATATCCTCATAGCCCACTATATCAAACCCGATAGGGCTTTATAAATATAAATTACCAAAGTTCTGCCACTAGGCCACAAGGCTATACCCTTAAATATAGTTTAAATCATGAGTGCCATCTGTTAAAGGCAGGCCATGGCTGTGGGAATTAATTTGCACATTAAGGGGGGGAAGTGCATTTTGTTATCAATTACAGCCATATTATATGCACAGAAAGCATTGAGTGTGAAGGAGGGGCTCTTTCGCCAAAGTGCCTTACATGGATCCTTTACATCCAAGTATCACCAGTAGCTTCCATGTTGCCAAATCACATTGAAGTTGCTGGTGTGTCAGTAGACGGGCCAGCAAAGTACACATGTGTGAAATATACTTCTGAGCATGGGACATTTGGAAAGTGAGGTCTGTTCAGCAGAGCTCACTTTCTGAGAGGGAAAACCAGCATCAATTTGCATAGCGAAAATCACAAAAGTTCAGGATTGTATGTACACTGTCACAGATGGCACATACTCCATGCCAGCCGCTTGCAATAAAACTCTCTATGGTTCTAGGCATCATTTTCCTTACAGAACCCTGATGCTGCGAAAGGCTGCCATCTGAAGGTCGCTCCTTCACATAGCCGCTCTGTGCATTTGAGCCCTTCCCCCTGGCTATTTTCTTGGGAGATACCCCCTAGTACCTCTCGTTACCACTGCACAGCAGGGGTGCTGAGTACACCCACACGGCACAATCAAGACGGGCTGAGGCCCCCCGGGCCGGAGAGAAGTGATGCAGTATCGATGGCCGTTTCCATCGATAGGTTCTCTCTTCTCTCCACTGCCATGGCCTCTGGCTCGCAGCCTCGAGGCTGAAGGGCTGGACTCGCTGCCCCTGTGCTTTCCCGCCTCACACAAACGTGAGTGGCGGCATAATCTGACCACCAGCCCCCCCAATTTCCCTCCTGCTTATTGCGCCTAACTCTGTGTTTCAGTCCATGATGCTAAAACCCCGCTCACAGGGTACCTCATCAAAGAGGCAGAAGGGAGGGCACAGTCCACACTTCGACCTCCTTGAGCAACCCCAACTCCCCTGCGCATGCCTCTCCTCCTCTCCCTGTAGTCTCCCCTTTTTATTACTTGATTCAATTGTAAAATCTAGAAAACAATTTTTAGTTTCCCCATTTAGGTCTAGCGCTTTGTTGCTTGCTGGCTGGATCATGTGCGCTATGTTCATCCTTTGTGACTTGCCAATAGGGAGGTGGCAAGATTTCCCTGGCACGACAGGGACCCTGAAAGACCTGTTGAGTTGGCACAAGTGTCCCTGGCCCGTCAATTAAATCTCACATTTTCCCTTGAGGTCGCCCCCCCGCCCGATCTTTACTTGGAAATAAAGGAGAGAGAAGTTAAACTGTGTGGGAGTTGTCCCCCTCATCTAATTTGTCAACAGCCTGGTAAGGCACCTAACCTCTGCGGTGGCGCTTTATTTGGGTGTAATTGCAAAAATTGGAATGTGCACACGTAATGCTTTGAAAAGAGTAATCTCAGCGATGTTTTGTAAAATATTCTAATCTAATCAAAACCCTCAGCATCTCGCTAACATATCGCTTCAGCAGGTCTGACAGTATTTATTCATTTGGATTAATAATGTGCTTTGTGTTGGGTGCACTTCTACATCCCTATGCACCCCGATTGTTTTGTGTTGGGTGCACTTCAACATCCCTGTGCACCCCAGTTGTTTTGTGTTGGGTGCACGTCTACATCCCTGTGCACCCATCTTGCTTTAAATATCATAGATTTGCAATGTGGCGCTTTGCGAGCTCCTTCGGTTGGAAATGTTCCATCATACATATTAAAGGTTCTGCCACAGATAAAACGAATGTATTTGAATCCTGAGCACCTTAACGATCTGCAGAGCCACGGACACTGTGTCTGCTTAGATGTGACTTGGGGAAGCCGGCAATGCTTGAATATCCGCACGAGCAGACTCAATGTTCCCTCCCACCACACGTTAATTCTGTACTTGTCAGGTTATCTGCATATTTTCAAAGTGCTAAAACCACCACTGGGAGGTCAGAAAGCTCTCCCCTCCACTGCCCCGTATTTCCTGGACCCCCGCCGTTCCACAATTTAATCGCTGCCCGTGCCTTTTTAATTTACCAATGACTAGTCTGTGAGTGTCTAATTTGTGGATATGTAAACTGTTAACAATGAATTGTGTGCTTCATATTTTCTCTAGATGCTTGTTTGAAACAGTGGCTTCTGTGTTGTGAATACAATAAGGCAGTATAAAGAGGTGTATGCTTGTTTCTTGGAAGGTAAGACGTTATTAAGCATAAGTGGGGTGCACTTTTTTTACTGACTCCTTCATTTTGAATAAGGGGTGTTTCAAATGAATGTTGAAAACCAGGAAAGTGGGAGTTTTTAAAACATGGAGAAAACCATGGCTACAACTTTTAGACGCAAGTGCTTCCATCAGTCCCAAACATCACATGGGTGCAGGGTGAGCCTCGGTAGCTGCTTTTTAACATTGTACACTACTTTACCAGAATTCCTGGTAAACTACAATGTTAAAAGCAGTTAACACTCTTCCCCCCCCAAGTCTGAAACCACACTTGGTTGCATTATACTTCAGCCAGGATTGCATTATACTTCAGCAGAACATCTGATGTGTCCAGTGAAAGGTTTAAGATTAAGCTACATCCCTAACCCTATCTGGTTACCCAGAGGTAACATCTTAGCAAATGTAACTTGTGCATGGCATCTTTACAGTAGGTTAATGCAAGAGGGACCTGCCATAATAGACAGGGTGCCTCTATACAGCATTTGAAGTGTATGGGGTCATAAATAATGGACAAAATAATATGCACGATGTGCGGAATGCTATGTACTAGCTTCTTGTTTCCAAGTGGGAGAATCATAAGTCATCAAATCATGAGAAACCTATGGATATCTACTGTGAAATTACCAGGCATCTGGACCTCATGGCCCCCTGGAAAAAAACAAAACTAAAGATTACCCCCTGAAGGCGATACATTGATTGGTGAGGAACTAAACCTAATACAACGTAAAGTCAGTAAACTCGAATAAAAATATAAGAAATTGCCTTGCATCAAGAGATACATTTTGCATGGATTACAGTAACCAGTTTTCTTTCTTGCAGTTGTATGCCAGTTAGACGTTTTCTGAGACATTATACCTAGCAGCGACCGCTTCACCCACGTCCCCTGGAAAAGCGCATCTGAAACCCCAAAGTGATCATGGAGAGGTTTATTACAAGAACCCCTGCTAAACCAAAGCACAGTTCCCATGTGCCTGACAAAGCAGTTGTAGCAATTTCGAGCTCCACAGTTGCATCAAACTGCCAGGCACAATGCGTGGAAAGTATACCAGATGCGCCTACAGTCATTGATGTTGGCAGCAGCAATGTAACACCAGAATAGTGCCCAAACATGAGTGATTCAAATGGTTTTAAGTCCCAGCAGGGCCGCACTTTTCAAAAGAAATGGTTAGAAACCTATAATTGGCTTAAATATGATGAGTCTGTTAAAAAAATGTTCTGTAAGGTATGCCAGTCTGCTGATGAAAAGGGCGTGCCATTGCCAAAAAGTAGCCGTGATAAGGATGCCTAGAATGATTTTGTTAAGCATGGCTTTAACAATTTTAAGAAGGCCATAGAGAGATGTAACGGCCATCAGACTTCAAATCTTCATCGGGTGGCTGTAATGGCGCTAGTATCTGTGGAAAGGGGTACAAATGTTGCAGCAGCTCTGTCGTTGGGCCACCTCAAGCAGATGAGGGATAACAGAAGTGCACTGGTGAATATCTTGACCACATTGTTGGCTTTAGCTCGGCAAGGTCTTGAAATTCGGGGCCATACTGATGAGGACTCTAATTTAAATGCAATTCTGTCGCTTAGTGGCAGAGATGTCCCAGAATTTCTAACTTGGCTTCAAAGAACAGAATACAAATGGATTTCGCATGACATATTAAATGAAATGCTGTCAATTATGTCACATAATTTTCTCCGTGGCCTAATGAAAGAGATTCATGATGCAAAATTATTTTTTGATTATTTTGGATGAGACTGCTGATGTGTCAATAAATGAGCAGGTCTCTGTAGTCTTTCGTATTGCAAAAGAGGATCTTCAGGTAGAGGAGATATTTTTTGGCTTTTATCAAACGTCTAGCACTACATCACAAACTCTGCCATTTTAAAAGATTTTCTCCTGAGGTTTTGGCTATGAAATGGAAAACTGTCGGGGCAGTGTTATGATGGTGCTTCCAATATGGCTGGACATCGACATGGTTTGCAGACATTGGTGCAGGAGGTGGCACCACGAGCTATTTATGTGCACTGCTTTGCACACAATCTGAACTTAGTAGTTCAGGATGTAGCTATGGGCATTGCCAAGTTCAGGGATTTGTTGGTTTTTGTAAGGGACTTGATTGGGTTCATTTGAAATTCCCCAAAACGGCTTGCTTGTTTTGAATGTTGTCAAGAAGAAGGGAGTGTCAAACTGCTTCCATTCTGCCCTACACGATGGACCGTTCGAGCAAAATCTTTGAAGACTGTGCTAGTTAACTACAGTTCTGTAATTGAATTTCTGGGACTTGCAACCGGTCACCACAATGAAGCGGGAGCAAAGGCCCATGGGTTACACTTGCAGCTCCATAAACTCGAAACCTATCTAGGTATTCATCTTCTTAACTTGGTATTTTCCCGTGTTAAAACTGTGAACACTGCTCTACAGAAGGTCAATTTAAGGTTCCATGAAACAGCGGTTATGATTGAAAACCTTAAGACCATAGTTGCACAAATGCGTGAGAGATTTGAAGACTTCTTCTCAAAAACCACATCAGTGGCCGATGATTTAGATGTGGAACTAGAGGAACATTTTGTGCAAAGAAGGGCCATGAAAATCCCACGGCGCCTGGATGAAGGGTCAGTTCTTCATGTTTTTGAGTCTCCAAAAGACCTCTATAGACAAGGTTATTATGAACTCATGGACCTTACATTGGTAGATTTGTCAGAACGTTGCATTACAACTGCATGTGACCATATGGTTAACATTGAAACATTTGTTGCAGGGAATGCCACCCGTGATTATGTCATGAATTTTTATAAGACTGACTTCCATGAATGCAATCTAGAGTTGCATAGAAATATGTTCCTTGAACTTATACAGAGGGATAAGACTCCGGTTATGTGTTTTCAGGATGTCTTTGACTTGTTCCAAGGTGAAAGGGGTCGTCCTATGCGCAATTTGTTCCCAGAACTGGCACGACTGCCTCAAATTGCAGTAACCATCCCTGTATCCTATTGTTCGTCGGAGCCTTCATTTTCATGCCTTCAGCACATCAAAACCTACCTGAGAGCTGCAATGGGCCAAGCTCGATTAAATGCTGTTGCTTTGCTACATGGACACAAAGATGAAGCTGCACATCTGGATGTTGAGGCCATTGCAGATGAATTTATTCAACAAACTGTTGTCCGTAAAAAGGTGCTGCAATGAAAACAGTTCACCTGTTCTCCTGGCTGGCCAATCTACAGCAGCACTATTATAAGTTTGAATTGTTGATGTTTTACTGAACTATGGCACCACACACGTCTTGCTTGGTAGTTTTTAATGGGGAAACGTCTTTACTTCTTGTTTCCCTTGAATTGGGAACTTTTTTGTTGGTCGGGGTGGTACTCCACCTTGCAGCTGTACCTTCTGTTTAGCAATCATTTCATTCTCCCATCCTAGTTGTGTTGCTCTGCCATTTGAGGGAGGGCTACTACAACCTGGATGATTATAGAGGGGTGGAGTAGAGGCAGCGATGGCTTACTCGAATCCAACTCCAAGGCTTAAATCTCCTTCTTACTTGGCTTTAGTATATGCAGTACATGCTAGCCAATGTTTCCACTGTTCTGTGCTGCGCGCGCATTCCACCCCCCCGCGCACCGTTGCACCAAGTTGGCGACTACATGCAAATTTGCGGTCATATAACTGCCAGTGATGTCACTTCCTGTATTTGGCCTCCCCCACCCCGGGAAATTCATAAATCAGCTCCCCTGCTGCACAGCACCCCTGTTGCCCCTAGTATCCTCTCCTACCCCGTTCCACTGCCCTTCACCAATTATCTTTTCCCATCCCACTAGGAGTACACGTGATTCTCTACTTTGCTTCGATCTGCATATGCTCTTTTTCTTTTTGTGTGTCATTCTTCTACCGAGTGGCCGCCGGACTGTAATTAGCTGTCTACTGGGCTATCATCTAATGACAAAAATAAATGTCTACTTGTCACCATTGCGAGAAAAATCCTTAGATTGTTTATCTAAATGGGTAAATAGATGGATTGTGACACACTTAGATAGAATTGTAAATATTAGCATGTCCACACTTAGATAGAATCCTGAACATTAGCCTGCGTCGCACATAGGTGGAATTGTGAACATTAGCCTGCGTCGCATGTAGATGGAATTGTGAATATTAGCATGTCCACACTTAGAGAGAATTCTGAACATTAGCCTGCGCCGCATCTAGATAGGACTTTGATTGAAGGAAAGCATGCCCGCGCTTAGATGAAACTTGAATGTTAACATGTGCCACACTTAGAACTGTGAACACCAGCCGGCGCCGCATCTAGACAGGATTGTGAAGGCCAACAAGTGCCACACTTAGACAAAACTGTGAATGTTAGCATGCTAAAGGTCAGGTAACCCACTAACCAATATAACCTCAAACTCTGCATACCTATCTCACCCAAAAACTCACACAACCATCTCTCGCACCACAAGCCGCACGCACTTCACAACACTGCAACAACACATAAGCCGGAGCAACAGCACACGTGGACTGACACCGATCCAATACCTGCACCAAAAAGCTCAGCACCCGGTGTATACCAAGTTGAAGCTGCCAACAGAACACCACTCCTCTCACTATCCTACTCCCTCTTCACCTTACTAACCCATCCCACCTTATCATTTGCAGATCCGCCAGAGCGCCTGGGGACCAATTCCGTTGGAGACGGTGCACGGTACAAATACCTTTAACATTTAACATTTAACATTCATATACATTTTTGTTTTGAACAGGTTGTCATTTCAAAAAGAAATGACTTACAAAGTAGGCAAAAAAGGAGAGGTGAGGGAGTTCTAGGATACGGTGCCATTACATAAGAACATTGTTTGATTGAGTGACATATAGCAGGTGGTGAAGGGATAAAAGTGGGAACATATACCAGGGACTTAAACTAGAAGACATACATGTTTTTCCACATTGATAGCCTAAGGCCAGTGTTTACACATTTACAATTTACTGTGACAATTCACTGGTTTTCGTCACTTCTCCCCAGAGGGGGGCCGTTCCCAGTGAAGCTGGGGAGGTGGGGCTGCTGCTCGATAATCCCCATAGGGGTGAGAAAAAGCAAGAGGACCTCACGGGGAGAGATTCCATTCTGGGGTTAGGGACTCCTTTTCTCTTCAGGAACCCCCCTACCCTCTCGTTCCTGCGACTTCAAAACCTCCTCAAAGTATATGCAGTCCATATGCAAGAGCTACTGTTATGTATTGTAATTCTCCAACCAATATTTGCTCACAATTTGAGCATAGAAAAATCAAGAAAATTCTGGGACATTTACAAGTGTTTCCTGAAACTATTGAGATGAGGAAGAACACTCATGGAAGCATACACACCAAGTGTTACCACTAAGTAATGAGACGGGGAGGCCACTATGAAGGATGAAGATGGGACAAACGAAACAGGGGGAGGACTGTGATTTTACGCTGGGGACGGCCAGATTATTTGTATAAAAAGAGACAAAGGACTACCTGAAGAGAGAAGCACCAGGTGTGATGCTACGAAATCGTCGATAAGGCAGAACTCCGGGGAAGCTGATCAGTACTGCTGAGGACGCCAGGGATAAACCAAGGGCCGGTCCAAAAACACGTGTTGATACCGTTGAAAAGCAGAGGGGCCCGTGGAGTTGCTGCAGAACACGAGAGTACGAGGAAAGCAGTCACAGAGGCTGGTATGGTGATTCACTGCCCCTGGAAGAACCAGTGACATGTCCCACTACAAGTACAGGTAACGGGCAACACAGGCAACTCGATATGGGAGTGGAGTCAACCAAGAGCATCATCCAAAACGATCTTCCTCGTCCTACTTGTCAAGTTAAATCTACGGAAAAGGAAGAGTGTCCAGGGTGTAATCTCCCTTGGTTCAGGGAAAATACAGAAACACTAAGTGTGGGAAACTTTGGGAGTAATCTACCTCGTCTCAGTGGAAAATATAAGTGTGGGAAGCTTTGGGGGTAATCTCATCTCAATGAAGAATACAGAAACACTATACATTTTGGAAACTTCTGGAGTAATTTCCCTCGTTTCTGGGACTACCAACAAAGAGCCTCCAGTGTGAATAATCTGTTAAGAATCTCCCTTGTCTAAAAGGTGGTGGTGAATGTAAAACCACATGATAAGACACAGAAGGGATTGCCCTCCTGAGAGAGACTGGGCTAACCGCACTTGAAGTATCTGAGATATTACAAGTGATTCCCTTCAATAAGAGAGAAGGATATCAGAAGCAGTGGCAGTGGTCTCTTTGGTTTAAAAATAATCTATAAGAGTCAGAAGGCAGAAGAACACATAAGGACAGGCCTTTCTAGTTCTAGGGGCCCTTTGAAAGTCCAGATTTGCTTGAGAGCCATTCAAGTTAAAAAAGATGAAACAACTAAATCTCCCCAATGGGTGAGAAACCACGAAAAGGAGGGGTTTATGTTTACACTAAAAGGAGTCTGGAAGGAGCTATGAGAACCCTTGAAAAGTATTGTTTAATCTTGAAGAAAGCCTATGTTGCACCAGGAGAAGGAAGTCACTCTCCTGACTGTTAAATAAAATACTAAAGCAACAGAATACAGTGTCAAATTTGAAAGGGGGTTTATGACCAAAAGAGTGTTTTTTTTCTGTTGTTGAATCAAGAAAGGAGATCACTTTATGACTGGTCTTTCAAATCATAGTAGCCCTGTAAATCTCAGTACTTGTTTGAGAGACATTCACGTTCAAAAAGGTAAAGTAACTAAGTATCCTCAGTGGGGGAGAAACTAGGGAAAAGAGGAGTTTAAATTCACCATAGAACGAGTTTGGAGGGAGCTACAAGGGTTCTTGAAATGTATTGTCTGGTCTTGAAGAAAGCCTACATTGACCCAGAAGAATGGAGTCATTCTCCTGGACGGTGAATCAGAGAGGGAAGCTACAGAATACAGAGCCAAGCCTGCAGTGAGGTTCAAGACTAGAAGAGTGTTGTTTATGTTGAATTATCATTAGTGAATTAGAGATGGTCGTCGCCGTTGAAACCTGATAAACCAGAAGATGGGAGTCCTTCTCCAGGCCCTTTATTTGAACTTGAAATATTATTTTGTCACAGAATTGTGGTGCACTATTTTTGTCCTCATCCTGCCCTTTCTTTCTTAGTTATTTCTTTCACTTAGGGTAAGGACAAAAGAGGATTTTGGGGGCAGGCAATGGTTATTTTGGTTGGACATTCATCCTGACGATGAGCACGAGTTATCTTTGCTCTGGGTAGGAATTTCCATTAATAGCTAAGGCCAGTGTTGTTTTTTTGTTATTGAAAATAAAAGTTATACCACCTTCTTGTCCACCTACCTTCTTCTGACCAACCACATTACATGGAGTGGTCATGAGAGTAGAAAGCGGTAGAGGTGGATCAGGTGTTTGGTCTGGATATAAAGAGTTCAACTAAAGATGGCTGTGATTTCCAGTGGGAGAGAATTCAGTGGCATGTGGCAAGTACGGAAAAGGAGTGAAAGTGGGAGGAGGCCTTCGAGGTCGGGGAGTGATAGGCTGTGAAGAGGCGAGGAGGGTAGTGTTCAAGAGGGAGAGTGTAGAAGAATTAAAGCAGCGATGTAGTGGAGACATGACCATGAATGGATTTATCGATGACTAGGAAGAATTTAAAGAGAGAATGATTTTTCATTGGGGGGCCATCCAGCATGGTGACAGTAGGTAGAGGTGGAGGAAGATCTCAGTAGGTTGAAATGGGTGCATGGCTCAAAATGTAAGACTTTGTTGAGGGCAGTAAAAGAACACGGGGTAGGCCAGGAAGTAGCCTCACGCAGTAGTCCAGCTCGCTTAGCACAAGAGTAGAGATAAGTGTTTTAGTTGAGTGTGGTGCAAGGTGAGGGCAGACTTTTCTAGCTTTTAGGAGTTTGAGTCATTGAGCTGTGGTGAACTGGAGGAGTTTCAGGTCACTGTCAAAGAAAACCCAAAAGGTACAAGCCATGGGTGAGAATGTCTGGAGCATGGAGGAAGGTGACTTCTGTATTAGAGGGGTTGAGCATGTGGCAGCGTATAGCTGTGCAGTGGCGGACAGCTGTTAAACAGTTGGTTATGCGTTCAGAAATTTCAGGGATGACTAAGGGGAACAAGAAGATCTGCGTATCGTCAGCGAAGATGTGTTAGTTAAATCCAAAGGAAGAAATTAGTTAAAACCAAAGGTGGATGTACAGTCTGAAGCAAAATGGGCCTGATCTTTGAGGAGTGGCCACTGTGAGGGATTTCGGGGAAGAGGGGCTGGACACCCAGTCGAGTACAGTGTCTTAGAGTCTGAGGATAGAAAATTGAAGGATGGAGGGGTGATCCACAGTGTTCAGTGCAATAGAAAGATCTAGAAGAATGCAAATGGGGAAGGGGTGAGAGTGGTAAGAGAATTGGCTGTGTGACTGCGACCATTCTCATTGGAGTGTTTGGACCGGAATCCAGATAAGAGGGGGACAGCAAGTGAGCGTGCCAGTAGATAGTTGAATAAGCTGTGGAACACAAAAATGTGGAGGATTTTAGAGTTGTAGGGAAGGAGCGAGTCAAGTCTGTAGAAATTAGTTGTTGCTGGGTTCAGCACTGGTGTTTTTTATTGTATTTGTTGTGCGACTTTTTACAAATGTTTATCAATTTCATTTAGAAATAAAAAATCAAAGCAGAATAAAACGTACTATTAAAACACATTTAAAAGAAATAAAACAAAACAAAAGAAAAGATGTTGTTTACAAATTATACCACTTGAAATAATGCTGCACATAAATCTCAAAGCGGCAATGGTATACATTTTAATAGTTCAAGAGTTTTAGCAGTGCTATGGATAGTCGAATATCCTTTCCTGTCGAAAATCTATGCCAAAATTCTTGTGTGGATAGCCAATTTACATCATGGACAAAACCAGAAAAATATGTGGCCCTAAGATTTAGAGTCGATGAGCAAGAAATGTATGCCGCATATCTTGTAAGAATTCTTAATTACATAAAGTACATTATTCACCAGCGGAATACTCCAATGTTTACCATATGCGATTAGTCTCATTAGTTTTTGTTAAATTGAAGCGAAATCTTAATAGCTCATTACGCCATACATGGTTTGGAAATGTTCTAATGTATGGTAAAACATAATTACTTGATTTTTCGCATAAACTGAATTTTTTGATGTTTTTATGAGTCATAATCTGCGTTCTAGTTTTAATCTAGGAGAGGAGAGGTATGACTGTGGATGTTTTCTAACAGGCTGGGAAGATGCCATTTGATGTGAGTGGAGCTGAAGAGGGATTCTTTGGAGTGCAGGATGGGTTGACAGTACTAAGGGTGGGTAGAAGTGGGTGAAGTGGGATTAAGAAGAAAGTGTGTGAAAGATAGGTGGAGGAGAGAATCAGGGAGGATGTGGGAGAGATTAAGGGCGGAGAGAGTGTCCTGTATTGGATTATTTTAGTGGAGAAATAGGACACATAATTGACAGTGAGTGCAGAGGAAATCTAGTGATTCTTAAGAGGAGAAGCATGCTCTGGATGGTCTTTGATATTGTGCAAGGGGCAAGTCGAGAGAGAAAACAATATTAGGGTATTAGGAGGATTTGACAAGAGTTGCGATCATTGTCCTTAGGTCACTCGATATAGGCAGCAAGGAGAGAGGGAGGTCACTTTTTGCACCAGTGGCGTAATCTGTGTCACATGGTTGTCCTCTGCAGCTGGATGGATGGGGGAGAGCCGTGGTTGAGGACACAGCTGGAAGGGTAAAAAGGAGCAGACAGGCTTGTGATCATTGAAGGAGGTGGATAGTGCAGAGTTGAATTTGGTGTAAGTGAGAACAATGGAACGAGCAAGTGGAGGAGCGAGAACTTGGAACAAAATGTTGACTTGTTCGAGGGAGGGGACCATGGAGTCAAGCCTACACTATTGTTTGGTGACAGATGAAGGAGGGGCTCGGGGATTGCGGGAAGAATAGAGACGGTGAAGTGAATGATAGCGTGAGGGAGAGATAGGTCAATTATGGGAGCAGAACAGAACACAGTGAAAGATAGAATATGAGATTGCGAGAGTAGTCCTGGGTGTGGTTTGGAAGGTTAATGAGTTGACAGAGAGAGTGGAGTCAGGTTGGGGCTGGGGAGCCTCAGACATGCCGGAGAGGTTGGTCCCCCATTATGACAGTAGGGACATCAGTTGGGAGTGTTTTGAGAAAGAGGCCAAGATCAGAGAAGATGTTCTTATCTGTTGTATCTTGTTCCAAGTAAGGGATCACATCATAGATGCCAACTAGCGTGGAGCTATGCGGCAAATACACTCCCTGTGAGTGAGATTTTGCACTCCATGGCACGGGTATAGGTTGGATGGCAAAGTTCAAGCTGCTCCCATGTGCTTTTCGTGATATGTTATTTTAGGGTTATTTAGTGTCAAGATTGTGCTGTCCACATTTACTCTTTTTAGCTCCTGACATGGCAAAATGTGGAAAATATGTTAACTACAGCACAAGGACCATGAAAACTCCCAGCAATGGGACTGCCCTTGCCATCGAAATGCCATTAATAAAATGCTTCTTGTGGAAGCATTTTTCGGGGTGTAGAAGTTGTATGGGATGTTATAAAGCGCGTGCGCTCGCCAAAAGGCATCTTGGTGCTCTAGGAGGCACACTACTGCAGCACCGCGGTCATGCTTCCATTGCTACTAGGGTAGTGCAGCTGGCCATGACCTGAATAATGAAGCAATATTTCAGAGCAGAACATAGAAATGTTTTTAGTTGCTTCCTAAATAAAAGTGGGTGACAAATGCTTCCACCGTTTGGCGATCATGAATGCAAAAGTACGACCACCAAACCCGGCTTTCTTAAACCTCGGTCAGTAGTGTAAGCACTTTTCATTTTCGATACAGAAATGCACTTATTCTGCCGGCGAGGCGGTACATGTACGCCATTCGTTAGGTGTCCAAAGGCGCAGGAGTACATGAAGACCCCCCACCCCTCACCCACGGATAGGAGCCAGTTTAGTTTGCAACATTATTTCGGGAATCCATGCGTCTCTCCTCGCCGATTCCACATTGGGGCATCTCGGGCACAGGGTGCACGTTCGTCTTTTCAAATTTCAGCGTTTGTGAAACTGCCAAGGAGGGCTGCCTGCAGGAATTAAGTGGGCACACTTTATTATCAACTTGTGACCAAGTGAAACGGGTGTGGGGGTCCCTTTGGCTGAACCAAGGGGCATGCAGAGTTGCACCCCCAAAGAGGCCGCGCAGACTGCCAAGCTTAGTAAAAAAAGTACCATTGATTTTAGTATTAACAACACCTATTAAAGTTACCGTTTTATGATCTCAAGAGGGCGGCCACAGTCTAACTGTTCCTGCAAGTCTGTTCACGTTTCAGAACCCACTGTATCTGTTAGAGACTCCATCCCCCCGGGACTGTTCCCATTCGACTTCTGAACCCATCCTGCACTCACTATTGCTGCTTTGTGAGACTGCCCTTCACCATGTTACTAACGGAGGACGTGTCCTGCGACCCCTCCCCCGCTTCCTTCTCGGAGGGCTGCTGCCACGAGAGCTCTGGCTAAACAACTAAATGCGTCATTGCCCGGGGGGGGGGGGGAATTTGGAACTTTGGAGGTGTTGAGTTCAGCTCTGCACCCTCCCAGAGACGCCCAGCACTGCGTGCAGCCTTCCTTCCCTTTGATCTGATGACAGATGTTCTCTCTCTGTGGGAATCCCCCTTTCATCCAGCTCACACCTCCTCTTTGTACATTCAACAGCCCTCCCTCCACGTGTTGTTGCTGTTAAGTTTTACCATCCTTTTAGTTTCGTGGTCTCGGTGCCCAAGGGGGGGGGGGGGCATGGCAAACCAGCTACCACAGCCAGTGGTCATAGACACAGACACACCAATTGCCCTCCCCGTTCCGTCCCAGGGTGGAGGAGTCTGAGCAACAGGAAGGAAACACAGGTGTGAAAAGAAGACAATAAACCATTGACAGGAAACCACTGCTTAAATACAAACACAGGAACCGTGTGTATATATATATATATATATATATATATATATATATATATATATATATATATATATATATATATATATATATATATATATGATTGCGCTCTGCATAAGAACAAACGCTCCAACCGAACTCACACCAATTGTGAATATGCAACGTCAACACACAACAATAACCACACTCAACTGCTCACACAACTGAACCCACACAACAGCCACGTAGAAGTGACCACAGATGCACACACACACATACACACACAGATAGCAGCTAGCCATGCACAACTGCAGCACACAACTAACTGCACACAACTAACAACACACATCTGATCACGCATAGTAACTGTTCCCACAAGACTCATAAAACTACTCCAACTCACACAATTAACCAGACACAACCACGCGCAATTGGTTGCTCAAAACTGCCACCAAGACTAACCATAAAGAACACACGTAAATGCAGGCGCACAACTGCCACATACAAATAACCTCCCACAACAATTAAACACATATCAACTGACCACCCTCACGTGCCTAGTCAGAACTGGTCACTTATACATCAATTATCACAATCACCAGGACTGACAGCATGCTGGAAATAACCACACACAACTGACAATGTACAAATGACCACACATCAATGACTATGCACATCACAACACACGCACGCACTCAACAACTGTTCACAAACAACTGATGCACACATCATCTTGCCACAAACTGCAACAGAACTTACACACCAACCTGCCCCACATACAAATACACACACAGCTGCCCTGCGCAAGTGACCACGAACAACAAATTATCGCACACTACTACCACAACCATCTAACTCAACACAACTAACCAGCAAAACATCAGCTCACAGAGAGTCGTTAATCACACATATCAACTGCCACACACTATAACTGCTGATACACAAATAGCCACAAGAGCATACATTAACTGATTACAGACACAAGAAAAGACCACATACAAGAAATGACCACACACAACTGCTCACACTCTCACATAATTGTGCACACACAACAACTAACAGCAGACATCATCTAACTGCTCATATACCAAATTATTACACACATCATAACTGGCCACATACAGGCAATGGCCACACAAAATTGCCCACACACAACCAACTTTGTTTTTTTATACACAGGTGTGTATCACGTAATGATGATTCTAGATTGAGCTCAAAGTTTGGAATGGCGGGATAGAAGGTACACTGCAGTCAACACGGGCGTGGGGATCATGTAATTTGTCTGTACGAAGTTGCTAAGCGTGGACAGTAATGTGTGATAAGTTGTAATTTCGTCTATTAAGTGTTGGCCGTTGGTTAGTGATTAGTTGTGAATGGTTAGTTGTTTGAGTTATCAGTTGTATGCCATTAAATTAGCCTAAGTATGTGAAAGTGCTGTGAAGCAACCAAACATGCATGCTAACATAGATAGATGCAAAACATAAATGCAGATATACATTGACTACACACAACTGAACATATTATATACATCTCCCCGTAACTAACATACTGTGAAAACCGCCACACAGGGCCCACAAATCTAAGTACACTCCCTATTATCTACCTAGCCTTTCCCGCCAACCTCAAGTGACTGCCCTACCAAGCACCATAGACCAGGCAGACACCATGTCACACACTGGTCAAAGCAGAGCATCACACTGGTACACTAGTAGGCCAGATGATATACACTGCATCCAATCTCTACCTCTGCCAACACACAGCCAACTACCCCACAAAGCTGCGCTCCAACTGCTAACCCCCACACCTCTCCTATCCCTCGTTCCCGCCAAACAAACCCTCCTCACCTGGATCCGCTATCCCCCACTTAGATCCCGCTCTGCACAACTAAGAGCGGCAAGATGGAGACAAGGTGTGGAGAACATTGTTCCCCGGAACATACCTGAAGGCGCAGTGAGCCACCTAAATCACCAGTCACGCACCACCCTCGCCACCAACCACTCACTCACACCAGCCGCATACTATAGCACAGCACCTCAAACTCCCATTTCCCCCAGCCTTAGTGCATCAAGAGCAGCTCTGGCCAAAACCCCAAGCTCCACAGCCCCTTCCACTCTCACTCACACCCCCAGAACCACCCAAAAGTCATGGAAAGGCTGAGACCAAAGGCACCACCTACCCCTACTAGCATCACCTTTCCTCCAACCCAGCTTGCAAACACTGCCATCTCTATTAAGGAAACTCCAAAGAATCCAAAATGCGGCAGCACGCCTGCTCATAAACCTACCCACCATAGAACACATCTGCCCCCCGCTTAAAGTCATCCAATGGCTCTCGATTGCTTGGCGTGCTACTTTTAAAGCCATGTGCATCACCCACCGAGTCATCCACTGGACTGGACTGGATTCACTTTGAGACCAGCCCTCAAGGAATATAAGATCTCGCACAGCATTTCGCCTAGTGGTCCCATCCCACAACTCCTCGAGGCTGGGTGGATCCTCCGTCTCTGCAGCACTGAAAACCATTTGAAATTCAGAAAGGCCCTAAAATCCTGGCTCTTCCCATAATATCCACCCTGAATCCACTCTGCCAAACCAGTCGGGCCAGCCAATCAGGACAAGACACACTTGCACCAATTACAACACAGAGGCCGGCAGCACCCACAGCGTACTCACCTGAGTTACTGGCGCCCGATACACAACAACAGCCATTACCTAACAAATACACAGGGTAAGCCAGCAGCTGTCGCTGTGGTACACCGCAATAAACTCACCCACTCCACCACCCATACCCTCAAACCTGAGAACACCAATCAAATGGAAGCCTATAACCCTACACATTTGCAACACTGAAAACCATCTAAAACTCGGAGAGGCCGTAGAAATCATGGCTTTTCCCAATTTCCCCCTGAACGATCGTTCGTTGAAATTACACTATCAAACCCAACACCCCCTTACACCAAGTACAAGACTACGGTACGTATAACCTTGAAGACTACGGTACATATACATTACACCACACCTGTGGACACAGGCTGCAGGCACGGCCGACCATCCATGCACAGTAGAATGTAGCTATGGCTAGGCTTTCCGGTCTAGCAGCACATATAGCCGTCCGCACTGAAACACCTGACGAACCGCAACACACTGCTACTAGCATACAGCGACTGCCAACAAGAGAAATTCGGTATAGCTAGCCACATATCGACTCTGCCAACAATAGCACCACATCACATACCACCCACAGTGCCAACCCACTTGCCTGACCTATTTTTGGGCTGCCTAGACGAGCCTAGCCTGCCACCCAAGTCCTAGACCGGCGAAAATGCACACAAGCATCTCATAATCTTAACTTATTCGTATTTTCTAGCACATTGACTATTGTCACTGAGGGCGTTTCAACCACAAAGTGCATTGAGGCCATACAAATGGGGAAAGAGCACTATATAACTAATCAAATACAATATCACGTAATGCATTTGCTCACCAGCAGCAACTGCTCAAAAAATTGTTCCAGACACCTATCCGCACTCATGAACTTCTTCTGTTTCACAGCAAATTACACACCAGCAAAATGCTTATACACTTAGTGATTCAACACAAACAAAATCTGTTCACACATTTTAAAGCAATTGACCGCATTTGCAACGATAACTGATATTACTGTCACAGAAACCTGATGCAGTAAGAGAAATGAAATGTTATTGTGGTATCCTGCCCTTCTTCCCTTTCCTTTTATTTCTGTGGATGTTTTTGTTGTGTAAGAAAGGGAGGTGTGTAGTATCCTGTATCCCTTCTCTTCCCGGTGTGTGTTAACCCTGTTGCTGTGATGTCATGAGTGAGTGATTGAAAGAATGCATATCATGGAAGGTTCCTTCCAAGAGGTTCCAGGAGCTAGCTACCTGGGTGGTGGGGACCGGTCGGTCTTCTCCTTCCCCTGTACTTGTAACTTGGGTACCTAAAATCTAATAAAGGAACCTACTTCAACCTACATGAGCCTGCAGACTTTGTATTACTGCACTGGCGATGAATGGTCCTTGGGGGTGCCTGGAGACTGATTAACCATACAGTTATGTAGCTGTGGAAGGGGACAGCCAGATGAGAAGACCCAACACCCAAGGAAGGAGGACCCACCACCCAGGGATAACATCAAGAAAAGGTAAAGCGCTTCAAGCTGGGCATGGCGCTGTACATAAAAAAGAACCTGGGGTAACATTAAGTTAAGAAAAAGTAAAGTGCTTTAAGCTGGACACAGAGCTATAAATCAAAGTTACCTGGGACCTGGGATAATCCTGCGCTTCCAGCTAAGTATACAGCGATATGATAGAAGGAACCTGCGACAACACTAAGAAAAAGTAAACCGCTTCAAGGTGTGCAATGCGTGATGTATAAAAAGAACCCAAAGGTTCAGAAAACCATAGCGCCATAAGCAAAAAGCAGCGCTATTAATTAAAGCAAGCAGAGCACTGGGAAACCTAAGTATAGCGTCATCATTGAGTAAAGCACGATGGACATAAGTAAAGGCTTGGAGTAGTTTGGCAAGTTATTGGCACAGTGAAGAGCGCTATATTTGAAGTTACTGCTAAAATGAAAGGAAACATGCTGATGTACAGAAAAAGAGAGCGCTGCAGTACATAAAGAAGGTGAGCATCTGCATATGTTTTGCAACGTTAGTCCATATTATTCTACAATAAACTGGCCACAGCGGTCACAGTATAACTTGCTTGAGTATCTTTGTGACATTGAATGCGGAAGATGTGTGAGCAGAGTGCTACACTTAGCATTGCATTAAATATGGAAGAGCTAATGTGCTTTGAGGAAAGATTAACAAACAAACTTTTGGGGGCAGACCCCTAGGTAGGCCAGAGGGACACTGGCAGTCCGCGAACTTGGAGGGCCCAACAACCTCCCCCAGGATACACACAGGACTCAGTCAACGGCAAGGAATCAGCACAGGAACAGGAATAATCCATGCACATCTCGCTCTTCCTCGGCTCGCAGGTCCAGAAAGCCTACCGGGCCAAGTGATTGGGTATTGAGTATTATATTACCTATAGAAAACATCATAGATGTTATTTTACTGGCACTCGCATGTCAGGTGGCTGGCCTGGTTCATCCCCAAGTCACTAACTATAACATTGTTTCTGTGTTGTGGATTTACCATTGGTTCTTGCCCGTTGCTACCCACCCTGGGATACTAAACTGATTGAATAGAGCTTACGTCCCGAGGCCTACGATCTGCAAAGATTCTCAGCTCAATGTGTACCTCTTCAAGTTAATGAGAACAACTATGTCTGTATTGTAACTTGTTTTTACCACCTTAGCTTATGAGAGTGCTCTCCTGACCGGCGCAAAACATGTTACTTATTGTTGCATACTTTTGCAGTCTTTGTCTGGCGGCCTGGGACCAACTCTTCTTTCCCACCGCCGATCGCTGTCTATTTTTTGCTTCAGCCACATCATATGTTCAGAGACCACGAATATGAGCTGTGCAGCTCTGAATTAAGAGGATTTATGAGTATTTTCTGCAGCTGGTCCCTTTGTCGTCTGGGGATGGGAATATCATCTGTATCTGTTGACCTTGGCTGCAGGTCCTGTCTCACGCGTCTTGCTCTCTGTCCAGCCTGAATCAGCTCAACTCATCTCTTGCCCAGAGGCCTGAGGCGTGCTGTAATTTTCATAAAACCTACAATGGGGTTTCTGCAGTGTTTGTGCAATACTACATTTCCATAGGTTAGTCACACTTGGCTCTGTCAGGTCCTATAGGTGCTCCTGCAGTTTCATTGGGTTATTTGCATGTAGGCACCTGCAAGCTTTCTCAGGATCTGTTGTTTCTTGCGGTTTCTGTGTTGCTGCGTTTGGGTAATGGCAAAATAATAAAGCAATGACTGTATTTATATGCATCTGTCCTCTAACTATAGAACTGTAAGCTTGTTTTCTTCATGTATTCGAGTGTGTTTTTGTGTCCCGAGGGCGGATGGCACATGTGCTTAATGTATAATAGAGCTATGTCGTTGTGTCTCTAAGGACATCAGCAACATGGCTTTCTGGTGTTTTAGTCCAAGCTTTCCGTACAGGTGTCTTTAATCATGGCCTGTGGCTCTTCATCCACACATGGATTGATCTGTTTGTCCCTTGATCGGTATGGCAGGCTGAGCGGATACCGCTCAATGTACTTGTCAATCACAGGTCTGTGGGAATTCGTCCAAAATACAATGGGTGATTGCAGGGTTTTCTGGCCTTCTTCTGTGTCATGAATTATGTTGGAGGGGGTGGTGGCAGGCTTCCCCATCCCCCTTCAGTACCCCCTCTGGTCAACCTGTCGATCACATCCTTATATGACAGTCCTTTCACTCTTGGCTGCCATATCTTCGTTATCCCTCCGAGTTGCCCATAGTAGTTTCTGTGGTCATCGAACGACCAGTGCATGTAACAGCACACTCCTTCAGGGGTTACACGAAACCCACTTCCCTTCATAGTACTTTGCATTGAATGGGTTGTCCAGCTTCATTGCTCCGAGTGGGAACAGTTCGCATTGTGTAATTATTTCTCTGATCTTGTTCTTTTCTGCCACAATCTCATCCTTTGCTCCTCCTATGTTCACATCCATCAGGAACTGCATCCCGATAGCTTCCTCTGCTGTGTTCATGCATCTTGCCATGCAGATTATGATCCTACACATTGATTGTGCTGCCAACACTAGGGTTCCTATTATCACCTTTAGTCCATCTGACAGCCATGATGGCATCCATGACCATATGTATGCTAGCACAATCGAGGACACCAGACCGACTACCCCTCTCTTTTGTCCCTTTAGTGAAAATCTTTCAGTAACCGTATTTGTCTGTTTATGTATCAAACAGATCAGTCAACACATCGTAGAAATACTTCATTTCTCAGTATCCAAAAAACATGTATATTTATTTAATTCTATCAACAAACAATTAAAAAACATGTGGTCACTTTTATCAAAAAGCCATATATCAAAAACAAATAAATCAAAATAGGCACTTTAACCACTTAAAGAAATTGGTGGGTTATCACATCATAATAGACATTTATTAACAAATGACAATCATTTTCAAACAGTTACTTTGAAAAAGCCTATGGTTAGAATTGTAAGGCAAAGGGGATGTTTGACCAAAGGATCATGCAGTCTGGCACTTATTTATATATATCTTTAGTTCAAGGGAGTTTTGTGTGATTCATGTCAGATGTTGTTTGATCTTCCCATAGCTTTCTGATCTAGTCAATAGTTCTGGTCAACAATACAGTTCATACCATGCAACCTGTTACTCAGTGTTGCAGATAGAGATAGAGAAAAACAGATTGAGAGATGTTTTCCTTTCAAGTCGACATATGTTTCGGCCACTGAAACATATACTGCACAATCCCATGTGCTGTCGGTCTCTTTAGTGTAAGGGGATATCTTCAGGACTACATTATTTTTCAAGAATGGAACATCAATCTAAAACAGAAATTAAATAGATTTTATTTTTTACCAAAAGTGACTGATTTAAAAAAAGAAATGGACCAACAGGTCTCTTTGAGGCAATGTCTGAGGTATCAGTCAAAACTTACACCACAGTTACTGACCTGGAATTCACAATGCTAACTTTGGGTCATTGAGAGAATTCAAAACTGAAACATGAAGCAATCTCAGTCTCGATTTTAGGTGCGCCGTGCTACCTGTAAAAAACACACCAGACCAAGCTGTATGTCTCTGTCTCATACATTTAATTGCATGTGTTGGAGAGGTATTCATAAAGACCAATTACCTTTGTTATCTGTTGTTTAGGAAAGGTGAGTTATTTCTTTAATGCACCATCTCTAGGTATCTTTTGATGCCCATTCCAAGAGTGTCGGATGATTCTAGACGGGATCGGGATGTTTTTCTTCCGTCGACTATTAGAAGACAGAGTGACCTATGGAGACAAAAGTTATGGTTTACCTTCTCCAATTGGGCCGTTCTCTATAGTGCTTCAGATTGCCTTAACCTTAAGTGCAACCATGTTCTGCAATCTTTTGTGTGCCACCATTAATAGTAAAGGGCTCTGCACTTGTTATCAATATTTATCCCTTTAATGTGGTGCTGTATTTTGTCAGCAGGGGACATCTTTCTGGAACAATGTTTCCAATTGCTCTGCATCGCGCACTACATTTTGCATCGGGCATCAGCAATCGGGCATCGACAATATTTATCCCTTTAGTGTGCCGCTATTTTCTATCAGCAAGGAACATCCTTCTGGAACACTGTTACTAATCACTCTGCCTCACGTTCTACGTTTTGCGTCGCACTAGCCTAACAGATTTTCTTGAAAAGGGATCTTCTAACGGCATGTTCTTAACTTGCTCTTTAAACAACTGAACCTGTCTGTAGATACTGAACCGGCGGCATCCCAATACTCATCGCGCGCAACTAACTTCTCACTGCGCTCCGTCCCGATAAGTCACGTGATCTCTGTTTACGTACTTCAATTGATTTGAAGACTATGCCGAATCACGTGACCACCCATCCCGTGTACCGGCTTCTTTCGAACTCGATTTCTGAAGAGATTCAAGTGTAACTCTGTTCATAAATGTGCATATTGCGATCTCTATTTAAAATATTTAAAATAAATAGAGCTATGACGTCTAGCAAAAGAGGTCCGGTCATGTGATACGGGAAAATCACATGACCCACAATTTATGCAAACAAGTGTTTAGAATGAATCCCTAAATTGTCTGTACTTTATTGTGGGAAATGCCATAATGGAGGCGGTATATCAACCTTACCATATTTCACAGTGTTGCGAGACATATACATGATATCTAATTGTCCTTATTACAGAATCTTCAGAATGCCGTCTTATATACATGCAGCTTTTTCATGTTAACTTAAATATAAATGCCATTTCTCTACTTTGACATCCTTACTTACAAGTAAATGAATCACATAGTTAATGCCACAAATCAAGTAATGATATTGCACCAGGAGATAAAAACACTTTTTGCAAGATATAAAAACAGAGATGTTTAACATATTGAAAAAAGATGATTATGCAACGTGAAGGAAACATTGTTCATGTACTAATTTCCATATTTGAAAAATATGATATGTATTGAACATCGAACTAAATGAAAACATGAGGTAAAGCATATCGAATACTAAATTGAACAGAACTTTATGGGCAAAGCAAAAAAGCAGATGACAACTAAACGGAAAGTGCCCATGTGAAAGTAACACACGGAAGAGAGCGCAAGTGTGAAAGATTGCTACAGAAAGGTGGGGCATGGAAAAGACCACCTCAAAGTGAACTTTATCAGTCTCGGGAGGATAGCAAAAGGGCAACGTGCACGCCTTGGAAGCAAGACGACATGGAGAAACAAATGTTTGCTCCCCGGGTCTACGCTTAGAAACCTCTGGGTATTAAGCGTGTTATAAATAACCTATCATATCATAAAAGATGCAATGTGGCAAATTTGAAAGATTGCCGTAGAAAGGTGGGGCATGGAAAAGACCACCTCAAAGTGAACCTTATGAACAGATAAAGTGTAGCAAGGCCAAAGAATGACAAGAGGTGTGTGACATGTTGTGGCAAAACCAAAAGGCTAATTAGGAGAAGCCAAGATTGTAAACCGGCATATAAAGCCAAGAGGCCAACAAAGAGGAGCTAAGTGAATGTGACTCTGCACACAGGGCACGATCAGAGGAACCTGTGTGGGCTGATGAGCTTTGCGATCCTGGCTGTGCGACCTTGGATGGGTGGACCGTATGGTCTGACAACTGCACCTATTCCAGTGAGCCCTGAATTATGAAAATCAAAGACACTGTGAAATTAACCAAGAAGGAACACTACAAATCAATTTCTGAGGCAATCCAGGATGAGGATCAGGCTGACCTCGAGTTGTGTTAAGTTTGTTTTGAAAAGACTGAAACCAATGCAAGTGGCTGAGTTTAAGTCTTGGGGAAGGGAACCCTGAGAACTTAAGGAACTGCAAGTACTGTCTTGAGAGCGAAGACCTAAGACCCTTTTCTTTTGAACTGTGCTGCTTGGAATTTGTGAAAGGGAACCCCGAGAAGTGTGTGGAACTGTGTTAGTTTGAATGTGTGAAAGGTAATCTTGAGACTTTTATGGAACGTTCTTGAACTTGGGGAAGGGGAGCTGAGAAGAAAGCTAAGAGCGGGAAGAATCTCAGAACTTTATGTTGATCACTATTTCTTTGATTATTGCCATCCATACACGTTGTTTAGCTGTAGTTGTGGGGGCAAGCATAGGTTTTGGACACAGATAGACTTTTAAGTTGAACTCTGTGACTCAGACTTTCCTTAGTTTCGTTGAGGTAGGGAAATCCCACCTTAGCATAGGGCAGGTCCGGCCTTATATAATCCTGAAATTTTTTAATAAAGTATTTTTGTTTGAGCTTTGAATCGGTTGTCTTTGTCTTCGTTCATGATGCCTTCACAGTGCCCATCATCAATCAATGGGACCGTCAACAAAACCTCATGTAAAATAATACTATCCTTTCCAGGAGGAACCATTGAGGCAATTGCAGGAGAAATCTGTGGCACAGCCATTGAAGGTTGGAGAGCCACAATCACTGCTGAACAAGATGCTCGAACGCTACTATTGTGAAAACAAGAGGAGCAAAAATGTGTGAGCTGACCATCTCCCTGTGTTTTTGCCGTGTCAAGTATGGTGCGATTTTGGTTCTCCCTACAATTGTCTTTGGGCATGATAGAATCTCAGACACATCTCTGACCTTGCTGGGACCTCAGCTCGTTAAACACAACACATGTTAATGCCCTCATTTGTTTTTCTTCCCCATCCTCACCATTCTCCACACAATCACGGTCATATTGGGACCCAAAATCCCTGTTTAATCGAGCAAAGGGTTTCTCAATTCTAGGCTCACACAGGTCCTTCCAGAAAACCAAAGAAGGCGTACCACATCGACCTTGCAGACCACCCAAATTGTGATCTATTATCATGAATATCCCTTTGTCCTGGTTTTCCTGAATGGGTTTCCAAGAGGGTGTTGGAGCTAGGTGGTACGGAACTGTGATTATTTCAGTGTCCATTCCTGTAATTGGTATCGGACAGTCAGCCTATTTTTCATGGACATTTGAGCTTTCGGCCTCCTCTATCCCAACTGCAGAAGAGGCACTATTGGAGGCTCCTGGGTCCTCTGAAACAAACATTTGGGGCTCATGGAGACTCCTTTCTCTTGCCACATTAGCTGCTGGTTCAGTTAATTGGATGTGTCTTAAGGATTTTCATGAATCAGCTTTTCAAGTTCTCTTCCCCTTTTTCCCACCTCTTTTGTTTGATCTTTGCTCGGGACCACCTTGCTGTTCCTACACAATCCGAGGTACCACGATCTACGTATCAGGATCTACAGGCAGAGAAGTAGTACTTTTTGTGTTTCACAGTGTCCTCACCTGTCAAGTCCCAAATTGAATCGTGCACTATTTCCAGATGTATCTTAACACTTAGCTGCAACATGCAGTGTTCAATTCTAGGAGTATGTTACCATATAGTATAGAGAATGAACTTAACACCATATTCAATTTCAATTATTTTGTTGTCTAAAACTTGATGAATATAGTGCAATTGCTGTTGGGGTGTCCCCAGACTTTTATCCTGTATCTCATACTGTGTGACTATAATACTATTATGGTGCTCTGTCAAGAATGAAAATTCATCTTCTGCCTCAAGAAACTTTGCAGATTTGGCAACCTTTTCTCCAACCCCACCCCCTCTGGAGAGAATTTACACCAAGTCAACTTGAGGGACCAGCACCAAAAGACTTTGGTCACTAATAAAAATGGAACTCATAGCGTTTAAGGCCTTGTCTGATTGAGCTAAAACCAGACCTTTAAATCCCATGCTTGTCATTGGACCCAGTGTCTTAAAGTTGTCCGGTATATTTTTCTTGGGACAGGTCCTTGATTGCAACCTCTTTTTCTCCTTGAGCCATTTTTCAGGGTGACCTCTGGATTATCGCACACCTTGTTGTTCAAAACAAAGGTAGATGAATGGAGTTTCTGGATTAGACGTGTAGGTTCCTCAGTCAATTCGATATCAGCAGCAAACGCAACATCACCCTAAATATTGCTCACTCTTTCCAACGTCAATACACTACTGATCAAACAGGCTTCATTTGCCATAAGGTTGTTGGTGCTAGGAGAATTATCCAACCACTCTCGGGTTACTACCCCCGTCTGGGGTGCAATTACATCTGTTAGCATATAAGCATTCCTATGTGGTTTTTCCACCGTAACCAATGACATTAGCACTGCACCAGATGGAACCTACGGTATATTTTCATCCATTATTAGAGGTACAACCTTCACAAAACTAGTCATACCTTCCTTCAATGAGCCAGTGAGCACGGAGCAAGCAAATTGACCGTCCAAAGAGGACCTTACTTCCTTTTCTTGCTTATTTTGCACTGGAGTGCTGGACACCACCATATTTTTATTTAAAACACATGCCTTCAAGGGTGTTGGAAGTATGGGTTTTGACAATTGCCCAAGTGTTGTATGGACTGTAGAACAGGTGGCAACAGCTGTGTGACTGCTTTTATAGGCGTTGGAGAAGCTGGTAAAGCGTCACAACATTTTTACCAGGTCTGCATAATTCTTGAAAAATGGAAGACAAATGACTATATGAGATAATTGTATCTTCGCTTACAGCCAAGGGTAGACTGGCCTTGTCAGAGTCTGCCATTCCATTATGGTTTACTGCCAGCCACCCCCTGTCCCGCCCGCGCTGTCATAGATTCGTTAATTGTGGTCAGTAAAGCTTCAACTCCCACATTGTCCTCCTCACCTGAAGGATAGTTTCTTAGATGCATTGGGCACAAGGTTTTATGTTAGTCACAAGTGAATCTGCCATTAAGGGTCGCAGTCGAGACAATGTGCCAAACACAGGAAATTAAGTTATATTCTTAGAAATCACATGCACAGATTATGTCCCAGCACCTCCAAACACCAACTCCACTCAGCTCACACTTTACCCTTAGATCACAATTACGGCAGATGTGTGGCTTGAAGCAGATATTCCAGAAGATCACCAAAGAAGCAGCTCTTTTTACTGGAGGGAGCTCCAAAGCATCAATCCCACAGTCATGACCACCTGACTCCAGAAAATAGCAGTCTATCTGCTTCTCACAGGTGGAATATAAAATATCTAACCAAACGAATTCAACGCACCGATATTACACGGTAAACTCCACAGGGGGTCCAAGGCAGGGGAGTCCTATCACCACTGTCTTTGCTGCTCTTCTCTCAGCACAGGTGCAGAAATCGCATGTGCAGGGAGGGATACGTTTTAATACAAGCACCAGGATCAAGCCACCTACTATGCACTCTGCATGTCTGCACCTCTCCCAACGTTCACACTCTGCATTACGGCAGTCTTCCCCCAGCAACTATTTAGCTATTTAAATATTAGTAATGACTTGGTAAAAAGAAAAACAGGCAAAAACCCAGACAAAGACCCAGGGAGGCCACCTTCGCCAGGGTGCTTAGTGTCCTCACCGCCGTGGCCCTGGGTCAAGAAGCCTTCTTTTGGACATCAGCAGCTCACCGGCGTCAACCCAGCACAGCGGGTCAGCTTGTCACCTACTCACAGTCTGGGACTAGAAGCGCTCACCCGCCCCCAGCCCTTTAGCACGGCACCTGGCACCCAGCTCGGGACACATGATGCAGGAGCAGCTTTCACCCGTATCGCAGCTCGTCTCTCTGCCGCCTGGGACATGTCTCCTGGCGTACTTGCCTGCCAGGAAGAAAACTCCTACCACTAATTTCAAATTCGATTGCTTGATTCCAGTATTCTCCATCAAAATCTTTCAGCGTGGTTTCACAATTTCTTAACTGTTGGCAATGTGAGATATAGGCTTTCC
Organism: Ambystoma mexicanum; assembly: GCF_040938575.1. Taxonomy (NCBI): domain Eukaryota; kingdom Metazoa; phylum Chordata; class Amphibia; order Caudata; family Ambystomatidae; genus Ambystoma; species Ambystoma mexicanum. The sequence goes on from NC_090923.1 coordinate 669,022,561, forward strand.
CAAAATTATAACTCTTAAAGGGGACTCATGCTTTGGTTGCTTTATTAAGGGTTTCTCACATCTTCTTGGCTGATGGTAATGCTGGTTATGAAGTTTTGCCAGGGGTTGTCTGGATCTGGTCTGCCTGTAGCCTCTTGGCTGTAGGTAATGTTGGTTAGAGGCTTTCCCCACTGGTAGTTCACCCAAAGTCTGTTGACAGCCTTTTGGCTGCAGGTAGTACTGGTTATAAACTTTCCCTTCTTGGAGTTTACCCAAAGTGTCTTGACAGAAGGTAGTACTGACTACAACCTTTCCCCTCTTTGAGTTTGCCCAAAATCTTTCTTCTTTGCCAATTAGCTTGATATATGATATGATATGGCATTTATAACGTGCCTATACACAAGTTTTTCAAGGCGTGATGAGGCAAGGGAAGGGGAACAGAGGGAAGACAGACAACGATCCTACTAGACCAAGTGTCATTCAGATCGCGCAAGTGCATGGGAAGGGGGAAGGGGAAAGTGCTGGGGCATGGGGGAGGGAACAGTGCAGTACATGGGATAATAGAATAAATAACAATAAGTAAAAGTAAGGCCAGTAAGGGTAAGTGCAAGCATCGGGTGTCAAGTTCTGACAGTGGGACTGTAGGGATAAAGAAAACAGTCCTCAAGTGCAGGGGATGCCAGGAAGGCAGTGCAGGTGTGCGACTGGTGGGGGAGGGGTCATGGGGCGAAGATCAGAGGGTGGCCAGGTAACCAGTGCACTTTCAGTTTCAGCCAGGAAGGCAGCAGGGGAGAGGAGGTGAAAAGGCAGAGCAAAGAGAAAGGTTTGAAGTGCTTCTGGAACCAGAGATGATTCTCCTCGAGTTTTAGGGGGGCAGGGAGGCTGTTCCAGAGGGAGGCCCCAGCTGAAGAAAGAGATCTACCACCAACTCGTTGCTTGGAGAAGCGACTGGCCCTGAGGGAGTTGGAGGCAGATGAACAAAGAGCTCGAGAAGGAAGATAATTAAGAAGAGAGAGTTGAAGGTATTGAGGCCCCAAGCCCCAGAAGGCCTTGTCAACAATGCAGAGGGTTTTGTACTTAATCCTCACAGCCACTGCGAGCCTGTGCAGAGATTTAAGTCCTGGGGAGATTCGATCCCTGGGCTTGAGGCCAAGAACAAGTCTTGTTCTCGCAGTCCTGTTCAAGATGAGTTGCAGAGGGTGGAGAGTAGAAGCAGGCAGATTTAGAAAGAGGCTGTTGCAGTAGTCCAGCCTAGAGAGAACCAGAGCTCTGGAGACAGTGAGCTTCTGGGGGAAGGAGAGTAAAGGAAGAATACCTCTGAGGAGGTGCAGCTGGTAGTGTGACTTCTTAGAGACATCGGAGATGTGAGGAGAGAAGGAGGGTGGAGTCGAAGATGACCACAAGGTTTTTAGCCCCACAGGTGGGAGCAGGAGGAGGGTCGAGAGAGGCCGGCCAGAAAGTGACAGTAAAGGAGGGTGTGGGTGTGCCGATGAGGAGAATCTCGGTCTTACTGGCATTAAGGCAGAGATCATTGGGGGAACACCACTCCTGGATGGCGGACAGACAGTCAGAGATGAGAGAAGGAGAAGAGGTGGCTGAGGGTAGCCTGATAATGAGTATCATCCGCATAGCACTGGAAGTTGGGGCAGAGCGCGGCAATGCAGTGGGCAAGAAGTGGCAGGTATTGGTTGAGCAGCCAGGGAGAGAGGTTAGACCCCTGGGAAACACCACAGGTAGAGATAAAGATAGAGGAGAGGAAGGACCCAAGTTGAACCTTGGAGGGTCGATCAGAGAGGAAAGAAGTCAGCCATGCTAGGGCCTGACCAGTGATCCCCAGGTTATCACGGAGACGGTTGAGCAGGATGGCATGGTTGACTGTGTCAAAGGCAGAAGAGAGATCAAGTAAGATGAGGACACAGGGGGTGTTGGAATCGAGGTTGGAGAGCAGGTCTTCACAGATGTTCAGGAGAGCAGTTTCCTTGCTTCTGGCATCTCTGAAGCCAGACCGATGATCATGGAGACAACCAACAGATTCAGTGTGAAGATTGAGCTGGGAGAGTGCCAGCTTTTCCAAGAGATTGCCCAGGAAAGGGGTGATGGTTAGCCGGGCAGGAAGGGTCGGCAGAGGGTTTCTTAAGAAGAGGGTGCACAAGGGAGTGCTTCAGAGGGAAGGGAAGTCTCCAGTGGCGAAGGAGTGGTTGCAGAAGTCGGCCAGGGCAGGAGCCAGGGAGTCAATGTGGTCCTTGATTGTTTTGGAGGAACAGGGATGAACCTGTTTTGACAAGACTTTCATAGATCGGACTTGTCTAGAAACCTTGTCTGGGGAAAACAGGGGAAAGGCAGATAAGGAGGGAGGAGAGGTGCCCGAGGAGGGGCCAGAGGAAGAGCATGGAGTAGAGGGGGGGGGAGGGGAGAGGAGGAGAGAGAGGACAGGATGTCCTGAGTTTTAGAGATGAAATGAGAAGCCTCGGAAGGGACAGGAGATGTAGAGAATGCGGCAGGATTGGCCCGTTCCTTGCAGATTTTAAAGAGTTCAGCCGAGTTGTTAGATGCCGCAGAGACACAGGCTTGGATGTGAGCTGTCTTCTTGGTGAGGACAGAGCACCGGTATTGCCTTTGGAACAGGCAGCAGGCCAGTTTATCTGAGGATGTACATGAAGCATGCCATTTCCTCTCAGCCACTCTGCATTCGTGTTTAAGGGTGACGAGGTCTGAGTCGTACCAGGAGTTGCACTTGGCTTTGGGCTTCAAGCGGATCCTCATGACAGGGGCAAAAACATCGAGAGTATCAAATATAGCGGAGTGGAGCATGGAGAGGGCTGTGCCAGGGTGTGAGCCAGCCAAAGAGGGAGGGGGCGTGAGAAAGTGGTGGCGAAAGCCTCAACTGACACGCGTTTCATGGGTCGGATGACCGAGAAGGTGGGTGGCAGTGATGGAGTTGGCTTGGCCTGAGGGGTAGAGAGGGTGAGCTGGGAGGAAAGGAGAAAGTGATCACTCCAGGAGAGAGGAGGAGAGCTTTGTTTACTTTCATTAACTGGTATTCATTAAATACTTTCTGCTTAGTTTTATTTATTGTTCGGTATTCAAAATCATTTTTGTGACAACTTTCATGCACGCACGTCCCGGGGTCAGCATTCGCTCTCGGCCAACTCACCGGTTATTCCCTGCGACTCTTTCTGGCTGACAGGCCTTGCGGTGGTGCTTCTGCTGTCAGTCTGCCTTCTTTCTGCATCTGCAAGCCTCTGGTAAGTTGCACAGTGGTCTCCGAGAGCAATGACAGCTCTGTTGATCTTCTGTGGCTTACCCAGTTTGCTTCACGCTGCTTCGGTAGCGCATCTCCTTCACAGCTGGGCTTCTTCTTAGTACTCTGTGTTTCCGATTGGCATACTCTGCAGTTCTTCTGTTTTTCACCCATCGGGGTGACTTCTGCTGGCAGACTTCTTTCTGTGGCTGCTCCTGCACCTCGGATGGGTTGAGCTCCCGCTGCTATGTCTCCCGCACGGCTTTGAACTGATTCGTGCTCTGTTTCATCTTCACAACTGAGTCTCATCCCACTCCGGTGTTCTAATGGGAAAAGACTAAACCGTACCTTTGAATATTCACACTTCTGGGTCCCCATTGCCTCTGAGTTCCTCTTCTTCGTCCCAGTACTTTTGGCATTATGGGAATCGAAGTCCTTAGGAGAGTGTTTAATAATAAGTTGTTCCATTTGATTGTCAATTAAATCAGTTTGTCCTATAAACTGAGAGTTACTAGAGTAAGGGGACCTTAGGTAAAGTGTCTGCAATTTCACATTAGAGTGGGGATTTTTCATTAAAACAGAATCATGATAACTCAAGGTTTTCATCTTCAACAATTGAGTCGCTGAGGTCCCAACTTGGTTCTGTTTAACTGGCTTTTCACAACCGGTTCTTTGAACATTGCTATTAGAGGGATCGGTACATTGACAATATGCCATTAAATATCTGGTCATTACTTCCCCATGATAGCCGTCTCCTCCTATGTGATCCTTCCGCCTGATACCACCCCCAGGGTTAGGATCAGGCAGCGGCTGCCCTTCTCTGGGCACCTGGGAGGAGACTTTAGGCTAGAGTTTGGTGATGACTCCATAGGATTCATTGCACTATACAGAACTTTCCATGACTGATCTGGTTTGGCAACTAAGACTATTGGCGAATACCAGCTGCTTTCTGGCGGCCCTATTATATCTGCCTCCAGCCTTTTCTCCACTTCTTGAAGGATTATTTTATTTGTGACCTCAGGGATCCTAAAGGGTTTCAAATTAACCCCTTACCCGGGAGGGGTGCGAATGCAGTGCATAGAATAACAAACTCTCCCTGGCTCACAGTTAAAGACATCTGGAAATTGGTGTGACAATTCCTGGATGTTATGTTGTTGTTGAGATATTTAATCAGGAGGGATTAAGTTGTTTTCTGGTGCCCCCTCTTTTAGCAACATGGCCATCAAAACTGAAGAGGTTTCTACTGGATCTGCCCTCCACTCCTTTAGGAGGTTTATATGCTATACCTGGGTTTTTACTTTCTGATCGAGTTGAGCTACCCGACAATTGTATGGTCCGGTCTTTTCCAACATTGCATATGGCCCATACCACTTCAAAAGCATCTTGTGTTCAAATGTGGGCAAAGGAATGAGTACCCTTTGGCCTACAGAAAAGGAGCAATGAACAGTCTTCTGATCGTACTGGCCTTCTGGCTTTAGTGTGTTTGTCCCAGATGCTTATTTACTAGCTCTCGTACAACAGCGATGTGTTGTTTCAAGGGTTGTGCGGTTTCTGGCATGGGGAGGGAACTTCTTCCCTCTCTTCTCAGGTTTTCTGGAGCATGTCTAAGATGTCTTTTGGATCATGTCCATAGAGAAGTTCAAAAGGAGAGAAACTCAAGGAAGCTTGGGGAGACTTTCGGTTGACGAATAGAGCCCAAGGATTCATTTTCTCCCAATTGTGCCCATCAGCTTCAACCAGCTTTTAAGGATGTTTTACAACGTCTGGTTAACATGCTCCACTAAACGATCAGTTTCCAGATGCCACACATAGATGCGTAGGGTCTTTATCGGTAGCCTCTCTTTAACCTCCACCATTAGCTTGGACATACACGTACTGCCCCGATCTGTCAAAATCTCCTTAGGAAACCCCACCCAGAACAGGAAAGGAATGTTTCAGGATCTGGTGGGAGGTGTTGTTTTATAGGGGAATGCTTCCGGATGCTGAGTAGCATAGTCTAAAAAGACCAATAAATATTTGTTCCCCAATTTTCAAGCCTTAAACAGACCCACAATATCCATTCCAATTCTTGCGAAGAGCACCTTAACAAAGGGAAGAGGTTGTAATGGTGCTGGAGGTACTGAATGGGTAGCTGCTTATGGCATAAGGCACACATAGTGACACAGTTCTTAATGTCAGCATGATTCCCTGGACAGTAGATGCAAGGAAGGATCTGACTTTGAGTTTTTGTAATTACCAAATGTCCCAATGTTAATTGGGCATGGGCCATTTGTAGAACTATCTTTCTGTGGCTACGGGGATCCACTAGCTGGGTTCTAAACACCCCTTCAGGCGTCATATCACCTCGATATAAGAGCCCCTGTTTTAGAAAAAAGAAAGGTCCCCCTTGTGTTCTACCTTCAACCTCCGAGAGGACATTTGAAAAAGCTTTCATCAGGATTGGGTCATTGTGTTGTGCAAAGGCCAAATCTCGATCTCTTCATCTACCGGTCTAGATGTATCTACGGCAGTTGAATCGCCTTTTGTTTCCAAGGGTTTTGCTCTTTCTGGGAGTTTTAGGTTGTCTTCTCCAAAACCCTTGGCGCCCCACTCTGTGAGTTCCTGCTCTTGAACTTTGAGGGTTTTGGGAAATACTTTACACTCCAAAATCATGTGTGCAATTGTTTACTTATTCTTACATGATATGCTTGCTTCCCGTTATGATGAAGCAGAATTGATGTGTCTCCTCGATAGTCGGGGTCTGTCACACCTGCCATAACATCCAGGCCGTGTTTCAAAGCCAACCCTGACTTGGACACCAACCAGATGTATGTACCTTTTGGGGGAGATAGAATTAACCCTGTGGGAGTTCGTTGGCGTTCTCCTACCTCAATGGTAATGCCACTACTGCTGTGAAAGTTGAACCCAATGGATTCGGTGGTGGGCACAGTTAGCCTGTAAGCTTTAGCTCTCAATTTGCTAAATTGATGGGTTCTTCAATTTATATCGGGATCAGGCAGAATCACACTTCTGACGCCATATGTGGTGTGATGCAGTAAGGAGGCTAACAAGTTGTTATCATTTTGGCTGTAGACTTTTATTCAAATAAAGGAAAGAACAATTCTCTTCCTATTTCTAGAGGGGTTTTCCCAACCTCAGCACAGAATAACTCTGGTGCTTGTCAGGATGTAAGTCAAAAGAAATCAATATACCGTCCAAACCAACTATTCCTACCAATAACAAATAAACCAAGAAGAATCAATGAACTTCTGCAGACTATTCCTTGATAGTCCTTTGGACAAGTCTTTACAAGTCTCTTTACTTCCTCCTAGGTGTTTGTGAACAAAGAAGTTAAGATTATATTAACTCTTCTTCTTATTGCTAGAGCTTTGTCAGGACATTTTATATCTTGAATATTGGGGAGAGTACTCCCTGACAGTTCTTGGTCTTGGTCTTTTTGATATTGTTCATATATGTTGGGTTTCCCACTGTGACAAGGGAGTATTACTATTGTGACGAGGTAGATTACGCCCAAGGAATGCTTGATTTTTGAAGCTTTGTGTATCACTACTGTGACGAGGGAGATCACTACAGAGGAATACTTGACTCTTTGGGCTCCCTGGACCCCACCTGGCTTTCCCGCAACTCCTATTACCTGTATCTTCACTGGGGAGTGCTACCAGTTTTTCCCGGGGTCTCAGGTCGCTATTGGTACTCCACAGAGCCGTTATTGCAGTTGTCACAGTGTGTTTTATGGGCCACACGGTTGTAAAGGGGCACCCAGGATCACACAATTAGTCTGAATAATTCTCAATGATGGAGGAATCAGGTCCATGTCAAAACCCAGCTTTATTCAAACCATAAATCCTAGCTCGGACAGCATAAAAGCATCTCGATCTCATAGCTTTCAACATGTTCATTGATTGCAAGCAAGTTTTGTAGCAATATTCAATCGGCAATTACGTCACATTACATTATCAGTCTATAAAACCTATGGGGTATTGGGGTTGGTTAATGGTTCAAACTACATATAGGATACATAGGGGTTAGTTGCCCTATTGGTCTATACCTATCTGATGGATGTGCCTGGATCCATCCTACTATAGATAATATTGCTAATACATCATTATGGTGATCACAGATTGGTTGGCATTCTCTATCATAGGTGGTGTGGCACGGGGAAATTCTATTGGTTGGCATACAGCTCACCAACCATGGACATCTTAATGAGACGTCAAGATATGAGTGGAACATACGTGGTGGAAAAGAATTCCATAGTCTGACATAATTCCAATTAAAGAATACTCCTAGTCATCCCAAAACGATGAGGCCTTGCCTTTCCTTTCCTTTGTACTTGACCTTGTGTGCTGTCCGGTGTCTATGCTTGTACTGAGGGAGGTCTGCAGGTGTCTTAACTGTGTTTGGTTCATAATGAATAGCCAGTGTTTCTTTGTGTCTGGATCACGTTTTAGGGTACTGTGTTTGAGAGTAGATTTTCTTTTATTTAATGAGGTTTTAGCTAATTCTGAGGTGCATGTTGTGTTCGTAGTGGCCACTTGAGGTGCTAGTCAATTACTGCCTCTAGTCAATTACTGTCTATAAAGTCTTTTGCCTTTACTGATCTCGTTCACCTTGTGAAGGTATCATGAAGCAAGACACAGACAATAGATTCAAAGTTCAAATAAAAAGTCTTTATTAACTTAAATGTCAGGATGGTGAAAGGCCTAACTTGCCCTATACTAATGTGGGATTTCCCTACCTAAATAAACTGAGGATAGTCTGAGTCAGTAAGTTCAACTTAAAAGTATGTCTGTGTCTAAAACCTATACTTGCCCTCACAACTAAAGCTAAACAATGTGTAGAGATGTCAGCAAGCAAAGTAACAGGGTTCAAATGAAGGTTCTGAGCTGCTACCAGCTCCAGGCTTACTCTTGGCTCCCTTCTCCAGGTTCAAGACAGTTCCAACAAAAGGGCCTCTGGGATTCCTTCCCTAAGTTAAACACAGTTCCACAAGAGGTCTCAGGGTTTCCTTCCCCAAATTCAACACAGTTCTTAAGGCTTCAAATTCACTTCAGGCTTCAAGGCTGACTTATCCCCCAGCATGTACTGTTTGCTGCCCACCATCTCTAACACGCGCGGCTACGGCACACATACGGTCGCCCTAATGTGTAATCCGTCCTCATTGTCTCCCTAATCATTGCCTCCCGCCCTCACCCATTATGCCGACTTTTGTTGTAAGGTTGTCGATCCTGCAATTACAATGTGCTGTGCCTTTGCCCACATTTTTTATGCTGTCTCTGTTGCACTGTCTCTGATTGGCCATTATAACGCACTGGCGATCTCCTGCTGCATGCACGCCGTGCATAATCACGCCGGATATTCACTCTAAATTATACTTGTGCTCCTCCACCCCAATGCTGTGCCCAGGCCAGCCACTGCTTTACAAGCATATCTGGTCTTCTTAAACTTTGCCTCACCTCTCGCCTGCGAATCTCATAATACATTGCAGCTTGATTTGTGCCCATGTATGCTCTCTGCCTGATATGCCCACATGTATTGCTAGACTGAGTGTATTTGCATTGCCCAACTTGTTGCACCACACAATTGTGCCCATGTATGCTGTAGTGCTCTCTGCCTGATAAGCCCACATGCATTGCTAGCCTGAGTGTATTTGCATTGCCCAACGTGTTGCACCACACAATTGATTTGTGCCACATGTATGTTATAGTGCTCTCTGCCTGATATGCCCACAACTACTGCAAGCCCTGGTATCTGCTTTGCCTTCTGGACTCCTGATTTGGTGTTGCCCCACTGCCTAGCTTGCCATACTGATACAATTGAATCCCAGTCTCAACTGGTCTGCCTTGTTGTGCCCATCACTAACAAGCAACTTAACTCGAGAGCTTGCACTGCTTAGCCCAATAGCTCTTGCAACCTCAGCAAGCAATTCCCACATAGACCTCGTGTCCCACTACCTCTCCAACTCTGGTTACATGGTACCACGCCTGTCCACCCTAAGGTCTCTGTTCTCCTTATTACGTGTACCACTTTTAGTGTGCGTATTTACCTGGTCGTTCTACCTTTCATCAAATAACTTAGCTGTATTAAGCACCTTGCATACTACATCCATGGCCTCCACTTACAGTCCTGCTGATACCTATTCAAGTACTGTACCTCAGAACCCCAACATCTATCTTAATGCTCCTGCATTATGGCTTGACCATTTCGCCAAAAAACCCACACCTAATCAACCATGCTCCACCGCCCAAAGAAACAAAAGACTAGGCGCTAGACTTATGGGTAGGAAGGGTCACCCTATGCACCCGAACTTACTTCTCAAAACTCTGATGCCTAGCCCGCCTCCCCAAACATCCACTTCACCTACGTCCCAATGCCTTCTGACCAACCTTGCTTCAACAAGCAACGCCGGTTTAATCAAGGCCGCTCTGATCAACGCAAGGTCCTTAGCTGGCCACGCTCTGGACATTGCTGATCTTATCAAGACTCAGGAGCTTGACCTCATCGCCATCTCTGAGACTTGGCTTCATGCTGCATCAGGCCCTGCACTCTCTTTGGCCATCCCCACAGATTACTCCATCATCAGATGCGACCGCACTTCTAGAGGTGGAGGAATTGCATTTATCTACAGAAACTCACTAGGTCTTAGAACCACTCCAAGCATCAACGTGGATTCCGCAGAGTCACTCTCTGTCAAACTCCAACTTTCAGCCAACCAAATGGTCGCCATCCACCTAATATACAGACCCTCCGGTCCGCCTACATCCTTTGCGGACGACATCTCTGCCTTAGTACTTGATAAAGCGAAACCTAACTCCCAAACCATCATCCTTGGTGACTTTAATCTAGGCTACCAAGACCCTAATGATCACGCGACCCTCAACCTCGCTAAAACCCTAACAGATCTAGGATTCTCACACCATATACAGGAACCCACCCACACCAAAGGGCGGTTCCTTGACTGGCTCAGTGACACCAATTGCAATATCCGCGTACTCTCGAACGCCCCTTGCATCTGGTCTGATCACCACATCCTCACCTTCAGTATTGAAGCAGCCTCTCCACCCACGCCCCCTGTCACCCCAGCCACCCTCACTCGAAATAAAAAGAACATAACCACGGAAAAACTACTCCCCCTCATCCTTCCCACCCGTAATAATGCTCCTGACACTTGTTCGGACCCTACTATCATAGCCGACATCTACAACTAGTCAGTGCTTGCAGCCATCAACTCTATTGCCCCGCTCAAACTTAGGAGACCCAAACAACGTGCTCACTTCAACTCGTGGTTCACTCCCCAGCTCAGAGTGTTACGCAAAGAGAAACGTATTGCTGAGTCACGTTGGAAAAGCCACCCTTCTGGCACCCATAAGGACGGTCTTCTGTTAGCCACCCTTAACTATAAGGAAGCCGTACTCCAGGCTAAAAAAGACTCTTACAACAACCGTATTGTGTCAGCCCAGTCTAATACCAAGGAACTATTCAAAATTTCGAAGGCACTTAAGACACCTGCAACCCCCTTGACTCGTGTACCAAAGATAGTACTTGGTGCACAAATGTTCAAACAGCACTCCTGGGTAAAATTGCCACCCTCCAATCTAAAATTAATGATAAACAAAAATCCCTACAGTCTGATCAACCACTGACCTCACCTATACCTAATACTCACCAAGCCGATCTCTCTCATAAACCATTCTCTTTCTCCCCGCTTACCACCCTTGAAGTAGAAGGAATCATAAACAACCTCAAACCGTCCAACTGCCAAGGTGACCCTTGCCCGGCACCTATCATTAAGGAAGCATCTCACGACCTAGCCCCTTTCATCACAGCATTCATAAATGCCTCCTTGAAGACGGGTATAGTCCCGGACAACCTTAAGGATGCGTGGGTAATCCCACTTCTCAAAATACCTCCCCTTGACCCTAACATTCCAACTAACTTTAGACCAATAACTACCGTCCCGTTTCTGCTCAAGATCCTGGATCGTGCAGCCTACTTGCAGATTCAAGACTACCTCGAATCCAACAATCTTCTGGGGTTAAGACAATCAGGATTCCATCCTAAACATGGCACTGAATCAGCCCTGATTGATTTGAAAACCCAGATGGAGACACTAAAGGATAATGGGAAGTTACCACTGCTCCAACTCCTTGACCTCTCCGCAGCATTTGATTTGGTCAACCACCAAATACTCTGCCAACATCTTAAATCTGCGGCCCACTTCTCAGAGTCTGCCAATGCTTGGATCCATTCATTCCTGAGCAACAGATCTATGAGGGTCTTTTCACCTACAGCATCAGCAGACCGCTCCCCTATTCACTGTGGCATTCCCCAAGGCTCTTGCGTGTCCCCTACGTTGTACAAAGTATTCACCAAGCCCCTTTTCGATGTGCTTGACTAACTGGGTGTCTCTTACACCAACTACGCGGACAACACCCAGCTACTCATTCCCATCAGTGGTGTTTACACAGCCGACACTAAAGCCTTGAATGATGTCTATCTGGTCATTCAGGCCTGGATGGCACATCACAAACTTTGCCTTAATGACGAAAAGACTGAGCTTTTATTACTAGGATCAAGCCATCGTCTTAACAAATTAGATCAAACTTACAAGTCCTTCACCATCGACGGAAATGATATCAAGGTCTCTAAAGACACTAAAACTTTAGGCGTCTATCTGGACTCCACGCTCTCCTTGAACAGACAAACGCAGTAAGGTCGGCCTCAGCCTATACCTGCAAACTTATCACCGCCTGCAGACCCTTTCTAAACTCTCTTAACTGCATCACCCTCGCCAGAACACTCATTATGGCCAAAATTGATTACTGTAGTGCTCTCTACCTAGGGACCAGTCAGTCCAACCTCAATAAATTGCAAACTGTACAAAACAATGCCATAAGGGCAGTCTTAAACATCCCGAGGCGATCCCATATCTCCACCGTCAGATCTGACCTACGATGGCTCCTGGTAAAACAAAGAATTGCCCTGAAAACTCTAGCCTTGACCCACAAATGCCTGAAAAAACAATGCCCCACCCTACCTCTCCTCTCGCCTTACACTCCACACCTCCTCTCGACCCACTAGATCAGCCCAAATTCACAGCCTTACCCTGCCTAGATTGAAACTCCAAAAAGCGGGTGGTATGAGTTTCCCTGTCTTAGCCTTTAAACTTTGGAACACTTTGCCTACCACCATCAGAACTGAACCATCGTTCCTAACCTTTAAGAACAACGCCAAATCTTGGCTGTTCTCTCATGAATTATGAGGCTCCTCACTCAGTCCTGCCTTCCACGTGTTATATAAGTTATGTGTATATACACCCCATAATGTACTTGTATTATAATCTGTAAATGATATTTTTGCTGTATACTGTGTATATTCAAGTAATTTTTCTATGTACTTACTGTCACTGTAACCTGTTTTCAAGAGTATGCGCCAGTTGCCCATGGGCCTGGATTGCGCTTTACAAATAAACAAAACTTCAAACTTCAAACAGTCTCATCAACTTGTTTAGTTTGCCTTTTCTGTCAATCACTTGAACAACATAGGCTGACCAGCTTCAGCCTCTTGACTTCTATTGGTTTACTCCAAGGAAGGGTGTATTTATTTATTTTAATGTAATTGTTTTTTTAATAAGGCATCAAATCTTTCTCAGCGCGACTCTGGGATTCGAACCTCTGATGCTCTGCGTGGTCTTGCTCCCAAGACCAGTGCATTGCCCCTGTGCTATCCTCCATTCACTAATGGTTCCTCAGTCTAGGCGCAGTTGTCAAATCACATGGTCCACACATCACTGGTCAAGCAACCGATAACCCTTGGCACTTTACAACAGTTAATTCGTTGTCATAGGACTTCCTTGACAACACAGGTTTCCTTTCTGCATCTGTGCTATAGGTCCACTTATATTTCTGGTTCACTTTACTGCAGGGGTGCACAACTGATTTTGACAGAAAAGTACCTTACATGAGGGCTATAGAGGGCCGAAAAGTAAATGTGGGCGGGGTGGTAGGCGGAGCGTTGCAGGAGGCTTTTTCAACCCCCCATTTGTATTAAACACATGGAAAAAGAATGTTTTTGAGGGGTAACGATTTTTATTTGCATTTCAAACTTACATTTTGTACTGCACATTTTCCATTGTTATAATTTATTTCTGTTAAGTTATTGTATATCGTCTGTTTAATTAAATTATATATATTTTATTGACCCTTGATTGGACATCATGTTATTTTGGACTGCTATAGTTTGCTGTTTGGGTTGCCCAAGAGGAGTATGGCCTTCGTTGAGTCAGGTTTCCTCAAAAAGCAAAGGATGTACATCTCCTAACTGTGCCTGTTTTAGCTTTATTATTGGGTTCACTCTTGGAGTGCAACACTATGCCCCATGGCTCCCACCCCCAACCAAACACTATGCCCCATGGCCCCCTCACCACCCCCAACCAAACACTATGCCCCATGGCTCCCTCAACCCCCAACCAAACACTATGCCCCATGGCCCCATCACCCCCAACCAAACACTATGCCCCATGGCTCCCACCCCCATCCAAACACTATGCCCCATGGCCTCCTCACCCCCAACCAAACACTATGCCCCATGTCTCCCTCAACCCCCAACCAAACACTATGCCCCATGGCCCCCTCACCCCCAACCAAACACTATGCCCCATGGCCCCTATCCCTCAAGCAAACACTATGCCCCATGTCCCTCACCCCAACCAAACACTATGCCACATGGCTCCCACCCCCAACCAAACAATATGCCCCATGGCCCCTCACCCCCAACCAAACACTATGCCCCATGGCTCCCTCAACCCCCAAACTATGCCCCATGGCCCCCTCACCCCCAACCAAACACTAGGCCCCATGGCTCCCACCCCAACCAAACACTATGCCCCATGGCCCCCTCACCCCCAACCAAACACTATGCCCCATGGCCCCCCAAATCAGCACACTTCAAACATGCACCCATACAGACCCGAAATACAGACCCGAACCCCCCACGCCCAACTCAGCACACACACTCAAACATGCACCCATACAGACCCGAACCCCCCAACTCTGCACACAAACACTCAGGCATGCACCCATACAGACCCGAACTCCCCACCCCCCAACTCAGCACACAAACTCTCAAGCATGCTCCCATACAGACCCAAACCCCCACCCCAACTCAGCACACAAACTCTCAAGCATGCACCCATACAGACCCAAACCCCCCACACCCCAACTCAGCACACACACTCTCAAGCATGCAGCAATAAAGACCCGAACCCCCCAAATCAGCACACTCTCAAACAAGCACCCATACAGACCCGAACCCCCCATCCCCCAAATCAGCACACTCTCAAACATGCACCCATACAGACCCAAACCCCCCACCCCCCAACTCAGCACACAAACTCTCAAGCATGCACCCATACAGACCTGAATCCCCCACCCCCCAACTCAGCACACACACTCTCAAGCATGCACCCATACAGACCCGATCCCCCCATCCCCAAATCAGCACACTCTCAAACAAGCACCCATACAGACCCGAACCCCCACCCCCCAACTCAGCACACACACACTCAAGCATGCACCCATACAGACCAGAAACCCCACCCCCAAATCAGCATACAAACTAGCAAGCATGCACACATACAGACCCTTCATCTCAACATACACCGCACTTACACTCCAAAACAAACATTCATGCTCACCCGACACCCCCTCCCCCGCATCTCAACATACACAACACAAACATTCAAAAACAAACATTCATGCACATCCGACACCTCCCCCACCCCCGCATCTCAACATACACAAAACAAACATTCAAAAACAAACATTCATGCACATCCGGCACCCCTGCATCTCAACATACACAACACAAACATTCAAAACCAAACATTCATGCACATCCGACACCTCCCCCCAGCCCCGCATCTCAACATACACAACACAAAGATTCAAAACTAAACATTCATGCACATCCGACATCCACCCACCCCCCGCATCTCAACATACGCAACACAAACATTCAAAAACAAACATTCATGCACACCCGACACCCCCCACACCCGCATCTCAACATACACAACACAAACATACAAAAACATTCATGCACACCCGACACCCCCCCATCTCAACATACACAACACAAACATACAGCAAAACAGACCCGACACACAAACACAAACAGACCACTTACCGGAGACGTGCTGGAAGGCAGGTAAACTGGAACGTTGGCGAGGTAACTGGAATCATACTACGGCTGGCGTGGTCCAAGGCTGAAATGCCTTCCGGCATCAAGCCTTACGGACCACGCCAGCCATAGTGCTGGCACTCCATTGGTGCATCACACACGCACTACGTGGCTTGTAGGAGCAACGTGGTGCGTGTGTGCTGAGCCAATGAGGGCCAGTGTTTTGTCCGGCCCGGAAGACAACAAAGACTTTCCTAATGGAGGGCGGCCGATGCTGCTTGCGGGCCGTCCTCCATTAGGAAAGTCTTTGTGCCTCGCGGGCTGGACAAAATGGCATGGCGGGCCGCAACTGGCCCGCGGGCCGAATGTTGTGCACCCATGCTTTACTGGCTTCTTACCTTTATCATCATGTGACTCTCATACACATTCTTTCATGGTATTTCTGCTGGTTACCACCTTGCTTTCACACTGTCCAATAGTGTTTTGCTTTTCCCTCTTTTCACTTTGCTTGCAAATGCTGTTTCTTTAAAATTCACTATCGATTTCATTTGTGCGATATGCTCATATTTTTTCCTTTCATTCAGCATTGAAAACATATTTAGTGCTTTTCAACTTGTTCAGTATTCAATAGTCCATGTTTGGTCATCTGACCCATTTAGCAGTGTTGAAACTCATTACCTGCTTGGCAATTCGTTCAGTATTCAATAATTCACTTTTGGGTCTCCAGACCCCTTTATCATATATTGTTGCTTGTTCAGCAACCCACACCATGCCCCTGGAGCACCCCGGTCTGAGTGAACCTTTCCTCTCACTCACCAGGGTGTGGCCGCTCCTCAGGGTGCTCTGGTCTCGCTTCTCAGTTCTCGCTCGCTCCTCTCTCACTCCTGAAGAGCTCTGGAGGGCAGCGCTCACTCCCACCATTTCTTCCTGCAGTGGTCGGCGGCTTCTTTGTGTTCCCCACTCCCAACGGAGAACACAAGGCAATGGGCTTCGCACAGCTGCAGAACCTCTCGCGCTCCGCAATGGCCTCTGCATCTTCCGGCTTCTCTGCTGTTGGTGTCCTTTTCACTGGCCCACACTCTGCCCGCTCAACCTCATATGGCTGTGCTCTCTGGCCCAACTTGTACCCCTCTCTGTTGCTTCTGACTCTTTTTATACACCTGCAACCATTTAACAGGTTGCAGGTGTGAACACTTAGTTTCACTTGCCTGACCCTTACAGCAGTTCTCAGGCCTTCTCCTCGTCTCAGTACTAGAGTGGTGAAATGACCTGTTCGTATTCACTACTCTTAGTCGCCTCTTCCTTGTCTGAGTACAAGAGTGGTGAAAGGGCATGTTAGTGTTCACTTTTCTTAGTTGCCTCTTCCTTATCCCAGTACTATAATGGTTTGAATGAGGAAACGTGAGGGGAGAGGGTTTACAACAACCTATAAAGGCAGGGGGAGGGTAAGGTTGGCTCTCACTAGTAAAAGGGGGATACCATGTCTTGCCTGCGGACATCCTCTCCCCAATCCCCAAGGACCCTCCACCTAGGTGATCCTTGTTCGCATTTGCACTCCCAGGGTAAGGCTCCAAAAGCGATGGCCTTTCCCTGGCCACCTGAGAAGAGGTTGCAAGGGCAGTAGGTGTGAGGATCCCCTCAGGTTTCTCACATACCCTTCCCCTACGCGGGTGGGACTGGGTTCCTTCACATGGAAACCGGGAGAGGAAGTCTGCATTACCTTGTTCTCGCCCCTTCCATTGTTCCACTGTGAAGCAGTAGGGTTGTATGTCCTGGAACCAGTGCAGGTCCCCCTTCTGTACCCCATGGTAATCCACGACTGGGTCCAATTACCCATCTTTTTTAGAGGGTGCCGTTTTTGTCTCTAGTCTTGCCTTATACCATGTGGTTTTATTTGATCCTGTGGGCACTTTTGCATGTATTTTTAATGGCCTTATATGCCGCTGCCTATCTGGTATGTACCCCTTCCCCTTTTGGCCATTGCCTTCCAAAGTGCCGTTTTACTATCCATCTGCACTAAATCCTTTGGGGTTCCATAATCTGCATATATTAATTTTTTGCGCTTTGCGCTGCCTTTCACCTGGCATGCACAATACCGCGTCGAGCCACACTGTACCTTTAAGAAACCTTGTTGACCTCCTATGTGTCCCATACGATCATGTGAACCTCAAGCCCGTTTGTCTGAAGTCCTCTTAATGCCGACATGCTAAATAGACTCGGTTTCGGGCGATACGTGAGATTTCTCTGGCTCCAACCTCACACGGCTTTAATCCCACGGGCTGAATCAACAAGTAAGTGCCTTCACATGCTGATGCATCACGCCATTTTTGCAGCAAGCCCCTCTCTCTTAGTTTATCTGCAACACCAGATTAAGGATATGCCTAATGGTTTCAACTACTGTTGTATCCCGCTTTTTTCTAACCAGCCCGCGATACCGTTTTGACATACAGCTTGACTCGCCATAATTGTCGACAGCACAAAGGTCCGTCCTTTTTCTATCTGAGTCGTAATTGAATGACCAAACCTCGACACGCTGCAGTAAGTTTTTAGAATTTTGTTCACAATCCTTTTTCCTCTGTCTATCTGCCATCTATATCTGCAGTGGATATGTCCGGCTTCATTGCGCTTTCTACTAAGCAGCTGACCACTGAATATCCTGCAATCCTAGAGAGTGGGGTCTGCATGCTACATCACAGCCTGCAATAATGAAATCTTCCCCTTGTTGTTTTTCCACCAGTGGGCGTTTTCTAATATGCACTTATATGCACGGCAAGTCACAAGTTGACCGTCTTTGTGAATCCAACAGTGTATGCATCCTTCACACTGTAAAAGCATATTCTTGAACGTCCTAGTAAGTTGTATAGGATTTTTTCTTCTTTTTAAATACAACAGTTTTTTAACTAGAAACTTATCACCTTTTGCATGTATTTGAGTCTACAGTTTCATTGATTCTGTTCTACTACCACTACATCGAGCGTTTGCCGATGATATGTTAAGCAACTCTTAAGGTAACCTATTCTACATCTAATAGCTGAGCATTTTTACCAGCAGTACTATAGTCTGATTTATTCCAACCTCATCTATAGGTTTTTTAGCTACTAGATAAGATGATATAAGCACCTGATGGTCACTAACCGCCTGTTTTGACAAAAAATAAATTTAGCATTGACGTCTAGTTGTGTAACAACCCAAACAACATAATATATAGTTAGGAACTACCAGACGAGATTGCATTGCAGCATCATTCGTCCGTGTTAAAGAAATCATTTACATAGATGTATTTTACGTCAACTAGCTCTCACAGAGCCTGGAGAAACAAGTAAAAGATTGGTGTGGTTATTTGTTCTGTGTTTTGTCTGTTGTCCATTTGTGAAACCAGAAACACGTAGTCTGCAATACAGAATGCTCTAAGTGTGGATATTGAAATGTCTAGGTTCAATTACATGAACCTCTGGCCAGTATTGAACTTGTGTTATTATATAAATTTGTTCTACCTGTAACCAATGTATTATAGAAGTTGCTAAACAACATGCGCAGTAAGCACAAGATCACCTCAAGTTGACAATCAATTGTTTGTATTTTTATAGATCAGCGATGTTACAATTACATCATAAAATGGGGTAAATCATTGAATTGAAGATTTCCTGGAAGAAATCCTGTGTCCTGAAGATGGCTGCTACATCTGTTTCTGAAAAGACACTAGAGATAGTGTCCAATTCAATCTATGGCCGAAACATGTCGACAATTGTATGAAAGATCACTAATGATAGTAATCTGGTGCATTAATTCTGCAATGTAATGTCTATTTAATGACTTACAACCCTGTCTAATCTTTGTTTTAGTTTGCTAGTGTTTGTGATTTTTGTTTGGTGCATTCACTCATTCAGTCCTTTTTGAGTACTGTTCTTTTAAATTTGGTATATTTACCATTAAATCAATGTATTAATTTCTTTTGAAAATCATTGGTGTTTTTGCTGCTCTTTAAACCACTTTCTCAATTTGAGTGATCATAATGTTGTTCAAATGCCAATCATGTTGTAAAACCACCCCACTCTTTTACCTCCTGACTTCTTGTAGAGAGGGGTAACCAATTCTCTGTTCCTCTTTTACACATGTCCTGGAACCAGTGCATAACACTAGCATTGGATTCCTTCCTCTTACTAATCCATAACAAAGGGGAGTGATCCATTATTAATTGAAACCTATGACCGAAAAGATAGTATTTAAGATGTATCACTGCCCATTTAATTTCCAATGTCTCCAGCTCGATGACAGTCGTTTTTTTCCTGAGAAACAACGTCGGACTGATGTATAATATCGGGTTCTCCAGTCCGTTGTGGTTTTAAGACAGAAGGGATCCCAGACCCATTAAGGAAGCATCAGTCTGAAGGATAAACTCCTTAGAAAAGTCTGCTACCTTCAAAATGGGGCTATGGCATAAAGATTGTTTTAAGGTTGTGTAACAAATCTCAACCTCCTTATTCCATTTGATCTGTTGGGGCTCAGCATTTTTCAATTGGTCTGTTGATCTAGAGATTTTACTGGAGAAATTTGGGATGAACCGGCGGTAGTAACTGATTAGCTCCCAAAAGGCCTTCAGATCTTTCTTGGTTTTTGGCATGGAGGTATTGAGAACAGCTCTAACTTTTTCCTGCTGTAGTTGGACAGTACCATTACCCACAAAATACCCTAAATACTTAACCGCAGATTTGGCCAGTTTACATTTTCTGGGGTTGGCCGTCAGCCCAGCTTTTATTAACACTCTCATGACTGTGTAAAGGTGGAACAAATGATCTTCCCATGTCTTGTTATGTGTCATAATGTCGTCTATATAGGCTCTACAAAAATATATATGGCTGTAAGATTTTATCCATGAACATCTGGAATGTTGCCGAAGCACCATGTAGACCAAATGGCAGACCCTTAAACTGAAACAGTCCTATGGGAGTAGCAAAGGCAGTTTTCTCCTTATCAGGTCCATGTAACGGCACCTGCCAATACCCTTTCGTGAGATCTATTGTTGAAAGGTAAACAGCATTACCCAGCTGGTCAAAAGATTGTCAATACGTAGCATTGGGTAAACGTCTAAGGTGGAGATGGCATTCACGATTCTAAAGTCTATACAGAACCTCCAACTTGCATCAGGCTTTTCCACCAACACGATAGGGGAGGGCCAGGGACTATTAGAAGATTCTATGATGTTAGCCTCAAGCATTTTCTAAACTTCCTGGATGATGGTATCTTTTCGGGACTCAAGTAATCGGTAAGGTTTTAAATGTACCACTTTGCCTTCGGGAGTGCGGATGTTATGGTAAGTATCCTTCACGCTTCTGGCCTACTCTCTAAACACGATGGTAAACTATCGTATAAGGTCATACAGGTCTTGTTTTTGGTTATTACCAAGAGCAGGGAAATTAGGGCATTATTATCCATATCTTCAGGTAACAGACAGGATAATATGATGGCTTGTGCCTCCAAAGGGTTTTTCTCCATTCCCTTAACAGATTTACATGATAGACTTGGATTTTAAGATGACGGTCCGGCTGTGAGATTTTATAATTACACTGACCCATTTGTTCCAGAACCTCAAATGGTCCATGCCACTTGATGATATGTTTATTTTCAGTAGTGGGTAATAATGCTAAGACTTTTTTGACTTATGGAAAGGATCTTAAAGAGACCTTTTTATCATAGGAGGTCTTCTTTGGTTCCTGTGCTTTAACCATGTGAGTCTGTACCAAATATCTAACAGATGTCATATGTTCTTTAAGCCTAGTTGCTATTTGGGAGAGTGGAATTGGGGCTTCTTCTCTCTTCTCCCAAGTTTCCCTCAACATATATAGGATGTCCCAGAGTTCCCGCCCATAAAGAAGCTCAAAGGAGAAAAATCCTGTTGAAGCCCCAGGGGTTTTACTAACTGCAAATAAAGCCCATGGAATCATTTGTTCCCAGTTCCCACCATCCTGTTCCACCAATTTCCGTATTATGGACTTTGGGGTTTTATTAAATCTCTCTACAAGGCTGTCTGTCCGGGGATGATACACTGGTGTTCATAGTGTAGTGAAGTGATATGTAAAAGTTGTTTAACTTCCACCATATGTCTGCTCATGAAAGTAGAGTACTGGTTGGTTAATATTTCCCTTGGAAACCCTACTCGGGGGGGGGGGGTGAAAAAGGGAGCAGGTGCTTCAAAATGTGTTGTGTGGTGTTATCTCTTATTGGAAAGGCCTCTGGGTATTGGGTTGCGTAGTCCACAATGACTAGGATGTATTTGTTTCCCATTTTGGAAGTTTCTAGTGGTCCCACAATGTCCATACAAATCCGGGAGAAGGGGATCTCCATTATTGGTAATGGATTCAAGGGAGTGAGTGGTGGTATGTGAGTGCTAGACTTCTGGCAGATTTCACAAGCCTGAATAAAGTTTTTAATATCAGCATGGGTGATTCCTGGCCAATAAAAATGTTTTCATTATTTAGGCCTGTCATGGGTATCAGGCAGGTAGTTGGGGCAAGCTGGGTGGAGGCTTGGCAGGCCTGGCAGAGGGACACAAAGAACCCATAACAAATCCCTCCTTTCATTCCTCCCTAGTGTTTGCAGTAACTTCCTGGTTACCACTTCCTGTTGCCAAACAGGAAGGGCATGTAACTCATGGGCTCTCTAGTGTTTGGGTGTGGCTGGCTATATAAGCCACACCCAAGATTCTTCCAGTGCTTCGTGTTACTTACTGTGAGCTGTATCAGCAACACACTTGCCGTGCTCTGGATCAGCCAGCATCTGCTTGCCTGCTCCGGATCATCCTGTTTCTGCTTACCTGCTCCGGATCATCCTGCTTCTGCTTACCTTCTCTGGATCATCCTGCTTCTGCTTACCTGCTCCGGATCATCCTAGTTCTGCTTACCCGCTCTGGATAATTCAGCTTCAGCTTACCTGGTTCTTACTCCACGCCGCAGCTATCTCCAGTCAAGAGGGGACTTCTACACCGGCACCTGTAAGAACAAAGAAGAACAGCATTAACACGCGCACATCAGTATCGCTGTGCATACTCACCGAATCTTCCTGCGGCGCTGGAATCCAGGTTAGTTGCACAAGCGCACAAACCCCTGTAAGAAAGAGGAGACATTATTCATTGCGCTCACTCCAATAACGCGGACACTTATTTCACTGTGCTCTCTCTCTCTACACAGTGCATACTTTCCAAAAGCCTCCGTGCAAACTTACCTAACCACCAAGTCTCCAGTAGCGCTGAACCCAGACTCGAGGCGCTAATACCACATAATTTCTACTGCAAGGGAAAGGGAGAGACATTACCAGGCGCGCTCAAATTGAAGGCGCTGCGCAAACCTACCAGCAGCTAGCTTCTACACGCAATGCTACTCACCCACAGAAATACCGGCAAACAAAGACAATACGGACAATTTTGGACACTCAACATTCTCCGCGCAACGTTCACTTGTGGAAAGGACTTTCTAGCCAGTGAAGAAACTGGCACCTTGAACTCTCTGCCTCGCTGTGAAGGCATAAAACAGTGTTTGGCTTCTGAGCTGAGCCTACAGACATTGGCACCAATCACATGAGTGAATCGTGCCCCTGCAAATGCAGGATGGAGTGCACACCCTACTAAAGATAAAGGTAAGCCCATAAGGGGACATCACAGCACACAGTAAAGAGAAGGGAAGGGCCCAGGGGAATCGGGTGAATTCAGGTCTGAGTGTACGTACACCTTGTATTTGACAGGTATTCCTCCGGGTGAAACGGGGGAAGTGAAGACTCGGGTCAAGGGAGGCTCGTCCATCGCTCCTGCAGAGACACAGGTGAGTGTGACAGGGCCTGAGTTTTGGACTGTCCTAGATGGCCTCCTATCAGATGTGAATGAGCTATTTCTAGGACCACGTGCTCATGACTTTTAGGGACAACCAACTGTGTTTTTAACAAGCCCTCTGAAATGGTGTCTCCCCTATATAGAAGTCCATGTTTCAAAAAGAAAAAGGGTCCCCCTTTCTCACGACCTTCTGACTCAGATAAGACTGCCTCAGCCAATAAGGTTGCATTCTAGCTTGCTCGTTTGTAGTTCCAGGCCCGATTTATTCAGATCACAGGCGTGACTGTGCCTGGGGCGAACAAGCCGGTTTGTGCCGGCTAGTGCCGTGGAGTTCTGTGTGCTGCTTTTACTCTGTACTTTTGTTCTTTCACTGCACATATCATGTCTTCACGCTGTACTTTAATATCTGCCATCCAGAAGAATCGCTGGGTAAGACTCGTTGCCTCATTAGAGGATTCTACCCGCCTTCCAATGCCTGCACCTCAGTTGATGACTACTGGCATACACGAGCCACAGGATATACAGGATACCTTTACTCCTGTACCCCCCACCCCATTTATGTTGATGATGGGGAAACCACTAGGGAGATGCCGTGTATAAGCGCCACCACTACTTCTAACCCTGAACTTTCTAAATCGGTGGCTCAAACATGCCTTAAATGCATTTTATTTAATACACTTTCCCTGATCTGTCACGCCATAGAAGTTGCAGACTTCATACTCGAGTTTAAACCTGACATCATGGTCATAACTGAGACATGGCTCCATGATGCAGAATTTCACTCTACACTTCTTGTAACCCCCGAGGGATACGATATCTTGCATATGGATAGGGAAACAGGATGGGGGAGCAGTTGCTTTGATCTTTCGTAAAAGTGTGAATCTCTATATATCCAACAAGCCACAACCAGATCATTGTGAGTCCATGCTCGCAAAACTACAAATGAATTATGTTACTACTCTTGGAATTCTACTTCTTTACATTCCCTCAGATGTAATCCCACTTTTAATTTAATTTATTTATTTTATTTTGACATTTGTATAGCGCACCGAACCAGTAGGCATCTCGGCGCTTTGGCTTAAATGTCCAGGTACACAAAGTAGAAAGGCCTTGAATGAATGAATGATAGGTTATTTATAAAGCGCTTAATACCTGGAGGTTTCTAAGCGCGGACCTGGGGATGGAACCTGTGTTGCTCTGTGTCGTCTTGCTTCCAAGGTGAACATGTTGCCCCTGAGCTATCCTCCTTATATTGTATGGCGGCTACATCAAAGCATGCAGTTACAAGTGGTCAAAGTACGGTAAAGTCCAGGTGCACAAATTGGAAAGCCTCGCCTCATGTTGCAAGGGGGCTACATCAAGGCATTCAGTTAGAGGTGGTCAAAGTGTGGTAAAGTCCAGATGCACAAATTGGAAATCCTCACCTCATGTTGTAAGGGGGATACATCAAGGCATTCAGTTACAGGTGGACAAGTACGGTGATGTCCAGGTGCACAAATTGGAAAACTCGCCTCATGTTGCAAGGGGGCTACATCAACATGCGATTACAAGGCAAGGTACAGTATTGTCTAGGGGCACTGTTTGAAGAGTTTAACCTGGAGAAACAAGGCAGCTACGTCGAAACATGCAATAATGAGTGGGCCAGGTGCAGGCTGCAGAGCGCAGAGTGCCCGAACCAATGATTAAAAGTGGGTTAAGTACATGTGCAGCGCAGGCTGCAGAGGGACAAAGCCAGTAGTTATTGGTATGTTTCACGCAAGTACAGCGTGGGTTAGGACAATGTGTGTTCCAACGGCTGCAGTGGAAGAGGTGTCGGCTGCAAAGTGATCAAGATCAGAGGATCAACTAGGTTACATGCAGGAGCCACACAGGTTGCAATGATATAGTTGTGGTTGTTACATATATGTAAAAAGGCCGTTACAGCTCATGCCACCACGAGTCTCAGGCAAAGAGGTAAGGTAATGCTTCATTTCATGGAAGAGCAGGGGTTACCTTATACTGCATATGAAGGAGGTCAAGGTTGGTGGCATCGATGTAGATGGTTGTGTGGCGAAGAGACATGGGCCTGAGCGCTGCCTGCGCCCAGACAGGCCAGACAGGGAAAGTGGCCTTATACGTCGGGTTCATCCAGCTAGGCTGCACCAAATCAGCCAATGAAGATGCTCAATAAGAGCAGGCCGGGGAAGCAAAGGAACCTGGTGGTAAGGGTGCCGATTTTGTAGAACAATTCTTAGCCTTTCTTGGCAGTACCACCAAATTGAACTCGCCCCTTCTTGTTTTGGGAGATTTTCATTTATGGGCCAACAACCCTCAATGTCGAGACGCTGCGTCCCTGTTACAAACCTTAGAAAACCTTGGATTTACACAACATGTTATTGAACCCACTCATGTCGGGGGTAACATTCTTTACTGGATAATGTCCCATAAAATGGATGTTCTGGATACCAATGTACAGATCTCGCCTTGGTCGGACCATTCACTTCTTACCTTTGAGACCTACATTCACTCAGTAATGGCTAAATCTTCTTCTACTATATGACCTGCAACCTTTAGGAATTCCAAGGGCATTACCCGTGAGGCCTTTGTTTCCAATGTTTTTCCACAACTCACTCCCCTGGATGATGAGCTTTCGCTTAATGAGCTGTTAATCTATCATATGAATCCTTAGCCCCCCCTTAAACAGTTACATCAAAAGAAATTGCCATCGTCCAAACTGTGGTTCTCCTCTGATATTCTTGCTGCCAGGGCAGAAAAAAGGAAAGCTGTATGCCATTGGCGCAAAAATCCCCCTGATGTCTCTCTTAGTATATATAAGGCATCTTTCAAATTGTTCAAAAATCTATTTAAAGCCATAGAAGAAAAACCTAATGCCGGGATTGAGTCAGCCAAAATCTAGGCCAAAGGAATTGTTTAAGGAACTATCAGAACTAAAGGGCAGCCCGGTGGATACTCTTCCAGAAGCAGACTAAGCTTGGTGCCAACACATTCATGATTGCTTTGCCCAGAAAATGATATTGCATCAACAAAGCATTGCAGGTCAACTCAATCTATTTCAATCTCATGATCAAGATATACCTTTGGCCTGTCCTTCTTACGACTCAATTTCTTCCTGCTTCTCTTTCCACGAGGTGTCAGAAAGCGAGGTTCAGGAAGTCCTATCCAAGCTAAAACCTTGTCATGTAAAGGGATAGTTTTCCCACCACACTCTTTCAAGAATTTAAGAATATTCGGATACCTTGGGTTACTACTCTTGTTAACCGGTCATTTGCCAAAGCTGTTGTTCCTGACAGCATTAAGGAGGGGTGGATTACCCCTTTGTTGAAAAAAGAAAATCTTGATTTTGGTGATCCCGGTAATTTCCAACCAATCACCAACATTCCATTTCTTTTAAAAATCCTGGACAAACTTGCGCTTAATCAATACCAAGGCTTTGTCCTACAAAATGACATCCTCGCTATTGGTCAATCTGGGTTCTGTGTGAATCACGGAAACAAGACTAACCTACTTGATCTTAAATCCAATATTGGGGAGATAGTTGATAGAGATGATCAGGCGCTACTACTCCTTTTGGATATCTCGGCCGCTTTTGATCTGGTCTATCATGCCATTTTGGCTGATAGGCTGGTCGGGGTGGGCAGATGTTCTGATCCTGCGGCTAACTGGCTTAGATCATTTCTTGGCCCACGAACCGCCTTTGTAACCAAGGACAATGCACAGTCTTTCAAGGCAATGCTGACTTGTGGCGTCCTGCAGGGAGCTGTTACACTTCAGGCTTCCCCGCGGGCCTCCTTGCAGAATACGACTTCTTTGCAGGCTCCTCTATGGTCCAGGTACAAGCTACCATGGTGTCTGTACAAACGTCTACGCACTCCGGGTCACCTGACACGTCTTGTACGTGGAAGACGTACAGCAAGCCACGCCCCTCTTACGACTATAAAACCACCGTCTTCCAAGGGGCTCGTTGCTGCTAATTAGCAATACCAGCTACACGCGGTTTGGTCCGTTTCCTCTTCGTGTCTCCCTAAACGATTCCTCATCTGAACTCCTGGTTTTGACCTTTGCCTGACTTTTGGATTGCCTCGTCTCCTCCTTTGTTCCTGTCATGCTCGTCTGGTTGTTCCACTCGGAACGCTACTGGATCCGGCTCTCTTCTGTGTCTTGCGGTTCTTATTCCTGGTTATCGCTCTGCACACTAAATTGCTGTCTACTATCCGGATCATCTCAACAGCTACTCAACTACACTTGTGTACTCAGGTACATACTTGATTGACAATCCTCATCTTTGCTATTTGTTACTTCCACAACTAGTTTGGATATTTGTCTTCTGTTGGATTCTGGGACATTGAGTGACTTTACTGTGAGATTGCTCTTACGTGCATATAAACGCTTTCCTGAACTGCACCAGTGCGTCCCTCTTGCCGTTCGGGGTTACTTCCCTATACTAACTCCCTGTTTGTTATTTTCTCCTGTCGTTGTCTTCAGAATCCTGGACTCCTCTTCCTCCATTTATCTTTACTCAGGTCAGTTGTTATCAATTCTATAGCTATAGTTGGAACCAATACTGATTTAGATCATTTCCACTCATTTGTGTTATTCTTTGTAGATCATCCCGGGGAAACTCCACTCCAATATCTATCTAGGTAGTTGCCCAATTATTTCAACTGTTCTAATCACTTGCATAATCTCAACACTGTCTAATATATTTGTATTCCTTTGCAGCATTGTTGGTATTGACGGTGTGTCTTCTCCCCGCTCTTTTATTCAATTGACACCTCTCTCTGTCCCAACTGAAACAGCAGAGAGGTACATTGTGGAAAAGAGCCCCTCTTTGAGGAAGCCTGAGTCTTGTACTCAGGGGAGCTGGGATGGAAGGCTGAATTTTGAATCTTATACCACCAACATCTCCAAGGTCATTTCCTCTGCATCTTCGGCCTGTTTCGGAGTGGTGAGTAACAGAATTAGCAGCCTTAAAAAATGTCCACGGAGGCCAGTGATGCTTTGAATCAAATAGTGCAAATGGTCACGGATCTACGTACCGACTTGACCAATGCACAAGAAGCACTGCGCCAACGCATGGACGCCATTCAGTCTTTGGTTACCAGACCAGCGTCACAGATGGCTGGTGCTGGAGCTACAGCATCAGGTTCAGGGTTTCCACCTCCACAGCAGGAATCAAACCCGATCATGCTTACAACCCAGTTCCCTCTACCTCCTCCTGAACGCTTCCTAGGTGACCCTAAACAATATCGAACCTTCATTAACCAAATGCAAATTACATTTTCTGTGTCGCCCCGTCTCATTTCCCACTTCTACAACTAAAGCGGCTTTTGTTTTATCTCATTTGGGAGGCACCGCAGCCGCATGGGCTAACCCATTGTTGGAATCCAATAGTCATGTTCTCTACAATTGTGATGCCCTTCTTGCTATGATGAGTAAAGTATTTGATACACGTTATACTACTCAAGCTACTGACCTGGAACTCTTAAAACATCGACAAGGGAACAATTCTTTGTTGGTTTATTTGGCCCGGTTCAATCAGTTGGCAGCAGAAATGGACTGGCCTGAAGAAAAGAAGACAGCCGTCTTCTATCAAGGCCTCTCAGATGAACTAAAGGACATCCTTTCCACTGTTCCTGTAGTTCCCGCAGCATTTGGGGAACTGCTAGACTTAGTCCTTCAGATTGATGCTCGTAAATCCGAAAGACGCGGCGAAAAGAAAACAGCATTGTTCAGCACGGTTTCAGCAGAGGCCTCGTCTTCTTCACCTCCTGCGCCTGAACCTATGCAGATTGGTGTGGTTAGGGGACCGCTTACCCCTGCTCAACGAGAATATCGTCGATCACACAATCTCTGCATGTACTGTGGGGCCTCTGATCATTTATTACCTGAGTGTTCCAAAAAACCTAAAAGAAAGGCGGGAAACGCCAAATCCCGACAGTAGACAGAGTCCCTATGTCGGGAAACTCACCTTTGGACTCTACATTACAGAATCCGAGTCATTTAGTCTGCCTACCTGTTACATTTTCCTTAGATCACGGTGTTTCATTCCAGACAACAGCCGTGATTGATTCAGGTGCAACAGGTAATTATGGTGATCAATGCTTTGCCGCCATGTCAAGAATACCACTGGTTCGCAAAACTATACCTGAAACAGTGAATGCAGTGGATGGTTCACTTCTTGTCTCAGGAATGGTAACTCATCAAACAGTTCCACTGCATATGAGTACTGATGAAGGCCATACTGAAGACATATCATTCGATATCATTAAAGCACCAGCATACAAACTCATTCTGGGCATTCCATGCTTGAAACTTCATAATCCTGCCATCGACTGGTCGACATCTCAGATTCAGTTCCCTTCCAATATATGCAATACTCGATGTACTACATTACTCGGTATTACCCAGGATAGCCCAGTCAGGGCGCTAGTTTCTCCTACTATGCATATTGGAGCTGTCTCTAAAAATGTTGCCTCTGTGATACCTTCTCAATATGTAGATTACACAGATGTTTTTGACAAAGGGATGGCGGAGACTCTACCCCCACATAGAGCCTATGATTGCCCAATAGACCTAATACCGGGAGTAAAGATACCATCCGGCAGAGTGTACTCCCTCACTCTCAAAGAAGACGAAGTCCTTAAAGATTACATAGACCATGGGATTCATTCGTCCTTCCAAATCACCAATTTCATCACCACTTTTCTTTGTCCCTAAGAAGGAAGGGGATCTACGTCCTTGTATTGATTATCGTGCTTTGAATGCAGCAACCATAAAAAACCAGTATCCTCTTCCTCTGATTTCTGTCCTCCTTGATCAATTGGGTTCTTCCAAAATATTCACTAAGCTTGATCTCAGAGGAGCTTACAATCTCATCCACATGAGAGAGGGGGACGAATGGAAGACCGCATTTAAAACACGTTAAGGTCTATTTGAGTATCTTGTTATGCCCTTTGGGTTATGTAATGCCCCGGCCACCTTTCAGGCTTTCATGAACGATCTGTTTTACAACATTCTTGATCAATTTGTTGTTGTCTACCTGGATGATATTTTGATTTATTCACAAAACCAGGAAGACCACGAAAAACATGTCAAAACAGTACTCCAACGTCTGAGAGAACATAGATTGTTTGTAAAAGCCGAAAAGTGCATATTTCATGCCTCAGAGGTGGAATTGTTGGGATATGACCCTACTAACAATGGAGTGCGCATGAGTCAATCCAAAATTAGTGCGATCCTGGAATGGCCTGTGCCCAATTCAGTCAAATCTTTACAATCATTCCTGGGATTTGCAAACTTTTATAGACGCTTCATCAATGGATTTTCTGAAATCTCTGCACCACTTACCTCTCTGACAAGTGCCAAGGTACCATTTGTACGGTCTTCAGAAGCTCAGAGAGCCTTTGATCAATTAAAATCAGCCTTCACTTCCGCCCCTGTCCTCAAACATCCTGATCCCGAGCTTCCTTTTTTTGTTGAAGCAGACGCTTCAGGTTATGCCCTTGGGGCGGTATTGTCTCAAACCTGTCCTCATTGGGGAGAGATTCATCCTGTTGCCTACTTCACTCGTAAATGGACAGCTTACGAAGAAATTATTCCATCACAGAACGCAAACTTTTAGCCATCAGAGACGCATTCCTGGAATGGAGGCATCACCTTCTGGGGGCCAAACACCTTGTAACTGTATACTCGGATCACCGCAGTCTGTTAACCTTCAAATCTATGAAATGTCTTACGGCTAGACAGGCGCGGTGGCATTTATTCTTTTCACAATACCAATTTGTTATCACATACCGTCCTGCTAAAGCTCAAGTTTCGGCTGATACTCTCTCGCGCTTACATGCGGATGGTCAGTCTCAACAGGTCGAAGCTCTTCCTCTTCTACCGAACAAAGTTGTTTGTGGCTGTTCGGATCAGCCATCTTTGCGTTCAATCATCCTTGATTGGGTATCAAAACATCCAAAAGAGATCACTGACCTCAACCTGGAAATCATTCAGGGTATGCCATTCATTCAAGGGCGTGTCTATATACCCCCAGGTCAAGCTAGAGATTTAGCGCTCCAGTGGTCTCACGATTCTTTGATTGCTGCACATCCAGGAAGTCAAAAAACTCTTGAAGCCTTACGGCGTTGGGCTTGGTGGCCGTCCATGGTTCGTGATGTAAAGGATTACATTTTGACTTGTTCCATATGCACTCAGTGTAAAACTTCTAGAGACAAACCAGTCGGTTTGTTACAGCCTCTTCCTGTGCCGTACAAACCTTGGCAGATGCTGTCAATGGATTTCATTGTGGAACTTCCTGACGTTCAGGGCTATGACACTATTTGGGTAATCGTTGATTACTTCACTAAACATGCATTGTTCATACCTTGCTCTGGTTTGCCTGCAGCTCCAGAATTGGCGAGAGTGTTCTTGACGAATGTGTTTCGTTTCTTTGGTTTACCCTCAGTTATTGTTTCCGATCGTGGCACACAATTTACGTCACGATTCTGGAAGGCTCTTACAGCTTCTCTAGGTATTGAGGACAGGTATTCCTCGGCTTACCATACTCAAACGGATGGGCAGACTGAGAGAACTAATGCTACCATCGAACAGTACCTACGCTGTTTATGCCTTCAGTACCAACAGTCTTGGTTTACTTCTCTGCCTTATGCAGAATTTGCATACAACAACTCTATGCATACATCAACTGGAGTTTCTCCCTTTTTTGCACTGTATGGTGGTCATCCTAGGGCACTCTCGCTTGATCCGGTATTACCGGCCATTAATCCTGCAGCAAAAGATTGCATCAGAGATCTCGATAAGATTCATCGGGATGTACGCTGTCATTTACTCCGAGCTCAAGATCGTGCCAAGAAGTATGCTGATGTGCATCGATCACCTGCTCCAGTCAATCGCAGTGGCATGAAGGTGTGGTTGTCGTCCTGCAATTTACGAATTGCAGGCAAACGCTCGCTTCTGCCCAAATATGTGGGACACTATGTCATTACTGATGTCATCAATCCTGTGGCAGTTAAGCTTTCTCTGCCGCGATCATGGCGCATACATCCAGTCTTTCACGTCTCCCTGATCAAGCCTTTCATCCACGGGACCCGTCTGCCTACTCGTCCTTCGCCGATCTTGGTGGATGGTGAGGAGGAATATGAGGTCTCGCGTATCCTGGACTGCAGGGTGTCTAGGGGTACTTTGTTCTACCTCGTGGATTGGAAGGGGTATGGGCCTGAGGACCGTACTTGGGAGCCACTCTCTAATTTGCATTGTCCGGTTCTTCTGAGGAGCTTCCATTCCGCCAGGGGGTTGCCGGAGTTTTTGGGGGAAGATGCTGTTACACTTAAGGCTTCCCCGCGGGCCTCCTTGCAGAATACGACTTCTTTACAGGCTCCTCTATGGTCCATGTACAAGCTACCATGGCGTCTGTACAAACATCGACGCACTCCGGGTCACCTGACACGTCTTGTACGTGGAAGACGTACAGCAAGCCACGCCCCTCTTACGATTATAAAACCACCATCTTCCAAGGGGCTCGTTGCTGCTAATTAGCGTTACCAGCTATACGCAGTTTCGTCCGTTTCCTCTTCGTGTCTCCCTACACGATTCCTCATCTGAACTCCTGGTTTTGACCTTTGCCTGACTTTTGGATTGCCTCATCTCCTCCTTTGTTCCAGTCGTGCTCGTCTGGTTGTTGGAATCGGAACGCTACTGGATCCGGCTCTCTTCTGTGTCTTACGGTTCTTATTCCTGGTTACCGCTCTGCACACTAAATTGCTGTCTACTATCCGGATCATCTCAACGGCTACTCAACTACACTTGTGTACTCAGGTACATACTTGATTGATAATCCTCATCTTTGCTATTTGTTACTTCCACGACTAGTTTGGATATTTGTCTTCTGTTGGATTCTGGGACATTGAGTGACTTTCCTGTGAGATTGCTCTTACGTGCATATAAACGCTTTCCTGAACTGCACCAACCCGGCACTAGTGCGTCCCTCTTGCCGTTCGGGGTTACTTCCCTATACTAACTCCCTGTTTGTTATTTTCTCCTGTCGTTGTCTTCAGAATCCTGGACTCCTCTTCCTCCATTTATCTTTACTCAGGTCAGTTGTTATCAATTCTATAGCTATAGTTGGAACCGATACTGATTTAGATAATTTCCACTCATTTGTGTTATTCTTTGTAGATCATCCCGGGGAAACTCCACTCCAATATCTATCTAGGTAGTTGCCCAATTATTTCAACTGTTCTAATCATTTGCATAATCTCAACACTGTCTAATATATTTGTATTCCTTTGCAGCATTGGTATTGGCGGTGTGTGTTCTCCCCGCTCTTTTATTCAATTGACACCTCTGACTGTCCGAACTGAAACAGCAGAGAGGAAAACATTGTGGAAAAGAGCCCCTCTTTGAGGAAGCCCGAGTCTTGTACTCAGGGGAGCTGGGATGGAAGGCTGAATTTTGAATCTTATACCACCAACATCTCCAAGGTCATTTCCTCTGCATCTTCGGCCTATTTCGGAGTGGTGAGTAACAGAATCTTGCTTGCCGCCCCTTCTGTTTAATAACTACATAAAGCCACTGTGCGATCTTCTATCTTCACTGGGTGTCCGCTTTGCAAATTACGCAGACGACACCCAGATTGAGAGAGTTGTCAGGCCTGTATAGCAAGGACCTACAGAAGGTTAATACTATCCTTCATGCCACACAATTCTGGATGGCTAAAAACTCTCTGGCCCTTAATAATAAGAAAACTGAGTTACTTATCCTGGATACACCGACCAAACTTAATCATCCGGATTCCTCATTTAGCAGTTTTGGTATCGCAGGCAATACCATCAAGGTTTCTGATCATGTGAAAACATTGGGCGTCTATTTCGACTCCCATCTCTCATTCAAGAAACACGTTCTTTATCTTAAATCTTCGTGCTCTTGTTATGTTCACTTATTGTGGCAAATTCACCCCAACCTTTCTGAGACCAACCGGGCCATGATTGTGGCGGCCATTATTAACACCAAACTAGACTACTGCAATAGACTGCTCATTGGCTTCTCGCAGGCAAACATAAAAAGCTTACAAGTGATTCAAAATGGAGAAGTTTGGGCTGTTTGTGGCCTCGGTCGACGTACCCATGTCACTGATGCTCGCAGAAGACTTCACTGGCTGCCTGTTAACCAAAGAATTAGGTTCAAAGACACACTGCTAGTTTATAACTGCCTGATAGGTAAAGCCCTGTTCTACCTGTCTATAAGAATTTCCAGAGTTCCCGTTTGGCAAACTCTTCGTTCAAACAAAGATATTCTTCTGCAACAACCGTGAGTCTTACTGAAGAGGATTGGTGGCTCCAGCTTTCATGCTTGGGCCCCGTTTCTCTGGAATCAGCTTCTGTCTGCTCTTATGGTCTACGAGTCAACCACCAGTTTAAGAAACAACTTAAAACACATCTTTTTGATCTGGGCTAGGTTGTGGCCCTCACTCTACTGACATAGATTCCTCCTGCTGACTACTGCCTTTGTTTCCTGTTGTATTTGTCTTGTGAGTGCCTTGAGGCCTATGGGTGTTTGGCGCAATATAAGAATATGATAGATAGATAGCTAGGATCGCTCCTCTGGGCAAAGGCTAGGCCTGGAAGTGTTTTGGGTTCTTCCTCTCTAACTTTTCTGGGTTCATGTTTGGGAGGGGGTGTTGGGTATCTAATCTATCTCTCCGAAGCATCAGTGTCTCTATTGGTTTTCTTCTCCCCATATTCCTCCTTAACCCTAGGAGACATTGCTTTCTTCAGCAGCCCTTGAGCAATTTGATTCCCTTGATGGATTTGGAATGGATCTTTCCTGTGATTTTGTAAGAACACCTTAGAATTGCCTCTAAATTCTGGGTCTATCACACCGGCTAATACAACAATTCCAAACCTCCATGCTAGCCCGGATTTGGGTGCCAGTCTGATGTAAGTATCAGGAGGTGGAATTAGAATCAAATCAGTGGGTATCCGTCTTTTTCATCAGGAGGAATAATCTCATCCCTACTGCTGCAAATATCAAACCCAATAGAGCTCTTTGTGGCTACTGATGGGTCTGATGCTCTGGTACTCCTGACACCATTTGTGAAGGAATCATGAAGCAAGACACAGGCAACAGAATAGAAAATCAAGTAAAAGGTCTTTATTAACTTAAATGTCAGGATGATGTAAGGCCTAACTTGCCCTACACTAAGGTGGGAATTCCCTACCTAAATAAACTAAGGATAGTCTGAGTCAGTAAGTTCAACTTAAAGGTATGTCTGTGTCCCAAACCTATACTTGCCATCACAACTAAAGCTAAACAGTGTGCAGGGATGTCAGCAACCAAAATAACAGTGTTCAAATGAAAATTCTGAGCTGCTTCCAGCTCCAGGCTTACTCTTGCCTCCCTTCCCCAGGTTTAAGAGAGTTCAGCCTATCTACAAATACAAAAATACCTGGAACTAAACCATCTTCTCGGAATCCGGCAATCAGGCTTCAGACCCTAACATGGGACATAAACTGCTCTCATTGACTTTAAGGCTCAAATCGACACCCTGAGAGATAACGGGAAATCTGCTTTACTGCTTCTGTTAGACCTTTCCGAAGCATTTGATTTAGTAGATCATAAAATCCTATGCAACCACCTGGACTCGGCAGCCCACTTCTCTCAAGAAGCCATCAGCTGGATTGAGTCGTTCCTGAGTAACAGATCAATGTGTGTCTTCTCCACTTCAGCCTCCGCTGACCCCATCCCCATCACTTGCGGGGTCCCTCAGGGATCATGCGTCTCTCCCACACTGTACAACGTGGTCACGAAGCCCCTGTATGATGATCTTGATGGTCTGGGTATCACCTACACTAATTACCCCGATTATACCCAGATCCTCATCCCGTTGATGGGAGATTACAACAAGGATTTGTCCTTGGTGAACAGGGTGTACCTCATCATCCAGGCATGGATGGCCTTCCACAGGTTATGCCTGAATGATGACAAGACTGAACTCATCATCCTTGGATCCACCCCAAACCTAAACAAACTGGATCACAACTACACCAGCTTCATCATAGATGGCAACTCTATTAAGGTAGTCAAGGAAGTGAAATCCCTAGGAATCTACCTTGACTCCTCCCTTTCCTTCCACAAACAGGTTAGCTCTATGGCCTCCTCTACAGCCTACCCTTGCAGGGTAATAAGAGCAGCCAAACCTTTCCTATCCACCCAGAGTTGTATTACCCCAGCCAGAGCCCTTTTACTATCAAAACTGGACTATTGTAACGCCCTTTACGTAGGAGCTAATAAATATGTTATTACTAAAATCCAGACTCTGCAAAACAATGCTCTTAGAGCAACCCTTAGCATCCCCAAGAGAGAACACATATCCAACATCATGAGAGCCCATAACTGGCTCTCTACCACTTACAGAATCCTGCTCAAAGTAGCCTACTTAACACACAAATGCCTCAACAATGCAGCCCCCCGCTATCTACCCGACAGAATAAAAAGATACACCCCTAACAGGCCCACCAGAACTTCCAATGCAAATCTACTCACAGTTCCCAGGTTCAAATGAACCAAAACGGGTGTTAACAGCTTCCAGGTGAAAGCAGTCCAACACTGGAATTCCCTGGCACCCTCTTTAAGGATACCTCAAACCTACCCCCACTTTAGACGCAACTACATTCAGTGGATAAAGAACAACGACCGATAACGTGCCTTGCCTTTGTAAAATTATGTAAATATGTATACTTGTAAAACTCGGAGAGGCCGTAGAAATCATGGCTTTTCCCAATTTCCCCCTGAACGATCGTTCGTTGAAATTACACTATCAAACCCAACACCCCCTTACACCAAGTACAAGACTACGGTACGTATAACCTTGAAGACTACGGTACATATACATTACACCACACCTGTGGACACAGGCTGCAGGCACGGCCGACCATCCATGCACAGTAGAATGTAGCTATGGCTAGGCTTTCCGGTCTAGCAGCACATATAGCCGTCCGCACTGAAACACCTGACGAACCGCAACACACTGCTACTAGCATACAGCGACTGCCAACAAGAGAAATTCGGTATAGCTAGCCACATATCGACTCTGCCAACAATAGCACCACATCACATACCACCCACAGTGCCAACCCACTTGCCTGACCTATTTTTGGGCTGCCTAGACGAGCCTAGCCTGCCACCCAAGTCCTAGACCGGCGAAAATGCACACAAGCATCTCATAATCTTAACTTATTCGTATTTTCTAGCACATTGACTATTGTCACTGAGGGCGTTTCAACCACAAAGTGCATTGAGGCCATACAAATGGGGAAAGAGCACTATATAACTAATCAAATACAATATCACGTAATGCATTTGCTCACCAGCAGCAACTGCTCAAAAAATTGTTCCAGACACCTATCCGCACTCATGAACTTCTTCTGTTTCACAGCAAATTACACACCAGCAAAATGCTTATACACTTAGTGATTCAACACAAACAAAATCTGTTCACACATTTTAAAGCAATTGACCGCATTTGCAACGATAACTGATATTACTGTCACAGAAACCTGATGCAGTAAGAGAAATGAAATGTTATTGTGGTATCCTGCCCTTCTTCCCTTTCCTTTTATTTCTGTGGATGTTTTTGTTGTGTAAGAAAGGGAGGTGTGTAGTATCCTGTATCCCTTCTCTTCCCGGTGTGTGTTAACCCTGTTGCTGTGATGTCATGAGTGAGTGATTGAAAGAATGCATATCATGGAAGGTTCCTTCCAAGAGGTTCCAGGAGCTAGCTACCTGGGTGGTGGGGACCGGTCGGTCTTCTCCTTCCCCTGTACTTGTAACTTGGGTACCTAAAATCTAATAAAGGAACCTACTTCAACCTACATGAGCCTGCAGACTTTGTATTACTGCACTGGCGATGAATGGTCCTTGGGGGTGCCTGGAGACTGATTAACCATACAGTTATGTAGCTGTGGAAGGGGACAGCCAGATGAGAAGACCCAACACCCAAGGAAGGAGGACCCACCACCCAGGGATAACATCAAGAAAAGGTAAAGCGCTTCAAGCTGGGCATGGCGCTGTACATAAAAAAGAACCTGGGGTAACATTAAGTTAAGAAAAAGTAAAGTGCTTTAAGCTGGACACAGAGCTATAAATCAAAGTTACCTGGGACCTGGGATAATCCTGCGCTTCCAGCTAAGTATACAGCGATATGATAGAAGGAACCTGCGACAACACTAAGAAAAAGTAAACCGCTTCAAGGTGTGCAATGCGTGATGTATAAAAAGAACCCAAAGGTTCAGAAAACCATAGCGCCATAAGCAAAAGGCAGCGCTATTAATTAAAGCAAGCAGAGCACTGGGAAACCTAAGTATAGCGTCATCATTGAGTAAAGCACGATGGACATAAGTAAAGGCTTGGAGTAGTTTGGCAAGTTATTGGCACAGTGAAGAGCGCTATATTTGAAGTTACTGCTAAAATGAAAGGAAACATGCTGATGTACAGAAAAAGAGAGCGCTGCAGTACATAAAGAAGGTGAGCATCTGCATATGTTTTGCAACGTTAGTCCATATTATTCTACAATAAACTGGCCACAGCGGTCACAGTATAACTTGCTTGAGTATCTTTGTGACATTGAATGCGGAAGATGTGTGAGCAGAGTGCTACACTTAGCATTGCATTAAATATGGAAGAGCTAATGTGCTTTGAGGAAAGATTAACAAACAAACTTTTGGGGGCAGACCCCTAGGTAGGCCAGAGGGACACTGGCAGTCCGCGAACTTGGAGGGCCCAACAACCTCCCCCAGGATACACACAGGACTCAGTCAACGGCAAGGAATCAGCACAGGAACAGGAATAATCCATGCACATCTCGCTCTTCCTCGGCTCGCAGGTCCAGAAAGCCTACCGGGCCAAGTGATTGGGTATTGAGTATTATATTACCTATAGAAAACATCATAGATGTTATTTTACTGGCACTCGCATGTCAGGTGGCTGGCCTGGTTCATCCCCAAGTCACTAACTATAACATTGTTTCTGTGTTGTGGATTTACCATTGGTTCTTGCCCGTTGCTACCCACCCTGGGATACTAAACTGATTGAATAGAGCTTACGTCCCGAGGCCTACGATCTGCAAAGATTCTCAGCTCAATGTGTACCTCTTCAAGTTAATGAGAACAACTATGTCTGTATTGTAACTTGTTTTTACCACCTTAGCTTATGAGAGTGCTCTCCTGACCGGCGCAAAACATGTTACTTATTGTTGCATACTTTTGCAGTCTTTGTCTGGCGGCCTGGGACCAACTCTTCTTTCCCACCGCCGATCGCTGTCTATTTTTTGCTTCAGCCACATCATATGTTCAGAGACCACGAATATGAGCTGTGCAGCTCTGAATTAAGAGGATTTATGAGTATTTTCTGCAGCTGGTCCCTTTGTCGTCTGGGGATGGGAATATCATCTGTATCTGTTGACCTTGGCTGCAGGTCCTGTCTCACGCGTCTTGCTCTCTGTCCAGCCTGAATCAGCTCAACTCATCTCTTGCCCAGAGGCCTGAGGCGTGCTGTAATTTTCATAAAACCTACAATGGGGTTTCTGCAGTGTTTGTGCAATACTACATTTCCATAGGTTAGTCACACTTGGCTCTGTCAGGTCCTATAGGTGCTCCTGCAGTTTCATTGGGTTATTTGCATGTAGGCACCTGCAAGCTTTCTCAGGATCTGTTGTTTCTTGCGGTTTCTGTGTTGCTGCGTTTGGGTAATGGCAAAATAATAAAGCAATGACTGTATTTATATGCATCTGTCCTCTAACTATAGAACTGTAAGCTTGTTTTCTTCATGTATTCGAGTGTGTTTTTGTGTCCCGAGGGCGGATGGCACATGTGCTTAATGTATAATAGAGCTATGTCGTTGTGTCTCTAAGGACATCAGCAACATGGCTTTCTGGTGTTTTAGTCCAAGCTTTCCGTACAGGTGTCTTTAATCATGGCCTGTGGCTCTTCATCCACACATGGATTGATCTGTTTGTCCCTTGATCGGTATGGCAGGCTGAGCGGATACCGCTCAATGTACTTGTCAATCACAGGTCTGTGGGAATTCGTCCAAAATACAATGGGTGATTGCAGGGTTTTCTGGCCTTCTTCTGTGTCATGAATTATGTTGGAGGGGGTGGTGGCAGGCTTCCCCATCCCCCTTCAGTACCCCCTCTGGTCAACCTGTCGATCACATCCTTATATGACAGTCCTTTCACTCTTGGCTGCCATATCTTCGTTATCCCTCCGAGTTGCCCATAGTAGTTTCTGTGGTCATCGAACGACCAGTGCATGTAACAGCACACTCCTTCAGGGGTTACACGAAACCCACTTCCCTTCATAGTACTTTGCATTGAATGGGTTGTCCAGCTTCATTGCTCCGAGTGGGAACAGTTCGCATTGTGTAATTATTTCTCTGATCTTGTTCTTTTCTGCCACAATCTCATCCTTTGCTCCTCCTATGTTCACATCCATCAGGAACTGCATCCCGATAGCTTCCTCTGCTGTGTTCATGCATCTTGCCATGCAGATTATGATCCTACACATTGATTGTGCTGCCAACACTAGGGTTCCTATTATCACCTTTAGTCCATCTGACAGCCATGATGGCATCCATGACCATATGTATGCTAGCACAATCGAGGACACCAGACCGACTACCCCTCTCTTTTGTCCCTTTAGTGAAAATCTTTCAGTAACCGTATTTGTCTGTTTATGTATCAAACAGATCAGTCAACACATCGTAGAAATACTTCATTTCTCAGTATCCAAAAAACATGTATATTTATTTAATTCTATCAACAAACAATTAAAAAACATGTGGTCACTTTTATCAAAAAGCCATATATCAAAAACAAATAAATCAAAATAGGCACTTTAACCACTTAAAGAAATTGGTGGGTTATCACATCATAATAGACATTTATTAACAAATGACAATCATTTTCAAACAGTTACTTTGAAAAAGCCTATGGTTAGAATTGTAAGGCAAAGGGGATGTTTGACCAAAGGATCATGCAGTCTGGCACTTATTTATATATATCTTTAGTTCAAGGGAGTTTTGTGTGATTCATGTCAGATGTTGTTTGATCTTCCCATAGCTTTCTGATCTAGTCAATAGTTCTGGTCAACAATACAGTTCATACCATGCAACCTGTTACTCAGTGTTGCAGATAGAGATAGAGAAAAACAGATTGAGAGATGTTTTCCTTTCAAGTCGACATATGTTTCGGCCACTGAAACATATACTGCACAATCCCATGTGCTGTCGGTCTCTTTAGTGTAAGGGGATATCTTCAGGACTACATTATTTTTCAAGAATGGAAC
Organism: Ambystoma mexicanum; assembly: GCF_040938575.1. NCBI lineage: Eukaryota > Metazoa > Chordata > Amphibia > Caudata > Ambystomatidae > Ambystoma > Ambystoma mexicanum. The sequence goes on from NC_090923.1 coordinate 669,064,124, forward strand.
ATCAATCTAAAACAGAAATTAAATAGATTTTATTTTTTACCAAAAGTGACTGATTTAAAAAAAGAAATGGACCAACAGGTCTCTTTGAGGCAATGTCTGAGGTATCAGTCAAAACTTACACCACAGTTACTGACCTGGAATTCACAATGCTAACTTTGGGTCATTGAGAGAATTCAAAACTGAAACATGAAGCAATCTCAGTCTCGATTTTAGGTGCGCCGTGCTACCTGTAAAAAACACACCAGACCAAGCTGTATGTCTCTGTCTCATACATTTAATTGCATGTGTTGGAGAGGTATTCATAAAGACCAATTACCTTTGTTATCTGTTGTTTAGGAAAGGTGAGTTATTTCTTTAATGCACCATCTCTAGGTATCTTTTGATGCCCATTCCAAGAGTGTCGGATGATTCTAGACGGGATCGGGATGTTTTTCTTCCGTCGACTATTAGAAGACAGAGTGACCTATGGAGACAAAAGTTATGGTTTACCTTCTCCAATTGGGCCGTTCTCTATAGTGCTTCAGATTGCCTTAACCTTAAGTGCAACCATGTTCTGCAATCTTTTGTGTGCCACCATTAATAGTAAAGGGCTCTGCACTTGTTATCAATATTTATCCCTTTAATGTGGTGCTGTATTTTGTCAGCAGGGGACATCTTTCTGGAACAATGTTTCCAATTGCTCTGCATCGCGCACTACATTTTGCATCGGGCATCAGCAATCGGGCATCGACAATATTTATCCCTTTAGTGTGCCGCTATTTTCTATCAGCAAGGAACATCCTTCTGGAACACTGTTACTAATCACTCTGCCTCACGTTCTACGTTTTGCGTCGCACTAGCCTAACAGATTTTCTTGAAAAGGGATCTTCTAACGGCATGTTCTTAACTTGCTCTTTAAACAACTGAACCTGTCTGTAGATACTGAACCGGCGGCATCCCAATACTCATCGCGCGCAACTAACTTCTCACTGCGCTCCGTCCCGATAAGTCACGTGATCTCTGTTTACGTACTTCAATTGATTTGAAGACTATGCCGAATCACGTGACCACCCATCCCGTGTACCGGCTTCTTTCGAACTCGATTTCTGAAGAGATTCAAGTGTAACTCTGTTCATAAATGTGCATATTGCGATCTCTATTTAAAATATTTAAAATAAATAGAGCTATGACGTCTAGCAAAAGAGGTCCGGTCATGTGATACGGGAAAATCACATGACCCACAATTTATGCAAACAAGTGTTTAGAATGAATCCCTAAATTGTCTGTACTTTATTGTGGGAAATGCCATAATGGAGGCGGTATATCAACCTTACCATATTTCACAGTGTTGCGAGACATATACATGATATCTAATTGTCCTTATTACAGAATCTTCAGAATGCCGTCTTATATACATGCAGCTTTTTCATGTTAACTTAAATATAAATGCCATTTCTCTACTTTGACATCCTTACTTACAAGTAAATGAATCACATAGTTAATGCCACAAATCAAGTAATGATATTGCACCAGGAGATAAAAACACTTTTTGCAAGATATAAAAACAGAGATGTTTAACATATTGAAAAAAGATGATTATGCAACGTGAAGGAAACATTGTTCATGTACTAATTTCCATATTTGAAAAATATGATATGTATTGAACATCGAACTAAATGAAAACATGAGGTAAAGCATATCGAATACTAAATTGAACAGAACTTTATGGGCAAAGCAAAAAAGCAGATGACAACTAAACGGAAAGTGCCCATGTGAAAGTAACACACGGAAGAGAGCGCAAGTGTGAAAGATTGCTACAGAAAGGTGGGGCATGGAAAAGACCACCTCAAAGTGAACTTTATCAGTCTCGGGAGGATAGCAAAAGGGCAACGTGCACGCCTTGGAAGCAAGACGACATGGAGAAACAAATGTTTGCTCCCCGGGTCTACGCTTAGAAACCTCTGGGTATTAAGCGTGTTATAAATAACCTATCATATCATAAAAGATGCAATGTGGCAAATTTGAAAGATTGCCGTAGAAAGGTGGGGCATGGAAAAGACCACCTCAAAGTGAACCTTATGAACAGATAAAGTGTAGCAAGGCCAAAGAATGACAAGAGGTGTGTGACATGTTGTGGCAAAACCAAAAGGCTAATTAGGAGAAGCCAAGATTGTAAACCGGCATATAAAGCCAAGAGGCCAACAAAGAGGAGCTAAGTGAATGTGACTCTGCACACAGGGCACGATCAGAGGAACCTGTGTGGGCTGATGAGCTTTGCGATCCTGGCTGTGCGACCTTGGATGGGTGGACCGTATGGTCTGACAACTGCACCTATTCCAGTGAGCCCTGAATTATGAAAATCAAAGACACTGTGAAATTAACCAAGAAGGAACACTACAAATCAATTTCTGAGGCAATCCAGGATGAGGATCAGGCTGACCTCGAGTTGTGTTAAGTTTGTTTTGAAAAGACTGAAACCAATGCAAGTGGCTGAGTTTAAGTCTTGGGGAAGGGAACCCTGAGAACTTAAGGAACTGCAAGTACTGTCTTGAGAGCGAAGACCTAAGACCCTTTTCTTTTGAACTGTGCTGCTTGGAATTTGTGAAAGGGAACCCCGAGAAGTGTGTGGAACTGTGTTAGTTTGAATGTGTGAAAGGTAATCTTGAGACTTTTATGGAACGTTCTTGAACTTGGGGAAGGGGAGCTGAGAAGAAAGCTAAGAGCGGGAAGAATCTCAGAACTTTATGTTGATCACTATTTCTTTGATTATTGCCATCCATACACGTTGTTTAGCTGTAGTTGTGGGGGCAAGCATAGGTTTTGGACACAGATAGACTTTTAAGTTGAACTCTGTGACTCAGACTTTCCTTAGTTTCGTTGAGGTAGGGAAATCCCACCTTAGCATAGGGCAGGTCCGGCCTTATATAATCCTGAAATTTTTTAATAAAGTATTTTTGTTTGAGCTTTGAATCGGTTGTCTTTGTCTTCGTTCATGATGCCTTCACAGTGCCCATCATCAATCAATGGGACCGTCAACAAAACCTCATGTAAAATAATACTATCCTTTCCAGGAGGAACCATTGAGGCAATTGCAGGAGAAATCTGTGGCACAGCCATTGAAGGTTGGAGAGCCACAATCACTGCTGAACAAGATGCTCGAACGCTACTATTGTGAAAACAAGAGGAGCAAAAATGTGTGAGCTGACCATCTCCCTGTGTTTTTGCCGTGTCAAGTATGGTGCGATTTTGGTTCTCCCTACAATTGTCTTTGGGCATGATAGAATCTCAGACACATCTCTGACCTTGCTGGGACCTCAGCTCGTTAAACACAACACATGTTAATGCCCTCATTTGTTTTTCTTCCCCATCCTCACCATTCTCCACACAATCACGGTCATATTGGGACCCAAAATCCCTGTTTAATCGAGCAAAGGGTTTCTCAATTCTAGGCTCACACAGGTCCTTCCAGAAAACCAAAGAAGGCGTACCACATCGACCTTGCAGACCACCCAAATTGTGATCTATTATCATGAATATCCCTTTGTCCTGGTTTTCCTGAATGGGTTTCCAAGAGGGTGTTGGAGCTAGGTGGTACGGAACTGTGATTATTTCAGTGTCCATTCCTGTAATTGGTATCGGACAGTCAGCCTATTTTTCATGGACATTTGAGCTTTCGGCCTCCTCTATCCCAACTGCAGAAGAGGCACTATTGGAGGCTCCTGGGTCCTCTGAAACAAACATTTGGGGCTCATGGAGACTCCTTTCTCTTGCCACATTAGCTGCTGGTTCAGTTAATTGGATGTGTCTTAAGGATTTTCATGAATCAGCTTTTCAAGTTCTCTTCCCCTTTTTCCCACCTCTTTTGTTTGATCTTTGCTCGGGACCACCTTGCTGTTCCTACACAATCCGAGGTACCACGATCTACGTATCAGGATCTACAGGCAGAGAAGTAGTACTTTTTGTGTTTCACAGTGTCCTCACCTGTCAAGTCCCAAATTGAATCGTGCACTATTTCCAGATGTATCTTAACACTTAGCTGCAACATGCAGTGTTCAATTCTAGGAGTATGTTACCATATAGTATAGAGAATGAACTTAACACCATATTCAATTTCAATTATTTTGTTGTCTAAAACTTGATGAATATAGTGCAATTGCTGTTGGGGTGTCCCCAGACTTTTATCCTGTATCTCATACTGTGTGACTATAATACTATTATGGTGCTCTGTCAAGAATGAAAATTCATCTTCTGCCTCAAGAAACTTTGCAGATTTGGCAACCTTTTCTCCAACCCCACCCCCTCTGGAGAGAATTTACACCAAGTCAACTTGAGGGACCAGCACCAAAAGACTTTGGTCACTAATAAAAATGGAACTCATAGCGTTTAAGGCCTTGTCTGATTGAGCTAAAACCAGACCTTTAAATCCCATGCTTGTCATTGGACCCAGTGTCTTAAAGTTGTCCGGTATATTTTTCTTGGGACAGGTCCTTGATTGCAACCTCTTTTTCTCCTTGAGCCATTTTTCAGGGTGACCTCTGGATTATCGCACACCTTGTTGTTCAAAACAAAGGTAGATGAATGGAGTTTCTGGATTAGACGTGTAGGTTCCTCAGTCAATTCGATATCAGCAGCAAACGCAACATCACCCTAAATATTGCTCACTCTTTCCAACGTCAATACACTACTGATCAAACAGGCTTCATTTGCCATAAGGTTGTTGGTGCTAGGAGAATTATCCAACCACTCTCGGGTTACTACCCCCGTCTGGGGTGCAATTACATCTGTTAGCATATAAGCATTCCTATGTGGTTTTTCCACCGTAACCAATGACATTAGCACTGCACCAGATGGAACCTACGGTATATTTTCATCCATTATTAGAGGTACAACCTTCACAAAACTAGTCATACCTTCCTTCAATGAGCCAGTGAGCACGGAGCAAGCAAATTGACCGTCCAAAGAGGACCTTACTTCCTTTTCTTGCTTATTTTGCACTGGAGTGCTGGACACCACCATATTTTTATTTAAAACACATGCCTTCAAGGGTGTTGGAAGTATGGGTTTTGACAATTGCCCAAGTGTTGTATGGACTGTAGAACAGGTGGCAACAGCTGTGTGACTGCTTTTATAGGCGTTGGAGAAGCTGGTAAAGCGTCACAACATTTTTACCAGGTCTGCATAATTCTTGAAAAATGGAAGACAAATGACTATATGAGATAATTGTATCTTCGCTTACAGCCAAGGGTAGACTGGCCTTGTCAGAGTCTGCCATTCCATTATGGTTTACTGCCAGCCACCCCCTGTCCCGCCCGCGCTGTCATAGATTCGTTAATTGTGGTCAGTAAAGCTTCAACTCCCACATTGTCCTCCTCACCTGAAGGATAGTTTCTTAGATGCATTGGGCACAAGGTTTTATGTTAGTCACAAGTGAATCTGCCATTAAGGGTCGCAGTCGAGACAATGTGCCAAACACAGGAAATTAAGTTATATTCTTAGAAATCACATGCACAGATTATGTCCCAGCACCTCCAAACACCAACTCCACTCAGCTCACACTTTACCCTTAGATCACAATTACGGCAGATGTGTGGCTTGAAGCAGATATTCCAGAAGATCACCAAAGAAGCAGCTCTTTTTACTGGAGGGAGCTCCAAAGCATCAATCCCACAGTCATGACCACCTGACTCCAGAAAATAGCAGTCTATCTGCTTCTCACAGGTGGAATATAAAATATCTAACCAAACGAATTCAACGCACCGATATTACACGGTAAACTCCACAGGGGGTCCAAGGCAGGGGAGTCCTATCACCACTGTCTTTGCTGCTCTTCTCTCAGCACAGGTGCAGAAATCGCATGTGCAGGGAGGGATACGTTTTAATACAAGCACCAGGATCAAGCCACCTACTATGCACTCTGCATGTCTGCACCTCTCCCAACGTTCACACTCTGCATTACGGCAGTCTTCCCCCAGCAACTATTTAGCTATTTAAATATTAGTAATGACTTGGTAAAAAGAAAAACAGGCAAAAACCCAGACAAAGACCCAGGGAGGCCACCTTCGCCAGGGTGCTTAGTGTCCTCACCGCCGTGGCCCTGGGTCAAGAAGCCTTCTTTTGGACATCAGCAGCTCACCGGCGTCAACCCAGCACAGCGGGTCAGCTTGTCACCTACTCACAGTCTGGGACTAGAAGCGCTCACCCGCCCCCAGCCCTTTAGCACGGCACCTGGCACCCAGCTCGGGACACATGATGCAGGAGCAGCTTTCACCCGTATCGCAGCTCGTCTCTCTGCCGCCTGGGACATGTCTCCTGGCGTACTTGCCTGCCAGGAAGAAAACTCCTACCACTAATTTCAAATTCGATTGCTTGATTCCAGTATTCTCCATCAAAATCTTTCAGCGTGGTTTCACAATTTCTTAACTGTTGGCAATGTGAGATATAGGCTTTCCCAAAATTATAACTCTTAAAGGGGACTCATGCTTTGGTTGCTTTATTAAGGGTTTCTCACATCTTCTTGGCTGATGGTAATGCTGGTTATGAAGTTTTGCCAGGGGTTGTCTGGATCTGGTCTGCCTGTAGCCTCTTGGCTGTAGGTAATGTTGGTTAGAGGCTTTCCCCACTGGTAGTTCACCCAAAGTCTGTTGACAGCCTTTTGGCTGCAGGTAGTACTGGTTATAAACTTTCCCTTCTTGGAGTTTACCCAAAGTGTCTTGACAGAAGGTAGTACTGACTACAACCTTTCCCCTCTTTGAGTTTGCCCAAAATCTTTCTTCTTTGCCAATTAGCTTGATATATGATATGATATGGCATTTATAACGTGCCTATACACAAGTTTTTCAAGGCGTGATGAGGCAAGGGAAGGGGAACAGAGGGAAGACAGACAACGATCCTACTAGACCAAGTGTCATTCAGATCGCGCAAGTGCATGGGAAGGGGGAAGGGGAAAGTGCTGGGGCATGGGGGAGGGAACAGTGCAGTACATGGGATAATAGAATAAATAACAATAAGTAAAAGTAAGGCCAGTAAGGGTAAGTGCAAGCATCGGGTGTCAAGTTCTGACAGTGGGACTGTAGGGATAAAGAAAACAGTCCTCAAGTGCAGGGGATGCCAGGAAGGCAGTGCAGGTGTGCGACTGGTGGGGGAGGGGTCATGGGGCGAAGATCAGAGGGTGGCCAGGTAACCAGTGCACTTTCAGTTTCAGCCAGGAAGGCAGCAGGGGAGAGGAGGTGAAAAGGCAGAGCAAAGAGAAAGGTTTGAAGTGCTTCTGGAACCAGAGATGATTCTCCTCGAGTTTTAGGGGGGCAGGGAGGCTGTTCCAGAGGGAGGCCCCAGCTGAAGAAAGAGATCTACCACCAACTCGTTGCTTGGAGAAGCGACTGGCCCTGAGGGAGTTGGAGGCAGATGAACAAAGAGCTCGAGAAGGAAGATAATTAAGAAGAGAGAGTTGAAGGTATTGAGGCCCCAAGCCCCAGAAGGCCTTGTCAACAATGCAGAGGGTTTTGTACTTAATCCTCACAGCCACTGCGAGCCTGTGCAGAGATTTAAGTCCTGGGGAGATTCGATCCCTGGGCTTGAGGCCAAGAACAAGTCTTGTTCTCGCAGTCCTGTTCAAGATGAGTTGCAGAGGGTGGAGAGTAGAAGCAGGCAGATTTAGAAAGAGGCTGTTGCAGTAGTCCAGCCTAGAGAGAACCAGAGCTCTGGAGACAGTGAGCTTCTGGGGGAAGGAGAGTAAAGGAAGAATACCTCTGAGGAGGTGCAGCTGGTAGTGTGACTTCTTAGAGACATCGGAGATGTGAGGAGAGAAGGAGGGTGGAGTCGAAGATGACCACAAGGTTTTTAGCCCCACAGGTGGGAGCAGGAGGAGGGTCGAGAGAGGCCGGCCAGAAAGTGACAGTAAAGGAGGGTGTGGGTGTGCCGATGAGGAGAATCTCGGTCTTACTGGCATTAAGGCAGAGATCATTGGGGGAACACCACTCCTGGATGGCGGACAGACAGTCAGAGATGAGAGAAGGAGAAGAGGTGGCTGAGGGTAGCCTGATAATGAGTATCATCCGCATAGCACTGGAAGTTGGGGCAGAGCGCGGCAATGCAGTGGGCAAGAAGTGGCAGGTATTGGTTGAGCAGCCAGGGAGAGAGGTTAGACCCCTGGGAAACACCACAGGTAGAGATAAAGATAGAGGAGAGGAAGGACCCAAGTTGAACCTTGGAGGGTCGATCAGAGAGGAAAGAAGTCAGCCATGCTAGGGCCTGACCAGTGATCCCCAGGTTATCACGGAGACGGTTGAGCAGGATGGCATGGTTGACTGTGTCAAAGGCAGAAGAGAGATCAAGTAAGATGAGGACACAGGGGGTGTTGGAATCGAGGTTGGAGAGCAGGTCTTCACAGATGTTCAGGAGAGCAGTTTCCTTGCTTCTGGCATCTCTGAAGCCAGACCGATGATCATGGAGACAACCAACAGATTCAGTGTGAAGATTGAGCTGGGAGAGTGCCAGCTTTTCCAAGAGATTGCCCAGGAAAGGGGTGATGGTTAGCCGGGCAGGAAGGGTCGGCAGAGGGTTTCTTAAGAAGAGGGTGCACAAGGGAGTGCTTCAGAGGGAAGGGAAGTCTCCAGTGGCGAAGGAGTGGTTGCAGAAGTCGGCCAGGGCAGGAGCCAGGGAGTCAATGTGGTCCTTGATTGTTTTGGAGGAACAGGGATGAACCTGTTTTGACAAGACTTTCATAGATCGGACTTGTCTAGAAACCTTGTCTGGGGAAAACAGGGGAAAGGCAGATAAGGAGGGAGGAGAGGTGCCCGAGGAGGGGCCAGAGGAAGAGCATGGAGTAGAGGGGGGGGAGGGGAGAGGAGGAGAGAGAGGACAGGATGTCCTGAGTTTTAGAGATGAAATGAGAAGCCTCGGAAGGGACAGGAGATGTAGAGAATGCGGCAGGATTGGCCCGTTCCTTGCAGATTTTAAAGAGTTCAGCCGAGTTGTTAGATGCCGCAGAGACACAGGCTTGGATGTGAGCTGTCTTCTTGGTGAGGACAGAGCACCGGTATTGCCTTTGGAACAGGCAGCAGGCCAGTTTATCTGAGGATGTACATGAAGCATGCCATTTCCTCTCAGCCACTCTGCATTCGTGTTTAAGGGTGACGAGGTCTGAGTCGTACCAGGAGTTGCACTTGGCTTTGGGCTTCAAGCGGATCCTCATGACAGGGGCAAAAACATCGAGAGTATCAAATATAGCGGAGTGGAGCATGGAGAGGGCTGTGCCAGGGTGTGAGCCAGCCAAAGAGGGAGGGGGCGTGAGAAAGTGGTGGCGAAAGCCTCAACTGACACGCGTTTCATGGGTCGGATGACTGAGAAGGTGGGTGGCAGTGATGGAGTTGGCTTGGCCTGAGGGGTAGAGAGGGTGAGCTGGGAGGAAAGGAGAAAGTGATCACTCCAGGAGAGAGGAGGAGAGCTTTGTTTACTTTCATTAACTGGTATTCATTAAATACTTTCTGCTTAGTTTTATTTATTGTTCGGTATTCAAAATCATTTTTGTGACAACTTTCATGCACGCACGTCCCGGGGTCAGCATTCGCTCTCGGCCAACTCACCGGTTATTCCCTGCGACTCTTTCTGGCTGACAGGCCTTGCGGTGGTGCTTCTGCTGTCAGTCTGCCTTCTTTCTGCATCTGCAAGCCTCTGGTAAGTTGCACAGTGGTCTCCGAGAGCAATGACAGCTCTGTTGATCTTCTGTGGCTTACCCAGTTTGCTTCACGCTGCTTCGGTAGCGCATCTCCTTCACAGCTGGGCTTCTTCTTAGTACTCTGTGTTTCCGATTGGCATACTCTGCAGTTCTTCTGTTTTTCACCCATCGGGGTGACTTCTGCTGGCAGACTTCTTTCTGTGGCTGCTCCTGCACCTCGGATGGGTTGAGCTCCCGCTGCTATGTCTCCCGCACGGCTTTGAACTGATTCGTGCTCTGTTTCATCTTCACAACTGAGTCTCATCCCACTCCGGTGTTCTAATGGGAAAAGACTAAACCGTACCTTTGAATATTCACACTTCTGGGTCCCCATTGCCTCTGAGTTCCTCTTCTTCGTCCCAGTACTTTTGGCATTATGGGAATCGAAGTCCTTAGGAGAGTGTTTAATAATAAGTTGTTCCATTTGATTGTCAATTAAATCAGTTTGTCCTATAAACTGAGAGTTACTAGAGTAAGGGGACCTTAGGTAAAGTGTCTGCAATTTCACATTAGAGTGGGGATTTTTCATTAAAACAGAATCATGATAACTCAAGGTTTTCATCTTCAACAATTGAGTCGCTGAGGTCCCAACTTGGTTCTGTTTAACTGGCTTTTCACAACCGGTTCTTTGAACATTGCTATTAGAGGGATCGGTACATTGACAATATGCCATTAAATATCTGGTCATTACTTCCCCATGATAGCCGTCTCCTCCTATGTGATCCTTCCGCCTGATACCACCCCCAGGGTTAGGATCAGGCAGCGGCTGCCCTTCTCTGGGCACCTGGGAGGAGACTTTAGGCTAGAGTTTGGTGATGACTCCATAGGATTCATTGCACTATACAGAACTTTCCATGACTGATCTGGTTTGGCAACTAAGACTATTGGCGAATACCAGCTGCTTTCTGGCGGCCCTATTATATCTGCCTCCAGCCTTTTCTCCACTTCTTGAAGGATTATTTTATTTGTGACCTCAGGGATCCTAAAGGGTTTCAAATTAACCCCTTACCCGGGAGGGGTGCGAATGCAGTGCATAGAATAACAAACTCTCCCTGGCTCACAGTTAAAGACATCTGGAAATTGGTGTGACAATTCCTGGATGTTATGTTGTTGTTGAGATATTTAATCAGGAGGGATTAAGTTGTTTTCTGGTGCCCCCTCTTTTAGCAACATGGCCATCAAAACTGAAGAGGTTTCTACTGGATCTGCCCTCCACTCCTTTAGGAGGTTTATATGCTATACCTGGGTTTTTACTTTCTGATCGAGTTGAGCTACCCGACAATTGTATGGTCCGGTCTTTTCCAACATTGCATATGGCCCATACCACTTCAAAAGCATCTTGTGTTCAAATGTGGGCAAAGGAATGAGTACCCTTTGGCCTACAGAAAAGGAGCAATGAACAGTCTTCTGATCGTACTGGCCTTCTGGCTTTAGTGTGTTTGTCCCAGATGCTTATTTACTAGCTCTCGTACAACAGCGATGTGTTGTTTCAAGGGTTGTGCGGTTTCTGGCATGGGGAGGGAACTTCTTCCCTCTCTTCTCAGGTTTTCTGGAGCATGTCTAAGATGTCTTTTGGATCATGTCCATAGAGAAGTTCAAAAGGAGAGAAACTCAAGGAAGCTTGGGGAGACTTTCGGTTGACGAATAGAGCCCAAGGATTCATTTTCTCCCAATTGTGCCCATCAGCTTCAACCAGCTTTTAAGGATGTTTTACAACGTCTGGTTAACATGCTCCACTAAACGATCAGTTTCCAGATGCCACACATAGATGCGTAGGGTCTTTATCGGTAGCCTCTCTTTAACCTCCACCATTAGCTTGGACATACACGTACTGCCCCGATCTGTCAAAATCTCCTTAGGAAACCCCACCCAGAACAGGAAAGGAATGTTTCAGGATCTGGTGGGAGGTGTTGTTTTATAGGGGAATGCTTCCGGATGCTGAGTAGCATAGTCTAAAAAGACCAATAAATATTTGTTCCCCAATTTTCAAGCCTTAAACAGACCCACAATATCCATTCCAATTCTTGCGAAGAGCACCTTAACAAAGGGAAGAGGTTGTAATGGTGCTGGAGGTACTGAATGGGTAGCTGCTTATGGCATAAGGCACACATAGTGACACAGTTCTTAATGTCAGCATGATTCCCTGGACAGTAGATGCAAGGAAGGATCTGACTTTGAGTTTTTGTAATTACCAAATGTCCCAATGTTAATTGGGCATGGGCCATTTGTAGAACTATCTTTCTGTGGCTACGGGGATCCACTAGCTGGGTTCTAAACACCCCTTCAGGCGTCATATCACCTCGATATAAGAGCCCCTGTTTTAGAAAAAAGAAAGGTCCCCCTTGTGTTCTACCTTCAACCTCCGAGAGGACATTTGAAAAAGCTTTCATCAGGATTGGGTCATTGTGTTGTGCAAAGGCCAAATCTCGATCTCTTCATCTACCGGTCTAGATGTATCTACGGCAGTTGAATCGCCTTTTGTTTCCAAGGGTTTTGCTCTTTCTGGGAGTTTTAGGTTGTCTTCTCCAAAACCCTTGGCGCCCCACTCTGTGAGTTCCTGCTCTTGAACTTTGAGGGTTTTGGGAAATACTTTACACTCCAAAATCATGTGTGCAATTGTTTACTTATTCTTACATGATATGCTTGCTTCCCGTTATGATGAAGCAGAATTGATGTGTCTCCTCGATAGTCGGGGTCTGTCACACCTGCCATAACATCCAGGCCGTGTTTCAAAGCCAACCCTGACTTGGACACCAACCAGATGTATGTACCTTTTGGGGGAGATAGAATTAACCCTGTGGGAGTTCGTTGGCGTTCTCCTACCTCAATGGTAATGCCACTACTGCTGTGAAAGTTGAACCCAATGGATTCGGTGGTGGGCACAGTTAGCCTGTAAGCTTTAGCTCTCAATTTGCTAAATTGATGGGTTCTTCAATTTATATCGGGATCAGGCAGAATCACACTTCTGACGCCATATGTGGTGTGATGCAGTAAGGAGGCTAACAAGTTGTTATCATTTTGGCTGTAGACTTTTATTCAAATAAAGGAAAGAACAATTCTCTTCCTATTTCTAGAGGGGTTTTCCCAACCTCAGCACAGAATAACTCTGGTGCTTGTCAGGATGTAAGTCAAAAGAAATCAATATACCGTCCAAACCAACTATTCCTACCAATAACAAATAAACCAAGAAGAATCAATGAACTTCTGCAGACTATTCCTTGATAGTCCTTTGGACAAGTCTTTACAAGTCTCTTTACTTCCTCCTAGGTGTTTGTGAACAAAGAAGTTAAGATTATATTAACTCTTCTTCTTATTGCTAGAGCTTTGTCAGGACATTTTATATCTTGAATATTGGGGAGAGTACTCCCTGACAGTTCTTGGTCTTGGTCTTTTTGATATTGTTCATATATGTTGGGTTTCCCACTGTGACAAGGGAGTATTACTATTGTGACGAGGTAGATTACGCCCAAGGAATGCTTGATTTTTGAAGCTTTGTGTATCACTACTGTGACGAGGGAGATCACTACAGAGGAATACTTGACTCTTTGGGCTCCCTGGACCCCACCTGGCTTTCCCGCAACTCCTATTACCTGTATCTTCACTGGGGAGTGCTACCAGTTTTTCCCGGGGTCTCAGGTCGCTATTGGTACTCCACAGAGCCGTTATTGCAGTTGTCACAGTGTGTTTTATGGGCCACACGGTTGTAAAGGGGCACCCAGGATCACACAATTAGTCTGAATAATTCTCAATGATGGAGGAATCAGGTCCATGTCAAAACCCAGCTTTATTCAAACCATAAATCCTAGCTCGGACAGCATAAAAGCATCTCGATCTCATAGCTTTCAACATGTTCATTGATTGCAAGCAAGTTTTGTAGCAATATTCAATCGGCAATTACGTCACATTACATTATCAGTCTATAAAACCTATGGGGTATTGGGGTTGGTTAATGGTTCAAACTACATATAGGATACATAGGGGTTAGTTGCCCTATTGGTCTATACCTATCTGATGGATGTGCCTGGATCCATCCTACTATAGATAATATTGCTAATACATCATTATGGTGATCACAGATTGGTTGGCATTCTCTATCATAGGTGGTGTGGCACGGGGAAATTCTATTGGTTGGCATACAGCTCACCAACCATGGACATCTTAATGAGACGTCAAGATATGAGTGGAACATACGTGGTGGAAAAGAATTCCATAGTCTGACATAATTCCAATTAAAGAATACTCCTAGTCATCCCAAAACGATGAGGCCTTGCCTTTCCTTTCCTTTGTACTTGACCTTGTGTGCTGTCCGGTGTCTATGCTTGTACTGAGGGAGGTCTGCAGGTGTCTTAACTGTGTTTGGTTCATAATGAATAGCCAGTGTTTCTTTGTGTCTGGATCACGTTTTAGGGTACTGTGTTTGAGAGTAGATTTTCTTTTATTTAATGAGGTTTTAGCTAATTCTGAGGTGCATGTTGTGTTCGTAGTGGCCACTTGAGGTGCTAGTCAATTACTGCCTCTAGTCAATTACTGTCTATAAAGTCTTTTGCCTTTACTGATCTCGTTCACCTTGTGAAGGTATCATGAAGCAAGACACAGACAATAGATTCAAAGTTCAAATAAAAAGTCTTTATTAACTTAAATGTCAGGATGGTGAAAGGCCTAACTTGCCCTATACTAATGTGGGATTTCCCTACCTAAATAAACTGAGGATAGTCTGAGTCAGTAAGTTCAACTTAAAAGTATGTCTGTGTCTAAAACCTATACTTGCCCTCACAACTAAAGCTAAACAATGTGTAGAGATGTCAGCAAGCAAAGTAACAGGGTTCAAATGAAGGTTCTGAGCTGCTACCAGCTCCAGGCTTACTCTTGGCTCCCTTCTCCAGGTTCAAGACAGTTCCAACAAAAGGGCCTCTGGGATTCCTTCCCTAAGTTAAACACAGTTCCACAAGAGGTCTCAGGGTTTCCTTCCCCAAATTCAACACAGTTCTTAAGGCTTCAAATTCACTTCAGGCTTCAAGGCTGACTTATCCCCCAGCATGTACTGTTTGCTGCCCACCATCTCTAACACGCGCGGCTACGGCACACATACGGTCGCCCTAATGTGTAATCCGTCCTCATTGTCTCCCTAATCATTGCCTCCCGCCCTCACCCATTATGCCGACTTTTGTTGTAAGGTTGTCGATCCTGCAATTACAATGTGCTGTGCCTTTGCCCACATTTTTTATGCTGTCTCTGTTGCACTGTCTCTGATTGGCCATTATAACGCACTGGCGATCTCCTGCTGCATGCACGCCGTGCATAATCACGCCGGATATTCACTCTAAATTATACTTGTGCTCCTCCACCCCAATGCTGTGCCCAGGCCAGCCACTGCTTTACAAGCATATCTGGTCTTCTTAAACTTTGCCTCACCTCTCGCCTGCGAATCTCATAATACATTGCAGCTTGATTTGTGCCCATGTATGCTCTCTGCCTGATATGCCCACATGTATTGCTAGACTGAGTGTATTTGCATTGCCCAACTTGTTGCACCACACAATTGTGCCCATGTATGCTGTAGTGCTCTCTGCCTGATAAGCCCACATGCATTGCTAGCCTGAGTGTATTTGCATTGCCCAACGTGTTGCACCACACAATTGATTTGTGCCACATGTATGTTATAGTGCTCTCTGCCTGATATGCCCACAACTACTGCAAGCCCTGGTATCTGCTTTGCCTTCTGGACTCCTGATTTGGTGTTGCCCCACTGCCTAGCTTGCCATACTGATACAATTGAATCCCAGTCTCAACTGGTCTGCCTTGTTGTGCCCATCACTAACAAGCAACTTAACTCGAGAGCTTGCACTGCTTAGCCCAATAGCTCTTGCAACCTCAGCAAGCAATTCCCACATAGACCTCGTGTCCCACTACCTCTCCAACTCTGGTTACATGGTACCACGCCTGTCCACCCTAAGGTCTCTGTTCTCCTTATTACGTGTACCACTTTTAGTGTGCGTATTTACCTGGTCGTTCTACCTTTCATCAAATAACTTAGCTGTATTAAGCACCTTGCATACTACATCCATGGCCTCCACTTACAGTCCTGCTGATACCTATTCAAGTACTGTACCTCAGAACCCCAACATCTATCTTAATGCTCCTGCATTATGGCTTGACCATTTCGCCAAAAAACCCACACCTAATCAACCATGCTCCACCGCCCAAAGAAACAAAAGACTAGGCGCTAGACTTATGGGTAGGAAGGGTCACCCTATGCACCCGAACTTACTTCTCAAAACTCTGATGCCTAGCCCGCCTCCCCAAACATCCACTTCACCTACGTCCCAATGCCTTCTGACCAACCTTGCTTCAACAAGCAACGCCGGTTTAATCAAGGCCGCTCTGATCAACGCAAGGTCCTTAGCTGGCCACGCTCTGGACATTGCTGATCTTATCAAGACTCAGGAGCTTGACCTCATCGCCATCTCTGAGACTTGGCTTCATGCTGCATCAGGCCCTGCACTCTCTTTGGCCATCCCCACAGATTACTCCATCATCAGATGCGACCGCACTTCTAGAGGTGGAGGAATTGCATTTATCTACAGAAACTCACTAGGTCTTAGAACCACTCCAAGCATCAACGTGGATTCCGCAGAGTCACTCTCTGTCAAACTCCAACTTTCAGCCAACCAAATGGTCGCCATCCACCTAATATACAGACCCTCCGGTCCGCCTACATCCTTTGCGGACGACATCTCTGCCTTAGTACTTGATAAAGCGAAACCTAACTCCCAAACCATCATCCTTGGTGACTTTAATCTAGGCTACCAAGACCCTAATGATCACGCGACCCTCAACCTCGCTAAAACCCTAACAGATCTAGGATTCTCACACCATATACAGGAACCCACCCACACCAAAGGGCGGTTCCTTGACTGGCTCAGTGACACCAATTGCAATATCCGCGTACTCTCGAACGCCCCTTGCATCTGGTCTGATCACCACATCCTCACCTTCAGTATTGAAGCAGCCTCTCCACCCACGCCCCCTGTCACCCCAGCCACCCTCACTCGAAATAAAAAGAACATAACCACGGAAAAACTACTCCCCCTCATCCTTCCCACCCGTAATAATGCTCCTGACACTTGTTCGGACCCTACTATCATAGCCGACATCTACAACTAGTCAGTGCTTGCAGCCATCAACTCTATTGCCCCGCTCAAACTTAGGAGACCCAAACAACGTGCTCACTTCAACTCGTGGTTCACTCCCCAGCTCAGAGTGTTACGCAAAGAGAAACGTATTGCTGAGTCACGTTGGAAAAGCCACCCTTCTGGCACCCATAAGGACGGTCTTCTGTTAGCCACCCTTAACTATAAGGAAGCCGTACTCCAGGCTAAAAAAGACTCTTACAACAACCGTATTGTGTCAGCCCAGTCTAATACCAAGGAACTATTCAAAATTTCGAAGGCACTTAAGACACCTGCAACCCCCTTGACTCGTGTACCAAAGATAGTACTTGGTGCACAAATGTTCAAACAGCACTCCTGGGTAAAATTGCCACCCTCCAATCTAAAATTAATGATAAACAAAAATCCCTACAGTCTGATCAACCACTGACCTCACCTATACCTAATACTCACCAAGCCGATCTCTCTCATAAACCATTCTCTTTCTCCCCGCTTACCACCCTTGAAGTAGAAGGAATCATAAACAACCTCAAACCGTCCAACTGCCAAGGTGACCCTTGCCCGGCACCTATCATTAAGGAAGCATCTCACGACCTAGCCCCTTTCATCACAGCATTCATAAATGCCTCCTTGAAGACGGGTATAGTCCCGGACAACCTTAAGGATGCGTGGGTAATCCCACTTCTCAAAATACCTCCCCTTGACCCTAACATTCCAACTAACTTTAGACCAATAACTACCGTCCCGTTTCTGCTCAAGATCCTGGATCGTGCAGCCTACTTGCAGATTCAAGACTACCTCGAATCCAACAATCTTCTGGGGTTAAGACAATCAGGATTCCATCCTAAACATGGCACTGAATCAGCCCTGATTGATTTGAAAACCCAGATGGAGACACTAAAGGATAATGGGAAGTTACCACTGCTCCAACTCCTTGACCTCTCCGCAGCATTTGATTTGGTCAACCACCAAATACTCTGCCAACATCTTAAATCTGCGGCCCACTTCTCAGAGTCTGCCAATGCTTGGATCCATTCATTCCTGAGCAACAGATCTATGAGGGTCTTTTCACCTACAGCATCAGCAGACCGCTCCCCTATTCACTGTGGCATTCCCCAAGGCTCTTGCGTGTCCCCTACGTTGTACAAAGTATTCACCAAGCCCCTTTTCGATGTGCTTGACTAACTGGGTGTCTCTTACACCAACTACGCGGACAACACCCAGCTACTCATTCCCATCAGTGGTGTTTACACAGCCGACACTAAAGCCTTGAATGATGTCTATCTGGTCATTCAGGCCTGGATGGCACATCACAAACTTTGCCTTAATGACGAAAAGACTGAGCTTTTATTACTAGGATCAAGCCATCGTCTTAACAAATTAGATCAAACTTACAAGTCCTTCACCATCGACGGAAATGATATCAAGGTCTCTAAAGACACTAAAACTTTAGGCGTCTATCTGGACTCCACGCTCTCCTTGAACAGACAAACGCAGTAAGGTCGGCCTCAGCCTATACCTGCAAACTTATCACCGCCTGCAGACCCTTTCTAAACTCTCTTAACTGCATCACCCTCGCCAGAACACTCATTATGGCCAAAATTGATTACTGTAGTGCTCTCTACCTAGGGACCAGTCAGTCCAACCTCAATAAATTGCAAACTGTACAAAACAATGCCATAAGGGCAGTCTTAAACATCCCGAGGCGATCCCATATCTCCACCGTCAGATCTGACCTACGATGGCTCCTGGTAAAACAAAGAATTGCCCTGAAAACTCTAGCCTTGACCCACAAATGCCTGAAAAAACAATGCCCCACCCTACCTCTCCTCTCGCCTTACACTCCACACCTCCTCTCGACCCACTAGATCAGCCCAAATTCACAGCCTTACCCTGCCTAGATTGAAACTCCAAAAAGCGGGTGGTATGAGTTTCCCTGTCTTAGCCTTTAAACTTTGGAACACTTTGCCTACCACCATCAGAACTGAACCATCGTTCCTAACCTTTAAGAACAACGCCAAATCTTGGCTGTTCTCTCATGAATTATGAGGCTCCTCACTCAGTCCTGCCTTCCACGTGTTATATAAGTTATGTGTATATACACCCCATAATGTACTTGTATTATAATCTGTAAATGATATTTTTGCTGTATACTGTGTATATTCAAGTAATTTTTCTATGTACTTACTGTCACTGTAACCTGTTTTCAAGAGTATGCGCCAGTTGCCCATGGGCCTGGATTGCGCTTTACAAATAAACAAAACTTCAAACTTCAAACAGTCTCATCAACTTGTTTAGTTTGCCTTTTCTGTCAATCACTTGAACAACATAGGCTGACCAGCTTCAGCCTCTTGACTTCTATTGGTTTACTCCAAGGAAGGGTGTATTTATTTATTTTAATGTAATTGTTTTTTTAATAAGGCATCAAATCTTTCTCAGCGCGACTCTGGGATTCGAACCTCTGATGCTCTGCGTGGTCTTGCTCCCAAGACCAGTGCATTGCCCCTGTGCTATCCTCCATTCACTAATGGTTCCTCAGTCTAGGCGCAGTTGTCAAATCACATGGTCCACACATCACTGGTCAAGCAACCGATAACCCTTGGCACTTTACAACAGTTAATTCGTTGTCATAGGACTTCCTTGACAACACAGGTTTCCTTTCTGCATCTGTGCTATAGGTCCACTTATATTTCTGGTTCACTTTACTGCAGGGGTGCACAACTGATTTTGACAGAAAAGTACCTTACATGAGGGCTATAGAGGGCCGAAAAGTAAATGTGGGCGGGGTGGTAGGCGGAGCGTTGCAGGAGGCTTTTTCAACCCCCCATTTGTATTAAACACATGGAAAAAGAATGTTTTTGAGGGGTAACGATTTTTATTTGCATTTCAAACTTACATTTTGTACTGCACATTTTCCATTGTTATAATTTATTTCTGTTAAGTTATTGTATATCGTCTGTTTAATTAAATTATATATATTTTATTGACCCTTGATTGGACATCATGTTATTTTGGACTGCTATAGTTTGCTGTTTGGGTTGCCCAAGAGGAGTATGGCCTTCGTTGAGTCAGGTTTCCTCAAAAAGCAAAGGATGTACATCTCCTAACTGTGCCTGTTTTAGCTTTATTATTGGGTTCACTCTTGGAGTGCAACACTATGCCCCATGGCTCCCACCCCCAACCAAACACTATGCCCCATGGCCCCCTCACCACCCCCAACCAAACACTATGCCCCATGGCTCCCTCAACCCCCAACCAAACACTATGCCCCATGGCCCCATCACCCCCAACCAAACACTATGCCCCATGGCTCCCACCCCCATCCAAACACTATGCCCCATGGCCTCCTCACCCCCAACCAAACACTATGCCCCATGTCTCCCTCAACCCCCAACCAAACACTATGCCCCATGGCCCCCTCACCCCCAACCAAACACTATGCCCCATGGCCCCTATCCCTCAAGCAAACACTATGCCCCATGTCCCTCACCCCAACCAAACACTATGCCACATGGCTCCCACCCCCAACCAAACAATATGCCCCATGGCCCCTCACCCCCAACCAAACACTATGCCCCATGGCTCCCTCAACCCCCAAACTATGCCCCATGGCCCCCTCACCCCCAACCAAACACTAGGCCCCATGGCTCCCACCCCAACCAAACACTATGCCCCATGGCCCCCTCACCCCCAACCAAACACTATGCCCCATGGCCCCCCAAATCAGCACACTTCAAACATGCACCCATACAGACCCGAAATACAGACCCGAACCCCCCACGCCCAACTCAGCACACACACTCAAACATGCACCCATACAGACCCGAACCCCCCAACTCTGCACACAAACACTCAGGCATGCACCCATACAGACCCGAACTCCCCACCCCCCAACTCAGCACACAAACTCTCAAGCATGCTCCCATACAGACCCAAACCCCCACCCCAACTCAGCACACAAACTCTCAAGCATGCACCCATACAGACCCAAACCCCCCACACCCCAACTCAGCACACACACTCTCAAGCATGCAGCAATAAAGACCCGAACCCCCCAAATCAGCACACTCTCAAACAAGCACCCATACAGACCCGAACCCCCCATCCCCCAAATCAGCACACTCTCAAACATGCACCCATACAGACCCAAACCCCCCACCCCCCAACTCAGCACACAAACTCTCAAGCATGCACCCATACAGACCTGAATCCCCCACCCCCCAACTCAGCACACACACTCTCAAGCATGCACCCATACAGACCCGATCCCCCCATCCCCAAATCAGCACACTCTCAAACAAGCACCCATACAGACCCGAACCCCCACCCCCCAACTCAGCACACACACACTCAAGCATGCACCCATACAGACCAGAAACCCCACCCCCAAATCAGCATACAAACTAGCAAGCATGCACACATACAGACCCTTCATCTCAACATACACCGCACTTACACTCCAAAACAAACATTCATGCTCACCCGACACCCCCTCCCCCGCATCTCAACATACACAACACAAACATTCAAAAACAAACATTCATGCACATCCGACACCTCCCCCACCCCCGCATCTCAACATACACAAAACAAACATTCAAAAACAAACATTCATGCACATCCGGCACCCCTGCATCTCAACATACACAACACAAACATTCAAAACCAAACATTCATGCACATCCGACACCTCCCCCCAGCCCCGCATCTCAACATACACAACACAAAGATTCAAAACTAAACATTCATGCACATCCGACATCCACCCACCCCCCGCATCTCAACATACGCAACACAAACATTCAAAAACAAACATTCATGCACACCCGACACCCCCCACACCCGCATCTCAACATACACAACACAAACATACAAAAACATTCATGCACACCCGACACCCCCCCATCTCAACATACACAACACAAACATACAGCAAAACAGACCCGACACACAAACACAAACAGACCACTTACCGGAGACGTGCTGGAAGGCAGGTAAACTGGAACGTTGGCGAGGTAACTGGAATCATACTACGGCTGGCGTGGTCCAAGGCTGAAATGCCTTCCGGCATCAAGCCTTACGGACCACGCCAGCCATAGTGCTGGCACTCCATTGGTGCATCACACACGCACTACGTGGCTTGTAGGAGCAACGTGGTGCGTGTGTGCTGAGCCAATGAGGGCCAGTGTTTTGTCCGGCCCGGAAGACAACAAAGACTTTCCTAATGGAGGGCGGCCGATGCTGCTTGCGGGCCGTCCTCCATTAGGAAAGTCTTTGTGCCTCGCGGGCTGGACAAAATGGCATGGCGGGCCGCAACTGGCCCGCGGGCCGAATGTTGTGCACCCATGCTTTACTGGCTTCTTACCTTTATCATCATGTGACTCTCATACACATTCTTTCATGGTATTTCTGCTGGTTACCACCTTGCTTTCACACTGTCCAATAGTGTTTTGCTTTTCCCTCTTTTCACTTTGCTTGCAAATGCTGTTTCTTTAAAATTCACTATCGATTTCATTTGTGCGATATGCTCATATTTTTTCCTTTCATTCAGCATTGAAAACATATTTAGTGCTTTTCAACTTGTTCAGTATTCAATAGTCCATGTTTGGTCATCTGACCCATTTAGCAGTGTTGAAACTCATTACCTGCTTGGCAATTCGTTCAGTATTCAATAATTCACTTTTGGGTCTCCAGACCCCTTTATCATATATTGTTGCTTGTTCAGCAACCCACACCATGCCCCTGGAGCACCCCGGTCTGAGTGAACCTTTCCTCTCACTCACCAGGGTGTGGCCGCTCCTCAGGGTGCTCTGGTCTCGCTTCTCAGTTCTCGCTCGCTCCTCTCTCACTCCTGAAGAGCTCTGGAGGGCAGCGCTCACTCCCACCATTTCTTCCTGCAGTGGTCGGCGGCTTCTTTGTGTTCCCCACTCCCAACGGAGAACACAAGGCAATGGGCTTCGCACAGCTGCAGAACCTCTCGCGCTCCGCAATGGCCTCTGCATCTTCCGGCTTCTCTGCTGTTGGTGTCCTTTTCACTGGCCCACACTCTGCCCGCTCAACCTCATATGGCTGTGCTCTCTGGCCCAACTTGTACCCCTCTCTGTTGCTTCTGACTCTTTTTATACACCTGCAACCATTTAACAGGTTGCAGGTGTGAACACTTAGTTTCACTTGCCTGACCCTTACAGCAGTTCTCAGGCCTTCTCCTCGTCTCAGTACTAGAGTGGTGAAATGACCTGTTCGTATTCACTACTCTTAGTCGCCTCTTCCTTGTCTGAGTACAAGAGTGGTGAAAGGGCATGTTAGTGTTCACTTTTCTTAGTTGCCTCTTCCTTATCCCAGTACTATAATGGTTTGAATGAGGAAACGTGAGGGGAGAGGGTTTACAACAACCTATAAAGGCAGGGGGAGGGTAAGGTTGGCTCTCACTAGTAAAAGGGGGATACCATGTCTTGCCTGCGGACATCCTCTCCCCAATCCCCAAGGACCCTCCACCTAGGTGATCCTTGTTCGCATTTGCACTCCCAGGGTAAGGCTCCAAAAGCGATGGCCTTTCCCTGGCCACCTGAGAAGAGGTTGCAAGGGCAGTAGGTGTGAGGATCCCCTCAGGTTTCTCACATACCCTTCCCCTACGCGGGTGGGACTGGGTTCCTTCACATGGAAACCGGGAGAGGAAGTCTGCATTACCTTGTTCTCGCCCCTTCCATTGTTCCACTGTGAAGCAGTAGGGTTGTATGTCCTGGAACCAGTGCAGGTCCCCCTTCTGTACCCCATGGTAATCCACGACTGGGTCCAATTACCCATCTTTTTTAGAGGGTGCCGTTTTTGTCTCTAGTCTTGCCTTATACCATGTGGTTTTATTTGATCCTGTGGGCACTTTTGCATGTATTTTTAATGGCCTTATATGCCGCTGCCTATCTGGTATGTACCCCTTCCCCTTTTGGCCATTGCCTTCCAAAGTGCCGTTTTACTATCCATCTGCACTAAATCCTTTGGGGTTCCATAATCTGCATATATTAATTTTTTGCGCTTTGCGCTGCCTTTCACCTGGCATGCACAATACCGCGTCGAGCCACACTGTACCTTTAAGAAACCTTGTTGACCTCCTATGTGTCCCATACGATCATGTGAACCTCAAGCCCGTTTGTCTGAAGTCCTCTTAATGCCGACATGCTAAATAGACTCGGTTTCGGGCGATACGTGAGATTTCTCTGGCTCCAACCTCACACGGCTTTAATCCCACGGGCTGAATCAACAAGTAAGTGCCTTCACATGCTGATGCATCACGCCATTTTTGCAGCAAGCCCCTCTCTCTTAGTTTATCTGCAACACCAGATTAAGGATATGCCTAATGGTTTCAACTACTGTTGTATCCCGCTTTTTTCTAACCAGCCCGCGATACCGTTTTGACATACAGCTTGACT
Organism: Ambystoma mexicanum; assembly: GCF_040938575.1. Taxonomy (NCBI): domain Eukaryota; kingdom Metazoa; phylum Chordata; class Amphibia; order Caudata; family Ambystomatidae; genus Ambystoma; species Ambystoma mexicanum. The sequence goes on from NC_090923.1 coordinate 669,088,408, forward strand.
CGCCATAATTGTCGACAGCACAAAGGTCCGTCCTTTTTCTATCTGAGTCGTAATTGAATGACCAAACCTCGACACGCTGCAGTAAGTTTTTAGAATTTTGTTCACAATCCTTTTTCCTCTGTCTATCTGCCATCTATATCTGCAGTGGATATGTCCGGCTTCATTGCGCTTTCTACTAAGCAGCTGACCACTGAATATCCTGCAATCCTAGAGAGTGGGGTCTGCATGCTACATCACAGCCTGCAATAATGAAATCTTCCCCTTGTTGTTTTTCCACCAGTGGGCGTTTTCTAATATGCACTTATATGCACGGCAAGTCACAAGTTGACCGTCTTTGTGAATCCAACAGTGTATGCATCCTTCACACTGTAAAAGCATATTCTTGAACGTCCTAGTAAGTTGTATAGGATTTTTTCTTCTTTTTAAATACAACAGTTTTTTAACTAGAAACTTATCACCTTTTGCATGTATTTGAGTCTACAGTTTCATTGATTCTGTTCTACTACCACTACATCGAGCGTTTGCCGATGATATGTTAAGCAACTCTTAAGGTAACCTATTCTACATCTAATAGCTGAGCATTTTTACCAGCAGTACTATAGTCTGATTTATTCCAACCTCATCTATAGGTTTTTTAGCTACTAGATAAGATGATATAAGCACCTGATGGTCACTAACCGCCTGTTTTGACAAAAAATAAATTTAGCATTGACGTCTAGTTGTGTAACAACCCAAACAACATAATATATAGTTAGGAACTACCAGACGAGATTGCATTGCAGCATCATTCGTCCGTGTTAAAGAAATCATTTACATAGATGTATTTTACGTCAACTAGCTCTCACAGAGCCTGGAGAAACAAGTAAAAGATTGGTGTGGTTATTTGTTCTGTGTTTTGTCTGTTGTCCATTTGTGAAACCAGAAACACGTAGTCTGCAATACAGAATGCTCTAAGTGTGGATATTGAAATGTCTAGGTTCAATTACATGAACCTCTGGCCAGTATTGAACTTGTGTTATTATATAAATTTGTTCTACCTGTAACCAATGTATTATAGAAGTTGCTAAACAACATGCGCAGTAAGCACAAGATCACCTCAAGTTGACAATCAATTGTTTGTATTTTTATAGATCAGCGATGTTACAATTACATCATAAAATGGGGTAAATCATTGAATTGAAGATTTCCTGGAAGAAATCCTGTGTCCTGAAGATGGCTGCTACATCTGTTTCTGAAAAGACACTAGAGATAGTGTCCAATTCAATCTATGGCCGAAACATGTCGACAATTGTATGAAAGATCACTAATGATAGTAATCTGGTGCATTAATTCTGCAATGTAATGTCTATTTAATGACTTACAACCCTGTCTAATCTTTGTTTTAGTTTGCTAGTGTTTGTGATTTTTGTTTGGTGCATTCACTCATTCAGTCCTTTTTGAGTACTGTTCTTTTAAATTTGGTATATTTACCATTAAATCAATGTATTAATTTCTTTTGAAAATCATTGGTGTTTTTGCTGCTCTTTAAACCACTTTCTCAATTTGAGTGATCATAATGTTGTTCAAATGCCAATCATGTTGTAAAACCACCCCACTCTTTTACCTCCTGACTTCTTGTAGAGAGGGGTAACCAATTCTCTGTTCCTCTTTTACACATGTCCTGGAACCAGTGCATAACACTAGCATTGGATTCCTTCCTCTTACTAATCCATAACAAAGGGGAGTGATCCATTATTAATTGAAACCTATGACCGAAAAGATAGTATTTAAGATGTATCACTGCCCATTTAATTTCCAATGTCTCCAGCTCGATGACAGTCGTTTTTTTCCTGAGAAACAACGTCGGACTGATGTATAATATCGGGTTCTCCAGTCCGTTGTGGTTTTAAGACAGAAGGGATCCCAGACCCATTAAGGAAGCATCAGTCTGAAGGATAAACTCCTTAGAAAAGTCTGCTACCTTCAAAATGGGGCTATGGCATAAAGATTGTTTTAAGGTTGTGTAACAAATCTCAACCTCCTTATTCCATTTGATCTGTTGGGGCTCAGCATTTTTCAATTGGTCTGTTGATCTAGAGATTTTACTGGAGAAATTTGGGATGAACCGGCGGTAGTAACTGATTAGCTCCCAAAAGGCCTTCAGATCTTTCTTGGTTTTTGGCATGGAGGTATTGAGAACAGCTCTAACTTTTTCCTGCTGTAGTTGGACAGTACCATTACCCACAAAATACCCTAAATACTTAACCGCAGATTTGGCCAGTTTACATTTTCTGGGGTTGGCCGTCAGCCCAGCTTTTATTAACACTCTCATGACTGTGTAAAGGTGGAACAAATGATCTTCCCATGTCTTGTTATGTGTCATAATGTCGTCTATATAGGCTCTACAAAAATATATATGGCTGTAAGATTTTATCCATGAACATCTGGAATGTTGCCGAAGCACCATGTAGACCAAATGGCAGACCCTTAAACTGAAACAGTCCTATGGGAGTAGCAAAGGCAGTTTTCTCCTTATCAGGTCCATGTAACGGCACCTGCCAATACCCTTTCGTGAGATCTATTGTTGAAAGGTAAACAGCATTACCCAGCTGGTCAAAAGATTGTCAATACGTAGCATTGGGTAAACGTCTAAGGTGGAGATGGCATTCACGATTCTAAAGTCTATACAGAACCTCCAACTTGCATCAGGCTTTTCCACCAACACGATAGGGGAGGGCCAGGGACTATTAGAAGATTCTATGATGTTAGCCTCAAGCATTTTCTAAACTTCCTGGATGATGGTATCTTTTCGGGACTCAAGTAATCGGTAAGGTTTTAAATGTACCACTTTGCCTTCGGGAGTGCGGATGTTATGGTAAGTATCCTTCACGCTTCTGGCCTACTCTCTAAACACGATGGTAAACTATCGTATAAGGTCATACAGGTCTTGTTTTTGGTTATTACCAAGAGCAGGGAAATTAGGGCATTATTATCCATATCTTCAAGTAACAGACAGGATAATATGATGGCTTGTGCCTCCAAAGGGTTTTTCTCCATTCCCTTAACAGATTTACATGATAGACTTGGATTTTAAGATGACGGTCCGGCTGTGAGATTTTATAATTACACTGACCCATTTGTTCCAGAACCTCAAATGGTCCATGCCACTTGATGATATGTTTATTTTCAGTAGTGGGTAATAATGCTAAGACTTTTTTGACTTATGGAAAGGATCTTAAAGAGACCTTTTTATCATAGGAGGTCTTCTTTGGTTCCTGTGCTTTAACCATGTGAGTCTGTACCAAATATCTAACAGATGTCATATGTTCTTTAAGCCTAGTTGCTATTTGGGAGAGTGGAATTGGGGCTTCTTCTCTCTTCTCCCAAGTTTCCCTCAACATATATAGGATGTCCCAGAGTTCCCGCCCATAAAGAAGCTCAAAGGAGAAAAATCCTGTTGAAGCCCCAGGGGTTTTACTAACTGCAAATAAAGCCCATGGAATCATTTGTTCCCAGTTCCCACCATCCTGTTCCACCAATTTCCGTATTATGGACTTTGGGGTTTTATTAAATCTCTCTACAAGGCTGTCTGTCCGGGGATGATACACTGGTGTTCATAGTGTAGTGAAGTGATATGTAAAAGTTGTTTAACTTCCACCATATGTCTGCTCATGAAAGTAGAGTACTGGTTGGTTAATATTTCCCTTGGAAACCCTACTCGGGGGGGGGGGGGTGAAAAAGGGAGCAGGTGCTTCAAAATGTGTTGTGTGGTGTTATCTCTTATTGGAAAGGCCTCTGGGTATTGGGTTGCGTAGTCCACAATGACTAGGATGTATTTGTTTCCCATTTTGGAAGTTTCTAGTGGTCCCACAATGTCCATACAAATCCGGGAGAAGGGGATCTCCATTATTGGTAATGGATTCAAGGGAGTGAGTGGTGGTATGTGAGTGCTAGACTTCTGGCAGATTTCACAAGCCTGAATAAAGTTTTTAATATCAGCATGGGTGATTCCTGGCCAATAAAAATGTTTTCATTATTTAGGCCTGTCATGGGTATCAGGCAGGTAGTTGGGGCAAGCTGGGTGGAGGCTTGGCAGGCCTGGCAGAGGGACACAAAGAACCCATAACAAATCCCTCCTTTCATTCCTCCCTAGTGTTTGCAGTAACTTCCTGGTTACCACTTCCTGTTGCCAAACAGGAAGGGCATGTAACTCATGGGCTCTCTAGTGTTTGGGTGTGGCTGGCTATATAAGCCACACCCAAGATTCTTCCAGTGCTTCGTGTTACTTACTGTGAGCTGTATCAGCAACACACTTGCCGTGCTCTGGATCAGCCAGCATCTGCTTGCCTGCTCCGGATCATCCTGTTTCTGCTTACCTGCTCCGGATCATCCTGCTTCTGCTTACCTTCTCTGGATCATCCTGCTTCTGCTTACCTGCTCCGGATCATCCTAGTTCTGCTTACCCGCTCTGGATAATTCAGCTTCAGCTTACCTGGTTCTTACTCCACGCCGCAGCTATCTCCAGTCAAGAGGGGACTTCTACACCGGCACCTGTAAGAACAAAGAAGAACAGCATTAACACGCGCACATCAGTATCGCTGTGCATACTCACCGAATCTTCCTGCGGCGCTGGAATCCAGGTTAGTTGCACAAGCGCACAAACCCCTGTAAGAAAGAGGAGACATTATTCATTGCGCTCACTCCAATAACGCGGACACTTATTTCACTGTGCTCTCTCTCTCTACACAGTGCATACTTTCCAAAAGCCTCCGTGCAAACTTACCTAACCACCAAGTCTCCAGTAGCGCTGAACCCAGACTCGAGGCGCTAATACCACATAATTTCTACTGCAAGGGAAAGGGAGAGACATTACCAGGCGCGCTCAAATTGAAGGCGCTGCGCAAACCTACCAGCAGCTAGCTTCTACTCACCCACAGAAATACCGGCAAACAAAGACAATACGGACAATTTTGGACACTCAACATTCTCCGCGCAACGTTCACTTGTGGAAAGGACTTTCTAGCCAGTGAAGAAACTGGCACCTTGAACTCTCTGCCTCGCTGTGAAGGCATAAAACAGTGTTTGGCTTCTGAGCTGAGCCTACAGACATTGGCACCAATCACATGAGTGAATCGTGCCCCTGCAAATGCAGGATGGAGTGCACACCCTACTAAAGATAAAGGTAAGCCCATAAGGGGACATCACAGCACACAGTAAAGAGAAGGGAAGGGCCCAGGGGAATCGGGTGAATTCAGGTCTGAGTGTACGTACACCTTGTATTTGACAGGTATTCCTCCGGGTGAAACGGGGGAAGTGAAGACTCGGGTCAAGGGAGGCTCGTCCATCGCTCCTGCAGAGACACAGGTGAGTGTGACAGGGCCTGAGTTTTGGACTGTCCTAGATGGCCTCCTATCAGATGTGAATGAGCTATTTCTAGGACCACGTGCTCATGACTTTTAGGGACAACCAACTGTGTTTTTAACAAGCCCTCTGAAATGGTGTCTCCCCTATATAGAAGTCCATGTTTCAAAAAGAAAAAGGGTCCCCCTTTCTCACGACCTTCTGACTCAGATAAGACTGCCTCAGCCAATAAGGTTGCATTCTAGCTTGCTCGTTTGTAGTTCCAGGCCCGATTTATTCAGATCACAGGCGTGACTGTGCCTGGGGCGAACAAGCCGGTTTGTGCCGGCTAGTGCCGTGGAGTTCTGTGTGCTGCTTTTACTCTGTACTTTTGTTCTTTCACTGCACATATCATGTCTTCACGCTGTACTTTAATATCTGCCATCCAGAAGAATCGCTGGGTAAGACTCGTTGCCTCATTAGAGGATTCTACCCGCCTTCCAATGCCTGCACCTCAGTTGATGACTACTGGCATACACGAGCCACAGGATATACAGGATACCTTTACTCCTGTACCCCCCACCCCATTTATGTTGATGATGGGGAAACCACTAGGGAGATGCCGTGTATAAGCGCCACCACTACTTCTAACCCTGAACTTTCTAAATCGGTGGCTCAAACATGCCTTAAATGCATTTTATTTAATACACTTTCCCTGATCTGTCACGCCATAGAAGTTGCAGACTTCATACTCGAGTTTAAACCTGACATCATGGTCATAACTGAGACATGGCTCCATGATGCAGAATTTCACTCTACACTTCTTGTAACCCCCGAGGGATACGATATCTTGCATATGGATAGGGAAACAGGATGGGGGAGCAGTTGCTTTGATCTTTCGTAAAAGTGTGAATCTCTATATATCCAACAAGCCACAACCAGATCATTGTGAGTCCATGCTCGCAAAACTACAAATGAATTATGTTACTACTCTTGGAATTCTACTTCTTTACATTCCCTCAGATGTAATCCCACTTTTAATTTAATTTATTTATTTTATTTTGACATTTGTATAGCGCACCGAACCAGTAGGCATCTCGGCGCTTTGGCTTAAATGTCCAGGTACACAAAGTAGAAAGGCCTTGAATGAATGAATGATAGGTTATTTATAAAGCGCTTAATACCTGGAGGTTTCTAAGCGCGGACCTGGGGATGGAACCTGTGTTGCTCTGTGTCGTCTTGCTTCCAAGGTGAACATGTTGCCCCTGAGCTATCCTCCTTATATTGTATGGCGGCTACATCAAAGCATGCAGTTACAAGTGGTCAAAGTACGGTAAAGTCCAGGTGCACAAATTGGAAAGCCTCGCCTCATGTTGCAAGGGGGCTACATCAAGGCATTCAGTTAGAGGTGGTCAAAGTGTGGTAAAGTCCAGATGCACAAATTGGAAATCCTCACCTCATGTTGTAAGGGGGATACATCAAGGCATTCAGTTACAGGTGGACAAGTACGGTGATGTCCAGGTGCACAAATTGGAAAACTCGCCTCATGTTGCAAGGGGGCTACATCAACATGCGATTACAAGGCAAGGTACAGTATTGTCTAGGGGCACTGTTTGAAGAGTTTAACCTGGAGAAACAAGGCAGCTACGTCGAAACATGCAATAATGAGTGGGCCAGGTGCAGGCTGCAGAGCGCAGAGTGCCCGAACCAATGATTAAAAGTGGGTTAAGTACATGTGCAGCGCAGGCTGCAGAGGGACAAAGCCAGTAGTTATTGGTATGTTTCACGCAAGTATAGCGTGGGTTAGGACAATGTGTGTTCCAACGGCTGCAGTGGAAGAGGTGTCGGCTGCAAAGTGATCAAGATCAGAGGATCAACTAGGTTACATGCAGGAGCCACACAGGTTGCAATGATATAGTTGTGGTTGTTACATATATGTAAAAAGGCCGTTACAGCTCATGCCACCACGAGTCTCAGGCAAAGAGGTAAGGTAATGCTTCATTTCATGGAAGAGCAGGGGTTACCTTATACTGCATATGAAGGAGGTCAAGGTTGGTGGCATCGATGTAGATGGTTGTGTGGCGAAGAGACATGGGCCTGAGCGCTGCCTGCGCCCAGACAGGCCAGACAGGGAAAGTGGCCTTATACGTCGGGTTCATCCAGCTAGGCTGCACCAAATCAGCCAATGAAGATGCTCAATAAGAGCAGGCCGGGGAAGCAAAGGAACCTGGTGGTAAGGGTGCCGATTTTGTAGAACAATTCTTAGCCTTTCTTGGCAGTACCACCAAATTGAACTCGCCCCTTCTTGTTTTGGGAGATTTTCATTTATGGGCCAACAACCCTCAATGTCGAGACGCTGCGTCCCTGTTACAAACCTTAGAAAACCTTGGATTTACACAACATGTTATTGAACCCACTCATGTCGGGGGTAACATTCTTTACTGGATAATGTCCCATAAAATGGATGTTCTGGATACCAATGTACAGATCTCGCCTTGGTCGGACCATTCACTTCTTACCTTTGAGACCTACATTCACTCAGTAATGGCTAAATCTTCTTCTACTATATGACCTGCAACCTTTAGGAATTCCAAGGGCATTACCCGTGAGGCCTTTGTTTCCAATGTTTTTCCACAACTCACTCCCCTGGATGATGAGCTTTCGCTTAATGAGCTGTTAATCTATCATATGAATCCTTAGCCCCCCCTTAAACAGTTACATCAAAAGAAATTGCCATCGTCCAAACTGTGGTTCTCCTCTGATATTCTTGCTGCCAGGGCAGAAAAAAGGAAAGCTGTATGCCATTGGCGCAAAAATCCCCCTGATGTCTCTCTTAGTATATATAAGGCATCTTTCAAATTGTTCAAAAATCTATTTAAAGCCATAGAAGAAAAACCTAATGCCGGGATTGAGTCAGCCAAAATCTAGGCCAAAGGAATTGTTTAAGGAACTATCAGAACTAAAGGGCAGCCCGGTGGATACTCTTCCAGAAGCAGACTAAGCTTGGTGCCAACACATTCATGATTGCTTTGCCCAGAAAATGATATTGCATCAACAAAGCATTGCAGGTCAACTCAATCTATTTCAATCTCATGATCAAGATATACCTTTGGCCTGTCCTTCTTACGACTCAATTTCTTCCTGCTTCTCTTTCCACGAGGTGTCAGAAAGCGAGGTTCAGGAAGTCCTATCCAAGCTAAAACCTTGTCATGTAAAGGGATAGTTTTCCCACCACACTCTTTCAAGAATTTAAGAATATTCGGATACCTTGGGTTACTACTCTTGTTAACCGGTCATTTGCCAAAGCTGTTGTTCCTGACAGCATTAAGGAGGGGTGGATTACCCCTTTGTTGAAAAAAGAAAATCTTGATTTTGGTGATCCCGGTAATTTCCAACCAATCACCAACATTCCATTTCTTTTAAAAATCCTGGACAAACTTGCGCTTAATCAATACCAAGGCTTTGTCCTACAAAATGACATCCTCGCTATTGGTCAATCTGGGTTCTGTGTGAATCACGGAAACAAGACTAACCTACTTGATCTTAAATCCAATATTGGGGAGATAGTTGATAGAGATGATCAGGCGCTACTACTCCTTTTGGATATCTCGGCCGCTTTTGATCTGGTCTATCATGCCATTTTGGCTGATAGGCTGGTCGGGGTGGGCAGATGTTCTGATCCTGCGGCTAACTGGCTTAGATCATTTCTTGGCCCACGAACCGCCTTTGTAACCAAGGACAATGCACAGTCTTTCAAGGCAATGCTGACTTGTGGCGTCCTGCAGGGAGCTGTTACACTTCAGGCTTCCCCGCGGGCCTCCTTGCAGAATACGACTTCTTTGCAGGCTCCTCTATGGTCCAGGTACAAGCTACCATGGTGTCTGTACAAACGTCTACGCACTCCGGGTCACCTGACACGTCTTGTACGTGGAAGACGTACAGCAAGCCACGCCCCTCTTACGACTATAAAACCACCGTCTTCCAAGGGGCTCGTTGCTGCTAATTAGCAATACCAGCTACACGCGGTTTGGTCCGTTTCCTCTTCGTGTCTCCCTAAACGATTCCTCATCTGAACTCCTGGTTTTGACCTTTGCCTGACTTTTGGATTGCCTCGTCTCCTCCTTTGTTCCTGTCATGCTCGTCTGGTTGTTCCACTCGGAACGCTACTGGATCCGGCTCTCTTCTGTGTCTTGCGGTTCTTATTCCTGGTTATCGCTCTGCACACTAAATTGCTGTCTACTATCCGGATCATCTCAACAGCTACTCAACTACACTTGTGTACTCAGGTACATACTTGATTGACAATCCTCATCTTTGCTATTTGTTACTTCCACAACTAGTTTGGATATTTGTCTTCTGTTGGATTCTGGGACATTGAGTGACTTTACTGTGAGATTGCTCTTACGTGCATATAAACGCTTTCCTGAACTGCACCAGTGCGTCCCTCTTGCCGTTCGGGGTTACTTCCCTATACTAACTCCCTGTTTGTTATTTTCTCCTGTCGTTGTCTTCAGAATCCTGGACTCCTCTTCCTCCATTTATCTTTACTCAGGTCAGTTGTTATCAATTCTATAGCTATAGTTGGAACCGATACTGATTTAGATCATTTCCACTCATTTGTGTTATTCTTTGTAGATCATCCCGGGGAAACTCCACTCCAATATCTATCTAGGTAGTTGCCCAATTATTTCAACTGTTCTAATCACTTGCATAATCTCAACACTGTCTAATATATTTGTATTCCTTTGCAGCATTGTTGGTATTGACGGTGTGTCTTCTCCCCGCTCTTTTATTCAATTGACACCTCTCTCTGTCCCAACTGAAACAGCAGAGAGGTACATTGTGGAAAAGAGCCCCTCTTTGAGGAAGCCTGAGTCTTGTACTCAGGGGAGCTGGGATGGAAGGCTGAATTTTGAATCTTATACCACCAACATCTCCAAGGTCATTTCCTCTGCATCTTCGGCCTGTTTCGGAGTGGTGAGTAACAGAATTAGCAGCCTTAAAAAATGTCCACGGAGGCCAGTGATGCTTTGAATCAAATAGTGCAAATGGTCACGGATCTACGTACCGACTTGACCAATGCACAAGAAGCACTGCGCCAACGCATGGACGCCATTCAGTCTTTGGTTACCAGACCAGCGTCACAGATGGCTGGTGCTGGAGCTACAGCATCAGGTTCAGGGTTTCCACCTCCACAGCAGGAATCAAACCCGATCATGCTTACAACCCAGTTCCCTCTACCTCCTCCTGAACGCTTCCTAGGTGACCCTAAACAATATCGAACCTTCATTAACCAAATGCAAATTACATTTTCTGTGTCGCCCCGTCTCATTTCCCACTTCTACAACTAAAGCGGCTTTTGTTTTATCTCATTTGGGAGGCACCGCAGCCGCATGGGCTAACCCATTGTTGGAATCCAATAGTCATGTTCTCTACAATTGTGATGCCCTTCTTGCTATGATGAGTAAAGTATTTGATACACGTTATACTACTCAAGCTACTGACCTGGAACTCTTAAAACATCGACAAGGGAACAATTCTTTGTTGGTTTATTTGGCCCGGTTCAATCAGTTGGCAGCAGAAATGGACTGGCCTGAAGAAAAGAAGACAGCCGTCTTCTATCAAGGCCTCTCAGATGAACTAAAGGACATCCTTTCCACTGTTCCTGTAGTTCCCGCAGCATTTGGGGAACTGCTAGACTTAGTCCTTCAGATTGATGCTCGTAAATCCGAAAGACGCGGCGAAAAGAAAACAGCATTGTTCAGCACGGTTTCAGCAGAGGCCTCGTCTTCTTCACCTCCTGCGCCTGAACCTATGCAGATTGGTGTGGTTAGGGGACCGCTTACCCCTGCTCAACGAGAATATCGTCGATCACACAATCTCTGCATGTACTGTGGGGCCTCTGATCATTTATTACCTGAGTGTTCCAAAAAACCTAAAAGAAAGGCGGGAAACGCCAAATCCCGACAGTAGACAGAGTCCCTATGTCGGGAAACTCACCTTTGGACTCTACATTACAGAATCCGAGTCATTTAGTCTGCCTACCTGTTACATTTTCCTTAGATCACGGTGTTTCATTCCAGACAACAGCCGTGATTGATTCAGGTGCAACAGGTAATTATGGTGATCAATGCTTTGCCGCCATGTCAAGAATACCACTGGTTCGCAAAACTATACCTGAAACAGTGAATGCAGTGGATGGTTCACTTCTTGTCTCAGGAATGGTAACTCATCAAACAGTTCCACTGCATATGAGTACTGATGAAGGCCATACTGAAGACATATCATTCGATATCATTAAAGCACCAGCATACAAACTCATTCTGGGCATTCCATGCTTGAAACTTCATAATCCTGCCATCGACTGGTCGACATCTCAGATTCAGTTCCCTTCCAATATATGCAATACTCGATGTACTACATTACTCGGTATTACCCAGGATAGCCCAGTCAGGGCGCTAGTTTCTCCTACTATGCATATTGGAGCTGTCTCTAAAAATGTTGCCTCTGTGATACCTTCTCAATATGTAGATTACACAGATGTTTTTGACAAAGGGATGGCGGAGACTCTACCCCCACATAGAGCCTATGATTGCCCAATAGACCTAATACCGGGAGTAAAGATACCATCCGGCAGAGTGTACTCCCTCACTCTCAAAGAAGACGAAGTCCTTAAAGATTACATAGACCATGGGATTCATTCGTCCTTCCAAATCACCAATTTCATCACCACTTTTCTTTGTCCCTAAGAAGGAAGGGGATCTACGTCCTTGTATTGATTATCGTGCTTTGAATGCAGCAACCATAAAAAACCAGTATCCTCTTCCTCTGATTTCTGTCCTCCTTGATCAATTGGGTTCTTCCAAAATATTCACTAAGCTTGATCTCAGAGGAGCTTACAATCTCATCCACATGAGAGAGGGGGACGAATGGAAGACCGCATTTAAAACACGTTAAGGTCTATTTGAGTATCTTGTTATGCCCTTTGGGTTATGTAATGCCCCGGCCACCTTTCAGGCTTTCATGAACGATCTGTTTTACAACATTCTTGATCAATTTGTTGTTGTCTACCTGGATGATATTTTGATTTATTCACAAAACCAGGAAGACCACGAAAAACATGTCAAAACAGTACTCCAACGTCTGAGAGAACATAGATTGTTTGTAAAAGCCGAAAAGTGCATATTTCATGCCTCAGAGGTGGAATTGTTGGGATATGACCCTACTAACAATGGAGTGCGCATGAGTCAATCCAAAATTAGTGCGATCCTGGAATGGCCTGTGCCCAATTCAGTCAAATCTTTACAATCATTCCTGGGATTTGCAAACTTTTATAGACGCTTCATCAATGGATTTTCTGAAATCTCTGCACCACTTACCTCTCTGACAAGTGCCAAGGTACCATTTGTACGGTCTTCAGAAGCTCAGAGAGCCTTTGATCAATTAAAATCAGCCTTCACTTCCGCCCCTGTCCTCAAACATCCTGATCCCGAGCTTCCTTTTTTTGTTGAAGCAGACGCTTCAGGTTATGCCCTTGGGGCGGTATTGTCTCAAACCTGTCCTCATTCGGGAGAGATTCATCCTGTTGCCTACTTCACTCGTAAATGGACAGCTTACGAAGAAATTATTCCATCACAGAACGCAAACTTTTAGCCATCAGAGACGCATTCCTGGAATGGAGGCATCACCTTCTGGGGGCCAAACACCTTGTAACTGTATACTCGGATCACCGCAGTCTGTTAACCTTCAAATCTATGAAATGTCTTACGGCTAGACAGGCGCGGTGGCATTTATTCTTTTCACAATACCAATTTGTTATCACATACCGTCCTGCTAAAGCTCAAGTTTCGGCTGATACTCTCTCGCGCTTACATGCGGATGGTCAGTCTCAACAGGTCGAAGCTCTTCCTCTTCTACCGAACAAAGTTGTTTGTGGCTGTTCGGATCAGCCATCTTTGCGTTCAATCATCCTTGATTGGGTATCAAAACATCCAAAAGAGATCACTGACCTCAACCTGGAAATCATTCAGGGTATGCCATTCATTCAAGGGCGTGTCTATATACCCCCAGGTCAAGCTAGAGATTTAGCGCTCCAGTGGTCTCACGATTCTTTGATTGCTGCACATCCAGGAAGTCAAAAAACTCTTGAAGCCTTACGGCGTTGGGCTTGGTGGCCGTCCATGGTTCGTGATGTAAAGGATTACATTTTGACTTGTTCCATATGCACTCAGTGTAAAACTTCTAGAGACAAACCAGTCGGTTTGTTACAGCCTCTTCCTGTGCCGTACAAACCTTGGCAGATGCTGTCAATGGATTTCATTGTGGAACTTCCTGACGTTCAGGGCTATGACACTATTTGGGTAATCGTTGATTACTTCACTAAACATGCATTGTTCATACCTTGCTCTGGTTTGCCTGCAGCTCCAGAATTGGCGAGAGTGTTCTTGACGAATGTGTTTCGTTTCTTTGGTTTACCCTCAGTTATTGTTTCCGATCGTGGCACACAATTTACGTCACGATTCTGGAAGGCTCTTACAGCTTCTCTAGGTATTGAGGACAGGTATTCCTCGGCTTACCATACTCAAACGGATGGGCAGACTGAGAGAACTAATGCTACCATCGAACAGTACCTACGCTGTTTATGCCTTCAGTACCAACAGTCTTGGTTTACTTCTCTGCCTTATGCAGAATTTGCATACAACAACTCTATGCATACATCAACTGGAGTTTCTCCCTTTTTTGCACTGTATGGTGGTCATCCTAGGGCACTCTCGCTTGATCCGGTATTACCGGCCATTAATCCTGCAGCAAAAGATTGCATCAGAGATCTCGATAAGATTCATCGGGATGTACGCTGTCATTTACTCCGAGCTCAAGATCGTGCCAAGAAGTATGCTGATGTGCATCGATCACCTGCTCCAGTCAATCGCAGTGGCATGAAGGTGTGGTTGTCGTCCTGCAATTTACGAATTGCAGGCAAACGCTCGCTTCTGCCCAAATATGTGGGACACTATGTCATTACTGATGTCATCAATCCTGTGGCAGTTAAGCTTTCTCTGCCGCGATCATGGCGCATACATCCAGTCTTTCACGTCTCCCTGATCAAGCCTTTCATCCACGGGACCCGTCTGCCTACTCGTCCTTCGCCGATCTTGGTGGATGGTGAGGAGGAATATGAGGTCTCGCGTATCCTGGACTGCAGGGTGTCTAGGGGTACTTTGTTCTACCTCGTGGATTGGAAGGGGTATGGGCCTGAGGACCGTACTTGGGAGCCACTCTCTAATTTGCATTGTCCGGTTCTTCTGAGGAGCTTCCATTCCGCCAGGGGGTTGCCGGAGTTTTTGGGGGAAGATGCTGTTACACTTAAGGCTTCCCCGCGGGCCTCCTTGCAGAATACGACTTCTTTACAGGCTCCTCTATGGTCCATGTACAAGCTACCATGGCGTCTGTACAAACATCGACGCACTCCGGGTCACCTGACACGTCTTGTACGTGGAAGACGTACAGCAAGCCACGCCCCTCTTACGATTATAAAACCACCATCTTCCAAGGGGCTCGTTGCTGCTAATTAGCGTTACCAGCTATACGCAGTTTCGTCCGTTTCCTCTTCGTGTCTCCCTACACGATTCCTCATCTGAACTCCTGGTTTTGACCTTTGCCTGACTTTTGGATTGCCTCATCTCCTCCTTTGTTCCAGTCGTGCTCGTCTGGTTGTTGGAATCGGAACGCTACTGGATCCGGCTCTCTTCTGTGTCTTACGGTTCTTATTCCTGGTTACCGCTCTGCACACTAAATTGCTGTCTACTATCCGGATCATCTCAACGGCTACTCAACTACACTTGTGTACTCAGGTACATACTTGATTGATAATCCTCATCTTTGCTATTTGTTACTTCCACGACTAGTTTGGATATTTGTCTTCTGTTGGATTCTGGGACATTGAGTGACTTTCCTGTGAGATTGCTCTTACGTGCATATAAACGCTTTCCTGAACTGCACCAACCCGGCACTAGTGCGTCCCTCTTGCCGTTCGGGGTTACTTCCCTATACTAACTCCCTGTTTGTTATTTTCTCCTGTCGTTGTCTTCAGAATCCTGGACTCCTCTTCCTCCATTTATCTTTACTCAGGTCAGTTGTTATCAATTCTATAGCTATAGTTGGAACCGATACTGATTTAGATAATTTCCACTCATTTGTGTTATTCTTTGTAGATCATCCCGGGGAAACTCCACTCCAATATCTATCTAGGTAGTTGCCCAATTATTTCAACTGTTCTAATCATTTGCATAATCTCAACACTGTCTAATATATTTGTATTCCTTTGCAGCATTGGTATTGGCGGTGTGTGTTCTCCCCGCTCTTTTATTCAATTGACACCTCTGACTGTCCGAACTGAAACAGCAGAGAGGAAAACATTGTGGAAAAGAGCCCCTCTTTGAGGAAGCCCGAGTCTTGTACTCAGGGGAGCTGGGATGGAAGGCTGAATTTTGAATCTTATACCACCAACATCTCCAAGGTCATTTCCTCTGCATCTTCGGCCTATTTCGGAGTGGTGAGTAACAGAATCTTGCTTGCCGCCCCTTCTGTTTAATAACTACATAAAGCCACTGTGCGATCTTCTATCTTCACTGGGTGTCCGCTTTGCAAATTACGCAGACGACACCCAGATTGAGAGAGTTGTCAGGCCTGTATAGCAAGGACCTACAGAAGGTTAATACTATCCTTCATGCCACACAATTCTGGATGGCTAAAAACTCTCTGGCCCTTAATAATAAGAAAACTGAGTTACTTATCCTGGATACACCGACCAAACTTAATCATCCGGATTCCTCATTTAGCAGTTTTGGTATCGCAGGCAATACCATCAAGGTTTCTGATCATGTGAAAACATTGGGCGTCTATTTCGACTCCCATCTCTCATTCAAGAAACACGTTCTTTATCTTAAATCTTCGTGCTCTTGTTATGTTCACTTATTGTGGCAAATTCACCCCAACCTTTCTGAGACCAACCGGGCCATGATTGTGGCGGCCATTATTAACACCAAACTAGACTACTGCAATAGACTGCTCATTGGCTTCTCGCAGGCAAACATAAAAAGCTTACAAGTGATTCAAAATGGAGAAGTTTGGGCTGTTTGTGGCCTCGGTCGACGTACCCATGTCACTGATGCTCGCAGAAGACTTCACTGGCTGCCTGTTAACCAAAGAATTAGGTTCAAAGACACACTGCTAGTTTATAACTGCCTGATAGGTAAAGCCCTGTTCTACCTGTCTATAAGAATTTCCAGAGTTCCCGTTTGGCAAACTCTTCGTTCAAACAAAGATATTCTTCTGCAACAACCGTGAGTCTTACTGAAGAGGATTGGTGGCTCCAGCTTTCATGCTTGGGCCCCGTTTCTCTGGAATCAGCTTCTGTCTGCTCTTATGGTCTACGAGTCAACCACCAGTTTAAGAAACAACTTAAAACACATCTTTTTGATCTGGGCTAGGTTGTGGCCCTCACTCTACTGACATAGATTCCTCCTGCTGACTACTGCCTTTGTTTCCTGTTGTATTTGTCTTGTGAGTGCCTTGAGGCCTATGGGTGTTTGGCGCAATATAAGAATATGATAGATAGATAGCTAGGATCGCTCCTCTGGGCAAAGGCTAGGCCTGGAAGTGTTTTGGGTTCTTCCTCTCTAACTTTTCTGGGTTCATGTTTGGGAGGGGGTGTTGGGTATCTAATCTATCTCTCCGAAGCATCAGTGTCTCTATTGGTTTTCTTCTCCCCATATTCCTCCTTAACCCTAGGAGACATTGCTTTCTTCAGCAGCCCTTGAGCAATTTGATTCCCTTGATGGATTTGGAATGGATCTTTCCTGTGATTTTGTAAGAACACCTTAGAATTGCCTCTAAATTCTGGGTCTATCACACCGGCTAATACAACAATTCCAAACCTCCATGCTAGCCCGGATTTGGGTGCCAGTCTGATGTAAGTATCAGGAGGTGGAATTAGAATCAAATCAGTGGGTATCCGTCTTTTTCATCAGGAGGAATAATCTCATCCCTACTGCTGCAAATATCAAACCCAATAGAGCTCTTTGTGGCTACTGATGGGTCTGATGCTCTGGTACTCCTGACACCATTTGTGAAGGAATCATGAAGCAAGACACAGGCAACAGAATAGAAAATCAAGTAAAAGGTCTTTATTAACTTAAATGTCAGGATGATGTAAGGCCTAACTTGCCCTACACTAAGGTGGGAATTCCCTACCTAAATAAACTAAGGATAGTCTGAGTCAGTAAGTTCAACTTAAAGGTATGTCTGTGTCCCAAACCTATACTTGCCATCACAACTAAAGCTAAACAGTGTGCAGGGATGTCAGCAACCAAAATAACAGTGTTCAAATGAAAATTCTGAGCTGCTTCCAGCTCCAGGCTTACTCTTGCCTCCCTTCCCCAGGTTTAAGAGAGTTCAGCCTATCTACAAATACAAAAATACCTGGAACTAAACCATCTTCTCGGAATCCGGCAATCAGGCTTCAGACCCTAACATGGGACATAAACTGCTCTCATTGACTTTAAGGCTCAAATCGACACCCTGAGAGATAACGGGAAATCTGCTTTACTGCTTCTGTTAGACCTTTCCGAAGCATTTGATTTAGTAGATCATAAAATCCTATGCAACCACCTGGACTCGGCAGCCCACTTCTCTCAAGAAGCCATCAGCTGGATTGAGTCGTTCCTGAGTAACAGATCAATGTGTGTCTTCTCCACTTCAGCCTCCGCTGACCCCATCCCCATCACTTGCGGGGTCCCTCAGGGATCATGCGTCTCTCCCACACTGTACAACGTGGTCACGAAGCCCCTGTATGATGATCTTGATGGTCTGGGTATCACCTACACTAATTACCCCGATTATACCCAGATCCTCATCCCGTTGATGGGAGATTACAACAAGGATTTGTCCTTGGTGAACAGGGTGTACCTCATCATCCAGGCATGGATGGCCTTCCACAGGTTATGCCTGAATGATGACAAGACTGAACTCATCATCCTTGGATCCACCCCAAACCTAAACAAACTGGATCACAACCAACTACACCAGCTTCATCATAGATGGCAACTCTATTAAGGTAGTCAAGGAAGTGAAATCCCTAGGAATCTACCTTGACTCCTCCCTTTCCTTCCACAAACAGGTTAGCTCTATGGCCTCCTCTACAGCCTACCCTTGCAGGGTAATAAGAGCAGCCAAACCTTTCCTATCCACCCAGAGTTGTATTACCCCAGCCAGAGCCCTTTTACTATCAAAACTGGACTATTGTAACGCCCTTTACGTAGGAGCTAATAAATATGTTATTTCTAAAATCCAGACTCTGCAAAACAATGCTCTTAGAGCAACCCTTAGCATCCCCAAGAGAGAACACATATCCAACATCATGAGAGCCCATAACTGGCTCTCTACCACTTACAGAATCCTGCTCAAAGTAGCCTACTTAACACACAAATGCCTCAACAATGCAGCCCCCCGCTATCTACCCGACAGAATAAAAAGATACACCCCTAACAGGCCCACCAGAACTTCCAATGCAAATCTACTCACAGTTCCCAGGTTCAAATGAACCAAAACGGGTGTTAACAGCTTCCAGGTGAAAGCAGTCCAACACTGGAATTCCCTGGCACCCTCTTTAAGGATACCTCAAACCTACCCCCACTTTAGACGCAACTACATTCAGTGGATAAAGAACAACGACCGATAACGTGCCTTGCCTTTGTAAAATTATGTAAATATGTATACTTGTAAACTGTTTATCACTGCATCTATCACAACTGTTTTAACCTATGTACACTCTGTAAATTACTGTACAACACTGTAAGCAAGCTGAGAATAACGTTGCTGTTCCTGCGCCTTTATACCTTCGGGTCTGGTGCGCACTATAAATGAATAAAAAAGCAAACAAACAAAAGGATCTTGGTGTTCCCTTCCCCAGGTTCAACACAGTCAACAAAAGGTCTTGGGGTTTCCTTCCCCAAGTTCTAAACAGTTCCACAAAATGGTTTTTGAGTTCCCTTCCCCAAGTTCAACACAGTTCCACAAGAGATCTCAAGGTTTCCTTCCCCAAGTTCAATACAGTTCTTTAGGTTTCAAATTCACATTCTCATCAACTTGTTTAGTTTGCCTTTTCTTTCCATCTCTTGAACAATGTAGGCTGACCAGCTTCAGCCTGTTGACTTCTCTTGGTTTACTCCAAGGAAGGATTCCTCAGTCTAGGTGCAGTTATCGGACCACACGGTCCACCCATCACATGTCATACAACCAATCACCCATGGCACTTTACAACACTTCATTCTTTCTCATAGGACTTCCTTCCATTCTACATCTGGGCTATAAGTCCACTTATATTTCTGGTTCACTTTACTGGCTTCTTGCGTTTATCAACATATGACTCTCACGCACTTACTTTAGTGCTATTTCTCCTGGTTTATTTATTTATTTTATTTATTTATATCGTGCCTATACACAGGTGTTTCCAGCCACCACAGGACAAGAAGGGGGGTGGGGAATATCGGAATCAAAAAGTAGAACAACAAAAAACATTTATAGTGGCCTTGTGACAGTCCTACCGTGCAAGTGCATAACAAGGTGGTAAGTGCAAATGGGAGGGAGTAGAGGGAGCAATGCAGGAGTGGGGTACCCCTAAGGGTGGGGATGGGCAAGTGCTGGTTGGGCCAAGGTAGTAAGTGCCAGGGGAAGGGGAGGTGGAGGATGAGTGCGGTGGCCAAGGATAAGTCTTGCAGTCCTATCTGGCTTAGCTGAAGGGGGCAAAGGGAATACAGAGGCAGGTTGGGTTGGGCAGTAGTCCAGCCTAGAGAGAACCAGGGCTCTGGAGACATTGTGCTTCTGGGGGAAGGTGATGAAAGGTAGAATGCCCCTGAGGAGATGCAACTGAAAGTTGGATTTCTTGGCAAGGTCCATGATGTGTTGAGAGAAAGTGAGGGAGAAGTCAAAGATGGTCCCAACATTTTTTACCTCACAAGTGGGTGAGGGAGAGGACCCAGGGAGTCAGGCCAGACAGTGCACGGGGAAACAAGGAGCGGTTGTCCCAATGAGAAGGATCTCTGTCTTACTGGCATTAAGGCAGAGATCATTGGTAGAGCGCCATGCCTGAATAGCAGTCATGCAGTCAGTTATGACGGAGGAGGAGGAGCTAGAGGAAGGCAGCATGAAAGAGAGCTGTGTGTAATCTGCGTAACACTGGAAATGAGGGCAGAAAGAGGAAATCAGGTGGGCCAGAGGGGCCAAGTAGATATTGAAGAGCCAAGCCGATAGGATAGAGCCCTGAGGGTTGCCACAGGTCGAGGGTGAGCTGGAGAAGAGAAAAGGGCCCATTTGCTCTGGGGATGGTCTGTTTGAAATGAAGGAGGTAAGCCACGCCAGTGCCCAGGGTATCATGGAGATGGTTTATGAGAGTGGACTTGTTGACTGTGTCAAAAGCAGTAGAGAGATCGAGGAGGATCAGAACAGAGGGAGTATTAGAGTCCAGGTTGGAGAGTAGGTCTTCACGGGTGTTCAGGAGAGCAGTTTCCATGCCTCTGGCAGCCCTAAAACCAGACAGGTGATCGTGTAGACAGCCGGCCATTTCGGTGTGAAGTGTCAGTTGGGGGATGACCAGCTTCTCCATGAGTTTGCCCAAAAAAGGGGTAATAAAGATAGGGAGATAGTTAGCCATCCAAGAATGGTCAGCAGGTGGCTTTTTTAGGAGAGTGTGCATAAGAAAGTGCTGAGGGGTTGAATGAAGGAGCGAGTGGCAAATGAGTGGCTGTAGAGGTCAGCCAAGGTGGAGCGATAGAGTCAAGGTTTTCCTTGTTGGTTCTAGAGGAGCAGGGGAGCATCTGTTTAGAAGAGACTTTCATAGAGCGGACAACTCTAGCGCTCTTATCTGGTGCAATGGGAGAGAAATAGGAGAGTATGGGGAGGAAGGGGCGGCCAAGGGAGGCAAGAGAAGGGGATGGGTGGGGGGAACAGATGACAGAGAGGACAGGATGTCCAGAGTTTTGGAGGAAATGTGGGTGGCCAGAGCAGAGGGCCAGGGAGGGAGGAGGAGAGGAGGAGACTGCAGTAGGGTTGGCAAGTTCCTTGGATATTTTAAAGAGTTCAGCCGTGTGGTTGGTGGCTCCAGAGATACAGGCTTGGACATTTTCTTGGAGCAGATGTAGAGACGGTATTGGCTTTGGAGTAGGCGGCAGGCCAGTTTGTCAGAGAATGAGCTAGATGCCTGTCACTTCTGCGGCTTTGCACTTATGTTTCAAAGCAGCCAAATCAGAGTCATACCAAGAGTTGCATTTGGAGGCAGGCTTCATGCAGATCCTCATGACGGGGGCAAGGATGTCCAGGGTGTCAGTGATGGAAAGATGGAGGTTAGTTAGAACAGAATCAGAAGGATAGTCTAATGAAGGGGGCTGAGGAGGGATAAAGGAAGAGGCAAATGCAGTGACTGACACACGTTTCCTTGGTAGGATGACGGAGAAGGAGACAGTCAGTGCAGCCAGAGGCGTCAGGGGACAGGGTAGGTCAAGGTGGGACGAGAGGAGAGAGTGGTCAGACCAGGAGAGAGGGGTAGTGAGATGGTTAGAGAGAGGGATGTCTGTAGAGATTTATATTTGTATTTATTGTTTGTTTGTTAGGTGCTTATACAGCAAATGAATTCTGTTTCAAAGCACCCACAGGGCAACAGGGAGGGAACGTGGGATTGCAGTACAATTAAAATATACAAGAAACACATTGAGGGAAGGGGCGGCCCAACCTACTATTCCTTGTGAGTATTCATAATGTGCAAGTGCAGCAAGGAAGAGGGCAGTGGGATAGTTGCTGGGTGTCCGTGCTCGAGGGTGAGCCACAGATGAAGTGCAAGGTATGGTAAGTGCTGTGCAGCCAGGAGCCGCATTGGCTTGAAAGTGCAGGTCTCCAGTGTGGAGGATGTGCCGAGGCAAGTGCTGAAGGTGGAACAAAGCTGGGGAGATTGGGTCAGAGTAGTCAGGGGACCCGAGGATGAGAACATCCAATGTGTGTCCGGCAGAGTGGGTTGGGCCAGAGGGAAGGATAGAGAGGGAGTGTCACAGAGTTCTCAGAAGAGAACAGTGGCTGCATCAAGAGAGTCGAGATGGATATTGAAGTCCCCAAGGAAGTTAAGTTTGGGGGAGGAGGCAAGAAGAGAGGAGAACAGGTCGGGCCATTCTGAGTAGAATAGGGAGGACATTCTGGGGGTTTGTAGATGGTAGCGAGAGTAAGAGAGATAAAGTAGGTGAGACAGACAGCCTGCAGACGAGGCTTTCAAAGGATGAGTAGGTTTGAGTGTGGATGATGGAGGCAGGGACCCACTCAGGGAAGTTCAGAGCCACTCCACCATCCGGCCGGGAGGTCCTGGGATTGGACAGGATCTTGTAGCCCTCAGGGAGATGAGTGTCAAAGCAGTGATGGAGCTAGCCTTGAACCATGTCTCATTGAGAGCAAGGACGTTGAGGTCAAAGTCTTCTAGGAGGTGACAGATGTCAGAGGAGTGTTTGATAGCAGAGCGAGAATTGAGGGTAGCTAAGTGAAGCTTGTTGCCCCCTTTAAAAGATTTGCGAGGGGGGCACAGGGGTGTGGTACCACCACTTGGGGAGAGGGGAGAGGAAGGATGAAGGAAGGAGAGGTGGAAGGAGAGGGGGGAAGTTGAAGAGAGAAGGAAGACAACAGTCAAGAAAGCAGAGGTTGGGCTGAGAGCCCTGTGACATGATAGTGCCATTATGATAGACATTAATGGTGCATTTGGAAGATGCAACGTGAGCCAAGAGCACCTCCCATCTGGTGCTTCCAGTAATGGGTGAGGAGGAGAAAGGGGAGAAGACAGAGACCATATGAGGGTGTCCATATGTTAGAAGAAGGAACAGCAAAGAGAATGCCAGTGATAGTCTATCTGGAGGTAGCATTGATGTCAGTGTTTTTGATGAGCAAACCAGGGTTGGAACTCAGGAGTGCCTTTTTTTGTTTCTCCCTTCCAGACTTTGTGAGAGAGAGAGAGGATAGGAGGTGGAGAAGGAGTTAGAAAAGATAGGGGAGACGGAGAACATCATGGGACCAGAGGATAGCAGGGGCGTGGGGGGTCAGAGGTACTATGCAACAATGGAATCACACCAGTCAGCCAAGCAGACAGAAATCAGTGAGAACACTGTAAATGCCCAGATTTACAGATCATTAACAAATTGGTAGCACACCTAAATTCGATTGTTGCTAAAAACACTCAAAAGTGGGACAAAAAGGTGCATGCATAGTTGGAGGCACACCTAAATTCGATTTTAGCCAAATGAATGGAATGAGTTGTTGTTTTCTTTTGAAGCAGGGCATTAAGAGCAGTAAAGAAGAAGTCTGTATAATGCCCATCAAGATGCATAGTTCTGTAGGTGCAGAGAATTAGAAGTTACAGATCAAGCATGTAGGAAAAGGAGCAGGCAGCAATTAGAGCAGGCATAGTGTCCAGGAAGGTGGGTGGACCAGTGAGATCCATAAATTGCTTACAAGGGCAATTGAAAGCAGGATTTTGTTTGTGGTAAGAACGTGTGGGTCACCAAGACAGTATGAGTTCATTGGAAGTGTTGCCGAGCAGTTGGGGGGAGAGGAGCTCCCTCTGGTTCCAGATAGGCTCAGACAGGGGCCTAAGTAGTGGGCCTTGGTGAGGTGGCCGGCTCACCCTGCTGGCTCCGTGATCAGACTTTAGTGGCCCAGGCTGGCCCATAGCAATTACTGTAGGGCTGGCCTGGGAGGCACTTGTGGAGGAAAGAAGGTGTCAGCCATCTTGGAGTAGGTGCCGACAATTGTATTCAACAGCCCAACTGGGCAACAAGAAAAAGATCATATAGCTGCACATATGCAGCATACGTGCAACTATCACCAAGTATAGCAGTGGGCCCCCGGGGGAATTAAGATAAGACTGGTGCCCAAAGTTGAAGCAGCGGAATGAAGGATCCACAAGTTTGTAGGCAACGCAAGCTGAACGGGGCTCACCTGCAAATTAAAGTATTGCAGCTGAAAAAGACTTCTTTGATGCAGGCTCTTGGTGAGAAGGCACACCACTGATGCTGTAGGTCCCTCGATGTAAGATGTTACCACCTTGCTTTCACGGTGTCCCGTATTGTTTTGCTTTTCGCTCGTTTCACTTTGCTTGCAAATGCTGTTTCTTTAAATTCCTCTCGTCCGCAATTGCATTTCACTTTCAATTTCATCTGTGAAATGTTCTCATATTCTTTTCTTTAGTTCAGCATTCAAAACGTATTCAATGCTTTTCAACTTGTTCGGTATTCAATAGTTCATATTTGGTCATCCGAACCATTTAACAGTATTCAAACTCATTACTTGCTTGGCAATTGATTCAGTATTCAATAATTCACTTTTCGTTCTCCAGACCCCTTTATCGTATATTCTTGCTTGTTCAGCATTCGCCTCAACCCACACCATGCCCCTGGAGCACCCCGGTGTGAGTAAACCTTCCCTGTCACTCACTGGTGTACGGCGGCTCCTCCAGGTGCTCTGGTCTCGCTTCTGGGTTTTCGCTCACTCCTCTCTCACTCCTGAGGTGCTCACCCCCACCAGTTCTTCCTGCAGTGGTCGGCGGCATCCTTGTGTTCCCCACTCCCAGCGAGGAACACAAGGCAACAGGCTTCGCACAGCTCCAGACCCTCTGCTGCTTTTTACTCTTTTTATACACCTGCAACCATTTCAGGTTGCAGGTGTGAACTTAGTTTCACTTTCCTGACCATAGTTATTGTCACATGCCTGACCCTTGCAGCAGCCCCCAGGTCTCCTCCACGTCTCAGTACTAGAGTGGTGAAATGACCTGTTCGTTTTCACTACTCTTAATCACCTCTACCTCAGCTCAGTACCAGAGTGGTGAAAGGACATGTTAGTGTTCACAGCTCTTAGTCGCCTCTTTGTCATCCCAGTACCATAACAGTCTGAATGAGGAAACATGAGTGGAGAGGGTTTACAACAACCTATAAAGGCAGGGGGAGGGTAAGGTTGGCTCTCACTAGAAAAGGGGGAATACCATGTCTCGTCTGCAGATATCCTCTCCCCAATCCCCAAGGACCCTCCACCTAGGTCATCCCCCCCTCGCAGCTCCACCCCAATGGTCGGGATCCAAAAGCAATGGCCTTTCCCTAGACACCTGAGAAGAGAATCCAAGGGGAGTAGGTCTGAGGGTATTGACAGGTTTTTCACAACCTGGACATTAATAGTCGTTCTGTGCCCTTATTAAATTCATTAACTTGGGAGCCTACTGTTTTTTGTCCTAGGAACCGTTATCGTGTGACTGCCTTCCTATTCATCTATTCCTCCCTTCAGATTTCCTGACCTTGGCTCTGATGTGAGCTACTGTCTGGGCTCTGCACGAGTTTCTAGAATACATCTGTTTTTGTAAATTCAGCACCTTGGGTTTTGATGCCTTGCTAATTCTGAGACCTGCTGCGGCCTCTGCGTTAGGAAAGTGACTGCACTTCTGTCTTCCTGTCTCCATATTGGTGACCTATAGCCACGTCTATTCATCTTGTATCTCTGCCATACGATGATGTCCCTGCCCGTATATTCAGCATCTTATCTACCTATAATCCAACTGCCCTATTGGTGTAGTGAGTCCCTTTCATGGTACACCGGAACCTCCTCTGCCTTTATACCGTGTTGCACTATTTATACCACAAACTATTTTTGCCTCCTAAAAGCTACTTTTAATCCTTAATTGTGTTGCACAACCTAACTAACTCTTTATGGCAGAGTGCACATACATTCAATTTGGTTAAGCATATTGTTTAAAGGAGCTCAGTTTAACTCATTGTATCAACCATCCATAGATACCTGGGGTGTTAAGGCTGTCTCAGTTTGTAACGTTGCTCGCCTTTTCGGTACTGGGGCAGAAACATGGCAGAAGGTATTACTGACATATTTAACTGTGTCATTATACGGTCCACCTTACATGACCACGCCACTGCTGGATTCTTCCTGCTTCTGCAGAAAGTCGGGTTCCCTCTGGCTCACGTAATTCCAGTTCAGCCACTTTTTCAGAGACCGACTCTCTCTTGATGGGTCGGGCAGCGCAGGTTTGAATTTCCCAGACGCCAGCATCCCTTAGTCCACTTATGTCTCTACTGTATACTGCTGGGCCCGCCCCAGCGTAGCATCAATGTTAATTGTCAAAGCCTTGGAAGTTATCTTCATGCCTCCTAGTGACCACCTTGTCACAGTTCTTGGGTAATCATTTCTACTGTTGTTCTGTATGTTTATTTGGTTCATCTTCATCTCCTTCCTATCTGGTCTTGCGGATGCAATAGTAGAGACTTCACAATAACACACAGTAGTGAAAGGGACAGTGAGCTAAAGACTTGGTAGAGTCTCTCCTAGGGGTTATTCACCCAAGAACAGGTCATTGGGCTGTGTTCGTGCTGGTAGAGAGATTCCCAGTCCCCTCCCCCCCCCTTGTTTAACACACAGTAGTAGTTCCAGGTTGGGAGGGAGAAGTAGTCAACAGTGCCATAGCTTCTTCGAACAAAGGTTTAGGGAGGGCTTTCACGGGACAGAGTCCTTATCCCCATGAGGGGAGTCTCTCCCAATGAGATCCTCCTGCTTTTTACCAAACCTAGGGGGACTTTTGGGTAGCGGCCTCAGCTCCTTCGCCTCATAGGGAAGGGTTCCACTATGGGGAGAAGTGACGAGATCCTGCGAATCAGCAGAGGCCCAGTATCTGTATTTCAAGGTTTTGGCCCACCTGATCTTTGCCTTCTCCTCTAACTGTCAGTGTTATGCGGATGACATTCAGGACTCTTTCAGGCTCCCCTCAGCCTCCTCTCCTCTCTCGCTCATTCCTGACTGTCTATCCGCAATTCAGGATTGGTGCGCCTGCAATTATCTCTGCCTTAATGCCAGTAATGCTGCCCTCCTTGTGCAGTCTTCCTTCGCCTTCCTGTGAGGCAAACAACCTTGGTGTCATCTTCAACTCCACTCTCTCTGTCTCTTCTCACATCAGAGACCTTGTCAAGAAGGCCCACTACCGGCTGCACCTCCTCCGAGGTATTGTTCCTTTTCTCTCTTTCCCCCAGAAGCTCATTGTCTCCACAGCCCTAATCCAGAACAGGACTGCAAGACTTATCCTTGGCCTCAAGCCCATGGACTGTATCTCTCCAGCCCTGAAATCTCTTCATTGGCTCCCGGTGGCTGCAAGAATAAAGTTCAAAACCCTCTGCATCGTCCACAAGGCTTTCTGTGGCTGCGGCCCGCATTACATCCAACTCTCTTTTCAAAAATACCTTCCTTTCTGAGCCCTTCGCTCAGCTACCTCCAACTCTCTAATGGTCAGATACTTCTCCAGGCAGAGAGTGGGGGGTAGATCTCTCTCCCCTGCGGGTACATCCCTCTGAAATTATCTCCCTGTCCCTCTCAAACTTGAGCCAGATGCCCTGAAGTTCTGGAAGCATCTCATGACCTTCCTTTTCTCCTCTGCATTCTCTCTCTCCCTCCCTGGCTGACTTACCTGTCTGCTGCGCTGACTGGTTTCCTGACTACCCTCAGAGCCTCACTGGATACCAGATTCCTCCATCATCAGTGTGTGGAATTCGACCATCCGCACAGGAATAATGCACTGGCATGGGCTTTTTTGTTTGTTTTAAAGAATTAATGATGGGAAAACAACATCCAAAAATATGTGGGCCATTCTTGCACATATTTTCCACGTTCAGCGCACAGCAGAAAAATAGTCATGTACTCTGGGAGGACACAGCTTACCAGCACTGCTCTCCCCTGTCATGTGTAGCTGACACCTGACAGCCGTGGGTACATCAAAATCCTTTGGCCATGGCCAGCCTGATTAGAATTTCAAGGCCCCAGGGATTTGCATCTCCATTGTGAAACCTTGCTGGTGGCGGCTCATAC
Source organism: Ambystoma mexicanum (assembly GCF_040938575.1). Lineage (NCBI taxonomy): Eukaryota > Metazoa > Chordata > Amphibia > Caudata > Ambystomatidae > Ambystoma > Ambystoma mexicanum. Next base: position 669,116,656 of record NC_090923.1, read on the forward strand.
TGAAGAATATTAATTAGCAGTCCTCAGGGAAGGACTAGATGCAGGGAATGACAATGGAGACCAAACGCCAGACACCTCTTTGTAATGCAGTGTGTCAACTTGGTACTAACACCCCTCCTTGATATGAAAGGGTAGTGAATGTCCTGTTTGGAACCATAGTCCCACAGTAGGATTTGGGTATTTTTATTTTAATGATTTGCTAAAAGACAACAAAGGATTTTTGGTCAGGAATACTTTGTTATGTGTCATAAAAAGGCTGTCCTCTAAGTGAAACAATTTTTGACTTTATTCGGTTTCCATAGATGGCAGATTTCCTTCTAAAATCCCACAGTCCCCTGGTTTTTGTTGTAACATTTTTTACCACTGTGACTGTGGTGTTTAGGGGGTGGGTACAGTTGATACATGATGGACCAAGAGTCCTCTTATCAATTTCTTTGTTTCTTCTTATTTTATTTTTGTCTTAATGTTTTAAAGTTTTTAAATTTTAGGTCCCTGTGTCATGAATACACAGCGACAGTCCTTGATCAGTCCTGTTTCTTGTTTTATGGAAAGATCAAACTGTAGCCTGGCATTTTTCATTCAATTTAACTGCACAGGTACAGTGTTATAATGAGCCGACCAGTTTCAGTGGTAAAGACCACTTTCATCAGGGCTGGGACAGCTGATAGTTAAAGGTAAAGACCATATATGATTTTGATTAACCTAGGTACCTATTTTTATTACACGTTTTTAAGATCACCAATTACTTAATGTTCAAAAATGTTCACAAAGAACATATATGTACATATACATGCATAACTGTGTTCATGCATATTGTACATGTACCAAGCCAGGTAGTTGGGAAAACACAAGGGTGCTATACCCTCTATGCAAGCACTCAACAAAGCCACTGGCGTAGGTACAGCTCAGTGGATAACTAGGTTTTTTGTTGTTGTTGATAAATCACCAAAAGTCTGCAAATGAGAAAAGGCATGGGAAAAGTATGTGACCTGTTGCGCTTCTTTTCTTGTATGTCCAGGTCATGCAGGAAAACAAAGTCAATCCATAATTCAAAGGCGCACTGTTATGTTATGTTATGTTATTTTGCATTTATATAGCGCCTTATATACCATTGGTATGGTCTGAAGGCGCTGGTAGGTTGAACGCCCTTGGGAACCGAAGTTCAGGTCAGTAGAGAGAGTAGAGGGAGTCCAAAAGTGCGTGTGCGCACCAGGTATGTGTGCAGCTGGTGCGGAAATCGAGTGGTAGCTGCTTCTTAGCTGTAGGTGTGGTGGTTGAGAGGTCAGGAGTATGTGTTCGCTCTGGTCGGTTTTACCCAGAACGAGTGTGGCTGTGTTAGGCCTGAGGAGAACGCCTGGCTGGGGGGTGTGAAACCAGCAATGATTACTTAGAGTGATGTGGAGTAAGCGGGAGAATGTAGATATGAGAACAGTTATACCGAATGGTGTCATAGTATCTCTGTGTTCTAGATGAGTGGTGGTGTAAGGGGGAAGAGTAAGCCTGGGGTGTGGTATGATGTATGTTTTCAAGTGTTTCCTTCATTCCAAAGCATATTAAGTATCGTCCGTTGCACATATTCGTCCGTTCCTCATACTCGTCCGCTCCACACATTCGTTCGTTCCTCATACTCGTCCGCTCCACACATTCGTCCAGTCATTATCATCGTCCAGTCCGCACACTCATCCAGTCCGCACATTCGTCCAGTCATTATCATCGTCCAGTACGCACACTCGTCCAGTCCGCACACTTGTCCAGTCCGCACACTCGTCCAGTCCGCATACTTTCTTTGCTGCGATTGGTGTGAGAGAGAGGGTAGGGGGGTCAGAGGAGGAGACGGAGGCAGCTTCGGTTCTCGCTAGGGCTAGGCACGCAGTTTTTAGGGAGGGGAAAGGGTGCAGTTGGGGGGAAGGTGGCAGGGGTATGATGGCAAGGCGGGGGTGGGTGATTGCAGGGTGGGGTGTGGTAGTGGGGGGAGCGGGCATGGGCAGTGCTGGCGGGTCGGCAGTGGGGTTCAGGAGATGAGTGGTCTTGGGGTGGTTGGCACGCCATCGCCATTCGGATATGTAATGCATCAATTGTACATGCAAATGGATTCTTGGAATTAAAATAAGTCATGTGTGTATTTAATGTAATGCAAGTGGCCTTGTATAGTGCTCACCAGCCATTGTTGATGGCCTCGTTGCACTTCACTATATAAGAAAAGAAAAAAAAATGGGAAAAAAACGGGAACAGCAGGTTATCCACAGGCAAGAGCCCAAACGCTGATAAGACTACAGCCCTTTGGGTCTTGTTCTCCGCTGGCAAAGAGAATATGGGGCTAAAGAGGAGAGTTTAGTTGTGGCTCGGTTAATGTTAATGTGCTTAGGCCTGTGGTGATTAAGAAAAAGAACCACTGGAATGAAAAGGAAGGAGATGTTAGTGAGCCTGTTTTGTATCATGAGAAAATCGGATCTATCACCTTCAAAAAAGCCCTTGTAAGAAAAATTGAGGAGTTAGAGAAGGAAGAAATATATACATTTAACAACTTCTCTCGAAAAGATCGGCTAGCTCTAAAGAGCCTTATGGAAAACAATGACATCACAATAAAATCTGCGGATAAGGGAGGTGCAATAGTGATCCAAAACACAGTGGACTATAACAAGATGCTTCTGACGCTCCTGAACGACCACACCAGTTTTAGACAACTTGGAAAAGACCCCACAGAGGATATACGTAAATTGATCCTGCCCATTTTAGAGGAAGCCGTGGTGGAAGGCCACATTAGCCTCAAGGAATATGAGTTCCTCACCGCATAAACGCCCAGGAAATCAGCTTTTTATGCACTTCCGAAGTGCACAAAGGTATAACACCAGTACCTGGAAGACCAATTGTATCCGGTATAGGATCTATTTTAGAGACCTTATCAGAATTTGTCGACTTCTTCCTAAGATCCATGATAGGCGAAATGAAATCACATCTGAAAGATACTACCGCAGTCTTAAAACTGCTAAAAGACCGCCCTTTTGATCCAGAACTAAACATACTAGTAACAATGGATATTGAAGCTTTATAAACAGAAATTTGCCAGATGGCAACCCTGCAAGTTGTGGAAATGGTACTAAGAAATGCTCAACCACCCACTGAAACCCCCGTTACACTTATTATGCAATTGGCAGAGATAGCACTCACAAAGAACTACTTCCTCTTTGAAAAAACATTATATGAACACATTTCTGGCACTGCAATGGGGGCCACATTTGCCCCAAGTTTGGCAAACCTGTATGTAGCAGAATTTGAGGAAGAAAAGATCTATCCACCATGGCTAGGGAGAATAGACCTATGGAAAAGATACATTGATGACATCATAATGATCTTTGGAGGAACAGATGAAGACCTTACAGCTTTTCTCATATGGCTGAATCAACAGAACCCATACTTGACCTTTACTGAGACACATTGCCATACAGCCTTGCACTTTCTGGACCTTAAACTTGAAATACTGGACAATGCAATTTCCACTCTTGTATTCAATAAACCTACGGATAGAAACTCTTTGCTACAATTTTCCAGTTTTCATCCAGCCAGTCTAAGACATAACCTACCTTTTGGACAGTTTCTAAGATTCCGTAGAAACTGCACACACATAGCAGATTACGAAAGACAAACGGACCAACTAAGCCACAAACTAAGAAAGAGGGGATATCCCAGGAGGGTCATAAAACAAGCAAAGAAGAGGGCGAGAAACATCCCAAGGGACGTAACTCTGGAACAACATATAAAATCGAAGAGCCCCAATGACAACAATATCACAGCCGTCTTCACTTATTCCCCCTAACGAATAAGATAAAAAAAGAAGTACTAAAACTATTGCCTATTCTGAATGTAGGTGAATCTCAACTACAACCACCAAGGTTTGTAATTAAGAGAGGAAAAAACCTGAAAGACTCCCTAATTCATACATATAAGGAACCCGTGAATCAGATGCAAGACACGCTATGGAATCAAGCGAAACCAAGAGGTCATGGCCCGTGTGGAACATGTAGCTCATGTGCAAGTACCAAGAGAACTAAATGACATTGGCCTGAAATATCCCTGGACACAAAACGGATTTAACCACTTGCAATACAAAGTATGTAATTTACACGATAACCTGCCCCTGTGACCTTCACTATATAGGAATGACAACACGCCGATCAGAACTAGGTTGGCTGAACATTGATCAAGTATTCGGACAAAAAAACTAACAGCGCCGATGGTTGAACACTTTATCAGCAAGAACCATGCCGCGGAGGACTTCACCTGGTCCACCATTGAAAACGTAAACATTCCATCAAGAGGAGGGAATCTCCATGATTGAATGTACCGGCGTGAACAACAATGGATATTCAGACTAAAAAAAAAGACATCAGTGGTCTGAATGAACCAACATCTTGGCAAACCCTGGCGACCTTATAAGAACTGGCAAACCCTGGAAACCTCATAAGAACTGCAACAGTACAATCATTAGCTGTACCCTAATTGCTTACCTTCACGTTTATGCACTGTATGTTTTACCAATCAAGATGTGGACTGCTTGTTAAAATCCACAAAAACTTGATCTACATGGTGCCATTATCCTAGCACTATGTCAAGAATGGCACACTTGAGAGCCCATGTGACTACTAGTTTCATTACCTAGGGTTACCCCCACACCAGCATTACTATTAGCTTGACTAACTGCATGTTGGATAACCTGTTTACCTTAATAATGTGCCCCAGTACATCCTGTGTAATTAATTGCTACACGGTAAAAAGACACAACGCTGTGTGCTGTACAACACACATGCTAATTTGGGAAGAGATTAGGCGCCACTATGGAACACACGACATCCCCCACATTGACACATAGTGCTCAGACATAGCTCCCAAACATACGGTAAATTTGGAAAAGGTTTTGCACCTTTTTCAAACAGATCATGAAAAACTACATATCCCATGATCCCTGAATCCAACTCCACCATTTCCCCCATGAACATGTTGTCAGGAATTTGGGAGTTGGTGGAATTAATTTATTAATTGAACGCCTTGACAATGTTAGAGGATTTATCTGGCATTCTGTTTCTATTTCACCTGAAAAAACAACTCGGGTATTTTACAAACTAACAAGTTCACGTTACTTTTATCACATGACACGCCCAGCATCCTCTATCTCATATTCCCATCCCTTTGTCCATTCATTCGGAGCCGGCAGCACGTATGGTATTCCCAAACCGGTACGCGCACCAGACGGCCGTTCTGTAGGAAGAGCTGAGATGCAGACCTAGCAACCCAGGTAAGTACTGTGACCGCATGAACAGCATTCCTCTGCATACCCTTTCCATCTGATTTTCTCGTGATACAAAACAGGCTCACTAAGATCCCCTTCCTTTTCATTCCAGTACGCCTTTGAATTACGGATTGACTTTGTTTTCCTGCATGACCTGTCCATACAAGAAAAGAAGTGCAACAGGTCAGATACTTTTCCCATGCCTTTTCTCATTTGCAGACTTTTGCTGATTTATCAACAACAACAACAAAAAACCTAGTTATCCACTGAGCTGTACCTACGCCAGTGGCTTTGTTGAGTGCTTGCATAGAGGGTATAGCACCCTTGTGTTTTCCGAACTACCTGGTTTGGTACATGTACAATATGCATGAACACAGTTATGCATGTATATGTACATATATGTTCCTTGTGAACATTTCTGAACATTATGTAATTGGTGATCTTAAAGGTTTGTCATAAAAATAGGTACCTAGGTTTATCAAAATCATATATGGTCTTTACCTTTAACTATCAGCTGACCCAGCCCTGATGAAAGTGGTCTTTACCACTGAAACCGGTCGGCTCATCATAACACTGTACCTGTGCAGTTAAATCGAATGAAAAATGCCAGACTACAGTTTGATCTTTCCATAAAACAAGAAACAGGACTGATCAAGGACTTTCGCTGTGTATTCATGACACATGGACCTAAAACTTAAAAACTTTAAAACATTAAGACAAAAACAAAATAAGAAGAAAAAAAGAAATTGATACAAGGACTCTTGGTCCATCATGTATTAACTGTACCCACCCCCTAAACACCACGGTCACAGTGGTAAAAATGTTACAACAAAAACCAGGGGACTGTGGGATTTTAGAAGAAAATCTGCCCTCTATTGAAACCGAATAAAGTCAAAAATTGTTTCATTTAGAGGACAGCCTTTTTATGACACATAACAAAGTATTCCTGACCAAGAATCCTTTGTTGTCTTTTAGCAAATCATTAAAATAAAAATATCCAAATCCTATTGTGGGACTATCATAGCCAAGGGAAGATTTGGTACTAGACCGCCCTTTAGGTCCAGTACGTGGATACCCCTGTTTGGAACCATTCCTTTCAGAGAAGGGAAGTATGTGAATAGTAGGAGACAAAAGTCTGCCTGCAACAGCCTACTTCAAAGGAGGACCATGTTGTGATCAAGCGCCGCACAGGGCTCAGTTAATTAGGGAGACACTTTGATGTAGAGCAGTCAGGAAGATGGGTGGGACTTAGAAGTATATGTTGTCATTGTTCCCCTGTCTGTTGCCAAGCACCCTGGTTCTGACTTGAAGCATTACTGAAGATTGTTGGTGGGGACACAGGATTGGTCCATTAAGGTGGGCTTAGTCTACACCAATCGCTGGGGTCCATTTGGCTTTAAAAGAGGCCTGAACCCCTCACTGATAAGATCATCTGAAGACTTCACAAGGAGTAAGAAGAAGGACTCATTTGGCCCCGAGCTGAAGGTACAGTCTATCTTAAATCTTCTGTCAATGAAGGAAGTCCAGGAGTTCAAAGAGGGAAGCAAGATCCCTCCCCTAAACATCTCCCAGGGAACAGAGGGAGATACCAGACTCAGAGGACCCGTCCAGCAGCTTCAGAACCGGTACCCAGCCAGCACATAGCGTGCCTTGCTAGGTTCTGACAGCAACCTTCCAAGGTGGGAGGTGCCAGAGAGTCTTTGGACAAAGGACAAGGCTGTTACCTGCTAACACCCACCTGAGCTTTGAGGCATCTGCCTTGAAAGGACACAAGCCCTGCGAAGAATCTAGGAGGAGTGCCGCCCAAACATAATCCAGCGTACATCTTTTTAAGAACAATTTCGAGACAGTCGAGTCCTCGAACTGCATCCGACTGCACTGCTGACTGTTGGCAAGCCGCAGTCGCCAGAGCCGTCCGAGACACCTTGACCAGCATTCCAGATCCGCCAACCAGCACAGAGACAACGATTCTTGGCCCTGAGCTGCCGTGCCGGATAGCGTGCAGATGTCCATACAGCCTTGCTTGCTGAACTGCCTGCCGCCTGTCTCCCACCACTAACTCTGTCTCACGGTCTGCGAAGTGCCCTGGAACCGACTTGATGCTGTCGAGCACCGAGACCTTCTTCAGCACCAGGTACATTGTGGTTCTGCCCCCCCCACCCCCCACAGTCCTTCTCCAAAGGCCCTAGAGACAGTTATGACCCTTTGCCCTTTTGGTGTTGAAACCAAATAACCTTGAACAGTAAGACGGATTGCTTTACAACTACCCTCCTGTCAGTATCCCGAGTGCATCACTTTCCTTTGTGAACCTCTCTATCCCGTGTGTTCCTTTACAGTGTGGGCTGTAATTGTAGTGTGCTAGAACTGTCTATTTTAGTAATTATAAAAAAAGATATTTATATACAACCTTCACTGAACAGTCCCTTTTATGATTGGGTAATTATATTTATGCTGCGTTGCAACTAACCAACGATCCATGACCTTGCAGAGATAAGCCTTGCGCTCCGTCCACGTTACCAAAATTGGACAAGGAGGTCTTATAATTTACTTGTATTCCAATGTGTTCAGATCCCTTCTGGTGTACTAGAGGTGTGGGGTTGATTGATGGTTTAGAAACCGATATTCATCCCTGGACCACTGGTGACCCCCGAAGTTGATTTGTTTCCACTGCACTGCCTCCGGGCCTACTGCGCACTTACCCAGAGCCGTGCTGCCCTAGCTGCACTTACTCAGAAAAATAGTTGCCCTGATTGCACTCCCCACCTCCCTCTCCCTGGCACCTCCCTCCTCCCCCTCACCCCCTGCACGATCTGTTTGACACAAGGCCTAGTAAGATTGTCTGTCTTGTACTCCCTCTGCCCTCCCTACCTTGTCTTGTCGAGCCTTGAAATACTTGTGTTAGGGTGCATTATAAATGACATTTCATATCCTGTCATATCATATCATATCATATCATATCATGTAATCCATATGAAGGGCTTTTGGAGACCTGTTTGTCTATATTATATAGTAGAGGTGTCCTGTACGTCCATATTAAAGTCAAGAGGGGTCACACTGTCCTTTGAAAAAGACAGAATGCCAGGGTTAGATTGGCTCAAGAAATAGGTCTGGCATGAAAATATTAGTCCCACAAAACGAAATCGTGATTTGTGACTTTTCATAAGAAACTGTTTGATGGATGCCTGGGGCACATTTGCGGGGAATTATGATGGCAAATGATGCATTTTAAAGCATATTGAACCACTAACATGCTGGTCTGAGTGGTAAAGTGCACTTTGCGCCATGTCTTGAAACTAGCCTAGAGTGGCCTACAAAGCTGGCCTTTCTGCATTAACATGTTTCCTAGAGGCATGTCCTCCTGGGCTTGCATGTATGCCTGTATAGCCTGTATGGCCAAATCGCAGACTAGAGGTGATATGCCTCTATTAAGGGTAAAATGGTTTTGCATGGAGCCTTATCTGTCCATACTCATGATATTTAATGGTAGGCCCCATCTGACATCCTCTCCTCACTCACCTCTACTCCACAAGCCTCCTAACTGCAGATTTCTGCAATAACTCCTTCACCGCTGGATCCTTCCCATCACCCCTCAAACACTCCCTTCTGCACCCTCTCCTCAAAAAACCTTCTGCTGATCGTTCATGTCCAGCAAATGAACACCTTATGTCTCCTACCCCCTTCTTGTGCAAACTGCTTAAGAAGCTTGCCATCTCTCAGCTTGTCCACACTGAATCCGTTGGTTGCTTTCACGACCACCAGTCCAGCTTTAGAGCAGCCTGAGGCATGGAAACTGCTCTCCTGAACACCCGGGAAGACTTGCTCATGTATCTCGATTCTGGCTCTCCTTTTATTCTCATCCTTCTTGGCCTCTTCTCTTCCTTTGACACAGTCAATCATGCCACTCTGATAAATCGGCTCTGTGACACGCTTAGCATCATATGTATGGCTCTGGACTGGTTGACCGCCTTCCTCTCAGATCGCCTTTCTCAGTTTCAATTGGGCCCTTTCCTTTCCACCATCTCACTCTCCACATGTGGTGTCCCACAGGACTCTATGCTCTCGCCCTGGGTTTTCAATATCTACCTTGCCCCTGTAGCCCATCTGATCTCCACCTTTTCTCCTAATTTTCAGTGTTACGCTGATGTCCCACAGCACTCCTTCAAGTTACATTTCTCTACCTCCTCCTTCCCCTCTCTCATCCCTGACTGCCTGTCTGCTATTCAGGTCTGGTGTACTACTAACTATATCTGCCTTAATGCCAGTTAGACAGATATCCTTTTCGTTGGAACTCCTGCTCCCTCTTTTCCTCCCACATTCAGGCCACCTTCCTTGGGCCCCCACTTCACCCTCATGTGAAGCAAAAAACCTTGCCATCATATTCAACTCCTCTCTCTCCTTCTCTCCTCATATCATTCACCTAGACAAGAAGGCCCACTTTCAGTTACACCTCCTCAGAGGCATTCTGCCTTTCCTCACCTTCTCCCAGAAACTCAATGTCTCCAGAGCTGTGGTCCTCTCCAGGCTGGACTACTACAACAACCTCTTCCTCCATCTGCCTAACTCCTCCCTTCGCCACCTCCTACTAATCTAGAATTCGACTTATCCTTGTCCTCAAGCCCATGGACCGCATCTCTCCAGCCCTTAAATCTCTCCACTGGCTCCCGGTTGCTGCAAGGCTCAAATTCAAGAACCTCTGCATTCATACATAATGCTTACTGGGGCCTGGGACGCCGCTATATGCAGCTCTCTCTCATCCTAAATATGTCCCTACTAGAGCCCTTCGCTCGTCCAGCTTGCTCTGCAAATCAGACGTTTTTCTAAGCATACAGTGGGGGGTAGATCTCTTTCTTCTGCATATGTCTCCCTCTAGAATGGCCTCCCGGCCCCTCTCAGACTTTAGCCAGATCTCCTCAAGTTCCGGAAGCTCCTCATGACCTTCCTTTCCCCTTCTTCCTTCTCCCTCCCCCTCCCCCTCCCCTGCTAATCGTCCCCACTGCCTGAGACTGGTGGCCTGGTTCCTTCAGAGTCGTACATTGCACCAGACCCCCCCTGCAGTCTACCTTGCTACAGCACTTGCACAATCTAAATGTTGCATGGCCTATTAGTAGCGCTACCTTTCTTCTACTTCCCCCCTCTGCCCTACTGACTTGCTGCGCCTCGAAACACTTGTGTATAGCCACATTACAAATGACCAATAAATAAATAAATCAGTACAATGCAAGGTATGTTGTTTGCATGACAAGTTAGACAAGTATTGCCAAAGTAAATATGTAGGATACCTGAAACACTGCCTTTTATCCACCAGCGCTCATGCTGGTTTTCAGATTTTATAAATGTCCATATTGCTTTGTGAACGATGTCTTCTTTCGTGGCATGAAAAGGCATATTCTACTAGCAGAGCCGGCCCAAGGCATGGGCAGTCTGTGTGGTGGCCCAGGGCCTTGCTGTCAGAAGCTGCCCGAGGGGCCCTCAACTGCTGTGCAGCTTACATGTACAAAGCTTGTGTGAGGCCACGGTGTTGCCTCCCAACCTCCATTGGCTCTCTAGAGAGATACACTGGTTCCCAGCGGCACAGCAGATGCTGCAGGCCCTTTAATGACTGATTATCACTTTCAAAGTGGGGGCCATTTACAAATGATGGCCCATTTAAGAGACCATTGCTTTGGAGGAGATGTTCACAACATTTTGGTGTTAAGAAATGCAAATATTCATTTTCATTCCGAAAGCACACTCAAAGCACCAGCGAGCTGCCTAAATCTACGCTCTCCTCCAGGTCAATTACAATATATAAAAAAAATGTTTTAATTAGCTACATTCTTTTCAGATGTTCATATTTAACGCAGCCAAAATAGTTTATTTTTGGTAGAATGTGATATTTTCATCACATCATATATGAACCCCGCATTTGTCAAACACTGAAACACAAACAGGTCATCTTTTCACATATTATTTTTTTATTTTTTTATTTAGCATATTTTCTAGTTTACAATTAAAGTTTGTTATGTTTTTTACTAAAAACAAAACAAAACCAACGCTCATAAAATTAAAAAAATAAAATAAAAAATTAAAAAAAGAGGAGTGAGAATAAAAAAGGAAAAAAAGAAAAAAAGGCCCAGTTCCCATCCTGAAAGTCTAAACTCGCTCCAATGTCGTCTGTGATGTTCCTCTCAGCTCATAGAATTAGTAGGGGAGAAAGAGAGAAAAAAAAAAGAACAAAAAAATAAATAGAAAAAAATAAAAAAAACAATTCCCATCCTGCAAGTCTAAAATCGCTCCTGCGTCATCTATTTTATTCCTCTCATCTTGTTGAAGCTTTTTCCACATCTTCTTCTGTCTTCAATCTCTCAAAGATTTTTTTAACATAGGCCATCAGAGCTAGAATCTCGGTGTTTCTTCTCCCTTGACACAGGCTATCCCAAAATGAGTTCGGAAGTAATGTTGTTGACTTCTGATACAAGTGTCCCAGATATAGTGATCTTAGGTCCTTCAATGACTCGCATTCAGTTGTTAGGTGTTTTAAAGTTTCAAGCGAGCCATTACAAAGCCGGCATGTGTAGTTTCTCCCCAAGGGTACTATGCGTCCCTCGAGAACCTCTTTTGTAGGAAACAGGTTAAAACGGAACCTCATGAATTCCTGTCTAATTGTGGGACAGGGAAACTTAGTCAGGTAGTTTGGAATTTGACCACGTTTCCTGAAGTCTTTCGTTATGCCCCCACCACTTTTCATGCTCCGGATCCATTGACCTGTGCTATCCAATCCTGATCATAAAGTTTCTTCTTAACGTGATCAGGATTACTCAATAAGGTCTCTTCATTCAGTGCGAGACTATTTAGTATCTCCACACATGTAAGTCTCCATTCAGTTAGAGATCTCTCGCTGTTTAGGGAGTTAGCTTTTTGTAGTACTTCATACCCTCCTTCGCCTGGTTGTTGTAAGCATTTCCTCAACATAGATAGTGATTTCCAAACCATAATTGTGTACAACGACACCATTCCCATTTCTCTCCTGATCACTTCTACCAGTAGGGATCTTGGCATATTCAGAACTTTTCACCAAAATGTTCCCTCGACCTGCTTCCATAGAGAGCCTGCAAGTTGTAATTGCGTTTCAGAGCCATACATCAAGATCGGGATCACCTTTAATTTGTAGAAATTAATAATGGGAAGTAAAGTGAATTTTTCGTACTTGCGGTTGATTATTCTAGCCTGAGTTGCTAGGTTCTTAGCTCTGGACTTCACAGCTGCTGCCCCGTGTGAGTCTACCATGCTGGTGTTCACAGTTAACCCCAAGTACTTCATAGATGTAACCTCAGGTATTTTAACCCCTTGGAGGCTCCAGCTTCTTTGCGTCCTGCGGGTTCTGTTAACTTCTCCTATGACCATAATTTTGGATTTCTTAGGGTTAATAGTCAGAGAGTTGTCACACACGTATTTGGACAAGGCGTACAGCTGTCTTTGCAGACCTACTTCAGTTTGGTCCATAATGAGGAGATTGTCTGCGTAAAGTAATCTTCCAACTGGAATGCCTGCAATCCTTGGGCAGAAACATCTCACATCTTCAAACGCCTCCTCAATATCAGATATGTAAAGATTGAATATAGCTGGTGCTAAACTGCATCCCTGTTTTATCCCTGCTGATGTTCCAATTTCGCTGGAGAGTGTTCCTGCTCTGTCCAAACGTATTCTTAGTGTCGTTGCAGAATGCAGGAGTTCCAGTGCTTCCATCAGGTCAGTCGGACAACCCCATTTTGACAGTTTCCCCATAAAGTTTTCCTGTTTATTGAGTCAAAAGCATGGGCCAAATCTATAGAGGCGATGTAGATTTTGTTTTGTTTAGTTACTTTTGCCCTGCATTTGAGCAAATTTATCAGGAAAAGGTTTAAGGCAGTTCCCGTCCCTTTTTTTAACCCAGATTGCCATCGGTCTTAGTGGTTTGATTGTTTAGACCACATGTTTAAATGTTTCAAGAGTATTGCAGAGAACAGCTTTCCTACAACATCCAAAAGGGCGATTGGTCTGTAGTTGGCAGGGTCTGACCTGTCGCCCTTTTTATAAATTGGGACCACAATTGACTTGGTCCAGAAAGTTGGTATTTTCTTTGTTTGTTTAATTTCCTGAAACAAAGACAACATGAAATCGGCCCAGTGTTCCGGGTGTTGCTTCAAGATCGCGTTTGTTAAGCCGTCGGGGCCCGCCGCCCTTGAGGCGCTTGCACTTTTTATTAGAGTAAGTATCTCCTCCCTGTCAAATTCAAAAGTCCAGGGATGGTTAGATAGTGTGACCTGCTCGTGTCCTTCCCCCGGCTTATTGGAGAACAGGCCTGCAAAGTTGACGATGGTATTGAATTTTCAAGAATCGAGTCTTGCGGAGCCATTGTAGAGTTCAGCAACTTCCAGATCTCAACCGTGTTCTTGTTGGCCATTAAGCCCAGCATTTTCTCCCTGTCTGCCTGCAGTAGTCAATGTTGGTGTTGTTTCAACCAATTTTTAAGCCATTGTTTTTCTTTTCTCAGTTTTTCTTTTACATCAGGGAGTGTGCCCTTTTTAAGTTGTCTGGCCAGCTTTTTAATTAGCTTTTTCTTTTAATGTACATCCTTATTAAATATGTGTTTTCTTGTGAAGACACTTTTTAAACCATTTTCAGTTTTAACCTGAAATATTTTCAGGGCTGCTGGATAATGAGTTGGATGTATAATATTGCCAGAAGCATCTCTACTTTTGCCATTGAACAAGGACATAGTTAATTTACTAATGTCTTTGGGGAATATTCTTAACCGATTGAGGCCTGGTGTGACCTCTATGTTGGTTGTGTTGTATAAGTGTATAGGCTTCCCAGCCTTGTCTACGACGCGGCTTCCTAGCATCTCCAGTAGGTTGTGATCACTATTATTACATGTTATCACATTTAGATCCCTCATCTGGATTGATAGGTTGTCTGACGCGAAGATGTAATCTAAGATCTTAGTCTGGGCACCTCTTTTCCATGTTGCTTTCGGTGGAATGTCACCCCTTGTATTGCCATTCATCAAGTTTATATTTCTTTTTTGCAGTTCTTCTCTCAAGCTTATACCCCTTAATATCTTCGGGTTAGCAATTTTTGGTGGGTTGATTATCAATTCATTCCTGCAGTCAAAGTATTCCATGTTCATGTCCCCACATACCAGGACGTCAATAACGTTGCAAGTGGATCTTGCTTCGTCAATATAGTTTGTGACAGTATCTAGAAGGTTGGCTGCCAGTGGTGATGCAGTGTTTCAATAGAGGTTGCATATCAAGAGGTGGAAAGTGTGTTGACCATAACGTTTTATTAGCATCACAAACTGAATCAGTGGCGTGGGGTTCTGGGCCCAAAGTTTTGTCCAACCATTTGTTCTTTTACATGCTATAATCAGTCCTGCCATGGGTCGCCCAAGATTCCCCTTGACTGCTGAGTTCAAGTATACTTCATATCCTTCCAGAGAGGGTGCGTCGTTCAGCCAAGTCTCCTGGAGGCACAGTATGTCATATTTCTCAAATACAAGTTCCCCTTCCCCAAACAAGTGCGTGAATCCCTGGTGTTCCAAGAACAGATGGTCAAGGTCTGGAAAATGGAAGATTCTGAGGGCTTTTGGCGTTATGACTTTCTAGCCAGTGTACCCGCTAACCAGCTCCAGTCGTTACTTGAGCTGCCCAGGCGTATCGCTCTAGGCTGTTTGGACAGTGGCGGTTCACTTCCTTGGTCTTCTGGACCTAGCCAGCGTAGAGGGAGAGTGTCTCCTGTTACTTGCTTTCTACTTGGAGGGTCTTTAAAGCGAACCTCCCTGCCTCTCTGGCTTGTCGACTCTGCATAGGCCGGTTTAAGTGAATGGTGGTGATCCTCGTTGTTATTACGAGTTGTTGTAGGAGACGATATTTCTCTTTCTTTTAACCAAAAGCCCAATGGTGAGAAGTCTGTGGCCTTCTTTGGTAAAGGTATCTTTAGTTCTGGTGTCCGATGTATAAATCAGAACTCTGTCTAAGCGCTTTTCTTCTGGGAATTCAATTAGTGAAATGTCCCTCGATTGTATCTTCTTGTTCACATATTACATTTTGCTGAATTGCATTCTGGTTTTTGTAGTCTCCCAGTCAAGATGGGGGAATAATGCCACAATTGTACACTTTTTGCTTAGCATATTTCTGTAATGATTTATATATTTTTATGGTATGTGTACTTTCAAGTCATCTTTATAAAGCAGAGCATTGTTGAAAGCCAGACATGGGGTTAAGGAAGGGAAATGATGACAGGGCAAGCAAGTCCTGAATATTAAGCCAGGATGTGGTAAGAGAGGTTGCAATCCTGGAAACTGGTGCAGTTATGTTTCCCTGATTATGGCCTTGTGCTGCTTTTCAGGGCACAAGTAAAGGATACATGTGGGTGGACAGCGTAACTTTTTTCAGACGACGGACGCAACAGGTTTTTTTGAGGTCAGCAAGCTTGCTCAAGCATTTGGCTACCAGGATTTCACCAAGGTTGCCATGTTTCCATGCAGACACCTACAAGACGCATAAAATGACCATCAAATTACCTGCTCGTATTGGGATTTTGGTTTATAGGGAATATTTCACTACATATTGCTGGGTTAAAAAAGGTGACCACCTTTTATACTTGGCCATCGTATTTAATTAAAAATGTCCTCTCTCAGGTTATTTTTCTGTTGTTGATTACTTTTTTTTTTAAATGCCAATGCTCTTTAGTTTGGTGCACTTTCTTCTAAGGGCGACGTCATGTGAACTAATTTTGTATCTTTCACTTTAAAATATGTTCACTTACTGTGCGTATTTTCTTGGGTGTTAGCTTTTGATTTTCGCTATAGGGTCAAAGGTTCCCACAGGGAGTGAAATGCGGGAGCCATATTCATCCCCATGTCAAAACACTACATTTTACAACACATGTTGCCACAGGAATAGGAAAGAAGACATGATTTACAGGAAGGTCTAAACGTATAACATCTCAAAAACAGTCTCATAACTCGCTCAGTTGCCTTTGCCACTTTCTTCTTTGGATCCCCTGCTATTCTACACCCGGTGAACAGTCTTGCCCTGCTTTCCCCCTGCAATAAGGCTCGGGGGGGTACATTAATGAAGCTACCTTCTCATTTTGTAGTGAACAGCACATGAAACGTAGTTATTATTTGCAATAATTTTTTTTTACAGTCAAAATAATCCTTATTTGTGCCTCCCGAAATAAAACCATATTGCTAACTTGAACAATACGTCCAAATATATACAAAATAAAAATAAAACCAATTGTGAAACTTCTGCAAAAACAGAAGTTTGTTTCAGTTAGCAAAACACAATCACCATATTTTTGCAATGCCTTCCACAGATAGTGTTTTTAAACCAACATTTCAAAAGACCTTCTGCAAACAGTATTTCTATCAATTACATCTGGGAAGAGATGTGTTCAAGTTTCTGAATTGCAGACTGCTCTCAAATCCGGCCTTTGCCACTTAACCAAAGTGAGTGCTCCCACAACCTAATCACACCATGCTTTATCTGCCACCATTAGAAGTCTGTACAAAATGCTCAGCTGTATGCTACTTCCAAAAAATACCTTACTCCTGATATTGTCACATAGGTAAATGTTAATATGGACAGTTCATATAATATAGTTCACAGTGTATTAGTCTACTACCTTACTCATGCCAACATAATTAAATTCCTATTATAACTTTGCTACTAAAGGCTCATTCTGTGATATCAAGAATTTACCTATAAAGTCATTATTTATGCAAATTACAGGAGCCCACCCATCTTTTGGCGCCCATGGCCACGCAAATCCTAGGGACGGCCCTGCCCCCTACGATAGCAACATACGGGTCTCCTCTACGCCAGACGTGGCCTTTGAGATGGATGCACAGTTCAGAATGTTTTCTGGAGCTAGGCCTTGGCAGGCAGCTGGCCTGTCTCGCGCACAAATTCCCGCACAAATGCCTTCAGAGACAAGAAGCGGATAGAAGGCAGCCTGCTCCCCCTCCTCCCGCCTCAAAGGGGTCACGGGATGGGGACCTCTGACCTTTGCCCGTTGCCTGAAGTCCAGAGAGACTTTCTGATGGAGCTCTGGCCATTGTTTATCTTTGCAGATGTACAAAATAAACAAGAGCACCCTGGGTGTAATATTCAATCATCCCTTGTGATAGGGGAGAAAGGTGGGGCGGTGGGGAGGGGGGTTACATACAACGAAAACCAGGACACAAAGGGTGAAGTGTGAGTTTATTTGCAGAGTCGCCCTGTCAGGAGAAGGCAGGAAAATGGGCGGCATGGATGGATCGCCTGGGCACTGAACCCCAAGGCACAAATAAAGGGCACAATGAATGCCAAGATAAGAGCACAAAATGAATTATGAGAGGCACTGAATGCCAAGACACCAGGAATAGAGGGCGCGTAAAATTCCAGGCAATAAAAACTAATAGGGTAAAAAGCATGCCAGGACACAAAGAGTAGAGTGGGTGTTGGGTTTATTCGGCCAGGAGTTGGCAGGAACATTAGCAGATTGGATGAAACACAAGCTACAATCCCAAGGCACACAGAATGCTGGGCAAAGGCACAAAAAGAATGTTAGGGCACAACAAATGCCAAGATTCCTGGAGTACCAGGGCACCATAGTTTTCAGAGAAGCAATGCTCTGTACCGTGCCATCCTTATGCCACAAACATTTGTTTTTCACGCAGAAGGGTACACGGCATGGTGGAATATGTTGGATGCAATTAATCTCGCCAGCCAATTTCCTCATCACGCTGCCACCGTATGGCAACAGCCAGCCACACTAAAGATCTGAAAATGACCTAGTCAGAAAAGCCTTCCCTACTTCGTCTTGCCCACCAGGAGCCAATCACCTGAGCCCATCCATATGAAGCTCCACCCATACCTACTCACCAGAAGGGGTTGTCTATTTCCGCCGATGTTGTGCATGGTACATGCCATGGCCTCAAAGCATTTCAGCTGTTTGAGAGGTCGCCAGATCATATTCTGCACATATATGATAACACGCATTGGCAAAGCCAAGATTTTGGACTTTTGTGTAGGTATGGGATAGGTATTTAGGCATTTGCTAGGCATTGATATAATAGAACTACCTCGCCATAAAATGGCAACAGCTCAAAACGGGAGTGATTACCTGGGCATATGAAAGCAGTACCCAGCAAATGACTACGTAATATCTCAAGCCAAAACTATCAGCTGTGCCTTTGCTAGTTCCAAAAAGGACTTCAGTGAATGGGAGAGATGCAAATCAAGTGAATGGAGGCACACTTTACGGCATTTATATTACACCAGTACCCACTTACAGCTGAAATTAAGCCATTAACTCACAGCAGACTGCTTAAAAACAACCCTTGCATGCTAATGTTTGATGTTACTGCTTAATAGAGCAAGCACACAGAGATACCAGGAGGAGGTGTTTTTGGGCCGGGAAGGAGCAGGTAGTGGATGGGAAAGGCCAAAGGTATGGCCATGGGGAAGTCAATGGGTGGGTAAATAACCTAACAACACCCACAAGCTGTATGTCCCTCCACACATGCCATCTGTCTCCTTCCTGTATGCCAAGGCATTCGTTTCGATGTGGTGCTTAAGCGCCAACTAATCGTCAAAACTAAAAAGTAGAAATACATTGCAGGAGAAGTACATAGAATGATATCATACGTTTACAATTGCATGGAAATGGCCATTTTTAGCAGAGGTGACCAGTGTTCTAACCTTCTATTTGGAGTTTTTTCTTTTTTTTGTATCTTTTTATTGATTTTTGAGAGTAGCAACAGTAAACATTTCAAAGCAAACCATAAAACACACATGTCTCCCCTCCCCCTTATAAGCCCCTAGGATTCGGGACGACTTGAACACAGGTACCAACTAGTCATACTTTGTAAGGGACTGCAGTATCAACGTAAGTTCAGGATACGAATGTTATGAGGGCAGTTTTAATGGTGGGGAATGCTATGTGATATTCTATGTTAGTACATATGTGGTTCCTGACATAGGAAGTGAATTTAACCTGCAACATAACCAACTAACATCGGACTGCTGCACTAAAAGGTGGCAGAGGCAGGCCGCGTGTAAATCCGTGTGTAGCTCTATCCTTAAAGAAACGGACTACGATGGAGACTATTGCAATCCTTCATATATGCACATTACATGCACATGTTGTAACTTTTACATGCCAAACGGTACATTGAATTGGATGCTTAGCATACCAAAGTTTGGTCATACAATTTCAGGAAATTACTTAAAAGGGCTGCTTGTGTGTACATACGTGTGCACATGTTTATGTCTCCGTTGCCTGCAACGCAACCTCGCGGGGAACACTGTCTGCCCATAGACAGTGTAGTTCAAACCATCTACTTGTGAACATTAATGATAAGCGCTGGCTCAGAAGATTTCGAGCCTACACCTCGCGATAGCCCCCACCGTCACCACAAAGGATTCCCACTTCCCCCAAGCTGCCTAGGAAAGGTCAGAGCCCCAGAGGCATTGCAAGCCGGCCACGGAAATAATGTGCGAGTACCCATACCTGCCTACATTTGAAAATCAAAAACCCCGAGATGTATGCCCCGCCCACAGTCACACAAGACTCCATCCTTCTGCACACGCCCCGCCCACATGTCAAAATGTGCAGTTTGCACTTTTTACAGTGGAAATGCAATACATTGTATTAAATTGGCTATTACTAACCACACAAATTGCATAGGACGAATGGCATTCCCCTTCCAGAAAATCAATACACACACAACACCAAGAGGATATTTTCTTCAAATGGTGTTTTTGAAAACGTTAAAGTACCGAAATTGGTCATTTCACCTTAGTTGTTTTCATCAGCGCAGTAGTGAGGTGCCCAGCATGCAAACCTAATGGCTGTGGTTCAATCCCTGAGGTCGGCATGAATTCAAAGAGGACCTTCAATTTGTCTGACTTTAGCTGGGGGTGACGGAGTTCACCCTCTGAAAAAACTGGGTGGACTCAGTCCACCCGCGTGTACCTCGACTTGAGCCCAGGCAAAGTGGCCAAAAAGAATGAAAGCTGAAAAAATAAGAAACGCGGTAATACTGCTTTCATTCCGGTGTCATTGGAAACAGTATTACCGCGTTTATTTTGCTTAAGCTTTCTTTCTTTTTGGCCAGATTGCCTTCAATTTAGGGCAACTAAAACATAAGTCAAACTGGCCGAAAATAATGAAAGCGTAAGCAAAATAAACGGGGTGATACTGCTTTCAACACCGGATTCAAAGTAGTATTATACGTTTATTTTGCTCCAGTCTGCATTTTTTTTGGTCCCGCCCACAAAAACCCGGAGACGCTAGGGTTTTCCCTGGAGACCCGGAGAAGGTGCTAAAAACCCAGAGTCTCTGGTGAAAACCAAGAGGTTAGGCAGATATGTGAGTACCGAGGGAAGTCATTCACACACCCACCGATTCTGTGTGTGTGTGTGTGTGACAGAGAGAAAGATACCAAAGGAATCCTATTTCTCCAATCTGCTTATGCAGTCAGAGCCTCAGGAGTATTGCATGCCGGCCACAGAGATACTATGTGAATCCTGTGGGAAGTCAGGCACACACCCACAGATTCTGTGTGTGTGTGTGAGTGTGTGTGTGTGAGAGGGAGAGAGAGAGAGAGAAAGAGAGAGAGACCTTGCTAATGAAAGAGTCAATCGGTCTACCCGCGACCCATCACAGTGAAGAACCTGTGAAACCAGCCTTACTGTGACAAGTCCACACAGAGCATGATAAAATCCAACCCGAGAAAATGGAGTAATGAGGCTCAAGCCGGTGTCCAATAATCACTGCTGATGGAAAAAATCTTTCTGCAAGAAGAAGAAAGAAGCCGCTCAGCAGTTGGAGCCATACACCCGTGTGAGCGTGCGTACTGCAGCACAGCGCTGTCGGCTGCATAATGGGCCCAACCGGCCTCCCTGCCTGTTAGGGAAATTTCTCAACATGGCCCCCCATAACAGTGGTGAGAGGAGTTATGAGAGAACTGAAAGTATAAGAGAGGAAAAGATAAGGACGAGAGGTAAGACGAAGAAGAGAAGAGAGGAGAGGAGAGGAGTGGAGGTGGAGCGTGCTGTGACTGAAGCACGCTACAGTGCAGGTACCTGATGTGGCTTTTGTGACCACAGCACATCATGTGTTCAGACGGCTCTGGTCACATGTGTCGGTCCAATAAAAGGGGAAAGCGGCTTCCCGCTAACCAGTTACTTTAAATCTACAGCTGTCTCCTTGTGTTACTGGGCATGCATTTCTGAATCAGACCTGGCCTCCTCAGAGCCGTAAAATCTGACGACGAAGTTTTGAAGAACTTGCTTGTGTACCGGTCTCCCTGACACACACACTTGCCTGGCTCTCTGTGGCGGAGCTCCCGGTTGCGGGTGTGTCCCGCAGTGCGGCCGGTCCTCCCGGCACATCAGTGGTACCTCTGTGTGGAGAGTAAATGAAGGTTTGTGGCGCACGCGAAGATAAGTTGTCCATCTGGCCAAGCAGCCAGCGTGCTGCCGGCCCACGGCCACATTGTGCCTGCCAGCGCTCCCGCCTTGAGGTTCCCCGTGGCGGTGGAGTAGTGGCAAAGGGAGAAGAGAGGGTGCCGGTGGTGGCAAAAGCAGTGCATCGCTGTGCTCCCGCCTCTACATTAGTCTTGGCGGTGGAGTCCAGAGTCCCAGGAAAAAAAAGCAAAGAAGGTTAGATGACAGCGGTCGACTGACGGTGCGGAGGAACAGTCCCATGCGCTCCTGCCTCTACGAACACCTCGTTGGTGGAGAGCGGGGTGGAAGCAGAGCCTCCCGGAGCACACAGTCATTTAGCGAAAAGGAAGTGGCAAAGAACCTGCAAACTTGATTGGATACCATCTCAAGCGACTGGCGGATCGAAGTCAACACCAGCAAGACAACTGCAATGCTGTTTGTTAGGAAAGATTTCCATTTCATATGTAATTTTCCCTCCAGTTGTGTATCCCCCAACTTTTTGCTGATGTTAAACACCATAGTCTGATTTTAACAGAGGAGCCCAGCCTTCAGCTGCACTCCTCTGGGCGTTTCGCTCACTTTTTATGCCGAAACTGACATGCCCGTAACACAGTCAGTACTGGGAGACTTTATTTCCCTTGAAATGATATGATAGGATATTTTATTTGTATCGCGCTCGTACACAAGTGTTTCAGAGCGCGACTAGGCAAGGGAGGGGAACAAGGGAGAACACAGCACAACATAAAAACGATCTTACTAGGCCCAGTAACATTGAGAACGAGCAAATGCTCGGGAAAGGGAAAAGGGAAAAAGTGCATGGAAGGGGTGAGTGGAAAGTGCAAAAGACGAGAAGCGCAGATAAATAAAATAAATAGAAAATTGAGGCAAACTGTGGTAGTGCAGCCAGCAACTGGCAAGTGCTGTGTTTAAGGCAGCAGACTGGGTAAGTCTGAATAAGTGCAGAAAAGAAGAAAAATGGGGCGGGGGCTGTATGGGTACAGATACAGTCCCCTGTGCAAGGGGTGGCCAGAAGGCAGTGCAGGAAGGTGGCAGGGTGAGCAGGTACCTGGGCCCAGGGGACAGAGGGTGGTCAGGTGCACAGTGCCAAGAGAGCAGATCAGCAGGGGAGAAGGGGAGCGAAGGCAGAAGCAAAGAGGAAGGTTTTGAGGTGCTTCCGGAACCGGAGATGGTTCTCCTCAAGTAATGTTCCAATGTTGCAACTTTTCTGCAACATGTAACAAGTGTACAAAGTACCTTCCAGTACAGTGTACTTGGGTCTATTAGTCATTTCCAAAGGCCCTTGATATTCTCGAAGGATTTTTTAGGAGAAGTGCAGGTGTGCCTTGGACAGGGCTGGTGGTATCTTATAATTTCGCATATTTGTAACCCTTTTCTGCCAAGTAAACCGCGATTACCGCATTTGGCACGGACAGGTGGCCTTGCTCCAAAATGGCCATACCACGAGGTTCTTTGTCCTGTTCTTTGGCCATCTTGCCCCTTCACCTTCCTCAGGTCGAGCCGACCCGGGCCAGTCCTTATTTGGGGAAGCATTTTCCCGCGAACCGCCAAGCTTTCGCTGGCTTCTGCATGCATTGTGTGTGGGTCTCCAGGATGTGGGCTGGGATGTCTGTTCCCAATACACATCGTGGGTGGCAGAGAGTCTGGAATGTTGTAAATGCCTGGGACCACCATGGTCCGTGATTGGTCCACATATGGTATGCCTGTATGTGGGCAGATCTCCCATTGGGTCCTCTTCGTTTTGGCGCAAAGGAGATTCTGGATAAGAGAAGGCCCCAAACAACCATACCAGGTCGATCTCTGGAGTTCTCACTGAAAGAAGGATTGGGTCCAAGTATCTTGAAACTAAGAAGCCGAGTCGAGGAACCGGTGGTGACCCGCTGGAAGGTTTGGCACCCTGACCTTGTTGTCGTCCCGTGGGACCCCTCTGCATCTGGTCGTCCTAGAAGGACTGTGAAGATGGTTCGACCCATTGGACTAGTGGGACCAACTATTCTCGGCACCTTCATCAAACCCTGCAAGTAAGCTCTCTCAGAAGTGTCCCTGGGCCAACCAGTGGTCTGACTAGCTTACCAGACTCTTTGCCCTGATACCGCCACCATTTTGAGGAGGGCCTCAAAACTTGGTACGGCGCTAGCTCTCTGTTCACAGCACTCACACCGAATTTCGTACACTTGGCGTTCCCAGGTCTGGAGTAAAGTGAGTGTGCCCGAACTGGACTATACGCAGTTACCGTGTCGCCCAGCCGTGGTGACGAACTTTGCAGGTGCGCTGCATTTGTGCCCCTCTTGCACCTGAATCCTGCTGCAGTGAAACTGGCCTGATCCATCCACCAGGTGCGGAGAAATCGCCACAGTCCCATTTGGGAATCATCGCTGTATCTTCATCGCTGAAAGCCGCAGAGCTGATAAATTGCCGCACTTGAACCGACAACCGAAGTGGACTCGACTGCCGAAGTTTGGACCGGAGTGGGCCAGGGGTCAGTGAGTAATCGCAATCCTAACGGGTGGACCCTAGCGCCTCCATCCATTTTTAAGCATTAGTGGCCCCTGAGGGCCCCTCTCCTTTCCACTGCTAGTGCGAACTAGCGAACTATTCCCAAATCTTGGAATCAGATCTGCCCTCAAGTGGAGGACCTTCCTCGAATAGTGGGAACATATTCTTCATCACCTCACCCACCTTGCTGAGCTGCTACAGACCCCTGAAGAAATCCCACTTTACCCATTTGAGCTACTGTGTGAACCAGCAGTGCAAGTACATTTGAGCAATAGGCTCCACTCTTCTTAGGGATTGGACTGCCTCTTAGTTAGGAGTGTGTTGGATGCAGAAGGGACTAAAGACAATTTGCACTGCCCGTTTCCTTCCCCTTTTAGGTTGTGGACCCATTTCGTGCATTAACCCTTTAGACCCCATTGGTCTTGTATATATGTATTTAGATGGGATTTTGTTGACTTAATAGTATTACTGTGATTTGATTTGTGTGTTGAAACTCAAAGGCCTTGAAATAAATGTATTTGTATTTTTAATATATATACATCTGACTGGGAGTGATTTGTAAGTGTCCTTTACTCTGTGTGCTCATTGAGGTCTTTCAGTCACCCTCATCCCTCCTGAGAGCGAGTTTTCATCGCCGCCAAGTTACCTTGATTGGTCTGGCTTGTCCAGAAGGTTTACCATCTTCCAAGAAACCAGTCAGAGTTTGCAAATCCATCTTAACACTGTTCACCAGAAAGAAGATCAAAGAGCACTCGCACATCAGCCTCAAAGGGGAGACCATCAAATGGGAGAGCAGCAGCCACTACCTCGGTGTGACCCTGGACAGCAAACTCAACTGGGAAAGCCAGATTGAGAATACTCAGCAGAAGGCAACAGGAAAGATGGCAGCGCTGTACCCACTCCTGAAGTTTCCATGTGTTAAAATTGCGGCAAAAATGGCAGTGGACACAAAATATCGTGGCAAAAAGGCTGTGGTTTTGCCACCGCAATCCATGTAAAGGATGCATGGGACACCCCTGCAACCTCCAGACCCATTATAACATTTAAGAGGACCGGGGGACATCCCCGCAACCCCCGCTCCCCTTAAATGGTGTAATGGGGTACAACTTTAACGGGTCAAACCACAGCATTTTTGCCGCGATTTGTTGTACAGGCGACATTTTTGCCACAATTGTATCACTGCATACCCTCCTGAAGACCAAGTCCATGCCCCTCTGGACAAAGATCAACGTCTACAAGGCGGTCATCAGACCTACGCTGACGTATGCCTCCCCAGCATGGGACCTGCCATGAGCGACACCGAAAGAGTCTTCAGCTAGTCCAGAACAAGGCCCTGCGGATATCATTTGGAGCTCCAATCTTCACAAGGATAACAGACCTTCACAGAGACCTGGACATCGAGATGCTGGACGAACATCCAGCGAAGCTGAGTAAGAACCTCTGCCAAGGACTGGATCCGAACCCAAACCCTCTGATCAGAAGACTCACTGCCACCACTCCAAACCCCTTCGACCGCTACCCGCGGTCCATCACTGCAAAGATCCTGTGAAACCAGCACTACTGTGACAAAACCACACAGACCAAGAAGAACCCTAACCCACGAGTATATACTCAACCCGAGAAGATGGAGTAATGAGGCTCAAGCCTCAGTATCCAAAAACACAGCTGTTGGATTAAATCTAACAGTAAGAAGACAGTCAGCTGCTCGCCAGTTACTCTAACACTACAGCTGTCTCCTTGTGTTACTGGGCATGCATTTCTGAATCGGGCCTGGCCTCCTCATAGCCCGTAATATCTGGCAACGAGCTTTTGAAGAACTTGCGTGTGTGCCGGTCTCCCCGACACACACTCTTGCCTGGCTCCCTGTGGCGGAGCTCCCGGTTCCGGGTGTGTCCCGCAGGCACGGCGAGTCCTCCCGGCACATCAGTGGTACCTCTGTGTGGAGAGTAAATAAAGAAGGTTTGTGGCACGCACAAAGATAAGTTGTCCATCTAGCCAAGTAGCCAGTGTGCTGCCGACCCAGGCCCACATTGTGCCTGCCAGTACTCTCGCCTTGAGGTTCCCCTTGGCGGTGATGTTAGCATGTGCACACATAGAGGGAATTCTTTAGCCTAGCATGAGCCACATCTAGATGGAATTGTGAATGTTAGCATGTGCCTCACTTAGTTGGAACCCTCAACCTAGCCTCCATCACATCTGGATAGAATTGTAAATGTTAGCATGTGCACACATAGAGGGGATTCAATGACTGACATATTACTCTCCTGCCTAGCCTGGACCTAGCGTGCAATCATGAATCAATAACCAACCTACTAACAACTCCACTCCTCTGCATACACCTCTCAAACTCGAACCAAACACAGCCACAAGCCTTGACGCAGCAAACCGCACAAACTTCACTACACTGCAACAACAAAACAAACCGCACATAGACTCGCACAACAGCACACAACGACTACCGACCGTAAATCACCCCAAGCCCAGTCAACTGACCCACCGGGCTGAAGCTGCCAACAGCACATCACTGCTCTCTTGCACTTCTCCAGCTCATTCCCACTAACTCACCCCCCTTCTCCCTTTTTCAGAGCCGCCAAAGCGCCAGGGGATCACTCCGGTGGTGATAGTGCGCGGTACAAATATCCTTTAACATTAACACATTGGCTTGAGTGACTAGACATGTTCTTCGAAGTAGCAGAGGTAGATGATGCTGCCAAAAGGAAGACACTCCTGCTATTCTACGTCGGGAGTGAGGTCCATAAGTTTTAGAGGGTATTGCCACCAGGTAATGGGTCGTACCAAGCAGTGGAGAGCGGAAGAGACAGAAGAAGACGGCTTGTGTCCGCCAGCACATGAGTGCGAGTGGCCAGGGCTAGTTGTGCAGATGAACTCTAGAAATTATTTATGCTGCTGTTAATAAAGTTTATATTCATGTTCGTACCCTTGGCATGGGATGTTGTGACCGAAGGACGCTAGGGTGCAGTCACCTGATGCGGGTTTTGTGACCACAGCACGTCGTGTGCTCAGACGGCTGTGGTCACGTGTGTTGGTCCAATAAAAGGGCGAGCGGCTTCCCGCTCACCAGTAAATCTAATGCAATGCTACCGCTGTCACAGTGTGTGTCATTGGGCATTCATTTCTGAATCGGGCCTGGCCTCCTCAGAGAGCGTAACAGAGTGCATGGAGTGGAAAGAGAAAGGGTCGAGAGGCTGCAAGTATGAGAGGGGCAAGAGAGAAGGACTTTCAAAGTGCATTTGGGAACAGAGGAGAATGTAAGGTAAAAGCGCAAAAATGACAACAGATAGGCAGAGACAGTGTTTGAATGGACCACCGTGCAGGCCCCGCCGTGCAAAGTGGCCCCACCATTCCAGATCCGCCAGGCTGACAAAAAGCCTCGGGGGTGTATCTGAGTGTGAGTGTTCGCATTATGGGCCTTTGCAGGGAGGGCTCCTTCGTTTTATTTTATGCAGCTGAACCGAATACACAGGGCAGAGCTTGAGTGTTCAGGCAGTGAAGAGGGGAGAGGAGAAACTGAATGGATATGAGCAAAGCAAGCAGGGCTTGTACGAATGATTATGCCTCCGGAAAGTGTCACTTCCGCCGCCCCAACCCCACACTCGTTTTTAGTAGGGCTGGTCCGGCGCCGTTTGGTTGCTGTGGCGACAGAGGAGTCCACTTGGAATTGCTCTATAGTAGATACACAGTAAGAAAGGAGCGAGCTCTGACATACTTGCCAACCCTACTGATTTAGGCAGTAGGCTACTGCTTTTTAAGCAGTCCTACCGCCTACAGATTTGGCTGACGCTGACAAATCCTACTGCTTTTTACAGGGGCAGGTAATTTATGTGACTCTAAGGCAGGCTGCCTGAGAATGCCCCAGGACAAAGCATGCAACACATTAGTTAGTCTGTCTGTGCAGTGGACGGGTAAGTGAGTACTTTGAGTGATTTAATCAAACCAATCGACTGACCTGACAGCTACATAACTCTGCCCTGATCTCTTACCGGAACAGACCTTGGGTGAATCACCAGTGAAGGCAAGTGGCAAAGCGTACCACCATCACACAGCATCTGCATATCAGACTGTGGTATCCGTCTCCATGCTGTTCAGTTATTCATATTGCACTGCAAGAATAAATATGTACTGCCCGGGCTGCTGCTACAGAGCAGTGGCAATTGTTGCCTACCAGCTCTGTGTGATTACTTTCTGTGAAATTGAATTCAGTGTTAACTTACCATCCACAATTATACATTTTAAGCATTTGAACATCTTTCCATGTTGTGCTGTTTGATGGGTTGTGTATTTTAGAATGCTCCAGTGGCGCCAACAATGTATGTTTTGTATTTTACTGTGATGTAAATGTTATGTGAAGTATTATTTTGGAAACTGGAAAAATCCTACATCTTTCTGGTCACAGAATGTTGGCAAGTATGCTCTGAGCGTAAGAACCCGAGGCGTCAGAGAAGGGGGCTCTTGCTATTTTGAAGTGAGACTCCTGATTTATCAGTCCAAGTTGTTGGTATTTTACACCAATGTTCAACTTTCGCCCGACAGGGAAAAGACAAACCTCTTCTACCGGGTTCGCCGGTTGGTGTTCTCAAATATTGAACATTACGGTGGTATCATACGCCATTAAAAAAAAAACACTAAAGCATCCACCAGGGGCACCTTGAAAAGAATAAATGGACTGTATGTAAAATAGCCCCAAAATTAGCCCACACATTGACATTGAATCTTTGCTCATTCTTCATCAAGAATACAAAATAACAAGACTATACTAGACGCTGCCTAAGATTGTTCCGTGCATGATACATCATGGAAAAATGTAAACACGGGGACACCTAATATCACTGCACACTAGACAATGTAACAGAAAAGTAAACTTCTATCTAGGTTTATCTCTGAAGGTGTTTGTATGCAGAGATGTTTGAGTGCATCAGCATACGTTTAAGCATGTATGTGGTGGTGGGTGACGAATGTGGGTGTATGTGAGCACATATGCTTTAAGTGATGTGTATGCGCTGAAGTGTGTGTGCGTGCCCATGATCAGAAGTGCGTGTTTGCAGAAGTGTGCATACATTGATGTGTGTGTGTGCTTTGGTATGTCTCCAGGTGAGTGGGAGTAGAGGTGTGCATGCTGTGATATGTTTTGTTTGCATATGTGAGGTATATGTGTGCATACACATGCCTATTTGTACATACCTTATGCAAACAGACACACCTACACACACACATATATATACCTGCACATGTGTTTACAACCACATCCTGCTCTGTCATACTGTAATAATTGCGGATTCAGAACAAGTTAGGTAACTGACAGGTTATCTCAATGACTCACCGATACTCCTCTTCCTCTCCTTTCTCTCTCTTTCTCTCCCTCTCTCTGGATCGGATATCTTCGAACAGGGGGATGAGTACGAAAGCCTCCCTAAACCCTTTTTCCTACCTCTAGAAGACTAGAGGAGAGAAAAGGTCTCAGGGAAACCCTCTGGGGAAGAAAACCCTGTGTCAGCGACTGCAGGATCGATGTCGTCTGTGCAGCGAAGATTCAGGTGAAGACTGGTGGAAAGCAGTCTTGACGGAGAAAGAAGAAGAGAGTTTGGTAAGTATATGAGGGTAGGTGAGTGATAGAAATTTAAGGTAAGCATTTCTCAAGTTACCCTTAAAAAGGATTAGGAGGTGTATCACGCTGGAAGAGGAGACTTCTGGTAATCACCTGATGGAGTACGGAAATTCGTTAGCATAGTACAGAGTATGGAGTGAGCAAGACGTGTAAAAGTAAGGGGTCTTTACCTGGAAAGTTGTGGGAGAGGAGCTTGGGTGTACAACAGCAATAGCAGGTGTTGAACGAGTTGGTCTGCAGACCGAACTCGGAATCCCGATGAACCCTAACAGTCTGCTTGCTGGATTCCTCGACGGAGCCGATGATTAGGTGTGTGCGAGAGGGGGCTGGAGTCTCTGTGGTCAGAGAGGAGTCGAGTAGAAATGCAGAGTGTAGCGTTGTCTGTGAAGAGTAGCAACGCATCCGTGCGTTGTCAGCAGGGACAGATGAACTGAATCTCGAGTAGGAGGGTGGAGCTTCCTTGGTGCTGGGTTGTGCATTGTCTAGACCCACACCGTCCGTTGCGGCGGCCATCTTGGAAGGAAAAATGGCCAAAATTCATCGTCCATGGGACCAACGATGCCACAAAGACTAACGTCTCCGAAGAGGCGTGACACATACATCTGCGGGCATTCATGTTCCTGTTTGGACACTATCACGTATGCGTGGTCACCCCACCACTGTGCATATGCAGTCACACACAAACACACACCCAGCGCACACTGTCACAGCCTCTGAAATCCACAGGTAAAGATAGTAGATTTAACATGTTATATTAATGTTTTAAAGAACTGGTCTTTGAAGACTGGAATAGTTGAAACTACAGGGGTCCATATAGCTCTATCAACTTCACTGTCGGCTCCCTCCACCCTAGCCCAAGCGTCACAACACCCCCAAGTATCTCTTAAATGTACACTAAAGCAAGTGAGCTCCTACTATCTAAGTATTTCTAACCTTGATGGGAGAACCTAAAGGATGTGGCCTTTTCTAGTTATCTGCCTCAGACACTTTCTAAGGGATACGTCTAGTATGTCTAGTATGTTGAATTGCCTGATGCCTCCAGGGTTTTCCCATCCAGTCTCTCCTTCTCCCACTCTTATCTTATCTTAATTTTAACTTATAAAGCGCACATCAAGGGTATCTTGGCACTAAGCAAAGTACAGTGAAAAGGCCTGGTCCTCATTATCATAACTTAAACAAAAAGAAAAGTCTTCAATGACCGACAAAAGGATAAATGATCATCTGTTTCCCAAAGATGAAAAGGGAGCAAATTCCAAAACCTTGCTGCGGCAATGGAAAAGGCGTATCCGCTCACCCGATAGAGCCACACCCAGGGATCTGAGATGGTACAGGACTCAAGAGAGCAAAGTGAACGATTGGAAATGTAAGGGGGGAACTTGCACTGCAAATATTCAGCCCCCAGGCCATAAAAGGCCCAGTGGACAATTCACATGGATTTAAACTGAACCCTCTGGGCAACAGGGAGCCAATGCAGCTGCCAGAAAGCAGGAGAAATAGACATACAGAAAGAGTATGAACCACCAGTCTGGCTGCCGTATTTTGCAGCACTTGGAGTCGATGAACTAGATAAAGTGGCTGTGCCAAATACAATGAATTACAATGGTCTAGCACACTCAGCACCAGTGCAGCAACCACTGGAGAATATACAACTGTGCAGGGAGGAAACCCAGTACCCTAAAGAGAACTATGAGCTTGTAGGGTCCAGACTGGCATACAGATGCCACCTGAGCCTCCAAGGACAGCGAGGAAGAAAGATTGACTCCCAGATCCTTCACAACAGAGACCAGGGTAGGGGAAGAACCAAGAGAAGGGGGGAAAAAGGAGGGGTCCAAAGAGAAGAAGCAGAAGGGGTGCCTACCATCACGACCTCAGTCTTGTCCCCATTCAATGTAAGCCAGTTGTAGCCCATCCAACGCCCCACGTCCTCCAAGCAACTCCGTAGCTGAGACACCGGATCAGGAAGAGAAAGAATAATATGGGTGTCATCAGCGTAGGAGTAGCATCGGAGGGTGTGAGAGTGGATGCGCTGAACCAAAGGCTGGATGTACTCTTTGAACAAATTAGGTGACGAGCCTGATCCGTGGTGGACCCCACAAGACAAAGGGACAGAAGCAAAATGAAAAGGTGGAAGGGAAAGAGTTTGTGCACGATCACTGAGAAAAGCTTGAAACCAAGATAATATCTGTCCAGTTATCCCGGCCCCGGAAAGACAGGCAAGCTGGATGGAGTGGTCGACAGTGTCAAAAGCAGACGATAGGTCTAATAATGTCAGAGCTCCCACTCCACTCTGATCAGAGAGACGCGCAATGTCATCCATAACCGAGACCAGCATGCTCTCTGTGCCCAGGCCAGGGCGGAAACCAGACTGGAAAGGATTTAAGAAACTAGAAGATTCAAGAAAAGAGCTAAGAAGAGGAGAGATAAGAGACTCCAATAACTTAATGAAAAAAGGTAGCACGTATATTGGATGGAAATTAGCAGGGTAAGAAGAGTGCAGAGAGGGATTTTTTAGAAGAGGAATCACCAGTTGCTCCTGTATTTAAAATTGCATTGTGCACTGTGAAAGTATTTAAAATTGCATTGTGAACCTAGATCTTTTCTCCACTATTCAGGACTTTCAAAATTAGGTGTGTTCGCCTATATTTTTCTTTTTAAAAAGCATTGTGTAAGTAGTGCCGCTCTGTGGCTAGCCTCCTAGCAAAGCACTCATCTAGCAAACCTCTTTACCACTACCTAAGCGCCTGTCGTCTTGTCCAATTGTCAACTTGTATCGTCTCTCTCTGTCTCGTCTACTTGCACCATGCCCTGTGTCCTTCCCTAGTGTTCTCCCCTACCCCTTTCCACTCCCTTCCTTTTCCCTCCTTTCCCTACCTACTCTGTGGTGCTCTCTGTCTCTCCTATATTTTCTAACTGTTTTGCTATCGACTATCCTGCTCTCCTCACTAAATCTGGTAGGAAGAAATTTAAAAAGGACATCTTGGTCTCCAACCCAGGCCTCCATATCGCTGACAGCTTTACCAGCGCCTCCTCGAGGCAAACTTTCATGGACATTATCTTTGTCGTTCCCTTGCCAGACCTATGGACTCTACATATGGTCTCTGTGCTCTCTCCCTTCTCTTCCTCTCCCATTAATGGTGGCACCCGGCGGGAGGCCCACCTGGACCCCTTCTACTCCTCTAAGGTCATCATTAATGTTTACTTGAATAGTACCATCTTGGTCCAAGGCCCTCACGCCAACCTTCTCCTCTTTGATAGATGCATCCCGCACTTCATGAACTTCTTCTCTTCTCCTGCTGTCCCCTCTCTCCCCTCCACGGCTTCCACGCCTCCCCTTGCTGTCTCCTCCTTGGCTACCTTGCCCTCTCCTTCATCCTCTGCCCCCCCCCGTGCTGCTTCTACACCTCCGCAAGGCGTACCTCCGATTTGTACCCTACCCCGGAAGTCTTTGAAGGACGGCAACCTTCTCCATATTGCCACTCTTAACTATCGGTCCGCTGTCAAACACTCCTCTGGCATCTGCCGCCTCCTGGAGGAACTTGACCTCAATGTCCTCGGTCTCACCGAGACATGGTTCACGGCCAGCTCTGTCACAAGCTTTAAAACTCTTCTCCCTGATGACTACAAGATCTTCTCCGCACCCAGATCCAACCGTTCTGGAGGGGTGTAGCCTGATCTTCCCTGAGTGGATTCCTCTGTCATTCCTACGCAGGTCTATTCCTCTTTTGAATGCCTCGTCTGCAGGCTCTCTCTCTCCTTGCCATTCCCTTACTGTGGCTACCATCTATTGGCCACCTGGTTAGATCTCCTCCTTCCTCTCTGAGTGGGCGGACCTCTCCTCTTCACTCCTGGTCTCAACCACGCAACTCCTCCTTCTTGGAGACTTCAACATCCACCTGGATACTTCATGTCCTTCCACTGGATTCTTTTGTGACCTTTGCAACTCTCTCTCACTCCATATTCTCCTCTCTGGCCCTACTCACTCTGCAGGGCACACTCTGGATGTTCTGATCTCCACAGAACTTCCCCTTTCGATCCCTTTCACCCCTCCTCTCTCCTGGAGTGATCACTTTCTCCTTTCCTCCCAGCTCACCCTCTCTACCCCTCCCTCAGATCAAGCCAACTCCATCGCTGCCACCTACTTTCTCAGTTATCCGACCCATGAAGCGGTTTTCAGTTGAGACTTTCGCTGCCACTTTCTCAACGCCCCCCTGCCCCCTTGGCTGACTCACATCCTGACACAGCCCTTTGCATGCTCCACTCTGCTATATCTGATACTCTCGATGTTCTTGCCTGTGTCATGAGGATCTGCTTGAAGCCCAAGGCCAAGTGCAACTCTTGGTATGACTCTGAACTCGTCACCCTTAAACATAAGGGCAGGGTGGCTGAGAGGAAATGGCGTGCTTCCGATACATCTTCTGACAAACTGGCCTGCCATCTGCTTCAAAGGCATCCAAGCCTGCGTCTTTGCTGCATCTAACAACTCGGCCGAACTCTTTAAGAACTGCAAGGAGCGGGCCAATCCTGCTGCAGTCTCTACCTCTCCTGTCCCCTCCCAGGCCCTCTGCACATCCCTTTCCTCTCATTTCATCTCTAAAACTCAGGACATCCTGTCCTCTCTATCTTCCCCTCCGCCTACTTCCTCTGGCCCTTCTTCGGCCACCTCTCCTCCCTCCTTCTCTGCCTTTCCCCTGTTCTCCTCAGACGAGGTTTCTAGAAAAGTCCGATCTGTGAAATTCTCGTTGAAACAGGTTCACCCCTGTTCCTCCAAAATCATCAAGGACCACGTTGACAACCTGGCTCCTGCTCTGGCTGATTTCTGCAACCACTCCTTTGCCACAGGAGTCTTCCCCTTCCCCCTGAAACACTCCCTTGTGCACCCTCTTCTTATGAAACCCTCTGCAATCCCTTCCTGCCTGGCTAACTATCGCCCAATCTCCATCCCTCCGTTCCTGGGCAAACTCCTGGAAAAGCTGGCCATCTCCCAGCTTAATCTTCACACTGAATCTGTTGGTTGTCTCCATGACCATCAGTCTGGCTTCAGAGCTGCCAGAACCATGGAAACTGCTCTCCTGAACCTCCGTGAAGACCTGCTCTTTAACCTCGATTCCAACACCCCCTGTGCTCTCATCTTGTGTCCTCATCTTACTTGATCTCTCCTCTGCCTTTGACAGGGTCAACCATGCCATCCTGCTCAACCATCTCCGTGATAATCTGGGTATCACTGATCAGGCCCTGGCTTGGCTGACCTCCTTCCTCTCCGATCGACCCTCCTAGGTCCAACTTGTGTCCTTCCTCTCCTCTATCTCTATTTCTACCTGTGGTGTTCCCTAGGGGTCTGACCTCTCTCCCTGGCTGTTCAACCAATATCTGGCACTTCTTGCCCACCGCATTGCCGCTCTCTGTCCCAACTTTCATTGCTATGCGGATGACAATCAACTCATTTTCAGGCTCCCTTCCGTCACCTCTTCTCCTTCTCTCATCTCTGACTGTCTGTCACCCATCCAGGAGTGGTGTGCCGCCAATGATCTCTGCCTTAATGCCAGTAAGACCGACATTCTCCTCATCGAAACACGTGCTCCCTCCTTTCCTGTCACTCTCTGGCCAGCCTCTCTTGGCTCTCTTCCTGTTCCCACCTGTGAGGCTAAAAACCTTGGTCATCTTCGACTTCAAATTTCCTTCTCTCCTTACATCTCTGACGTCTCTAAGAAGTCACACTACCAGCTGCACCTCCTCAGAGGTATTCTTCCTTTCCTCTCCTTCCCCAGAAGCTCACTGTCTCCAGTGCTCTGGTTCTCTCTAGGCTGGACTACTGCAACAGCCTCTTTCTAAATCTGCCTGCCTCTACTCTCCGCCCTCTGCAACTCATCCAAAACAGGACTGCAAGACATGTCCTTGGCCTCAAGCCCAGGGATCGTATCTCTCCAGGACTGGAATCTCTGCACTAGCTCCCAGTGGCAGCGAGGATTAAGTTCAAAACCCTCTGCATTTTCCACAAGGCCTTCTGGGGCCTGGGACCTCAATATCTTCAACTCTCTCTTCCTAAATATCTTCCTTCTCGAGCTCTTCGCTCATCCGCCTCCAACTCCCTCAGGGTCAAGCAGCGAGTTGGTGGTACATCTCTTTCTTCTGCTGGGGCCTCCCTCTGGAATAGCCTCCCTGTCTCTCTGAAACTTGAGGAGAACCATCTCCGGTTCTGGAAGGACATCAAGACCTTCCTCTTTGCTTCTGCTTTCTCTCCTCCTCTCCCCTGCTGATCTCCTGGCTGAACTTGAAATTGCACTAGTTATCTGTCTACCCTGTGATCTTGGGCCCAGGTCGCCTCCCTGCCAGATGCACACCTGCACTGCCCCCCCTGGCAACCCTTTCACTCTGGGACTGTTTCTGTATCCCTACAGCCCCTACTAGCACTTGACACCTGCTGTCTCCACTACCCTTGCACTTGCCACTAGCTGGCCGCACTTTTATTTATTGTCTTATTTATTTTACTGTTTTTCTACTGCCCCCTCCCCTTTCCCCCACACTTTTCCCCTTCCCCCTCTCCTGCACTCGCGCAATCTCAATGCCACCTGGCCTAGTAGGATTGTTGTCTCTGTCTTCCCTCTGTTTTCCCCTACCTTGCCTCGTCGCACATTGAAACACTTGTGTATAGGCCTGTTATAAATGCCATATCATATGATATCATATCATATCAGTGCATGTTTTCAGATGTGAAGGAATAAACTCTGCCTGACAAGACTGATTGATAGCCTGGTCCACCCACAGAGAAATAGTCGGCATAATGTCCTTGCACACGCCTAATGGAACAGGGTCCAAAGCAGAGGCAGATTTAAGCATGAGGGTTGCCCTTATTATGTCCTCCAAAACAAAGGAGGGGAAAGAGGACCACATAGTCAATGGGGAACTATTAGGCGTGACTGGGTAATATCCATCAGCCCTACACCCGATGACGCAATCATATCGCGAAAGCCCACAATTTTGTCAGAGTTAAAAAGAGCGTACAAGTTCGAATTATTCTCTGAGCTGATAAGAGCAGGCTCCACCCTACCTGAGCAGAACTTACTCTTAGCAGCCACAATAGCTTTATGGAACATGGTGGTGGCATGACGCAAACGGTGCAACTGATGATGGCCTCTCCACTTTCATTCAGCCTGCCGCCGCCTAAGCCGCAGAAGCTTTAGAGCATCATTGAACCACGGTGCAGATTGTCGAGCTCGCTGTCTACACAATCTAGCAGGGGCAAGACAATCGCCCTTCTCGATAAATGCTTGAGCCAGAGACATCAGGTCCACACTTAAACGACCTCAGGAACAGCCTAAGACATTATGGAAAAAGGTATTGCAAAATGGTCAGTCCAAACCCATTTCAGAGATGGAGAAATCACAACCACAGTAGGTGATGAAAAAATAAGATCGAGTGTGTTACGCAAATAGTGGGGGGGGGGGACAGATACATTCTGTAATAGTTCAAAATCCCTCATCCCAGCCAGAAACTGCACAGTAGTACACTCTCTATCTCTCCATCTATCTCTTTGGATAAAAGCAGTATTTAAATAACAAGTTATTATTATTATTATTATCTCTTACTTGATTCTCCTCCCTCCATGATCTTCCTTGTCTCCTCTCTCTACCTGTAAAGGTTTCCCTTCTCTCCCTCTCTTCTGTCACCCTAACACTAACACCCGAACCTCTTTCCTTCTCTACCTACAGCACTCTTCATTCACCTCTCTCCTACTGTACCCTGGTCTACTCTTCTGCCTCCTGATCTTACATACTCTCCCTGCCTGTCTCTCCCCACTATATTCCTCCTTCTGACTGTCCTCCCCACTACTATTCCTACTTCCTACCTTTCACTCTCTCCCGCACTCTCCTGTCACACACCCTCTGTCACTTACTTTCACTCTCAGACCCTCTCTAAATCCCCCTACTCTTATCCCCCTCTCTAGAGCTCTCACCTTTCTTACACTCACCTACACCACCCACCTCACAACACTACACTCAACTGGTATAATTCCCTCCTACACACAATACCTTAACTGCATTCTCACAGAACACTGCACAGTCACCACAGCACTCCACTGTACGCCCTCAGCCTGATCTATTAATTCAACACCACTCACCTGATCCAACCCAAAAACCTTTCAAACTCTTCTATGCTGGTTGGGCTTTTTAGCTCAACATTCACCCTTTTAACATTCCTTCCAGCTTTCATTAGTCCCCCTGGCCAATCTCTCACTATCCTTATAAGGCTAAAAAAGGTTTTAGCCCAGCCCACTTTCATTCTCTATTTGCAGGGTAGCAGCCATGTGCTCCGGCTGCTCTTTTTCTTTGTGGCTTTCTTCATGTGCTGGTGAGTATTTCTTCCTATTCAGTTTGGAGAGGATTTCTGTGTCTCTCCAACTCCTATGCCATCCCATCTCACCCAGTTAGTTTTCTGTTGCCACACCATTCGTTTGGACTCTATCTGGGGTTGGGGGGTCGTGTGCTGTGGGTCTCATCTTAGCTTGGCAGTAAAAATCCCAGTCCATTCCATTTATGTTCTCAGGTCCATATCCCTGGTTCCAGTCTAGGTTTCCTTTGTTGCGTTGAGGTGCATTCTGGGAATTGATGTCCTGAAAAAGACAAGAGAACTCTGGCCAGAATAAAGGCTGGCAGGCGTTGTAGAAGGGACAGCGGTACCAACAGACATATACAATGCACACTCAGGAGGTGGGCATTGACTGCCCCCACAACTCCCTCATCCCGCCTCTGGGGTATGATCGGCTCTGGAATAAACCCTGGTAGGCTGCCTCCCGGCCCCAGGTTGGGAGGGGTACCTGTTCCCCCTGACAGGGTCATGGCCCTGACCCTGTTACACCACACTCGTGCTCATGTTCTACTTCCTCTGCACACATGCATACACATTTATGAGTATGCAAATAACCTCAAACACACTCACACACTGTCATACAATATGCAGGTACATGCCTTTGTACACAAACACCCATAAGCACACAAACTACCACAGATGTGTGCGCACACACACCAGAAAGCATGGTTCCACAACTGCTGATGCACAATCAGACATACATTTGTGGTCACACACCTGCATTCATGCCCCTACACTTACATCCATGCACACATCTCAGAATGAGCCCACACACTTGCGTACTGTGAAACCTGTGCAAAAACAACTACACACGCACGCACACGTGCATGCACACGTCAGAGTGCACACCCACCCCAGTGTGTACTCTCATACCTCACGCACACACTCACACAGAGCCACACACATTCAAACATATGCCTTTTTACACACACCGATATCGATACATATGCGCACAAACCTCCATGAATGCATGCACACACACCTGATGCATCCACACACTTGCAGACAGGCTCCCTCACCTGCACATGCACACTTGTACACCTGCATGCGTGCTCCCACATCTTTTCAAATACTCCTGTGCCTGTTCATGTGCCTGCTTGCATACATACACCGCTGAATAAACTCACATACTTACACGCATATTATGACACATGTGCTCACACACATACACACACACACACACGCCTCCAGAGAAAAAGACCGACAGTCGTAGATTGACATTTCATTTTTAGTTTTACCCGCGTTATTTTGTTTGCTCGATAGGGCAGTGGAACAATGCGAGTCTGCGTACTTTCAAATGAACAATGTCGGACCTCCAGTCATCAACATATTCGTGTTACCTTGTAACAAATGTTCATACTAGCATTACTTTGTGGCACACATTAATCCTAAAATATCGCCCCAGGGGTGTCAACGTGAGGGCTAGTGCTCCCACCCATGTAGGGGAGAATATATTTAAGGGAGGCGCGGTTAAATACAATAGATGACTGTATGCGAGCAGAAGGCGGGGTGAGAGATAAGAAGAGGGGTGATAGAAGTGGTTGGTGAATGGGCGGGGTGCTGAGATGAGAGATAGGGTGTGACTGCTGTGCCTTCTAGCACGGGCCTATGCTCTCAGCCGAGGTCTGGCAGGTGTGATGCATCGTTAAGGCCTCGAATGGTTCAGTGTGGTTAGGAAGGAAATGACGCAGGGGTGCGCGCTGTTAAGCGAGCTGAGCCTGCAAGCTGGCAACTTCCCACAAACACAGTCTTCAAAAAAAAAGTGTGACCAGAAAGCAGCGTGGGTGTGTGCAGCCCCCCCCCACCCCCAATACCCGTTTCCGGCAACTCGTGGTGTGTTTGTGAGTGTGCGCACATGCCCATGTAGTTTCCGGCCTGCTCTGTGGATGTGAAGTTTGCGTCAGAACACACGAGCATACGCTTTGGACTCTGGTGCGTTTGAACACACTTCGGCCCATGCAGGCATTCTTGGCCCACCTGCGCTTCTGTATTCTTACTGACTTCAACGATGGTGTGTGTGTGCAAGATATGGCTCGGTGATGGTTGTACAATTTGTCTTTTGTATTTCTGTTTAAAGTTCATCCCTAGTGTTGTTGCACACAGTTCTGCACTGGTGGTGTGTTCGCACATCGTTTAACTCTAGCGTATTTGATTAAAGTGTGACTGGGTGATATCACTCAAAGTTCAGTGGTGGTGTGTGTGTCCAAAATGACCTTCTGATATGGCTGTGCAAAGTGCAATGGAGGGCGGGGCGTGGGCTGTAGTGTGTGTAATATTCCGCTCTGGTATGAATAGCCAAAGATCGGCCCGGGTGCCAGGGGTGTTGCTAGGTCTGTAAAAGACCGGGGCCTAGCTAATGTCAGAACTGTCGGGACTTGGGGCTAGCTAGCATTTTGATTGTAGCTCCTGAGATTCGATCCAGGGCTACAACCAAAAGACCAGGGGCTATAGCCCCCTTAGCCCCCTTCCCACCCCCAGCAACGCCTCTGCCGGGTGCATTCGTGAAAGGTTTGGCCCCGTTGTGTACATAAAAACGTTGACTCGTGCTGTCTTCCTCTGTTCGCCTATGGTTTAACAACGTGATATGTTCGCATGAAGTTTGACACTGGTGGGTTCGTATGGGCTTTCCTGTGATTGCACCTGATTTAGCATCTGTGTGTTTTTGGAAAGTTCGTCTCTCTGTGTTTATTGCAAAGGAGTGTGTGTTTGGCTACACCTTTATCTGGTGTTTCCGGAGACAACCTGTCACCCAGATGTTCTGGGGGTGTGCTCTGGCAGAGTGGAACTCTGATGAGCTACAATATTAGGTTCTGCCGTGTGTTTTGTTTGTTCAACAGCTTTCCATGATGGGTGTTTACAAAAGTTTGATCCAAGTGAATGTGTAAAGTTCAGTCCTGTTTGTTTGTACAAAAGTCGCCTCTGATGTGTTCATAGAAGATTAATTCCTCGTGCGTTTTCTACATCAGTTCTGGTATTATTTTTTTAAACACAGTTCCTTTTTCGGGGTGTTATTTACCCGGGTGTGTTATTGCAATAGTTCAGTGTTGCTGTTTTCTTGGTGCAGCCCTAGGTTGTTAGCACATATTCCATGTCTGTTGTGTTATCACAGAGTTCAATCTTAGTGTGCACGTGCATAGTTTCGTTTGGGTGTGTTATTACTACATTCAATATGCGTTTGCTCGTACGTAGTTTGGTTTTGGTGTTTTTACAGAGGTCATTTCCGGTATGTTTTTACAAAGGTTCAGTCAGGGTGTGTTGGTACATATTTCTGTGCTGGTATTTTCCTGGATCAGCCCTGTTGTGGGATTACAAAATTGAGTTCTGCTAAGTTATTACAAAGTTACATACCATACCATTTAAGCAAGAGGACATTTTGTCCCTCGTTAAAACAGCTAGTAATTCTAAAGCAATGGGCCCCTATGGGATGTCCAATCATAGATTAAAATGCCATCCAAATCTTTGGGCTGCTATACAGAATAACATCTTCATAGCTATAAATCATACAAAATGCCTCCCTAAAACTTAGAAACATGCAATTACGGTCCCAATATACAAAAAAGGGGACCATCAAGCACCAAATAGCTATCGTCCAATTTCACTTCTGGGTGTGCCAGGCAAGATTTATTGTCGCTTATTACTTAGAGAACTAAATGCTTGGATCACTAAAACCATCTGAAAGATCCTTACCAATTGGGATTCGTTGTTGGTTTAGGTACCATTCCGAACATACGCTAAACATGATTAAAATACAATGTGCTGCCCAGAAATCAGTCACTTTATGAAGCCTTTATTGATTTCCGGGCCGCATTCGACTCCATCGATCGAGTCCTATTATATCATAAATTGCAGCAATATGGCTGTCCGGAATCTTTATTGACTTTAATCATGCTATTTAATTTGGAAACGTCAATGCAAGTTCGACTGACCTTTGATGGGAAATTATCCCCCCTCATTGCCACCTACATAGGTTTAAAACAGGTGTATACACTTGCGTCATTCCTATTTAACTTCTTCATTTTGGACATGGGTAAGATCTTTTTTAATGCCATGGGTGATCCTCCAAAGTTGGACTTTCAGCAAATTGGATACGTATTATATGCACACAACTTGGTATTACTCTCACAGACACCAACGGGCCTGCAAAAGATGTTACATCAACTTGACGTCTATATTAAAGATAACAATTTGATTATAAATAACAACAAGACACAAGTTGTAGTGTGTAATAAAAATCCCAAGTCCAAAAGCAGTAGGTTTAAATGGAACGTTCAGGGAAGTGAATTGTCAGTTGACCTCCAATATGAATATCTAGGGGTGACCTTCTCAAACATAAACAATGAATTATA
Source organism: Ambystoma mexicanum (assembly GCF_040938575.1). NCBI lineage: Eukaryota > Metazoa > Chordata > Amphibia > Caudata > Ambystomatidae > Ambystoma > Ambystoma mexicanum. The sequence continues at coordinate 669,159,250 of NC_090923.1, forward strand.
CACTTTAGAACTGAAGAGTAAACTTCAATCGTTAACTTCGCAAGCAAAGATACTTGTTTGCAAATTTGGCAAATTTTCCTAAACATACAATGGCATTTTACCAAATGAAAGTGGTGCCTATTCTGTTATATGGGGTAGAAGCTATATTTCCAGAAAAAAAGAAAATATTGGGATATTATAGAATCCAAATTCTGGAAACAAATTTTAGGACTACCTAGCTGTACCGCCTTACTGATGATACAACATGAATTAGGATTCTTGTCACTACATTCCCAGGTAATTTGGAAGATGTGTGCACATTTACGGAAATGTCTGCTAGGCTTAGATATGCCAAATATCTTGGGGGTGTGAGCTCATTATCTGCTTTCATCCAAATACAACTTCCCAAGCAATTGGCGTAAATACACATTTGATGCACTGGCGGATGCTTCAGTAACTTTAGAAATGCTCATTAGTAATCCTGGACGAGCAAAAATTAAAATTTACCAATATGATTGGATAGACAGTCAATCTAGATGTACAAGCTACAAAGATTTTGATGTTTTCTTATTTGGGTGTAAGAGATATAGAGATATGGCAGAATACCTTATGAAGTGTCCCTTGCCACATATTCGTGGACAATATATATGCAATTTAGGCTTAACCTATGGCATACGCATGAAGTGTTGTCTAGAAGGAAACAGATACCATCAAATGAGAGGCACTGTCGATATTGTTTAAATCATGACAAAGAAGAAACTCTACAGCATATTATTGTTGAGTGTTCTGAGTTGAATATGACGCATACAATGTTTGTTAAGATGCTTTTTGTATTGAATAGTTAGTTGGATGACCGTCAAATATGGCAATTGATTTTTTCAAGTTCAAGGCTGGCTGTGAAAGTAGCGATAGTCAATTATCTCGAAGCGATATTGCCAGAATAAAAAGTTAATGTATAAGAACCATCTTAATCAATTGCGTTGTTGAAAATACTAAACAAATGTCTAAATGTAATGTAATTTACTTCCATTCCCATTCAATTTTTATCTTTATTTTTATTATCATTGAATTTTTCATTTTTTATATAATATGATGATATATTGTATGATGTTATAATAATTGTAAAAAAAATGAAAAGTTGATTTTTCTCGACTAACCAAATAAAAAAAAATACCTGTTTGTCCATACATAGTTCACTGGTGGTGTGTTTGTATACAGATCAGTTCTGCTATGTTAATACAAAGGTTCAGTCCTTATGTTATGTTGCAAAGATTTTATACTGTGCCAGTCACAAGGCACTGGTACCTTGTCTGTGAAAATGGTGTATTATGCCCTTGCCCGGTTACCAGAAAGTAGTCTGTGGAGGAAGAATGTGAAAGGAAAAGAAAGTGGTGGTGAGGAGAAGCCGGAGTACGATAGTGACACACAGAACTATCACATTGAGACGATGCAGTGGGTTTGTGGCAGACGATATGTGATTGTGTTTGTAGGGATGCATGTGTTATGTAGGCAGGGATCAGATGGACTGCTGCTCTAGAAAGGGAGACAATTGTGGTAACAAACATTTTCCAGGAATGCTGATTTCTGGTGCTGTGGAAGAAGTACTAGAATTAGTGGAAGCAGGTTTGTGTGAGGACTCTAAGGTGTGTTCGGGAGACCCTTGAAGTGTGGGGGCGAGCATTGTCAGGTCGCATTTTTGTAGGCATCTGCTGCAGATCTCGGGTATACAATCTGGGAATAAGAAGTCGACTGTCAGAAGTGAACAATCCGGGGGCGTGGCCAACTGCGCGATGCGGTAGACGTGCGCCTCTGGAGCTCCCGCCGCCACGGCCTAACATCCTGTTATAAACGACTACTTAAAACCATCTGGTGACCCCCAAAATATGATCTCCGGTGCGTGATACCCCAGGGCACGTCTGGGGCAAATTCCAGCCTGAAACGCGCCGGGGCTGCAGAGGTGGGAGCCCGGGAAGGAGACGCCGGTGAGGCCCTACAATGAACGAAGATGGCCGCCGGAGCACTGGGCGCGCTTTGAGCAGGGACCGTGCCTTCCACGCACTCTGAGGTGGTTGCAAGTCAGAGTCGGGGCGGAGCTCCGGAAGACCGGCAGGGGCCGGGAGTTACGGCGTGGCCCCGTGGGACCCCGACTGGAGGAATCGATTGGCCGAACCGCTCCACCCGGACGAGGAGAGACGGGCACTGCCAGTTGGTTGCCATGACGAAGACCCGCATACAGCGGTGAGTGCCCGGCTACGGACATGGGGAAGGACAAAGCTAGACGGCCCACCATGCAAAACAGAATCGAACAGTACACAATCCCTCCAACGCAGTCCCCCGACTCCCAACCGCTGCCGTCGGTAGAGGAGGACTCGGCACCTGGACTCTCCCTGAGGGACGGTATGGCGGCCATAGCAGACTCCCGCACATCGATGGAGCAGAAGATGGACGGAATCAGCCTGGACGTGTCCCTCCTCCAACACGACCTGCAGCAATTGTCAGCACGAACGGGCGAGGCGTAGCAGTGTATTTCCAACACGGAGGATGGACTGCACGCAGTGTAACAACAGCTTCAAGGGGTCACCGCCAAACTCAAAACTCTGGAGGCCAGAGTCGAAGAAGGAGAGGGCACGTCCAGGCGCAACAACATTCGGATTTTAGGTATTCCCGAGAAGGCCAAAGGCCCCTGCATGGAGCTCTTTCTGGAACAGTGGCTGATGGACCTGTTCGACCAACAATCCTTCTCTAAGTTTTTTCTATAGAGAGGGCCCACTTGAATGCCCATGGGTAGGCCAGTGCCCGGTGCTTCCCCGCGAACGGTGAAAGCAAGACTACTGAACTATCGGGATCGAGACACGCTGCTGCACCTTGCACGAACCAAAGGCTTGATCACCTTTAACGGATCCAAGATAGCCTTTTTCCCGGATTACACGCGGGAGGTCCAGAAAGCACGACAATCCTTTGATAAACTTAAAAGGCAGTTGCACACAATGGGAGTCAAATACGGCTTCCTCTTCCCGGCGCAGCTGAAAATCTATCCCAAGGGCACAACGGTCCACTTCAGCGACCCAAGGGAGGCCTGGCGCTGGGCAGAGCAGCATATCGAGCGAGACTGGTCGGCACCTCGAGCCAACAGAGACAGAAATCCCAGGCCACCGACACGACACCCACCAGAGCCGGATTGACCACCCTCACAGAACCAACCAGCGGAAGCCGGGGATTGACTCTGGCGTGCCCCCCGTGGGGGGGATCGATCCCACAAGCGGGTCTGAGACCGAACTGATACCACGGACTAAGCTGAGTGGTGCCAGGAAACTGTTGTAAGTCGTTTATGTCGTTAATATTGTGGCTAGCGGTGGCGTATCTCCATCGCACCTGGGATTAGACTACCGGCCCCCCCCCCCAACTTCTCTAGTTTTAATCTAAACGGGGGTTCGTAAGGTTGACGCTCTTCTCTTTTTGAGAGTCAACGATGTTGGGCTACAGGTACTTCGTGTTGGGGTGGAGTATGGGGAGGGGGTGGGAAGAGAAAGTTATAGGGAGTTTTTTGTTACCCTGGGAGCAACGCGTTACTGCAAACTCCAGGGTTTGTTGATGTTCATGGGAAGACGAGGCCACAGATGGTCCAGACAGTACAATACCATTGACCCTGGGCAGGCACCACAATACACCACCAATGACGGGGACACCCTCCTCGTGAATCACCCGCCCAATCTCTTCTCCCGACTATCGGATGGCATCCATACAACCCCAATCGAGCCCGACTGAACGCCCCAAATCTTTGAAGGTACTCACCTGGAACGTAAATGGGATGGGCTCCGCGATCAAAAGGCGTCTGATTAAGCAACTACTTAGCAGACACTCTCCCGACGTGGCCCTGCTATCCGAAAAGCACCTTGCGGGATCAAACTGTGCCCATTTCCAACGCACGAATTACAGGGCGGCCTTCCCAGGGTCACCCTCATTCTTGTACACAAGCGCATTCCTTTTGCTATTCAGAGACTGGAACAGGACCCTAGGGGCCGCTATGTGCTGATTCTGGGAACGCTTTGGGAGGAGAGGGTCACTTTTGCTTCAGTATACTCCCCACCTGGGTTGGGGCAAGAGCTGCTGGAGCACCTGACGGCCCTCATTGGAAAATACCAGCCGGATAGGCTGTTTCTGGGGGGAGATGTTAATGATGTCATGTGCAATACCACTGACCGTACTCACCTTAGACACCGCAACCCAGATACCCCTACGAAACTGTATAACTTTTCTTCTGCTTTGGGTTTGGGTGATGCCTGGCGAGAGTTACACCCGGACACCAGAGGGTACTCCTTTCACTCTGGAGCCCACGGCTCCCTCTCCAGGATCAACTATCTCTTTGTCCCACACACAGATCTTTACAGGGCACGAGCGGCTGACTTCCTTCCCTGGGGCATTTCAGACCACTCACCCCTATTTGTGGAAATTCACACACACGGCCCCCCCTCACCTAGAACTTGGAGATTGAACAATTACTATCTGGGCTACCCCGAGCTAGTTGACCACCTTTCGGAAGTCTCCACCGAATACTTTGAGCTTAATGGTAACGGAGAACAGGACCCAGTGGTGGTATGGGAGGCCTATAAGACAGTCTTGCGGGGCGCCATAATCTCCTGGGTGGCAAATAGGAGGCGGGTGAGACTCCAAGACATAGCAACAGCGGAGGGCGAACTGGCCCGACGCGAGAGCGAACACATTCTTGACCCATCCCCACAGACCCAGCTCTCCCTTAAACGAGCCACTGAGCGGCTCCGAAACCTCTTATTGGATAATGCTAAACAAGCCAATTGGGACTCTCGAGCCAGAATATATGAACATGGGGACAAGGCTGGCAGAATGCTAGCTTGGCTGGAGTAAAGGGATGAGGGACAACAGTGCATTCGTGAGATTGTCACCTTAAGGGGTGAAAGGTGCACATCGGATGCCGAGATAGTCGGGGCATTCGCCCAATTCTATGAAACACTCTATTGGGCCCCGACCCTGCAGCTGGACCCAGCTCTCCTTAGTGACATACCCCTCCCAACTCTCTCAGTACAGCAAAGGGTGAGTCTCGACTCTGCCCTCTCGGAGACCGAGGTTGCCGAAGAACTAGCGCAATTGCAAACCGGGAAGACACCGGGCCCGAATGGGTTCCCAGCTGAAACTTGGCGGAAGCTGGGGGGGGGCAATATTACATCTTCCCTCCATAAAATATTTTTGACAGCCTGGGAACAGGGCACCCTCCCGCAAGACTCTGTAAGGCCACCATTGTGGTCATCCCTAAACCTGATAAGCCCCAGGACCAGTGCACCTCCTATAGGCCAAATATCGCTAATCAATGGCGAGGCTAAGATCCTTGCCAAACTCCTAGCCAACAGGTTGCAACCGGTGGCTGAGGCCCTAATACACCCGGATCAATGTGGCTCCATGCCACACAAATCGACCCGTATGAACCTGCGTCGACTCCACCTGGCGTTAGAGAGGGCTCCCACCATTAACGACCCGCTCGCTCCCCTAGCGATTGATTTTGAGAAGGCCTTCAATTCGGTCCGATGGGATGGCCTCTGGGAGATCATGGAACGCATGGGCTTCGGGGAGGGATTCCTGGGATGGGTGAACTGCTGTATACAAATGTCCGGGCGGAGGTCAGGGTGAATGGGTGGACCTCTCGCTCTTTCCGACTGGGCAGGGGTACAAAACAGGGGTGCCCCTTTCCCCCCTTATCTCCGCTCACGCGATAGAGCCGTTGGCCATATGGCTTCACCAGAGCACATCCTGGATAGGATTCAGGTGGCCAGAGGGACACGAAGACCGGATATCCCTATACGCGGACGACCTCCTGATTTACTCGGGATATCCTGTCCGAACCTGCCCCGTGGTGACCCGGATGCTTGTTCAATATGAGGAATTTAGCAGTCTAAGGATCAATTGGAAGAAATCGGTCTTCTTCCCGGTGAAGTGTAGGGGTCAGCCTGATCCACCTGACTGTCCATATCACATAGAACAAGCTGGCTTTCGATATCTTGGGATCTGGATAACAATAGATCTTACCAGTTATACCATGCACAATCTCAAACCGATCATGGATCGATTCTCCAACGATGTACAACACTGGAAGCTTCTCCCCCTGACCCTCATGGGTAGAGCCGCCCTTTTTAAAATGTTAGCCCTCCCGCGATTCCTTTACGTCCTTCAAAACGCCCTGCTGCAGATCTTGGGGGCGGTATTTGGCCGGGTGGAGACCCTCCTCAGGGAGCTCCTATGGGGCGGAGGACAAGCACGCATAGCCCTGGCTACACTCCAGAGGTCGATCTGGGAGGGTGGGATCGGATTGCCCCGCCTTCAGACCTACTATTGGGCCTCCCAATTGGTGGTGGTTAATGACCTTCTGCACGGAGACCGGGAATTAACCCCATATAAAAGCCGAGGTAGGAACTATGCACAACACCGACCCATTGCAACTACTGTACCAAACCCCCCAGATCTTCCCCACTAACAATGAAGGCACAGATCATTACCACCTGGAGGAGCGTCCACGAGTTTGTGGGGTAGGGGGACAGACTATCAGCGGCGCAACCCCTGTGGCGTAACGCCAACCTGAAAGAAATTGTGAAGCTCAAGCCCTGGCCGTGCTGGGTGATGGCTGGGATCCAGAGGGTGGGGGACGTCTTGAAAGATGGGAATCTTGCCCCATTCGCGGACCTACAATGCAGGTTCCAGCTCCCAGACAATGAGAGATACCATCATATGCAAATGTCCCATGCCCTGAGAGTACACATATCGCCAGAGGACAATATCCCGGAATGTTCGCCTCTAGAACGCAACATTTTACCCGAGTATATCCCCTCCAAAGGCATATCCATTCTCTACAACGCCATCACTTCCTTCGCAACCCCTGAGCTGACCAATCTAAAGGCCAAGTGGGAAATAGATGTAGGGGAGATCGACCCTGAGGAATGGATCTGGGTACTAATGCACCCACGAGAAGCCGCCATTTCCTCGAGGCTTAAACTGGTGCAACTGAAAATACTGCAGAGTGTATTATCCCAGAACTGCTATGTTTGGGTGGGGGAAAGCAACAAACCCGAACTGCCTCAGGTGCGGGGGTAAGGAGGGGACCTTCTTTCACATCCTGTGGTCCTGACCCCGGATCTGTACCTTCTGGGAAGCCTGCTGTCGGGAACTAACCCGGATACTCTCCAAAACTATAGACATGGACCCGAAGGTCCTAATCCTGGGAGCACTGGGGGAGCACGAACTGAACAAATGGGAAGAATTGCTATTGCATACGGCAGCAGCCCTAATCAAGCGCAATATTGCACAGAAGTGGGGAGCCCCGGACTCTCAGACACTGGAGCAATGGGCATTGGAGATGGACACATGTGCTATGATTGAAAGGAGGATCTATACCGCCTGAGGCTGTCCCAATAAGGCCTCCAAAATATGGGCGGCATGGGAGGAGGGAGGGCCTTGAGGTATACGGACTCCGGGGACATCACCCTGAACACTTATGAGGTGAATCATGAGCGTACTCCATGAAGATGGTGATGCAAGACAGTTATTATTGTAAGGTGGGCCGGGCCGGCCCAGTGGATGTAATTGCCTCGTCTTTTTCTTGTTCCTCCCTTTTCGGTCTTGTTTTTTTTTTTATTTTGTAATCAAATGATAATAAAAAATGTCTTATCAAAAAAAAAAGAAGTGAACGATCCAAGGATAGGTGGCGCAAATAGGTCACTACAGGGAACCACAAGTCGAGAGAGGACATAAGAAAAAAGTTGCAACCTCTCTGCAGGAGCCATATGTGCATGGCATGTTTGTGAGGGTGAATTCACTGATGCAAGCTGTGGGAGACGTGCATCTGATGAATTGGCATAATTGTGTGCATACTCAGCTCCACTTGTGTGTTCGTACCTAATTTAGTTCCAGTGTACCCTTTTCAGAATTCTGTCTGTGTGTGTTGGTGTACAACTGTGATCCAGGAAGCACGCAATTTAGTCCTGGTATGTGTACACCAAGACATGTAGAATAGGGACTTGGCATTTCACTGATTCTAAAACCAATATCTTACATAAGTGGGATATTGCAGCTTTCACCCACTTAGCCCCTCCGCTGGGCTTCCGATAGAAAGCATTTTTTTTATATATAAGCTTGTTTTCAGTGTGTATTCCTTGATTAGTTCAAATGGGACGAAGATCCATTTTATTTAGCAATTAAATATTATTGGAGTTGGCAAATTGTGTATAGATAGATGTTTCTTTGTTGAGTTTGCAAATATGACATTTAGAGGTCAAAATAAAACCTTGACCTCTGTTCACTGCACTATAACAGCTTCCCTCAGGAGGAGTGTGAAGAACATGTTTCTTTATGTCATAATAGGTGGCGTGTATAGTGGCACAGCTACACTGGCATCTTGGATGTCTGAGAAAGTAAGTACCACTTTCTTGTACACTATGGGCCTCATTACACAGGCGGCAGTGGACCAAGGTGCTATAAGCACCTTGGTCCATGCCGGTAAAAAATGGGCACCGCCTTGGTGGAAAGGGGAATTACTGCCCTATTCCAAGGTTGGTGGGGCGGTAATTCCCCCTTCCCCCATTGCCCTTCCCCATTCCCATTTTTGCCCCATAGGCAAAAATGGGAATTAGCTCCCTGGTCCCTTTGCAGGTTGGTTTTTAACGCCTGCAAAAAGCAGGCGTTAAATTCTCCAACCCGCAAAGGGACCTCGTAGTAAGGCGGTAAGGGTTTACCGGTACTGGTAAAATACCGGTACCGGTAAACCCTTACCGCATACCGTGTAATGAGGCCCTATGTATGGAAACAGATGGACAACCCCAATAAAATACCTAGTTGAATGCTGAACAAAATAGATCTGACTCTTATTTGTCTAAATCAAGGAATAGATTCACTTTATTGTGATATAATCCTAAATTAGGATTTCACACAAATTCATATTCATATGTCACAATAGCACTCTGTACAAGAATAAAAAAATCAAACGAATACAAATGCAAATACGCATAAAACGATAAAATCAGACTAACAAAAATAAACAACAAACATACAAGGAATTAGACAATAAATTAACAAATCAAAACAAGGTAAGCAAAATCAATCAAATCCAGAATAAGAGTAATAATAATAATAATGATGCAAACATCAATTAATAACACAAGCATAAGAAAACATGGGACTTTACATCGACTATCCAATTTGGGCCACGGGGCAGATGTCATCGACTGCATTTTATTGAGAAGTGCCAATACCAACCTTATATACACACAAATACACACAAATGCTAGGTTTGTACATACTTCAGTTCTGGTGGTTTATAACTAAATTCAATCCTACTATCGTTGCACTATTTTCAACTAACTTGTGCGTACTTTTACAAAGTCCAGTTTGGTTTGTTCTTACATACCTCACTAGTGGTGTGTAATTAGAAGGTTGAGTTGTGGAGTCTTCATACAAACTTCAGCTCTGGCATCACTGAGTAAAATGTGTGTTTGTTGTCTCTGGATATAGATTGCTTTGGGTGTATTTGTACAAAGTGCAACTTTAGTCTGGTCCAAAAAAGCATTACCCTAATGCATTTGTAGGGATGGGGTGGAAATTCCCATGTCAAGCAGAACGGACAGGCCATAAAGTCCCATCCCCAATAACGAAAGAGTCAAAGTAATTGACAAAGACCTGTTTAATTAACAATCCAGATACAACAGTGACAGCGACAGCAGCAAACACGTATCGTCGCTACGCTCTCAGCATTTGCAAGCTTGACAACGGTTTAAAAATGCAAAATACATAACTGATGTCTCATCAAATTTCACGATTACAAAAACCTATGGGAAGGAGGGATTAGTTGCAGGAATCATCTATGTATATGATGCATAAGGGTTAGGTTCCTCATTGGCTATAGTCTATCTGATGGCTTCCACCTGAGACCAGCTACTAAATTGATAAAGGTGATTACATGTAATCTCTACACTACTGGATTGGCCAGTGCAACAAGTATAAGACAGCTTTGTTCGAGAACTGGGTTTGGGTGTCATTGGCTTCTCCAACCTTGACTACTTGGCAGGCCATCAGAATAATAGCGGTAGGGGAGCGTCACTAAGATGCTGCGTTTCCCAATTTATAGGACACTGGGACTCATTACCAGTTTGGAGGTAGCCATGCCATTTTTACCGGCATGGCTATCTTGGGTATGTCACCATTCCCATTGAGCCCCCATAGGGCGCAATGGGAATGGGGAGGATGGTAATAACGGTGCCGTAAATAACGAAACTGTTGCTACCATCCTGTTCTGCTAGCGGCGGCCGCTCTGCATGTCTGGTCTGACCAGGCATACAGAGTGGCCCTGTGAGCAGAACTTGGAATGTTGGAGCGAGGTAACAACCGCAACACTCATAATGAGGCCCACCGTCTCTGATTCTCTAGCCCATAAGCTAGGACTTCTAGTTTTGAACTTGGCTTTGTCCTGTATCTTTGTTATTGAGGAGTGTGAAGGCTTTAGTTTATCTGTGTCTGGAGCTAATGAATAGCAACTATTGATCAACGTGTGAGGAGACCACGTTTTGAATTATTATCTTCTGTTCTCTTTGGTGCTAGTCCAAGCCTCCCTTTACTAAAGTAGCCTTGACATGGGTGTGTGCAGCTACTGGCTGGTTTGTTCGGATCTGTAGTAGCAGCTAATTTGGCGATTCAAACCTCCTTGCAGCCTCAAGGTTTCTTCAAGGCTTCCCATTCACTTGAACAGGGTTGCGACGTCCATTTTATCCAAAATGGCTACTTGCTACTGTTGCGTTTCTGCGTTAGACAAGCTTTATATGTATTCTTATGCGACTTGCGTCCAGCGTATACATTGAGTGTATGCCTTCTAGTGTCTATTGAATGCAAGTAAAATCCTTCATGTCTAAATGCAGTTTGACCTAGAGTCTGTGTATCTTTGTGGTGAGTGCGTATCTACTTTGTGTCTAATGCATCTACGTGTGCCAATTTAGCAGTGCTGCGGCTTTGCTTTTGTAATCTTTCATTTCAGCAAGGTTGTGTCTGCTAGAGCTTGCAAATCCATCTCTTCTTCGATCGCTCCGGGGTAAGGTCGGTAGGGTTGCCTTAATGAATAGTGACGTTCATGCTTGCGATATTTTTATTTTATTTATTTATTTATATATTTATAACGCGCCGAAACTCGCAAGCACCAGGGCGCGACAAGAACACGAAAAAGACGGAGGTCACAGGACTACATAAAAGAAAGAGGAGGATTCAAAGGAGTCCAGGCTGAATAATTAACGAATTACCGGAAAAGTAACGTTTTCAGCTGCTTCCTAAATAGGGAGTAACTGCTTTCCTGTGGTGCCGGAGAAGGGGCAGATGCCATAAGTGATGCACTCCTTTCATTCCTATGATATTTTATTTATTTATTTATTTGGATTTGGAGAGCGCGCTACAGCCCGCAGGCATCGAGGCGCTATATCAGAGCTTAAGGAGGCTTGATTAAGAGTTACAAAGAAGCCGCCCATTGAAGAACTTGTTTACATTGCAGAATAGCAGGTTGCAGAGTATCACAGAATACAAGATTATACAGTCAAACAAAGAGGTTCGTTTTGATGGCCTTGCGAAATGCTGAGTGGAATTCAATAAGCCTGAGGTGGGGTGGAAGGGAATTCCAAAGTGTGTAGGCAATCGTGGGGAAGCTGGAGCCGCCAGCACGGGCTTTGTGTGTTCTAGGAGCAGACAGTAGGTTAGAATACGGAGATCTGGATGGTTTAAGGGTGGTGTTTTTGGTGATCCTCAGTGCCAGATAGGGGGGAGCAAGGTCATGGAGACACTTGTGAGTCACAATAGAGGCGGGGGAGGGGCCGACGCAATGCATGACATATTCATTTGCCTCTCAACAGTATTTTTTTTTTATAATTACATTTTATTGCAAGTTTTGAAAATAAAAAGTGGTGTTGGTCACCACAAAACATATCAACAGTACATACAAGGTGCATTGGCTCCTATAAAGATTGACTCTGGTTTGTTGGCTTACTATTAGCTTGTAATAAGTGTCAGTGTTGGCCAATGTGTTGGTGTAAAGTTTAGTCTGCTGGCATAATGTTTGATTGAAAGCTTTAAGAGTTGACTATAACTTCTGTGAAGGAGCGGGTCGCCCCAGTTCTGCATAATGTCCCCCTTGCTCCCAGTAACAAGCCGAATGCAATGGAAGGCCTGCTGCACAATGAGACAAGCTTTCTGGAGAAAGGCCATTTTCTCACTGGGCCATGTGATACAATCCCATAAAATAGTCCACATAACTTTGATACTTTAAAGAAACGTTTACATGGTGATGACGACGAGATTTCAAAACGCATATTTTGGCAGCAGCTGACACTGTAAACTTCTGAATGCCTTGTTGACAGTATTTTCTGAATGCAGAAATTGAGAGACTTCAAAACCGCCCCCATTTTAAACTATTCTACAGGCGACTCTGCTATAGTTGGCCTCGACTTTTTGATCTACAAGTTATTGAGCCTCAATTCTTCTCCATAAATTGACTTTGGTGGAAATCAGTTTACGTATTGCATGTAGGCTGCTAGCTGCGCATGCATGCTACCCATTTGGCCATTAGGCGCTATATCCATTTTCATGAAATTAATCTGTACAAATTGGCGCTGGTATGTTGGTATGAGACGGACTCTGCAAAGATGTCTAGTGTGCAGGAATTACATGGGCTGGTATTAATCACGCGTTTGCGCCCTTGTGCGGTCAGTGGCATTGTGGCGCCCTGGGTTTGCATTCAGGGCCGCGTGCAGCAGATGTGCAGGGACCGATCCCTATGTAGGAGCGAGGTGTGGGCAGGCCCAGTTCCCGTCTCTCTTCAACCTAATGTGAGCCCCCGCATGTCCGCGGCCCCTATGTGAGGGGGTGATGGAGTGGAAATGGAGTGGAAATGGACGCAGGGGCTGTGAAGGAATCAGGGGGGGCTCTTTTCACAGTAGCATCTGTTCCTGGCCGGAGTCGGCTGTGCTGGGAGGGGCGCCGTGTATGTAATGGGCCGCACTCCCTCCTCGCAGCCCCCTTCCTCCATTGTCCCTCCCTTTCCTCCCGCGTGAGAATGTAACGGTCCCTTTCTTTCAGAGCGACCATTGTCAGGGGAGACGGGCCCCAGGGGGACGCGGGCACCGCCAGGGCAGTATTGTGTGTCCAGGGTGAGGGGCAGCTTCCCGGATGACCCCACAGGGACCCGCAATGTCTCTCGAGCCACCTGCCCTCAGATCCCCAGGACCTGGGTGATATAGCTGGGTGGGTCGGGGGGGGTGGGGGTTCATTCAGTGGGGGCGCCGGGATTAATCCAGGAATCCTGCGCCGTGGCTCCCGCCACAGGTGAGGGCAATTCCATCAGAGGACCGGGCTTTCGCTCGAGTTGCTCAGTCACACGCGGCGGGTCCACGATCGGAGAGAGGGGATGGGGGAAGGGGGAAGGGCGAAGGACAAGAAGAGAAACCCGTGGCTGGGACTGGGAGAAGTTAAGAGGACATGGGGTGGAGAAAGGGTGTACTCGGGGCTAGATGCGAAGAGGATAATGACGGGGAACGGAGCTGCGAGGTGTGAAGAAAGGGATGAGCACGGACGGCGGTGCAGTTCCCACAGGTTGCTGATGGGTACTATTAGAGACGTTTCTTTGAAAACAGCAGTCACATTTTAAATGCTGACAAATTATTTACGTTTCTTTGTAATCTCTCCAGATTTAATTGCCCACAGCGAGGACCACCTTACATTAAATGTGCATGTGATGATGCGAAGACGTATTGGACTCAAACAAGAGGCCAATGAATGTGGGCATTAGTAAAGCAGCTATGTGTAGCGCTGCGAAGCCTCAAGGCGCTGGAGGAAATAGCTCTGTATAACATCTGTTTGTTATTGGGTGAGTGAAGCGGTGGGATAGGGATCAAGGAGAGGGGGCGGGCTGGATAGCAGGCGCAGTGAGGAGAACGCGGGAGAAACTTGAGAGCTGGCCACGTGTCTGAGGAGCTCGTTGCGCGGAGGGGGAGGGGCGGCGGGCACAGCGCATGTCTTCAAGGGGAGAGAGGGTCCCAGTCAGGGCTTTAAGAGTGGTAAAAATCGAGGAGGGCCAAGTTTGGGGGCATGGCTTGCATGATGGACGTAGCCTGCAAAGTACACAAACCATAGTAAGGTACACAAACAAACAGTTGTGCAAACAGTTGTGTACGAGCGCAATACAAATAAAATATCACATCATATCATAAACAAATATATTAATATTTGTAAGCATTTATATATGTGTATGCGTACCTTACTATGGTGTGTGTACTTTGAAAGCCATCTTTTATAAATATATTGCATAATTCTATGTTCATAAAAGATGGCTTGCATACTACACAAACCATAGTAAGGTGCGCACATAAATATATAAATGCTTACATTTATATATTTGTTTGCGTGGATTACTATGGTTTGTGCACTTTTTCATACTAACATATTTTGAGGTTTATGAAAGTCCACAATTCAATCCATCTTTTATAAAGGTTTGACTACGGACAAAGGTGTCTTTGTTGGTCAGCAAAGCTTTAAAAGATTGCTTGAATTGTGTATTTTTCAAGCCATCTTTCGTCCCCGAGTTTGCCACGTGTAAAAGATGCATAAGTGTCCAGGGGAGGGGAAACAAAAGGACAGTAACTTCCTCTGGTGACCCCTCGGTCACCAGATGAAGTTACAGTGACTGATAGGGCAATGCTGTGGCTGGCTGGCACTTCTGCCAGCTTGCCTGAGTCAATGGCAGGCGCATCTCCCACTGCGGTCGTGGTAGGATAATGTGTCCTGCCGTGATGTGGTGGAACCGGGAGGCCCCGGCAGGGCCCGACTCAGCCCCACTTTTTGGAGACTGGTCTTAAAGCACTGGTCCCAGTCATAGGCTGTGACCCCTTCTTGAGCACTAGCCTCTCTCTGTAGGCCCTGCGCGCGTTGACAGCGCCCCCTCACTACCTGTCCGTCTTTCTTCTCCAGGGTGTGTCTACTGTCTACTTTGTGGGTGCACTTGTATATTTCTTTAAGAAATGTTTCCCTGTTTTATGTAAGATATATGTGCCCAAACATTCCAAATATGTAACTTCACAGTACTCTCAGTGCACACGCTTCCGACAATAGTCACGAAAGGGTGCCACTGCACAATTATTTTTGTATTTGTGATTTGATTTATAAAATGCCAATTGCAACAAGGCCACTTTGTGGAGCCCTCAAGCAAACAAAAGAGGGGTAGGTGCAGGGCAGTTTCTAGACTACTTGGTGCCCAGGGCGAAACACTAGAATGCACCCCCCGCCCCCAAGTGGCACACGTCACTCTGAAACTACAGCTCTGTGTCTCGCGATAAAACCCCTCCTCAATATCAATAAATCATTGCTATACAAATGAAGCTGGTCTCATTACATTGTAATTCAAGTACTTTACAGAATAAATCTAATGTGAAAACATAGTTGTCACCTGCTCTTCGGGAAGGCCTTGCCTGAATGCAGTTTCAAACTGTCCATACTGGCACACTGTGGTGTAACCAGCCTGGCGTCGTCTGAGGTCCCACTGGCCTACGTTGCAGGCATTCTGTTCGTACCACCTCACTTGTATTTCACAAGGGGCAATATTAGACTGACCAAATGAATTACTTCCTGATAGAAGGTTATTATTCCAAGATGGACAGTCTGGTACACTCCTTTTTTGCTCTTTCAAAATACCTCAATGAGAGTGGGAAAGGGCACAAATTGCACAAATGAGTGTTTCTGTCTGATTTCTTTGCATCAAATCAGAAGAGAATTTCAGAAATAAAACAGTGATCAAAGATATATATATATATATTTGATAAACAAGTCTGTGATAAAAGGGTTGTATGTGTAAATCTCTAAATACATAGGAGACACATGGCTTGGTGCTCGCACCAAACACGCTAACATAAAAATGTTGGTAACCATGAACCATGCATACTCATTCGGGCACCTTATGTTTTTGGATGTTTAATATAAAAGGCTGCAACATCAGTCCCTGACATGGGGTACAAGGGCTCTTTTGCTTCTTGTTTCAGGCAAATATTAGATGAGGAGGGCTGGGTCTCAGTGTGAGCATTCACTGTTCCCAATATAGAAACATCTTTAGGGAATTATGTCTATAGACAGGAAAGCGTAGACAGGATTGTACCCCTTTACAAACTTTAGCCTGACCAGTAATAAGCTCATGAAGTGTTTTAAACAAAACCGTCTTCAAATGCATGTTAAAGGGTGTGGGGTTTAATGACAGGCCCAGAATAACATGAACTGAAAGGCCAGGTTTGGCCTCTAATGCAAAATACGTTGTTCTTATGGAAAATGCACATTGTGAATGACAAACTGTACAGAGGCCCTTAACTTTTAGTTTGCCACATTAAACCAAAAATGCAGTGTGCAAAACAAGATAAAGACACTGATTCAAAAGGGCCTTGCATGTAGTTGATAAGGCCAAGAAAAAGTAAACCAATGATTCTACATGAAAAGCAGGGTTTTTCTAACACTGAAATTGCAACGTCCAGAAGTGTGTGCATTGGAAATGAAGATATGCAGAAAAATGTTTCCTTGCTAAAATGAACATATCATTAAAGAAGTCTAAAGAAAGATATTGTGACATGCAAAGTACATAATTTTGATTGTTGGTTCTGATTTCAACACTCAGATTCAAAGCTACCTTTCCCCATGACATGGTATGCTCTACTGTCCAACTCAAAGACCATTGCTTTGAAGCTCTAGAGGAGGGTTGCTTTCATGCATGACAGAACCAGTTATTGGTGCTGGATAAACAGAAGCTGTGCTTAAGGGATGTTGAACTTTGAAAAATCCCCAAAATGCAAGGACTGATGAGGGGGGGGGCTGCTATCAAGATTGTTACAGGTGTCCAGAGACCCATCTTGTCAGAGAGATAAAATCTCTTCAGCGATCCACCAGGGGGCGCAGAGATGTTCTGACGCATCTCGGCTCGTCTCTCCAACAGGGCGCTGATCGCGGGACCCGAGCCCCCCCCGACACCCCCACAGTGACGAGCCGACACCACCCCCGCCAACACGAAGGTACAGGGCACCCCTGGCCCAAGTCTGAGTCTCCGAGGTGGAACGGTACCGGAGTTCTGACCCTGCGAGCTACGAGCGACAGAGGCTCCTCCCCCTGCCGGCCCAGCGGCTCCGCGGAGATCGGCATTGAGCCCGGGCCCGAGCGAGGCCTGTAGAGGCCCAGACAACCCAGGCGGGTGGCCCCCACCCCCGTCGGGCATCGCCGGGGGCCGGAGGGACACGCCTGGAGGCAGAAGCGGCCGCCCTGGAGACGGGGACCCGGGGCGAAGACAGCTCCGCAATCCGGGAGACGGGAGCGGAGGTGCACCGCCCTGGGAGCGCGAGGACCCCGGCGGCCCCGGACAGGGCTTACACTCGAGAACTGCTCACAGGCCGGAGGGCGCAGCCAAGCATCCGAGGTAAGGGGAATCGGCTTGGGCCTGGGCGACCGCCGGGGGAGTCCGGATAACCGAGGGAGAAGAAGGAGGGAGGCCAGAACTGCCCTTGACGAGCATAGGAACTCCGGGGGGCCCGGGGACAGCGGGGAGCTCCCGGCATAGTTCTCTGGACTTGAGGAGCACAAGGGGCCCAGCAGAGGGGGACTACCTCCCCAAGGCCACATTATCAGGCAGAGGACCTCAGGACCCCTTCACAGCACGCCCTGCCTCTGAAGCACCATACGGCAACACGGCTCTGATAGGGGCGAGAGACGTTGGGGGAGCACCGTGGCGCCTGGACCCCCATTCGTGGGAGCGGTGCGGGTCGTAGGGCGAAATTGCCACCCCCAGCCCCCAAGGCTGACAGTGACCCCCCCCCCAAGGAGCTGGGGTGAGAAGCAGACCACAGCCACTACAAACGCTTGAAGATAACCCCCAGGGAACAGGAGAGCTCGGGGAGGGCCTATGACCTGGAGAGAGTCCCTACAGAAGTTCCGCCATTCACGCTCACCTCCCGAGCCCATGATAACCCCTGGAATGGCGGCCCAGTCGCAGCAGGAATCCGCTGATGCAAGTGCGGTCTCTAGGGGGATGGCGGCCCTGCTGGAGGAAATCAGAGGTTTCCGAGCGGATATTGCCTTACGGCTGGACACCCTAGACAAAAAGGTGGACAGTATAGATGACAGGGTCCAGGCATTGGAGAATAATACAACCTCGAGCGATTTACTCGAGACACAATTTGACATGCGCCTATCGGAACTTGAAAGAAGAGAAGAGGAATGCTCTTTAAAAATGGACGATTTGGAAAATAGGGAACGGCGCTGTAACCTACGCTTCCTGGGCTTCCCAGAGCACGATGGGGAAACACAGGCAGACATCGTCAAGGCCGTCAACGCGGTCGTAGGAGTGTTGTTTGAGGGGGCCAACACCAATGAACCCACCATTGACAGGGCCCACAGAGCAGGGGCTTCCTCCAGGGGCCCCAGATCCATCCTAGTCCGATTTCATTACTTTTCTGAGAAAAGCAGGATCCTCGAACTGGCACGCAAGAAGGGCCCTGTGGATTGGGAGGGGGCCCAGATCTCGGTGTATCAAGACCTTTCGGCCTTCACCCTTGCGAGACGGCGCCTTTGCTCCCCGCTGACCAAAATGCTACAATCCAGGGGAGTCCGATACAGATGGGGGTACCCATTTCCACTCTCTTTTGAACTTGAGGGTTATAAATACGCCTTGGTCACTGAAGATGACATCCGGAGAGTTACAGGCGAACTCCTAGATAGCCCAAGTGGGGGGCCAGGGAACCAAGACCCGGAGCGTTTCCCGACAGGCCCGAAAGAGAACAAAGCTTCCAAGGAAAGGCGCAGAGTCCGAGGCCAGAGGAAATTCAGGAGGGTTGCCCCGGTGTCACCGGGCTCCCAGAATGGCTGAAGCGGGCTAATGGAGATAAACGAATAACTCTATAATTGTTGCTGTAGGATGGTGGGGTTGTTGTAACTCATGATTTGCATAGATTTCGGGGGGGGGGGCTCGAGTTGGGGTTTACGAAGAGTTTATGAGCCCGGAGGGGGGGAGACATTGGTGGCCTGGTGTGAGTTCTTGGGACGATGACACAACGCAACCAGGCGATCAGGGGGGAGGGGGGAGGCGGGGAGGAGGGGGGGAGTTGGGTAGGCGGGGGGATAGTTATAGAAAGCCGAGTTTTTGGGACTATCTTGCAACCCGGAGGCGGCCTCGAGCCCACCGGAGGTTGCCAAAGCAACATGGGAGCAACGACACTTGCGATATTGAAAAAGGAGTCATGAGCGACGACCAAAGCCCCAATGGATGACTCGCTTCAATCCTTGACAGTGGGGTCACTGAATGTCCACGGGCTTAACTCGCCAACGAAGAGGTCGGTACTTATAAGGGAATTTGCTAGGACAAGGTTACATTTCCTATTCGTGCAGGAAACTCACTGGGTTAATGGGAAGGAGCCTAAACTTAAGGGTAAAACCATATACCAGGTGTATATGGCTTCTACCCAGGCGAAGAAGAGGGGAGTAGCTTTGCTGGTATCGCCCGGGGCCCATTTTGGGTTTAAAGCTTTAAGGATGGACCCGGATGGTCGGTATCTCATGGTGAAAGGGGATGTGCGAGGGCGTTTGTTCACCTTGGTTTGCATATACGCGCCAAATGAGGCGCAGGACACCTTCTGGGAGGGTATGAAAGGGATAATAATGGCGTTCGCTGAGGGCACCCTCCTGGTGGGGGGGATTTCAATATGGTGCTCTGTCCCGAGAGGGACAGGAAATCGGTGAACCCCTGCCCCAACATCCGTTACCACAAAAAATTGGCGTCGGCCTTTCTAAAAGTGAATGGGGAACTGGGGCTCAGTGATACGTGCTCACCTGGGAAAGACCTGAACCCGGACTATACTTTTTACTCTAAACCACACGGGGCTTTTTCTCGTATAGACTACATATTGGTAGACACAGCACTACAGGGAGAGGTCTCGAGCTCAGGGGTAGAAACTGTCCCCTGGACAGATCATGACATGGTAAAGGTTAGGATTTGCCTCCCCCCTGCCCCGGCAGCCGGATCCCGATGGAGTTGCAACGACCTCCTCTTACTCGACAAGGAGATACGCCAAACCCTCCTAACGGCCATAGAGGATTACTTCACCCTCAACGACAACGGGGAGGTCAACGCCATGGGAGTGTGGGAGGCATTTAAGGCAACTATAAGAGGCACCCTCATTGGTATTGGGTCGGGGAAAAAGAGGGAGAGGGACCGGGAAGAGAGAGTGTTGAAGGAAAAGATAGAAGCTATCCAACCAGGAGGGAAGTTGAAAACACAGATGTTCCCGGGGAAGTGGGAGGAATTGCAGAGGCTGCGAGCCAAATTGGCCAACCTAGAGGTGGGACAAATGGAGAGGAAGCTCTCTTTTCTGAAACAAAAATACATGGAAAAAGGGGAAAAGGCGGACAGGATACTAGCCTGGAGACTCCGTGAGCTCAGGCAAAGCAGGAGGGTGAACTCAATCCGCACCGTGGAGGGGATCTCCACAGCAAGGGACTCAAGAATAGCGGAACAGTTTAGGTTATATTACGAGAAATTGTATTGCACCGAATATATGGGGGATGGGGAAGACGTCGACAGGTTCTTGGACTCCCTCCCCGTCCCGGGCCTTCTCCCGGACAAAGCCGAGAAACTGGAAAACCCCATTTCCCCTGAAGAAGTAATTGATACCATATCCTCATTGAAGAGTGGCACTGCCCCGGGTGATGAAGGTTTCACAGTTAAGTTTTATAAGACCTACAGGTCTACGCTCGCCCCATTCTTGGCTAAGCTGTTCAATGCTGCACTGGTTCAGGGTTCTCTCCCTCCCACGATGATGTCAGCTTTAATTGTCGTCCTGCCTAAGGAGGGCAAAGACCCCGCCTATTGCCAGTCTTATCGCCCCATATCACTTCTTAATACCGATGTAAAAATACTTGCCAAACTCCTGGCGAACAGATTGGCAAAACTCCTCCCTACCTTGGTACATGGGGATCAAGTGGGCTTTATCCCGGGGCGCCAGGGGTCGGATAATATAAGAAAAACCATTGACCTTATGCACGAAACGGCTGTGCAGAAAATGGAGGGGTACCTCCTCTCACTTGACTCAGAAAAGGCCTTCGACCGTGTCGAGTGGCCGTATATGATTAAGGTGCTTCGGAAGATGGGTCTGGGGGACAATTTCTGTGGGTGGGTCGCAGCACTGTATAATGCTCCCTCGGCGAGAGTGCTGGTCAATGGAGGTACTTCAGAGCCCTTCTCCCTCTCCAGGGGCACCCGGCAGGGATGTCCCCTGTCCCCTCTCTTGTATGCCCTGGCAATGGAGCCCCTAGCTATAGCTGTTAGGATGGACCCGGAAATCACTGGAGTACGGTGCGGTGAGTGTGAATTCAAGCTCTCCCTATTTGCAGATGATATACTAGGCTACCTAACCAATATCCAAAAATCCTTACCGAGATTGCTTGAGCTCAAACAATACTTTGGCTCCTTCTCGGGGCTAAAAATAAACGCCTCCAAATCAAGTATCATGCCCATGGGTCCGGGGGATCACGACATCGGGAATAATGCCGACATCATGGGGGTTAGAATCGAACAAGAATCCACTAGATACCTGGGCACCGTCATCCCTAGAGATCTATCGCAATTATACCAGTGCAACTTCCCGGAAATCCTCGCTCAGGTCAGTAGTGACCTTAAAAGATGGGCTCCCCTCACGCTTTCCTGGCTCGGACGCATGGTCTCAGTGAAGATGAATATCCTACCACGCCTTCTCTATCTCTTCACGGCTCTTCCCGCTGTAATACCTGAATCCTTTTTCGAGGTTCTCCAGACCCGTATCCTATATTTCATCTGGAATGGTAAAAGACCGAGGGTTAAAACATCCACCTTGACCCTCCCAAAGACTCACGGGGGCTTCGGACTTCCCGATTTCAGGCTCTATTACAAAGCTGCTCAGCTCAGGGTGATGCTGGAACATATGCGGGATGAAATGCGAACGTATTGGACGTATATCGAAGACATCCACGCTCACCCGAGGAAGGTTAGGGATTATCTTTGGACCGCTCCTAGGACCCTCCCATCCCAGCTCAAGACGGATCCCACCCTGGCAGCCCTGTGGGCGTCATGGAAACCCAGTAGGGCAAATAAGCTGCTGTCGTCCTGGCCCTCTCCGTTGTCCTCGCTCTGGGGCCCGCCCATAGACCTGGGCACGAGGGGTTTTAGGGACACGCAGGCCTGGTCTGATATGGGCCTGGAAAGAGTCTCACAGCTCCTACAGGAAGAGGGCTTTATAGAGTATGAAGACCTGGCCGAAGCCTTGGTAGATAGGCCCCCCACGGTCTTTGAATACTTGCGACTGAAAGGGACCCTGACCCAAACCCGGTGGGCCGAGCAGCTTGGTCGCCCCCTCACCCCGTTTGAACTAGTACTGGCTAAAAGCACATCACGAAAGGGTTCACTGTCCAAGCTCTATAGGGTATTAATAACGTCCGACCTAGAGGGTAGACAGCCCTTCAAGCGCATTTGGGAAGAAAGGTTGGGGATGTCCCTTGACAATCACACCTGGAGGGCAGTTTTTAAGTGCATTTTCATGGGTTCCCTGTACACAGCTGCCATGGAACATAGCTTCAAGGTCCTCCATTCCTGGCATTGCCCCCCAGCCCTGTTGTCAAGGATGTTTCGGGATGTTTCCCCTTTTTGTCCTAGGGGATGCCACCAGCCGGGAACCTGGTTTCACATGTGGTGGGATTGTCAGGCCATACAGGTTTACTGGGCGGAACTGCTTAGCTGGATCAAGGACATCGAGGGGTATTGTCCGGCACTACATCCGCTGGAAATCCTTCTGGGCATCCCCACGCCGGACTCAGAAGTAAATGGCTACCCCAGGGTCATCGGGGCTATGTTGCGAGCGGGGAGGTTGGCACTAGCCCAAAAATGGAAGAGTGCCTTGGCCCCCACAAAAGAGGAGTGGCTTTGCAAACTTAGGGCAATTTTTAATTATGAAAAACTGACTGCAATAGCAAATGATACCATAACTGATTTTACACAAGAATGGACAGCTGTTCTATTGCACGACGATTGTGTTTCCATGCGCTTGTAGAATGGAGACAGACTAGTAGCACTCATAACACATATCCTCACACCCCTCAAAGACCTGGCCCTACCCGTGCTTAATGGTATCCCGGCAGAACCCCACTGATTCAAGGAAGGCACTGGACAATCGAGTGGTATGCAAGTGTTCTCCCATAAACTGTAATTATTTGCTTTTCTTCTAAAAACTTGGCATGGTTTTCTTTTTTTTTTTTTTTTTTCTGTGGGGGAGGGTGGGGAGGGGGGAAGGGAAATGGAAAGGGTGTTTAGATAATGGAAATAAGAAAATGTTACTGACAATGAGATTTAACCAACAGTGGTTGCCGGTCAATTGGCCATTTGGCCTAACCGAATGTGAATATTGTCAATAAAAACAAATTAAAAAAAATAAAATCTCTTCAGCATCCATTAGTCCTAAGAGAACACCAGATAATGAATTTAGCCTAAGCTTGAGTCCACATTAAGCAGCAGAGACTGGTGCAGATGCCCAGAGCTGGTGGTCGGAGGAGACATGAAAACTGAAATCTAGTATGCTGTTGATGGTCAGAAGAAAATCTATGTATAAATATGTGGCCATAGGCTTACATTAGTAATGACATTTTACCCAGTAACCTTTGAACCATGATACTCCCAAAAATGAGACACATGTCATTTTAAAGCTTATCCCGAACCCGACATTCGATTTATGGGACTCAAGCTATAATCGAAAATGTGTTTCTAGATTCCCCAAAAATTGTATGAATCTGAAAGTTGGGGAGCTGATTACTTATTAAATTAGATATCTAGGTAGAAAACTCACGTTAATAACTATTATAATTTTGCATAACGGGTGAAAAACCATAGTCTAAACATGCAATACCCTGCCAAAATGGGAGACAATTTCATAGATCTGTCATAAGGGGAACATCATTTTATAGGTATAATGTTTATTTGTAAATTGCTCATTTTTGCCATGTAGTGACGTTTTGGTTGAACAATTTGAAAAGTTGAAATGGTAACGCTAGTAGGTCTGTACCTCGGTCCCATCAATTCATCTTCCGAACTCCCAGAGCCTATCGGCAGGAGAGGGGTTGGACCTTGGTGGGATTAAAAGGCGATAAACCTCCAATGAAAAGTCAGAACCAAAATGGTGTGGCTTGTAGGGTAAAAAGCACTTGCTCTATGGGGAAGGGGAGAGCTGCCCAGAAATCTTGAAGGAGATTGGCCTTATGATCAGCTGGGTGAATTCTGACACCGCGGCCTGACATGACCTGGGCTGGAAAGGCCTCAAAATTGATGGAGATTTAACGTTGCAGGGGAGTCTGAAATTGAGATAGACTAAAGAAGCTGGGATTTTTGCAAGGAGATCAAAGAACAGAGGGATGCATGCTAGTGGCTATCTTTGCTTGACGTCCCTGATCAGATATCTGTGCTTCACCAAAAGAGGGTCCTGAATGCTGGTGTATTTCATGAGTGTCAAAAAAAGAGGTTTCCCATGTAAGTAGATTCATCCAAAAGAAAACAAGTGTGTGGGGGGATCTGCATGCCTTAATATTCCTTTAATAGTGGGTAGGGGTGCAACTGTGAAGACCTATAGCACATTTTAGTGAATATTAATTTAATTTACTCCCATATAGATTGACGCAGGGGGAGTTCGAAACCTCTGCCCTCTTTCCTAGTGGGAAGTTAAGTTATAGTCATTTATAGTCATTGTATACATCTGTTTTTCTTGTCAACCCCAGACTTCTCTAAAGAAAAGAGGGGTTCTCGCCCAAAAACAAAATTCCTAACTGTGCCCACTCTCCATACCTTGGACTTAAACAGAGGGTTGTTGCATATAACTGAAGCCTGGGTTTTGATGCTGGGGAGAGAAGTGCTTTGCCAAGTGAAATCAAGTGTAATTCAACATTGAAAAATGCACACTCTTTCCTGAGAGTGAAAAAGTGACACTGATAAAAGAAAGATTTTGTATTGCTTTGCAGTGAAGAAGGAATCTATCTCTCTATCTATCTATCTATCTATCTATCTATCTATCTATCTATCTATCTATCTATCTATCTATCTTTATTTTAATATAGCGCTGTGCGCTCCCAGGCCCCAGAGCGCTCACAAGGACAGACTGATAGTTCACAAAAAGAAACATTGGTACAGCAGAGTTCTGGTATCCTAAGAGCAGAAGAGGTGGGCAATTAGTTAAACTGTACCTTTATTAACAGCCAGGTCTTAAGTTGTTTCTTAAATATGGTAAGAGAAACACAATTATTGAGAGTGGGAGGAAGGGAGTTCCACACCTTGGGTGCCCATCAATTAAAGTTAGTTCCACCAACTCTTTTAAGGATTTTTTCGTGGTTGGTACAAATCATGATTTCTATTGGAACGAAGATTTCTTCTGATGGGTGCTTTTTTTAATCTTACCAACAAGGTAATTCGGTGTAGTACCTGCTAGACATTTAAAAATCATAACTGCACCTTTAAATTTTATCCTCTGTTCAACCGGGACCCAGTGTAACTTCCTCCTTGCTGATGAGATCTTGGAGCGTCGGCTTGGACCAAATACAGCCCTGACTGCTCCATTCTGTATTGTTGGCATTTTTGAATTGCTAGTCTTTGAAGTACCCATTATTAGACTATTGCAGTAGTCTAATATAGAGTTTATTATGGCACTAGCGATCAAAGCAAGATTTTGCTTAGTCAAATATGGGCGAATTTGCCACAATAAATTAGAATAGAAAGGACAAGTTGATTTTAAATATAACGTATGCCTCTTAAAGGAAAGATGTGAGTCCATGAAGACTCCTAGGGCCTCATTACGACCCTTGCGGAACGGGTTAAACTGCGCCGTAAAAGGCTGCGGCACCGTTCAACCCGTTCCGCCACATTACGAGGTCCCCTCGCGGGACACGTTAATCACGCTTGGGAAAACCAGGCGTGCATACCGGGTCCCGCGAGGGGAAGAGGGAGCAAACAACGGGCCATCTCGTAATGGCCCGTTGTTTACTCCCTCTCCCATTCCCATTCAGCCCTATGGGGGCTGAAATGGGAATGGGGATGAACCGTGTCCGTGTCCTCGAGTGAGGAATTACCGGGCCATCCGAACTCGGAATGGTCCGGTAAGTCCTCATTCCGAGGACACGGACACGAATGCGGTTTTGCCGGCAGCCATGCCGCAAATAGCGGCATGGCTACCGGCATACCTGGTAATGAGGCCCCTAGTGTTTTAACATGGTCTGATAACAAGATGCTGTTATTGTTAATTTGAAAACTTCTGTATTGATCATCTAGTTTTTTAAAACTTTTGTGAGGTTCCAACTATTAATAACTCTGTTTTTTCTTCATTTAATGCTAATGAGTTTGTCGCCATCCATTTTGGAATAGTGCAAAACAGCTCCCTGACTCTCTGGGTGTCCTTTTCATATATCCCTGACAGCTCAAAGACCAGTTGGGTGTCATCGGTGTAGTTTGTGAACTTGGCACCAAGTGTTTGTATCATTTCACACAGTAGCTTGGAGAAAATATTGAAAAGCAGTGGGGACAAACATGACCCCTGAGGGACACCACAAGTAAGTCATGTTTTTAGTGAGGTAAAATTTCTCCTTGCCACTGCCACCATTCTGGGTCCCAGCAAGGACTTGAACCATTTGGCTGCTGAAGGAGAGCATCTACCAACTGTTATTAGCCTTTCTGCTAGAAGGTCATGGTCTATCAGATCGAACGCAGAGAAGAGATCCAACAATAGAAGTAAGACTGTACTCCCTTTTTCAATGATAGTGGCAATATTCGTCTGAAGATCTAGGAGGGCGGTCTCCATGCCGTGCTTTGCACGAAAGCCGAATTGCTCCGCAGTGAGTATATTGTTGTTTTCCACAAATTTCTGATATTGTAAATAGGTGATCCTATCAATTATTTTTAATAGGATCAGCACATGTGTGATTGGGTTGAAGTTTCCCGGGACTGATGGATCAAGATTGTCATTTTTGATGAGTGGAGTAATCCAGGCTTCTTTTATGTTTCCTGGAACATATGCTTCATGAAATGACTGGTTCACGAACTGGGTGACCCATGCAGCTAGTGTGTCTGCAAAATCCTTAAATAGCTTGGCAGGAAAAATGTCCTCTTTACATGAGGAGGGTTTTAGGTTATGAATAACCTCTAGGACCTCCAACTCTGATACCTTTTCGAAAGTAAACGCTTTGAGATGGTTATGCTCCAGGAGAACCACAGGCGTAGGTATTCTTTCAATGTCAGGAAATAAACGTATCTGGTCTCTAATGGCTTGTTGGAGTTTTTCAGTTTTTTTAATAAACCCATCATGTATCGCTTGACACCAGGCAATGTTCTCTTGTTCCTGAGAGCTAGCTGGTGCATTTTTAAACAAGGGTTCCGTCAATCAAAAGTATTCTCAAAAGTCTGTGTGATTTCAAAACTGCTAGCATTTTCAAATGTGCAGTGAAATGACATGTAGAAAGTACACCATGTGACTTGCTTTGAAAACCAAACTGTGCAGTTGTTTTAAATCTAAACCGTATCAAGTAAAAGTTATGCTCTAGTAATGTGGCACAGTATTATTTAATTTTGACATCAAAGGGGTTTGTGGCACAAGAGTTTTGACCTTGTTTATTTGGCCTGTGCTCCATGGAACTGAGACAAAAAGGAAAGAGTGCATTTTGTATTGAAGTTTTGTGTTGTGCGCAGAGAAGGTGGTGTGTGTAACATTTTAGTGCAAGTATTTCTTGAACCTATAATTTAAATAAATATATATTCTTTTTATACCCCGGCCTGTTTCTTGGCTCATTGTTGGCACAGGGGGAGGGGTCTATGTGGCTCTATATGAGTCATAGATGGGGCTTGCTGAACAAAAATAATTGTTGTGCTGTAGGTCATCTTAATTGGGGAAGGGACTCCCCATGTTAAGCATGGTCTCGCAATATACCGTTACAAGGGTCCACAGTTCCTCAGCCACTGACTCCTCACCATTACGCAGGCCTCCCTGCAAAAACAGCAGGCCCATGCTTTATCTAACAGAGTTGGCATTAGCATATCATTTTAGTACTGTGCTGCAGCTAGTGAAAATCATGCTGTAGCAATGTAGAAAGGGCATTTGGCCTAGTGGATGTACCACTTGAGACAACTTCTTTGATTTCTTTATGTGTTTAAGTGTGGGCACAGAATGGCATTCTCAACAGAACCACATACACAAAACCTTCCAATGCGCTATTGTATGGACAAGGGACACATAATACTAAAACAGGCATGTTTGCTATTACATAGAGGAGCACCACATAGACACAATTAACCAACAGTGTGGTGACTTGTGCAGCACACAAATCATTCCTGCACAGATATCACAGAATTGATTTGCTATGGACTACTGTCTGCATGGTGACACACAATGCACCCTGTTTTCCTAATCAAGGGGCCAAGTCACATTGAGGTGCCATCTGGGGTGCGCTAGGCAGTGGTTGGCTTGCCCTGAAAAAGAAAAGAGCTTTGATGCTGACATTTAGTCTATATCGCAGATAGACTTGCACAACAGCACACAACAACTACTGACTGTAAAACACCCCAAGCCCAGCCAACGGACCCACCGGGCTGAGGCTGCCAACAGCACATCTTCAGAGCCGCCAGAGCGCCAGGGGACCACTCCGGTGGTGATAGTGCGCGGTACAAATATCCTTTAACATTAACATGTCATAGTGGCATGTAAGGAACACAGGTGTGCATAGGAATCAAATGCAATGAATACAAGAATGATGTTGTAATCCAGGGTATGGAACCATTCAATGAATCCAACTTAATAGACGTGTGTAATTATACGTTTATTTCAATAATAAAAAGACCCCAACATCAACCGTGCTGAGGACAGACCAACGGAAGAATAAAAGATAGTTGGTGTGCGCGCAATGACATTCTAAATTGGAACGTTGAATGTCATTGCGCACCTGACATAATATGACATCACATTTACAGTATGTATTACTGAATATGACATATGCCCCTCCCCATAGTTTTCAGGAGAAAACGACATAAACAGTACATCTAATGAAAAAAACCATTTACATCCTATGCATATGTAGAAGCAAAACGTACATGAACCTTATGGAAAAATGAAGATATACCTGTATCTTGCAAGAGGAAACACCACATTAGAAGGAGAACGGATAGGTCATATTAACCTATTCTACTAAAAACATGAACCATGCTATAAATGTATAAATGTTCATGTGGAATGATCCTATGTGAATTATCTTACTGGATTTGAGACTTTTTATAGTCCCTAAACCTCAAAGGTGTTTCCCTTGCCCTACCAGGTCTTGCGTTTTCCAATCCGAAATCTACTACTTGTTCTCTGCCACTCTCCAAATATGCCTCCCCACTACCGCAAGCCTCAGACATTTGTAGATTCCCACTAGCAGAACCATGACTGTAATCATCATCCCGTTCTTGATTCCATTCATTGCTCACCAAATCTGAAGCATAGTTGTCGGCATTTATTTCTAACGTCATATTGTCCATACCACGATATATGGCAACCCGGTCCATACTCCAGCGCCTACTGTCACTGGTTACAATGGGTTTCTTAACCAACTTAATCACCTGCATTGGATCAAAATAGAGTGAACATCCCTTTGGGACCCTAAATGGTTTTTTTATGCATACCAGGTCAGCTACATTTACCTGATCTGAATTGTCAATACTCTTATGTACAGGGGACCTTTCTTCCTCACACAACCACTGCAGACACATTTGGGTACACATCATATTGACTCTCATCTTTTCGAAAGGAGAGACGCCTGTTAAGACATGCAGTGTGTCCATGTATGCTTTCAACGTTTCCTGTACACAACCTTTCCATTCCATGCCATTGGCGAAAGCAAGTTGAATTGTTTCTTTCATGATACCATTCACCCTTTCAACCAAGCCATTTGCTCTGGGATTATATAGTGCTGTCCAGTGATTATCTATTTGATGACCCTTCAAGTAACTGCACATTTCCAAAGAAACCAACTGCACTCCATTATCGAAAATGATAGTTTTCAGGCATCCCTCTCTCGCAAACATGTTTTCCATGCATTCTATTACACTTTTAGTGGATATAGTGGGAGCAAATTCAACTTCAAATCATCTTGAGGCATAGTCAACAATAACAATAGCAAATCTATGATCTGAGCCCA
Organism: Ambystoma mexicanum; assembly: GCF_040938575.1. NCBI lineage: Eukaryota > Metazoa > Chordata > Amphibia > Caudata > Ambystomatidae > Ambystoma > Ambystoma mexicanum. The sequence continues at coordinate 669,189,502 of NC_090923.1, forward strand.
AAACGCTCATACGTCCCATAAAATCAATTGCTATTTTTTTCCATGCCCTTTCTGGAATCTCTACACTGCCCAAAACTGACTTCTGAGTCTTGAAGCACTTGTCGCTAGAAGAACAGGGAATACAATGGCCTACCTCACATTCTACCATATCATCCATACCTGGCCACCAAAACTTTGCCCTTAGTCTCCTCTTAGTAAGACTCTTTTCTAAATGTCCTCCATGTGCACGTCTCACCAGTTCTCCACGTAGGGACAAAGGAGTAACTATCCTCTCCCCCTGGTCAAACCCCATTACGAGCTGCACAACTCCTCTCTTACTTTATAAAAGGGCGAATACACCCTCTCTACAGACCTCCAACCCCTTTCAATCCTAATGATAGCATCCGTTAATTCAGCATCTTCACCAATGCCTTTAATCCACAAATCCTTAGAGGATGCATCATTTACTGTATTTCCTATTTGGGCTACCCATTCATCATCAATTTCTTCATCAACATTTGTCTCTTCCCTTGGGGACCTAGACAGACAGTCGGCAACCAGATTTCAATGTTCAGGAACAAACTTGAGAACAAAATTGAAACTCTGTAACACTGACAACCTCCTGGCAATTCTTAGAGTAGCCAACCCCGAAGTCTAGTGGGGAACACATGGACCAGTGGTTCATGATCACTTCTTATGGTGTACAGAATGCCCCACAAATACGTTTCAAAATAGTTCAATGCCCAATAGCACGCCAGGCTCTCTCTCTCAATCGTAGAGTATCTTGACTCTGATGGGGACAAGGTCCGTGAAGCAAAGGCCACAGGCACCTCCCCTACCCGTCTACTCTAGGACAAAACCGCACCAATGCCTTTAGCACAAGCATCTACTGTGATTGTAGTTTCATAAGTAGGATCAAACATGTAAAGAGTGGGTGCATTAGCTAATTTTGTTTTTATCAGTTTAAAGTTGTCCTCTTCCCTCCTGCCCCAGACAAACTCTCTCCATCCCTTGAGCAGATCCTTTAAAGGTCCACACTTTGGGGAAAAGTTTTCAACAAACTTAGAATAAAATCCACAACACCAATAAATGACCCTAATTTACCCCTGTTCGTGGGAGTCTTGAAAATTGCATCCACCATTTCCGGCCGGGTCTCTATGCCCCTGTTTGTAAATGTGTGTTTGGTATACTTTAAATTGGCACTTTTTCTTTTTAAAGTCAAACCTGCTTTTTCCAGTCTCCTTAAAACCTCCACTAGTTTGGCATCATGTTCCATTTCGCTCTTTGCACCACCAATATATCGTCCTGGAAAAATGTAACACCCACCAAGCTTGCAAATATATCCTCCACGATTTTCTGAAAAACTGATGCTGCAGAATCTAATCCAAAAGGTAATCTCCTGTACTGAAAAGTCCCCATGCGAGTACTAAATGCTGTAAGGGCTTTGGAAGAATCATGAAGGTCCAACTGGTGGTATGCTGAAGACAAATCTAAAGAAGAATACCATTCAGCTTCTTCCATGGTGGATAGCATTTCACTCACTTTTGGTAAAGAGTGCCTGTTCAAGGATATTCTTATTTAAATCCCGTAAATCTACACACAATCTTATCCTGCCATCAGGGCGTTGTGTGACTACTATAGGAGATAACCATGCACTCATCTCTTTATGGGTTAAATAACCCCCTGTCCACAAAGATTTCTTCCCTCACACTCAATTAAAGATATCTCACCTTATGTGCTTTTTGGAAATGCATTTTCAAATAATTGAATCCTTTGTACATACCCTGCAAGTCTTCCAATACCATTATGAAAGATTTTACTAAACTTTTTTCCCATGTCATCACTGCATTTCTCAGAACCATTCCTTCCTACTGTGCATACTTGTGACTCCTTACCCGGGTGCAATTCAAACTCTAGCTTTCCTTGGTGTTTCCATCCTAACAAGCAGTCCCCCTGGTTGCCACATCCACCTTGCCATTAATGTGTTGGTCCCCATATGCAATATCACACAACACAAAATCTTTTAAGTGTATTTTACCACCCCCATATGTTTTGGGTTTTATATGTCCAAGTTATGGAAAGTGAGTTTTTTTCTCTCCCCAAATCTCTTGGTATTTCGCTTCTGAGATGATAGTTTATGGAGAGTCTGAATCTGTGAAAGGTTTGATGACATTACCAGCAACAACAACATCCACCTCAGGAGCAATATTCTCCCCTTCTTCATCATCACCCACCTCCCCCACAATATGGACCACTTTGTTAGAGCGCTCTTGGTTGTCATTTCCAACATCCATCACACTTATTTCCACAACGTCACATTTGAATTAACTTTACAAAATCTGGCAAAATGACCAGCAATTCCATATTTTCCTGTATTTTGGAGTTGGATGTGTGCATCATCAATTGATCCCTAATATATTCCTCCTCACTTCCAGTAAATTCACAGGTGGATAATAACCCCCTTAAATCAGCAACAAAACTGTCTACTGTTGTCCCCACAACTTGTTTCGTAGAAAATAACTTATTTCAAAAACCACCTTTACTTGTTTGCCATATTGTGCTTCTAGTTTTGTCATTGCTTTGTCATACAAACCCTGTCCACCGCCACCTCCTTCTTGCTCCTCACTATTTTCCACATCAGGTAATTTCTTAATTACTCTCATTGCTTCAGCGCCCGAACAGCACATTAAAGTGGAGAATTTTCTCTCATCTAAAAACCTCTCAAAACCAGATGCCACAAAGTAAATTAAAACAGGTCTTTCCAATCCTTCTAAAATATTGGAGGTTCCCCCGGAGTTGACAAACATTTTGGGGGTGGTTCTAAATTTTGCATGACTGTTTATAGTGTGCACTGACTAGACACCAAAAGTCAGCAAGTAAAATTGTTATTTTTCCTGTTCAGGTTCGACTTCCCACTGCACACAAAACTGGAAGGGAATTGTTCTGAATGCTCCGACTGCACTTAAAACCATGTAATGTTTCAGACAATTCCCGTAGAAGATTTTTTTTTTTTTTATTGCTATTTTATTTCTATCGCGCTCGTATGCAAGTGTTTCAGAGCGCGACAAGGCAAGGGAGGGGAACAGGGGAGAACAAAACAGCGATCTTACTAGGCCCAGTGACATTGAGAACGCGCAAGTGCATGGGAGAGGGGGGAGGGGAAAAGTGCATGGAAGGGGGAGAGGTGGAAAGTGCGAAGCAGAGGAGAAACAGATAAATAACAATAAATAAATAATAAAGGCAACAAACAGTGGTAATGCAGCCAGCAATTTGCAAGTGCTAGGTTTAAGGCAGCAGACAGGGTAGGTCTGATAAGTGCAGGAAGAAAAAGAGGGGGGCTGTATGGGTACAGATACAGACCCCAGTGCAAGGGGTGGCCCAGAGGCAGTGCAGGAGGGTGGCAGGATGAGCAGGTACCTGGGCCCAAAAGACAGAGGGTGGCCAGGTGCACGGTGCCAAGAGAGAACAGATCAGCAGGGGAGAGGGGGAGCGAAGGAAGAAGAAAAGAGGAAGGTCTTGACGTGCTTCCGGAACCGGAGATGGTTCTCCTCAAGTTTTAGAGTGGCAGGGAGGCTGTTCCAGAGGGAGGCCCTAGGCGAAGACAGAGATCTACCCCCAGCTCGTTTCTTAGAAAAACAACTGACCCTAAGTGAGTTGGAGGTAGAGGAGCGAAGAGTTCGAGAGGGGAGGTATTTGCGGAGTGATAGCTGAAGGTATTTTGGACCCAGGCCAGAGAAAGCCTTGTGGACAATGCAGAGGGTTTTGAATTTAATCCTTGCATCCACTGGGTGCCAGTGGAGAGATTTCAGAGCTGGAGAGATACGATCCCAGGGCTTGAGGCCAAGGACAAGTCTTGCAGTCGTGTTCTGGATTAGTTGCAGAGGGAGGAGAGTAGAGGCAGGTAGATTTAGAAAGAGGCTGTTACAATAGTCCAAGCTAGAGAGAACCACAGGCTGAGATACCATGAGCTTCTGGGGGAAGGAGAGGAAAGTTAGAGTACCTCTGAGGAGGTGCAGTCAGAAATTTTACTTTTTAGAGACCTCAGAGATGTGGGCGGAGAAGGAAAGGGTGGAGTCAAAGATGACCCCAAGGTTCATAGCCTCGCAGGTGTGGGTAAGAGGAGGGCCAAGGGAGGCCAGCCAGAGAGTGAGGGGAAAGGATGGTGAAGGTGTGCCGATGAGGAGGATCTCCGTCTTGCTGGCATTCAGACAAAGATCATTGGCGGCACACCAATCTTGAATGGCAGTTAGGCAATCAGAGATGAGAGAGGGAGAGGAGGTGGCAGAGGGCAGCTTGAAAATGAGTTGATAGTCTTCAGCGTAGCACTGGAAATTTGAGCAGAAAATGGCAATACAGTGGGCTAGAGTTGCCAGGTATTCGTTGAAAAGCCAGGGCGAGATGTTAGACCCCTGGGGAACACCACAGGTAATTTCAGTCATGCAGTACCAAAATCTGTGATTTTTCCTGACCCAGTGCAGGAACGACCTCCCACTGCACACAAATCAGGAAGGAGCGTTGTTTAGAAGAACCAACTGCACTTAAAACCTTTAAGTGTTTGTAACAATTCTAATTAGAGGATTTCACTCATGTAGTACCATATTCAGCCGTAAAATGGTGCTGTGCTCTTCAAACACGAAAACCTTTCCAAACGCTGTCACTGCTGGCTTCCAACAACATTACTTCCGTGGTAGGGCTCCCAGTCAGTTGCAACGTAACACTGGCAAACAAATCATTCCCCTGCCTCCCTTCTCCATAAACAGTGGACCCAGAATCTCCAAGGAGGTAAGTGTTATTTACTGAGGAAAGTTCAATAGCCTGCCTCCTGAAATGCTGCTCCGACCTAGGCCTGACGTGTCGATTACTTCACCTCCTTCTTTTGCAGGCCTAAAGATACGTTTATGAGGCTTAAGGTGATAGATGTCTGTTGCTCTGAAGAGATCTCACAATTACGCTCTGCAGCATTAACGCTATGCTGAGCTGTTATGGAACCAGTTCCCACAGTTCCCACAGCCAGGACTCAATTATCTCTTAATGTTGCTGCCTGACTGATATGTCCCTCAATGTCGTGCAGCACCCAAGCTCCGTTCACCAACCTTGATTGGATCTCACCCTCCTTTCTGCCTGCACAACAACAATATGCTGTATGCCAATGAGCTTGCCTCAAAAGATCTTTTCTTCCTCGTCTGGTATGCCGATGAGCCGGGAAATGCAATTGCCTCCAGAGATATTTCTTTCTCACCCATTTTGGGGTCTTTTATAGTCCATCCCATCCTCATCACCAATAGAATGTTGTAATCCAGTGCAGAGTAGGGGCCAAGCACCCCTACTTCAACTGCCCCGCCCCTATTACCTATACAGTGGGAACCAAAGTATGCGATGAATTGGAACAGTTGAACCAACAAAGAGCACAGCGTGTACTCTCTGCAGTTCCAATAAGAATACCACTACCTAAGAGAATCTGGAAGGCGAGGTACCCATTGAGAAACCAATACCTGCATACAAGACAATATGATGGCCATTTGAATGAGATTCCCGAAGAAGCAGAGCAGATGAATGGCAAAGATGAATGGTGTTCATCTACCCATCTACTTCATCTACTGCTGTTTCTACCCAGAACACTCACTTGGTAAGCACATACAGTTTGGTTCTTCCTTTTTCTTACTCTTCTATCCTCCTGGTAACAGTTACCTTTCTTGTTTCAGGATACTCAACAATCTAGCTTGGAACTATTCAGTCCCATTCTGATTTTCTTGCTTGTGAGTATCAATTCTCCACCTCGTTTTGAGATTACATTGCCTTAAGCCAAAAGTTAATACTTGGTTAATTCCTTTTGCAGCCAGCTGTCTGAGTACCAGGGTGTACCAGGAGAAGTGCGTTGACGAGCATCTACCAATGTCGCCTTAAAGAAATTGTTCAAGGCAGTCGAGTCCCTCGAGCTTCAATCGACTGCAACGCTGACTGTTGTTACGCTGCAGTCACCTAAAGACTTCCGAAATGCCTCGACCAATGCTTCAGAACTGCCAACCAGCACTGAGACAAAGATTCTTCCTTCCATGTAGGCCAGCCTGCAGCCATCCGTCCAGCTTCGCTTGCTGAACTGTTTGCCGCCTGATACCTGTAGCTGTCTCCTGTCTTGAACTCTGTCGCAGAAGCTGCAAAGCGCCATGAAACAGACCATATTGAGCAACAAGAACATCTACAGCACAGGGTACATTGTGGGTCTGTCCACCTGGTCCTTCTCCGAAGGCTCCTAGAGACATTTAACGACCCATTGCTCCCTTTGTGCAGAAACCAAGTATCCTTGAACTGTTATGATTATTTACTATGAAGACTACCCTCCTGTCAGTTTCAAGAGTGCATCCCTTTTCCTTCTTTGAAACTGTCTGTTCTCTGCATTTCTTTTACAGGGTGGGTTGTATTTCGTAGTGTGCTAGAACTGTCTGTTGTGATAATCATAAAGTAGATATTTGTATACAACCTTGACTGGACAGTCCCGTTTATCATTGGATAATAATTGTATTTTCCGCCGTGTTGCAACTAACCAATGATCCACGACCTTTCGGAGATAAACCTGCCGTTCCGTCCACATTACCAAAATTAGACAAGGAGGTTTATGATTTGCTTGTTTTTCCAATGTGTTTGGATCCCTTCTGATGTACGAGAGGTGTTGCGCTGATTGATGGTTTAGAAACTGATATTCATCCCTGGACCACCGGTGCCCCAAAAGTTGTTTGGTCACATTGGTGGCCGACAGTTGGATCTAGTTGGAGCTTTGTGCACAGCTTAGTCACCCAACGATAAAAGTTGTGTTGCAGGCAATGTTTAGACACTGCTAGGTATTCAAGAGAGGGGACTTGCGCACAGCACTAAGGTTAATAAACCTGAGTTGCTGACTAGACTCCAACTTTGGGTAGAAGCAAGGGTGGTTGGGGAGAAGACCCCAGGGGATGGGCTAGGCCCTGTGTACCCAAATAAAGAAGACCTTCTTGAAGGGGTAGTGGAAGATGATGAGGAAGACAGCTTGAGCAGTGTTTCTCACCAACCATCCCTCGGGGGAAGTGTTGTTTCCCAAGACTCGAGAGTGTCAGTGAGGTCAGGGGCTAGTGCAGTATCCCGCAGGTCCCAGGCCTCGGGAAAGCTCCTGCTAGAGGAGAGGAGACTAGCACTAGAAGAACAGAAACAGCAGGACAGGGTCACCATAGAGCTGCGCAAGTTGGCGCTTAAAGTGAAGGAGAACAGATCCACCTCTAGCGAAAGCACCGGTAGTGGATCAAACCAGGGGGCCCGGGATAAACCCTGGTCTCACATCCGCACAGACTTGGTGCAGGCTTACGTAGTGGGAAAGTATCTGTTTGACTGGTTTGAAGTGCTCGAGATTGTTTTTCAGTTACAGGAGGTGGATCGGGTACTGTGGGGTGCAGCCCTGATGAGTTGCTTACCGATGCCAGGGACTGATGCAATTCTTCAGTTAACTCCTGAGGAAAGGCCCGTTTATGAAATCGTGTAGGCGACCCTCTGCTGGAAGTTGTGTAAAACCCTGAACAGTATCTCAAGAGCTTCAGAGAGCTCAGAAAGAAACATGGGCAGACATTTGAAGCATTCACACACTTGTTGAAATATCTGAGCCGGTCGGTGGCTGGTAACAAAGTTGACACATTTAAATGGATCTACAATTTGATTGTGTGTGAGCATGCATTGAAGAATTGTGAAGTTGACTTACACCAGCATCTTGTGGACAAGACTATTACAGACACGAGGGAGCTTGCAAAAGCTGCCGGCAGGTTTGTAAGTTCTCGAGTACAGAAAAAGGCTCTGGCGAGCACACCCAAACCGGATGAGAAATCTTCAGGTAAAAAAGTTAGCAAGGATGGGAAGGATAAAGGTCCAACCCAATTCTCTTCAAAGTCAGGTCCCCAAAGGTATGAAGGGGAATCCCCAGAACTCTAGTTCAGCCGTACACACCGAAAAGAAGAGCACAGGCAGCCCTAACACTGGGACACCTACGTTCATACCATCCAAAGGTTGCTTTTTGGGGGGTTTTAAAAACATATTTTCATTAGTTTCACAACTGGAGCAGCAACATTACATATCAGCATTAGGAACCTCTGAGGAAATGTATAACAAACTGTATTGAGTCCCCCTTTCCCCTTTCCCAACCCCGCCACCTGCCACTCCATCCTTCTGACAATCTTTCTCCTCTATGTCCCTCCGGGCCTAGGTATGTCCGTCGCAGCCGCGGTTTGCAGGTCAGGGTTGGACATTTTTGGTCATAATCCAGTAGGGGTGCCTAGACTGCCTGGAATTGGTGGATCTGTCCTTCATTTTCAGCCGATACTCTCTCGGCTACCAAAATATCCCAAACTTTAATCCACCATCTCCCCAGGTCTGGGCCTTCTGTCGTTTTCCAGCAGCGGGCAGTAGTGATGCACGCCTCCAGCAACAAATGGGTCATTAGCTTCACCCGTTTCCCCGATTTTGGGTATATCCCTTCACATGGCGCCCCAAGCAGCAGGGTCTTTGAGCATAGCGGGAGGCGGCTACCAGCAACCTCATGGATCACCTGTATAATGTTCTCCCAGAAGGTCCGTATTAGGGGGCAGTCCCACCACATATGGAAGTACGAGCCTAGCGCCCCACACTTTCACCAACAGGTGGGGGGGAATGCGGCCTGGAAGTGGTGGATCTGCACTGGTGGATAGTACCACCGAAACAACAGTTTCAGTGCACATTTGTTGTTAGTCATGCATTTGGGCGAGGCACAGCTTCTAGCTCAGATCTCCATCCAGGCCACATCATCCAGCTGCAGATCTTGGTCTGTCTCCCAACGGAACATGTAACCTGGGTGGAGCGGAGACAGGAGGTCTTCTCGCAACAGTCTGTACAATTTTGAGATCCCCCTTGTTAATGGGCTCCCCAATAGTGGGTTCCAGTGGGTTTAGGGGCTGTGTGGCTTTCTCCTTAATTTTGGAGTGAGTAATCCAGTGGCAAAGCTGGATGTATGCAAATCTATCCCCCTCAGAGGGTTTACATTCTTTTTTTGCACTCTTCGAAGGAGAGCGGCTGGCCCTCGGCATGGAGTTGCCCCAAAGTGATTAAGCCTCCTGCTTTCCTGTTCTTGAACGTGCCCTGTGGGGTACCTAGAGTGAAGGCCGGGTTGCCAAAGACTGGGGTAAGTGGGCCCACCCCCCTATCAATCTTTTTCCAACAGAGAGCCCCGTCCCACACCTGTAGAGTAGTTTCCGTTGATGAACAGACAAGGCCATTATTTACGCAATGGGTGGGGAGTAAAAGGCAGGAAGCAGAGGGGCGTGGTGCATTGTGCTTGTTCTATCTCCAACCATCTCAGAGCCAGGACGTCTATTGACCATGCGGGGAAGTGGGGCAGTTGAGTGGCCTCTGCATATTTCAGAAGGTTAGGGACCCCCAATCCTCTCAGCCCCAATTCCCCCATAATCACCATGCCTGGGATCCTAGATTTCTTCCTCTGCCAAATAAAGCCCAACAGCTCACGCTGCAGTTTTTCCAGTACAGGTTTGGGGACCTCAGTAGGGAGGGATGAGCAGCAGTATAGCAGCCTAGGGAGAATGTTCATCTTGAAGGCAGAAATCTGTACCATCTATGAGATTTCTTGTCCAGCTCACCCTTCCAGGTCTTGTTCAAATGCCTTAATCAACGGAAGAAAGTTAGCCCCAAACAGGTCTCTAGCGGAGGCTGTCAGGGCATCTCCCAGTGGATCGGGCAGATAGCCTGGGCAGCAAGAACGTCATTTAGCTCTTGGGCTGTGGCCAGCAACATGTGGCTCTTTGCTTCGGGAGTGGCTGGCTTTCTTGTTCAGGCTTCTTAAAAAATAATAAATAAAAAAAGAACAGGGGTTCCACGCCCATGCCGTAGTGACAGCCCTTTCCAAGCCGTGAGGTGTTTGTTTCCCTTCAGCATTAGCCACCATTAACCATTTTGCATGGCCTTTACATCTAGGGCCTCATTACGACCATGGAGGTAGCCATGCTGCTATTTGCGGCATGGATACCCCCATACCGGGTACCAGATCCGGGTTCCTTTAATGGGGAAATACCGGGCCATTCCGACCTTGGAGGGCCCGGTTTTTCCCCATTCAGGGAACCCGGACCCGGTATATCCCTATTCCCATTTGAGCCTCCATAGGGCTCAATGGGAATGGGGAGGATGCAAACAACGGGCCTGTTAATGACGGGCCCGTTGTTTGCATCCTTCTGCTTGCGGGACCCCCCAAGGACGCCTGGTGCTTTAGCTGGTCCCGCGAGGTGACCTTGTAATGAGGCGGTAGGGGGTTAACGGCTCTACCGGCCCTTTAACCCCCTACCGCCTAACGTGTAATGAGGCCCACAGACTTGTTTATATCTATGTAAGATGGAATAAGTTAATTACCTATAACTCCTGTTCTCCAGCATGGGTCTTGCATGTATTCACATGCTCATGAATATTGCCCATCGTCAGGCCGGAAATCCTTGGTAAATAGAAAGCAGTTTTGCTTTAGACTGAAAATTGCTTGTCTCCTCTAAAACCAAACACTGTCCTTTGGGTCATACTGCCCCCATCCAATGACACTCGTCCTCCTAAACTCCACCACTGGTGGCCATATTCAGATTTGGTAGAGCATGTAAAGTAACAGTATCAACGAAATAGAATCTCGTGAAGATGTGGGTGGACCTCCACGTAGCAGCCCTGCAGATGTTGAGCAGGGGAACCCCAGATAGAAATGCTGTCGTCACTGCAATGGCTCTGGTGGAATGGGCTCTCAGCTCGCCTGCAAGAGGTCTGTTGACCAGATGATGACAGTGCATGATGCAGTAAGAGAACCACCTGGATATGAAAGCCTTAGCAATGGCCTTCCCATGCCCCAAAGGTCCAGAATTGACAAAAAAATTGAGAAGTCTTCTGAAAATCCTTCATGCGGCCTCATAAAACCTCAAGACACGAGCAATGTCCAGCGAATGCAAAGCCCTTTCAGCAGGCATAGAAGGGTTCGGGAAGAACACTGGCAGGACCAAAGGCTCTTTGAGGTGGAACTTTTTTTGAGGTGCCTCATGCATTGGTTCAAATGGGGACCCCATGAGCTTAGTCAAAACCACATTGAGCTCCCGAGCCGGAGCAGGAGTCTTCACCGGTGGAAAAGTCCTGAAGAGGCCTTCTAGGAACTCGTTGACGAGGCTGTGCGACCACAGGGAGGACTTGCCAGGTGCCTGAGTGTACTAGGATATGGAAGGCAGATGAACCTTGATAGAGGCGTGGGCCAGCCCAGCCTTGGCCAGCGAAAGCAGGTATGGCAGGAGCTGCGAAGCTGTGATTCACAGAGGCTTAATCCTCGGAGTCCTGCACCACACCATGAAGCGTTTTCACTTGTGACCATAAAAAGACATCATAAACAGGGATTAATGCCCAAACTCTAGGGCTGCAGGAGCCAGGCTGTGAGGCTCTGTGGCGCTGGGTCGTGGTGCATCATTGCTCTGTTTTCTCTGGAGTGAAGGTCCGGACATGGAGGCAGCTGGATGGATGGAGCCATTGACAGATGGAGCAGATACGGGTGCCAGATCTGCCGTGGCTGAGTTGATCACACGTAGCAGGAGTGAAATCTGCGGGATGGCGTACAGGGAGAGCCCATACCACGGGGAATGTGGAAGCATCCCCCAGGCTCCTCAGCTGAGGATATTTGCTGGTGAATCGCTGGCACTTGGAGTTGGACACCATCGCAAATAGGTCGATCTGGGGCTGACCCCACTTGTGGAAGAGAAAGGATACCTGCCCCTGTTGCAGTTCCCACTCATGGCAGGACCGCAGCTCCCTGCTGAGTGAGTCTGTGATGGTGTTCTTGTCGCCTTCCAGGTGAAAAGGGATGAGGAACATGTCCTGAAGAATGGCCCTGCACCACAGGGACTGGGCTTCCCTCCCGGAAGAGAGCCCTGCTTCCATACGTAGAACATGGTGGTGGTATTGGCCATGAAGATCCTCACCACCTTCCCTCGCAGCTTGCGGTGGAATGACATGAGAGCCCAGAAGACTGCCCGGAGCGCCAGAATGTTGAAGCAGAGGTCCTTCTCCTCCAGAAGCCAGAGGCCTCTGGTATGAGACTGTCCTGTGTTAGACCCCCAACATTCCCGGGAGTCATCTCTGGTGACCGTGGCCTGGTATGGTGGGGTTTGAAAGGGAACTCCATGAATGACATGAGAGCGCCCTCCACACCATTGTAGAGCGCGCCAGAACTCCTGGGTGAGGGTGATCTTGTTTGTCTAAGAGCCCGGGATCTGCAGCCACCTGGCGTCGAGAATCTCTCGCAGAGGCCTCATGTGGAGCCTGCAAAAGGGAACCAAATTGATGCAGGAAGACATCATGCCCACCAGCGACTTTATGGAACGTACTGTTGCGATGGGTACTGCTGACAGCCACTGGCCCGTCCCCAGGATGGCCTTCACCCTCTCCTGTGAGGGGGTTGCTAGGCATCCGACTATGTTGGAACAGAGCGTTCTGCGATGGCACCACGCAGGACTTTGGATAATTGATGGAGAATCTGAGACCCGTTAGAAGGCGAATGGTCTCGGATGTGTGCTGGGTTGCCAGTGCATGCGAGTGGGAGCAGATAAACCAGCCATCCAGATAAGGTTTCACGTGGCTACTATTGCGTAGGTGCTCTGCCAATGGGGCCAAGCACTCTGTGGAAACCATTGGAGCTGATTTTAGTTAGAAGGGTAGAGCTCTGAACTGGGTAGTGCTATTGATGGACCACAAAACACAGGAACTTCCAATGTTTCTGGTGAATGGTGATGTGAAAGTATGCATCCTCCAGGTCCAGAGTCGCTCGAAAGTCCCCTTCCTCCAACTGGTCAAGCATGTGCTGCAACGTGACCATCCTGAACCTTTGAGAATTCAAGTACATATTGAGGCGTCTGAAGTATAGGATTGGCTGCTATCATCCTGACTTCTTCTGAACCAGAAAGTATCTGGAGTACTCAGGAGCCCTAGGATTGTTGAGGGACACGCTCTATTGTGCCTTGCCTTAACATGGCCTGATCCAGCTTTAATAGTGAACTCATGTGCAGTTCTTGACTTGCCACAGGAGGAATGCGAGGACACCTGTGTTGGAATTCCAAGGTGTGCCCTTGATGAAGTGCGAAAGTGGTGGCCTGAATCCATGGCCGGTTCAGGCCTGCTTGGGCGTCTGCGTCTTGGCCTGCGGGCAGGGACGGCACTTGCCCCTGCTCCCGTAGGCCTGTGAGCAGCCCCTGAAGGCTTCCTGTGAGGTGGAACAGGAGGGCTGACAAATGGGGGTAGTGTATCCCTTGGAGGACCTGTTGGGCTTCCCTCTTGAGGATCAAAAGGACAACAATCTCCTCTGCTGCAGTGTCCCCAGCGAGCGTACCTTCTCCGTATCAGTTTTAATCGCTTGGAGCATCTGGTCCACTGCTTTTCCAAACAAATTGTTCCCATCCAAAGCCATGTCCACCCCCTTGGACTGCACGCCTGCACTGAAGATAGTGGCCTTTAGCCTTGCCATGCCATCGAAGGGCCACACTATTTCCCATCTGGCGGAACATGGAGTTCGCTATGTCCAGTGCCACAGTGATGGTGTGGCCCAAGGCCACCTCTCCCTCCTGGAATAGGGCCAGGGCTTCGGCCTTCTTGCCCTCTGGGAGGAAATCCAATATTGGCCCAAGCTTATACCAAAGCTCCCTGTCGTAGGGAGACAGGATGGTGAGGGCATTGATTGTAGAAGCCACGATGTAAATGATGCGTTTGCACATCACATCCAGCTTCTTGCCATCCAGATCCGGGGGCATCATGGAAGAGGACAATCGGTTGGACAAGCATTTCCTGCCGGTGGCTGACACCACCAAGTCCAGAGAAGGCTGAAACCTCAAGCACCTCGGGGTTGAGTCCGAGACCCTGTACCTCTTCTCCAGCCTGTCTCTCTTGGAGGGTGTGGTACTCGGCATCTTCATCAGGGCCAAACCTTCCTCCCAGACGTCATCCAACAACAGAACTGACATGACTGTCTGGTGGGATCGTCGGTGCCCAGACGTTCCCTGTCAGCAGGGACATAATCCTCATACTGGTCCATATGAGTAGTCGTGGTTTCTATGTCAGTACAGATATCTGTATGTGGTGGCTCCTCTTCCACAGGTGTTAAGGCCGTATAGGGCGGTATTGGCTGGCACCTCTGCCCGGAAGGGCTAGGCTGGTGCTTTGGACTGGTAGGGCTAGTCAGACTCTTCATCCTGGGAGTACTCGGCCTGGGAGAACTCCTGGTCGGGAGCCTAAGAGGGCAGCGGCCCGGAACAGACACTGGGGCAGCAGGTAGTCTTTGTTGGATTTCCGACAACAAGATGTGAAGGGTGGTGAGGATGTCTAATGACTTGGACCCTTCATGGCCCGAGCAGTAACCTCCAGGCAGATGCTCATCCTCAGAACTACCATACATTTGTGGGGATATCCTTGGGTCTCCCACAAGCACTGGCTGAGACAGCCTCATGGGTCTCGGAACCATAGAAATGACAGTTGTCACCAGACCGCTCGTCGACGAAGTAATGGTGGTCATCATCGGTGGGGTCATCGATGAGGTGGTTGCAGGTGAGGTGGAAGTCTAGGTAGACAAAGTAGTCATCGAGCAGCAGTAGTCCTGGTAGACGATGGCTTTGTCAACAGCATCTTAGCTGAAGCTGACGAAGACGAGGGAGCCGTCAGCAGGTCTTCAGCAGGTCTTTCACTCAAAGACTTGTCCTTGGAAGAGGACTTGTCTTTGGAAGGGGTCAGGACTTCCTCACAGGAGGCACCCCACGAACTGGCAGGCTCACCGTAGACCTTCTTGGGATCATATGCGGGGTGCTTCACCTTCTTTTGGATCCCCTGGGATGGGGCATCCTCAAAGGACCTCAACCTCTTGTTCTCAGAAGGAGCACGCTCATGGGACCACCCAGTCCTCACCGAGGCATGACTGCGCCTAGAGGCTACATCAAAGGCCTTCTCCTCCTTGAGCCATGCCACCAACCTGCAATAGTGGTCTTGCTTGTTCTTCGCCGGGAAACCACGACAGATCTCTCAACCGTCTACATCGTGGTCCGGGTGTATACAATACATGCATTCGAGGTACCAATCCTCTACATAAACGTTCTTCAGGCCACATGATGAGCAGTCCCTGAAGAGACTCCTCTTGCCCAGGTCGGAGATCTAGGCCCAAGCCTTGGCCTGCTGAATTTGCAGAAAGAAGAGCTTGATCTTCGCTGACAATGGATCCTCGTCGCCGGTAGTCAACGTGCGCCAGTTGAAGAGGAAAAGGGTTGGAGAAAATTATGAAACTATCCAAAGTAGCACAAAAGTAAAAAACCATGAGGGAAAAAATAAGAGGACTCCCAACACTGAAACGTGTGGTAAAAATCTGAAGATGGCCACCACGGGTGGAGTTTTGGAGGACGAGTGTCATTGGATGGGGGCAGTATGACCTAAAGGACAGTGATTGGTTATAGAGGAGACAAGCTGTTTTCAGTCTTAAGCAGAAATGCTTTCTTTTTATAGAGGATTCCCGGCCTGACTGTTAAAATATAATAATAAATATATGTTGTTAATATAGCCCTAAGCTAATCCATTTATGCGGACAGAACCCCGATTTTTTGCAAGGTTCACCAAATGAACCAAAATAGAAATGTACTCGAGGCCTTTTTCCCTCTAGTCATTGCAAAACATGTTGGTGTTGAAAAAACTGGATGGATGCAGAAAGGTGTGTTCTGGTCTATTGGCCCTTGTTGATACAACCTAGCTTAAATAAGATAAAGGCAAGTCCTTTTATCTAGCAGGGAAAGAAAACCTTGTTTCAACATGGCCCATTCTGTGGGTTAATGCTATGTAAACGCTGACCGGGTTTAACAAAGTTTAGTTAAACATCGAATTGAAGTGCCCAGCCTTCTCTGTCTTATCAAATCCATGAAAAGACAGCCTTTGAAGCCTGCTTGAAAAGGATTACTAGTGTTGATGCAAAAGGCAGATGGGGTTATGTTTCAATGACTTCAAAAATGAGTCACTAACCATGAACTGGTGGAAAGAATGTACGATTGAGCCATGAGTAAATTGAAGATTCTTGACATAGCAGGAACATCTGCGAAAAACATAGTTTGTCATACCCACTTGAGATTAGATAACCATTGGTCAAACTGTGGAGTACATATGCTAAACATGTTTGTATTTGATAATTTTATCATCTTTTACAAATGAATAATGAATAATGAACCAACTGTGTTCGTGCAGGATTAATCTGTATAAAAGGAGAGATGATGTACCATTCAGGTACTTCACTTCTGCACTCACCATAAATTGGTAGTGGTTTGAACTGAAGTCCGCTTGAGTGTTTTTTATTTTTATGTATATTGTATATTAAATTTGACCTGCAATCTTGAAACACTGTCTCAGATGTTCTATTTTGTTTAAATTATAGTGCTTAGAAGTTTCATGACGATGGTGAATATTCATGAGCATATGGAGAAGCTTGTTATCCATTGCCTAGAACTCGTGATCTCTATTTGAAGATAATTAGACAATGCTGTACTAATGTGTTTTTTACTATTTGTTTTATGTCTACATATTGTTTTCTTGTTTCTTTCCACTTAGGAGAGAATATGTTTAGTCTAAGGGCCTCATTACAACCCAGGCGGTAAGGGGTTAACGGCAGCGTTAACAGCGCCGACCCTTACCGCCTGAGTACGAGGTCCCTTAGCGCCATGGCGCTTTTAACACCTGCTTTTAGCAGGTGTTAAAATCCATGGCGGTAAGGGACCATGGAGTTAATTACACCACCGTAATTTACGGTGGCGTAATTAACGCCTTCCCCACTCCCATTATACCCTATGGGGCAAAAATGGGAATGGGGAAGGGTAAATGGGGATTGGGGACTTACCGCCCCGCCAACCTCGGAATGGGGCGGTAAGTCCGCCAACCACCATGGCGTAAACATAGTTTACGCCATGGTGGTAAAGTCACGGCCCAGGCGGTAACCTACCGCCTGGGTCGTAATGAGGCCCTAAGTGTCTTACAGATATGCATATTGGCATATGCACATTCGCATCGCACTATGAACCTACTGCCACACTAATGGTGGTCATACTGCCATTTTGTTTTATTCGCGACCTTGGATGCAATGTTCAGTTCAGTTCCCTGCTCATTCCCTGCTCATTTAGCTTTTCTCACTCCGAACGCGGTGGAAGACTGCAGCATGATCTTTAAGCTAATTACTAGGCAGGAATGCACATTCTGCCGAGCGTTTTGTTTTTCTTACCCTGTAGAACCTTGAACAAGAGACGTGTTTCATCGCAGACTGCTATGCCTGATCTCCAGCCGATTGCAGCATCTAAAGGGCCATCATGGCGAGGGTTCCAGAATCGAGGCTTGTTCTGCCGCTTGGGGAAATTGCCAGCCACGACGATTGTCCATTGGACTTCGAAATCAGGTGAGCATGTTTCAGTAAGGAAACGGCCTGGTATTGAAGTATTGAATTGTATTGTTATTTGCGCATAAATATATTGGCTAGGTAAGACTGTGACATTAGTATTCCTGGTAAGTTGTCATCCTGTTTTTGTTGCGGAGGAAGACAATCTAGAATCTGAAACATAGTCAACCTGCACCACTCAAGGGGTCGGCAGCGTATGACATGTACATTTCGTATGGCCTATGGGCAATCATATTTAACAATGTTTGGCATCGACAAACCGGACATGCTCCCGACCTTCAGTGGCCAGTACTGGGTAGTTTTGAGTTGGCGAGAATAGAATATTTGGAATCTGTACTGTTGTGAAAGAAAGCTAGACCAGCTGTGTTTGACGCTATTAGAGATAGGAAGAAGGAAGCAAATAAGCGACTCAGAAGTAGAGAGAAGCATGCACGTAGACATATGACGAATGCCGAGAAGGCTTTAGTACACGATCAACAGAAACAGAGCGAGGCCATTAGGAGCATGGATAGGGCCTTTCAATTGGATGTGCAGAAAATATATCTGTCACAAGATTTGCATGTGTCAGATGAATTGTTGAATAAGTTACTGAATGTGCGGAGATCTGATTAAGGAACTGATTCAACTGCACTGCCTCCTTACGTACCTCCCCCCTGTATCTGTGCCCAGTGCTATTGTAACAGCTGCCGCAACAATGGTTGTTCCCACTGCACCGACATTTCCTCCTCCGCTGTGTGCACATGATTTATTTTTGCTTTCTTTGCCGGCTGCCTCCACGTCCACTCCCCTGCCAGCGCTTGACACTAGTTCGAGAATAGTGACACGTAGTACTATATCTGCAGAGAAAAAGAAGGAACTATGTGAATGGGCAGAAACATATATGGAGGGGGGTGATGAAACAGCCGCCATGAGTGCAATGTCTGACCATGGGGAATTCCAGAACAGAAGGTGTTGATAGAGCAAATGGGAGTGTAACTTGCTGAAGTATGGAGTGATTTTACTGGTTCGGCTATTCCGCAAGAGATGCAAGATTAGAATTTTTTGTCTCGTTCAAGGTGTGGAATCATAAAAATACAATATTAAGGCTTTTACACCAATCAAAGGAAAATACACTGACACGGGCTAGAAAAGATTCCCAGAATCTTTATTACAAAACTGAACATTTACCAAACAACGTACACAAATAGCTATTTGGCCGTCAATACATCACAGAGACCAGCAGGGTTCTATGTGAGCAGTGAACAGGAATTGCGGGTTACTAAGGACAATGCTAAGGACCCACGTGTCTGGAGATTTTCGGCAAATTTACCCACCTCGATATATGGACCCTCGTCAAGACGTCGTCTCGGACTACAGCTCACCGTTCAGGGATCGGATCGTGCAGTTTTGTCGAGGAATTCACTTCTCGTCCAGAGTGGCCGTTTCTGTTGGCACCGTCCGATCCCGGTCCGATAGCCGAGCCAACCTTCAACGAGACGAAGTCGATCTTGAGGGTCCCTATTCGGGCGCCATCTGTGGAATCATAAAAATACAATATTAAGGCTTTTACACACGGGCTAGAAACGATTCCCAGAATCTTTATTACAAAACTGAACAGTTACCAAACAAAGTACACAAATAGCTATTTGGCCGTCAATACATCACAGAGACCACCAGCAGGGTTCAATGTGAGCAGTGAACAGGAATTGCTAGCTGGACATCGGCGTATTTATACATTTTCGTTATAACGATGTCCAGCCTCTTTCAGGTTAATTATGAACTGGGCTAGGGTTGCACCAGGTTCGGTTCCTAATTTACATATCTCGTGCATGCGGTTTACTTTTCAACGTATTTACTAACACACACTATTATTCTCTAGTTTAACGTTACACTCTTTACACATTGCTTTAATACAGATCAAACAAATGTTTCACATGTCGTATTTGGATAGCGTTATTGTTCTTGTATACTTGTAGGTTAACATCACTGATTCAAGTAATCCCCTGATCCCGAGGTCAACGAAGGACAAGGTCTACATGACCCTAACATGTAGCCTGAAGGCAGATTGGACATTAACTCTCCTACAGAGGTTGAAGAGGTTAAGGCAAGAACAAGAGCACACGAGACAGCCATTTTAGACTACAGGGTGACTTTATACAATAAACTAAAATGGCGGCTTTAACCTAAAAATGGAGGCTTGATTCACTTGAGGTCACGACCTTGTAATACGAATTTCCTCACAAAGCGACTGGGCATAGGCCAACATATACAATGAGGACAAAACAATATTATATCAGTTCTAACAAACACTCCTTTTGGCCTATGCCAAGCGCTAAACTACCTTCAATCGTTTTGCGGTTAACTCCACATTTCAATGTCTATACATCCCGATTCATTGTCGAACATATCTGTTGCCATTTGATCAGACACTAGAGTTTCTTTCAACACATAGGGGGTCATTACGAGGTTGGAGGTAAGGGATTACCGACACCGGTAAGGGTGCCGATGCCCGTAATCCCTTACCTCCGTATTCCGAGTTCCCTTTGCGGGTCCTTCCTTAAGTCCTGCTTTTAGCAGGAGTTAAGTACGGGACCCGCAAAGGTACCTTGGAGGTAATTACGGTACCGTAATTTACGGTGCCGTAATTACCTCCTTCCCCATTCCCATTGAGCCCTATGGGGCAGAAATGGGAATGGGGAAGGGCAAAAGGTGAATGGGGAATTACCGGTCCCTTCAACCCTGGAATGGACCGGTAATTACTCCATTCACCATGCCGGATTTGGGACGGTTTCGGAGGCAACCATGGAGCTAATTACTCCATGGTTAGCTCCAAACCCGGAATGAAGCCCATACTCTTTGGAAGCCTTGTCTGGGGCGTATATTTTATGCCCTAATACACTTGTTGCTTGCGCGCAACACCCCCCTAATACTGAGCATATACCAGGGAGACACTGTATACAACAACAAAGGAATAGAAAACTTCCCAAGATAATCAGCCGTAATTTACGGTGCCGTAATTACCTCCTTCCCCATTCCCATTGAGCCCTATGGGGCAGAAATGGGAATGGGGAAGGGCAAAAGGTGAATGGGGAATTACCGGTCCCTTCAACCCTGGAATGGACCGGTAATTACTCCATTCACCATGCCAGATTTGGGACGGTTTCGGAGGCAACCATGGAGCTAATTACTCCCTGGTTAGCTCCAAACCCGGAATGAAGCCCATACTCTTTGGAAGCCTTGTCTGGGGCGTATATTTTATGCCCTAATACACTTGTTGCTTGCGCGCAACACCCCCCTAATACTGAGCATATACCAGGGAGACACTGTATACAACAACAAAGGAATAGAAAACTTCCCAAGATAATCAGCACGACCGTAGGAGGTCCCAAACCCATGCACTAAGTTCCCAGTTTCCCTCAGGAACATGTACTTCTGAACTAAGAACATGTAGATTTTGGATAGCCCTAAAGATCGTTGGCGAGGAGTCTGATACGTAAACGCAGCAAGCGGACCCCACTAATTTACATACTCCTCCACGCTCGGCCAGAATGACATCTAATGCCATCCGGTTCTGAAGAGCCACTAATCTTATTGCTTTCTGTTCTAACGTCATATTATAGAGTATGTCTGTGGTCCTGTTGATGGTTCTCTCCAATACTCTCGCTAGTCCCCTGATATCTTCTGAATTCATAATTTGCCCAAAAAATGGCATGAAGGATTTCATGATGTCCCCTAGAGTTTGCGCTGGAGTATCCCCTTTCCCACCTCGTCGTGGACGAGTTTTCGAAATTTCTGCAGTACTGGCAATAAATACCCCAGGTAGTAGAATCCCTAAATAGCAGGTTCCTTGCCAATCCCTGGGCAACCATGGAAATGCCACATCACCGCAAACAAAATAGACAGGTTCACCTACGTACAGAGGTCTGTTCTCACTAGTCAAATTCGCAACGTTGGCGCACTTTCTAAAATTACCCATTGACCGTGTTCCATTCCTCTGTATGCAGAAGGATACTGAATCGGGGCTATGGTTAACAGAATAAGATGGAGGCGTGGCATCCTTATTGCCTATAGGAGCCATTTTGAAAGAGGTTAAAGACTGAAAAGGATGAGACAATCTATCAGAGGGCTTAACAGAAGCAACATTTGGCTTGCTTCTATTTGCAAAAAGCGAGCATCCCAGGGGCATCAAAACATGCTTTTCAAAACTATTCAAATTTGTACCATCAAAGTTCCCTGAGATGCTGTCATTCCATCGGCCAAAGAATAGTGCTCTAAGAGAAGCATAACAAGCAGTTGTCAAAGGTAAAGCATGAATATACCAACCTAGCACCTTATCCCCATGTTGCAGTAGATGTGAACAGATCCAGCAATTGGTTCTATTTAAAATTGCATGAGTGGCATTCATAATTAACAAAAGAGTATTATTCTGATAGTTCCGTCTATGCGAAGAATCTCTAGGTGATAAAGTATGCAATTGCATGGAAGGAGTGGGGATAACAGATACATTTTCAATAGGTAAAATGTCCTCTAGCGGATATGCTTCCTCCAGATACCATAACCCAAAACCAACAGTTAATAAAAATCCAGTTATTATTACAAAAAGGCAACAATACACTTTGGGGGTCCCCTTACATGCTTGATCATTGTCTCTGCTAGTCACATATTTATCTAAAAGTTCGGTACGAGCGGTAGCAGGTGCAGGCATTGTAGTCTTCAATCGAAAAACACCAATTGTTCATTTGCTGGCGACTCCAGTCGCGCGTCTTCTTAATGTCTTTCCCACAACCCTTAGCCAACAGAATCTTCCCGTACAGTCGGGCCAAAAGACAAGTCCTCAAATGATTTTCTCAATCGCACAGTCAGACCGTGCTGTACGTCTATTTCCTTGGACGCAAATTATATTTCACAGTTTCTGGTGAGAACAAAGTGTCATCACTTCCTCCTCGAGGTGGCGAGTGAACAGAAATGGGATCAGAAAAGGATTGATCCGGAAGTTCCACTGTTGGAGAGTGCAGAGACAAGATGGCCATTTTGTCTGGCCTTGCAAATTCTGGAACGGTCTCCGATACTCCCTTGTCGGTTGTTACTGTTTCAGGCACGTTAGTTACAGCAATGGAAAGGGATTCTGTGTCTTCTGTATCGTATGGCATGGGCTGAGGGATCCGTTTGGTGTGCGTCGCATGGATCCAGTTCTTACGACCCGCTACCCACACATCAGTCTTAGTGACTAGCAGGACTTGGTAGGGACCCCTCCACTGAGATGCAAGGCAAGACGACCTCTCAAAAACTTTCATGAGGATCCAGTCCCCCGGTCGTAGACTGTGACCCGGACCCTCGTATCGTACAGGTAATGCCTCTCGCACCTGGTGATAAATTGAAAACAGATTTTTAGTCAAATGGTTACAGTAATCTGAAAGAAGCACATTTTCTACATCCCGCAACAAACTGCGTTTTGGCATACCCCAAATATTAGCAGGTCTCCCCATTATCACCTCAAAGGGGAGAGCCCAGTCTTAGTTTGAGGGGTTGTTCTCATCGACAGCAACACGATCGGTAAGGTGTCCGGCCATTTTCGCTTGGTGCCAGCGCACGTCTTAGCGGGCTTGTTCTTTATAATGCCGTTATGCCTTTCCACTAATCCGGCACTTTGGGCATGTCTGGCCGAATGGAATCGTTTATCAATCTGTAATCCTTTGCAAATTTGTAGGATTGCAGTAGCGATAAAGTGTGGCCCATTATCCGACCAGATGACTCTCGGCAGCCCGAACCTAGGAAAAAACTCTTTCAACAGATTTTTTGCCGTGGTTATGGCCGTTGCATCTCTAACAGGGTAAGCCTCAACCCACTTACTAAAAGCACAAATGACAACCAACACATATTTAAGATTATTGCAACGTTCCATTTCAATAAAATCAAAGTGAATAACCTCAAACGGAACAGAAGGTGGAGCGAAACTTCCTCTAGGAGTCGAGGTACCTTTTCCTACATTGTGCTGCAAGCAGACCATGCACCCTTGGACAAAGCGCTCCGCAGTTTTGAAAATGTTATCATTGGCCCATACACTGTGTAGCATTTTAGGTCAATTTACGCGCACAAACATGTGTCGGACCATGAGCCATAATAACCATTATTGTAATGTAGGCGTCAGGGAGTAACCATTTTCTTTCAATATTGTCCACCCAACACCCATCATCATCCAATCTCCCTGCACCCTCGATCCATCTCTTAGTTTCCTCTATGGTAGCATCTGCTTGAATGTCTTTTACAGAATCGATACTTTCACCCAAAGTGCAAATATTTACAGTTTCTCTTACAGCATACATTTCTGAACTGAAATCAGTGGCAGTTTGTTTAGCTATCTGATCAGCGAAAGCATTCCCTTTTCCTACATCATCTGTAACCTTTTGATGCGCTGAACATTTTATGATAGCTAACTGAACAGGGAGTGCGAGTGCCGAAAGTAATCGCACTATTAAAGTGCCATGCTGAATTTTCGTTCCGTGCGAGGTCAAGAAACCTCGTTCTTTCCAAAGTCTACCGAAGTTGTGGACCACCCCAAAGGCATACTGACTATCGGTATATATATTTACTGTAAGTCCTTCCGAAAGTTCACAAGCTCGAGTTAACGCTATAATTTCTGCGTCCTGCGCGGAATTATGCATAATTCTTCTGGTTTCCACAATCGTGCTTAAAGTAGTAACGGCATAAGAAGCCGTGGATGTACCATTCGGAAGTTTAAAACAAGAGCCATCACAAAATAGCTCTCCTTGTTGGCTATTCAAAGGCGTGTCTCTCAGATCGATTCTGCCTTTAGTCTCTTGTTCTGTCACATAAAGGCAATCGTGTGACGTTTCGTCACCATCAACAGTATCTTGCGGGACAGGTAGAAGTTCAGCCGGATTTAATACACAACACCTCTGAATTTGAATGTGGGGGGCAAACAAGATCAATTCATATCTTGTCAATCGTGCGGAAGTGAGGTGTTGCGTTTGAGTTCTATTCAATAAAATATCCACAGAGTGAGGTACCATTAGGGTTAATGCATGTCCCAGGACCATTCCCTCACTCTGCTTTACAGACGAAGATGCAGCAGCAGCAGCGACAGCGCGCAAACCTCTTGGCAAAGCACATGCTACAGGATCAAGGGCGGAGGAATAGTAACCGCACGGCCTATTCTTCCTTCCATGCTCCTGAGTTAATACAGCCAAAGCACATCCATCACGTTCATGCACAAACAATACAAAGGCCCTGTCATAATTCGGAGTTCCTAAAACCGGCGCTGAACACAGCGCGGATTTGAGCAAATCAAATGCTGCCTGGTGTTCCAAAGTCCATGGCAATGGCAAAGAAATGCCCTTCTTTGTCAAAGCCAGCATTGGTTTAATCGTTAACGAAAAGTTAGGGATCCACAATCTACAGTAAGAAGCCATACCTATCAGGCCTCTAACATCCTTCTGCGTATTTGGGACAGACATGCCAGAAATAGTCTTTATTCGTTCAGGTGTCAACCGTCTTCCCCCCTTTGACAGGAGATAGCCTAAATAGGCGAACTCCTGACAACAATATTGGAATTTTTTGAGAGAAGCTTTGTGGCCATGTTTAGCTAGATGACAAAGCAACAACATGGTGCCTTCTTTACAGGCGCTCTCAGAATCAGCAGCCAAGAGGAGATCATCTACATACTGTAGTAATGTGCAAGTAGGAGGCAACTCGAGAGTATTGAGCTGCTCTTTCTATGCCCTACTATAAATACTTGGACTCTCAGTGTACCCTTGTGGTGCACGAGTGAATGTGAACAAGCGTCCACCTAGGGTAAACGCGAACAAATACCTGCTATCCTTGTGTATGGGAATACCGAAAAACGCGTTTTTAAGATCAACAATGCTAAAATGAGTGGCAGAAGCCGGAATCATGGTTAGTATCGTTGTAACATCGGGTACAATAGGAAATTGAGGAGCCACAATTTTGTTAATAGCGCATAAATGAAAGGGAATCGCATTATCACCTTTTTTGTATACTGGCAAAATAGGGCTGTTTCATAGGCTACCCGTAATTTCCTCAATTACTCCATGATGTACAAAATCAGAAACTATACATTTCAAAGCCTGCTCGCCTTCAACTGAGATCTTATATTGCGGGATGCGAGGCAATTTTACTCCATGTTTTAGAATAATTTTAACAGGTTCAATTTGAAGAATGCCCACATCATTATCATCGATTGCCCATAAGCTTTCTGGAACATTACTGAATTCTGGCGGTAAAGGACGAGTCAAAAACGGAGAGGCCAGTGGTTGCTGAGGAGAAATTGTTAACCGAACTCCGTCCGTAGAACAATGTATTACTGCATGCAATGCCTTCAACAAATTTAGCCCCAGCAAGTTCTCCCCACAGTTTGTGGTAAGTAGAAATGGACACTGCTCTGTGAAGGGACCCAGTGTTATCGGAACCGGCAAAGAGACCGGACAAACTACAGGTGTGCCTGAAAACCCTACGGAAACGTTGGACTGCCCTGACAGGGGAATATTTGGAACCCGTGAATGATCAATGGAACATTTCTGTGCTCCCATATCTACTAAAAATAGATGCTTCCTATTTCCCACCGCCATCTCAACGTAGGGGCTTTTCTGATGAACGGGAATAGGCGTCGGTTCCAAATCCTGCTTCGGGCAATCCTAGCAAAACAGAATATTATCAAAAGGAAGTTCTTCAGAGAGGTACGCGGCAGAAGGGTGATCAAAAATGTTTCTATTATCCACATTCGAAACTTGCTTATCTTGTGAAGGAGGTTGCTGTGATTCTGGTGCAAACTGACCTCTACCAGGACCCCCTACACCTGGGCGAACTCTGGATCGCCTACCCATGTTTCCAAATGACCTCTGCTGCAAGGTCGTACATTGTGCGCGCCAGTGGCCTTCCTGTCGACAATAGGCACACTGGTTAATGGTTACCAGAGCCAAGGGCGCACTTCCCTATGGAATGTACTGACCTCTAAATTGATTACCCCCTCTAGGGCTTCTAACAATCTGTTCTAATAAGACTTTTGTTTTCAGGTCACCCTTTTTCTTCTCAAGTTTTTCCTTTTCATTATTCACACGATTTTCATAGTACTGAGCCATATGCAGTACTTATGATTGAGACATCGCCTACCAAGCGCTTTCAGAAGACATAGGGCCTCATTCCGAGTATGGCGCTAAGGGATAGTGGCCACCGGTAACGAGACCGGTGGCGGTAATCCCTTACCGCCATACTCCGAGTTCCCTTTGCGCCCTCGCCCTTAACGCTTGCTTTGAGCAGGTGTTAAAGTCGAGGGCGCAAAGGGGCCTCCAAGCCAATAACGGTGACCGTAATGAACGGTCACCGTTATTTGCATCTTCCCCATTCCCATTGAGCCCTATGGGGGCTCATTTGGGAATGGGGAAGAGCCTTGGTGAATGGGGAATTACTGCCCCGCCAACCTTGGAATGGGGCGGTGATTCCGCCATCCACCAAGGCGCTGCCGGTCCGGGTACGGCGTCAACCAAGGCGTTAATAGCGCCATTGGTTAGCGCCGTACTCGGAATGAGGCCCATAATCTCTAACTGGATGTCAGGCAGCAATCCACGTACAAATTTGTCAACAAACAGCCTTTTCCCTGACTCTGTGCCTAAGTCTTGTCCACTGAAATCTGAAAATACCTGCTCGAACCGATTGAAGAAATCGGTAGCACCCTCAGATTTTCCTTGGACACAGGCCGTAAGCTTGTCCCAAATGATTCTGTTTTCAGGAACTATAGTTTTCAATTTTACAATAATCCTATCAGGCAAGGTTAATATCACTTGAGGCGGTCGTTCGCCAGCTGGTCTTTCTCTATCTAGCCTAACCATGTTATCCCATGTATCTCCCAACCCAGGTATATCATCTATAGTCTTAATCTGTTTCCACAAATCGACTGGCAGGAGTACGGGAAATAATAAATCAATATCACTTAAGGTGAATACCGACGACCGTAAGACCGACTCTATTTCTTTATAGAACCCGGTCGGATTCTTTCTTACATCGGGAATAGACTGCTTTATGGTGTTCACTTCCTGTCTTGAAAATGGGACGTGAACAAACTGTGATACGTAATGTGCAGGAATTTCTCCCGCAAGTATTCCTCGTCCAGCATCGGCCGCAATCTCAACTTTCAGAACAAATGTCGGAGGGACCTCTCTCATAGGCAACTGAGAAGTAGGCAGCTCTGAACGCTTAGTAAGCAACAGACCCAAATCAAGTGCTAAGGCAGTCAAAGAAGTATCAATCGAAAAAAGGCTCTCTTATAAACACTCAACAATTCTGCGGGACAACAAATCTTTCTTTGTACACACTCATTCTGCAGGTACTCCACAATCACCTGTATCACCTTCTTTTGCATTTCTATCGTATACTGACTATATGTGTCATATACTTCATCTGGAGTTATTGACATATCCGAAATCCATCTTATCGCATCCTTTGTACAAATTCGCACTTCCTCACCCTTTAATTCACGGCGAGGAGAAAACCGTTTCTGTAAACACATAATACCTAAACTACCACCATCTGCTTCCTCATTCTGTAACCCTTCCAAATCCTTCCTATACTCAAAAATCCTCTCAACATGCTCATATACCTTCTCCGCAGTATCTCTGGACAACGCTAAGGCATTCAAATCCCGTAACCCTTGTGGGAGAGCTACATCGTTTAATCTGTCCCACATTATAGTCAAATGAATCCCTAATCCTTCAATAAAGACATTTTCCTCGGGAATACCTTTTAAATTTTCGAGTGTGGAAATAACATCAGCTTGTTCACCCTTCTCCATGCAATATTTAGCCCAAGCATTCAATTCATTCTTTTTATTTGTGGACACAGTATTACGAGTCACAACCCTTGGTCTCACTCCCTGGTCTACTACAAGCGATGCAGAATCACTTGGAAGAGGAAGAGTAGACACATTCTGGATATCAACAGGTGGAGGCAAGGGGGCAGGCAAAGGAACGACGGCTGGAAGAACAACAGGAAAAACAACAGGGGGGACCGGAGGAACTATAGGAGGGGGAATAACAACGGGAAGAGGCAAAGCGCCAGGAGGAGGAACGTACGGAGGTGGCACGGAGGCATCGGGCCTTCGTTCATGCAAAAGTTTATTAATCAATTTATCTGACGTATGAAAATCTTTGGAAGGGTACATTTTCTGAATGCCTAATTGGAACGCCCTGTC
The DNA here is from genome assembly GCF_040938575.1 of Ambystoma mexicanum. Lineage (NCBI taxonomy): Eukaryota > Metazoa > Chordata > Amphibia > Caudata > Ambystomatidae > Ambystoma > Ambystoma mexicanum. Next base: position 669,218,142 of record NC_090923.1, read on the forward strand.
CGTGTTCCTAACTGACTCCAATTGTTTATTTTGATCATATAACCATGCCTTTTTGACACTCGTCATATGTCTACGCATATGTTTCTCTTTACTCTTTTGTTGCTCCAAAGCTTCTGTTTTCCAGCTATGCAATGCGTCAAATGCTGCAGGTCTAGCCTTTTTGTTTACTAATACAGACTCTAGATATTCTATACAAGGGATTTCAAAACTATCATTGGTTGGCCACCGAAGGTTCGAATTATGTCTGGCCTGTCTGTGCCAAATGTCATTAAATGCTATACTACCAAAGCCTTTCTTACAGTACATAGTACATGCCGGCGACCCCTCCTGTGGTGCAGGACGGCTATCTTCCAAAGATTGTCTGTCGCTGCGGAATAATGCCCTAAAGCAGGCAGACAATTTCCCAGGCATATCAAAGTTCTGGTGTTACCTGGTCAAGTAATTGTGCTCACGAGTACAATGCGCCAAATTCAAATTGGCAGGGTTAAATTAAGAATCGGGACACGATTCACCTGACCAAAGGACTGGGAGGCCCGATCGGGTTACTAAGGACAATGCTAAGGACCCACGTGTCTGGAGATTTTCGGCAAATTTACCCTCCTCGATATATGGACCCTCGTCAAGACGTCATCTCGGGCTACAGCTCACCGTTCAGGGATCGGATCGTGCAGTTTTGTCGAGGAATTCACTTCCCGTCCAGAGTGGCCGTTTCTGTTGGCACCGTCCGATCCCGGTCCGATAGCCGAGCCAACCTTCAACGAGACGAAGTCGATCTTGAGGGTCCCTATTCGGGCGCCATCTGTGGAATCATAAAAATACAATATTAAGGCTTTTACACCAAGCAAAGGAAAATACACCGACACGGGCTAGAAATGATTCCCAGAATCTTTATTACAAAACTGAACAGTTACCAAACAAAGTACACAAATAGCTATTTGGCCGTCAATACATCACAGAGACCACCAGCAGGGTTCAATGTGAGCAGTGAACAGGAATTGCTAGCTGGATATCGGCGTATTTATACATTTTCGTTATAACGATGTCCAGCCTCTTTCAGGTTAATTATGAACTGGGCTAGGGTCGCGTCAGGTTCGGTTTCTAATTTACATATCTCGTGCATGCGGTTTACTTTTCAACGTATTTACTAACACACAATATTATTCTCTAGTTTAACGTTACACTCTTTACACATTGCTTTAATACAGATCAAACAAATGTTTCACATGTCGTATTTGGATAGCGTTATTGTTCTTGTATACTTGTAGGTTAACATCGCTGATTCAAGTAATCCCCTGATCTTGAGGTCAACGAAGGACAAGGTCTACATGACCCTAACATGTAGCCTGAAGGCAGGTTGGACATTAACTCTCCTACAGAGGTTGAAGAGGTTAAGACAAGAACAAGAGCACACGAGACGGCCATTTTAGACTACAGGGTGACTTTATACAATAAACTAAAATGGCGGCTTTAACCTAAAAATGGAGGCTTGATTCATTTGAGGTCACGACCTTGTAATACGAATTTCCTCGCAAAGCGACTGGGCATAGGCCAAGATATACAATGAGGACAAAAAGATATTATATCAGTTCTAACAAAGGGATACTGCAACAGAAATACACGAACATGTCACACAACTGTTTCTATATAAAAGAGAACTTGATCGTTTGCATAAAGATGAATTGAATAGGGATAAGCAACACACAGCTTAAGTGCAGAAGTGATTTTTGCCTCCACTGAAACCCATTAGTGAAGAAATGCGTATTTGCTCTAGAGACACGCTTAGATGGATTTCAGATGGTTCTATTTCTCCTATTGAAGTGCATGATACATTTAGTCATTTTACACCGGCAATGCAACGGAAGGTATTACAGTATTGGGTATTTACAAGATGAATGCATGAAAAGAATTCTGTGTTGTCCTGCAGACATAATGGTGATTTATAAAAGAACATTTTCACCCGACACCACGATAGCTTCTTTGTCACTCGATTTGGCTCTGTTGCTTAATAAACAATCAGAACTTCCTCCTCTACCTATGAGAGAGGTTCCTCTGACATTGGTCCCAAGGGTAGAGATTCCAGCGGTAGGACAGACACCTGGAACCACTATTCCAGCGCACTACATCTCACAGTTTGTGCACGTTCAATTTTCAAGACAGGAAGTGAATACGATTTAAGCAATCTATCCCAGACATTAGGAAAAATTCTACAGGATTCTACAAAGAGATAGCATCAGTTTTGAATTCGTCAGTCTTTAGGGGATATTGATTTATTGTTTCCCATGATCCTACCTGCAGATTTATGGAAGCAAATTAGAACGGTAGACCAATTTGCACAGAATCAGCAGAGCCAACCACAAGATACACATGTGGGTAATCAGGGAGGGGGACAGCCACAAGATGTGAGTAGTGGGAATGTTTTCGATCATCCTACTCATGCATATTTCACTGAAGATTTCACATCTGACGATGGACTGTTTCGCTACGACAGCCCGAAGCAGAGTCTGGAACCGATACCTATTCCCGTTGACCAAAAAGGGCCCTACATTGAAATGAAGGTGGGTAGTAGGGAGTATATTTTTCTAGTGGATACGGGAGCGCAGAAGTGTTCCATTGATCATATGCGGGTTCCAGATATCCCACTGTCAGGGCAGAGCAACGTTTCTGTAGGATTCTCTGGTACGCCCATAGTTAGTCCGGTTTCTCGGCCAGTACCAATTGCATTAGGGCCATTTACTGATTCATGTCCATTTCTGTTGACAACTAATTGCGGTGAACATTTGTTGGGATTAAGTCTGTTGAAGAAATTGAATGGTGTGATTTATTGTTCTCCAGATGGAGTGTACTTGACAATTTTTCCCCAACAAAATTCTGCTTCACAATTTTTGTCTATGCCTTTGCCAAGTCAGTTCAGTGTGGTGCCAACACATTTATGGGCAGTGAATGATAATGATGTTGGGATTTTGAACATTGAGCCAGTGTGAATAATTTTGAAAGCCGGTATTACATTGCCACATGTTCCTCAGTACAAGATAACAGTAGAAGGTGAGCATGCATTGAAGAGTATTGTTTCAGACTTTATACACCAAGGTGTGATTGAAGAGATTTCTGGGAGTGTGTATAATAGCCCAATTCTTCTAGTATATAAAAAAGGGGATAATGTCTTACTTTACCATTTTTATAATTGATTTGCGTGCAATTAACAAGATTGTCACGCCACAGTTCCCGATTGTTCCCGATGTTACAACCCTTCTGACCATGATTCCGGCTACAGCCACACATTTTAGTGTTATTGATTTGAAGAATGCTTTCTTTAGTATTCCTGTACACGTAGATATTAGGTATTTGGTTGTGTTTACTTTAGGGGGACACTCTTTCACATTCACACGCATTCCTCAGGGTTACACTGAAAATCCAAGCATATACAGTAGGGCATTGAAAGAACAGCTTGATATGCTTGAGCTGCCGTCAACCTGCACATTGCTGCAGTACATTGACAACCTGCTCATTGATGCAGATTCTGAGGACGCTTGCAAGGAGGGTACTATTTTATTGCTTATTCATTTAGCAACACATGGACACAAAGCATAGTTGAAGAAGTTTCCGTATTGTCGACTAGAGGTAGCCTATCTGGGCTATCGCCTGTAGAAGGAGGGAAGGCGTCTGCCACCTGAAGTTATAAAGAGCATCTCTGATATGTCTGTTCCAAATACACAGAAGGAAGTCAGAGCCCTGATTGGCATGGCTTCCTACAGTAGACAGTGGATCCCTCATTTTTCGCTTTTGATTAAACCTATGTTGGCATTGACAAAGAAGGATGTTCCTTTGCCTTTGTCATGGGACATGGATTGCCAGAATGCTTTTGATCTGCTTAAAGCTGTGTTATGTTCAGAGCCAGTTTTGGGCACACCAAATTATGAGAAGAATTTTGTTTTGTATGTGCATGAGCTTGAGGGTTGTGCTTTGGCTGTATTGACATAGGAACATGGGGGAAAGAGCAGACCATGCGGCTATTTTTCCTCCACGTTAGACCCTGTTGTATGCGCTTTGCCGAAATGGTGGCGAGCTGCGGCTGCTGCTGCTGCGTCAGTAAAACAAAGTGTGGGTATGGTTTAAGGTCACTCTCTAACCGTGATAGTACCTCACTCTGTCGATGTTCTATTAAATAGAACACAAACACAGCATCTCACTTCTGCTCGATTAATGAGATACGAGTTGATTCTATTTGCACCACACATCCAAATGAAGAGATGCTGTACTTTGAATCTGGCTGAACTTTTGCCATCTCCACAAGAGCATGACCGCACCAATGACATGTCCCATGATTGCCTATGTGTGACAGAACAAGAAACGAAAGGCAAAATTGATTTGAGCGATACACCTTTGAAGTCTCCAGATGGGGAGCTATTTTGTGATGGTTCCTGTTTTAAGCTACCTGATGGTACCTCCACCGCTGCCTATGCAATTACCACACTATACACCATTGTTGAGAGCAGAAAGATACCTCAATATTCTGTCGAGGCTGCGAAGATTGTTGCATTGACAAGAGCATGTGAACTTTCTGAAGGACTTAGTGTAAACATCTATACCGATAGCCAGTATGCATTTGGAGTAGTTCACAATTTTGGTCGATTGTGGGCGGAGTGGGGATTTTTGACATCACACGGCACCAAAATTCAACATGGTACTTTGATAGTACAATTGTTATCAGCACTAGCGCTTCCTACACAGTTAGCGATAATGAAATGTGCCGCACACCAGAAAGTGGCAGATGACGTAGGAAAAGGGAACACTTTTGCCGATAGAATTGCCAAACAGACTGCTATCGATCCACCCATAGGAATGTATGTGTTGGATGCTGCTAAATGGGTTACTGATACTAATGTGATGGAGGAAGGGGTCAATAGTGTGAAAGAGATTCATGCTGAAGCAAAAGCAGAAGAGATTAAACAATGGAATAACAATCTGGCAGAATTGGATGTTGAGAAGTGTTGGGTGGACAATAAAAAGCAAAGATGGATGCTGCCCAATGCTTATGTCACTGCTGTAGTCACTTTGGCTCATAGTCCAGCACACATATGTGCGAAAAAGATATGCCAGCATTTAGATCACGTTTGGTATAATGATAATATTCTGAAAATTGCCAAACGTTTAGTTCAAAATTGTATTATATGTCTACAATACAACATTGGGAAGGGCACGCCTACACCGAAGGGTAGTTTTGGTCCTCCCTCCATGCCATTTGAAGTAATTCATTTTGATTTTATCGAGATGAAACGCTGCCAAAACTATAAATATGTACTGGTTGTGATTTGTCCCTTTAGCAAATGGGTTGAAGCTTTTCCCTTGAAAGACAACACTGCTCTGTCAATGGCCAAAGCCATGCTAAAGGAATATTTTCCTAGGTTTGGTCTGCCGAGAGTCATTTGTTCCAACAATGGACCGCATTTTATCGCTGACGTCATTCTGCAAATCTGTGCGGGATTACAGATCGATAAACATTTTCATTCAGCGAAACATCCTCAGAGTGCCGGTTTGGTGGAACACCATAATGGTATTTTGAAGAATAAAATAGCAAAGGTGTGTGTGCACAGTAATTTACAATGACCCGATGCTTTACCAATTGCCTTACTTTCAATGTGGACATCCGCACAGTCAAAAACAGGGTTTTCCCCATACGAAATTGTTATGAGAAGGCCTGCAAATGTATGTAATGCACCGAGACCTAGAAAGTTGTACCTTGTACATCGAGTACCTATTACTGTCTGATTATTGTGACCAGTTGACACAAAACCTGCCCTTTTTCGGTCAGCCCTGCCAAAAACATATGCGGGCACAGGCCATCGAATCCGGCCTGGAGAGTATGTCCTGTTGAAGAATTCCAAGAGGAAAACGTGCCTTGCACCACGCTGGAAGGGGCCTTACCAACTGCTATTGGCCACGCAGACAGCAGTACCTGTGTCCGGCAAGAAACATTGGATACACGCAACACACGTAAAACGAGTGCCACTGCGTTTGCCTCTCGATCAGGATAACAAGAAGGAGCTTGATCATGATGTGCCTGTTCTGATCGATGTCAAGGGTGATACAAAACCACTTTCTGGGTCCATGGGGTCTGGGGAAAAAGATATTTCTTCTTCTTCTGAATCGTCTAACATTGTTCCTTCAGAAACTGATGATCCTTTGTTCATCGGCCATTCAGTACCTGGAGCTTTAAGGTACAACCTATAACCACAACATCGGATTTAGTTAGGGATTGACATTATGTTTTGTAATAGCATAGGAAAGTGTGGTATGATTACTGCACCAATGAATGTGCCATTCCCTCGTCATTCCCCTCTGGACGAACGAAGGGGCAGGGAGCGGCAAGAAGACTACAATCAAGATTGGCCACGTGGTCAGGTGCCACCAACGGATAAACTTATAAAGCCTATCAGTCAGGCTTCTTAACGTACGCTGAACAACTATGCCCGCTTTTGGCAGCTGCTCGCTTAAACCCCGGACATGGTACATTTGCAGTTTGATGGGCCTGTATATCAAGGACTGTGGTCCCCAAGGACAAAAGGGATAATTGTTTAGGTAATAACCTGTATTATGGTCACATTGATACCAGTGCTATGGTATTTGGAAAATGCCCATCCACTTAATAGTTTATTGCAAACTGTCAGTGCATCTACAATGTCTCCTTTACATGTGTACGCACACACTCTTTGCCCATGAGATCTCAGTCATAGAGGGGGTTATCATAACAACACCCTCATGATAATTATGAATGCAACTCATGCTATTTTAAATAAAGCCAACTGCTGGGTCTACACACATTGCCACAGCATGGTGAAAAGGGGATAGGTTGGAATATTCATCCTCTCCATCTGTCTACTGCATGTTATGCTGCATTTAGGGCACTGTTCTTTGGACGATGGAATGACAGTGCCACTGGTAATTTTGATGGAACAAATTTGAATGAATTCGATCAACTATCATTGTTGCCTCTAGGATGATCAGTGGTTGCAAACAAAAGTACCCTCAATATTGCCACTGCCAAACGTGCTGACAAATATTCCAGACCCTATCAATCCATGGTTTCCTTTAAAATGACTCCTGTAGGAAACAAGGAGGTCACTCTTCCATCATACACTATCAACCATGACCCTGATTCTGTCACATTCTGTTTGCGAAAAGAAGGTTCCCGACCTATGGGCTCGTATGATAAATGCACGAACACAGCTGTTACAGTGAAGGAGGATAGGCCTCTGTATATAGGGGGTTCTATCTATTTTGTTTGTGGAAGTGAAGCTCATCCTTGGTTGACTAAATATTGGCAGGGTGCATGTTATTTGGGTATACTCTTGCCAGAGGTTTATATCACTTCTACAGTCGATATATTGAAGACCCGCCCTAGGAGGGAAATTGAAGGTGATACCCCCCTGCAGGTACTGGGCGACATTGCTAAATCCATGGTTCCATTCTGGGGACAAATAATTAACTCCCAAGACATTAGAAAACTGGCTAGAATTTTGGAGAAAACTATCAATGAAACTACCAACATTATGTTCAATATGACCTTCGAGCAAAAGGCCATAAGATTAGTAGCCCTTCAGAACAGGATGGCATTAGATGTCATCCTGGCTGAGCGTGGTGGTGTATGCAAAATGGTCGGGTCCGCGTGTTGCTACCTGACTCCGCCCCCACCATGTTCCAAGTGATAAAGAGATTGTATATTCTGGGTTCAGAGTTACATATTCCCTGAGGGGATTGGGATCTTAGTACACGGTTTGGGAGTCTACTACAAACTTGGGGTTGGAAGATATTCTCTGTATTGGCTATAATCCTTTGTATAGTTCTATTCTGTCGCTGCTACATCCAATGGCACTCATTACGACCCTGGCGGTAAGTAACGTACATTACCGCCATGGCGTAATTAACGTTTCAGTGCTGGGTCGAAGCCGTAAGAAGCGGGACATTACGACCCATCGGGCACGAGCATTGGGCCATGGCGGTAATGTAAACAGCGCCATGGCGTAAATGCCCCCAAAACGGCACCTACCGGCATCGCATGCCGCGTAAGGTGCACTACCGCCATCCTGGCCACTGATCTTAGCACTGACCGTAATTAGCGGTCACCGCCAGTAAGCGGAACCGGAAGTAGCGTCATCGCGGCGGAACGGGAAAGAGCACGGCGGCCATCTTTAAAAACACAATCCATTGTAATCCTCCACTACCACTGCACATCTGACCCCGAGACCTTGCAGAAAGCTACAGCCACATCCACGCATCCCCACAATGCCAAAAGTTGTTAAAAAAGCCTGCGATCGGCAGCGGCAGGACCGCTTCACCAGGGAGGAACTAACAATGTTGGCTGAAACGCTACAGGAAAAGGCGGACATCATCTTCTCCGCAGAAATGACAAGACCAGCCATAGCCCGCAAAAAGGCCATATGGGAACTCGTAGCACAACGGGTCAGCGCTGTAGGAACCACCCCACACACCTCAAAACAGTGCCGCAAAAGGTGGGATACTGTCGGCCAACCGCAACATGGCCATGGCAACCGGCGGAGGAGGAGACTCCCCAATTAAGATGCAGCCATGGGAGGAGGTATGTGCCTCGATGATCGGCATGGAGAGCATCGAGGGGGTCGGTGGAATGGAGAGAGGAGCCCCGACATCAGGAGACACAGGTAGGTGCCTCTAATTTAGCCATGCGAAACCCCCTGAATTCCACTTACATGTGCATCACAATGTTGCCCTATAGGGTTAACGCAACACATCAGCAGAAGACCTACACCCTGCACACATGCAGCATGCACACTCCACAGCAGGAACCCACATTCCTGCATGTTCAACCCACCCAAAAGGGAGACAACCTGTATGTCACAGCCTACAAAGTGCACCATCTATCCATCAAATTCATGGCAGTCATCACAATGCCTGCTCAATGTCCGCTGACCCATCAATAACACTTTCCCTCCTCTGCTCCACCACAGGCTCCCAATCGGACACCGGCAGGGACGAGAGTGGCACCACACCTGCCAAGAAGGCCAGGCCAGAGGCAAGAGCACACCAACCCTTCACCTCTGCTGGACCCAAAGACCAACCACAGCAGCCAAAATTGCCTGTCGCAAAACAGCCCAGGGCAGCAATGGTCCCCGAGGCAAGCAGCATGGCACCACCCACAGGAGACACACAACAACTGCTGCCCACTGAGGGGAATGTGTCTGCGGGGAGCAGTACAATTGGGGAGACTGCTGCCATCGCAGCCTGCTCTGACAGCAATGTGGGGAATGAGGAGGATGACACAGCCCACCTTCATTCCCCCCACCTGTCCCTAAGTAGCCTGCACGGAGACGGCACACAGGGGCTATCCCCTGAAGAGTCATGGCCAGCCACTCCCAGCCCAGTGGGAGGAGGGGAGGAGGGGAGTAGCCCAATTACCCCGGCAATTGCAACATCCAATGCCCCAGATTTCCAACAGTCGCTGGACCAAATAATGACGAGGCAACAACTGTCCTCACTACTCACGCAGCATGTGGCTGATTGTGGAGGTGCCAGTGCAGACATGGAAAGATGTGCTGAGACTGTCAAGGCAGCCATCCAATCCGCAAGCAAAGACATATGTGCGGAACTAGCCGCGGTGCGGAATGTGCTCGGTGAGCTTGTACAGACAATAAGGGACATGCGGCGTACCGAGCAGCCCAGTACCTCCTCCGCTGCCAGTTCTGCTGCAACCAGCCCCGTCCGCAGGTCAGCCAGGAACCTGCAGAATACAGGCAGGGGGGCCCAAGGGGCCGGGAGAGGGGGCTGCCAATAGTGGCCGCCCAGTGGACGAATGGAACATTACCCACTTCATCACGGGCATCGTCACACCTTTGCAGGGAATTCAAGAGGGAGGGGAGAGGGGGGATTGGGTGTGTTGGGGAGTTCAGGGGGGAGAGGGGATTGGGTGTGTTGGGGAGTTCAGGGGGGAGGGGGGATTGGGTGTGTTGGGGAGTTCAGGGGGGAGGTGGGAGGGGGATTGGGTGTGTTGGGGAGTTCAGGGGGGAGGGGGAAGGGGGGATTGGGTGTGTCAAACCTATTCACATTCATAATACACTTTTTCCTTTTGCACAAATCTGTGTGGACATTGCTCATTTCGTATGTGTGCTTTATTGGTGTACAGTCCACAGTGTGCATGTCCCAGACACACACAGTGCCCCAAGTGCCGTCTCCATGTTACACACACCAGCTGTGTGTGCTAGAAGCATTGGTCAATCATATTTTGACGCATTTCACGCCCCTCCTGTGCATCGCTGCCTCCATGAGGTGCTGCCCTATCCACACCCTCCTCATCCTCATCGTCAGGTGGTTGCAGTTCAGCGTCAGGTGGCAGGGCCACATTTCGTCTGACGCACATATTGTGTGGCATGACACATGCCATGACGATCTTTGCCACCTTCTCATGGCGGAACAGGAGTGGCCCACCAGACCTGCTGAGGCAGCAAAACCGTGCCTTCAATAGGCCAAATGCCTGCTCAATCACCACACGGGTACGTGTATGTGCACGGTTGAAGTCCTCCTCGTGCTGGTTCTGTGGGTTCCGGACTGGTGTAAGTAGCCACCTCTTCAGGGGATAGCCTGCATCACCTGTATGTGGGCGAGAATGTATGTGTCAGTCATGACGTCAAACTCAAAACTTGACGTGCCACCATGGCTTGCATCCAACTGTTACTTCGGACCACTTTGAAATGCACTAATTGATTCACACTATGCGACAGGAAAATGCTCATGGCTCTTATGGACTGTTGCGCATGCCATCAACCAATGTATGCAGAGGGGTCATGTGCCTCCTTCGTGCGCAGTTATGGGGGACAGGCCTTTCAGTTGATGGTGTTTGGTGACGTGCATGTAGGTGCATTTTGTTGAAGTCATTGTGGTCTGAATTGGTTCAATGCACTTGCAGATTGTTGTGTTATGGTTGGGACACACCTTCATTCACATGGTAGGGCTGCATACATCAGGTCTTAGGTTTACTGGTGTCAGCTGAGGTTTGTGATGAATTAGGGTATGATCTGGCTCCGTTGTCTTTGCTACTCACAGCCAGGTGGAGTATGCATTGGTACGTCGTTCGCCTATCCACTTTGCAATTCCATGGTCATGACATTAGACTCACCGAGTAGCCAGGATCTTGGGCCTACATGTGGTGTGCTATTGTGGAGTTCCTCAGGACAATTGAATCATGGGTTGCTCCGGGGAATCTGGTACAACAATGTGTGAAGATCCTGTTGGAGTCACAGACCATTTGCACGTTGATTGAGTGAAATAGTTTACGGTTGCGGTACGGTGCCTCCATGGCATGTGGGACCACCAATTCCACATGGGTGCAGTCGATGGCACCAATGCAACCAGGTATGCCGGCTAGTGCATGAAAACCCACTTTGGTGTTTGCAATCTCCTGGGCAGTCCATGGTAATGAGATGTGGTCGTCTGTGTGCTTGAGGAGGGCATCGAGCACTTGGATTAGTGTACGAGAGAATAATGGTTGTGAAATGCCATGCAAGTGCCCCACTGTGTGCTGGTAGGTGCCTGTGGCCAGGAAGTGGAGTACAGACATTACCTTCAGTAGGGGTGGGATGGCGGTTGGTGTTTCTATCATGCTGACGATGTCGTTGTGTGCCATGTCTACGATGGTGGTGATGGTGTCCCGGTCCAAACGGTACAGGGTGTGGATCTGCTCAGCGGTGAGGTTGAATGGACTGGCTCTGATGTGTGGGATTGTGGGCTGCCTGCGTGGTGCCACTGGCTGTGCTGGTGGGGCTTGCTGGCCCTGCCTTGCCCTCCTTCTCCTCCTGCGTCTCCTCTGTGCAGCCTGTTGTTCTTGTTGTTGTTGTAGCACTTGCATTGCTATCAGGTCCTACAGCCCCAACATTGCTATTCCTATTGGTATCATTGTGGAGTGTGACCGGGTGTGGGAAGGGGTGGGGTGTGCTCTTTTTGTACTTCCTGAGTCTGTATTGCCTCCACCTGTGCTGATTCTGTGCACCTGTGGCAGCTGGATTCACTGCACATGGCCATTTACGGTTGGTTCGCGATGGCGTAATTAGCACCATGGCGGTAAGGTACTTAACGGGCTTAGTGATGGCGTTAGGTGCATGTCCGCTTGGGTCGTGATCCGCGCAGCTTTGCGACATGCCGGTATTTACGGCGTGGCGGGTCGCGTGCGCGCGACCTTGATGCAGTTAGCGGCAGCGTTAACTACGATGCCGCTAATGGCATCGTAGTTAACGGTCACGGGTCATGATCGGACCTAGCGGAAAACGATGCCGGTAATCATTTACCACCATCGTTTTTCGCTTACCGCCAGGGTCGTAATGAGGGCAATGTCTACCTGTCCTGGGTCCCAGGATAGGTGATTGCTGTGCACGTTCATTAGTCAAATTGAAACCAAATCCACACTTGCCGGTATACGCCACCAATGCACTAGTCATGCAGGAGGCTGCTACAAAAGAGTTTATGGCCATCGATATTTATGATAGTGATGACTCAGGGTGTTCTGATGACGACTCTGCAACCTGGTCGTCTGAGGATGCCATGCTTGTATGATGCTCTTGGCTTAGGCCAAAAGGAGGGTTTGTAAAAAAATGTTTAGTCTAAGTGTCCTACAGATATGCATATTGGCCTAAGCACATTCGCATCGCACTATGAACCTACTGCTACACTAATGGTGGTCACGCTGCCATTTTGTTTTATTCGCGATCTTAGATGCAATGTTCAGTATCCTGCTCATTTTGATTTTCTCCCTCCGAATGCGGTGGAAAACCGCGGCATGAACTTTTAGCTAATTACTAGGCAGAAATGCACATTCTGCTGAGCGTTTTGTTTGTTTTACACTGTAGAACCTTGAAGTCTCTGCAGAAACATTGCTAATCTCTGAGTACACGCCTGTCTCAACCATGTTTTCTCCATAGAACCATTAATTGTAATAAATGTGCAGCTGCTATGTGCTCCTCTAGAGAAAACCCTATTCCCAAGCTTTAGAGCAGACTGACCTTAGGCACCAGGGGCAATACAGATAAGCTGTACAGAAAATGTTACCTTGTACCAGGGAACACGATATGCCCCCACGCACTATTTTGCCCTTCTCCCAGACAGTAAATTGTCAATAGGACAATGGGGAAAAATGCATACTCGTTGCTTTAGTAACACTACCTACGTGGAAAGGTCATGAACCCTATGTACCCTATTGCATGAGGGGGCTGGACAAGAGTATTGTATGCTATTCCTGTATTCCTGTATTGTATATATATATCTATATATATATATATATATATATATATATATATATATATATATATATATATATATGCAAGAAACTTTGGTTGTTCGGGGCTCTCTCCCGCCATGGTGTTTGTACGCATGCATAGTGGGGCACTGAGACCCCAGTCCGGGCTGTAAATAAATATACTGTTGAATTTCGTGACTGGTGATTTCGATTTCTTTGTAGTAAACCTCATTTTTGCTTTTGTTCACTGCTCCACTTGTTTCATTGGTTTTTGAATTTGTCATTAAAATAGGGCAATGCCTTATGACATTTTCATTGTGAATGATTGATTTATTTTGTTCTGTAAATATATTGTACCACACCAATTTAACAGCCTTGAAAAAGACTGGAGTATAGGTCAAAACACGTGTTAGCTGTAATGTTAATTTCTCGATCAATACAATTCAAGCAATAAAAAGTTCTTAAAGTGTATTGCCACGTTGGTATTTAAATGGTATAAGGTTCCCCCTTTTAATGAAAACATGTTTTCTTCATACTAGTAATTCCAGTATAATAAGAATTTCTTTCTTATTGCCAATTTTGAATTGTGATTCTTTTTTTTCTAATGTTTGGCACATTTTTGTATACCTGATGTATGGTGATTTTTTTAAAAAAAATCACTCTTAAGAGTGGATGTTGATTGGTTCTTTGTGAAAAAAGTTTATATGTGAAATAAAAGCATGTTAAATAAATAAAAAAATAAAATAATTGTAATTCCAGTCAACCCAATAATTGGTTCTTTATATATTCTTTTACATTCTATGACAAGTGCGCACGTTGGTCAGGGGATTCTACTGTTTGTATTACCAATCCATGACATTGGGCATCGCCACACATGTGTCCAGACCTGTGCTGCCCACCTACCTATATATCATACTGCGATAACTACTTATTTTGGTGGAGTTGCTCTAGCCTATTTGAGCCCAGCTTCAAAACCTTAATCCATTTCATTGTCTTGCTCTTCTCCGACATCCTCTTTGTATCGGGACAATTGAAGACCATCTCACATTTAGAAAATGATTGAAAACATGGCTGTTTAACTCACAATGACCAGCACAGTGTGGACAATACCAGCGATACCAATCGGGACCAAAGGAAAGCCATCAACCACTAACACTTCTGCAAAGAGAAGCACACTTTGGGCTTGGTAATTCATTCTGAGCAGAGATGGACTAATAGGACTAGCCAATGTATTGCACTCAGAGGAATTTGTGGGAGCAGCTAGTGTATTGAGCTTGGAGGGGTGTTGGGGGCTGCCAGTGTAGTGCACCGGGAAGACTTGAAGGGTACCATTGAGTTGCAGCCGGATGAGCTCTGAGGACATAATTGGAAGAACGTTGTGAGTAACCAATGTACTATCCACCCTGCTCCTGCTCCCCTCCAATGTACCTCACAAGTACTATACATGCATATGGGCTAGCCAAACTACATACAGACTCACACCAAACCTAAACAACATTAGCACACAACAAACAACCCAGATGATGGATGTTACCCTTATGGAAACAAGCCAGTCCACACAATCATGACTACCAGCCGAACTACACATGAAACACACTATAACACGCATACAACAAACAACCAGGACAGTGGACCTTCCCCTTATGGCTCCAACAAGCCTGTGCACATTATCAAACTACAACCCTAAACCACTCATGAACCCCACCCCAACATAACATTTGTATATACCAATTGAAGCATTGAGTCTTATCCTTACGGATACAACAATCCAGTACACGCAACAAATTGACCTACAAGCCAACACACACAGACACAAGTTTCTCTTTCTTGCAGAGCCACGTAAGTGCCTGGACACCACCCCAGTGGTAGCAGTGCGCGGTACAAGACAACATAACATAACATAACATAACAAAGTAGCCACTAGAATAACTAAAAAGTAACTTTAATAATAGGTTTTGGTGTGCCAAATAAAAAGACATGAAAATAAAGAACATAGTTTACAACTTTTTCTCTGTGCCAGCTTAATTATCTTGGAAGAATGCATAGGTTTGGTCAGCTAACTGATGCTTTGTGCTGGCCTTCAGAATAAAAATGCCACATGTTCAGTTCTTAACACTGAAATGTTAAGCACATAATGTGTAAAAACAATGGCTCGTTAAATGAGCCGACACTTATAAATGACCCCCACTTTTAAAGGCCCTGTCAACACAAAGGACAAGAGGCACAGGATGTAAGTCTCCAAACCATCTCAAAGGCTGTGTTTTCAATGTACATTGTTTTGTTCGTAACAAAGGAATGCTTAACGTTTTCACCAGCGGCTCAGAGGCAGCGGTCTGGGTGGACACCTTCCTGTGCCCACCAAGCTATTTAGGTGTGCTCCCCGGGCAGTCACCCACTTCACCCACCCCAGGAAACGGGTCTGGGTAGGTGGACAACTGATCGTTCACAAGCTCTGGGGAGACAAACATTTTTTTTAAAAACAATTTTATTGATTTTATTAAAAAAATAACAACTCAAACCAAACTTACGGTGGATGCATAATGTCAATCACAAATAAACATAAATTGCTGTATTCCAACCCACTGTATCTCTCCTTCCTTCCCCCCTCCCCAGCCTACACCCCCTCATTTCCAGTCTCTACCTCTTGTGGTGGGGATTCCTCTTCGACAGAACTCATTGGGTCTCCATCATTTGGTCCATTATGCGAAGGCCCAAATAATTCTGCAATCAGTCGCCTCCAACCAGATAGGGTTCCGGTGTCTTCTTCTATCTCCCCTTTACACGCTTCCTGCCATACCACTGTTTCCGCCTCCGCCCACCTCTGCAGATCCTTCCACCACGTTTCCATTTTGGGTCTATGACATGCCTTCCAACCCATCGCAATCATTCTCTTTGCTAGGACATACGCTAGATCTTTCAGTTTGCTTACATGTTTAAGCTTACGTGGTCTGGGAAACCCTCCTATCAAACAAGCCTATGCAGTATCCACCTTCCTGTGGATCCCTTTGTCTTCCATTTTCTGTGCTATTTCTCCCCAGTATCTCTCTATCAATGGGCACGCCCAAAACATATGCACCATTCCTGCATTTTCTTCATTACATTTAGGGCACACTTGACGTCTGGCGTTTTTAAATTTAGCTATCTTTTGAGGCGTCAGGTATGCCCTGTGAGTTATATACAATTGTATCTGCTGTAACCTAGCATTTCTCGATACTTTTTTATGATATCCTTGTGCTCTCTCCCACATCCCATCACTCATCGGGGGCCCCTACTTCTTCTTCCCAGTCCAGTCTACGTTTTACCACTTCCTTGCCCGCGTGGGAAATTATCATCTCATATAATCTAGATGTTTCGTGTCCCCCTTCTGCTATGTCATATATCGTATCTATAGTGGTATCCGGTTCCTCTGCCAGTGCCACTTCAGACAAGGTATCTTAAATTCATTGCACCACCCCGTGATACGTAATATATTGCCCCACACTCAACCCCATTATTTACACCAGCTCCTCAAATTCCAGTATCTTCCCCTCCTGCCACACATCCCCCATTGTTGCTATCCCCACCGGTTCCCAGTTCTTCCTAATCGTTAACCTCAGTTGCTTTTCTCTTCCCACCACTGTGACCAATGGGATCTGAGGGGAGCACAGGCATGGCTTTTCCATTAACCGGCACGCTCTTCGCCACATCCCCAACCCAAGGCCCATCATCCCCGGGTGGCCTTCCAACTCGATTTAGGCAACCATATCATCTCTTGTAGAATGTATGGGGCGCAGTCCCTCTGAAACAGCCTGTGTTCTAAGGTAGGCTCATCAGAGAGCCATTTAGCTATGTATTGTAACTGGCACGCTACATAATAGACTTCCCAGTTTGGTAATTTAATGCCTCCTTTCTCGTATGGATTTTGTAATTTTCCCAGGGCTACCCTGTTCCTCATCCCGTGCCATAAGAATTCCCTGCATATGCCGTCCAGCCTAGCAAAGAATTTCCTGGGTATTGAGTATGGGATGTTCGCGAAGCAGTGCAACAATCTGGGCAGCGCCACCATCTTGAGCATCGCCCCTCGTCCCATCATTGCTAAGGGGAGCTTCACCCAAAACTTCATGCTACTCTCCAGTTTCTTAACTGTTCTCTCCGTGTTATGCCTATGTTCAGCTTCTACCATATGATATATGTCTACCCCAAGATATCTGAATGTGGCAACCTCCCATGGTATCTGTAGGATCGGCAAATGCTCTAACGGGAGCCCTCTATATCTACCCAACGGGAACATACAGGGCATACTTGGGTTCACAGCCATACCTGATAGTTCTGCAAACCTCTTCATCACTGCCAAAACGTAAGTGCAGAACAATCAAAGTGCAGCAGAACATAATGGGAAGGAGGGAGGGATTGAGGTGGAGGGTTTAGGAGGACAGACATGATGGGGGGATGACCACATTGGGACCAGGGAAAGAAGAGACCATATCATAAGTTGCGGAGAAACCCTTTTTTCTTTAGAGAAATTAGTCTTTTCAGTAAACAGAGGTGGTTCTCCACCAATCTTAGGTCCTGTGGGAGAGTGTTCTAGTCATGAGAACCTGCAGTGTCAAGGGATTTCCCTCTGTCTTTTTTTTGTAGGGAGCAACAACCAGAGACCTGGTAGTGCATGACCTGAGGTATCTTTTTGGGGCATGTTTCTTGGTTTTTAGAATGAGGAACCCTGAGCCAGAGCCCCGAAAGTCTCTATGTTGAAAGCAGAAGGCTTGAATTGAATTTGTGTGATTACTTGAAGCCAGTGCAGTGTGATGAGGGCCAGTGTGACATGGTTGCAGAGTTTTAGGAGATGGACCGATTTGGCAGTCTTGTTTTGGATCCTGTAGTTGGCGGGTTGGTACACCCACCAGACCCAAGTGGAGGCTGTGGTGCAGTGCACTGCAGTAGTGCAACCGTGAAGTGACTTGAACTCTGTGGGGGGCATGTTCAGCAGGTGGAGCGCGCATCTGCGAACGAGGAGCTGGAAATTAGATTTCATAGTGATTTACAGGGCTAATGAATCCAAGATTCTTTAATGGAGATTCCAAAGGTATAGTTCAGAAGATTGAGCGGGATCCAGTGATTCACTGTGTTTAAGGTTGCCAAAATATCAAGGCAGATGAGCATGGCTGGGTGTTAACATCAAGAGCCTCCATAAGTTTATCCCTCATTTATAGTAGTGCAGATTCAGTCCTTATGCGGGAGCCGAAGCTCATGAAGGAGGTTGAAGGATGCAATGTATGCCATCAGTTGAAGTGTGCTTGCTTTTTCCACCATCTTGTCTATGACGCGAATACTGGTGAAAGGGTGGCAGTTGCCAGGTCCTTCAGTAGGATTTTTGATGACGGTTGTGATGGTAGACTTGAGATGTGAGGCAAGGTAGAAGGTGGATAACTGTCTGTTGACCATACATGAGAATGCAAGGGTTGTGTGTGCGAGTGCGCGTGTGTGTCTTTGTTTCATTCTGGAGTTGCCTTGCAGTGAACCCAGGGTTGGACTGGCCTATAGAGTAATATGACAATGCTCGAAGTGAAGTCCTAATATTCTGGTGTGGGCCACTTTTGTGGGTCAAAATGGGCCACCTTTTTGCCAAAGTGGACTACTTTGAATAGTTTTGTCACTGTGCAGATAGTAGCTTTGACCAATGTTGTCTTTGCAGAGTATAAAACCATTATTCAAAACTAATCTTTGCCACAAATACCACACACAGCTGATTCAGCCCCCAGTCATTCTGGGTGAGACTTTGCCAGCATGCGCTGTGTTGGCCCTCCTCATCACACAAGCCGAGCATCCACCAATGCTCTATATCCACCAATGCTTGATTATTTCCCATGTATGCCTGTAGCAACCATGTGCGCTGACCGTGCCTTAATATGGTTTCAGCAAGGGGGGGGGGTTGTCTTAATGTACAGTACTAGAGTGATTTGCTTTGTCCTCATTGTAACATAGCCGGCATCGCTAACTAGTGTCACTACTGGTTTTATATACGTTATTAGCATGTTTTACTACATGTACACTGTGTTAAAAGCACCTGCGGCCTACCGTGCCTTGCTATGTTCCCACACACTTGACTGTGCAATAATATGGATCCAGTAAGTCGGGGCTGTCCTGGTGCATTTCACTAGAATGTCTGCTATGTCTCCCTTCTTTAAATTTTCCAGTGTATGCAACCAGCCTCTCTACTGACTTATATATGTCTATTTTGTTCCTCAAACCATTAACACTGTCCTGGTAGCACCTGCGCCTTATTGTTCCCCACGCTTGCTTGCACGCTGACCATGCCTAACACCTACCAAGTATACATTATTTTTCAAAAATTGATATAGCAGAGTTTGCTAATTAAAATGTTCTTGATTAGCAAATGAACCCATTTGATTAGCAATGTTGTACTAATTTAACGTTACAAGAAGCTAGTTGTACCCAAGACATAAAATGAGCAACAATATAACCATTTTGTATAGTGCTGAAGTAAGACATTAGTGAGACGAGTCAGGCTTTGCAAATTCTTGAAAATTCCACTAGATCTGCAGGTTTGAGTAACTTAGTTCACCTACTTGACCTAAGAGAAATGTACTCATCCCATGGCAACAGATTACAACAAATTTAAATGTGCGTTCTGTAAAATGGTGCATGTCACACAAACCCACTTTATGTTTGCTACACTGCTTCCACCCAGAGGCCAGCCTTCCATAGGCCAGCCATACACAGTGAAACTTTTATTTGACTTTTACTGCAAAGTAAGTAAATCTTAATTTAAAGTTTCAAACATCCCTTGCAAATGGTACTCGGCCTTCATTAAATATACTTGACTATGCGACTGGGCAAAAAGACTTTGTGAGCCCTGGATGAGTGTCTGTAAAATTTAAAAGGTTAGCTGCATGAATGGACACAAATAAACAGATATGATAAAAAGGGTCTGTAAACAGGTTTGTCAGCTCTCTCATGCAGGTGCTAGTATATAATGCAATCAAAGAGCAAAGTGAGCTCTGGAGGCTAATGACAGTGTATGGTAGTGCAGCAGATCAGTGTAAGTACAGACTGCATGGAACTATTGATCATCACTTTGAATAAACATCTAGTTAGAGGTGTATATTAATTATTTAGGAGGAAAGAAAGTAAGAGAATAAACAGAGTGGCTGGCATAGCAGGCTGAGGACTGGGCAAACTAAGGGGAATATTGTAATTTGCTGGCCATCTCACTTTCAGGGTAGCTGGTATAAAACAACAGGTTGATAAGAGAGAATGTCAAGGTGTATGTGATCAGCTCATGGGTTAAGCACCAGTTGCACTGATGTATGCAATTAGCAAGTTACAGAACTAGGTTTGCCATCGCAAGCATTTGGTGTGTGATCAAGTACCTTTTCAAAAGTGTTCGCTCGTCAATATGATGTATCATCCCCAACAAAATGAAATATAGATGTCCCGGGAGGATAGCTCAGCGGCAGCGTGCACGTCTTGGAAGCAATACGACCCAAAGCAACACAGGTTTGATCCCCGGGTCCGCGCGCTTAGGAACCTCTGGGTGTTTAAGTGTGTTATAAATACGTAACTAAGAAAATAAAAACAAAAACACAATTACGCAACTAAGAAAAACAAACAATTCCTGTAACAGCGCCTCGATGCCTGCGGGCTGTGTGAGCGCTTTATAAATGTAAAAAAAAAAAAAAAAAAAATAGATGGCACTATGAGATTTGGATACACTAACCTAAACTTTACTGTAAAACATGGAAATGATGCAGTTTGTTACGGTATCAATACTGTAATTATGCATTATGTAACAACCTACATTTTTAGGAATGAAATTGCATGACTGTCAAGTTAACACATGCTGGTCTTTGCAAGACAGGATATAGCTAGATTATTAAAATTATTTCTGGTTTGCAATTATTTGAAAAAGAAAGTCTTGCCTAGCAGCCCCAAACAGGCCTTTGCCACTTAAGAGTGGGCGAGAGGATTACTGCTGGACTCTCCATTAGCCCCTTTGAACTTTCAGTGAACAGAGAACAAAGCGTGGAGGGAGCCTCCAAGAGCGAGAGAGGAATGCAGGACAAGCTGTGCTTTTATTTTAACAGGGTAACTTAAATAGCTAGCGTTGCTACACAAGTGACAATTTGATTGGCAAACTTACAGAATTGTATAGCAAATTACTATGCAACACTGCTTATTTTATGCCTTGCCTACCTAGTTTGTTGGGGTCTGTCTTGGTGAATCCTGCCTACTTGCACACCTGACGTAGCCCCCATACCATGAGGTGAGGCTAAACAGAATGCCCCCACAAGCAAATGTTTTTTCATGCCTATTTGCACACCTGAATTTGCACAGCCCCTGTACCATGAGGTGAGGCTTTACCAGATTGTGCATCCTCATTAATGTTGATGTTATACCTTGACGTACACCTTACGTAGCCACCCGCACCATGAGGTGAGGCTCTACCGAACTGTGCATGCACAATCTACCTCTGTGTTGTAACTTTATGCGTGGTTCTGCACACTGTGGGCTTTGTTATCGCACTTGTACTGTAACTAGTGCCTAGATTCCTTTAGGGCTTTGTGCACTGCGATGCATGTAAAAATAAAATAAATAAACGTTACTGACCATATATTGTTTAAAACGCACAACGTGCAACACATTTTACCAAAAAACTCCATGCGCGTACTACTTAAACAGTCCGCCACAAAAGGAATGAAATGCTATTTCTGACTATGGACCACATTTTCATTGATGCTCTAGAAAATGGTATGCCCCAGTCCAACCCTGAGTGAACAGCGTGTTTTTCTCACCCAGAAATGTTTCAATCGGCATCAAAACAGTACATATATAGCTCAACGAACACACTCGTGCTAGTTTCCGGAACTCTCTTATCTTTCTAAGCTTCCCTAGTCCTTGGTGAAAGACTGTGTCCTCTCCGCTCGCACGCAGCTGCAGGAGAGCAGTGACAGTGCAGGTCAGAGGTTACCGACCCCGGCATGGTGTTTCGCCTCCTCCTAGGTCCTTCCATCAGCTGTAGTCCTGCCGTGTAAACAAAACCCCAACTGTGTCTGGAAAACCTTGTGCTTTCAGCGACTGAAGAGACCCCTCCAAATGAAGCCTCTGCCCACCCCCTCCCCACCGAGGCGTCCAGTCTTTTCTTCCGCCATCAATTGCTTCGTGCTGGATTGTCGGGTGATGTTATGGAATGTTATTGTCGAGTGTCATGTCTTTACAGCAGTAGATTTGCACAATTATTCATTTGTATTGGCGCATTTGCATCAGTGCATCTACATTGGGTTTGCTAATTTTTCACAGTACAAGCAAAACATGTAAAAAAAAGTATAAAGGTTATGAGAAAAGGAGAGAGCGACGCGGGAACTTGCGCTCTGTTTTAAAAAAAAAAAAAAGATGCACGTGCAGCATTGCTAATGCACATATGCAAAATCTTACTGATGCAAACGCAAAGAAGACAATTCACTAAGGTACAATGCAGGGGGATCAGATTTTGAAAATAAAGAACCGGAAAAGGCCACTGGCATATAGGTAGGACTTTAGGTTCAGCTGTGACAAACACACAAATGGACTCAAATACAAACTGTAGTCCTATTTCTATGTCAGTGGCCCGTTCCTGCGCATCTTGAGGTACAGAATGCTGATTGGAAGAGGGGAGAACCTGGAGGAAGGCGGGAGGTATGGAGAGGGGGTGAAAAGCAAATTGGGAGAGTGGAATTTGTCCAGATGTCATGATTTTTTCGGTCTGGTAAAAAAACGCCCAACCACCAAATCCCGGGACATGTTTTTTAAACTTAAAAAAGTCTCGGGACCCCGGTACAGGGAGAAAAATACCAGGATAGTCCCAGCAAAACCCGGGACATCTGGTCACTCTAGTACAGTGGCCCGCTAAAGCGCTGGGAGCAACCTCATGTTGAAGGTGATTGAGATGGTGGTTGGAGTCTGTAAACGACAGCAATTAAAGTGTTTGCCACACCACAGTTCTCAGATGAATACATGTAGGTTGTGCTCCACCTCCTGCCATTCTCTTCCTGTCATCACACCCTCCACTTCCCACCCTACTCTCTAAGCACAGTGTGCAAGGGCAAAGCCGAAACATGTGTCTGGGGTTGCTGTTGGTACTCTTGTTCAGAGGAGAACTGCCTAGCATTTCGGCGCTGGACTGCCCAAGTGGGTGGGACCAGACTGAAATGCAAATTGGTATTTCTCCTCTGTGAAAGGTACAGTGAGCTAAAACAATGCTGTAGACCCTCCCAAGTGGGAACCTACCCATAGAACAGGTCATTTGGCAGTGTTTGTTCTCAGTAGAGGGGTTCCCAGACCTCATTATAAATGTTTAGGGACTTGGGGGTTTCACCATAAATTACCCAAGGTAATTCAAATGTGGACCCCTTTGTCACTGTATTTTTCTTAGAGGGGTACTTTTGCAGAGTGCACTCCCAGTATAGAAAGACATTTTTTAAATAACAAATCTTTTCTTTTTTGTGATTCAACTGCAGTTTATCATGTACTTGTATTTTTATTTTCCATACAATTTCAAAGTATTACATCTGATGAATGACTCATCTTTCTCCCCATGTATTTATTTCATACATTCAAGGCAATACATATCTTGTGTATTACTTGTCTTTCATTATCTTCCATGGATTACTTGTCTCCATGCATAATTTGTCTCTCAACACGTGTTTCCCCCCAGTGTTGTCTGTGGTTCATCAGGAGAGATACTATGTACAGAAAAAAAGAAAGAGGAAATGGAACCTTTTAGATAGAAGGAAAAATTGTGTTGACCTTAAGAAGCACATGTCTCAATGAAAGAGAGGAGGAGTATTTTAAAGTTTTGATACGATAGGCTCACACCCTTTTTTCCAAATTGTCCTCTCACTAGCGCTAAAAGGTATTTTTCCTAGTGTATCTCAATCTTGCTCTTCTGTTGTAAAAATTGGGTTTTGCCTCTTGCGGCAAATCTGTGAAGAAAAGACCATAGGGTCCAAATAAGTTTAAGACCCTTCAGGACATGGATCTTATTCTTTGTCTATGCGCAATGACAACATCTATTTAGATCTGCTTCCAAGTTAGTATAAGGATATGCCTCATTTCCCCTGTGGGGGAAGTCAAAACAGGCAATTTTTATAGTATTAGTGGGCAAGTTTATGCAAACAATACCTTAAACTTAATAAGATATTTTTTATCCCAAAGATTGTTACCTTTTAGCTTGTCCTTCTGTTAATAGGTCCGATTGCCTTATAATCCACGTCAGGATCCGCGTTCAGTTATGTCATTTCCACTTCCGTTTTTATAGTCCGCGGTAATCCTAGTTGTAATGTCATCACGTATCTAAGCATGATGACGTTTCACGTTCCAAAAGCGTGTGGTGGCCATTTTGAGGTATAGAATTGGGCCGCAACTAATGTAAAATAGAAAAATAAGCCATTGCGAGGGTTACAGCGAGTTAAAGCTTCTGGCGGTCATTACATCGACTTATAACTTTTGGCGGTCATTGGTATCTAGACTTTTAATATGGTACTCCTATTTTATTTTAATTTTTATTGTATTGCAATTACTTATCCTGCCGGTGATCCGAATTCCATTAATCTTTTTAAATAAATTATAATAGGTTTTTGGATAGTTGCAATGTGTCTGTATGTCAGAAAAAAGAATGGTTTTTGAAAAAATACATAAAGAAAAGGGGAAAAATAAAGGGAAAAAAAGAAAGACTTCATTAGAAATAAAAAACCTGTATAAAGAAAAATGTCATACAGTGCATAATATACATAAAAAAATATATAATCACACATTTTACTCCATTGACACATTTTTCATCATAATCTAAAGACAATAGGCCATCTCATGTTCCGTGTTTAGACCGGATTGGCATGTGTCTAAAGAACAAATCCATTTAGCTTCTCTTCTACGTAGTAGAAGTTCACGAGTTAAAACTTTACACGGATGGGGAAAAAATTCTAACCAACCTCTTTATCATACCCACGGCAGTCAACAATGTGTTACATGCAGAAAGTAAATATGTTAAACACATCATCAAGAATATCCCTATGGGGAAATACTAAGAATAAAAAGAAATTGGAGTACAGAGGAAAAATTTCAATCACATGTATTGGACCTTAAAGAAAAGTTCATTCGAAGAGGTTATCGAGCAGACGCTCTAGATCAAGCAATTAGAAAAGCTGAGAAAATACCCAGGAACAACCTATTGATCAATAAACAGAAAATAGTTAACAAACACACAAAAGTCAAATAGATATTTCTCCTCTGTGAAAGGTACAGTGAGCTAAACATGGTTGTAGAACCTCCTGTGTGGCAATCTACCCATAGAAAAGGTAATTTGGCAGTGTTTGTTCTCGGTAGAGGGGTTCCCAGGCCTTATTATATATGTTTAGGGACTTGGGGGCTTCACCCTAATTTACCCAGGGTAATTCAAACATGGGCCCCTTTCTCACTGTGCCTAGTACAGCTTCACCTTAGTGATGAGGCCCATAAAGGCAGAATCACGGTTCTGGGGTTGCTGTTGGTAATCTTGTTCAGAGAAGAATTGCCTGGCATTTCAGTGCTGGACTGCCCTGGTGGGTGGCACCAGACTGTTATGCAAATAGATATATCTCCTCTGTGAAAGGGACAGTGAGCTAAAACATGGTTGTAGACCCTCCTGTGTGGGAACCTACCCATAAAACAGGTAATTTGGCTGTGTTCGTTCTTCTCAGAGGGGCTCTGACGCCTTTATTTATATAGAGTAAGAGTGCCATGGTTGGGTAGAAGAGGGTAAGACTTGGCTTTAGGATGCCAGGTTTATTGAGAAGAGTGCCCAAATGACAGGAGACAGAGTGGAACACTTGGAGAAGAGAGTGTGAGACCTAGGGACAAAGTTGCAGACTCGGGTAGGAGAGAGCCAGGCACGTAGAGAAGTTTAACAGCCGTAGCTGCAAAATGGCATGCTTGAGGATAGTAACGGAGTAAGCACCTCGCACTCCTAATATCTTGTTAATCCTATGTCAGATCTATTTACCTGATTATTATAAACCAATTTTAATGTTTTAGGTACAGGGGATATGAAAATCAACCCTGATGTATGGGTTGTGAAATAAATTGAAACAAAAAATAGTTCCCAGTTAGGGAACTCCCATCCCCTGCACACTTTCAATGGCTGAATATACAAGCCAAAACAGTTTAGAAATTATCTTAGTTCACTCATAGTTTTTCTTATGAAAATAAGTAATCAAAACAGTGTCAATAATACATTCATATTTCTATATCAAGTAATACTGTACTCAGCAGAACCCCGGCCGGCACATAGAGCCGAGGTTTGCTCTGAAGTACTTTAAGACGAGATAGCTGCACCTTGAGATTGATGGGGGTGCAGATTTATTACTCCAACACCAATCAATAAGGACAACTCAATGGTTTGGCAAAGAGAGTCCGTTTAATGACAAGTACAAAAAAACGGGGAGTCATGGCAATCAGCAGTGATGCGGTAGTCCGCCTCGCTTCAACTCCAACGAACTTCATACAAGCAGTGACATTTATGCTCAAAACTCATCATAATGATGTGTTAGACTTAAAAAAGTTAACATGCAATTCTATTCGCTAAGAAAAGGTAACTTTAATATAGGTACTATATCTGTATATGGTAACGGAGTGAGGGGATTGGGTAAATACTGTCAAGTGGGAGTCTAAGCCCTTCCTTCAAAATGACTACTGTAGCCGTCACTAAAAGTACAAACTGTTACGCTCACCTGGACCCCACAGGGGTGTCGATCGGACCCGGACAGCTGCGGTCTCCGTCAACGTGATGCTAGTGCAGAGATGACTGTCTGGACTGGCCCGCCTAGTCTTGTCTGCTGGACCCGAAGAAGTATTTTCCTGCAAGTGGAGAAAGGGATTAGCCACCTGTGGGTTTTAGTGATGGTCTCCCAACTGTTCTCGCTCTCCCCCACTAATCACCTCCGATATCCCCTTAGTAACCTCACCTTATGTTTGTAAAAGATGAGCTCTCCATCCTGCGTGTCTTGCAGGGGCGCGTAGATACCAGTTACTTCACTGGTTTGAAGGCGTTGGGAGAGTTCCGGTAAGCATTGACTCTGAAGTCCCAGGCGGGATTGGTAAGTTTCAAGTTCAAAGAGTTCAATGTTCCCAATGTTCACTCTTGTCCTCTTCCTTCCTTAAGCTGCAACTGAGTTCGTGAGAAGAAGGTCTCGTAGCTGCTGCTGGCGTTCAGGTCAGAGTCTGTGTTACCCAAGGCTGTCCGGTAACTATTGCATGCGTTAACGTGTTGTTTTTCTCCCTCTTTACAGATGCGGCATATGAAGATATGGAGAATAATACCGCCGGTGGTAAATCAGGTAAGTCTATGGTGGTAAGAGGTATTTGTTGATTCCCTTGGCTCACCTTGTTATTCTTGTGCCCCTAGGTGCCGGAGTACGGCGAAGAAATGATGGAGACAGTGCCGGATCGAAAGATACTGTGAGAACTGGTAAGTATGGCGCCGTGCTGGAGCTGGCGAAGCGACGCGTGCAGGACTGATGTACTTTCCAGGTCGGGAGATGAAATGGATCCGGAATCAGATGAGGAATTTGAAATAAGTTGTTTTCTAACCTTGTCCTTTTCTTAATCTTTATTCTAGGAGCTCCGGATTCGAGGCGGGCGTGGCAGAAGACTGGATGCTGGCTGCAGGCACGGTGAGAGTCACGCTGCTGGATGCAGAATAACATGAAACATGTGCTGCTGTTCGGGCGTGGTTTAAATAGCCTCCAAAGTAGTCCCAGGAAAGAAGTTCCCCAGGACCACACCCGAGTAAAAAATAGTCCCTGTAGTAAAATAGTCCCATCCAGGCCTCACGTTGGCTTGGATATATTTGCAGCATGGTCTGCATGAGGTAAGTAATGTCTATGAGCCTGGCGCCTATGGCGCCAGGACTGATTTTTATTATGAGCCTGGTGCCTACGGCGCCAGGACTGAACCCAGACAGCCCCTAGCTGGGGCTGCTGGGGTTTTTGTAAATGTCTGGATGCCTGCTCCCGGGGCTGATGGGCTTGATCCTGATGCCCAGGGGTAGGCATCATGACAGCACTCCCCCCCAAGGCCCCTCCTAAAGTGGTTCTTCCCCTTGGCCCTGGTTTGTCTGGGAAGTTCCGATGGAATCTCTTCACCAACCGAGGTGCATGAACGTGGTCACTAGGCTCCCATGACCTTTCCTGTGCTCCGTAACCTTTCCAGTCGATTAAATAATAAAGTCTTGATTTAACCAACTTAGAGTCCAGGATATTCTTTACCTCGAATTCAGGTTCTCCATCTATTAGGATGGGGTCAGGTGGTTTGGCAAGTCTTGTCCCGGGTTGAACTGGTTTCAGAAGTGAAACATGAAAGACAGGATGGATCCGCATATTAGAGGGTAATTCCAAATTGACGGCCACCGGGTTGATAATGGCCTTAATAGTGTAAGGTCCCAAATACCTAGGATTAAAAGTCAGAGTTCCTTTTAGAGGTATGTGTTTTGTAGCCAGCCAAACTTGATCCCCAATCTGATATCGTGGAGCATCGCTTCTATGTTGATCAGCATTTTTCTTATATTTCTCTTTCGCTTGTTTTAAATGTTCTGTTGCCTCCTTAAAGGCTTGTGTAATAGTAGAGTGTAAATGACTAACTGCAGGCATTTCTAAGTGCTGAGGTGAATCGAGTTCTGAGGTTCGAGGGTGATGTTCCAGAATGTACTGAGCTATTGTATGCATATTCGGAAATCCATAAAATATCCTTCCAATTGCTTTCGGTCTGGTGCAGCATGCAACGTAGGTACTGTTCAAGGGTCTGGTTGGTCCTCTCTGTCTGACCATCGGTCTGGGGATGGTGACTGGTTGATAACCTCACGTCGATTTGCGCCAATTGACAACATTTCTTCCAAAATTGTGAAATGAATTGACTGCCTCGGTCAGAGACCAATATGGAAGGAAATCCGTGTATTCGAACAATGTTTTCGAGGAACTCCTTGGCCAAAATTGAAGCGGAAGGTAATCCTTTTAAAGGAATAAAGTGGGCCATCTTGGAAAAAAGATCCACAATAACTAGGATGGTGTTAAATCCATTACATGGAGGTAGATCTGTAATAAAGTCTAAAGACAAGGTGTGCCATGGTGTAGGTGGAATATCCAAAGGTTGTAAAAGGCCAGCAGGTTTTTTCTTCTGGCTTTTGTTTTGGGCGCAAATGCCACAAGACATCACAAATGACTTTACGTCTTTTCGCCAAGTGGGCCACCAGAACTGTCTCTTAATTTTCGCTTCAGTTTTTGCAATACCTGGGTGCCCTTCCATCAGGGTGTCATGGTAATTGGAGATGACTAGTTCTTGTATTTCCTTGTGTGGTAGAAATAGTCTACCTTGATAGTAAGGTAGGTCATTGACGACTGAGTAGTCCGGGCCTTTCTTTACCCAGTCCTGCAGGGTTGCTGGATCGAAGAGTTGTTGGATTTTTGAATGAATATCTTCTAGTGTCTGTAGAGTAGTTATGCCAAGAATTCTTTGATCGGGAATTATTGGCACTGGTTCCGGGTTTGCATATGCTTCTCCCATCCCTATTCGGGATAAGGCATCTGCTTTGCCATTTTTGCGGCCTGGTCGATAAGTGATCATGAAATCGAATTTGGCAAAGAACAATGCCCATCGAAGTTGTCGCAATGATTGGGCTTTGGCTGTTTTTAAATACTGCAGATTCCGGTGATCAGTGATTACGCAATGGTATGCCTGGCACCAAGAAGGTAGTGCCGCCAAGCCTTAAAGGCAGATTTGATAGCTAATAGCTCTTTATCGGTAATCGCATAGTTTAACTCAGGTGCTGAGAACTTTCTGGACCAAAACGCTACTGGGTGAAGTTGACCGGTTTCAGGATCCTTCTGGGACAGGACAGCTCCCATGGCTAAACTGGATGCATCAGTTTCTACTATGTATGGAAGCTCAGGGCGTGGATGCTTTAAGACAGGTGCTGATGTGAATTTCGCTTTCAGCTCTTGGAAGGCCTTTTCAGCCTCTTCGGTTCACAAGAAGCATTTGTTTTTTCGCAAAAGTGCTGTGATGGGGTGTAAAACATGGGAGAAGTCCGGAATGAATCTGCGGTAGAAATGAGCAAATCCGAGCATGCTTTGTACCCCTTTGACTGAACCGGGTGATGGCCACTTGAGAATTGTGTCCACCTTTCGAGAGTCCATTCGGACTCCCTTTGGAGTCAGGATAAATCCAAGAAATTCAACTTCCGTAGCATGAAAAACACATTTTTCCAATTTTGCATATAACTTGTGCTGGCGTAGTTTCTCAAGGACTGCACACACGTGCTTAACATGGTCTGATTCTGAGGAGGAGTACACTAGAATATCATCTATGTATACGTCAACACAGACGTCAATGAGTTCACAAAGGACATCATTCATAAAATACTGGAAGGCTGCTGGTGCACTGCATAACCCGAAGGGCATCACCTGATATTCAAATAATCTGTACTTGGTGCGAAAGGCAGTCTTCCATTCATCGCCTTTCTTGACACGTACCAGATGATATGCCCCTCGGAGATCTAACTTAGTGTAGATACAAGCATCCTTTACTTGGTCTAATAATTTGGGGATCAGAGGCAATGGGTATCGGTTTTTTACCGTAATCTGATTTAATGCGTGGTAATCTATGCACGTTCTAAGGTCACCTTCCTTTTTTGGCACGAAGAATAAAGCTGAGGATGCAGGAGACTTGGAAGGACGAATACAGCCATTAGCAAGGTATTGGTCCAAGTATTGCCGTAGGTGAACATTTTCAGGTTCCGTGAGGGCATAGATTCTACTGCATGGGGGTTGTGCACCGGGTAGGAGGTCGATTTGACAATCGTATGATCTGTGAAGAGGTTATGTATTGGCCTGTTCTTTTTGAAAAACATCCTGAAATTCTTGGTATTCCTGAGGTAACTGCACGATTGGGTTAACGACTGTAGCCAGGCCTTTGTTCAAAGTTTTCTCCGGGTAACAGGTGTGTGCACAATCCGGGAAGGTTATTCTCTTCTCTCGCCATTCTATACAAGGATTATGTGTTTCCAACCATGGCATCCCCAGTATTATCTGGAACTGTGGGGCTTTGATTAGATCAAATACAATAGTCTCTTGATGCCCATCCTGACTCAACAGTGTCATCTCTGGAGTGGAATGAGTTACAGGCCCCGAGGCAATCTCAGTTCCATCAACTGTGGTGATAACATCCGAAGTGGTCTTTTTGCAAAGAGGTAGATTCATCCTTGACACCAATTTGTGGTCCATATAGTTTCCTACGGCCCGCTATCTATGTATGCCCTTACTGCGTGCATACGTGATGGCTGCCTGGGATCAAGTAGGACCATTGGGATGATCAGATGCGAGGTCTGAGTGTCCTTCTTTAAGCTCGGCAAGCGGACCTCTACGCTTGTCGGGCGTTGTCGTTTCCCGAATCAGGCTCTATGTGGCTTTTATCAGCAACTCCTACCACCTTCTTGGGTGGTTTTGTAGGGCAATCCCGTAGAAAATGTCCTGAGGTTCCACAGTACAGACACAACTGCATCTGTCGTCTTCCTTCTCTTTCCTTTTGAGTTAACGGTCCTTTAACCCCCTGATCTGCATAGGTTGAGATGCATCTGTTCCTTTGGGGGCAACGTTGGGTTTAACCAATACCCGATTCTCGAATTTAGCTCGATCAGTCTTTCGGTTCTGAAGTCGGTGGTTTAGCTGGACCACTAAGTCTATAAATTCTGTGCAATCCTGAGGTGGGTTCACAACTTGAGCCAAGATGTCTTTGAGTTCTCCCCGAAGTCCACGATGAAACAATGTAATTCGTTTTTCCTCCGGCCACTCGGTCTCCACCACCAACCTATTGAAGGTTGCAATATAGGTTAGCAGATCCTGGTTACCCTGTGGTAAGGATAAAAGTTTGTTGTGCAGGGCTTGACCCTGTGAGTGTCTGGCGAATAGTTTTTCCATGCTCCTTTGAAAACCCTGAAAATCCCGGAGAAGAGGATCATCCTGGTTGACTAACGGAATGGACCAATCCGCTGCGCTGCCACTAAGATATGACAATACAAAGGCAACTTTGGCTTGGTCATTTGGAAAGGCTCCCGGTCTGCATAAAAAGTGCAAGCGGCATTGGTTCATAAACACAGCAAACGTTTTGGGGTCCCCAGCAAAGTGCTCGGGTGGAGCTAACGGAATATTTCCTGGTAAAACCACTTGCACAGGATTGCTTGATGAAACGGGGGTTGGGTTTCCCCCATATCCAGGTAGGGGCGTTTGCCCAGCTTGGTTTTGCAGTAGTTGCCTAGCCAGATCATCAGTGCGCTCCTTTGAGACAATCAGTTCTCTCCTGAGGGCATTAGTCTCTTGGCGAGCGGCATGTACTTCCGCCCTAAATTCCCCCAATAATTGGGCCAGTTGGTCGGTTTCTGAGGTTTCCATAACCCCCGGGTGGGTATTTTTAGAAAGGCTTTGTGTTCCGTTACGCTCACCTGGACCCCACAGGGGTGTCGATCAGACCCGGACAGCTGCGGTCTCCGTCAACGTGATGCGTAGTGCAGAGATGACTGTCTGGACTGGCCCGCCTAGTCTTGTCTGCTGGACCCGAAGAAGTATTTTCCTGCAAGTGGAGACAGGGATTAGCCACCTGTGGGTTTTAGTGATGGCCTCCCAACTGTTCTCGCTCTCCCCCACTAATCACCTCCAATATCCCCTTAGTAACCTCACCTTATCTTTGTAAAAGATGAGCTCTCCATCCTGCGTGTCTGGCAGGGGCGCGTAGATACCAGTTACTTCACTGGTTTGAAGGCGTTGGGAGAGTTCCGGTAAGCATTGACTCTGAAGTCCCAGACGGGATTGGTAAGTTTCAAGTTCAAAGAGTTCAATGTTCCCGATGTTCACTCTTGTCCCCTTCCTTCCTTAAGTTGCAACTGAGTTCGTGAGAAGAAGGTCTCGTAGCTGCTGCTGGCGTTCAGGTAAGAGTCTGTGTTACCCAACGCTGTCCGGTAACTATTGCATGCGTTAACGTGTTGTTTTTCTTCCTCTTTACAGATGCGGCATATGAAGATATGGAGAATAATACCGCCGGTGGTAAATCAGGTAAGTCTATGGTGGTAAGAGGTATTTGTTGATTCCCTTGGCTCACCTCGTTATTCTTGTGCCCCTATGTTCCGGAGTATGGTGAAGAAATGATGGAGACAGTGCCGGATCGAAAGATGCTGTGAGAACTGGTGAGTATGGCGCCGTGCAGGAGCTGGCGAAGCGACGCGTGCAGGACTGATGTACTTTCCAGGTCGGGAGATGAAATGGATCCGGAATCAGGTGAGGAATTTGAAATAAGTTCGTTTTCTAACCTTGTCCTTTTCTTCCTCTTTATTCTAGGAGCTCCGGATTCGAGGCGGGCGTGGCAGAAGACTGGATGCTGGCTGCAGGTACGCGGGTGTGGCAGAAGACTGGATGCTGGCTGCAGGCACGGTGAGAGTCACGCTGCTGGATGCAGAATAACACGAAGCATGTGCTGCTGTTCGGGCGTGGTTTAAATAGCCTCCAAAGTAGTCCCAGGAAAGAAGTTCCCCAGGACCACACCCGAGTAAAAATTAGTCCCTGTAGTAAAATAGTCCCATCCAGGCCTCACGTTGGCTTGGATTTAGTTGCAGTATGGTCTGCATGAGGTAAGTAATGTCTATGAGGACTGATTTTTATTATGAGCCTGGTGCCTACGGTGCCAGGACTGAACCCAGACAGCCCCTAGCTGGGGCTGCTGGGGTTTTTGTAAATGTCTGGATGCCGGCTCCCGGGGCTGATGGGCTTGATCCGGATGCCCGGGGGTAGGCATCATGACACAAACTCCCATTGGTTCTACTAAGTATAGGACCCTAGATTATTTGGTCCATTGTGATTGGGTTGGCACCAACCCCATGCATACATTTCCACTTTACTTAGCAGCACGCAGAATGGTCAGCCAGGTGCAGAGTGCCCCCTCAGCTATCCGGCCTTCCTCCAATTAAGGTTACAATCAATCATCACTTCAACATCTATGTGTCAATTATGTTACTGTGGTTGGCCTCGAAACTGCATCTTCTGTCTGGGAAAGTTACGACATCTCTTCCTGGGTGGATGCCAAGCGTAGGTGTGAACTCGTGCTTCTCCTCGCTTGGAAGGTCACGTGATGCAGACACCGTGAATTTGCCTAGTTTCTCTCGATTTGTGCATTTAATTCTTATTCGGCTTGCCACCTGCCTACGCTTCCTTATCTTGACCTTTCAAAGACAGGATATTCTGTTCTTAAGTTTCAATTAGATGTAGCTACTATTTGTTCCTTCTATTGGTATGACCTTGGCTCTCCTGGCACGAGTTGCATCTGCTGAGTTTCGATTCAGTCGTCTCTTCTCATTTTACTAGAATATGAATCTTGTCTTGTTTGGCCTCTAGTAACCTGAGTTGATTCTGCTTTTCGTGCAAAGTGGAATCGCACTTATAATACTGTGCTTTGTTTTGAGGTAGATTATGTATAATGGCGCTTGCCGCGCTATTCTTCTACTTAGCATAGTAAGCTGCACTGTTTTCTTAGCTTTCTTGCGGTTCCAAGCATATGTACAGGTGTAAACTGATCGACTGTATTCATTTTGCTTACAGCTTAACTCTCTTACGCTTTGATAGTTTTCTATCACTTTAGGCTGTCTACCCTGTCGTGTGCCTGGAGCCTCACTACCTGCACTGCCTGGAGGAGCCGGAGCGCCCCCAACCCACTGCCATTATGTTGCCTAGTTGGGCATAAACCAGCATTTTCTATTGTTACCTTTGACTAATCATGACTAGTGACCTACATGCTGCATGCCTGTCACCCATAACTCTGCTACATGCTTGCACTGATGCCAACATGCTGCTATGATATATAGCCTTAGATGGTGCTATACTGGATTATCAAATCTTGCGTATGCTCATCTCCCCTATTGCTGATTCACCTAGCCCTAGGCGGCCCCATGCGTGACTATTGCATTTGCTTTTGTTGATCTGCCCATGTTTTGATGCACCTAGCCCTACGCGGCCCCATGCGTGACTATTGCATTTGCTTTTGTTGATCTGCCCATGTTTTGATGCACCTAGCCCTACGCGGCCCCATGCGTGACTATTGCATTTAGCCTATGTTGATCTGGCCATGTTTTGATGCACCTAGCCCTAGGCGGCCCCATGCGTGATTATTGCATTTAGCCTATGTTGATCTGCCCATGTTTTGATGCACCTAGCCCTAGACGGCCCCATGCGTGATTATTGCATTTAGCCTATGTTGATCTGCCCATGTTTTGATGCACCTAGCCCTAGACGGCCCCATGCGTGATTATTGCATTTAGCCTATGTTGATCTGCCCATGTTTTGATGCACCTAGCCCTAGACGGCCCCATGCGTGATTATTGCATTTAGCCTATGTTGATCTGCCCATGTTTTGATGCACCTAGCCCTAGGCGGCCCCATGCGTGACTATTGCATTTAGCCTATGTTGATTTTGATGCACCTAGTCCTAGGTGGACCCATGCGTGATAATTGCATTTAGCCTATGTTGATTTTGATGCACCTAGCCCTAGGCGGCCCCATGCGTGACTATTGCATTTAGCCTATGTTGATTTTGATGCACCTAGCCCTAGGCGGCCCCATGCGTGACTATTGCATTTAGCCTATGTTGATCTGCCCATGTTTTGATGCACCTAGCCCTAGGCGGCCCCATGCGTGACTATTGCATTTAGCCTATGTTGATCTGCCCATGTTTTGATGCACCTAGCCCTAGGCGGCCCCATGCGTGACTATTGCATTTAGCCTCTTCCATGTCCCCTATTGTTGATTTAATTGACCATGCCCTGCACCTAGACCTATGCTGCTATTTGTACTTGCTGTATCAGCCCTAGGTGGCATTACAATGAATTGCCTTATATAGCATCTCACTCTTTGCCACTAACATCTCACCCTGATTCCGATAAGCTGCTGCACCTCTATACTAGCTGCCATCTCACTGCACTATGGGCTCTCGTTACTCACCTGAATAGACAAGTGTTAAATGCCTCTCACAAGGCTAACCTGGACCACACGTCTACCATGCCACTAAATCTGATTCTGGCCTCTGCGCCGATAGCCCATCATTCCTTTGCACCTATCTCACCTGCTACACCGATACACTGCTCTACCCAAAAGCCCAACTTCCTACACAACACTAATCCATACTTCAACTCTTATGGCTCCAACATTTTGCTACTAAACCCACGCCTAAGCCACCATGCCCGTTACATTTAAGAAATACCAGACTAAGAACCAGATTCCTTTACGTACCCAAACGCCAAACTATTACCCACATTAACCACACTAACACCAGCCAAACACATCCTGCCCAGGTACAACCAGACAACCTCAAGACACTGCTTAAAAATGAGATGAGGGGTGCTCTTATCAATGCTAGATCCCTCACCGGCCATGCCCTTGACATCGCTGATCTCATTACCACACAAAACCTCGACTTTATTGCCATCACGGAAACATGGCTTCACGCAGCTTCAGGCCCTTTACTGGCACTTGCCATTCCTAATGTATATTCCATTATTAGAAATGACCGCAACTCTAGCCTCTCTAAAGGAGGTGGAGTTGCATGCATCCACAAAGATGAAATTAACATAAGACTGATCCCTAACTCACAATTCAGTTCTGCTGAGTCCATCTCAGTCAAACTTTCTCTTTCGCACAACCATACAGCCACTATGCACCTCATTTACAGACCCCCGGGCCCACTTGCTACCTTCTCCAACGATATCTCAACTATCTTGGCAGACAACACCAAACCTAACTCCCAAGTCTTACTACTTGGTGACCTCAACCTTGGATTTTCTGATCCCAATGACTCACATGCGGGCGAGATTGCCAGTAATATCTCTAATCTAGGATTCTCTCATCGCATTCTTGAACCTACCCATTCAAAAGGGAGGACGCTTGATTGGATTGCTGACTTAAATTGCAACACGCATATCATCTCTAACGATCCATGTGCTTGGTCTGACCACCACATCATCATTTTTAACATACCAGCCACAGACCCCCACACCAAACCTAATATTGCACCATCCATCACTACTAGAAATAAAAAGGATATTACCAAGGCCAAACTTCTCCCCCTGATCTTGCCCATACTTAATAATCATGCTCTCTCACCAGATGACCCAACCGTCCTGGTGGATATCTTCAACCATACCTTGCTTAAAGCCATCAACACCATAGCACCTCTTAAAACTAGGAAACCCAAACAGCGTGCACACCTCAATTCCTGGTACACGCCATATCTTTCATCCCTCCGCAAAGCAAAGTGGAGCGCTGAAGCACTCTGGAAAAGTCTACCCTGCGAGACTAACAAAGACAACCTCATCCTAGCAACCTTTAATTACAAGGAAGCAATTCTACAAGCCAAAAAAGATACATACAACCAACGTATCTCACAGGCCGAATCCAACACAAAGGAGTTATTCAAAATTCTGAAAGAATTAGAAGCCCCTTCCTCCACCCCAGACAACTGCAATAAGGAAAGCAACTGGTGTGCGAATATTCAAAAAGCTCTCCTTTCTAAAATAACTACATTACAAGCTAAAATTAATATCAAGCAAAATTGCCTGCAAACCTTCTCCCTTAGCAAACCATTGACCAATAAACCTAAAAACCCAATTTTTAAGCACACTCCCTTCAGCTTTGCCCCTCTTACCATTAACGAGGTGGAAAGTATCATTAGTAAATTGAAACCATCCAACTGTCAAGGCGACTCCTGTCCCGCTCCCATCATCAAGGAATCTGCCCATGAACTTGCTCCTTTCATCACTGTCTTTATTAACTCCTCGTTCCACTCAGGCATTGTCCCCAACAACCTTAAGGACGCTTGGGGCATCCCACTGCTGAAAAAACCATTGCTGGATCTGAGTATCCCTACTACCTATAGGCTGATCACCACAGTCCCTTTCTTACTGAAAATTCTGGACAGGGCAGCTTATTTACAGATTCAAAATTACCTAGACAACAACAACTTACTTGGCACAAGACAATCTGGTTTCCGTCCCAAACACGGGACGGAAACAGCCTTACTAGATCTGAAAACCCAAATTGAGGACCTAAAAGATAACGGTAAACTGGCCTTACTACTACTCCTCGATCTATCGGCAGCCTTTGATCTTGTCAACCATCAAATCCTCTGTCGCCACCTGAAATCGGCTGTACATCTGATAAAGCTACCAAATGGATCAGCTCCTTCTTGGACAACAGGCAGATGAGGGTATTCTCACCTACCGCTTCTGCAGGACCCACCCCGGTACCTTGTGGGGTAGCTCAGGGCTCTTGTACCTCACCTACGCTTTACAACGTTTTCACGAAACCACTGTTTGATGTTCTTGATTATATGGGTGTCACCTACACCAACTATGCTGATGACACCCAGATACTCATCCCAATTACAGGCGATTACGTAGTGGATACTAAAGCCTTGAATGATATCTATCAAGTCATCAAAGCATGGATGGCTCAGCATGAGCTCTGTCTTAATGATGATAAGACAGAGCTCCTCATCCTAGGTTCTCAATAACGTCTAAACATACTCGACCCGGCCTTCAAAACCTTCAACATTGATGGTAACACCATTAAAGTCTCTTCCGACACCAAAACATTAGGAATTTACCCCGATTCTACCCTATCACTCAATAGACAAACTAATGCAGTTGTCTCAGCATCCGCCTACACATGTAAGCTTTTTACAGCATGTCGCCCCTTCCTCACCACACAGAACTGTACTATCCTGGCCAGGACAGTGGTCATGGCCAAATTAGACTACTGTAATTCCCAATATCTTGGGACTAGCCAACGTAACCTGAACAAACTACAGGTTATGCAAAATAATGCAATTAGACCCGCCCTTAAAGGCATGGTCTAGTAAAAAATGTTATTTAAAAAATAGATAGGCAACATAAAAAAAAAATACTAGCATTCTCTTTTTTAAAACTTCCTATGTAAAATTTTGAGCAATTTAAGCTCAAAATTCGCAAAAGCAAGCACATGGGCGCATCCATTTTGTGAAATGGATGCCCTCCTGTGCTGGCTTTTGCTTTTGCGGCACTAATGAAGGAAAAGCCAGCCAGCTGTAGTAAACAAAAGCTACCGCTGGGTGGCTTTCCCTTCATTAGTGCTGTACGCGGAGGACAGGGACCGGAGACCAGAGCAGGAAAGCTGCAGCTGAATCTCGGTAAGTGCTATTTATTTAAAAAAACAAATAAGCACTAGCTGGGGTTTTTTTTCTAAGTTTTCCAGGCTGTAGAAGCCCGGAAAACCTAGAAATAAAACCACAGATTTAAAAACGTTGTATTTATGTTTGCGGTTGCTTTTGAAGCGACCGCAAACATAAATACAACGTTATTGTGTTGGAAAACGCTGCGGTTTTTCTTTCCAAGTTTCTCAGGCTCCTCCGGCTCGGAGGAGCCTGAGAAACTCGGAAAGAAAAACCGCAGTGTTTTCCAACACAACCGCGCCTATGGGAGCACCGGAGACCCAAAGTGATAGCCACAGCAGGCAGAAACACAATGCGGTTGTGTTGGAAAACGCTGCGTTTTTTCTTTCCGAGTTTCTCAGGCTCCTCCGAGCCAGAGGAGCCTGAGAAACTTGGAAAGAAAAACCGCAGCGTTTTCCAACACAATAACGTTGTATTTATGTTTGCGGTCGCTTCAAAAGTGACTGCAAACATAAATACAGCGTTTTTAAAGCTGCGGTTTTATTTCTAAGTTTTCCGGGCTCCTCCAGCCCGGAAAACCTAGAAAAAAAACCCCAGCTAGTGCTTATTTTTTAAAAAAAATAAATAGCACTTATCGAGATTCAGCTGCAGCTTTCCTGCTCTGGTCTCCGGTCCCCGTCCTCCGCGTACAGCACTAATGAAGGGAAAGCCACCCAGCGGTAGCTTTTGTTTACTACAGCTGGCTGGCTTTTCCATCATTAGTGCTGCAAAAGCAAAAGCCAGCACAGGAGGGCATCCATTTCACAAAATGGATGCGCCCATGTGCTTGCTTTTGCAAATTTTGAGCTTGAATAGCTCAAAATTTTACATAGGAAGTTTTAAAAAAGAGAATGCTAGTATTTTTTTTTAATGTTGCCTACCTATTTTTTAAATACATTTTTTTACTAGACCATGTCTTTAACATTTCCAGATCTTCACACATTTCTGAGACAAGGAGAAGATTACATTGGTTATCAGTGACGCAAAGAATTGCTCTGAAATCTCTTACCCTCACACATAAATGTGTGAACAATCAGGCCCCCATCTATCTTTCCTCTCGCTTCTCTCACTACACGCCCACCAGTCTACTCAGATCGGCTCAAGCACACTGTCTGACCATCCCCAGATACAAACTGCAGAAAGCTGGGGGAATCAGCTTCCCTGTCCTTGCCTCCAAACTATGGAACTCGATTCCCTTACCCATTGGATCTGAACACTCTCCCACCCTATTCAAACATAGAACCAAACTATTGCTTGCTAGCAATGTTGTCTAAATGACCAAACTCATTTCAGGACTCTCGCTCGGCTCTTAACTGCCTTTGCCCACATGTATTCTTGCTAACTGTAGATATTGTGTATAACACATTGTTAACTATGTATAGCGCTACCGCGACTGTAAATACTCTCAACATTACATTGTATATTATGTTTTATTGTATGTATATATTGCATTAACTCTCCACTTGTAACTGTAACCAGTACTGTATTACACTACC
Source organism: Ambystoma mexicanum (assembly GCF_040938575.1). Taxonomy (NCBI): domain Eukaryota; kingdom Metazoa; phylum Chordata; class Amphibia; order Caudata; family Ambystomatidae; genus Ambystoma; species Ambystoma mexicanum. The sequence continues at coordinate 669,259,167 of NC_090923.1, forward strand.
ATGTCAAGATATGCGCCCGGTTGCCCTTGGGCCTGGCTGCGCTATATAAATAAAATAAATACAAATACAAATACAAATACTTTAAGCTTATGATCTCTTTTCTCAGGGCGTTTTGTCTCTTTGTATCATTCTTGGTTCGTCATTTGTTCTATCTGTGAGTCTGTCCGGGCTCTCGTGACGTCATCATTCGTCTTCCATTAAGGCCTTTTTGGTTTCTTCTGGGATGGTACTTAGGCAATCTTCATTTCGTCTCATTTGTTGGTAGGGTTTTCTCAATGCATACTATACCTTACTGTCCATGGTTGTCTGGGTATTGGTACTTCAATAGGTGTTGCTCTTCTGATGGGTACTGGGCAGAGCCCTACTGCGGCTCTCTGCTGGGTTATTTGCTCATCATACATCACATATTTTGGTGTGAATGTTCCTGGTACTTCAAAATGGGTGATGGGAGTGCAGGCTTTATTTGGGACCTCCTCTACACTCCCCCCTCTGGGCGATTCATCGACCACCTTCACCTCCTTCTTTGGATGCAATTCACTTGATTCATCTATATCTATCTCCACTTCATCGCCTGGGTTCATTCCTTCTTCATCTTCTGGATCTATACATGATGATTTGAAGAAGTGTCTCTTCGGAGTCCATGGGGGTCATTCCGAGTTGGGCGGTAAGGTATTACCGGCACAGGTAAGGATGATGGTGCTGGTAACCCCTTACCGCCCTATTCAGAGGTCCCTTAGCGGGTCCTACCAGGAACGGCTGGTCTGACCAGCCGTTCTTAGCAGGACACGTTAAGGTACCTTGGAGCTAATAATGGGCCCACAATTTGCGGGCCCGTTATTTGCGCCTTCCCCATTCCCATTGAGCCCTGTGGGGGCTCGAATGGGAATGGGGAATGGTATTTGGCATGGGGATTTACCGGGTCCGCATACGTCAGAATGTCCCGGTAAGTCCCCATTCTGCCTACCTGGAACCGGACCCGAGTTTGGAGGCAGCCATGGTGCTAATAGCACCATGGCTGCCTCCAAACTCAGAATGACCCATCATATCTTTATTACTCTCTTCAGACTTCCTGCTGTTCTTACATGTTCGTCTTTATTCCATGTCATGAGTTGACATTGTCTGTTTGGGCTACAATAAACCCATCTTCCCACATAGTTTCTGCGCTTCCTGGGATAGAGAAACTTTGTACCTTCTGGTGCGTGCCTGCTGGCCTTCACAAAGTCTCTTATTTCTTCAACAGTCAGGTCTTTGGGTTTCCATCCTGGCTTGACATCAATCATGATCTTCATCCCTATGGCTTTCTTCGCAGTTTTCTGGCATTGCGAGATTACTATCTTGATAACACAAAATCCTAGTAATATCATCACTAGCAGGGCTCAGAGGAACTTGAATATGTCTGCCATCCATTGTAGACCCAAGAGAATATTGATCCAAACCAGCTGTCATCATCAACTTCGTCAGTTTCGTCGATCATCTGGTTCTGTAGCTTCGTCAGCACACCTATGGCTTCTGTTAAATTTCAGTTTTGCTTGTCGTTAGAAGGTATAAATGTGCAACATGACTCTCCTATTTTTGCACAAACTCCTCCATCCACAGCTGTGATCATGTCAAGGACCTATCTGTTCTGAAGAGTCATCAGTCAGATGGCTCTTAGCTCTTCCTTGATTGCATTGAATCCTTTTATGGTCATGTTGATGGTCTGTAGCAACTCCCATCTGGTTATCTGCAACCATTTAGTATTTACTCCAACTTGGATTCTTGTAAAAAAAAAATAATTGTGAACACTGATAAGGTGTGACTGAACAACCTGTGTTCATATGGGATTGGATGAAAAGCTTCTTCTGATTTAGCAGAGAAGTAATTCTCTCTCTTCCTCCGAGTTTTCAGTTCCACAGATCTCTTCTTCCTCAGGTGAGCATCTGCTTTCGGGAACCTGTCAATATTCAGGTCACTTTTCGGGATCACCAATGCTGGAACGTGGACATTCACTATTGTGCATACACCTCCCCAGTCTCTTGGCAGTCTGTATGCCGTGGAACCGCATGACCTATAATGATCCATAATTACTGCAGTTCCATGCACCATATCTGGAGCGTCAAAAACTCGTCCATAGTTCTGATTCTCTCCCATCTTTCTTGTGCCATTATTCCTGAAGCAGACTTTTGGGCTTTCTAGTGGCACTATCTGCAAGGGCCCTCCCCTGTCTTCCACCCATGTCAATAGTTTTGCAAGTTTTGGCCATAATGGCTTTCAGCCATTCTGCACGATTTCAGCAGGTTCTTTGTAGAGTCCAGTGATCACCCAGGCTCTGCAAATAACCACTCCTTTTTCCCACCCATCTGGTGAAAGGACTGTTCCCCAAATCTGCATTTGGGCTCTATTTGTCCACTTTTGAGCTTCCTCTGGAGTTTTTCCTTGGACATTTAGTCTCGGGTTCACTTCCCATTTTATTCCTGTTCCTTTAACTCCAGGCTTCTCGTACCTGTTCACATGATTCTTAGTATGCGCTCTGATTCTTGTCTCAATGTCTTGGACATAATCATCTTCGTTGGGATAGGCTGTTTCAGTTGCCCATATTAATGAGGCATCACTACCCATAAACTGGCCTCTGGTCTTGCACAATACTACGTGTGACAGACAATGTGCTGTCTGGACATCAATTTCTACAGCTACGAAGATCTTGGACTTCCCCATGATGTATGATAGGAGTGCGCACACAAAGCATCCCCCTTCTGAATTTCGTCTTCAAACTTCCTTCATTTGCTGGTACCAAATGTTGTTTCCTAGATGTGCTGTGCTGTCCAGGTAGTTGTTTAGTTCATTGTCATCTCCATGCATGCTTCTCTTGATTCTTAATGTTTTCCTGTAGTTGGCTATGACTACATCCCTGAATGCATCTGTATGGCTTTTTCTTGCTGGAGGATTCTCAGGTATCTTGGTCCATGGTGCATGCCTCCTCATCTGCGCCATTTGAGTGGACAAGAGTCTGGCAGTTCTTTACCTATTCTCATACATCTTTCTTCTGCTGGTTACAAATGCCCATGCCAACCAGCCTGACACTGGTCCGGTGTATGGTTGTATTGTAGAACTGGTACTTGTCCCTTGCATTGGAACATATGTGCTTGGTAATACAGTCTCTACGGTTTTGTTCTTCAGTTCCTCTTGCAGTTCCCTTGCTCTGGCTATGTGCAAAACTAATGAGTCTACTATCAGTTGTGTCCGTGCAGAGAGTTTATAAGAGTTGGCTCTTGTTTTCTTAAGAGTTTCTGATATAACTGCTTCTGTTGGTTTTTGTTATAATTCTTGTTTTCTCACAACATCTGCTGTGGAGTTTCTTATGGCAGGCAGTCTCTTCTTCTTTACTGCTTTGGTTTGTGGTTCTGCAGTCATTGACAATAAGGCCTGTTTCGTGTGCATTCAGTGTATGCATGCGTGTTGTTGTCAGTGATATTACTTCATTCATTCCTTGCCGACCCTATCTCTGGCCTTTTTGTTTGTTCGTGACCACATGTGTGTGTGTATCATTGCTAATCACATCCATTTCAAGTTCATTCACTCCACCGTCAGATCTTCTAGGGACTGGAATGACTATGTAAGGTCTGGGTGCCTTTGTAGGTGTCATGCGCACATCATTAGGTGGGTGCACTGGAATTTAAACACTTTGTGCACCAATAAAAAATGCAGTTCTGATTGTTAATGACAGTAAAACAATGATGACTATGATACATAAATACATTATGCCTCTATATGTTAGGCGGCAGCATTTCCTTCCAGAGAAACTTAGTCTTCTCTCCTCCTGTGGTAGGACCAGATTGCTGCTCTGAACCCCCATCTCGATCATTTATCAAATGTCAATTTTATTGCATTCCCTTAATATCGTCTTTCGAGTTCTGTGTTTTAAAAGTGTTAGGTGCTTCACAAGTGACTCCTTATCTCAGGACGATGAGTTGCCTCTTTATTTCAGGATACAGTTACTTTGCTAGACTATGGGAAAAATCAAAATAAAATAACACTTCACAAAGCCTCTTTTACTGTACATGTTCAAAATAGGTAAGCTCCCAATCCACTCCTCTGATTTGCTTCAATCCTGAGGACATAGTGTACGTTGATCAGTACGGAGGACTAGGGAAAAAATAGCAACAAATAAGACATGGCCAGTTCTTGACACTGCTTCCTTGATCTGTCCCTCAGCGGAAGGCTTTCAGAATCTCCTCAGATAGCTCTGTTGATGGTTAGAGAGTTCCACTTGGAGCACGATTCCGTGTAGGAGCATTCCCATCTGTGCAATATTAGCTGGGTCTCTGATGAAAGTGAGGACGTCAATATCGATTGGTCTCCCCACTAGCTCTGGAAAGTCAGTAACTAGGCAAAAGAGGACATTATGAGCCAACCTGGTGTCTTCTGGTGACATTCGTCTTGTCTTGCTGAGGTTCGGGATTATATGTTTTCTCCTAAATGTGAACAATGTCTGCACTGTCCGGTCGCGTGGAGTGCAACTAGAAATATGATTTTATTTAAAAGATGGCTTAAATGTTCTGTATTTGCTGGGTCTCGAAGGAATGTGAGTGTATCTGTTGTTCTCCCGATAAGAGTTGGACAGTCTTGGATTATGTGAAAGAACAGTGTGTTGATGAGCTCATCTATTTCCCCATGTGTTGGGAACATTTGATTCTTTCTTACTATACTAGTAGGATAAATTGTTCGGCAATGACAGTGAGGAGTTGTCTTATTGTCTTTTTGTTTTCAGGATCTTGTAGGAAGTCAGTGAAACTGGTGAGCCTCCCTACCAATGACGGGTATGATCTTAGCACTAGATCAAAATAGGTAACCACATCCTTGATGATGTTGCTACTGCGGGACACCATAAGTGATTCCGAATAGGGTCTTGGTGTGGAACGAGTCGGGATACTGTGTTTGCTTCCAATATAAGTGTCCTCGGTCAGAATTTGGCATATTCTTTTCTCAAAGCTCAAGTGTGCCTCTGTCCAAAGTTCAATAGTCAATAGCCTGTGTTGTGGGTTCCACGTGCAATTTTCTTCTTCACCCTGCAACTCGGATGCACAGTGTGTCTGTTTTTTATGTCCTTCTCCCCTTTTTTGCTTAGAGGAAGTGTCCAATTTAAGCCACAATTTGCAAAAAGTTCTTTGGGCCTCATTATAACTCGCCCTGTATGGAAACAACGGTGGCGGTAAACCCGCTGCCACCATTGTTTCCATGCTGGCGATCACAACTCCTGCAGGCGGAGGCGTCAAACTCGTCAGGTCTGACCTGGCAGATTTAACACCGCCCGCCTGCAGGCAGATGAGGAAACACTGGCACCATCACGAGATGGTGCCGGTGTTTCCATGATCCCCATCCCCATTGAGTCCTACAGGACTCAATGGGAATGGGGATTAATAGCATTCCGCCTCTGGAATTCCCGGGACACACCGGGGTTGTAATGCCCCGGTAATTCCGTGAGTCACAGAGGCGGAATTGTAATACGAGTCCGGTGGTAACCAGGCGGTTTTACAGCCTCGGTTACCGCCGGACTCGTAATGAGTCCCTTTGTCTTTGTCTGGCTGGTCATGCGTCCTTCTTCCACATCATGGATCTCGTCTGCACATGCTGTGGTTCTTCTCCGTCGCTCGTCGATTCCTCTCATTGGGGTGCAGGCAGGGGGACTTCTCCGATGTAGGGTTTTATATTGCCGAGAAAAATCCAAGCTCTCCTGCCTTGTAGTTTCACTGCGGACGGAGTGCAGACCTCCACTGTAAAAGGACAGTTGAATCTTGGCTCCCACTTTTTCCTTCTATGATTCTACACAAGGAAGGCGTCTCCAGGGAAGACGGATGAACCACTTAAATCTTGAACTTGGTCTGTTGTGGCATCTCCTTCTGTGTTCTGTGCTGCTCTGCACCCTTTTCGTCATCGTTGCAGCTGGTCTGAAATCAAAGTAAGACAAGATGTCATGCAGTTCAGATAGTTTTGCATTTCAGACCCTAAAACCTCTCCTGTTGACTGTGCATCACACCTAGGTCTATTTCGGGGTGTCAGAGGAGTTCTCATTCTTCTTCCTGTGGCTATCTCGTGTGGCGTAAGATGATGGTCGGACCCGGGTTGGTTCCAAAGTGTAAACAGTGCCAGTGGAAGGCAGTGCAACCATGCCTTCTTTAGAGTAAGCTTCAACTTGGCTATCCTTTCCTTTAACAAGCCATTGAGCTTCTCACAGACCCCATTACCTTGTGGATGATACGATAAACTTGTGTTTAATACCAAGCAGCAAGCTAATCTGCTTGGACACTGCATTGACAAAATGAGGGCCATTATCTGACCTCATGACCTCGCACACCCCTACCTGGGGAACACTTCTCTCACTAAAAATGTGGCTGTACAGGTAGAGTCTGGGTGTGTACATGGACCTGCCTCAATCCATCTAGAGGATGGACACACCAAAACAATTAAGTAGCTGTACCCGTTACATACTTGAATCATGTCGACGTAATCGACATGCAAGTGATGAAAAGGCCCATTTGGCCTTGGGATGACTCCTCTCATTACTTTTAATGTGTGCCCAGCCGCGAATTGCTGATAAATTATACAGTTTACCATAAAGAATGCAACATGCTCCGCTAAATTTGGTATGAACCAGTCTTCTGCAAGTGTTGCTGCTAGGTTCTCTTTTGTCATGTGCGCCGGGTAATGTAACTGCTCCAGCGCTATTTTTAATAGGGCTACAGGCATTACTGGTTTACCAGTGCTGTCTTGTCGCCACAAGCTGTCAGAGGGGTTTAAAGAACACCCTGGACATTTCCACAGGTTCTTCTCTTTTTGTGGCACCTCCCCTTGGAGTTCCATTAGCTGTGTTTGCCCCAAATTACTGTAACTTTCAGGTGCAGTTCGTGTAACCATCATTCGCTCGTTGGCATGGATAACTTCCACTTCCATGATTGTTTCGCTTTTGGATGCCATGCGCTTGGCTTCCGTGTCTGCTGCTTGATTTCCGCGTGAGATAAAATCTGTCCCCTTCGTGTGGGCTGTGCATTTCACGACTGCTGTGCCCACTGGGAGCTGTAGTGCCTTGATCAGCCTGCCCAATAAGGCTGCATGCTGCACTGGCGTGCCGTCTGCTCGGAGGTAGGCCCTCCTTTTCCAGCGTGCTAAGCCTGAGTGCACTGTCGACATCACATAGGCAGAGTCACTGTACACCGTTACTTCCTGGTCTGCGTGATTCTCAATGGCGAGTATTAACGCCAATAATTCTGCTGAATAATGAGATGGTATTTGTGCACTAAGAAGCACTCGAAGCTCTCCATTCATTGTGTGCTTCATCACAGCAACGCCTGTGTATCTTTGCCCATCATTTTGGTCGATCCTCGAAGACCCGTCAATAAAGACGATCTCTCCTTCTGCCAAGGCATTTTCTTTCACCCTGGGGATTTCATCATAGAATTCTTTATAATTTGCACAGTCATGTATGGGCTCTCCTTCCGTGATTGGCTCTGCTATGAACATAGCTGGGTTTACTATCTTACAACGGACTATTTTAATCGATGGATTTGATATGATCACTTCATAAGCAGAAGCTCTCTGCGATGTCAATGTGCCCTTTGGTTTCTCTAGAATGGCAGCTAGTGAGTGCTCGACGTACAACGTCAAGTTCGCACGGGAAATGACCTCTCATTACTGGGTCCGAATTCCCACTGTAGTATGCCAGGGGCTTGTACCCCAACATGGTTCTCTCTGTGAGTACTGCCGTCATAACACTGCCATTTGTGTGTGAAAACAGGTGAAATTCCTCTGCATAATTGGGGATCCCTAGAACTGGTGCTCTGCAGATGGCTCGTTTGAGTTCAGCAAATCCTTTCTCCATGGTCTCAGACCATTCAATCTTTTCTTTCGTCACTTGGGTCTTCTTTAGGGCCTGAAGTAAAGGCTTGGTGTAAGAGCTGTAGTCGAAGACCCATGCCCTGACATAGTTGCATAGGCCTAAAAAGCTCTGCATCTGCCTTATCGTGTGTGGCTTAGCCCTGTTAAATATGGCTTCAGCCATTTCTGGGGTTACTTTCTTTCCCTCATGTGAGATCAGCTGGCCTATGTACAGCACTTCTTGTTGACAATATTGTAACTATTCTTTGTCAACCTTATCTCCTTTCTCAGCCAGTACAGTCAATAGCTGAACATAATCGTGCCTGCATTGTTCTTCTGTTGTGCTACAAATTAAGATGTCATCCACGTATTGCAGGGTGACACTTTCTAGTGCGATATTGCTCAAATACATCTGCAGGACTCTGTTAAAAATAGAAGGAGACTCACAGTACCCCTGAGGCAGCCTCGTACTTTTCAGATGTATTTGTCTGAACGTGAATGACGTCAGATCTTGTGAGTCACAGTGCAACGGGATTGAGAAAAATGCATTTTTCAGGTCAATCACCGTGAAATCTTTTGCCTCAACAGGTATATTACATAGAATTGTAGCCGGGTTAGGGACTTAAGGGAACTCAGCATCAACAATATCGTTTATTGGGCGTAAATCCTGGATTAGCCTCCACGACCCTCCTTTACTTTTTTCACAGGGTACACTGACATATTACATGACGACTCTGACATCACTAAGATACCTTGCTCTATCATAGCAGAAATTGTCTTATAAATCCCCTCATCTGCCTCTTTGGACATGGGATATTGTCGGGCTTTTGGTAGAATTGCTCCTGGTTTCAGTTTAATCTTCCCTTCTCCAACCCCCTTCAAGAGGCCTATGTCATAGGGGCCTGTAGTGCATACTGAGACAGGCATCTTGGCTATGTTGTCATCAAAATATTCAGGACGATTTAGTGCCATCTTCATTCTCTGAGGTACTTCTCTTTTAATCATCTTTAACCAAAAGGTGAGACTCAATTCCACCATTGTCTCTCTCATATCTGTTTGCTCTTCAAACAGATCGTCATCAGTGACGTCGGTCACTCGATATCCTTCTTCAATGGAGATTACTGCACACCATGGTCGGTCCTCGTTGTCATAACCATCAATCAAGGCCACTCTCCCTCGCACTGCAGCCGTGTGTATCATCAAGGGAAATATTTGTCCCTTCTCCTCATGCATCGGAGTTCTGGGTCTGAATAAGAACTCAAAAGGGGTTCTCATGACTTTGTCTGCAAGGCCTGGCAATCCTGACATAAGCACACGCATACCATATGCGAAAATGTCTTGCTCTTATGGTATGGGCCTCATGGCTATGTGTCCTGAGTATGCTCTAATCATTTCGCATACATTTGAGTGTAGTGCATTCCTGGAGTGGAACATACTATGCCCTCCTCCGTGAACGAGATTGTCATGTTTAATTTTGTCATTAAATCTCGACCCAAAGTGTTTACTGGGTTCTGCCGAGAATATAGTAAAGGCACATTCATCTCACATTCTCCTATGGAGACTGGAAGTGCATTTGTGAAGGGAACACGACTGGTAGCTCCTGTAAAGCTCTGAGTATCTATGGCCTCGCCGGACAAGGAAAACTTGCCTTCACTTATGCACGAGCGTGTTGCACCCATGTCAACTAAGAAGAAATATTCTTTATCCCCTATAACGACATCCACCCTAGGTTCCCTGTGATGGGCTGGTGTCACTGATAGGATAGAACACATCAGGGTTCCCAGTGAGCTGTCCTAGTTTATATACAAATATACATTCCAGGGTGCATGGTCTGCCCTGTGCTCATCGTCTGCGATAGTTGCAGCGGTGCCTGTTGGGATTGTCCTTGTGGAAAATTTCCCATGCTTTGCGGTTGCACCCCTTGTTGCGCTCCTAGCGGTTGTTGTTGCACCGTGTGATTCTGTGCACCATCCTGCTGTAAAACTGCAGGTGGATTTGCCATGCCTGCTCCTGTTCCTTGGCCGTTCTGCATCATGTCTTGATTTCTGCATGTGCGCGCCAAATTCCCTGTCATTCTACACAGCCAACATACTGGCGGTGGTCGGATCATGTGCCCGTTTGACATATCTTGATTACCATTTTGCATATTTTGAAAACCTCCTTGGTTATTTTGGAAACCTCCCTGATTACTGTGCCATCCTCTTCCCCTAAATCCTCTTCCCCTGAGGTAAAACCCTGTATTGCACTGACTGCTCTGCTGTTGATTAGTCACCTGCGACACGCTCGATTCAGCTGCACCAGTTATCATGGCTCCCTCAAGAGCATATTTTGACAATTTATTCTGCACCAACTTCGCTTCCTCACCTTTTCGTTTTGCTTCCTTTTTGCGATTCTTTTCTTGCAGTAATCTGCAATAGTGTGTGATAGTCAGTTGTATTTGTGCCCAAGGTTTAGCCTCAATTCCTACCAATTTCTTGAGTTGTTTCTGTACCGGCTCTGACAGCCCTTGGCACAATATATGGTAGAATGCAGGTATAGATTTCGTCCAAGATTCATGAGTCTCGAGTACCCACGTCTTGAAAATTCTGTATGTAAATTAACGGATCTTCATACTCCTTCATTTTTCGTGTCATTATAGCTCCCATATCTGAAGTATCTGGGTATAGTACTCATAGCGCTTTCCATACTGCAGCTGTACAGTTGTTAAATTGAGCTCCGTTGTGCGCAGTATTAATTGTGGTTACGCCAGGGTAACCTGCTCGTGACCACACATTGTCTGCTCTCTCACCAAGTATGTCGATTAGGAGACCCTAAATGTCCCTTATAGCTAACGTGTTTCCTTCTGTCATTTTGTCTAACTCGTGTATTCATTTTCCGGCTCCCGATGTCGGCATTGGCAGCTTGTTTTTAAAATTTTCTCGATCCATGTGTGGCCATGGAATATATTGTGGTCTTACTCCCCCCTTCTCGAGCAACGGAAATTGGAATGTGTAGCCCTCTCTCTCTTCTCTCATTGTTCTTCTGTCTATTGCAGGGGTAATATTCCCGCATTGCCGTCTACCTGGCAATGCCCTTAGCCTGTCCACATAGGGCAGCGAAGACAACCCCCTCTGACCCTGAGATACTGCTTCAAGGCGGTCAGGCTGCGTGGCTGACTCTGATGCTCTCGGTGCAGCCTCACTAGTGTCTGACCACCTTATTCCTTTTTCCGTTGGGACTCGTCTTTCGCTCCGTCCCTTTTCCTCATTTTCCTTGCGCTCTTCCCTTTCGGATCAGACATTGTCTGTCCCCAACTAGTGCCTCTCCTTGTATCCTCCTTACTCCTACTTATTTCTAATCTATCCAGGTATAGGTCTCTGTTCCCACTACTTCGGGTGACATCCTCAGTGTCATACAGCTGAGTGCTCTCCAGGCACTCAACTTCCCCCTCCCCTTGGGGTATTTGTTCTTGCCCCATCTCATCATATATTCTATTGATGGTTTCTCTGATGCTTCTGGTGTCGAAGTCATCGTCAATATTTACCCTAGACGTGCCTGCTACTGAATCATACTCAAGAAATAATTCTTCGATGTCTTCCCAGTCTACAACTGGAGCATGTTTTTAACCTCTCTCCCCAGATATTCAAGATCGCGTGCTCTCTGTCTTCGTTTACGTTCTACATTGTCATCAAATTCTTTGCGTTGCCTCGCCTCTCCTCTGACCCTATCTTTTTTCTTTCTCTTTTCATTTTGTCATCCGCCACCGCCGCGATTGGCGGATTCTTCCGCGTTACAGGTGGCGGCACAGGGGCGGTGTGTTTTAGTCCTCTTTATATGGTCATCATTCTCGGCCATTCCTGTGGGCGGTGCCTGCCGGGAGTTTAAAACTTCCTTTTTCCCAGCAGACTCTGCGTTGCAACCCGCATCGGAAGTCTCCCTTCCGGGTTTATGCGCTCCCGAGGCTTGGCACTCCTTGCTTTGCTGCGACCTTTCCTCACTCCACTGTCCTCCACTTCGCTGTTCCCGCAAAGTGCTTTTGCTGATGCCTGCCTTTCTTCCTTTGGGCGCTCTCCAGTGTTTTTTGTTAGGTCCGGTTCTTTTATTTTCTCCGGACCTGCCTTTCTCCATCTTACCTGTTTCTGTCTCCCTTCTCTTCCGCCTTTCTGGCTGAACTCCCCGGATTCCTTTCTGCCCTCTCTTCCTTTCCTTACCAGATCCGGCTCTCTTTCGGAGCTACTGGGCGGACTCACCCATCCCCGGCTTACCTTCCAGAGGTCTCTTCTGCCAGCGTTGTTTCCCTCATCGCCTCCTTCAAAGGCGCTGCCCGATCTTCACGCCATTCTGCTCGTTCGCTTCCTGCTCAGCCTTCACCGACACCTACAGAGAGGAAAAAGAAGAGAACTCAAGTGCTACGAAGGGTTTTTTCTTCCCGATTGGGTTTTTCCCTTCCTCCGGCTTGATTTTGGAAAAGGGGCCACAGAACTGCTGTTTCCTAGCGGTAACTCTGGCTTCCTTTCGTGACAAGCACATTCATCCAAGAAGGGAGAAGGATTACCTGGCCAGGCGAAACCTACAGTCTACGGACAACAATTCCGGCAGCTCAGGTGAGGAGAGTGCAGAAGGAGGTAAGGAGGAGGGAACGAAGGGAACTAAGGGAATCAAACATTCACAGATTGCAACGCCAAAGAGTTATTAGATGTCAGCTGAAGAGCAAGACCAGGAATTATGGAAAGCCTTTCAAGCCATGTCCCAAGAATTACAGGGGGTGAAGACAGAAAATGCGTCTTCAAGCAAATGGTAACCGTGAGAGAACCCTCCCCTCCAGAACTACCACCCATGGCACTTTCCTCAGGCAAATTCGATGGCTCTCCAAAGAAGGAGAAAGAATTTTTGGAAGCATGCACGGTATACTTCACTATCAGGCCCCGTACTTTCGTAACGGATCAGGCCAAGGTTGGATTTCTAATTTCCATCATGACTGGAAATGCACTAACTTTGGCTACTCCATTGGTGACCAGCGGCAATGCTATTCTTCAGGATTATGTAGGGTTTTGGAACCTATTCAAACAGATGTTTGAACGCCCTGAACTGTCTTTCACGGCCTGTGAAGATCTGCTGGACGTTAGACAGGGAAACTTGGATGTCCTATCATATATCTCTTCGTTCAAGACCCTGGCAGCCGGAGCAGGATGGCCTGATACAGCGCAGTACGCCATTTTCCAGAGGGGTTTGAAGGAAGAGATCAAGGATGAACTGGCCAGATCTCCTCGCTCACCCACTTTTTCGGACTTATTAGCTGCCGCTCTTCACATAGAATATCGGCTTCAAGAATGAAAGTTAGAGCGTCGCAAACAGAGAGGTTCCGGGTCCTCTTCGCACTCCTTTTTGCACTCTCTCCCTGGTCACTCCTCAGCAACAACTCCTGACGAACCAATGCAGATCGGTGCCACCAGGGCCCCTTTATCCGCTGCAGAGAGAAGGCGAAGAAGAGAGAAGGGTCTGTGCGCATATTGTGGTTCCGATCAACATCTTCTCAAGGACTGGACTGAACTACCAAGTAGGAGGTCGGGAAACAAACTCCCTCGGCACAAATAGGGACCAGTGTCCAAGGGTTACCAAGCTCTTTTCAACATCCCTATGTTTCTTTATCCATCTCCTCTCCCGATTTCCAAGAAGACTCCAGACTTATGGTACTTCCAGTGATCCTAGACTTAAAAGGGAAACAGGGGGAAACCTTAGCCCTGCTGGATTGTGGTGCCACAGGAAACTTTATTGACACTTGGTGGGCCGATAAGCAAGGGCTACGTCGGATTGCCCGCAAGGAGGGGAAGAAGGTTGAAGGAGTAGACAGGTCCCCCCTGTCTTCAGGCCCTTTGACACATACCACAGAAGATCTTTCCATGAGAATCAATCAACACTCTGAAATTTTGAGGTTTGACATCATCAGGGCTGCACACTTCTCTATCATCCTGGGCATCACATGGCTTCGCAAACACAACCCCTGGGTCAATTGGACTGAAAACCAGTTGAGTTTCCGTTCCTCGTTCTGTGCCACGAACTGTCTCCCTGTGGAGGGCAGGGAAGACCTCCAGCCATTAAAGATCTTCACTAATCACCACATCGGTATCCATGCTCTTCCCAGCTATTGCTCCACCTTTACAGAAGTGTTCCAGGAACAGTTGCATGCCAAACTGCCACCACATCGGCCCGAGGACTGTGCAATCAATTTGGAACCCAATGCCCTGGTTCCGTTTGGAAGAATGTTTTCCCTCACACAGACGGAGAAACAGGTGTTGCGTAGGTATTTGGATACCAACATGGAGAATGGACTCATCCAACCTTCGAAGTCCCCGGCAGGAGCTCCTTTATTCTTCATAAAGAAAAGAGACTCTAATGAGCTTAGACCTTGTATTGACTATCGGGGCCTAAACAAAGTCACCATACGAGATCGGTACCCGATGCCCCTCATCACGACATAATAGAGACAGTCCAGGGGGCGAAAATATTCACCAAGCTCGATCTAAGAAATGCCTACCATCTGCTCAGAATAGCCGAAGGAGAGGAGTGGAAAACTGCCTTCCGCACCCCATTCGGCTTATACGAGTATAAAGTGATGCCTTTTGGATTAGTGAATGCGCCGGCTACATTTCAGAGATTCATGGACAGAATGTTTTCTGATCTTCTGTCAGTCTCTGTCATCATCTACCTTGGTGATATATTGATTTTCAACTCGAACATGAAGGAACACGTCTTGCAAGTCACGCAGGTTTTGAAGCGTCTTCAGGAGAACAAACTGTTGGTCAAAGCTGAAAAGTGTAAGTTTGCAGTTCCGTCTGTGCAATACTTTGGATATGTGCTATCCGAAGATGGAATTAGCATGGACCAGGACAAGGTACACGTCATACTCAAATGGCCGGCTTCCACTACTGTCAGAGAGGTTCAAAGATTTCTTGGGCTTTCTAACTACTACAGAAGATTTATTCCCAATTTCTCTCAGGTGGTATATCCCATTACCCGACTGTTGAAGAAGGACGCCGTCCCATTCCGATGGTCAACTGCTGTGGAGGAGAGTCCATCATCTCAAAGGTCTCTTCTGTTCTGCTCCGATTCTGCAACATCCTGATCAGACACAACCTTTCATATTGGAAACCGACGCCTCAGCTATTGCCATTGGGGCAGTGTTACTTCAGGCTGTCGATGGAGTGGAACATCCGGTCGCATATCTATCTAAGACTCTCACTCCAAGCCAACTAAACTATTCAGTTCTGGAGAAGGAACTGTTGGCTATGAAACTTGCCTGTGAGGAGTGGCGTCACCTTCTCATGGGGGCCCGACACCAGTTTCTTATCCAAACTGATCATAAGAACTTGAGGGTTCTACAGGAGATGGAATACGCTAATTCCAGGCAGGCAAGGTGGGCCCACCTTTTCTCACAATATGAAATTTCAGATCACCTACACCCCCGGAACATCTAATCGGTTGGCAGATGCATTATCTCACAAGGACTCAAGCAAGGAGAAGGCCTTAATCAACACCGAACCCATGTTTCACCGGAATCGGATTCTAACCCTGGCCGGTTCCTTCCTCCAAGAAGTGCGAGCAGCAGTCATGCAAGAACTACCTCGAATATCTCTATCTCCCAAATCTCTCTACCAAATGAAAGATGGCTGGGTCTTGTATAAGAAACGCTTGTACGTTCCAGAGGGTCCCTGGCGAGAAAAGATCTTAGGCTGGATTCATAACTCACGCACCACAGGACATAGAGGATGGAACAGCACCTTGGAACTCATCTCGAGAGTTTTCTTTTGGCCCACTCTAAGGGAAGAGACTCGGAAATATGTCAAGTCATGTCCCATCTGTGCCAGGGCTAAATACCAGGCCGGCAAACCTTTGTGTTTACTGAAGCACGCATAGGTACCTACTTGTCCATGGGGACACATTTCTACTGACTTCATTGTGGATCTCCCTCCCTCTGAATACTGTTCTTGCAAAATGATTACTGTGGACTCTTTTTCCAAGCTGGCACATTTCTCCCTTCTTCTAGCTCTCCCAACTGCATCCAAGATGGCAGAGGTTTTTGAGAGGGATATCTTTCGTCTGCATGGCCTACCGGATAAGATTATTTCCGATCGCGGTAGTCAGTATGTCTCTAGGTTTTGGTCAGCGCTATGCCATCGATTGGGAATCGAACGAGCTCTTTCCTCTGGTTACCATCCGCAAACCAACAGACAGACCGAGAGGCTGAACGCTACACTGGAACTATACTTGAGGTGTTATGTCACTACTCATCAGGAGAATTGCGTCTCTTTGCTCCCTATGGCAGAGTTTTCCTACAACAATGCCAAACATTATGCCACGGGTTACTCACCTTTCTTTTGTACGTATGGAGTTCATCCAATATCCATCCTGCCTTTGATGCCCAGTTTTACCAACTCCCCAGCAGTTGAAGATGTGTTGCAGAATATCACAGAGGCTCATTCCACCACCTTACGCAGCCTGGAAGCTAGCAGGAGACTTACCAAGAAGCAGGCGGACAAGCATCGCAGGGATTGTCTGGATTGGAAGCCGGGCGACAGGGTGTGGCTGTCCACAAAGTTCTTGCCCAAGTGGGTCCGTCCTTTTAAACTGTCTCCTCGCTTTCTGGGACCTTTTTCCATTATCTCTAAGGTTAATTCGGTGGCTTATCGTCTTCGACATCCCCCCACTCTCCGTCGCATACACCCTGTCTTCCATTCCTCTCTTCTCAAAGCATTCTTTCCTGATCCACATCACAGATCAGTGCCCCGTCTTCCTTCCTTTCCCAAACAAGACATGAAAGAATATGAGGTCTCTAACAATCGGGACTCCAGATTTTATCAGGGCCGTTTGGAATATCTCATTTCCTGGAAAGGTTCCTCTGAGTCGGAGGACTCTTGGGAAACAGCTTCTCAGGTGAATGCCCCTCGGTTGCTTGCCAGATTTCATCGCTTGCACCCGGGGAAACCCGGTGTTCCACGCTTTGGGGGGGCATACTGTCATCCACCACCGCCGCGATTGGCGGATTCTTCCGCGTTACATGTGGCGGCACAGGGGCGGTGTGTTTTAGTCCTCTTTCTATATTCATCTTTCTCGGCCATTCCTGTGGTTGGTGCCTGCCGGGAGTTTAAAACTTCTTTTTTCCCAGCAGACTCCGCGTTGCAACCCGCATTGGAAGTCTCCCTTCCGGGTTTATGCGCTCCCGAGGCTTGGCACTCCTTGCTTTGCTGCGGCCTTTCCTCGCTCCACTGTCCTCCACTTCGCTATTCCCGCAGAGTGCTTTTGCTGATGCCTGCCTTTCTTCCATTGGGCGCTCTCCAGTATTTTTCGTTAGGTCCGGTTCTTTTATTTTCTCCGGACCTGCCTTTCTCCATCTGAACTGTTTCTGTCTCCCTTCTCTTCTGCCTTTCTGGCTGGACTCCCCGGATTCCTTTCTGCCCTCTCTTCCTTTCCTTACCAGATCCGGCTCTCTCTTTCGGAGCTACTGGGCGGACTCACCCGTCCCCGGCTCACCTTCCGGAGGTCTCTTCTGCCAGTGTTGTTTCCCTCATCGCCTCCTTCGAAGGCGCTGCCCGATCTTCACGCCATTCTGCTCGTTTGCTTCCTGCTCAGCCTTCACCGACACCTACGGAGAGGAATAAGAAGAGAACTCAAGTGCTACGAAGGGTTTTTTCTTCCCAATTGGGTTTTCCCTTCCTCCAGCTTGATTCCGGAAAAGGGGCCACGGAACTGCTGTTTCCTAGCCTTAACTGTGGCTTCCTTCCGTGACAAACACATTCATCCAAGAAGGGAGAAGGATTACCTGGCCAGGCGAAACCTACAATCTCCGGCAGCTCAGGTGAGGAGAGTACAGAAGGGGGGAATGAGGAGGGAACAAAGGGAACTAAGGGAATCAAACATTCACACATTTCTACGTTCTTCTGCCCTTCGAATTTCCTCATCTCTTTGTCTTTTTATTCTTTTCTCACGTATCCTTTGCTCTTCCTCTAACCTCTGCTGCTTCTGTCTGTCTTGATCATTGGCTGCTCTTGGGTTGCGATCAAGCTGTCTCTTTTGCTCTTCGCGATATAGCTGTTCTCACCTTTGTATGTCTTTCTTTCTTATCCTTTCATCTCTCAACTCCTTCTGTTTCCCCTTTCTCTATGTTTCATTTAACCTCTCTTTTTGTTTCTCCTCATCAATGCCTTTGTCATCAAGTTTCTATAAAATTTGCCCTTCCATCCATTCGTCTTTTGCAAATGCTATCTCCTCAGTTCTATCTTCGTTTCCCTTTCATCTCTTCCCTTCTCTCTCTTTGTCGAGAGATGCACTTGTCTGTGCCTGATCTCATCTTTCATCATCAAGTCTCTCTTTGTCCCGTGGGATTGCGTAGGCAATATTCTTATCCTTATCTTTCCCTTGAATTTCATCACTACTATGTGTAGGTGACTCATATGCAGGTTTGCTGTACCCTGTAGCTGCTTTGAGTTCTCTTGGTGGGTATAATCCCTTGTCCTTACTTTCATCAACTTTCGTTTTGGGTGGGGCAGGTCTCACCCCCCTCTGTGCATACATTAAGTATCCAACATGTTGGTTGCTCTTCCTCCTTTCCCCGCTCATACATTTTCCAAAGCTCCTGGGCAGCGAGGCATTTTTCTAGCTTTTTGCCCGTGTATGTGGCATGCAAATATGTCGACATATGTTGTAAGACAGTTTTAGATAAGGACCCATTTTGTGGCCATGGCATAAACATCTTGTGGGTGGTACCTTTAACCCACTCGGGACTGTATTTCTTTAGATTGGGTGCGTGTTTTGGAAACTGCTTGCATAAGTGTGCCAATGGAGTCATATCTTCCATGCTTAAATCTGTTCCCTTTCCTCTTATATAACACTTGTCAATGCTTTCGTGTGGCTTAAACAACTTCTAACAATATGAGCGGGCACCAAACACCGCAAGGTCCAATCCAAATGTTTTCACAAAATTTTATACCTTCTATTTTACTAAAAAAACATCAATTCATAAGCGATTCTATCTCAGCTCTTCAATCGCATAAAATTGAAATCAGTTTTCTCAAGAATTTTCTTTTTTACATATGACGTCACAACAAAAACATGTAAGACAGACGCTTGACAGACTAGACGAAGACCAGCTGGACACAGATATCTCTGCCCCTAATCATTAGCCCTACATGAAGTGTAAACGTACCCCTTTCACAACGTCTTTAAACGTTGTGGTAGTCTATTTGTTCCCCATTATGTGGGACTCTGGGTACACGTTTCTTCTAGCCACTATATTAAAGCGTAGGAATAAGGCGAATCCTCTCACTTCTTTCGGTGTCTGCCCGAGTAACCTCTCTCTTCTCGGGTGTCCTCCCTGGTAACCTTTATTTATTTAATTATTCCCAAGTCATTATCCCTATTATCCCTATATATATATATATATATATATATATATATATATATATATATATATATATATATATATATATATATATATATATATATATACAGTCTTCTCTACTTCTAGCTATATTTAGTTTTTCCCCGCCTCCCTCCGTTACCTTTTCCCGTTACTTGTTCTAGAGCATGCACTTTTGCCAGAACATTAGTCTTTTTCACTCACCGTTCGCATGGTTCTTCTCTGGACCCTCAGGATCACCGCCTTTGTTACCACCTCCTTCGACTTTTCTCCTCTTCAGCTGCCTGTAGGAATGGGAAGGGATGCGTGGGGAACACGGGTTCTTTCAGGCCCTGTCTGCAGTCTCTTTACACTACCACTGTCTACGGGGAACTTCACAGTCTACTCAGCTGAATGGCAAAGGACTCGTGATATTGCTGAAGACCTAGAGTTACTTTATGTCGACGGTCAATAGGTGTCTTATTCAAATCAATAATCGATAATCGATAACAATCAAATCCCTGCTATCAAGTGTACTCAGGAGACCACCGGCTAGCCCATAGAGCCGGGGCTTGCCTCAAAGTACTTTAAGACGAGATAGTTGCACCTTGTGATGGATGGAGGTGCAGATTTATTACTCCAACACCAATCAGTAAGGACAACTCAATTGTTTGGCAAAGGGAGTCCGTTTAATGACAAGTTCAAAAACCGGGGAGTTGTGGCAATCAGCAGTGATGCGATAGTCCATCTCGCTTCATCTCCAACGAACTTTATACAAACAGTGACATTTATACTCAAAACTCGTCATAATGACGTGTTACACTTAAAAGTTAACATGCAATTCTATTGGCTAGGAAAAGGTAACTTTAATGTAGGTACTATATCTGTATATGGTAATGGAGTGAGGGGATTGGGTAAATACTGTCAGGTGGGCGTCTAAGCCCTTCCTTCAAAATGACTACTGTAGACGTCACTAAAAGTACAAACTCCCATTGGTTCTACTAACTATAGGACCCTAGATTATTTGGTCCATTGTGATTGGGTTGGTGTAACGCTCACCTGATTCCCACGGAGGCGCGGGTCTTGGCAGGAAGGTGTCTGTAACACGAAACGTGATGTGCAGGATTCGGTTGGCTTCTGGGGTCGACCCTCTCCGCACTGTGTGTCGAACTCGAAGGGTGAGGTTTCTGCAGGTGAAATAATATGGGGATTAAAGGTCTGGGTTGCTGAATGTCCCTATCTCTCTCCTCCCAGCTTGTCTGTTGAACCCCCCTCCCAGGTCAACGTGCTCACCTTAGATAGGTGAATGCTGGGCTCTCCATCTGCGTCTAGTGCAGGGTGCCGTTGCCAGTTCCTTCACTGGTGAAACGTGGGCCTCTTGACTTCAGAGGATGGGTACCGTCGTTGACTGCACGACCGGTAAGTTTCTGGACACCTTTAGTTTTTATAGTCTTTTATGCGTGGCACTGAAGCGCCTGGAGTTGCGTAAGTATGGTAGCGCTCTTACTGTCTCTTTCTTTGTCTTTGCAGGAGACGATGCAGAATGAAGAAATCCGGAATTCGCCACGTGCCGGTAAGTGTGACACTGCTATTGTCTTTGCAGGTGAAGATGCGGCGTGAAGAATCCGGAATGCACTGCGTGCCAGTAAGTAGAACAATGCTGTTTATCTTTGCAGGTGCAGATGCGGCGTGAAGAATCCGGAATGCACGGCGTGCCGGTAAGTAAAATAATGCTGTTTGTCTTTGCACAGATGTAGCGTGAAGAATCCGGAATGCACGGCGTGCCGGTAAGTAAAATAATGCTGTTTGTCTTTGCAGGCGAAGGAGAAGCGTGAGACACGGCCGCTGCCGATGGATCAGGTAAGCAAACACTGCGTGTGAAAGTTCATTCTGCTAACCTGTGGTTTCTTATCTTTTGCAGGTGCTGATGTTGCTCGGATACCGGAATGGTGAGTATAATTCTTGCAGGTTCAGGATCCAAAGAAGAAAAGCTGGAGCAGACTCGGTGAGCGTTCTGCTGCAGATGCAGAATAACGCGAAGCACGTTTCATCAATCGGGTGTGGTTTAAATAGCCTTGGAGTGATGAGGCGTCTCCTTCCACGGCCCCGCCTAGGTCAGAAAAGAGTTCCTGCTTCCAGAAGAGTTCCAGTGGAGTTGTGCTGCCCCACCCAGGTAAGAAAAGTAGTCCCAGTTCACAGAGGACTTTTAAGAGTCTGGCAAGTCAGCAGCATGGTCTGCCGCAGGTAAGTCCACCCAAGCATCTTCACACCCATGATGAGCCCGGCGCTTCCAGTGCCGGGACCGAGGCTTCTGATGAGCCTGGTGCCACCGGCGCCAGGACAAGGTCCAAAAGGTCCCTGTGGGGACCGGCTGGTGCCTAGGATCAGGGTTAGGGGCCTGCTTCCAAGGACGTTGGGCTGATCCTGGCTCCTTGGAAGCAGTGATCATGACAGTATCCCCCCTCAAGGCCCCTCCTAAGTGTGTCTTCTCCGGGGGCTTTGGCTTGTCGGGGTGATTCAGATGGAATCTCTTGACCAGACGAGGTGCGTGGACGTGTTCTGAGGGTTCCCAAGACCTTTCCTGGGGACCGTATCCTTTCCAATCAACAAGATAGTATAATTTAGACCTGGAAATTTTGGAGTCTAGGATGTTCTTCACTTCAAATTCGAGTTCTCCGTCTACCAAAACGGGTTCCGGGAGTTCGGTCAATCGGGTTTCTGGTTGTACTGGTTTTAATAAGGAGACATGGAATACTGGATGTATTTTCATATGCGTAGGTAATTCCAATTTGGCAGCCACCGGATTAATTATGGCAGATATGAGGTAGGGCCCAAGGTATCTCGGGATGAAAGTGCGGGGTCCTTTTAAAGGCAGGTGCTTAGTGGATAACCAGACTTGATCTCCTACAGCGTAGTGAGGGGCCTCTTTACGGTGCCGATCGGCTGCCTTTTTGAATTGAGCTTTAGCTCTTTGCAGATGGGCAGTGGCTTCCTTAAAAGCACAGGTGATCTCCGAATGCAAGTGATCCACAGCAGGTGCTTCAATTTCTTGGGGAGGATCCAGGTGGGAGGTTCTAGGATGGTGTCCATATAACAAGAAAAAGGGAGTCTTCCCAGTTCCAGAATGAGTCGAATTGTTGTACGCGTATTCAGCGATCCAAAGAATGTCCTTCCAGGGGTTTTCTGTTTGTTGGAGCATGCAGCGTAGATATTGTTCTAGTGTCTGTTTGTCCTTTCGGTTTGTCCGTCAGTTTGGGGATGGTGACTGGTCGAAAGTCTTACATCAACTTGGGCTAGACGACAGCAACTGCGCCAGAAGTGGGAGATGAATTGACTTCCCCTATCGGAGACTAAAACCGAAGGAAAACCGTGTAAGCGAACAATGTTTGCCAAGAATTCCCGGGCCAATACTGAGGCTGAAGGCAGACCCTTCAAGGGTATGAAGTGGGCCATTTTCGAGAATAGATCCACGACTACTAAGATGGTAGTATATCCCAAGCATGGAGGTAAGTCCGTGATAAAATCCATGGACAGGGTATGCCATGGACAGGGAGGGATGTCAAGTGGCTGTAATAGGCCGGCTGGTCTTTGCTTTTGACTTTTATTCTGGGCACACACACCGCAGGAGATTACAAAGTCTCTAATATCCCTTTTCCACGATGGCCACCAGAAATGTCTTTTGATCTTTTCCATGGTTTTGGTAATGCCAGGGTGCCCCTCCATTAGAGAATCATGATAACCGGAGATTACTTGTTTTTGTAGTTTCTCACAGGGCAAGTGCAATCGTCCTCGGAAATATGGTAGGTCTTGACCTACTGAGAAATCTTTTCCCTTTAATTGCCAGTCCTGCAAATCGGTCGGAGTTAGGAGCGATTTCACCGTGGTCTTGATGTCTTCAAAAGATTGAGTGCTGACCAAACCCAAAATCCTTTGTTCTGGGATTATGGGTATTGGATCTGGATTGATCAAATGTTCATCTACTCCCATCCGGGAGAGGGCATCCGCTTTTCCGTTCTTACTGCCTGGTCGATAAGTAATTATAAAGTCAAATTCTGCTAGAAACAGAGCCCAACGAAGTTGTCTGGAAGACTGAGCTTTGGCTGTCTTTAGGTATTGTAAATTGCGGTGGTCAGTCATTACGGTGACTGTGTGTCTGGCTCCTAGAAGATAATGCCGCCAGGCTTTAAAGGCCGATCTGATGGCCAAAAGTTCCTTGTCTGTAATTGAATAGTTGATCTCAGGAGGCGAAAACTTGCGGGACCAAAAAGCAACCGGATGTAGTTGGTTTGTGACCGAATCTCTTTGTGATAACACTGCTCCCATAGCAAGACTAGAAGCATCCGTTTCCATGATGTAAGGTAGTTCTGGGCGAGGATGTTTTAAAACAGGTGCAGAAATGAATTTAGCTTTTAAGTCTTGAAAAGCTTGTTCCGCTTCAGAAGACCACTCAAAACGTTTGTTCTTTTTCAACAGAGCGGTGATGGGCTGGACTATCCGGGAAAATTCAGGAATGAATCTGCGGTAAAAGCTAGCGAATCCTAACATGCTTTGAACTCCTTTTACAGAGGTTGGTGATGGCCACTTGATAATTGCATCAACCTTCTTTGAATCCATATGGACTCCGTTAGGTGACAATATGAATCCCAGGAACTCGACTTCTGTTGCGTTGAAGACGCATTTCTCAAGCTTAGCAAAAAGACTATGTTGACGCAATCTCTCGAGAACCTTTTTAACATGTCTCTGATGTTCTTCTTCCGATGATGAATAGACGAGGATGTCGTCAATGTAGACAACTACACACACGTCAATGAGTTCCCTAAGGACATCGTTCATAAAATATTGAAAAGCAGCAGGAGCATTACACAGTCCAAAGGGCATCACTTGATATTCGAATAGCCCGTACTTGGTGCGAAAGGCCGTTTTCCATTCATCGCCCTCTTTGATCCTTACCAAGTGGTAGGCTCCTCTGAGATCCAGCTTTGTGTATATACGGGCATCTTTGACTTGGTCCAGGAGTTCAGGGATCAAAGGTAACGGGTATCTGTTTTTAACAGTGATCTGATTCAGGGCGCGGTAATCTATGCAAGTTCTAAGGTCTCCTTCCTTTTTCGGAACGAAGAACAAAGCCGATGAAGCTGGAGATTTGGAAGGACGGATAAACCCGTTAGCTAGGTATTGGTCCAGGTACTGTCTGAGGTGAAGGTTCTCTGGCTCGGTGAGGGCATAGATCCTGCTGCAAGGAGGAGTTGTTCCAGGTATCAGATCTATTTGACAGTCGTAAGACCTATGAGGGGGTAGGGTGTTAGCTTGATCCTTCTGGAAGACGTCTTGGAACTCCTGGTATTCGGGAGGTAATTTGAGAATCTCCTCAGAAGAGATCGCCGCCAGTGAAACATCAGGTCGAGGATAACAAGTGGTAGAACACTCTGGAAACTGAACCGTCTTTGCTCGCCAATCAATCTGAGGATTGTGCTTCTCCAACCAAGGGATTCCCAGAATGATCTGGAACTGAGGGGCCTTGATTACATCGAACACTATTCTCTCCCGGTGTCCATTATGACTCAACAGCGTCACTTCTTGGGTGGCATGCGTTACTGGTCCGGAGGCTATCTCCGTGCCATCCACAGTAGTGATGACGTCTTTTACTGCCTTAGGGACAAGGGGTAGATTCATCCTTGACACCATTTCACGGTCCACATAGTTACCGATTGCTCCGCTGTCAATGTAAACTTCAATTGCGTGCAAACGATCCGGACGCTCAGGACTAATGAGGACCATGGGTATCACGAAATGCGAGGTCACGGGACAGATCTTAACGCTCGGCAAGAGGACCTCTACTCTTGTCGGGCGAGGTCGTTTCCCTGCTCAGGGTTTGTGGTACAGGTATCCGCGGCTCCTACAGTCTTCTTAGCTGGTTTCACGGGACAGTCCCGAAGAAAGTGTCCTGAATTACCGCAATAGAGGCATAATTGCAGCTGCCTTCTTCTTTCCCGCTCTTTCTGGGTTAAAGGTCCTCTCATGCCCCCTATTTGCATGGGTTCCGCAGTGTCAGCTCCCTTATTCGAGGTCTGTGGTTTGGAAAACACTCGGGTATCAAATCTGGAGCGATCTGCCTTCCTGTTCTGTAGTCTATGGTCTAGTTGGACAACTAAGTCAATATAGTCTGAACATTCTTGTGGAGGATTCACAACCTGCGCTAGCACATCCTTGAGCTCTCCACGCAGACCTCTGTAGAAAAGTGTTATTCTCTTGTCCTCGGGCCATTGTGTTTCCACTATGAGTCTATTGAAAGAGGCTATATAAGTCAAGAGGTCTTGGTTACCCTGTCGTAATGAGAGAAGTTCATTGTCCAAGGCCTGCCCTTGTGCATGTCTTGCGAACAGTTTCTCCATGCTGGCCTGGAAGGCTTGAAAATCGTGTAAAACCGGATCATCCTGGGTGACTAAAGGGATCGACCAATCTGCAGCGCTGCCACGGAGATAAGAAAGCACGAAAGCCACCTTGGCCTGGTCAGTTGGGAATGCAGCTGGTCGACATAAGAAGTGCAGGCGGCACTGGTTGATGAACACTGCGAATTTCTTTGGATCACCAGCAAAGCGTTCGGGCGGAGCCAAGGGCACATTACCGGGCAGATTGATTTGCACTGGATTTGAAGCTGAGGCAGAAGGGTAACTTCCTCCTGGAACGGGCAAAGGTGTCTGTCCTGCCTGCGTTTGTAACAACTGCCTAGCAAGGTCCTCTGTTCGCTCCTTAGAAATTATCAGTTCTCTTCTTAGAGAGCTCGTTTCCTGGCGAGCTGCATGTACTTCTGCTCTTAATTCCCCAAGCAACTGGGCTAGTTGATCAGTATCTGAAGTTTCCATTGCGCCTGGGTAGGAGTTTAGTGGTCGGCTTCGCGTTCTGTAACGCTCACCTGATTCCCACGGAGGCGCGGGTCTTGGCAGGAAGGTGTCTGTAACACGAAACGTGATGTGCAGGATTCGGTTGGCTTCTGGGGTCGACCCTCTCCGCACTGTGTGTCGAACTCGAAGGGTGAGGTTTCTGCAGGTGAAATAATATGGGGATTAAAGGTCTGGGTTGCTGAATGTCCCTATCTCTCTCCTCCCAGCTTGTCTGTTGAACCCCCCTCCCAGGTCAACGTGCTCACCTTAGATAGGTGAATGCTGGGCTCTCCATCTGCGTCTAGTGCAGGGTGCCGTTGCCAGTTCCTTCACTGGTGAAACGTGGGCCTCTTGACTTCAGAGGATGGGTACCGTCGTTGACTGCACGACCGGTAAGTTTCTGGACACCTTTAGTCTTTATAGTCTTTTATGCGTGGCACTGAAGCGCCTGGAGTTGCGTAAGTATGGTAGCGCTCTTACTGTCTCTTTCTTTGTCTTTGCAGGAGACGATGCAGAATGAAGAAATCCGGAATTCGCCACGTGCCGGTAAGTGTGACACTGCTATTGTCTTTGCAGGTGAAGATGCGGCGTGAAGAATCCGGAATGCACTGCGTGCCAGTAAGTAGAACAATGCTGTTTATCTTTGCAGGTGCAGATGCGGCGTGAAGAATCCGGAATGCACGGCGTGCCGGTAAGTAAAATAATGCTGTTTGTCTTTGCACAGATGTAGCGTGAAGAATCCGGAATGCACGGCGTGCCGGTAAGTAAAATAATGCTGTTTGTCTTTGCAGGCGAAGGAGAAGCGTGAGACACGGCCGCTGCCGATGGATCAGGTAAGCAAACACTGCGTGTGAAAGTTCATTCTGCTAACCTGTGGTTTCTTATCTTTTGCAGGTGCTGATGTTGCTCGGATACCGGAATGGTGAGTATAATTCTTGCAGGTTCAGGATCCAAAGAAGAAAAGCTGGAGCAGACTGGTGAGCGTTCTGCTGCAGATGCAGAATAACGCGAAGCACGTTTCATCAATCGGGTGTGGTTTAAATAGCCTTGGAGTGATGAGGCGTCTCCTTCCACGGCCCCGCCTAGGTCAGAAAAGAGTTCCTGCTTCCAGAAGAGTTCCAGTGGAGTTGTGCTGCCCCACCCAGGTAAGAAAAGTAGTCCCAGTTCACAGAGGACTTTTAAGAGTCTGGCAAGTCAGCAGCATGGTCTGCCGCAGGTAAGTCCACCCAAGCATCTTCACACCCATGATGAGCCCGGCGCTTCCAGTGCCGGGACCGAGGCTTCTGATGAGCCTGGTGCCACCGGCCCCAGGACAAGGTCCAAAAGGTCCCTGTGGGGACCGGCTGGTGCCTAGGATCAGGGTTAGGGGCCTGCTTCCAAGGACGTTGGGCTGATCCTGGCTCCTTGGAAGCAGTGATCATGACAGTATCCCCCCTCAAGGCCCCTCCTAAGTGTGTCTTCTCCGGGGGCTTTGGCTTGTCGGGGTGATTCAGATGGAATCTCTTGACCAGACGAGGTGCGTGGACGTGTTCTGAGGGTTCCCAAGACCTTTCCTGGGGACCGTATCCTTTCCAATCAACCAGATAGTATAATTTAGACCTGGAAATTTTGGAGTCTAGGATGTTCTTCACTTCAAATTCGAGTTCTCCGTCTACCAAAACGGGTTCCGGGAGTTCGGTCAATCGGGTTTCTGGTTGTACTGGTTTTAATAAGGAGACATGGAATACTGGATGTATTTTCATATGCGTAGGTAATTCCAATTTGGCAGCCACCGGATTAATTATGGCAGATATGAGGTAGGGCCCAAGGTATCTCGGGATGAAAGTGCGGGGTCCTTTTAAAGGCAGGTGCTTAGTGGAAAACCAGACTTGATCTCCTACAGCGTAGTGAGGGGCCTCTTTGCGGTGCCGATCGGCTGCCTTTTTGAATTGAGCTTTAGCTCTTTGCAGATGGGCAGTGGCTTCCTTAAAAGCACAGGTGATCTCCGAATGCAAGTGATCCACAGCAGGTGCTTCAATTTCTTGGGGAGGATCCAGGTGGGAGGTTCTAGGATGGTGTCCATATAACAAGAAAAAGGGAGTCTTCCCAGTTCCAGAATGAGTTGAATTGTTGTACGCGTATTCAGCGATCCAAAGAATGTCCTTCCAGGGGTTTTCGAAAGTCTTACATCAACTTGGGCTAGACGACAGCAACTGCGCCAGAAGTGGGAGATGAATTGACTTCCCCTATCGGAGACTAAAACCGAAGGAAAACCGTGTAAGCGAACAATGTTTGCCAAGAATTCCCGGGCCAATACTGAGGCTGAAGGCAGACCCTTCAAGGGTATGAAGTGAGCCATTTTCGAGAATAGATCCACGACTACTAAGATGGTAGTATATCCCAAGCATGGAGGTAAATCCGTGATAAAATCCATGGACAGGGTATGCCATGGACAGGGAGGGATGTCAAGTGGCTGCAATAGGCCGGCTGGTCTTTGCTTTTGACTTTTATTCTGGGCACACACACCGCAGGAGATTACAAAGTCTCTAATATCCCTTTTCCACGATGGCCACCAGAAATGTCTTTTGATCTTTTCCATGGTTTTGGTAATGCCAGGGTGCCCCTCCATTAGAGAATCATGATAACCGGAGATTACTTGTTTTTGTAGTTTCTCACAGGGCAAGTGCAATCGTCCTCGGAAATATGGTAGGTCTTGATCTACTGAGAAATCTTTTCCCTTTAATTGCCAGTCCTGCAAATCGGTCGGAGTTAGGAGCGATTTCACCGTGGTCTTGATGTCTTCAAAAGATTGAGTGCTGACCAAACCCAAAATCCTTTGTTCTGGGATTATGGGTATTGGATCTGGATTGATCAAATGTTCATCTACTCCCATCCGGGAGAGGGCATCCGCTTTTCCGTTCTTACTGCCTGGTCGATAAGTAATTATAAAGTCAAATTCTGCTAGAAACAGAGCCCAACGAAGTTGTCTGGAAGACTGAGCTTTGGCTGTCTTTAGGTATTGTAAATTGCGGTGGTCAGTCATTACGGTGACTGTGTGTCTGGCTCCTAGAAGATAATGCCGCCAGGCTTTAAAGGCCGATCTGATGGCCAAAAGTTCCTTGTCTGTAATTGAATAGTTGATCTCAGGAGGCGAAAACTTGCGGGACCAAAAAGCAACCGGATGTAGTTGGTTTGTGACCGAATCTCTTTGTGATAACACTGCTCCCATAGCAAGACTAGAAGCATCCGTTTCCATGATGTAAGGTAGTTCTGGGCGAGGATGTTTTAAAACAGGTGCAGAAATGAATTTAGCTTTTAAGTCTTGAAAAGCTTGTTCCGCTTCAGAAGACCACTCAAAACGTTTGTTCTTTTTCAACAGAGCGGTGATGGGCTGGACTATCCGGGAAAATTCAGGAATGAATCTGCGGTAAAAGTTAGCGAATCCTAACATGCTTTGAACTCCTTTTACAGAGGTTGGTGATGGCCACTTGATAATTGCATCAACCTTCTTTGAATCCATATGGACTCCGTTAGGTGACAATATGAATCCCAGGAACTCGACTTCTGTTGCGTTGAAGACGCATTTCTCAAGCTTAGCAAAAAGACTATGTTGACGCAATCTCTCGAGAACCTTTTTAACATGTCTCTGATGTTCTTCTTCCGATGATGAATAGACGAGGATGTCGTCAATGTAGACAACTACACACACGTCAATGAGTTCCCTAAGGACATTGTTCATAAAATATTGGAAAGCAGCAGGAGCATTACACAGTCCAAAGGGCATCACTTGATATTCGAATAGCCCGTACTTGGTGCGAAAGGCCGTTTTCCATTCATCGCCCTCTTTGATCCTTACCAAGTGGTAGGCTCCTCTGAGATCCAGCTTTGTGTATATACGGGCATCTTTGACTTGGTCCAGGAGTTCAGGGATCAAAGGTAACGGGTATCTGTTTTTAACAGTGATCTGATTCAGGGCGCGGTAATCTATGCAAGTTCTAAGGTCTCCTTCCTTTTTCGGAACGAAGAACAAAGCCGATGAAGCTGGAGATTTGGAAGGACGGATAAACCCGTTAGCTAGGTATTGGTCCAGGTACTGTCTGAGGTGAAGGTTCTCTGGCTCGGTGAGGGCATAGATCCTGCTGCAAGGAGGAGTTGTTCCAGGTATCAGATCTATTTGACAGTCATAAGACCTATGAGGGGGTAGGGTGTTAGCTTGATCCTTCTGGAAGACGTCTTGGAACTCCTGGTATTCGGGAGGTAATTTGAGAATCTCCTCAGAAGAGATCGCCGCCAGTGAAACATCAGGTCGAGGATAACAAGTGGTAGAACACTCTGGAAACTGAACCGTCTTTGCTCGCCAATCAATCTGAGGATTGTGCTTCTCCAACCAAGGGATTCCCAGAATGATCTGGAACTGAGGGGCCTTGATTACATCGAACACTATTCTCTCCCGGTGTCCATTATGACTCAACAGCGTCACTTCTTGGGTGGCATGCGTTACTGGTCCGGAGGCTATCTCCGTGCCATCCACAGTAGTGATGACGTCTTTTACTGCCTTAGGGACAAGGGGTAGATTCATCCTTGACACCATTTCACGGTCCACATAGTTACCGATTGCTCCGCTGTCAATGTAAGCTTCAATTGCGTGCAAACGATCCGGACGCTCAGGACTAATGAGGACCATGGGTATCACGAAATGCGAGGTCACGGGACAGATCTTAACGCTCGGCAAGAGGACCTCTACTCTTGTCGGGCGAGGTCGTTTCCCTGCTCAGGGTTTGTGGTACAGGTATCCGCGGCTCCTACAGTCTTCTTAGCTGGTTTCACGGGACAGTCCCGAAGAAAGTGTCCTGAATTACCGCAATAGAGGCATAATTGCAGCTGCCTTCTTCTTTCTCGCTCTTTCTGGGTTAAAGGTCCTCTCATGCCCCCTATT